>NC_044402.1:35626552-36976552 GCF_006542625.1 Nomascus leucogenys | reverse complement strand
GTTAATAAAGATAACAGTAGGAAAGTTCAAGCCTGAGTCCCTTCAAAACATTAATTTCATGTTCCTTATCACCCAGTAATTTTTTTGTTATTAAAAATAGCTTAATTGTTTCATGACTGTTTTCAGAGATAAAGGTCAGTAAAATTATTACTATTTTCATTTAAACTGACATACGAAATATAACTTCATAATAGTGAGTGATTTCTAAATAATTAATAATTTTTAATTTTTTAATGGCTTGGGGTAGATTAACCCTATTTAAGAATTATATTACCTAGCTGCACTATCTATATTTGTAAAATAATTAGTCTAATTATTCGCTTTTTTGGCTATCATTGCTACGTTTTTAAAATTAGGGCTTACTACCATCTTACCAAATGGTACTACCATATTTTCAAAGGATACTGAAAAATTACTGCAGTGACATTAATACTCAATCCAATATGACCACATATAGAAATCTTTATTTGTATTGAAACATCCAGCCACAAAAATCAGCATATTTTGACTTATTTAATCACAATAAAAAACTATTATAAGAAATATCAAATCAATATGACATTTTCTGTCGTCCCTAAAATTAAAATATAAATACTAACATTTAAAATTATATTATGGAAGCATAATGACACATATGACAATGTTTTATGTCTCACTGGGTAGGTCAAAACTTGTGATTGTTGTGTTACTGACAAAGCACTGAAGTAATTGCTTTCCTTGTTCCAGACATTAAAATGGACAGGCTAAAAAAATGTGCTAAAGTTTGAACAGGACATTTAGTTGTTTGAGGTATTCTATGAGGGATTTCATTAGCTAATTTTTAGCAAGCATCTCTAATACTATCTTTAAAACACAAATTTGGATAAGAATATTTTAAAGAAATACAGCCATGCATTTTAGGCAATTTTGTTCTGGAAGGTAGCAAGCAGAGAAAGTATAAATGCAAATTCTAAACCAAGTCACCTCATAAATATATTTACACATATAATACACACACACACACACACACACAAACCTCATTTCATTTCCATGCACACAATTTACGGTAATAAAAGAAATTTAATTTTGTTTCCTTACAATTTATTAATATAATCATTTCATTTTATGGAAAATAAGTTTTAGAATGTTTGAGAAATAGTCTAAGTTTTCTTGGGAATGTTAAACATAAACTTCATATTCCCTGATTAAGTGGATTCAGTTTCAAGAAATAGACCAAGAAGTGTTTTTATAACATTTGTTAATTTTGCTCACAGACTTCTTTTTGTAGAAAATTATTTGTCTGAAAAGTGTTACAATTAGAAAGTTAAACTATGATGATACACTATACCAATTATAAAGATGAATTACAATCATCTTTATTTTTATCCCATACACATGAAATACTGAGAAAATGCACTTTTAAGGATTTAAGTATCTGAATGTTAAATATGATTGTATTTTTATGAATAAGCAATTCTTTTCAAAATGATAACCTTTTTGTAACATTAATGAAAACACCACGTACTGGCAAACTGCAGTGCTTTAACATATTTTTAATGAAGAAAAATGTATTAATCAGCCAAGATTTTCAAAAGAGCTACTCCTATGTTATTTTAAGTTATAAGTAATCATTTTTGTTTTGTTCAATGTAATGGTTTCCTGCATGATAACCACAAGAACAGTATAGAAAAGGTTAATTATAGGCTGATAATAAAAGGTAATGAAATTTTATTAATTTATAACATTCACTCTATGAAATGTGTGAACATATTAATTTCTACTACATGGCACATCAGTCTCACATTATATGTGTTTTTTCACAGCTTTTTTTCTTTTTAACTCTAAAACTATTATCTAAAACAACTTGCGCATGTGGGCATTGCATTTACATTATTGAACATTAGCTTGTCTTTTTTAACAATTAAAAAAACCCTTTATTTTTCCTTCTTTTCAATACTTAAAATTTTATTTTTATTTATTTATTTTATTTATTTATTTTTGAGAGACGGAGTGTTGCTCTGTTGCCCATGCTGGAGTGCAGTGGCGCGATCTCGGCTCACTGCAACCTCCGTCTCCCGGGTTCAAGCAATTCTCCTGCCTCAGTTTCCCAAGTAGCTGGGACTACAAGGCATGTGCCACCATGCCCAGATAATTTTTGTATTCTTTTAGTAGAGACGGGGTTTCACCATATGTTGTCCAGGCTGGTCTCGAACTCCTGACCTCAGGTGATCCGCCCGCCTTGGCCACCCAAAATGCTGGGATTACAACCACACCCAGCCAATACTCAAAAACTTTGAAATAATATATAATTTGAAATAGTGTTAACTTTTAATGACAGTAAACATCTTCCAAAAATATCCATATTTTTGAAAATTGAAGAATTATATGACAATGTCTATCTTTATATTAAAGGTGCTTTTATGTAGTTAATACTTATCTTCTGAATTTTAGTGTTTAATCATTTCAAAGAATCTTAAATAACAAATCTGTCAACCACAATCAATGTTTAATTAAATATTGATGTGGCCCCAAATTTTGTTGACAAGATTAAAAAACTAAAGATGTGTTATGACTTAAGAGCAGACTTAACGTTTGCATCTTAGTAATTATAATATATAGCATTTTCTAACTTTAGACAATAGGCTATTCTGTATAAGACTACCAAATTTAGAAAATTAATGGAAACATAAATACAAAAAGTTTTCAAAATTTAATAAAAGTAAGTACTTAATAGCTTACACAAGGCATTTATCACCCAATTTTTATTTTTGACAAAAGAACATGAGAATCCTCTTTGCCTTACACTGTCTTTTTTCTCTGAAAAATTAAAAAATATATCCATACCTATTTGCACACAGTATTAATCTAATATGGACAGAGAGAGGAAACAGACTCTCTGAAAAGAAGTTGAGACAAAAAACTGAAATTCAGTTAAATAATATTACAGGGACAGAAATGTTATATTTACATTTTAAGTTTTGGGCCAGAGTTAAGGAAAAGGAGAGAGAAAAACATGGAAGCTTTGAGATGGTGGACAACTGAATACTGGTGGGAAAACACAGAGGAGAAGCAAAGAGAATTACGTAAGATAGATTATTTTCTCTTACTTCTTAGATAAAGGCATTTACCAAAGCAAATGTCTGTATATTGATAGTATTTAAATTCCAACCGAAATGACAAATAGCAAATTCTAACTGTATACATGGATTCATTTTCACTGGTGAAGTCTACTAATGCTCTGGCTGACAAAAATACACATACTCTTATTTGTAAAGAATTGGGAGAAGAGAACTGATCTTCAACGGCATACAAATTATTTGGTATAACATGTATAAAACTAAATCAGATATGTTCTTGACAGTTACAAATCGGATTTCCCTTCAGAGTTATGATTAGATTTGCTAGCATCTACCTAATCATTTATAAATGCTTACTGAATGGCCCAAGCCCTGTGTTGAAAGCTGGAGATAAAGGATATATATGACATTGTTCCTGCCTTTAAGGAGCTTATAGATAGTTGTAGAAAATGAGTGTGTATCAGTGCAGGAGTCTTAAGGGTGCTGCACAGAAGTATATAAGGCTATAAAGGAGACACAAAGTTTAACTGGAAAAAGAAAGAATAGGTAAGAAAATCCTTGAAAGATGAAGATATTTCCCTAATGGTCTTTACACTCTTTTTTCACAAGCAAGTATTTCCATAAATTTGGTCACTGTTATTTCGGTGTTGGACAGTTCCTGTTTCAAATCTAAACCCATTTTAGCTGTGATGAACTGCTTCAATAATTTTATTTATTTATCTATCTATTTATTTATCTATTTATTTATTTATTTATTTTTAGAGGGGGGTCTCCCTTTGCCACCCAGGCTGGAGTACAGTGACACAACCATGGCTCACTGCAGCCTCGAACTCCTGGGCTGAAGCGATCCACCTGGTTCAGACTCCTGAGTAGCTGGGACTATAGGTGTGAGCCACTGTACCCAGCTTAATACTACTACTTTTAAATTAAAAGAATCTTTACTTAAATCTTCCTTATTCTAGACTCACAACTTATTTATCAAAAAAGGAGATAAGATTAACAATATAATTATATTAATTATGCTAACATCAGCTGTTATTCAGAAAAAAGTAATAAATTTACAATTTCTCTATTTGCAATCACAAAAGAATCCTACGAGTTTTAAAACTACCACATAAATTGATTTTAATATTGATATGTTTCTAATTAAAAATAGACATTAAGATATATTTACTCTTTCAACAAGTAAGAACTCCAACTCATGATGGTTTTATGGCTATAAAGGAATGAGACTATCTATAGGAATCATATTTCTTCATTATCATGGCAGAAAAATCATAAACTATTTAATAAAACCATATATTGAAGTGAATGCAAAACAAGTTCCATTATAATTTGAGAGCTCCCAATTAATAGTATGAATTATTTTATTTGGGGCTGCCATATTTACTACACATATATGACATTACACTTATAAAGCAATTCCTATCAACAGTGGATACCTGTTATTTTACTCAGTCATTCAGCTGGTATCCAATCATTCTTCTTCTAGCAACAGAGCCCCTGTTTTCCTCTGGAAAACACCCTTTCTCATTCTTAGTGTACGTGCCTCAGATAAGGCTGACAATCTTTCAATATCTCTAGAATAGGGGTGTCTAATTTTTTGGCTTCCCTGGGCCACACTGGAAGAATTGTCTCAAGCCACACATAAAATGCACTAACACTAACGATAGCTGAAGAACTTTAAAAAATGCAAATAAAAAACAACAGAAAAGTTTTAAGAAAGTTTACGAATTTGTGTTGGGCCCCCACATTCAAAGCCATCCTGGGGCACAGGTTGCACAAGCTTGCTTTAGAAGTAAAAACATGACCCAGGTCTGACCTATTGCTATACTCACACCCATAACCTTTACTGGTTTGGGTTTGAGCACATGAAACAGGATGGCCAAACAAGAGCGTGAGAATTTGGTAAACTTGTCGGTAAAGAGATATTTGTGTTCCTAATCTAGTAGAACACCAGCCTGGCATTTCTAGTGGCTATCTTACCACTATTATGAGAAGAGGAAGAACCTGACTGCAAATGAAGTTAACTCAGATAAAAATGAGACTGCATTTTTTGGCATCTGAATCTAACCCTGTCTAAAGCCAGCACAGAGGAAATACAACTCCTTTTTTTGCTTAAAGAAATTTGAATTGAATTATGATAATTTCTATAATTTTGAGGGCTTCTATAATTTGTAACTGACCAAAAAGTATCTTTGAAAATATTTTTACATTCTTGTTATATCATGCATTATTTGCCTATCAAAATACTGACATTTCATTTTATCTCTTAAACTTAATAGTCAAGATATCATAGTTCTGGTAAGGAAAGACACGTAGATTAATTTACTTTTTACCATGATATACACTGTATAATCTAGCCAGATAAATGCCTTTTATTTTCCCAATGTATTACAATTTAGGATACTGAGGCTCCACTTAGCAGCATCCAATGGAGAGACATGTGCCATTTGGGGGAATCTACATTGAATTGTTGAACAAAGCAAATTGAAAAATGGTATCCTTTCTTTTGATTATAGACTTCAAATAAATAAATAGCTGCCTGTGTGAATGAATGATTTGATAAAATATGTACAACAGATTTACATGAATAGAAGTATCCAAAAAGAATTTAAAAAGCAGTTCTTCCAACTCTCCACTAGTTTGTTTAATCTACTTTTGATAACCAAATCCAAGGCAGAACAGTTTTCATAGCATTGTCTAGTATCTCTCATAAAATACCTATGCCACCTTGTCTCATGTATTTTTACCTTTCACCCATTGCCCACTCAGATTTTAAACCTAGGAGCTATCTGTGACTTCTCCTGCTCCCTAGATCCATATGTCCTATTATGTGCTGTTCTTCAGTCTTATTACTTTATCCTATCTAAAGCATAGTGTACTATAATAAAAATATAGAATTGGCCATTAATAGATCCGTGGTCTCACCCTGGCTCTGCTATGTGACCTTTCTCAAATCACTTTAGTTTCATCATCTATAAAATCAGGCAACTTAGTGACACTGAGGATAAGGAGTCTTTATTTTAGCATTATGAGAAAATTCTGTTTAAAATTCTTCAATGAACCCCTCCTTCAACTCCCCACTGAATTATCCAGACAGTTTTCTAAAGACAAAATTTAACTTAGTTATTTTTCCATTTAACACATTATTTCACTTTGCTCCCGAAACATTATTCCAAATTTAAAGATATACAACACTATATCCCAGGGAGGGATATAACTTAGGAATAAGAAAAATAGAAAAAAAAATCTATGCTTTCTAGGTGAAGGAGGAACAGAAGAGAAGCACTTCAAACTATTCCTGTTATGTTGAGATGATGAGCACTCTAGACATAATTACTTCAAAAAAGAAAACTACTAGAAGTTAAATAACTATGAAAAAACTATGAAGGTCATATAATAATAAACTATTGCAGGAAAGCCCATTATTTAAAAATGAAAATAATTTGGGGTATTGTCTTCTTAATGCTTACTAAACCAGATTTTACTAAATTGAGGTTATATTGATGAAAGGCTTACAAGCCTTCATCATCCATGTGTCAAGTTAACAAAAAGCTCTTTGAAATCGTTATTATTTAAAATCACCTCTTTTTAGCCTAGCTCTTTCAGGGCACATATAATAAGACATATGTTCAGAGTTCTTAATTTTGATTAGCAAAATATGTATTCAACATATTTGAATATTTGAAATGAAAGCTAATGTTTTCAATTTAATGTTGTAAATTAAACATTAAAATTAAAAAGTAAAAAATAGCTATGAAAATGAAAATAGGGCTGTGTTCATCGAAGTAGATGGTGGAAAAGGGGTGAAAGATGAGGATGGAAGAATTTCTATTTTATCCAAGTTATCCATTTAAAATGCCTATCAGTCATCCAAGTGAAGATGCCAAATAAGTGGTTGACTATGGGTCTGGAGGCCAGGGGAAACGTGAGAGTTAACATATAAATTGTATTTAAAGTCATAGGGATAGATGAAATTATTTAGGGGGAAGTAAAAGTGAAGCAAATTGTTAAATAATGAAAATTAAATAATTAAGTATGAAAATATTTAATTTCTAAAATGATCAAAGATATTCAAGGTAGAGCAGCAAAATTGATCATCAAGTAAAAAATAAACCAAATATAAATCAGGGAGGGGGTAAACTATTATCTTTTTCTTTTTTAAAACGTTGGTGTGAGTATATATTGTCTTTTGCAAATCATATTGTAGTATTCATCAAATTATGAAATGGGTATCATCTTTCACTTTGTTTCTGTCCTTCTGCAATTCTTCTGGGGAAATTTCCAAAACAGAGGACATTGTACAATGTATTAGTACACTGTACAATGAACACTAGTACACTGCATAATGTATTAGTGTTTTAAGATTATTGTTTATAAGTCAAAACACTGAATGTCATATACAAAGGACAGTATGCAGGCACTACACTATATGAAATTATAAAATGATGTAGAAAATAGCAATGCAAAGTTGAACGTATATATATATACACATACACACACAAATATATACACACACACACACACACATATATATATATGAAGTTTGGGTTAATGTAAAAGTATATAATTATATTCAGGTAAAACAGAAAGGGAGCAATAGAGATTGCATTTTAGATGAGCTTTTTTCTCTTACCATATACACTGTCTTATTTTTCAAAAGCAGTGTAACAAAAGGAAATGGAACAATTGTCCAAAATTAGGCTGCAGAATAAATGAATCCTCCAAAAGTAGAACAATTAAAAAATAATTTTGGCACATTTCTGGAATTTATTGCACAATTATTTATTGAGTGGCTACTATGTGCCAGGTATAATTCCAAATATTGGGGATGTAGGGGTAAATAAGAAGTATAAGATCTCTGCTATCATAGGTTTTACAGTCCAGTGGTATAATAAAAATATCAAAATGTTTAAATGTATATACAGTCATGCACCAAATAACAAAGTTTGGTTCAACGACAGACCATGTATACAATGGTGATCTTATAGGATTATAATGGAGCTGAAAAATTTCTGTCACCTAGCAAAATTGTAACCCTTGTTAATGTCCTATCAAAAGGCATTACTCATATGTTTGTGGTGATGCTTGTGTAAACAAACCTACTAATCTGCTAGTTGTACACAAAGTATTGCACATACAATTGTGTACAGTACATAAAACCTGATAATGATGATAAATGGCTGTTACTGGCTTATATATTTACTACACTATACTTCTTATCATTACTTTAGACTGTATTCCATTTACTTATTAAAAAAGAAAAGTTAACTGTAACACAGCCTCAGGCAGGTCCTTCAGGAAGTAATCCAGAAGAACACATTGTCATCACAGGAGAGGATAGCTCCATGTGTATTACTGCCCCCAAAGATCTTTCAGTAGGACAAGATGTGGACAGGAAAGACAGTGGCATTGATGATACCATCCCTGTGTAGGAGTAGGCTAATGTGTGTCTTAGTTTTTAATTAAAAAGTTTTAAAAGTAAAACAAAATGAAAAGAAACTAAATAGAAAAAAAGCAACAAACAACCCCATTAAAAATGGGCAAAGGACATGAACAGACATGCCTCAAAAGAAGACATACATGTGGCCAACATATATATGAAAAAACATTCAACATCACTAATGGTTAGAGAAATGTAAATCAAATCCACAATGAGATATCATCTGACACCAGTCAGAATGGTTATTAAAAAGCCAGAAAATAACAGATATTGGAGAGGTTGCAGAGAAAAGGGAACATTTATATATTACTGGTGGGAATGTAAATTAATTCAGCCACTGTGGAAAGCAGTGTGGAGATTTCTCAAAGAACTTAAAACAGAACTACTATTTGACCCAGCAATCTCGCCACTGGGTATATACACAAAGGAAAATAAATCACTTTACAAAAAAGACACATGTACTAGTATGTTCATCACAACACTTCAAAATAGCAAAGACATGGGATCAACCTATATGCCCATCAATGGTGGACTGGATAAGTAAAATGTGGTATGTATACACTATGGAATACTACACAGTTGTAAAAAGTAAGAAAATTATGTCCATTGCAGCAACATGGATGTAGCTGGAGGCTAAATTAATGCAGAAACAGAAAGCCAAATACTGCTTGTTCTCCCTTATGAGAGGGAACTAAACATTGAGTAAACATGGACATAAAGATGGCAACAATAGACACTGGGACTCCCAGAGGGGAGAGGTTGGGAGGGGGAATGGGTTGAAAAACTACCTATCAGGCACTATGCTCACTATCTGGGATCATTCATACACCAAACCTCAACGACACGCAAATTACCCATGCAAAAAACCTCTACACATATCCCCGAATCTAAAATAAATGCTGAAAAGAAACAAAATTAAGAAAACAGTGTACAGAATAAGGAAAAAGAACATATTTTTGGACAACATATTAGTGTTTTAAGCTAAGTGTTTAAAAATCAAAAGAGCCAAAAAGTAAAAACATTAAAAAATAAATGAAGCAAAAAGTTATATTAACCTAAGGTTAATTATTAAAGAAAGAAAGTTTATTTTTATACAATTAGTGTGCCCTAAGTGTACAGTGTTGATAAAGTTTACAGTAGTGGACAGTAATGTCCCAGACCTTCACATTCACTCACTACTGAATCACTGACTCACCCAGAGCAATTTCTAGCCCTGTGAATTCTATTCATGGTTAGTTCCCTATACAGGAGTATATTATATTATATTACATGTTATACGTGTATTATATATACAGGAGTATCATTTTTTATCTTTTATTCTGTATTTTTAATATTTTTAATGTACCTTTTCGTTTTGATATGTTTAGATATACAAATAGTTAACATTGTGTTACAACTGCCTATAGTATTTAGTAAGGTAACATGCTGTACAGATTTGTAACTTAGAAGCAATAGGTTACACAAAGGGCCTAGGTGTGTATTAGGCTATACCTACCAGGTTTGTGTAAGTACACTCCATGATGTATGCACAACGACAAAAACACCTAATGCTGCATTTTTCTGAATATATTCCCATCATTAAGCAAATGACTGTAAAATACGCATGACTGTAAATAGTGAGTTGATAAATGACAGAAAAGAACATCTAGAAAATATTTTAAAATTTTTAAGTAGGACAATTCAAAATCATAGCTTTAAATAAAAATCATGCATTTAACCTGAATGCCCATTTATAAAAAACACTTTATGTAAGAAAATAAAGTTAATCTAGGAATAAAGAACTTTTTTAAAATTTTGAGTTGTTTATAGATTAATACTCTATGACATAACCAAACTGAATAAGATAACATTGGAAGTAAATTTCTCACCTATGTTTGAAAATCCATCTCCATTTAAACTTATGTAACTAGGGAATTAAGTTATAAGGAAAACTTTCACAATTTGGATTTTTATTGTATCTTTATACATTTTTTGATTGTCATTTTTACCATTAAAATTAAATATTATTAGTTGAAAAGTCTGATGTGCCATATTTTTGAAATGATTTATTAAATTATAGTTGCTTATAGGTATTTTATATTTGCTGATTAGGTGAATTATATATTTCTTATTATTTTAATTTCACCAACAGTTTTCCTAAAGGCAATACTTATTTTAAAAAATAAGTTCCCTCTCATAAGGGAGAACAAGTAGTATTTGGCTTTCTGTTTCTGCATTAATTTGGCCTCCAGCTACGTCCATTTTAAAAAATAAAATAAAGATATTTCAGTATCTTACTAGTAATGGGAGGTTGATTATTTACTATCCCAAATGACTGTCATTAAGAAAATAAAAATGTTACACATTAGTATTTCATTAATACTTGACATTAATAACCATATAAATATTAACCTTTAAAAGTTTACTGAAACACATCTGGAATTTAACAAAGTGTACTATTAGTCACAAAACTATATTCTTTTCATATATATGAGTGAAATAGTTCATTTATAATATTTAATAAATCATACATAAAAATATACTAATTTTTAAAATTCTGTTACTCAGCTGAAAGCAATTTGAAGCCAGGTAATAAAAAGGAACATTTTCTTTTTCAAAAATATTTTTAAAGAGTAACTGAATAAGAAATATGAGCTAAACCAAACACCAATAAAATGAATTATACAGCATTAGGTTCAGAATAAACAAAAATGATCAATTTATTGTCTCCGGAAAAATTCAATGATAAAAAATTAGAAAAACTAATAACCCAAAAGGCCAATTATAAATTTCTGAGGTCAAAACAAGGAAAAACACTTTTTTTATTCCAAAGCAAGAGGGTATCAAACTCCCCAGTTTTACAAAACTACTTTTATCTCAGAGAATACTGTGAAGACATTCACGTATCTAAGCATTCTTTAAAAAAATAAAATGTTTAAAATAAACTTGATAACTATCCAATTTTACTACTTTAGATATTTTCAATTTTATGTGGCTTTGCTTGAAAAATGAAAAATTCTATTGAACTGTATACACACACACACAAAGCAAGAAGATAACTACACATTGTGGAATAAGGAGATATTAAGTGGTTTGGTTATATAAAGGCATGCATAATGTTCTGTCTTGAGAACATGTTGTTTGCAAGAATTACTGCAGCTATGGCTGCGAGGAAAACTTTGATGAAACAGAGAAACCACCTTTGCCTACTAAGTGGTCCAGAGAATCTTACAAATCTACCTCGTATGAGCCAATACTAGACACAGCATTCTGTGCATTTTACCAATGCCTGAGCCATATATGGGATGTAGAAAAAGGAATGTTACAGAGCGACTATTTCATTAACTCTTTCTTTCCCCGATGTGTACCAATTTCTTCAATCTTAAAGTCTTAGGCGTTTCATAAACTTAAAAACATCTTCATATAAAATTACACATTTAAAAGGGATTTTGGGAGGTCACATAACCTGATATTTACCAAATATTGTGTTATAATACTAACCTGAAAACATTACTGGTGTGCTGCTTTCAGTGGTATTGTTAACTTGCCCTAAGGGAGATCCGATTCCCGTCACTGATGTGGATAATAGACTATCTACACTACAGCACACTGGCAAACTAAGAAGTCTGCAATGGAATGAGTATGGTTAGGAAGCACTTATTTAATCATATCCATAATTTTTGGCAAGAATATTGCTAAACGACCTTAAAAACTCCTAACGTAGGCTGGGCTTGGTGGCTCATGCCTGTAATCTGAGCACTTTGGGAGGCTGAGGCGGGCAGATTGCCTGAGGTCGGGAGTTCAAGACCAGCCTGACCAACATGGAGAAACCCCAACTTTACTGAAAAAAAATAAAAAATAAAAAAAAAAAGCCAGGCATGATGGCTCATGCCTGTCATCCCAGCTACTCGGGAGGCTGAGGCAGGAGAATCTCTTGAACCTAGGAGCGGGAGGTTGAGGTGAGCCGAGATCGCGCCATTGCACTCCAGCCTGGGCAACAAGAGTGAAACTCCGTCTCAAAAAACAAAAACAAAAACACCCCACAGAACTCCTAATGTAATCTGCATATAAAAATCTCTAAGAGAACCTCTAACTGTATTTAGTAATAGCCAAAAGTATTAAGCTAAGGTTAATTTATTATTGACAAAAAGATTTTTTTTTGTAAATTCAGTGTGCCCTAAGTGTATAGTGTTTATAAAGTCTACAGTAGTATACAATAATGTCCCAGGCCTTCACATTCACTAATTATATCTAAAAGGATAATCATCCTTTGTGTAACCCTTCATAGATTTAAGTTGTATTAATTAGTAAACACCAACTATTTTCAATGCTGAAACTAATACCTACCCTTCAACTTTTGTACAAATTTAGTATTTTTCAAATCACAAAGTATGTATGTTGTTTCATGGTAAAGTCTTGATGAATTAACACTTGAAAAAAAAGAGACAGTGTCATATAGTACACAATTATCAATTTATTATAAACTAATGTGCTCTTATCCTGTGATAGTGTTTCCCAAACATTTCAAGAGGTGTCATGAAATATTTTATCTGACTGTTCAAATATAGATGCAAAATCTCATAATAGGTCTATTAATTAAGAATCTACATAGGTAATTTTGATATAAAGCTAGAGTTGAGTATTTTTCATGTTTTAACTCTAAAGGACAAATAAAAATATTACATATGTTACATAATCATTTAATTTGGCATAACTTTAAAATATGAAGCAATTGCCACTCCATTTGCCAGTCAGTAAGTGCGTCCTCTAGGCCTGAAGCCTTTCCCCAGTGAGTCTTCTTGACCTCAATAAGGCATCAAAAGAGTAGGAAATCAAGATGCCAAGTAGCTTAAATGCACATGTAATGTCAAAGACAACCAATTTTCCACTTGGGAAATTACTGCTTTCTCTCCCTTAAAACATTGCATATACCACAACTGAAATAAGGATTTTTTTCCATTCTCTTTTGTATCCTCTGTTACATTTTAACAACAAAGTAATATAAGAAGGGAAATGTGGTGATTTTCATATTTTGTCATCACTCTAATAATACATGAACAAAGTTTTTTGACTATTAAAGATAGGGCCAAATGTTTCTTAGCAACTTAATTTTCTTCATATTGTATGACACTATTCTAGGCTAGTTTCTGCAGATCTAGCTCAGCATTTTAAATAGCTTCACCACATATTATTCTGCAATATCAGAATTTATTTAATCACTCTCCTGTGATTAAGGGTGAAATTGCTTTCCAACTTTTGCCACACATACGTTCTTTTATTTGTTTCTAAGTATTGGTGCAGTAAGTTTTACAGGATAGATCTCAAAAGCTGGAATGTAGCATTTCTTATATCAACATTGTATGAGCATGTTTATTTCTTGTATCTTTGCCAGCATTTTAGATTTATAAACACACACACATCTTGAATTTCTGATATGTGTATTATACACAAACATAAAGTTTTGTCTATCTGATATAAAGTAGTGCAAATGTGTGATGTTGATTCCAATTTCCCTGATGACTGGTGAGTTAAACATGTTTTTATATCTGTATTGGACATTTCCATTCCCTCCTCCATAAATTGTCTTTTCATTTTTATATTGGGTTTTCATATGAACCTAGGAGTTCTTTGTATAGCCGAGATACGAATTAACTGTCATGTGTTCAACATATTTTTTCCAAATGTACTGTTTTCTTTTGCTTATTAATGGCATATTCTGCCATACCAAAAATAATAAATGTTTATATACTCAAATCTGGTAACTTTTTATGTTTTGGATTTCCTCCTTGCTTAAGTCATCCTTGATTTCGTACACCATAATTTCAAATAGGCTTGCAGTTTCAATCTTGAATGCATTGAGATTTATTTCTGCATATGGTCTGAGGTAGAAATTCATTTTCTTTCAGGTGGACAGTCAATATACCAGCACCATTTATAAAATAAAACATCCTTTTTAATAATGAATTAAAATTACACTTATATATTACTTTGGACCAGGCAGTGTTCTAAATATTTCTCATGTATTCGTTCATTTAAAAGTCATGACAACTCTGCGAGGTAGGTAGTCACATTTTACAATGAGAAAACACGCATGGCAAAATAAAAAAATGTGGCCTCACACATTATAAAATTCGGATGTAACAAAGATTTGATTGGAAGCCAGGTATTATGGCTCAAGAGCACAGTTCTCCAAATCCCTAGATCACACTGTTTTTCTTTAGCATACATTAAGTTCCCATATCTAGTCATGTGCTGCATTGTGACGTTTTCACCAATGACAGGCCACATATATGGCAGTCCCATGAGATTATAATGGAGCTGCAAAGTTCCTACTGCCTAGTGATGTAGTAGCCAAAGCATTACCTTTTCTGTTTAGATATCTTTAGATATACAAATATCACTGTTACAATTGCCTGCAGTATTCAGTATAGTAACATGCTGTATAGGTTTGTAGCTTAGGAGCAACAGGCTGTGTACTGAAATGGGCTATACCATCTAGGTTCATGTAAATACACTCTTACGATGTTCACACAACAATATCGCTTAGGATACTTTTCTCAGAACACATTCGTGATGCATGACTTTACTTGGATCTATTTCAGAAATATCTATTTACTTCATTTATCAATTGCATCTATTTGTATGCCACTTTTATTGTGACACATTTATAGTAAATTTTAATGCTGGGTGACCTCAATATTACTAGTTTCTTGATATTTCTTTTATGAGTTGACTGATGGTAATTATCAGGGATTTGTTTCTATACGAATATTAAAATCATTTTCTCTCTCAAATGATCTCAGAAAAATGTGAACATGATGAAAATTGTAATATATTTATATTTTAATTTAAAAAGGATTGATATTCCTATATTAAATCTTCCCCACAAAAATTATAGTAAGTCTATCCATTTATTAAGGGAGTGTTTCATGCCTTTATATAAAAATTGTATATTACTTAATATGAATTCGGTGTTTTTGGTTCAATTTATTCCCAAGAATGTTTGCAATTTTGATATGTATATGATACATACTAGGTTGAGCCACAGGAAATTATAATCAAATATCAGCAATTTTGTAACTCTCATCCTAATGATAAGCAATGCACATAAAATCTAATATACATAACAAAATAAATAAGTTCATTAAAAAATGGATGTCATGATATTTCTAGGACCTTCTTATATATTTCTGCTGAACATTATCTTGATATCACACAAACACAATACACTAATCACACATATGCTGAAAGAATACAAATTAATTTTTCTCTTTTTTTGAGATGGAGTCTTGCTCTGTTGCCCAGGCTGGAGTGCAATGGCGTGATCTCAGCTCACTGGAACCTCCGCCTCCCGGGTTCAAGCAATTCTCCTGCCTCAGCCTCCTGAGCAGCTGGGATTACAGGCATGCACCACCACACCCAGCTAATTTTTGTATTTTTAGTAGAAGGTTTCACCACGTTGGCCAGGCTGGTCTTGAACTCCTGACTTCAAGTGATCCACTCGCCTCGGCCTCCCAAAGTGCTGGGATTACAGGCGTGAGCCACTGCACCCGGCCCTAATTTTTATATTTTGTTGGAGAATTATGATAATATTCGTATTTGAGACAAGTGCCCAGCTGGTTTTCAAATTGTGCTCTGAATACTGTAAGGCATAAAATAGACGTCAAGCTAAGAAGGCTATGTTCTTTTAGCTTAATCTCTTCATTCAACTAAAAGTATTCTTTTCTAGTTGGTTTATATTTTTAGAGAGAGTTCTATGCAAAATTTCATTGCAAATATTGTAAAAAAGAAAAAAGAATTTTAGAACATATAGACTTGTAAGCCTATTCTTTCAACTAACGCTAGTCATTCAACAAATATTTAGTGAGGACCTATTATGTTCCAGGCTAGTGCTTCACATACATCAGAGAATAAAACAGAAAAAAACCCTATCCTCATGCAATTCTAAGAAACACAATACACAATACACATGATAATAAGCCAAGTATACAGTATTCATGAGGCAATGGAAAAAAGCTTAAAAAACAGCAAGATAAAGGGAATCAGGAGTACGGGGGGAAGGGGGAGGCCAGGTTGCCATAAAAGGAGGTCAGGTAAGTCCTATGGAGAAGGTGAATTTTGAACAGACTAGAAAGTTATGACGATGTTAGCCAAGCAGATCTCTATGATAAGAGAATTTCATGCAGAGAAAAGCAAGAGAAAAATACTGAGGTTAGGGTATGCCTGATGTCTGCAAGGGGCAACAAATGTCAATGTGGTTGGGCCAACATGAGTGAGGAGGCGAGTGGCAGGAAATAAAGAGATAATGTGGCAAAGCCCTTTTCTTGTAAGTTAAATAAGGCCATTTTGGAGATGTTGGCTTTTACTCAGCGAAATGGTAAACTATTTCAGGTGGCAGCAAAGAAATAAAAAACTGAGTTATTTTAAAAGGAACAGGTTAGGGGTAGTTTTTGGACTTACTGCATGTAAGATATCAATTAGGTATGTAAGTGGAAAGCCTGAGTGGGGAACTGGACATAGTCTGGAGTTTCACTGTGAGAACTGGACCAGAGATAAAGGTGAACACAAGTTATGTGGGGCCTGAAGCATATACAATTTTAGAGGACATCTTTGGGAAAACAAAATTTAAAATTATGAACATAAAATTAGGTAATAAGTCTGCACATGTGAGGAATAATAAAGATTAAGCTTCTTTAGTTCATGGTTGCTATGGTTTAAATGTTTTTGTCCATTCCAAAATTCATGTGTTGGAAACTTAATCCTCAATGCAACAGTTTTGGGAGGTGGGGCCTTTTGGGAGGTGTTTAAGTCATGAGGACTTGATTAATAACACTACAAAATGAGCTTTCAGGAGTGAGTTTTCTCTCTTCTCCTCTTCTGCCATGTAGGAACACAGTGTTCATCCCCTTTTTGTACTTCTGTCTTCCGAGATTTCAAGACACAGCAAGAAAGCCCTCATCAGATGCCAGTGCCTTGATCTTGGACTTCCCAGCCTTCAGAGCTGTGAGAAAAAATGTTCTGTTCTTTATAAATTACCATCACAGGTATTCTGTTACAGCAGCACAGAATGGACTAAAATGGACTAAGATAACAGTATATTTGTCCCACAATGGAGACATAAATTTTACAGATGTCAGAGGTGGAAGTGATAAATTTTAACAAATACTGTTGGTAGATAAAGTAATATGTAGACTAAGAACAGACTACTGGAATTAGCAAAGTGCTCATCACTGATATCCTTGGCAAAGAGTTTTGGTGGAATGGCGGAGGCAAAAATGTGACTGAAGTGGATTTAAGAATGGGAATACAGACACTGGGAAATAGAGAGTAGAGATAATACTTTTGTAAGTTTTACTACAAAGGAGTAGAAGAAATAGGGCATTAGCTGGTGGGGGAAGTGACATTAAGAAAGTTTTGTTTGGTTTTCTAAGATGAAAGAAAAAACAGTTGCACACTGATGGGAATGATTCTGTAGAGAGCAAAAACTTGACAGAAAAAGAAGAGAGAGAACGTAGAATTGCTGCAGGAATGTTCTTGAGTAAAGGAAGAATGAGGTTTAATGGACAACTGAAATGAATGGTTTTAGACAAGAGCAGGGAAAATTTACCTATAGTAATTGATGAGAAGGTAGACTGTGGGTATAAATGATGCTTCATTAAGTATTTGTTGGTATGAGTTTGTGGAAGTTCACTTTTGATTGCTTCAATTTTCTCAGTGAAGTACGAAAGGAAGTAAGGTCATTAGCTGGGAGAGAATAAGAAGCAAGAAACATTGTGGGGGTTGTGGTAGGGACAATTCTTTGAAAACTTCCATGATCTCTACCCACTGGTGTTACAACCTGTACAATCTTCTCCCCTTGAGTGTGAGTGGGACACATGACTTACTTCTCACTACAAGAATATGGCAAAAGTGATGCAATGTCATTAGCATGATTAAATTATGTTGTAGGGTAGAGGTGGTGAGAACGTTACTCCTGTGATTTGGTTCAATATGTAAGACTCCATTTTTGCTGGCACACAATGTAGAGAGATTCTCCTACTGGCCTTGCAAGAAGCAAACAGCCAAGTTTTGAAGGCCCTGTGGAGAGGGTCATGTGGTAGGCAACTGTGGGTGGCCTCTAGAATCTGAAAGTTGCCTGTAGCCAATAAGTGGCGGCCCTCAGTCAAACAGGTTAAAAAAAAAATTGAATGCTGCCAACAACCTGGATGAACAGGGAAGCATATTAGTCAGCCTATAGGTGAGAATGCAGCCCAGCCAACACTGATTGCAGCCCTGTGAGGTCACAAGTAAAGGGCTCAGCCTGCCTGGCTTAAGTCATGCATGGGCTCTTAGTGACCTACAGAAATTATAAGAAAATAAATGTGTGTTGCTTAAGCCACCAAGTTTGTGGTAATTTGTTATACAGCAAATGAAAATTAATATAGGATTGAAAAGAGAGGAGAACTTGTGAAATAGTCATCTAGAGAATAAGAGAATAAGAAAGTCAATGAGCTTATGAATGACAGAATTACGAATCCATTTGTGACTTGTGGTCATGAATTTAAAATGGGACCAATTATTTTTATTTTTATTTTTCTGCAACCATAGTAAGGGTACTATATATAAGCTATCTGTTTTCATGTGTTTTATACAATTTGATAAATGCTTATAATTTCAAACTTATCAGTAAATAAACAAATGTTTATAAACACATATTTCTGAAATCATTCTTTTATTCTTTTCATGAAATTTCAGAAAAATTCCAGGAGAGCTAACAAGGACTAAGGTTAAAACCAAAATTTAATTTTTGGTACCACTGATTAACAAAACCATTTTGTTGAATCTTAATGGAGTGACTGAGTAACTTAGTATTAATAACTTAGAACTGATTGAACGCTACTGATTCTAAGTTTTATTTGAAAGTTAAAACATGTTGCTTTAAATAATTTGATCTATTTACTATATTTTTATATCTGCTTCATATTTAAAACTCCATGTGTAGAAAAATATAAAACTTGTACCTTACAATATGAAACACGCACAGAAATACAAGTTGTAAAACTGTTAGTTCTTATAATGTTTCTTCTTCAGTAGGGGAAGAAGAGCAATTTTATGTACTTTTAGACAACAAGTAACTGAGTACTCTTACTAGAAAATAATTGTAAAGTAGTTTAAGCAGACAGGCTTTAATTACAGAAATATTTTAGAGTTGAAAAAACAGCCAATACTAATACTAGAATCTTTCCAAAGGCAAAACTCAAAAGCTTTAATAAGCCATTTGCTTTATTATTTACTATGTTAAAGAATAATCTTTTTCATTATCACTTGACAGATAAGAAATTAAATAAACATAACCTAACATTTATATGATGTTTATTACATTCAAGACACTGTTCTAAGAAGAGGTAACTGTTCTTCATTTCTTATGTCAATCCTATGAGGCGATATTGTTTGAATTTCACAGATGGGAAAACTGAGACTTAAGGTAACACACAAGACTGGAGAGCAGTGGCATGATCACGGCTCACTGCAGCCTCGAACTCCTGGCCTCAGGCACTCCTTCCACCTCAGCCTCCAGGTAGCTAGGATTATAGGCAAGTGCCACCATGCCCAGTTAATTTTCAAAATGTATACATTTTTAGAGACAGGGTCTTGGCTATGTTATATTGCCCAGGATGGTCTCAAACTCCTGGCCTCAAGTGATTCTCCTGCCTCGGCCTTCCTAAGTGTTGAAATTACAGGTGTGAGCCACCATGCCATCATTTTATAAGGCTTCTCATATAGTCTTCCAGTTTTAAGGAGGAAATTATTATAGGACAACATTGTAGTCAGAGTCTGTCAGTGTGACCTATGGAAACGTGTTAAGGGGTCTCAAGGTTAATAAAGTAAAATTCGGTATGTACTGAAACATGTCATCATTTTTAAAAGAATAAAAAGTATTTTTAAATATTGGAAATGCAGATCAAACTTACTCCTTGAATAGTTTTCTGTGTTTTTTATTTTTGGTTTTCTGAATATTGACAATCCATTAGTTCTTTTTATTACAATTAGCTCAATTAGCTTAAGATGATCATATTAGAACCTATTTTCTTATCTTGGTTATATACTTCCAGATATAAGTCAGTATAGCAAAGCTAAATTAATTGGGACTATCGACAAGAAACAAATGAACAACAAAAAGCACATTTCCTTCTGCCCTACCACATGATTAGAATCTACTGGAAAATACTGTTACGGAGAAAATAATTACAAACTATTAATAATACGAAAGATTGATGATTACAATTCTTTCAATGAATTATGGATTTTGTTTTGTTCTTCTCTTATATCTTGCTTCATGATATCCAGGAGATATTATGCTTCTTTGTACAAGAACAGAAGAAAACAGAGTATAAGTAACAACATAACAGAGTATAGTGGACAGAATATAAAATTACAAATGACCTATTATTTCAAAATAGCAAAATTTAGATTTGGCAAGGGTAAATGTAGTACTTTAGAGGGTAAAAATACAATATTAGTGAACTAAAATATATAATTCGCCTTTTAAAGAAACCATTTTATAAAGATTCACAAGTTCATATAAGAATAAATGAAAGAAAATACAAATTTAGCTTCAAAGGCAAAATTATTAAGGAGGTTTTCTTTTCTAGATCCAAGGTTTTTTACCTTGAGAAAAATCATTCGTTTTATTTGTATCGTGGTTGTGTTTGTCATGTTTACATTTGGAAAAGACTGAACGATAAAGTACAAAAGAAATATTAAAAACACAAAATCAGTTGTTTTCCTAAAAGGTTTTTATACTATATAATTAAAACTCAGTAAAAGATAAGGTATGTAGAGTAAAAATGTAAGTATACTTTTAAACTTCATGCATTTGTAATACAAGCTTGGTTGTCACTTTATGTAGTACCATTTCCTTCAAAGAGAACTGTTGGGTTTTACCACTGGAGATGTGTACTTTACTAACCACTTTATTGGGCCTAAAAATGTTTGCATTATAAAATGCTTTTGTTTGAAGGGAACACTATTGCATAAAATGAAAATCAAACCTGTAGTATAAAATATCATCCTAAATGTTAGTTTAGCTTCCAGTTATTATATTTAAATCTTTCTTCAGGTTGCAAAAGTATTAGGATCAACAAATCAGCAAAATAGTTCTGACAGTCTTATAGCAGATAATACGCAAAAGCCACATTTAATATATTTAGCAAATATAGTTCAAAGTTAATAATTTGTTAGTCAACTATATGAAAAATATATTAAACAGATAAGCTTATTTTAATATTTAAATAACCCCATAAAGCCTTTTATTAAAAAAAGCAAAAATATTAAAGAAAATAACATTTCTCACCTAAATGAAGTTCAACTCACACAAAATAAAAATGTGTTTAATAATTTTAATAAATATATTATTCAACATTGTCAAATTAAAGTACAGTATGGCTCTGAATTACACAAATATTTTAGATGATCTTCTTATATTTGTCAAAAATAACTACATTTTTGAAGAATGACCTACAAACAGTACCAAAACAATCATAAATCAAACTAATAAAATATATTCTACTTGCAAAGTTTGTCAGTAGAGCAATGAAAATGCTTAGCATTTTTTTAAAATACTAAGAAAACACCATCTCCTGAGTTGTTAAACATTAAAATTACCACAAATACCAATTTTCAGTTTCTTTTAGATTGCTAGAAATGCTTTTTTTCATCAATAGTTGAAAGTTGTTTACATCATAAGGCATGTCTCAAATAAAAAGCAAATAAAATTGCATTCACTTTTAAAGATATACCTTTGCTCAATTTATACATTTTTTTTTTACATATATGATATCCTTAACTTACATATGAAAAAATCTGGAAAGATACAATAAGGGAGATTAAAAATACCAATTCAATAAATAGCCTTCAGTGCTCCATTAGGTAGTCACAATTTTAAGGAAAAATAATAAAAAATTATAGTAGTTTAATATCTGAATATAGTATTTGTTATCTAAAATTAAAAATGCATATAAAATTTTAGAAATAATTGATATTTCTTTCTTAGGTTATTTGGAATCTGATTATGGTGCATATATGTGAATGAACGAATAAATCCTTAACCCACCATTATCTTTTTCTCCAGTTTGCAGGCAATCACCCGTGAAAAGTATGGTGTAGATGACAGGATGATACTGTACCTGATTAGCTCTGGAGGTGGTCATGGGATCAGATGGAGAGGACTTGGTGGTAGTTGGGGAAGATGGCAATGTCTGGGAAACAAAGCAGTTCAGGAGCAAATCAACCTTTATAAGCCTTAAACTGATTATTTAAATAAAACAAAATAAAATAAAATGTAATATAACGAGAACAAAATCCTATGAACAAATTTTTCTCCTATCATTTGAATTTAATGGATTTTAACATCAATTAAGTAACTAATGCATGTAAACATGCATGCATAAGCATGTAAAAATAAATTCATGACTTGAAATCATGACGGTGACTGATAAAAATTCACATGAGTACTAAAAGTATCCTGACCATATTCATGAATAGCAGTTTCATTTCTTTCCCTCTTGTTTTCTTGGGGAAAAGAGATGTAAAAAAAAAAAAAATTCAAGAAGTTCAATGAATAAAACCAAAAGAGTCACTTTCCTATCAATGAATACAGTCGGAGATTTGAAGAAGTGGTGAAATGAAGTTTACTTTGGCATAAAATTATCCACCTACTTAATATGTTGAACATCACCAACAAGTTGATTCCACATGAATTTAGGGATCCATACTTAAAAGCAATTAAATTTGAAGTTCTGAGTTCTTAATATCACATTATCTTCTAAAATATTAATTTTTAATAAATTTAAGGCCCGTCTGAAAATGTAAACATTAACCTCATATTAATAAACAGGTAACTAATAGCATTCTAACAATTTATCATAATATTTTTATCATTTATCTTAAAGAGTAAATTCAATATAGATGAAGAGTATAATATAGCATCATCAGCTGTGTTAAAAATAAACACAAAAATATTAGGAATCATATTTATTGTTCACTTCTAAACATATACACTTACTATATATATATAATATGTTGTATAAGGCCATCTACACATGTTGAACAATTCATTAAGATATTTAAAAAAGTTCTTACACCTAACAGAAAAACCTTAAAAGTGTAAGATGTTAAGAATTTTTTTAAGTGTCATATGTTCACTAAGCAAAATAGCATTGCTTATGTTACGTCCTCAATAGATAATATTTCTAAATAGGTGAAATGGGATAGGTTTTTATATTAAAGACACACTTGTATATGGACATTGTTTTATATTATATTAATATATATTTGTCAAAATTACTCAGATATGAGCAAAAGCATAACTTTAAAGGTTCAGCAGTATCAGGAAAAGCAGACGAAATTACTTGAAGTGGCATTTTTGCATTTAACATTTCAAAAGTTGTAATTTGGGTACAATAAAGCCATTAAGAGTTTAAAAAAAAAAAGAATAAGAAATTTCCAGGCTTCTGGTTAATTCACTACCCTCCAGTAACAAAATACTACTGGTTCTAACAGCATACCATGTTTTATATAGTCCACTCCTCAAATAATTCCTGATTCTTCTAAAGTTAAAACCTAAATACTTCTAGGAAACCTACAACTAATAGTGAGTCAAACCAAGATTTTTACCAAATCATATAAAAAAAGGGTAGGAGAGCTATAGTAATCAGTACATCCTCAAAATTTTAAAAAAGTTTTAAATCTTTTGTTTTCTATTTTTGTTTTTTATAATTAATTCTTGCTATTTCTCAAGAGAGACTTCATTTCCAATCATTAAAAATTTCCCTAATATTTTATTTTCCATGCAATACTTTGCTGAGACATATGCTAATGACTCCATGCTACGATTGTTCTATGAATTGAACAGTAAAGGTTTTATTTTTCTACTATTGGTTACAACTGTTACTACAGAGGATACCTGGGAGTAGTTAACATACATGTAAAAATCTGTTCTGTACTAATCTCAGATTAATAATGAGTCTGGTGACTAAGTACATGTTAAATAAATCTAGAGATCATTTCCCCCAATATAGGTTAGAATCCATGTTGATTAACCTACAGAAGCACGATTCTATGTGTGTTGAGCTCTTCTATTTCCATTAGAAGAACTATCTAATGGAAAATAATTCTGAAGTACTATAGGTTTAATATGACATCCACCTTGTCTTGGATACAAATTCTCAACAAGGTCTTAACTGCAAAGAACTATGTAGAAAAAGTTTAATTGCAAATTGAACTTTTAATTAAAATTAAAATTTAATATCAAATGGCTCAGAATTTGTAATCACTTAGATTAATACGATCTGTCAATTTTTATTGCCTTTCTTTTTGCTTGGCATATACATAAAATATTAGACATGTATTAATAATTGATACAACTTACATTCATCAAAATTATCCGCAATAATTGTGATGCTGTTTCATTCCCACAGGAATAAAATCAATGATTTTAAATTTCTAGACAATATCAATGTGCCTAAGATAATTAAAGTTTTGGTTGGTAAACATCATAATCTGTTAAGAGGTTACATTTTAATATATTTAATAAACAAGTAAAAATTATGTAAGTTTGGGTTTCAAGTTATAAGAGTGTTGAAATGTTACAGTAAGTTGTCTCTATATTTTCTTAGTTTAAATTATTAAAATAATGAAAATGTAATGAAATAAAGATGTGACGAGTTTTCCAGCTATTATTCATATAAATACTTTTAAGCACAAAAGGACCCCTGCTTTATAAATTCGATTTATAACAATAAAAATACTCTGTAAAGTTTCATTTCAGTTGATTGTTTTCTAAATACTAGGAGAAAAAGTGTTCTCATAAACAGCTAAATGTAGATATACTAAAGTAATACTTGTAAAAGATTATTAAATTAATGGAACAGGTGTGATAGTTGTTCTCAACCATATAGATAAAACCATACAGATTTCTTATAAAACAAAAATCCATAAGAAATATTTCAATGTACAATATAAATGTACAAGTTATTTCCTTAATATTTCATTTTATTATTATTATTTTATACAGACAGGGTCTCACTTTGTTGCCCAGGCTGGTCTCAAACTCCTGGCTTGAAGCAATCCTCTGCCTTGGCCTCCTAAAAGTGCTGAGATTACTGGCAAGAGCCACTGAACCTGGCCTGTTTCCTTAACATTTTATAAGCAAACTGTTTACATCCATTTACTGTGCAGAGTTAAAGTTTAGTGGTTTCATGTTAAATATCCTTTAGTAAAATTTCTGATATACATCATGAAGATGTAATTAATTGAATATCCACATAACATTATATACTGATATATTAGAACAAAGTACACATTCCTACAAAAATTTTTTTCTACATTTTTCAAATAATGAATGTGAAGGACAGATTCATTTATTAGCACCATTTTTTTCTTTCAAACGGAAAAGCATAATATATATTTTATCTACATTACTTGAATGGCTGTTTAATAATTCTTTAGACATGGAAGGGTGAAAATACTTAATGCAGAATAATTATTAACAATTTTAAAACAGTGGATCTTTTGGAATATAGTTTTTTAAAAAATCAAGAATTTAACAGTAGGTACTTAATTAAATGTAGACATAACTAGGCCTTTGGAAATAAGTACGATTATTACAAATTATGAGATGAATTCTTGTTAACAAATGACAGTTTTGCTGGGCCAGAGAATATTATTATTAATAAACACTGTAATAAACAGAGCTTGCTTTCAAGCAAGTCTGCAGTAATAGACTGTCAAGAACCTCTGATATTTATAGGCAAAGTGAAAACAGCAATGAACAACAAATCTCAATTGTAATTCAAAATCTATTACTAGTGAAGTAACATTACTGAAGTAATCACCTTCCCAAACCCCTATTTTGAGTTCTGTTAAATAAATCTGTATACTGTACCATTTGTATACATACTGTACCAAAATGAATAAAATATTTAAATATTGAACTGTCATCTTTAGTTTTTAATTTCTGACAAATATCCTCCTCTTTTTCCAACATGTGAACTGTCTTCCAGCATCTGAACTAGTCAATTCACAGTTCTCTTTTCCTATGAATAGCTGTACCTACAAGCACCCTAAGAGTCTGTCTGGATTTTTAGTGCAAGAGAGAACAAACTGCCTAAGTGACTTCTTTTTTTTCCCCCAAAATCTTTCAGATAAATTAAAAGGGCTCTTTAGGAAAATGTTTGGCAAATCTGTATTCCATAGGATGTCCTTTGATTAGACATCCAAGGTTTTCCATTATCTGGTTCCATACCATCTGTCTAACATCAATTTCCTCTCAACCGCAACATAAATGTCCCACTTCTGCCAATACAGTCTCCTTACTATTCAACAAATATGATACCCTTCTCCCCAAATTCATATCGTTTCGCCTTCCTAAAATAAGTGTTTTTCTTTCTTCTCCTCTAATTAGGCTATTCCTATACATTCTTCAAGGTCCAGTCAAGTTTTCATCTATTTACAAGACTATTAACTGTCAGTCTGGCCTGTATTTCTTTTACACGCTTCTGAATTTTTTTTTTTTTTTTTTTGAGATGGAGCTTTGCTCTTGTTGCCCAGGCTGGAGTGCAATGGCACGATCTTGGCTCACTGCAACCTCCACATCCTGGGTTCAAGTGATTCTCCTGCCTCAGCCTCCCAGCAGCTGGGACTACAGGCATGCACCATCACACCCGGCTAATTTTGTATTTTTAGTAGAGATGGGGTTTCTCCATGTTGGTCAGGCTGGTCTCAAACTCCCGACCTCAGGTGATCTGCTCGCCTCGGTCTCCCAAAGTGCTGGGATTACAGGCGTGAGCCACAGTGCCTGGCCACGCCTCTGGATTTTTATAGCATATTGTTTACATTGTAGTTTTGGTATATAAATACAATTCTAATTTTTATAAGTTATTTTAAGTACTTGTCTCACAAACTGGTCTGCAAGGGCTACAATTTAGTATATTTTGCTACTTACTAAGAAGGCATTTAGTAAATTCATAATTATTCATGCCCATGAATAATGAACAAACAAATTAACAAGTGCTATTTTTGTCAATTTATCATGACGACAGTAAAATTCTTTGGGTTAAATGAAATATTTTTGATATCTTACTTTGACTTTTTTAAATACAAGAGAATTCTTTAAATGCCCATAACTACTTCTTCCCTGATGTAGCTTTTAGAAAAAAATACGTATATGAATTAAGAATTAAATATTCCACAAGATCTAATACATCAAGTTATATATAAGGCCGTTATGCTAAATTTCATTATTCTACTATATGAAAGACCTGAGAGACCAGCAGGCACTACTTTCCCAAGAAATTATACTTGTCTGAGAACCCACTCAGTCAATAAGGGCAGTTTTCAATGGGATAAAATACCCGGTTCATTCAATTTACTTAGTTTAAAACATACATAAGAAACATACAAAATGTATTTTAATCTATTCTATTGCAAAATGATTTTAGACATAACTATTTTATACTGAATAACAGCATACTTTTTCAGAAGTAAAATTAAGGTCATTTAAATTTATATACTTATTATTTAGAGAATAATCCAGCAAAGAGTACTACGTTGGTAAAATTGGATACCTGGAAAGTCAGAGAATCCCAAACTTATAGCAAAACGTCTGACTGATTTATAATATTTTAGAAATACATTTCACCGCTCTACTAGATTTTTCAAGTAAAATTTTCAACTTTTATAATATAAAGAAAATATGTAAGTGCTAAATACAATGTCTTACTAGATTTAGTGTTGTCTTTTTAATAAATCCTTTTAAATGATACACTGTCACGTACATTATTGATTACATGAAAATATTAAATAACCAACAACACTTCTAATTCCATGAATACCTACAAGGCTTACAAATGGATGCAAATACACAAAAGTCAATAAATCACTATTATTTTTTATACTTATCTTGAATTTAAGTAACATCCAAAAAGGCAAATAAAAATAAAGCAAATATTTTAAAATTCTAGTCTTCATAAATCTATACTGGCACTGGATATATGATAGCCTGTAAATCTCATGCTGCCATATAGAAAATTAGAATTTTAACAATGATTCATAGACCATTATTTGGTGGTATGAGATATTTATTGTTATAAAAAATAATAATAATTCATATCACCATCCTGAACATATTGTCAATGGTATCATACTACTATATTTTATGTTTTACTTAAAAAAAAATCAAGATATTGGCTTCTATCCCTAAATGTTTGAATTTTCTCACAGAAATTACAAAAGAAAAGGAGGAACTTACAGGCTGGATTAAGGCAGAAAGCCAATAGACCTTATACTTCAGTGCTTATTCTGTAAACTCTTAGCCCCAGGTGATTTTAACCTAAGTCTTTAACTATACTTCTACTTTTAAACTCTGGACAAAGTCACAGTATTACTTTCAAGAATTCTGTCTTCAAACTATTCTTTGTATTCACTGAGGGTAAAAAAAATAAACACAACTATAAATGGCTGTGAAAAATAAAATATCCACTGATATTTACAGCTTTAAAATATTTATATTCTCCCATGTATACATTAAGGGATACTTCTTTTAAGACTTATGAAGGGTATAAACTGAACCATTTGACATTGACAAAGATTATAATATGAATATTTTTGTATAGAATAACAACTACCTACTCATGATTTAAACATAAAGGGATTTTTTTTAAAAAAGTAATTAGTATAAAATTAGACATTAGTCTATAATTTGAAAATATATTGCCTAATTATCAATTTCTATGTTTATATTTCATTATTCAACATTATATTTACCTATATATTGGTAAAATTATAAGATTCATAACACTGTTCAGTATAAGAATACTTTTTAAATTCAGAAACATGAAATTAATAAGACTTTGGGCTACATTTCAAATTTATTACAATGAACATGAGTATTCTGTAAATTAAATATTCTGTGAATTACTGAAGAATAATACATTTCTTTTGAAGCCATAGTCTGTGATAGTAAAATTAAGTCACAAATTAAGATACTAATTATAAAAAGGCAAAGGTAGAAACAATAATTATGAACATATTAAATTTATAGACATAAAAGAGTTTACGGTGGAAGAATCCACCTTATTTAACATGAAATAATGTCATTTTCCCCCTACATCATGTCACCCATTACTCAATCTTAAAAACTCACATCAGTTTTTCCCAAGTAAAATTTTTTACAAAAAATCTCATACATTAAAAATGAACATTGGCCCTTTATGACATATGTTTAAATACTACATAAGTTACACAAAACACAATAACTGATTCGTAACAAAGGACTGTATGGTAGGTACATAAATTTACTATACATTTTTTTGATAAAAAATGTAGAACATGACAATAAAATTAACAAAACAGGAGCCTCTATGCATAATAACTATCCTGAAAACTACAAATATCACTAAAAATAGGGTATTGGAAATTTTGAATGTATCATTGCAATACTTATACTTTATTTAAAAAGTGATATAATTTTAAACAGATTCAATTCCTATAAATTTGTGTCTATAAATTTAAAAAGGGCAATCACTAAGAGTCACATAAGTGCTCCTCAATGTAACACTAATAAATAATTCAACTGATCAATAAATTAATTGATCAATCTAAGGATGAGATCTTGATAGTCTTTAAATAACTAAACGACAACTCTGTTATGTTTTATGTGTGCTTAAAATAAAAGTTTTATGCTAACACTTTAAGGCTTCTTTTGCAAGGAACTTATACTATGCTGCGGATATTTCTCTTTGATTTCTCAACTAAACACTCACTTGTTTGATGCGATCTGGATTTACGGTGGTCTGGGGTTGTAGAATGCTGACTGGTTCTGTCTTGGCCACATTTTGGGGCATTTCTCGAATTTTTTCTGCAATGAATCCATGAACTGCATTCAGTGCTTCAACTGTTCCCTGGATCAAGCACACTCGCTCAGTAGTACCTGTGGATAAAACATTGATTTTCAGAAAATATTCTACATTTTGCATTAACAAAATTATTAAAAAGGATATCATAAAAAAATGTAAAATGCAGAACTCTAATTTAAAACATTTAATTGAACCACACGTAATATATACATGTCTCTTCTCATGATTCCTTTTATAAATTCCTTTCTAGTTGTTTTGGTCTCAAAAAGGGATTGCAGCTGAATCAGAGATCCAGAGAAGTTGTGAACATATCGCTGATTCATTGACATAACAAATACTTATTGAGTACTTATAAAAGAACTTAGGGTTAGAAACTGGTAACATGCCAGTAAAGATCTATAAATCCAGTTTTCACAGGGCTTATTCTTCAGGGGGAAAAAACAGACATAAAACCAGAGAATTGTAGGACATTACAATCTGAAAATAATGGTGGTAACAACATAGACGGTACAGTTGTTCCATCACTTACCACGCTCTTCCTCTAATCATAGCAACACTTGTTACCCGATATTTTACATTTTTTTTTTTACTTTTTCACTAGAATATAAGCTCTACGTGGAGTGTAAATTCGTTTTGTTTTGTGCTGTAGTATCCTCAAAGTTTACAATAGCTTCTGGCACACAATAGGTACACGGTAAACATTTGTTGGATAAATGAATCAGTGCTGTCTTTATTGATGATAAAATTTTAATAAAAAGAATATTAGGACTAAACATGAAATTTAAATAGTTTATGAAACTTGAAATTCATAAATATTTGTTAAAGATATTATTAATAGTATTTATTTCATATCTTGTGAATAAAATGTAAATATATGATGCAAGACAAGACTAAGGTGAAATTGTGTCTAACACACAGGTCCTATCACCTATTTTATACTTTACAGATATACATTAAGGCAATAAAAATAAATTAGTTTTTCAGACTATTCTGAGGCTTATTGTAGAAGCCTGGTATTCCACTGTAATCTTCTCAGTGTCCCAACATAACATATGAACTTGCTTCTAAGAAATAAGTATTTCTTTTCTAAACAGTTGTTAAAATTTTCCAAAAAATGGGATTTTAAAATTTATAAAAGAGTTTTTGAATTAATGGAAATATTTTCAAATACCTAACATATTTCCTTTTGGTGCTACTGTTTCAAAATTCCAAGGTACTTTGTAAAATGTTTTAAAATACATTCTGAAGGGCAAATTTGTGAAACTACAAATATTTAAAAAGTCATAAGGAGTTTATACTGCTTTAAAGATCCTGACACACAGACCAATTTTCTAGTACTTTTGAAATTAAAATAATAGTAAAAGAATATCATTAATACTTCTAGAAGACAGAATTAGATTACAGGAATTAGAAGCAGAAATAAAAGAAAAACTTAAGAGATATACCTAAATAAAATTGTCATGTCTTAAACAATGAAAATTCAAATCTAAAAAATCTAAGTTTCCTGGATTTTACAAAATATTTCAGCAGAGAGTACGTATATGGCTTTCATTTGTAAGGGTGGATAAAGCCTGAAAAACATAATGTGAGTCTGTGGGTTTAATTTTTCCAGTTTCTCTTAATCAGCTTTTCTCATTCTTGTCTATCTTGATATACATATTGTGGTTCCTGCATAAAATGATCTAGTTTATGGGGATACTCTAGGGAGTCTTTACAAGGTTGTATTAAGTGTCCAATAAATGACTAGAAAGGACAGGAACTGATCAATATAGCTAATACAAAGTGTTCTTATCCAGGTCAGCAGACAATATGAAAACAGATCAGATTACACTCTTGTTTTTGGAGACAACTACAGAGTGCTCTTTTGTGGATGTCAAAACAGTCTAACTTAAATAGAGATTTAAAAAAAGAAACAAAACATGGCACTAAATAACTAGAGATTATAAATCTATGCTGTCAATAAAATTCTGATAACACAAACCATGTCAGACCACACAGTAGCCCCTACACTTTTGAGATTGTAGAGACTAACAGATAGGGAGTGGAAATTACTGAGCCATAAAGAATTATGACTGTCTAAAGCTAAATTTCACATATTAGCATCTGTGGGACACTTGAAAATAGTTCACAGGTTCACAATTGCAGCACATATTGTTTGAAAATTAAATTACATAATTTGCATTAGAATTATTAACATAAAAGAAGGAAAGAAAAAAGGAGATTCTGTATCTACCACTCAGAAATGCTACAATCCTCAGAAAAGATGCTATCATATTCTACTGAACTTATGGCCTTTTCGCTCAGAAAACACAAAACCGTAATTTTTAGGAGAAAGTCACAAAAAAGGGAGACTGTCAGGTGTATGATCAAACTGTTAAAAAAAAATGAGGCTATGAATCATAAAAGTTGCTGGTTTTGTCATTTTAAAGGCTTTTAGGCTCAATTAGTATCTAAACTAAACTGCCTGTTATTTATCATTTTATTTAACAGTAGTATTTATTTCTCTTTGAAACACACTAGCAACAAGAGGTGAAAACCAGTTACATAAAAGTACATGCCTATATTTTGTATAAGATAGAGGTATATAAGATATCATTAATTAATTAATTTTTTTGAGACAGAATCTCACTTTATCACTCAGGCTGGAGTGCAGTGGTGAGATCTTGGCTCACTGCAGCCTCGACCACCTTGGGCTCAAGAGTGATCTTCATGCCTTGGCCCTCCAAGCAGCTGGGACTACAGGAAGGCACCACTATGCCTGGCTAATGTTTTGGATTTTTTTTTGTAGAGACAGAGTTTCGACATGTAGCATAGGCTGCTCTCCTGAGCTCAAGTGATCTGCCCACCTCAGCCTCCCAAAGTGCTAGGATTACAGGTGTGAGCCACCATGCCCGGCTTAAGAGACCATTAATTTAAAACTGCACTTTCAAGAAAGAAATCACAAAAAGTATAATAAGAAGGGGCAATGTCAAATACAGGCATTGACATTTACAATGACTTTAAGTTTTGATTTAACATACAGTATTAAATGCTAAAAATGCACAGGTTTCTAAAATTACATACAATTATCAGTTTTAATAGAAAAGTTTTCATAGAAATTTAATAAAATATATTCTGTGCTACTATAAGTTTGGGTAAGTCAGTTACACAGTTCCTGTTTCTAACTAAGGTGATCCATCACTTATGCACTGGGCCCTGTGCCCCCTTACCTACCAAGTCCACTGCTTCTCCAGTTAGTTATTTCTTACATCATAATTTTTTTTCTATTGAATATTCCCATCAGCAGGAAATATGTTGTAATTTCTACAATTTTTAAAGACATTGATAGAGTTAGAAAATTACTCTTTTGCAAACCTAATGACAAAATTAAGTTTGGTAAAGATCATAAATGGATAAAATCATCAGATGAAAGGTTAACATAAAATTTTCAATAAAAACATCAGGTATTACCAACTGACTTCAATGATCAACATTAGCATGATGAGTAGGAAAACCAAACATTATATGCTTCTTGATGTGATGTAATAAAAAACACACAGAACCAATTATGATGTACTCAAAAGTAGTTGAACCTAAATCTAATCAAACATTTAGCACTATAGATTAATACTGAAAACTGAACAATAAACGATACCATAAGGAAGCAAAGACACAAAAATAGTTTATAAGACAACCGATGCAGCTTCGTCAATAAAGAAGAGATTACTCTCCAGACAAAAGAAGACTTAAAATATGTTATGACTAAATGTAAATCAGAATTTGGTTGGGTCCAAAATCAAACAATTTTCACTTGAAACAAAATTGAGGCAATGACAAGGACAGAGTTTTAGCATCACATAATTACTGTTAACTTTAACATGTGAGATTATGGCATCAGTTTACAGATAGTGTCTTTTTTTTTTCTTTTCTGAGATGAACACTGAAATACGTACAGGTAAAACGTGACTGAGGTTGCATCAAAATATTTCTGCAACAACAAAAAAGGAGTAAACTTTTTAGGCATGACAAATCTTGATACTGTTGATATAGATGAAGGGTATAAAGAAATTAATTGGCTGGGTGCGGTGGCTCACGCCTGTAATCCCAGCACTTTGGGAGGCAGAGGCAGGCGGATCATGACATCAGGAGATCGAGGCCATCCTGGCTACCACGGTGAAACCCCATCTCTTCTAAAAATACAAAAAAATTAGTTGGGCGTGGTGGCAAGCCCCTGTAGTCCTAGCCACTCGGGAGGCTGAGGCAGGAGAATGGCGTGAACCAGGCAGGCGGAGCTTGCAGTGAGCCAAGATCGTGCCACTGCACTCCAGCCTGGGCAAGACTCTGTCTCAAAAAAAAAAAAAAAAAAAAAAAAAAAAAAGAAATTAATTGTACTATTTTATACATGCTTACAATTTTCATTTAAAAACATTTAAAAGTTCTCACTGACCTCATATCCCTCTTCCAGTTGCAGCTCAATTTCCTTATCCCTCAAAATTCCTTGAATGAGTTTTATAGATACTCTCTCTACTTCCTCATCACCCAATCTTGAATATACTCCAATATGGCTTTTTTTTCCCCCTTGAATCTAGTAGATTCTACAACTCTACTGAAAGCATTCATCACAGCTGTACCTGGATAAATCTAATCTTCAAGTCTTCATGTTGTTTGCCTCGTCAGCAGCATTTTATGCTGTCAATAGGTGACCATTCTGTTCTAAGAACACTTCACATGGCTTTCAGAATGCCACATGCTCCTAGCTCATGGTTTTTACTCAGTTCATTAACTCATTTGATAAAAATGTATTGAGTCCCTACTAAATAAGTATCATATTAGAAGCCGAAGATACAGCAACGACCAAACAGGAAAAACAAACGAACAAACCCTGCCTTCATGGAGCTCATATTCTAGTTCATGTGGACAGACACTATACATAAGATAAATAAAACACAGAGAAAGAATAGTAAAAGAAAATAACTGTTATGAAAAACACTGGGAGACAATGACAGGCTCCGCAGAGACAAAAACAACAGTATGAAAGGGACTTTGTCACGTTTACCACTGTATCTCCAGTGTCTAGAAGAGTGCCTGGCACACTACAGATACTCAACAAGTATTTTTTCTTTTTAAATAAACGACTTCCTGAGTCTAAAATTTCTTGTCTGTATTTTGAAACATACATGTGATTGATTTCTAAGGCCTTTGTAATCTGCAAAATATCTATAAAGCCAGTAAGTCTCTCGGTTTATAAGATCATTCAATGAACATAAAAAGATATATTTTGGAAAACGATTTAAAAACTATAATGTTATAATTTATCATTAAAAAAGGGCACATGGTAAAAGTGTTTTGAGAAAGGTACTAGGAGAAATAATGGATAGTTTAACATTTTTTTTCTTTTTCCTAGGGTAGAAAAAAAATAGATAAACTCTGAAAATGAACTCTACCTAAAATAATATTGTTAGGGAGAAAAATATTTTTTGTTGTGGTCTAAAGTGCTATAAAAAACTGTTTAGATACCTGAGACATTATTCAAACCAGAGTAAGACTATTCTAGAATAACGAACATACGCTAATGATTTGATCCACATAGTTTCAATTGTCATCTATAATGAAAATTAGTGAACATTCTGTTCATACAAAAGAAAATGCATCAGTTTATATTCCTACTGGAAATGTAACTCAGTATCTTATGAAAGAATACAGACATAATTATTTAGGAAATATTAATGTTAGTGTAGAGTAAGTCATTTGGTTGGATAAGTGACACTGAAACATCACAAAATAAAACAATAATACCAAAATGTAGTAGAAAATTTATTAATACTTCGATGACAATCTATAGCAATAATTTTGGCCTCCAAAAGAACTTAAGAAAATGTAAATACCAATTTACTCTAACAGGCAGATCTCATATTTAAAACAACATGATATACAGATAATTTATAGAGATAACTGCTACTTATTATGCAGAGAAATTACTAATTTTAGATAGCTAATATTTTGATGAACATGGATTTATTTCAAGCAAGTAAACATTTAGTTTCTATCATACCAAGAAATATGCAATATATATTTTCATACATTTAAATTTCCTTGCTATTTGGAGGTATGTATGTCTATTTACTCTTACACAAACAGTGCTCTGTGAGTGGTATCTATTCTTTTAGTTTTCATATTTTTCCTCTATTTGCCACTTATTCTTGCTGTTTGCTAAAATATCTGATTATAACAGGCTCTTCTCTTATAATTTGCTGTTTCCAGTCCTCAGCAACCTAATAATATATAGTATAAGAAGACTGTTAAAATTATATAAACTATTAACAAGTAGGTTCCGGGCTGGGCATGGTGGCTCACGCCTGTAATCCCAACACTTTGGGAGGCCAAGGCGGGTGGATCACGAGGTCAGGAGATCGAGACCATCTTGGCTAACACGGTGAAACGCTGTCTCCACCAAAAATACAAAAAATTAGCTGGGCGTGGTGGTGGGCACCTGTAGTCCCAGCTACTTGGGAGGCTGAGGCAGGAGAATGGCATTAACCTGGGAGGCAGAGCTTGCAGTGAGCGGAGATCGTACCACTGCACTCCAGCCTGGGTGACAGACTCAAAAAAAAAAAAAAAAAAGCCAAACAAAAAACAAACGGAAAAAACCAAGTAGTTTTCTTGCTCCTAGTGACAACCATAGGGAATATGTGGCCTTTATGAAATCATTTTTTATTTCATTTTTCTTTATTTCCAAGTTTGGGGTCAGTGTAAACAGACAAATATTACTTTAATGCTTTCTTCTTAAAAGATTTAAAATTCTATACAGGCATCTTAATTTTTAAAACCAAAACACAGAGTATCCTTTCAACAGACTATGTTACCATTTATTTAATAAAAATCACCCATAATAGTCTACATATGATAATCACTTTTCATATTGTCTTTATAAATAGATGATTTACATTCATTTCTTAGGTTACCAAATTTATTGCTATAATTACATAAGCAAAAGTCTCATTTATGAGTATTTACGGTAATGTGTGAGCAAAAGCTCCACTGGAGGACATTTAAGGGTTTTCTAGTTGTAGCAATACAGTATTACATTCTTTCAGGGGAAAGTATATACTTAACCAATTTCGAGAAATGAAGCAATTCAAAGGTCTTCTCTGAAGCTCACAACTATGGACCTTTTGTTTCCTTTCTATGTCTCTATACGCATATGGAATAACTTAAAATTTGAAGCGATTTAACAACATGCATCTCAGAATATTCTTTTAAGTGACTTTAACAGTAATCATGCTTCCTTATGTTTATAAGCCAACTTGTGATTTACAGAAGATATATAATATGAATTATAATACATATAATTTATATATTGTTAGTATAATTTATCGACACACAAAATCTCATTTAATGTTCACAATAATCAGGACAGATATCTCCAACTTACATGTATGGAAATGGAAGCAACTGTGCAAAGACATATAGCAAACACAGAGAATAGTAAAAGTCTTGTCAAAAACAATTTTTATCATTATACCACATACCTCCTAAGAATGTAATATTAAGCCAGATAGCAAATTTAACACAGTTAAGAAAATCGCATATGTTTCAGTTGATTGTGGAAAAATGATTTTCATGTAACTTTGATGTTTCTTTAAAAAGCATTGTCTTAATACCATTAACATTTCTCCAAAGATTTATTCCAAATCTGTCATAAAAAGAAATGATTGACCCTTCTTGCAGAGAACAGACCACCACAGGAGATGGTTAATAACTATGTGGGCTATTAGTAAGATTTTTTTAGGACAAGTTTTCAGATCAACAAAAGTACTTGATAAAATTGCCATTAAAAGTAAGTTCAATTTGTAATTGCGGCTTTTATACCATTGTACAGTTACGCACATTTGATAATACTTCCTCCTGCCCTACAATTACTGAGGAGAAAATACATTATTTCAAGAAAAGGCCTTTTAAAAAAAGAAATCATAGGAATTGACATCTTATGATGCAAAGTAATAATTGCATTTCTTCTCTAGGTGATTAACTCTACACAATTATCTCTCTGCTTTTAAACTGCAAAAATTTGCACAAGGCCATATAACATGCTTAATCCAAAGTCAACATAGTGAAGGCCTGATTCTGTTTATAGAACATGTTTTGACATTAAAATATAACAAATCAAGTCAAAGGATGAGAGTATATTTTTCAGAAAAATCTAAAAATATTCATTCTTCAGAGACCTTAGGAAGAGACAATGAATGGCAAAGTAGATGTTGTCCAGCTTGTCGTTCATTCATTCTCTGTCTCATCATGCAAATGGAATACTAATTTACTTAACTAGCTATTCCCATAAAGTAGCATCCTGCACAGCTGAGGAATCTAACTTCTGAAGAACCCTGAAAACAGATATATCTGAAAATTTTACACAACTGCAATTATTCTCAAATATATTGCAATTTATTTCTAGTTTTTAAATTTTGAGGCCATGCAAAAAACAGTTAAGATGATGACCATTCATCCTTAGCATACGTTTATGCTAAATTTAGGATCACTATAGCAATCCTAGTTATGTCAATAGTATAACCTTTTAATTTCCATAATTACAGAAATATAAAACTGCCATAACAAATTTTTATTAAAGTGCAATTACATTTTATATGTACCTAATAAATAGAGATTTGCTGACTTGTCTCCACTCCCCATTAATATCACCATTTTTGACAGTAATTTGTACTTTTAAATTTTTGCTATGAGAAAAATGGCACTTGAAATTCTTCTATCTATCCTTTACGTATTAATAGGAATTCACTTTTGCAAAGCTTGATTTGATATCACATGTCCCAGCTGGGAAAACAGTTTGCACCAAATATGTGATACCAAGTCAAGCTAAGAAACTCAGAAGTGTGACCAGTGGTGGAATGCATAGCTCATCAGAGTCATGTAAAGGGGAGCAGCATTGCAATGGACATGCAGCATGGTAATGAATCAGAGATTGCTTATGAGGTGAGAGCAAGAAAATTAATGTCTCTGACATTAATTTCTGACATGTAACAAAGTTGTCAACTTTGAGACCTAATATAGATTAATGCATTAGACAAAATTAAGCAGTAACTTTGTCATATTTTTCAAAAATATAGAGTTGTTTATAGAATGATCCATTTTTTAATCATAAGCCTACAAATTCCACTGAAGGCAAGGCCTGCATTTGTTGAAATTTCAAGGACTGAATTATTTAAGTCAGTGAATAATCAATGAATATCATACCACTGTCTACATGCACTATATCAAATAAATGTAGAGGTAGGATAAAGAATTTTGACTGTTTAACTTGGTGGGAGAAGTAATATAGGAGAGTAGACTGTAGTCGGAAAAACAACAGAAATTTAAGAGTATATGTAATCTATTATTAAAAAGTATTATATTATTAATATTAAAATGTATTAATTTTTTATAGTTTTATGATGCTAAGATAATAGAGAAACGACAATTTAAAAACTGTACTTATACCAAGGCGAGTGGATGACCTGAAGTCAGGAGTTGGAGACCAGCCTGGTCTACACAGTGAAAACTCCATCTCTAGCAAAAAAAATTTTGTATTTTTTAGTGGTACATGCCAGTAGTCCCAGCTACTTGGGAGGCGGAGGGTGGAGAATCACTTGAATTTGTGAGACACAGGTTACAGTGACCAGAGATCATGCCACTCACTGCACTCCAGCCTGGGCAACAGAGTGATACTCTGTCTCAATAAATAAATAAATAAATAATAAAAATTGTGATACATACAAAACTGGCCCTTTTACCCATCTTTAGCCGTACAATTCAGTGGTATTAATTAAACTCAAACGTCGTACATACACTCTATCTCTTTCCAAAAGTTTTTCATTATCACAAAATGTAACTGTAACCATTAAGAAATAAATTTCCATCCCTTCCTTCCTATATCCCCCAGTTACCCCTAATCTACTTTTTGTCTCTATGTCAAATTTCTAGATATTTCGTATAAATGGAATCACACAATATCTGTCTGGTGTCTGGCTTATTTTACTTAGGATAATATTTTCAAGATTCACTGATGTAGCATATCTCAAAAATTCATTCCCTTATTACAGCGTAACAATATTCCATTGCATGTTACATACCACATTTTGTTTCTCCATTTACCTGTTGGTGGACACTTGGGTTGTTTACACCTTTTGGCTATTGTGAATACTGCTGCAATGAACACTGGTAGCATCTGCTTCAGTGCTTGTTCTCAAATATTCTGTGTACAAACCTAGGAGTGGAATAGTTGGCTAATAGGATAATTCTTGCCTTTTGAGGAACAGATAAACTGTCCCAAGCCGTGGCACCATTTTACATCCCCAACAACAGTGTAAAAGGGTTCCCATTTCTCTACGTCTTAGCCAACATTTATTATTATTTTTTAATAATAGACATCCTAATAGTTGTGAAGAGCTATCTTGGAGTTTCGATTTGCATTTTACTAATGACTAATAATGTCGAACATTTTTGCATGTGCTTATTGTTCATTTGTATATTTTCTTTAGAGAAATATTTGTTCACATCATTTGCACACTTTTCAAATGATGTCTTTTTGTGTGTATGAAACAGGGTCTCACTCTGTTGCCCAACTGTGAGTGCAGTAGCGTGATCATTGCTTACTGCAGCCACAAACTCCTTGACTCAAGCAATCCTCCTGGCTCAGCCCCAAGTAGGTGAACTACAGGTGTGCACCACCACATCTGGCTAATTTTTTTTCTTTTCTTTTTTTTTTTTTTTTTTTTGAGACGGAGTCTCGCTCTGTCCCCCAGGCAGGAGTGCAGTGGCGCGATCTCGGCTCACTGCAAGCTCCGCCTCCCGGGTTCACGCCATTCTCCTGCCTCAGCCTCCCGAGTAGCTGGGACTACAGGCGCCTGCCATTGCTCCCGGCTAATTTTTTTGTATTTTTAATAGAGACGGGGTTTCACCGTGTTAGCCAGGATGGTCTTGATCTCCTGACCTCGTGATCCGCCCGCTTCGGGCTCCCAAAGTACTGGGATTACAAGCGTGAGCCACTGCGCCCGGCCACATCTGGCTAATTTTTTTTTAATTAAATTTTTTTTTTTTGAGATGGGGTCTCGCAATGTGACCCAAGCTGGTCTCCAACTTCTGGGCTCAAGTGATCCTACTGCCTTGACCTCCCAATGTGCTGGGATTACAGGCATGAGCCACTGGGGTTTTATTTGTTGAGTTTTAGGAGTTGTTTATATATTCTGGATATTAAAGTTACTGTATAAATTATTTTCAAACATTTTCTCTCATTTTGTAGGTTGTCTTTGATAATATCCTTTGGTAATGGACGTTAATAATGTCCTTTGATGCACAGAAGTTTTAAAATTTTGATGAAGTCCAATTTATTTTTTGTTCCCATTTTTGTTACTGAATAATCCATTCCCAAATCCAAGGTCATGGAGAACTATTTCTACATTTCATTCTAGAGTTTTATGGTTTTAGCTCCTATATTTAGGTTGTTGATCTATTTTGAATTAATTTTGATATTTTAATATGATATGAGGAGGGTTCTAACTCCACTCTTGCATGTGGAAATCCAGGTATCCCAACAACACTTGTTGAAGAGATTGTTCTCTTCCCATTGAATGAACTTGATACCCTTGTCAAAAATCAATTGGCTATAGTATGTGGAATTATTTCTAGACTCCATTAATTATTGTCTATCCTAATGCCAGTACCAGACTCTTTTGGTTACTGTATCTTTACAGTAAGTTTTGAAGTCAGGAAGTGTGAATCCTCAACTCTGTGATTTTTCAGTACTGTTTTATCTATTCTGGGAACCTTGCAATTCCGTATGCATTTTCAGAATCAGGCTTCCCATTTCTGTAAAAAAAAAATATTTAGAATTTTGGTAGCAATTAAGCCGAGTCTGTATACTTTGAGTAGTACTGATATTTTAACAACATTAAGCGTACTCACCCATGAAATGGGATGCCTTTCCTTAGTTAGGTCTTCAGTTTTGTACCTCCTTGGTTAAATTTATTTGCAGGCATTTTACTATTTTAGATGCTACTGTAAACAAAATTTATTTCTTAATTTCCTTTTTGGACTGTTCACTGTGGTGTATAGAAACTGATTTTTGTTTATTCTAAAACTTTGCTTAATTTATTAGCTCTAGTGGCTTGCTTGTTGATTCTCTGGAGTTTTGTATATATAGGAAGATGTCATCTGCAAATAGAGATAGTTGTACTTCTTCCTTTCCAATTTGGATACCATTTTGTTTTCTTGTCCAATTATTCTGGCTATGAGTACCAGAAAGATGTTTAATAACAGTGGTGAAAGCAGGCATCCATGTCTTGTTCTTATCTTATGGGAAAAGCTTTCCGTCTTCACTACTGAATGTGATGTTAGCTGTGGCTTTTCCATAAATTCCTTTTACCATTTTAACAAAAAAGCTTTCAGTCTTCACTATTGAGTGTGATGTTAGCTGTGGCTTTTCCATAAATTCCTTTTACCATTTTAACAAAAAATGCGTAATGTTTTATCAAGAAAAAAATTACAAACCTATCATTAATACACTGTGGTAATCTATATTTTTCCTGGTAATCTGCATTTTTCCAGTGCATTAAAGCTATATATCCACTTGAAGACAGATCCTTGGACTCCTGGTCCCTCACTAGCCTCTAATCCATGTGAGGACAGACGACTGGCTCTCTGTCACCATCTGGCCTTTCCTTTAGAGGGGAATCTCTGAGTCTTTGGTTTCCTGTATACTCTCCATGCAGTTTTTGGCCTCCTGCCCTTACTCATTAATCTGCCCCCTGTGAATAAGTTCTTGGGTATCCTTCAGTTAGTTCATTTAAGCCAACTCTTCCCCTAACCGTTAGTGACTTCAGTATTTCACTACCCCTGCTCTTCCCCCATCAAAACTCACCACATAATTACAAGAAGCAGAAAAGAAAGGTCAGTGGTATCACACCCTTAAAGTAACAAGCTGGATTATAACTCTAACCACCCATCTTCCTCTAAGAGACTGCTATTCCTCATATTCCTATATATCGAAGTTACCAGAAGTCTGTTTCTCCAGCCATCATCAGACTCTTATCCTCATAGCAATCCATGTATCTCTGAATCTCACCCAATTCTGTATCCTTCCCTGTCCCTCTAAATTTCTTCATAGTGTTCTTGGTTACCTCAAGTTTGAGCATATGCCTCATATCCAAAACCTCTTTTATGAATGTTCCTTTTAGCTTCATTTCTTAGGCAAAATTAGACTGTGTCCTTAGCTCTTTATGTCCTATGGAGCAGGTAGGGAAGCTGTTGTTTTTCTCTTCTCTCTCAAATCCCAGGTTTTGGTGGGGCCGGGGCGGCGGTCAGGGGGGCATGAAATTTTGGCTATTTTCCTTGGTCCACTTTGCCACTTCTTTGTTAAAGTTGTCATAGTCTTTCCTCTTTTCTTCAAAGTGTTTGGAAGCAAAGGCTGAACAGATGTATAGGTGTAGAGGCAGACATTAAATCAGTTTTCAGTCAATAAGGCAAAATGACAGAGATACTGGTAAACTGTAGCCATGAGGAAAAATATCAAGTGCTATAGTATTATGGCATTTTACCTTTCCTTTTCATGTAGTGGCTTCCATTAACCATTTCCTCCTTATGGAAATAGTTTCCTCTTCTGGCTTCTGTGTTGCTACTCTCTTCCCAGGACAGTGTTCATTTAGTTCCCATGGTTGTAAATACCATAAAATATATTCTGAATTCATTCTCTCTATCTCTCTCTCTCTCTCTCTATCAACACCTCCCTAATCGAAGACACTATTTGCTCTAAACATGTTCATTACAATAGTCTGCTAATTACATCTTGGTTCACTATTTGCTCCACTACAATCCACTCCTCTCTCAGAATAATAGTTTGAACCTGTAAATATTATGTAATTTACCTGTTTAAAAACTTATGGCTTCTCATCTCATATTAAGAGTTAAGTCTAAACCCTTTACTATGGCTTTCAAAACCCATCAAGATTTGACCTCCGCTGAGCTCTCCTCAGTCCCCATCTCATATTACTCTTTCTCTCTTTTTCTACACTCCAGGGAATTAGGTCTTTTTTAGCTCCTGGGACATGCCACACTTATTCTCTCTTAGGCCTTTTTTTCCCACTGATCTCTATCCTGGGAACACTGTTCCACTGGCTTTTCCCATAGCAGCCCCTTTCTCATCATAAAAGCCTTAGCTCAATAATACCTTATCAGAGAAGACTTTCTTAACAGCCATAAACAGCCTCTTTCAAATCACTATCACTTTATGCTTCTTTATGACCCTTACAATTTTCTGAAATTCTTGTTTGTTGTAATTTGCTTACTTCATTGTTTGCCCCTCTCTGATGGAACAAAAGGTCCAAATGAACAGGAACTTGGACTGTTTCATTCACTTGTGTATCCCCAGCCTACTACTTAGCAAGTTGTTAATAAATAACTATTCATTTAATGAAATAAAACTATGACCTTGGATAAGCCCTATTATAACAAGCTTTTTAAATCCAGAATTATTGCATTAAAATCCAATGTAAATGTCAAAAGAAGAGGGAAAATATATATGAAATATCAATGGCCTGAGGTAAAGCAAAGATCATGATTAGATCTTTCTATTTACTAAGGATTATCACATAATGCTCCCTTACTGAAATGTATTAATGAATACACCTACCATACATTTCTATTCCAAAAGATTCTGTCTATCCATCCTTTTAGAAACACCCAAGGACTGAGGATCAGCTCAATGCCTCCTTATTCAATTATCTTCTGACTACATTTTCTATCACATACCCAAATCCAGAGAATAATTATGCATGGAAAAAGATTCAAATGAACTGATTCCCTGAACTAGTCAAGTAAGGAGTACAAATCAAACTTCCTAATTAACCTTAGTCACTGTAATAAAAAAATATTAAATCTGACCACAAACTGAGGCTTTCTTAGAATATTGCTGCATATCAAACCCAGACATACTAGGAATGGCATCTACTAGAATGCTAGTAACTATATACTGTTAAGGAAAGAAATAAATATCTTTATCAATTAAATTATCGGACCAAATTATACTATCTTGAACTGTTACTATATTGATCATGACTTTTTAATGTAGAAATTCTGAAATACATGATGTTGAATAAAAATTCTACTAATAGATTAAAAAATAAAGTGTTAATATGGGATATAGTCTCAATCTGTCGCCCAGGCTGGAGTGCCGTAGCGCGATCTCGGCTCACTGCAAGCTCCGCCTCCCGGGTTCACGCCATTCTCCTGCCTCAGCCTCCTGAGTAGCTGGGACTACAGGCGCCCGACACCACGCCCGGGTAATTTTTTTTTTTTTTGTATTGTTAGTAGAGAGGGGGTTTCAGCGTGTTAGCCAGGATGGTCTCCATCTCCTGACCTCGTGATCCGCCCACCTCGGCCTCCCAAAGTGCTGGAATTACAGGCGTGAGCCACCGTGCCGGCTGTTAATATGGGATATTTCTAAGTAAATTAAAAAACATATTAATTATTTACTGAGTATTAATCCTTATATCATTTATCTACTCAGTAAATCTCTAATAAGCCCGTTATTTTATAAACATCTATAATCAACTGACAATAATATTCAGAAAATGCCATATTACCATAATATTAAAATAATTATATTTAGAGTAAAACTATTTCTAGTCTTTTCCTACTGTTAAGCCATGATTACAGACATTTGTATATGTAGTATCAGGTGTAATATATTATTACCTAACTTACCTATCACAGAAACAAACAAACACAACCCAATTCGACATTAAAAGTGAATTTGTCTGAGTACTTCACAGTCTTATTTCTGAGTAAGACCTACAAAAGTGTACTGAAGCATTGGTTCTGAGAATATTAAAGAACATTTTCTTTGATTGATTGGAAAGGAATTAACATTTTGAAAATTTACCTTCAGTCTCCTTATAAACATTTTAAAGCAGATTTAAAAGGAAGGCATCCTGCTATTTGCCACAACTTGGGTGGAATTGGAGAATATTATGCAAGTGAAATAAGCCAGCCACAGGAAGGCAAATACTGCATATTCTTACTTAGATATGTAGAATCTACCAAAAAAAAGAAAGGTCCAATATATAGACATAGAGAATAAAACAGTAGTTGCCAGGGTGGGAGTACATGAGGAGATGAAGGGCAAATGATACAAAGTAGCAAATATGTAGGATGAACTATCTAATGTGCTACATAAAACTATAACTAATAATAGTGTATTGTTTTCAGGATTTTTGCTAAATGAGATTACAGCTGCTCTTGCCACAGGGGGCGAAATGAGTAACTATGAGAAATGATAGATATGTTAATTTGCTCTATTATAGTAACCATTTCACTGTTTAAAAACCTATATATATGTCTTATAACATTATGTCATATACCTTAACTATACATAGTAAAATTTATTTAAATAAACACAAAGAAGGGTAAGAAAAAATAAAATTAGAGACCAACAGTCTAAAAGTATACATAAAACAATGTGAATTTGTATGATGCAGCAAATTGGTTTTCCTTCTGTGCCTAATACTTAATAATGCAGGGGAGATATCCATATTGAAAAGAAACTTTTATGCTATAGGCTACTGTTCTTTATGTGTAATTCAAGGAAAACAGGAAAGTGACAACAGAAACTCTATGGGTAACATCAGTGTGTAGCCCGTAAAAAATTTTACAAGGACTTTGACCACTCAGTCTGGAGAAAATATATACGGACTTTAAGCACTTCCGTATTTCTCTGATATGGAAGAGAAGGACACAACTAATCTATCCAACCTTTTTGGGAATTTACTCTCTTACGGAAATTTAGGTAGGGCTTTCTTTCCATTGTAGTGTTATATGGCTATGGCATGAAAAAACAAACTCAATGTGTGTGACTTATAAAGTGTTTTGTACATAGCAGAAAGCCTTCTTATTAGCCACAGTCAATTCCAGCGTGGTCTCAAAGTCCAGACTTAGAGTTCTTAAAGCCGTGATATTTGTTAATACTATAAATACTATAAAACTTCTCCTACCACATATTATCAATGTCTTCCTGGCTATTTCCCTAGTAATTACACTGGTTTTCATTTATGTCTGTCCAAGTTTTTTACACTTTTCTTAGGTGTTCTGATTGCACACTCATCCTTTTACCTTGCTAACTCCTATTTATCTTTCCAATCTTTGTCCAGTTATCAGTTTACCAGAGAAGTGTTACCTGGTTTCCACAGTCTAGATTATGTGTTTTTTATGTGTACCCACTATGCTATACTGTCCCACAACAGCAATTATTGCCTGTTCACTAGCCTGTCGAGCTCACAAGAATGTGAGCTGTTTACATATTCATATTCTTATCTTTACACTCACAGCATCCTGGCACACATGTGCATATGTGTCAAATACTTACTAAATATTTGTGATTTAGTAACAGATTAAATGAAAGAATAAATAGATGGCAGGAAAAGCTTACTGCTTGGCTTACTGAATGGGTCACACTTAACCAGAGTTCTAAATCACAAAAAGCTCTTGAGGTAAGGGGCCATCCCAGGAAAAAGAGAACTACATGTGTAAAGGTCACTTTAAAGCATATTTAAAAGAAAAGTATCCTACCTCCCAGGAGAAAAAAAAAACAGAAACAAAAATGATTGTCATAACTATGATGTCTCTTTTAAGAAGAGTGTAGCTGAGTAAAAAGTTCAAGGGGAATATGAAAAGAAATGGAGATAGGAAAAATTCAGGCAATACACAGTATGTAGAAGAAAAACAGATATTATTATCAGTTGGAAAAATATGACCATATTCATAAAATTCTGAAGTTATCACTTCAAGAAAATTTAGAAATTGCAGAAAGTATTGTTTACAATAAGATACATAACTGTGTTATATAATCATTTTGTTTTAAGATAAGTTGAAGATACAAGATTTTTTAAAGTATTAAAGCTCCCAAATATTTGCCTAACAGTTCTCTAACTATGTTCTATACAATATTTGTCATATAATATGCTTTATGAAAAAAGATATCTCTGGTCAAATACTTTTGAGGGAAAAAAACTGCATTTATGTCCTCAGCTCTAAATGATTCACAGTGCTCATCAGCAGATTAAAAAATAAAGTCCTACAATAAACATATTTAGTTTTTTATCAACAAACTTATGTATACCACATTTTTGCATGTCAAACCTCTTAATACCCTTACTAAGTATTATTTTATAGAGCATCTTCTCCAAAACTAAAACATCACAAATCAAATTTACTTGAGGTACTCACTTCGTAATTTTACGAAGGTAGCAATTCAGTGCTATTTGTAGAACTAAACAAGATGTTAATTAAAAAGAAAAAGAAGATACAGTATCACCTTAAGGTTAGGCAGGATCCTCATTACTTGAGATTTTGACATTGCTAAGATAATATCATTCTTAGTTTGCTAGTACATCAGGGGCCACAGAAGATAAAGGGACCCACAATGGCATACAGTTGCATAGGTGCTAGGGAAGAAGAGTTAGATATGGATTCAACTGCATATGAACACATATACAAACTCATCTTCAAATATATGTATGTGTGCAACAAGCAAAATTAATAGCTGGTATACAGACAAGCTATTATGATTTCTTTTTAAGGAAAAAAATCACTGGAAGTATGTTTATTTGAAGCAATCAACAGATTTGTTTTGAATGTTGGCAGTATATATGAAGTATAAAGAAATAACATTATTTTATCTTCTCATTAATACATCTATAAAGGTAATTTTAAAATTGTTATATTATTTGAAAAAAACACAGGCATTATTGGTAAGGAATCACAAGGTATTGTCCTTTTTGTTTTGAGAGTTCCGCTTTGGCAAACTTCCAGGAAGACTGAAATTATATTTGGTACAAAAGATTTTAAACATTAATAACTATTTTGAGGAGAAAAGAATTTACTATGCTCTTCTAAGACTTTTCAGCTATTAAAATAATCAATCATAAATCAAAGTGCCCATTTACTATGAATCAAAGTATTCTACTATTCTTTTCTCAAGTTTCTCATTTATGGAAATAAAGATAAGGAAAAAACTAATATGTCTGAGGATTTTATATCATTAAGTGCTACAAGAGAAATAGTTTCAGCAAGGACTATGTATAAATACTTCAGATTAAACAAAATGAGAAATTTAAAATAATCACATTAGCAATTAAGAGAAAGAGAATCAACTAAACAAACCCATTTCTTAAATACCACAGATAAAAATGAATTGTTTGGGATATTATTGAAACTGTAAGAGGAAGTAGTAAGTTCCTTCTTTTTTTTCTCATCTCTCGTCATTTTATTTTCTTTACAGACTCTGATGTTGGACTGAATTTTATTTGCTTTACTAATCATGGATATTATATGGATCATGTTCTGTCTTAGAACATGAGCCTTTCTATATTTGTAAGTTTCTTGCTAACATGTCATGGAATGTAAAACCTATGGGACTTTGGGACCTTAATTTAAGCTTGTGGTGCTAAAGATGCAGCTGTTCTTTTGCAATTAATTCCAGCTATTAAAGCCATAGTACATTTAAAAATATAAATCCATTTTTTACTGTTTTTCATTGTATTTAAATATACAACAGTTAGAATTACATAGTATTAGCATTTTCGTTAACTTGCTAAGATTATATTTTAAAGAGAAGGCAGATACTTAGGATATAGCTTTCATGAAAAATGTAAATCTAATTACAGGTTATGCATATAACTGAGTTTCAACATAACATGTTTCCAGAAAAAAAAAAAAAGCCTACTTATAGTTAACTATATTGCAGAAACTGGAGAGTTAACGACGTGCTAGTTCACTTTTAAAAATTCACTTGGCAGCAAAGTTCAAATATAAACAATTGGACTTTGTAAATAAAATATTTTGACAATTATAACTTTTCCTAGTAAACTCAAAAAATAAAAATGTGCCATTGTTTTCTCACCTTATTTAAAATACGATACGTACAATCATAACACTAGTTTCATGTTTTTTGCTAGAGTTCTCAAGGTGACATTTTAGGATAAGATAAATCTTTTATTTCTACATAAAGTGCTATGTTAAACAATGTTCTTCATAGTTGTTTCTTCTCCTAACTGAGGATCAATCAAGGATCATAAATCTTATTTCTTTCAATGTCTGTTTGTTTTCCTTTAGTCTCCTACCAGCAATGTGTTAAGAGGATTCTTTTCCACATAGGTTCTCCACACAGCATTTAACAAACACATACTTTATAATTTCTGTAGATCCAAAACAAAGGGAGAAAGCGACAATGAAACTGGGGTAACTTGCAACATATGTAATAAATGTTAGATTGAATCTAGTATTTATTCCTTAATATATGAAATGTTTTTAGAATCCTTAAGAAAAAGTTAAACATCAACCAGAAAAGAAAATGAGCTAGGTATATAAACAATTTCACTGAATCTCACGCACACACCCACATGCACACATACCCTGGCACAATCACACCAAACGAAGAATCAAAGCCAAAGGAAGTGGAAGAAGGGAAAGGACTGGGAAAAGACTAATGTAATCATCCAATGCAAAAATATTCATTTTCAATTGTATTAAAAAATCAAACCAAACTTCCATCAAATATCACCATATAGCTCTGATTGGCAAATAATTATAAAAGTTTGGGATGGACATGTAGAAACGGATACTCTAGTACAATTCTATTGGAATGATAAGTTAGCATGCTCTTTCTAGAGGGCAACTTAGCAATTAAGTAGCAAACGTTTTTTGACCCAGTAATCTTTTTTTTAAAAAAACTAAAATTCACGAGCAAACAATTAGAAAAGTATACAGTTGGAAATACTGAGTTATTCATAACTACTTTTTCTAATAGCAAAAAACATAAAAATTAAACGTAAGGTTCAACATCAAGAGGTTAGCTAAACTGATTCATCATGATAAACCAAAATTAAATTTATAACGTAGCCCTTTATTTATCGGCATGGAAAGAGGTTCATGATGAATGAAATGAAAAAAATTTACATAAAAGAACAGCAGGCACAAACTGAAACATGAAGTGCCCTGGCATGTTTGCTGCTTCTTTAATAACATCTCTTAAATATTTGCTCAATGTTTAATAATGTAAAGAAAAGCCGATTTTTCTTTAATAAAATCATAAATGTCTATACTCAAAATATGACATTGTAAAACATGACATTTTCTGAATCAAAACTTCCTAGAAGGTATATTAACCATTTAAAATTTAGATAAAAGTGTAAGTCATTCATAATTTATAAATAGCACTCTATCAAGTACCATTCGCTTGTAGAATTTCAGTTGGCTTTTCTGATGTCAAGTATAAACCAATGAGCCACATGGTCCACAACACAGCCTATAACTTTACTATGTAGCGTACATCTGGACACCATAAAATTATTCAACGGATGGTTTTTCCCATGAAATGTATACTTAACATGTCTATTTCACTTTATATTTTCAATATACACACTTTTAATATGTAAATATGGAAACCTCAATTAATCAAATTTCCAATGATATTTTGCATATTAAAAGTACCTGTAGCTCAAGAGAGTAAAGGCATTTCAACATCCTTATCTCTTCCCTTTTTGCCTCAAAATCTGAGAAAGCTATCTCATTAGAACAAAACCTATAAAACATTCCTAAATAAGAAAGATGGGTGTTCTGCTAAAGCAGGGAGTCCTCTGTTATATGAGCCTCCCTTTCCATCTAGAGAGCACCTATATTATGCTTTTGTAAAATCTTACCTATGCTATACATTATTTATTGAATTATTTCACTTCCCTTCAGGTCAGTGACCTTGTATGACTTTTTACTGTGATATCTTCAGTGCTTTGAAGTATGCCCAATACACAGTAGGTGTCTAATACGTAACTGTTGAATGAACAAATGACAATAAGTTAAAAAAAAATGGCACCAAACTCACAGAAAACAGGCTAGCTCATGCTCTTACAAAATATAACTGAGACAGGGTTGCTAGAGGAAGAGATAGGGTGGATCTTTGAAATGTGTGTACAAAGGGAAAAGGGAATTAATTTTTTGCACTCTCTCTTCCTTAACTTGTGCTAAGTAAGTAGAGCGCATGGGCCTTTGATCTCAGGTGGTGGCAGTGACAGCAGAAATTTTGTCTTGAGAGTCTACGGGTAGCTAGCTAGCCATACTCAGGTAAAACAGATGAGTAAAAGCATACCAGAGAGAGGCCTGTAGTAAATCACATTCAGGTAGGTAAAAAATGAGCTCAAATATAAAAATAAACACAGAACCAAAACATTATTACATATGTAAAGGAAGCAACATGAATGCTGCACAATGTTTACCTATTTATAATTTTTGAATGAGCTAAACGGTAAATTGAAGATGGCTGATAGGTTTGGTACTGTGGCCCGACCCAAATCTTACCTCGAATTGTAAACCCCATGTGTCAGAGGAGGGACTTCATGGGAGGTGCTTGGATCATGGGGGCAGTTTCCCCCATGCTGTCCTGACAATGGAGTTCTCATGAGATCTGGTTGTTTTGTAAGTGTGTAGCTCTTCTCCCTTCTCTCTCTCGCTCTCTCCTGTCACCACGTAAGATGTGCCTTGCTTCCCTTTAGCCTCCCACCATGACTGTAAGTTTCCTGAGGTCTCCCCAGCCATGCGGAACTGTGAGTCAATTAAACTGATTTTTTTATAAATTACCCAGTCTCAGGTAGTTGTTTATAGCAGTGTGAAAATGCACTAATACAACACCTTTCCTTGATTTACTTCTACCAAGCACAGTCCCATTTTATTAAAATAATACATATAATACATATATGCCTGATAATATATATACTATATAGGAAAATGTTAAAAGTAATTATCTCTGAATGGTATGATCTGATTTTTCTTATTTTTGCTAAGCTGCATTTAAAAATATTCCCATTATAATCATGTGTTACTTGAGATTCAGTAACACATGTTAACAAATAAAATGGTAACACTGTAAATAATTAAAACATAGTGTTTGAAATATTTTATTCCATTTTGTAATTTACAACCCATTTAGAAAAACAGGATTGAAATTTAAACAGCCTTTGAAAAATCTCATTTTCCTTATTTCATTTGTATTAAAATATTTAGAAATCTTAAAAATGATAAATTCAGTGAAATTTAAAGAAATTAATTTAAAAACCAGTTGTACATAATAGATGCTTATCTAAAACACTAGTATTACCAAATATTACAACCAAATAGCACCGTCAGTTAAAAATATGTTAAAAGAGACAGAATATAGTAATTAGAGCCTTCTAATAATGCAATGTTACTTATCATTTCTTAGAAAATAAATCTCATTCTTAGGCCCATGCCTAAGATATATATACTCTTTCTTTAGCTACAGATATTTTTCCAAGTTAAGAATTTATAGAATTTTAAAATTAGGCTAGGTAATCTTCCAGGGCATAAAATTACTCCAGCAGACCTTAGTAGTATTGCTTGAATCTGGAGCTAATAAAGAGAAGTAAATTCAACCCTGGTAAGACAGTAAGACAAACTTGGGGAACAGATTTGCTTTAGGAAGCTCAAAAACTTTTCATGCTTAGTCAAAGTAAGGCCACATTGCCAGAGTAAAAGAGTAAAATCATAGTCCTCTTCTTTCATGAATGTAGTCCTCGCCAATCAAGAAAATCTTAATCAGTGCAGACCTTAAATCTGAATGGCCTCTGCAGATAGAAAGACCAACAATTGTTCTTTTTTTTGGAGATGGAGTTTAACTCTTTGTTACTCAGGCTGGAGTGCAGTGGCACGAACTCGGCTCACCGCAACCTCTGCCTCTCGGGTTCCAGGGATTCTCCTGTACCAGCCTCCCAAGTTGCTGGGACTACAGGCACCCTCCACCACGCCCAGCTAATTTTTGTATTTTTAGTAGAGACTGGGATTCATCATGTTGGCCAGACTGGTCTCAAACTCCTGACCTCAGGTGATCCACCCGCCTCTGCCTCCCAAAGTGCTGGGATTACAGGCGTGAGCCACCACGCCAGGCCAACAACTGTTCTTTAAGGACTATCAACACATGATTGGTATCAGATATTTGACACCAAATAAAATAAAATTCTAGAATGATTTTATTTAATCATTCAATAGTTATTTGAAATTTCCTGAATTTAATTTTCACAGTTAAATCCAAACCATATTATTTTATTTTTAAACTGGATTGTATCCTGGTTGCTATGTGCTAAGGTGAACAGCAGCAGCAATGTAAAATTCCTCAAGTACTAATTTATCATAAATTAGCATTTGTTTTATGCTATAACAAACAAGCACTTAGCACAATTCTCAAACATTAAGAAATCCACTTAACACTCAGATAAAGGGCACACCTACTTAATTGGGATGATTGCTGAAGAATACTGCAGTGTAATACATTCAACTCATTGTAAAAAAAAAAATTAATGTCAAAACTAGGTTTTAAATGGCATGCCTGATTTCTGAAAATCTTATCATAGTAGTTTACAGATGTGAATTGATAATTGAGGCATGTTTCCTGCTATGCAGTCTTGTTCATGATAAAGCTGTTACTTTATATATTAATGTGGCCAAACAAATCCATCCCAGCTTTGTTGAGGGTTTTATAAAGAGTGTTTTTTATGAAGTTGTCCAAAACAAATTTTGAAAGTCAGTAAAATAGATGCTGAAAAACTTTGATTAATCAGTATATTTCATTATTTTTATTGTGTTTCATGAATTCTACCCTTTGGAAACAGATATTTTCAAATAGCCTTAGTTTACTTCATATAAAATCACTGTGTTCTTTAGTTTATTAGATCAAGTATCTAAATAATCATGCAACAGACTGAGCAAGAGTACAAGTTTCCTGCTGTTTTTCCACCTTACTATAGCCATGTGTTCATCATGTTAACCTTTACACCAGAAAATCCATAAACAAAATCAAAACATAAATGTGTATGACTTTAATTATAAATTCATCCTAAAAAACCACTCAAAACATCCTTGATAAATATCCACTCCTTTCACCAAAACAAAAACGTACAACAAAAACAAAAACAAAACAAACAGGCTGCTGAAAAGAATAAACAAATTCTGTCCTAAACAAGACCATAAGAGTTATATCAATAGAAGAGGAAAAAAAGCAAAAGCTTCTAGTAAAAAAGGTGATCTCTAAAGTTTTCTATTACTTACAAAGAAACCATCTAGTATATTAGAGAGTTCTGCAGTTTTTGAATAGACATAGTAACTGCTGTTGTTCATATTACTTTGATTACTAACACATTAGTTTATTAATAACATGGCACTGATTGCAAGAGATAAGGTCATTGATTTCTCCCACAAAGATGAATACACCATTCTTATATTAACTTCTTTATAACATTTTAGATTTTTTAGATTGAGCATAAAGTAAAATGTTCTTATAGAATTAGGCTATAATTTTCCTAAGTGTTGTAAAAAATAGTTTGGTATTTCTTGAAAACTGAAAGTATGTTCTTGCTTTCAGTAGCTTCATGAAGAAAGAAAAGGAACTGGGATTGAGGTCACAAATTTTTATAAATATTCATGACATTGAATAATAATGTTTATAATTAGGAAGGCTCTAATTGATGATTTTATGTAAGAATAGAACAACCCTATATCCTACATGATTAGATAAATACCAACATTAAACCAAGAGAAATTTTTCACATGTACACACACACACACGCACACATACACACACCCCATTTATCCCCATACACTTAAGCATACTTCACACTAGACAATGTAAACATTATACACACTTAAGCGCACATAGCATATTCCATGTAATGGAAAGAACTGTCATAGAGTTGATGAAAATTATAAGGCAATAAAGGATTAGTAGAGTATTCAATGCTTAAAAATCACTTGTATTTCATACAAAACAGAAGAACCCTAAAAATTTAATTAATAAATAAATGGAGTAACATATGATTTTAAAAAATCTTTATATTTTAAAAATGAATTTTAAATTTTAAAATAAAAGAAAAAAGTTAATAGAAGTGTATATGTTTAAATATATGAAAGATGAATAGATAAGCAAAATAGCCCATCTAGGATAAAATTAACTTGGAGTAAATATTAAATAAAGGAAAGAAAAAAAGCGAAGAGAGTTAAAATTAAATTGAATATGTGGCAAAGAATATGTCTAAGGCGGCATGCTAACTGCAGTAGTGTTTCTCTACCTTGAAGGAATTTCACATCTTTCAAAGTAAATAAGACATCTCAAGAAACAATTCATACAGAATATGGCCTTATATTAGGCTGGTTCTTCAAAGATGAGTACATTTTTAGATATTTGTAGATGTATTTTTTAAGAGAATAGTAAGCAGAAAGCCTGAAATACTACCTTAATGTGTTGTGAGTTTAGTGCTAGACAATGAAAGAAATGTTTTAAACCAGAGTATGGAATAATCACAGTTACATAGGATACATGGAGGAATGAGATTGGTGATAAGATTATGAAATATTCAATATCCTAAGTAAGACTCATTGAAAATTACAGTAGTGGTAGTGGGACTGAAAAGATTGAAATACATTTTAAAGATAAAATTGTCAAAAGTTAGCAATTAAGTATGAGAAGCAATGAAAAGGAAGATCAAAAGTTACTTCCAAAGTTCTCAAGCTTCATGATTAGATCATTGTAATGCTATTGACAGAGCAAGACAAAACAGAAGAAAGGGAGATTTTATAGATAAAATTTATAAAATTTACAATGTGCCTAGGTTTAATTAGGCACACTGCACATTTGATACATTCTCCAGATGTAAAGATGGAGGAGATATAGTTTCAGTGCTGGCAGATGAAGGCTTTTATTCATGCATATGGGGTTCTTTTTTTTTTTTGAGACAGTGCTTTGCTCTTATCACCTAGGCTAGAGTGCAACGGCATGATCTGGGCTCACTGCAACCTCCGCCTCCTGGGTTCAAGTGATTCTCCTGCCTCAGCCTCCTGAGTAGCTGTGATTACAGGCATGTGCCACCAGGCCCATCTAATTTTGTCTTTTTAGTAGAGATGGGGTTTCACCACGTTGGTCAGGTTGTTCTCAAACTCCTGACCTTTGGTGATACGCCCGCCTCAGCCTCCCAAAGTGTTGGGATTATAGGCATGAGCCACCGTGCCTGGCCAATGTGGGCTTTTATTCAGAGCACACAGTACAGACATAAGAGAATAGAGTCAAGGCTAGATCTTGAGAAAACACGAACCAATAGAAAGCAGGAAAAAAATTGGAGAAATGGAAAAAAGGGGACTTCAGAAATACTGAAGGAAGCAGAATACAGGAAAAAGACTTATCATTTTGGCTTTATGGTTGATTCATTGTCATTATTTATTTTATTGACTTCCTTCTATAGAGCACACACAAGAAATATAAGCTAAGCACATAATGGCCCCTGCCTTCAAGTAGCTTATAACCCATTTATAATCTAGTTAGCCTCCTTCAGTGGTCTTGGTTATTGTTTATAGAATGTTAAACGGTGAAACAGTAGAAGATAAAACTATCTATTGTTTCCAAACATAATGTCCTGGGTACAAATAAACTTCAGAAGGGTATGGGTTAATAAGTAATAATAAACAACATGCATAAAATAAAAGGGGAAGATTAAAATGAAATTCTTGATAAAGGAAACTTAAAAGTTGCAAAGGTCGAGGATACATATTCTCTCTTAAAAGGCTCCCGCATACTTTGCAGAGAGAGAATGAAAAGTACTGAGGGTTGGGGATGGTGGATGGCATTAAAAGACAAATAAAGATTATGGAGAAGGTGAAAAAATCTAAACGAAGACTCATGGTAGAGAAAGTGTTTCACTGCTTTATCTGAACAACATGAACAACAAACTAAAGGCAAAATGGGCATGTGGACAAAAGGCTTTAATCATTGTAGTTCATCACAAAAACTTTTTGGTTTCTCCTCTTCACTCAAACATAAAATTAAAGACTACCTGTCAGAGTTATTATAAATCTATTTTATATTTTCATTAATAAGATGGTAAAAATTTAGATAAAATTACATTTTTAAAATTAACCTAATATTCAAATAATATTTCTCATTGGTGGATAATGATAAATGGACAAATCAGACTGGTTACTGTTGGTTTAATGATTCAATAAACAGATTATTTAAGAAAATCTTTCCAAAATAAACAAGTCTAAAAGTAATTACCATAGTATGCTGCAAATACACATTCAGTTAACTGTACTGTGTCCTCCGTAAGAATGTTGCCCCATGAAACTACCATTTAGCACAGTATCTGGCACATTTGAGATGATTGATACTGTTGAATAAATCAACAAATACTGGAAAAATTATTTTAAGGTTCACTTTTTTTTATTGTTATTATACTTTAGGTTTTAGGGTACATGTGCACAATGTGCAGGTTTGTTACATACGTATCCATGTGCCATGTTGGTGTGCTGCACCCATTAACTTGTCATTTAGCATTAGGTATATCTCTTAATGCTGTCCCTCCCTGCTATCCCCACCCCACAACAGTCTCCAGAGTGTGATGTTCCCCTTCCTGTGTCCATGAGTTCTCACTGTTCAATTCTCACCTATGAGGGAGAACATGCGGTGTTTGGTTTTTTGTCCTTGCAATAGTTTACTGAGAATGATGGTTTCCACTTTCATCCATGTCCCTACAAAGGACATGAACTCATCATTTTTTAATGGCTGCATAGTATTCCATGGTGTGTATGTGCCACATTTTCTTAATCCAGTCTATCATTGTTGGACATTTGGGTTGGTTCCAAGTCTTTGCTATTGTGAATAGTGCCGCAATAAACATACGTGTGCATGTGTCTTTATAGCAGCATGATTTATAGTCCTTTGGGTATATACCCAGTAATGGGATGGCTAGGTCAAATGGTATTTCTAGTTCTAGATCCCTGAGGAATCGCCACACTGACTTCCACAATGGTTGAACTAGTTTACAGTCCCACCAACAGTGTAAAAGTGTTCCTATTTCTCCACATCCTCTCCAGCACCTGTTATTTCCTGACTTTTTAATGATGGCCATTCTAACTGGTGTGAGATGGTATCTCATTGTGGTTTTGATTTGCATTTCTCTGATGGCCAGTGATGATGAGCATTTTTTCATGTGTTTTTTGGCTGCATAAATGTCTTCTTTTGAGAAGTGTCTGTGCATGTCCTTCACCCACTTTTTGATGGGGCTGTTTGTTTTTTTCTTGTAAATTTGTTTGAGTTCATTATAGATCCTGGATATTAGCCCTTTGTCAGATGAGTAGGTTGCGAAAATTTTCTCCCATTTTGTAGGTTGCCTGTTCACTCTGATGATAGTTTCTTTTGCTGTGCAGAAGCTCTTTAGTTTAATTAGATCCCATTTGTCAATTTTGGCTCTTGCTGCCATTGCTTTTGGTGTTTTAGACATGAAGTCCTTGCCCATGCCTATGTCCTGAATGGTATATGCCATCCCCGTCAAGCTACCAATGACTTTCTTCACAGAATTGGAAAAAACTACTTTACAGTTCATATGGAACCAAAAAAGAGCCCGCATTGCCAAGTCAATCCTAAGCCAAAAGAACAGAGCTGGAGGCATCACGCTACCTGACTTCAAACTATACTACAAGGCTACAGTAACCAAAACAGCATGGTACTGGTACTAAAACAGAGACATAGATCAATGGAACAGAACAGAGCCCTCAGAAATAATGCCGCATATCTACAACCATGTGATCTTTGACAAACCTGACAAAAACAAGCAATGGGAAAAGGATTCCCATTTAATAGATGGTTCTGGGAAAACTGGCTAGCCATATATAGAAAACTGAAACTGGATCCCTTCCTTACACTTTATACAAAAATTAATTCAAGATGGATTAAAGACTTACATGTTAGACTTAAAACCATAAAAACCCTAGAAGAAAACCTGGGCAATACCAATCAGGACATAGGTTCACTTTTATCTTCTAACAAAATGGTTGCTAATACATACAAGGCTGTGCAACAGTCATGGCTAAGTTCCCCACATGTACATGAGGTCAAATTAATATTTTTTATACTCAAAAAATAAATTATTTCAGATTATTTGATGAAGTAGTTAAATATACTAACATAGAGAAAAAAAATACCTATTTGTATATTTTTCATATTAACCTAAAATTCAATCAATCGCCAAAACACACAATGCATCTATTCTCATATCGTTAAACACTCCTTAGATTTGCTAAACTAGATAGAACACTTTTTCATTGACGATCTCATTCCAACTATGATTCCATAGACCATATTCTGGGAAATACTGCTACATAATGTAAAGAAATCTTTAAAAAGAATACATTAACGCTTGAATAAGAGTATATGTTTTGCTTTAAATCTGTCTCACTGAAAAGCTATATATTTATTCCTGAATTACTCAAAAATATTTAATTAAGACTTCTTTTAAACTGCTTTTAAAATCAAGTCTATGAGCTAAGCAAAACTGGTCCTATTATTTGAATAGTTGAAGAATGCTTTTCATATTTCTTCACATTAGTACTTCTAACTACAAAGGAGTAAGTAAAAATTGGGATAAGGGAGGTGATTCTGAGGGAATAGTTTATAGCAGGGGGCAGTCAACTAAAGGCTGCAGGCCAAATACAACTCACCACCTGTTTTTGTTAACACAGTTTCATTAAAACACAACCATACACATTTCTAGTTAGCTTCAACAATTGAAATGTAATATTAAAATATCTGTGATTTCAATTAAACTCTTAAATTGCAATGTTTTAAATTATGTAATGTTAATTACCAAAAAGACACTAGTCAAACCATCTTATTGCTTGAATATATTACCCACACTAAAAGCTTTAGATATTATAAATAGTTGTAGTATGCATGCAATGATTATGACATAATAATAAATAAATTTTGCAATAGCACATTAGTTCTTCAAATTGTGGCTTCATTGGCTATACATGTGGCATAATTTGAAAAGTAGAAAAATATATGCAAATATTATAAAACTTTACTTGAAGTGCTACGAAATGCACAACTTCCAAATTACATATCATAAGAAGGTAGTCAATACATTTGTAAATAGAGTCACCTCATGTTCAAAAGAACTATAATACAAAAGGACCTATTGTTTCTCCTTTCAGGTTACTGTTACCTGCAATTAATTTTCACGTGTATAAAAAATACTTTTTAAATGCCTTAATATTAAATGTCTACTGGCTTCAACATCTAGAAATGTATATACATACTTTGCCAACTGCTAAACACTATAGATTGGTGTAAACTTTCCATCCATAAAACCATTAAAAGACATTGGGAAATTTACAATAATGCTTTATGCACTTTGCCTTCTATATTTTAACAATTAACACAAAATGATCCTATAATATTCTCATAAAAGCGATTCAGCATTTAGCAGAAAGGGCATTTTGTTTTAAAATGAATGTAATAGGCTCAAATTACTTCTGTAATCTTGAATGAAAGATATTCAATTTATGGATTTTCATTAATAAATTTCTTAGAAAAATTATGCAAAATTAGTAATTTTCTAGAAATAAGAGTATGAAAAAGATATGTCTGAAATGCTACAACTGGCATTACATGCAATGCTTTGAAATTAAGCGGGGATACCTGACAAAACAATTGGCAATATGTTAAAAATTATTAACATATAATTAAAATAATCCGATTTTTTAAATCATCTGGAAGTATGCATGAGAAAACCTGTTGTCATGGAAACAGATTGTGCAAATGGCAATAAATCCAGAAGAAAATGTCAGTGCTTCTGAACAATGAATGAATATAAAATAAATGTTGCTTATAAAATTTTAAAAAATACAATGAAAGTACAATGTTTTTAAAATGTTTTAAAATTCTAAATTACCTTCTATAAATTTTATTTAATAAAAAATCAGATAAAAATACTGATAAATATTAATACTAAAACAAATGAAAAGTGTTCTCAACCAAACATTAATTGGGACCTAGAAATGAAACTATTATTAAAAGTGACTTTAATTTTACCAGCTATTGTTCTAAAAATTATAAATCCAAACAAATTATGTGTAATATGCTAATACTATTTAAATTATACTTTAAAAATACACAATAGGTAGCATCTGCACATAGTAACTCTTTTCGAATAGCTAACATTCATTAATAAAATAGTGTATTATAATATTGTTGCATTGCTTTTAGCCAAGTTATTTTAATAATTTATGAATGTAACATTCAAAAATAGAATTAAATGTTAAGATATCTCTAAGTTAATATGAATGTCAATAACTTATTTTTAAAGTGCAAGAAAATTGTTTTACATTTGAAAGTTCATGGAATTAAGATTGATCACATTTAACATTAGATAAATACTAAACCAAATTATATCAAAATCACATAGTTAAAAATTTATGTCAGTGTAAGTATAGGCACAATATATAGATTTGACTCTCACATTATCTTTCATTTTGTCATTTTTAAAAAAGCTTCAGACAAAAAAAATCAACTCTATTAAACGTATCTACCATCCATGTGTACCTCCTACCCTTGAGGAAAAACTGATCTACATGTTCACAGTTATGGTAAATCTGTATTCTCAGAGAATACAAAATATTAATATGAATGTTAATATTTCATATAATTATAACAAAGTGTTCAGATTAAAGGGAGGAATGCAATTCCTCAACATATAGGCATTAACTTGTTAATATAATATAAAGATGTTAAACATTTTAAAATAAGACATTACATATTTATAAATACGTAATGCTTAAGGTTCATTCTTCTGAGAAAAGGAATGTGTGCAGTTCTTCAGACAGTTGACAGAAGTAGTACTTTGCCTTTTTCTCCTCCTAAAGGAACACTGGATCAAATTCAAACTGACAGAGAAATATATAAATGGGTATTATACTGGTACAGCCTTGCTACATAAAAACAGCCTTGATTTATTTTATTTTTTCTTCAAAGTTTAAATATTTCAAATGAACTTTAACTGATGGAAATGTATTCCTCTAATTAAAAATACATATGAATTGAGACACACTACAAACTATATACATTTGTTTTATATATCAATTTGCTATTATATTTATCCTTATCTTCAAAAGTAAGCCCACATCCCAATAGCGTATTTCTCTCATTTTCTTCTATCATTCTACCTACCTTAATATACAATTTCATTACTTTAATGTTTACCTTTTTACCTACATCTAGTAACTTTTCTGCTTTATCTTATCCACTATATATTTATTCTTTCTTCCAGTGTCTCTACAAACTTCTAAAGTGTAGTCCAAAAATGGCCAACAAAGAATAAAAGTGGACAACAATTATGACATTTACTACATTGATCCACGAAAACCATTTCAAGAGGAATTCTCGTTTTATTCCTTATTCCATTATTAGGTTGATTACTTTTGAAAATTCGCAGGTTCACAGGGCCTCTGTTTAGGGTTCCAGTTAACAATGACTGTAATGTGTAACCTGGAATTGTGCAATATGAGTGCTCTGAGCTTGTATTTATGTAAAGAAAAAAAATTAACTAAGTTTAAAATTTTCAAAAATGGGTGCTATACGGGAAATTTTCTAAAACACTTATTATATGCGCATTACTCAAAGTTGATAACAATTGCACAATATAAACTTTACTTTCTTATATTCACTAGTAGTAGTCAAGGCACATAATACATACTATACTAATTAATTTGTTCATAATACATGCAAATAGAGACTCCAAATACTTTGTTTAATAAAAGACCAGACTCAAAGATTAGTGTGCAAACTTTTAACTTACAAAACTTATCAGTATCTATAGTCTATCATGGTTACTTTACATTTTTACAAAGATACAAGATTTTGGACATGTATCCTATGCCTACTAAAAAGCATGGTAAAGAAAAAGGATGAAAGGAAAAGCAAGTATTGGTTATGTTATTGACTTTTCAATGACAATTATTGTATTACTTTATCTGTAAAGAAAAATAGATCATAGTGATCTACGCTTGAAATATTTTAGAACGCCTATACATTTTCATTCTTACATTCATAAATTTCTACAAATTATGTTATTTGCTATTTTAACACTTACTGAGGTATGTATACATGTATACATAAAAAAGTACAAAATCATAAGTGTATATCTCAAATTTTCAAGAACACAAGCGTATGTTCAACTTTATAGGATGCTCCAAAATGATTAGTTTCTAAAGTTATTTTATCCACTTCCAATCCTTCCAGCTGTTTATGAGAGTTAATCCACATTCTTGCCAACACAGTATTGTCAGTCTTTTTCACTTTAGTTTTTCAGGTGGATGAACAGTGGTATCATGTTATGGTTTTAATCTGCATTTCCCTAATGACTAATATATTTGTAATAGTATTTAGTGTTTATCAGCCATTAGAATATCCTCTTTTGTGAAATACCTGTTCAGTTGTTTGGCCAATTTTTTATTGGGTTATATTTTTTCCTTATTGATTTGAAGGCATTCTATGCATACTGTATTGCAAGTATATGCTCTCACTTTGTGACTTGTCTATTCGCTGTTAATGGTGTCTTGATGGGCAGAAGTTCTTGATTTTCATGTGGCCCAATTTATTGTTATTTTTCCCTTTATGCTTAGAGCTTTTATATACCACTTTAATAATGTTTGTCTAATTTAAGATCATAAAGATATTCTATGTGGTTTTTTTTTTTCCCCAACAGCTATATTTTCTTTCCATTGGCATTTAGATCTGCAATCCATCTGTGACTGATTTTTGAGAACAGTGTCAGGTAGGAGCCAAGATACAAATTTGTTTACGTATTTCCTATTCGGCTACTCAATTAACTCAGACTATGCTTTCACAACTACACTATTAAGGTAACATTTGGCCTAAAGGAACTGACTATATATATTTTTGTTTGTATTTAGACTCTATTGAACAGTGTTTTTTCTTTCCATTGGTCTACCTATTTATCCTTGCAGCAACACCACACTGTCTCAATGGGTCTCTGTAATGTAAATCATTTAGCTGTTAGCTGTGATTGTCTTTAATTATGTGTTAAAGAAATGAAGAGAATAAAATCCAAATTCCTTATTATGGCCTACAATGGCCTTCACGTTCTGGCCATGCCTAGCTCTCTGACTTTCCCTCTTTTTTTTTTTTTTTTGGTAGATGGAATCTCGCTCTGTTGCCCAGGCTAAAGTGCAGTGGCACGATCTTGGCTCACTGCAACCTCCGCCTTCCAGGTTCAAGCGATTCTCCTGCCTCAGCCTTCCAAGTAGCTGGGACTACAGGTATGTGCCACCACGCCCGACTAATTTTTTGTATTTTTAGTAGAGATGGGGTTTCGCTGTGTTAGCCAGGATAGTCTCGATCTCCTGACCCCATGATCCACCTGCCTCGGCCTCCCAAAATGCTGGGATTACAGGTGTGAGCCACCACACCCAGCCAACTTTGCCTCTTAATACTCTTCCCTTGCTCATTCTGCTGCTGCTACAGCAGCCTTCTTGAAGTACTTGGCTCTTTTTGCTAGAATGCTCTTTTCCACCAAACACCATGACTTATTTCCTCACAAATACCACTCCTCGGACAGGCCTTTACTGACCAATCTGCCTACAAAGCTTCTTTTCCTCCTAAAATAATGCTAGTAATTGCTTGCTTATTACTTTTCTTGGCCACTAGAATGTAAACTGATAGAGGCAAGAACTTTTACAGATTCTGTTTTACTGTTTTATTTCAGGTAACTAAACATGTAGTAAGTGTTCATTAAATATTTGTTGAAATAAATATTAAGAGAGTGTATAATATAGTAGATAGAATACAAACTGTATGTTGAGAAGACTAAATGGACTATGTACTTTAAGAATGTTAAGATAATTTAACAATTTAATTTATTATAAATAACAATTTTGCCATTTGCCACTTTCCAGATAAAATTTAAAGATTAGTCTTATCACAAACAATAAATATCTGAAGAATATATCCATAAATGAATTATATATACCATGCCATGGCACAGTCTTATGTAAATCACCATTTCCAACAAGGACATCCTTTGAACCACTAGAAGTTTACAAACTATCAGTTTCCTCTTCCTGAATTTCAGAATAAAGATAATATGAAATTGTTTTAAATTCTGAAGAAATATACTTGTTGGAAGAAGTATACAAAATCTGGGCTAGAAGCAGAATTGGAAAAACACCAACTATTCTGATGAAATGCAAACTACAAATGAGACTACAGTTAATTGGACTTCCAAATTTTAATCTCTATCATAAACATGAGACAAGTACAGGTCCAATACTTTATTTATGCCAAATAATTCATTTCAAAGGGAAGATAAATCATAGTGTTATTTTGTAATAAAATATTTAAGGATATTATATTATCCTTAAATGTCCCTGTTCAAGATGAAGAAAGTATTTTAAATATAAATTACTTACTCTACTTCTGAAAAAGTATTTCATTTTCACAAACACTGTGTTGGGATAATGAGTAATGTTTCTTTTCTATAGTTTTCTATTATCTAAGTTTTCTGTAGTTTAGTACACTTAAATATAAATACAATAATTATGGTAAAAGCATTTTAAAAGTATTGCCATTATTATTATAAATTAGACCAAAGATATTAGCTTGTTTTACGTAGCCCTCTTTTATCAATAACACCTTCTTTTATCACTTTAATGCTATGACAAATCATTTGAAATTTCACATTTCTTGCTTTAAAAAGTCTAAATCTTATTTTTAAGTTTCACTCTGAATTGACACATACTAATTGTACATATTAATGAGGTATAGTGTGATGCTTCAATACATGTATACACTACATAAAAACCAAATGAGGGTATTTAGCATATCACTTCGCACATTTATCATTTCTTTGTAGTGAGAACATTCGAAATCCTCTATTCCAGTTATTTTGAAATATATAATATTGTTAACCATAGTAACCCTATTCTGCAATAGAACACCAGAACTTATTCCTCATTTTAGTTTCAACTTTTATTTTAGATTCAGGGGGCACATATGCAGGTTTGTTACATGGCTATATTTGCATGACTCTGAGGTTTGGGATACAAATGATCTCTAGTTTTTAAATTGTATTTGGCAATAAGGAACTATTACGACGATTTTTCATGTGTAAAATATGATTACTAAATTATATACTTTTTCATTTTTGTTCCAAATCTAACATTCTATGGTACTATAGAGTTGCTTCAGAAGGAAATATCTGGGCTCAAAACTGAAACAATCTTTATCAAAATTTTGTACTGGATAAATTAACCTACCAAAAACATTTTCCCCTTTGAGATTCTATTTTAAATGGAAAATATTTACTCAAATCTCTTCTCGTGAAATTAATATTTTTGAAATGTATTTCGAATTTATATTTCCTCCAATATAACTATATAATGTAGAATTTCAGAAATAAAGATATTTTATTGTCAATGCCTTTAATAATGATCTGACAATAATGTATTAAGTTACACTCACAAATGAAACAATCACAGTACAACCTGTGAACTAAACTGAGTTAGATTCTTAAAGTTATTGGGAGGCACCATGAGCAATGGGAAAGGTGAGTATGCACAATGCAAGTGAGTATACACAGTAAGGGTATAATCACTGTAATAGCAAGATATGCATTAGAGAATCAACAGCACAAACTAAGACTAGGTAGAGTAGGGCCAGATTATAAAGGGCTTTGAAATTCATACAAAAGATTCCGGATTTGATGTAGTGGTTCTTAGGTTAGTGATGCCATGCAAACTTGTTTTCATAGAATTAGACTGTTAACATCTATGCAAAAGAAGTAGAAAAAACAAGGTAAAATAATTGAAAGAGAAACAGGAACCATAAGTAACTACTGAAATGATAAACTAAAATAGAATGTATCTTCCTAACATGTACTTTGAAATTTTTTTTGGTAATTATAATGGATTTGCATGACTCAATTTCTCTTCCTGTGTATTCCTTATAAATAATGAAATATATTGGTAAAACCACAGACAGGATGCAAGAATCATCCTATGACTGGGAAAAACAAAAACTGCATGACCTTGAGAGGACCAGATAATTAGTGAAAAAATAAGAGAGAAAAATAAATTTTTCTACAAGTAGAAGAAATTTTTTTCTTAATTTATATTCCTATCGGTGTGATCACAGAAAAAAGTTATATTAAATGATGCATGAATGAATGAAGAATGGGTACATTTTCTGTTGATATACACATGCAGTTGGTTTGCATTATTCAAGGTAGTTATGATCTATTAAGTTGCCACAAACACTGAATTAACAAATACTGAACATTATTTCTAGGGGAAATACAGGGTTAGGTCCCTATGAACTTCTGGTTACATTTAAAAACACCTTATTTAACATATATTGTTGATACATTAACATTTAACTCATGGCCAACGGCCTTGTAAATTATGCCTATATGAGGATCACGTAACTCATGTAAAGTTGACCTTTCTGTAACATATTTAAACTGCATAGATTCACTTATGGTGCATTTCTTTCCACCCAAACACAGATGAAAACACAGTATTCACAGGATGCAAAACCCATATATGGAGGGCCAGCTATTCCTACATGCAGGCTCCCCAAGGTGGACTGGGGGACTTTAGTATGCTTAGATTTTGGTATCCAGGAAGGTCCTGAAACCAATCCCTGGTGTATACTGAGGAATGACAATATTTTCTCCATAGGGCACATCATTTCCTTCTGGCACTTAGAAACACCAATTTAGACAGCACTTCAGCACTGCACTTGGGGGCCATTTTAGGCAACGAAGTCAACAACAAAAAGCACACAAATAAGCCGTGGCATTACTGAAAAGGACACTTGTTAACAGTATGGCAGTTAAAACAAGATGGCAGGGCATCACATTGTTGGACCTAAGCTATGAAAATATGTCAGGTGACTCAATTTTTTTTTATCACTGTGCACATGCTTGTTAATGATTGTAAAAGCACTTGTGAGTACTAATTTTGGGATTTTAAATAAATTTTAGTGAGGGAACAAATCTGCAATTATGGAATCCAAGAATAATGAAGATCAACTGAATTTAATGGAATGAGACTTACATGGCCAGAGTTTTAATTCTCATTTTTAAAATAATTAGTTAGATAATCAGGACCAAGGCACGAAATTTCTTATCTGAAAAATTGAAATGCTATATAAGTTTATCAACTTTTCTAGCTCAAACACTGTATAATGCCATAATGTACAACTCTTAATGCCCTGTCATCCAATCCTCAAGCATATTTGACAATGTTGATGTTAGAGCTCTCTGGTAGAGAACACCAAAGTCTAACATTAGATTTGGTAAATTCTATCCATATCAAAAAATAAAATAGAAGTATGGTCCTAAAGTAGATTTGATAAATCCGACAAAAATACTAACTTTCCAAAGAGTACAATTTGAAAATCAATGCTCATTTGAGGTAGTGCAGCATGAGTATTTTAGATCACAAGCAGAAAAGGTGTAAAGAAAAAGTGACATGCTTTGTAAATTTCCCAGCAGAATTAGGTTGAAAACTGACATATTAATATATTTCATACCTTACAATGAGTTTACTGGACATATTACTCTAACATACATGAAAATTATGAATTATCAGTAAACTCAAAGTAAAAATTCAAGTTAATATAAAAAGTTAAAAAGTGACATACAGTTTTAAAAAATTTTAGATCGCTTAATTGCTATTACAAAACAGAAAGAAACAAAACAGACTCATGAACTCTATTACAATATTGTTTGCCTTTGTGTTTTTTAACTGAGCATTAGGTTTTGTTTGTTTTTAAATGGTATGAGAAAACTAGTAGACTGGTGCTTTTCCTTTTATAACAGATTTGTCTTTGTTTAGGATTTGGTTAACTGATCATCGTATAAATATATTTCATTCTTTGTAAACTTAGTTCTTAAAATTTACTCTTTATCTTTTTATCATCAAAGATAAGTAATCAAAGATATAATAGTATGAAAATATTTATCGAACAATTTAGTTGTAAAAGTAGATATGTTAGAACAGAGGTCAGCAAACTTTTTCTATTAATATATAGGTTCAGAAAGTAAATATTTTAGGTTTCACAGGTCAAGAGGTTAAATCAACGGTATTATGTAGGTGTTTATACAAGAGAAAATAAATTTCTGCAATTTTTATATTGACAAAATTCAAATAATACTGCTACTAACCAAGAACAGCAAAGAGATTACTAAGGAGAAAGATGAAGTATAACATTTTCCTTAATTACAGTTCAAAGTCAGTGTTCCTTATCATTAAATCAATTGCAACTGTTCATCTGTTAATACTGATCTAGAACGAGATTTTATGTATTTAATTTTTGAAAATGAAATGTCTTTCACAAGATAGTTACTGCCAAATATTGATATCAGTCAATGTGCATATAATATTTTAGGGTCATGTCCATCACTTGGGAGGCATCTATAGAATTATAATAGATTTTTCTCTTAATATTTGCTTTTAGCAGGCCATTATATTGCAGAGTAATCACTGTCAATTCAAGATTAGGCAGAAGCTCAATTGCACAGATAAATGGATTTTGAAATATGGAAATTTCTTTTGAACTGCACTGAGGTCTGAAATATGCTGCTGGAACTATAGTTTGAACTCAAAAAATACATCTGCTGCAAATTTGTGTAGGGTTGGAGATCTTGTTTTAATTTTTGAGACAACAGGAAGTGTAACCTGTGATTCAAAAACTATTGTTGACATGACTTTACTAAAGTTTAAGTTTTGCAAGTAAATGCTGTTGGCCTGGTAACACTGGGTTGAATTCACTGTAAACGTTATCAAGTCTACACAAAAAGCTAATTTTCATAGCCATTTAATGTTGATAAATGTGGGTTAGAGTTAGATTCGTTTTCATTCAGAAAAAAAATCCATCTTGGTCTTGGCTAAATTGCAATAGGCTTTATTACTGTTAAATTATTGAACTGCTATCAAGTACGGCAAATCAGAATATTCATCTTCTATTTCTGACAAAAATTCACAGAACTGACACTCTGTGAAACTGAATGAAGTTTACTATTGATACTACTGGTTCAATAACATGATAGACTCAAATATATTCCACAAGGTACTTGGTGAATAATATTACTATGAATAACCACAGATTTCACAAGTTTCATAAATTTGTGTAACTAATTACACAAATTATTATGCTCCTAATATCACAAATATTTTTGCCACCGTTAGCTTCAACTCATCTCATTAGATTCTACTTCCAGTTGTCCTAAATTAGCGTTTTCTTAACTCAATTGAAAATATTCTCACCCGTAGTTGTTCCAAGCAGACTATTCATAGAAGTTTTCCCTCAGTCACATTAGTTCCTTGAATAAACAACTTGGCATTCGCTCCTTCAGTAAAGTTTATTTTCTCTGGATAGGTTTTAACTTACTCACCACTGGGAAATGACTTTCCTTACTTGGCCAACAAATTAGTTACTCAGAAACTCACTGTGGTTGCAGCCTCATTTTTTATTTTTGTGAATAAGACGTTTTATTTAAAATGTTTCTGACCATTGCTTTCTCATGTGTTGGTAATGCTGCAATGAGTGTGTAATCTGGTAATGTCAACATTTATTATTTTAGTGCAACTATAGTGTTACTGCATAATACAATACTGTGCTACCTTATTTATAACAAAGTAATTCACACTGCATGGTTCCTTAAAACCATAACATTAGAAGCTCACATTCTCTTCTCTTCTTGTTTTGACATGATCAATATGTACTGCTAATAACACATAAGTACAATTCCATGGTATGGCAAACATTGTCGAGACATTTCAGTGTCACTACGATTGAGAAGCAATGTAAAGTAGTAAGACCTCCATATGCGATCTCTGCTGCAACTACTCAACTGCCATTGTAATGTAAAAACAGTCATAAACAATCAGTATGGTTGTATATTAATACATTTTTATTTATGGGCAGAGAAATTTGAATTACATATAATTTTCACATTCCTTGATATATCATTCTTCTTTTTTTCTTTTTTTTTCCTATCCACTTGAAGTTGTTTTTTTTTTTTTTTTTGAGACGGAGTCTCCCTCTGTCGCCCAGGCTGGGGTGCAGTGGCACAATCTCTGCTCACTGCAAGCTCCACCTCCCGGGTTCACACCATTCTCCTGCCTCAGCCTCCTGAGTAGCTGGGACTACAGGCGCCCGACACCACGCCCAGCTAATTTTTTTGTATTTTTAGTACAGACGGGGTTTCACCGTGTTAGCCGGGATGGTCTCGATCTCCTGACCTCATGATCTGCCCGCCTTGGCCTCCCAAAGTGCTCGGATTACAGGCATGAGCCACTGCGCCCGGCCCACTTGAAGATTTTAAAACAATTTTTAGCTTTGTGGGCTGGGCAAAATCAAGCAGTGGTCAGATTTGGCTTACTGAACAAAATTCACCAACCCCTGTGTTTGAGTATGGATACAACTAATTACCCCAAAAACAACTGAGGATGTTTTCTAAAATCTAGCTATAACAGTTTGATTAGCTAGAACAGGATGGAAGGCAACCTGTTTGTGGATCTGGTGCCTGCAGGATCAAATATCTTTGGAGAGTAAGACCAGTTACTTCTTAAACGAGGACTGTAAGTCACACTGCAAGAAGACCTTTACTTGTATTTGTGGATGTAGGCAAAAGAGTTTTCTTGTAAGTTCACACAGAACAATGTAATCCACAAGAAAAATGGCTCAAATGATATGTCAAATGATAATGCTTCAATATTATTATTAATAATTATATAGTAATAATATGAATTCTACTCAACATTAAAATGACTGCATATTTTAGATCTATTACATCATAGGGCAATACAGAGGGCTTTCTTCAATCACCTTATCAAAAGTAGCCAACATGACCTAGCAGTCTACATGTAGGTCATCTTCCAGGATTAATAACAAAGAATGTCAGAATATTCAGTAAGTTCTTAAAGTTGTATTTGGAATTCTTTTCTTCCCATGCAAAATGTGAAGGAGTCAATGATGTGAAGATTTTCTCTTTAATGTGGTTTTCCATGTATGGTAGAGTCAAGAAGAGCCCCCAAGGGCATAACTCAAGTAATCACTTCATAAAAGGTAAAAATTTAAATATGCAGGAAGTATTAAAACAACATAAAATTTTTTTAAAGGTATCAGTATTTTACAGTGTGGAACAGGGTATTACATTCTGGGTAGCAGTTTTGTAATTATCTCCTTATCAGAAATACTACAACCCAAAATGTAATTAACTGCAATTAGTTCCATGTGTATTCAAAACTATAGTTCAGAAATTCCAAAAACAAAAATAATTTCACATATACTTCTTGGGAAAGATAAAATATTTACATGGTTTAACAAACATGATTTCAGAGTAAAATATTCAAATTCTGAGGATCAAGACCAGCTTAATTTTGTTAAAAATTTCAACTCTTACCCAAATACATCTGTCCAGTGCTATGTAATAAGAAAAACATCTGTCTGTTTTACATTAGCAATTATTGTACTTTTATTACCAGCCAACTTATTTTGTGTTGACTGTCTCAGCTGCAAACAATAAAACAGATGTGGCCAATTCCTACAAGAGCTTTTATCTATAATCAACAAATTACTCTGCCAACTTTTCCTGCACTTTCTATATAAAAATGAAGGTTCTTAAGGTCATTTACTGCCTTATGTTAAGACACAAATGTTCTATTACAGTATTTACAATGAGGAAAAACAAACAAATAAGATTCACAAAAGAACCTGTGACAGTCTTAGTAAAAACACTTTTGTGTATAAAACTTACACTAAATGACTATGGCACACTTCATATAACTGTTACATGTCTGAAAGTTATTTGTAAACTTAATGAAAAAGAAATCATATTCACCCATTTATAATAAGTCCACATTCTCACCTTCCTCAAAACATAGTTCCAGGGGCTGCCATTTTAGTAATTTCATGTATTTATTAGTGGATGAACAGCCACGTGGTAACCTCTAATATTCAACTGGTCTAAAGCTCTCTCTTCAGGGGTCATTATAATATTCTCCCTTTACAAGTTTCTTGACATTCTTACCTCATAAATGTCTCCTGCATTGTTTCTCCAGTATTTTCATCTCTACTCTTTTTCTGCTCTCTGTCCCACAAAGTAAAAAATTAATATATTTGTCTTGAGGGGAGTCAGGGATCATTTTAAATATAGTAGTATGGCCAATAATACACATTCTTTTACTTGAGATTCTAAAATCAAATGTGTTATTAAATAGCTTTAAGTCATAAGACAAAATTCTTTCCACCTGGTAGTTTTAGCTTACGTTATATATTGGAAATATTATATAATTTTTACTTTCTTTTTCTATTGTTGCTTATTTAAGTAAAAGTTCAATTTTAAAGAACTGCTTGATAATTTATAACGTACTCAATGGAAAGTCTCTCAATATGCTAATAAATAAGAGATTAAACTCGTTTGGCGGTATTAATTGAGGAAATCACCCCAGATATATTAAGTAAACATAAGTTAAATTTGAGAAATGTTAAATATGAGAATATGTTTTTAAATCTGCAAACTGGTGTAATTTATTGATGACTAACACGGTTCTGTTTTTCATCAATTACTGAATTCCAAAAGTCTTACAAATTTGGATCAGTTGCTTTCCTGAGTATTCAGTTATTCTTATAATTTCAAAGCTGATGTTGCTTGGAAACCTGCATAAACACTCCATGTCTTTTCAGAGAAGGAAATGAAAAACTCCTTGGCACTATTTTCTTTTTAGATGGAAAGAACTATAAAACTAGACAAAATATACTTTTATTTATGTAAAAGCTCAGCGCTGTTTACAAAAATCTTGGAGATATTTTTTAAAAGACAGGTTTGCTAAATTTTAATGTTAGAAAATAAAAAAAATATACTCACTTTATCAGCATATGAACCATATCATCATTTTATTCCTTCATAATTAGCTACATTTTATCTGAAAGAAACACTAATACTGGGTGGTAAATTGCATGTTTCAGTTTTGCCTTGAATTTAGAACCAAGGGGATAAGAGCTAAAAACAATTTGTCGTTATTTTTCGACAATACCTGCTACCTTCAAGTGGTCCAAAATAATTTATGGGAAAATCTATTTTTTAAGGCAATGTGGTCTTGCAAATGCACGATAAACCAGTGATGTGTATGTTATTAAAGAAAATCATAGGCACATCAGCTATATGAAAAAGTGGCTAATAACTCCCAAAATACGGCCATCCCAACAAATACAAGAGTCTGTATCAGAATCTTGGACATCTTGGAGACTTCAGAACTTTGGGGTTCCTGAGGATGCCTGGGTCTAGTTCACAGAAGAATCACCTAAGGTAAAGTCCAATGAGGTGCTCTGGGCCACTGCAGCTGTGTGGCCCTAAAGAAAACTGTTTAAAACCGTGCATGGAAAAGAGAACTCTGCTCACTAGGTGAAGTCATGAGCTATGGTGCTTTCCCTGGAAAACACCCCCAAAGTCTGTTATATTTTCAATGACTGATACCAGGAGTCAATGGGCTAGCTGTGTGGTCTGAAGCCTGGCAGTGGGACAATTTAGATGACCTCGTTCCAGTTTCTATGGAGATGAGCATTATAGCTGCAGGTTGTACAAGTCTCACATTTCTTGTTCATGATTCATGTTGATGCCCATGGGAAAGTACCCTTTGAGGATGAGCATCACCAGAATCAATAAGCTGATCAGACTTGCACTGCCTTGGTAAGGACCACAGCCACCTGAATACATCATTGCCCAGAGCATGGTAACCCATCTCCAATTTAGGATACAGCCGAAAACAAAACAAAACAAATAATAATAAAAAAAAAACCTTAGCGATTCTCTAACATGTAAGGTCAAGGATATGTGTGCTCTTGACTACCAACTACACAGTTAAGTAGCAAAGGGAACTCTGGAGCCTATAGCTAGGGGTACCAGACATGTCTGTCAAGTAGACCATATAGTTCTTAAGGATACTACTTGGCACTGACAGCAGTAGACACCTTCCTAGGTTGTCTATTGTCATCTCTATCCACACAGTAGAAGCAGGCCATACTATTCAAAGACAGACGGACTATTTCACACATGTCGATTTCTCAAATGTACCCAATCAGACAATAGTGTGGCCTTTAGAGTAAAACTACCCAGCAGTGAGCAGATATTTGAGACATTCACTGGACCTTTTATGTCCCATATCATCTTCAGGCAAGAGGTTCAATGAAAGACAGAATAGATTCTCAAAGGAGAAACTAAAAAAGGTAACTAGAGCCTAAAAACGGCTTGGCTCCCAGAGGCATACACACTTAAGAAAGGCAGTCTGGGTTCTAACTGTGGCAATTCCCCAGAAGGGTTCCTTTTAGCTAAACAGAAGGTTTAATTGTGAGGTTTGAGGGGAAAGGAGAAGGCCCAGACTTGCTATAAAAGACCAAAAACACATGGTTAATCTTTCTCACACCACTTCCTCACATACTGTATCCCTGGAAAATTAGGGTGCTGGAATTTTCAAGTAGTAAAGTACTGGGGTTGGAAGACTCTAACCTGTTGACTTTTTTACTGTCCTGTTATGCTTGCTAGGTTTAGGCAGTTAGGGATAATCATGATAATGATGATGAATATGAGGTTACAACTCCTATGGTATTTCTGATGTGGCCTACATTTCAAGGAGCAAAAGATGTTCTAAGATGGTACAATGCATATTGTATATAATGAAGAAACTGCTAAGCCACGTAGGGCCAACTCCAGGCCATATAGTATGGGTAAGGTAGAGGGTGGATTAGCAAAAGAGTGAAACAATTGCTGCAGGGACTGATCACGCTGCAGGGAATGAAACACATGGCTGTTGGAAGATAGTAACCCTGGCTGTGGAAAAAAGAATACCTTAGACATCGGCACACCCGGGGTGGGTAGAAGAAACATTAATATTTCTCAGCTCTTAGCCACCGAGCCAGTATTTCCCAGACTACTGCTTTCAGCTCAACTGTTGACCAATGAAGAATCTCAATCTAAGGAAAGCTGCTGATTGCAGGAGTGAACAAGCCACATAACAAGATTAATTTTTGGGACACTGTTATGATTCCCTTTAGCCTAATCCTACTATTGTTAGTGCCTTGTGGTCTTCTTCTAATACTTAAGGAAAGACAAACTCTTTTGTATATTCTTCACATATTAAAGCTGATCACTCTAAACTCTCTGGTCCAGTGGTGATGAAAAGTCTAGGAAGCCCTGGAGTTCCTCCTGGCCAGTTGAAGTAAGATATGTGTGATTGCCAACACCACTTGCTGTATCTCAATTTATGACGTGAATGGCTTGGCTCTGGATGAGGAGCTTGGCTAAGGTCTATCCAACAAGTACACCTGATCACCCTACTAGGAGGCATATTTGCTGTCAGCCCCTAAAACAACAATTAAGTGTAGTATCGGATTGAGTGGTTATGCTTTTTTTTTTTCCTTTTTTTTTCTTTTTAGACAGAGTCTCGCTCTGTCACCCAGGCTGGAGTGCAGTCGTGTAATCTCGGCTCATTGCAACTTCCACCTCCCAGGTTCAAGCATTTCTCCTGCCTCAGCCTCCCAAGTAGCTGGGATTACAAGCGCCCACCACCATGCCCAGCTAATTTTTGTATTTTTAGTAGAGACGGGGTTTCATCATGTTGGCCAGGCTGGTCTTGAATTCCTAACCTCAGGTGATCTGCCCACTTCTGTCTCCCAAAGTGCTGGGATTACAGGCATGAGTCACCACGCCCAGCTGAAGTGGTTATGCCTTTGAGGAATTGTTACCTGATATGGGAAAGGTCAGGGGTTGGAGTTGAAGGGGAATGGCTCTATCACGATGCTCCAGCAATGGTGAATGTATACTTATAGGCCACACAGTGAATGGCTTTAAATGCAGGTAATCTGTATCTTAGCAGAATGGTTCGTGATCCTCTGGAAAATGAGAGAATGGGAGACTATCATAAGACAGTTTCTCACAGCCTCCCAGGTTCTAATGAGGTATGAAGCTTTTTGCCTCACTCTTCCTAACCTTCAACCCCTTAGGGTATAGTGGCACACTATAAAAGTATTTAGCTGTACTCTAGAATTGAGTCTTCAGCAATGGGGAATCCTAGGACTCACACTTCAGTCATGCAGCCTTTTGTTTTTTCATGTTGTCCTTTTCCTGTATGTGACCAGGACCTGGAGATGTGATACTTTTAGCTTCCCCTCCTTTTGCTGTCTGTGTAAATAATAAACTATCTGAATCTAACAGTGGCTCATTTTTTTTTTCACTCTGTAGCCCAGGCTGGAGTGCAGTGGTGCGATCTCAGCTCACTGCAAGCTCCGCCTCCCGGGTGCACGCCATTCTCCTGCCTCAGCCTCCCGAGTAGCTGGGACTACAAGCACCCACCACCACGCCCAGCTAATTTTTTGTATTTTTAGTAGAGATAGGTTTTCACCATGTTAGCCAGGATGGTCTCGATCTCCTGACCTCGTGATCTGCCTGCCTCGGCCTTCCAAAGTGCTGGGATTACAGGTGTGAGCCACGCACCCAGCCTAAAAGTGACTCATTTTCTTTACCAGCTGATTCTGTCAGTCAGGCTTGGCCTCGCACTTGTCTACCTGCTGCATGCTTGAAAAATAAGTTATGGTATATTCATCCTATTAAATAATATACAGCAGTAAAAATGAATGAAGAAAGTATCAAGCTGGAAAGATTTATCAAACATTCTGTCAAGATTAAAAAAGCAAGTATAATATGTTCATTTAGGCTTACAAAGAAAAATACACCTACAAATGTGCCTATATATAATATATATCAGTATAAATGTATAGATAATTATCTGAAAGCAAACAGATCAGATCAATAATACTTATCTCTGGGAAAAGACTGGAAGCATAGGTAAAATGTTACTTGAGCTGTTTATTCTGCATCTACTGTTCTTGAACTTTTCAAAAAATTATTCAGGAATTATCCATGCAAATAAAAGAGATCATTCAAAGGATGTTAAAAAGACTGCTTCCTATTACTTATGTATTAGAACCCATTAACAATTAAGTTTCTTATGTGTGTGAGGGGTTGGGAGGGCAGAAAAAAAACATAAAAAGTATGACTACTATGTGTAAGTATTAAATAAATAAATTACAGAACCAAACCTATTTCATCTAAATATCATCCTTTCTAAAATTCCTCAAGGCAAGAATCCTAAATATAATAATTATAACAATACGAATGACATTAACAATAATGAACATTAACAACCAAAAACAACACTTACTGAATATTTTGCATGTGACAAGTACTGTGAAGAGACATTAATATGTACATTCATTCTATATAGAACGTTAGCAGTCTCCACCTAAACCCACTACTAATAAGAAAGTCATTATTTTACAAGGCATGTTTTATTTGTTGGATGGGTACAAAAACTAGAGCAGTATTTCATACATAAGTCAGTACTAAATCTATCTTTAACTTCAGCAGAAAAAAATCCATCTACTTCTTTATTTAGAGTCTGTCAAATGTGTGATGATAGCAATTTTAGATTTCCCTTAATTAGGCATACTTATTGATCAAATTTGTTTTCACACAATATGTAACATGACCTCAAAATGAACCATAGATCTAACCATAAAAATTAAGCTATAAAACCTCTAGGGGAGGCTGGGCGCGGTGGCTCACGCCTGTAATCCCAGCACTTTGGGAGGCTGAGGCAGGCAGATCACCTGAGGTTGGGAGTTTGAGACCAGCCTGACCAACATGAAGAAACCCCGTCTCTCCTAAAAATACAAAATTAGCTGGGTGTGGTGGCACATGCCTGTAATCCCAGCTACTCAGGAGGCTGAGACAGGAGAAATGCTTGAACCCAGGTGGCAGAGGTTGCTGTGAGCCGAGATCGCACCATTGCACTTTAGCCTAAGCAACAAGAGCGAAACTCCGTCTCAAAACAAAACTTCTAGGAGAAAATTTGACATTTGCAAGCATTTCTTAATATGCAAAAAGTAAGACAGGTTTTTAAAAAGCATTTACAAACTGGACTTCATGAAAATTAAAAATTTCTGCTCCTGGAAGGACACAAACAAATAAATGAAAAGGTAAACCACGACACAGAACAACACAGGAGAAAATATTCACAACACATATATCTGACAAAGGACTTGTATCCTGAATATTTGAAGAACTCTTATAACTGATTAGTAGAAAAACAATCCAATAGAGACAAAGGTTTGAAGAGTTGACAAAAGAAAATAAAGTGACGGTCACAAAGCACATGAAAACCCACTAAGAAAACAAAAATTAAAATCACAATGAGATACAATTACACAAATTACAATGGCTAAAATTTTAAAAAGACTGACGCCGCAAAGTACAGTCATGGTAAGGATCTGGACTAATTGGAGAGCTCATGAAATAGTGGCAGGAATGTAAAATGACACAACCCCTCCTGGTGGTTTTTCACAGAGTTGAATATTCCATGTGACCCAGATATACCATTCCCAAGTATTTACCCAAGATAAACGAAAGCATAACTCTGCACAAAGACTTGTACTCAAATATTCATAGCAATTTTATTCCTAATAGTCAAGAACTAGAAACAACTTAAGGTCCATTAATAGATAAATAAACTGTGTATACACACACCTAGACAATGACTACTCCTCAACAATAAAAAGGAATAAATTATACATGCAAAATCAGGGATGAATCTCAGAAACATTATTCAGAGCAAAAGAAACTAGACACAAGGCTACATAATGTATGCTTCTATATAAATGAAACTCTGGAAAAGTCAAATCTATAGTGACAGAAAACAGATCACTGATTGCCTATGGCAGGAGGGGGTTAAGGAAGGAATGTTGAAGTGAGGATGGATGGGAAGGATGGTCTGGCAAGGGGCACAACGAAATTTTTTGGCATGATGGAAATATACCATAGCTTGACTATGGTGGCAGTTGCATGAGCTTGTATTACTGATGTATGTAATGGGCAGATACTCGAAAATCACCTTTATAAGACATGTTTTACGAGACTTTTGTACCTTTTGAGGGCAGAGGGTATTTCATTTTGATATCCATATCTTATGAATGCCGGGAATACATTTGGTAAGAAACTACTTCAAGCAAATTTCAAATATTATGTCTAAACTCTTTTACCATAAAATTCTTTATTTCATTTTTCCAAATGAAGATGTACTAAAAACATCATAAATAAAACATGATTTTTAGATCACCATGCTATATGGTTCAGAAATCTTATTAGATTGTATATTTTTTCTCTCCTAGCTATTAGATATATTGTCTATAATAGATAACTTTGGTTTCTAACTAAAAATGTGATCCTGACATTGATATTCCTATTCACATTTTCATGTTAATGATACAGTCTATGTAGAATATAATAAGTCTTTCAAATGAAATCAGAGCTATCACGTCTGAAATAAAGACAAGGAAAACGTTTTGTTCTAATACAACTGACAGGAAGTTAGAAGTCGTCTTGACTTCTCCCTCATCTACCGTATCCAATCAGTAAACTAATCTTTGGTCTATTTCTTTAGCATTTGTTTATATATAGTCTTTCCTTCATTTCTATCTCTATTTGTAGCCCTCGCTTAGGAGCCACTTATGCATTTTGTGGTAACGCAATGGGTAAGTGGTTCCAGCATTAACCACTCCCACTTCCTTCAGTAAAGCCCTCCCTATTACCATCAGACTAATCTTTTAAAAATGTGAATATACTGATGCTAAACCCAGAACGAACATTATTAACAGTCTATCAATGTTTATAGGAAAAGGTACAAATTCAGGAAGAATTCATAATACAGCTTCTAATCTCTATACATTACTCTTTCCTGACCAATACCTAAACTCAAGCTGTAATGATCTACTTGTAAATGTCTCAATTGTTCATGTATTCAACCATTTTTATGACTTTGTACACGCTGCCTGTATTCATGAGGAAATCGTTATCAGAAGTTCTGTTTAGATGTTAATTTCTTCTTTTCTATTTCTTATGTCTCTACCCTAAGAAAATTAACTTCTCTCACTACATGTTTCCCTGAGATTAAGAATCCTGGGAAATTCTTATCTTTGCATGCACAGCACCTGGCACAATGCTTAATACATAGCAAGTGTGCAACAAATAGTCCTGTAAAATCTTGATGGAGTGGACAACTCTCTGAGAACAATATAAATTATCAAAATTCACTCAAAAATAACCAAGAAATGAAAAAGGCCTATCAAATAAATATATTCAAATAAGCTCTGTGCTCAGACTGCTGTATGTGATATTTCAAACTATAAATGCAAAGAGAATTTTCATGCTATAAAAAGTATTCAATACTGAATATAAACTAGTCTATAGAGGAAAAATAGAATGTCTTTAAATTCACTTTTCTAATAACTAGCATAACTCTGATAATCAAAATGGAAAAAAAAGTCACACACAAACTCAGCCATACACAAATGTATGAATGAAGACATTAAAAATCATAACTAAATATAAGCAACTTAAATCCATCTGTATATTGAAAAACTGATATACTATAGTTAAATACAGCTTAATACAGAAATGCAAGTGTGGGCTAATACTTGGCAGTACATAAATACAACAAAACATATGTCCAAGATGTATGTTAAACATGTTTGTCCAAGATGACTGTTAAAGAGCAAAAAACAAATTACTTCTCTATGATTAGGAAAAAATACCTGTCTGAAAACAACAGAAAATATGATGAAGGAAAACATTTTTGGCATTTGCTTTAAAATTGAAAGAAGCAATAAAATATGAAATAGAAACAGGTATAAAATTACTACTATAAAAAGAAAAAAACATATGATCACATAGAGATTTTATAACTGGGTAGAAAATGAACTGAAAGCAATAATAACATAACATTCAATAAAATCAATGGAAATAAAATAGTATAAAATTAATAATTATTCTATATGAGCAGGCCGAATAAAGGTCACTCACATGGTACACACACCCTAATCCCTAGAACCTGGGAATGTCACTTTATACGGCAAATGAGACCTGCAGATGTGCTTCAATTAAGGATCTTCTGATGGGGAGATTATCATGGACTATCTGAGTGAGCCCTAAATATAATCACAAGAGGGAGACAAGAAGGTTAAAAAAGGAAGTAGAAAATGTGACAACAAAAGCAAAAGGATGGAGTGATTCTTAAAAGGGGCTGAGAGTCAAGGAAAGGTAGAAAAGACAAGGAAAGGGATTCCTCCCTAGTGCCTCCAAAGGAACCAGCTCTGTTGAGGCTTGATTTTAACCCAGTAAGGCTGATTTTGAACTTTTGGCCATCAGAACTGAAACAGAATAAATCTGCATTATTTTAGGACACAAAATTCATGTTAATTGTTATAGCGATCAGAGGAAACTAATACACTACAGAAGCATAATAATCAGCTAAATATGTAAATAAAGAAATACTAAAAGAGCAACCAGGAATAATATTACATGAAATAAACAACTAGTAATTGCCTTAAGTGAAATATTTAGATATCTATATAGAAAAAAGCTTTACTGAGAAAGAAAATAATTTTTAAAAATCTCAGTTCTTATAAGAAATCCTGGATATTGCAAGAATATCTTGCGCAGTTAATACTTTTAATGTTACTTTACTAAAATAAAAACAGAAATGGTTTATTTAGGAAGGATAAAGTGGCAAAATAATTTTAAGTTTGTAGAGAAAAAGAAATGTAGCAATATACCAGAATAGTTTTTAAAATAAAGGACAACAGGGCCAGGGAATTATTATTCTAGCAGATACTTTACAATAAAGAGAGACTAAAAAACAACAATAAGTCAAATAAGGATTAATATAACAGTGGACCAGAATAAACAGCCCTTTCTCAAAAAACCCTGGCATATGTAAAAATTAAGCAAAAAATATAACATGATTATAGTATATATGATTATTCAAAAATTACTATCAGCAGAAACAGATGACTGGATAAAGAAAATGTGGTACATAGGCCGGGCACAGTGGCTCACACCTGTAATTCCAGCACTTTGGGAGGGCGAGGTGGGCGGATCACGAGGTCAGGAGATCAAAACCATCCTGGTTAACAGGGTGAAAACCCGTCTCTACTAAAAATACAAAAAACAAAAACAAAACAAAACAAAAATTAACCGGGCATGGTGGTGGGCGCCTGTAGTCCCAGCTACTCAGGAGGCTGAGGCAGAAGAATGGTGTGAACCTGGGAGGCGGAACTTGCAGTGAGCTGAGATCACTCCACTGCACTCCATCCTGGGCAACAGAGCGAGACTCTGTCTCAAAAAAAAAAAAAAAATGTGGTACATATACACAATGGAGTATTGAGCCATAAAAAGAATGAGGTCCAGTCATTTGCAGTAACATGGCTGGAACTGGAGATGATTATGTTAAGTGAAATAAGACAGGCATAGAACGACAAAGACTGCATGTTCTCACTTATTTGTGGGTTCCAAAAATCAAATTTATTGAACTATGGACAGAAAAAGTAGAGGATGGTTACCAGAGGCTGGGAAGGGTGGTGAATGGCTGGGGAGAAGGCGGGGATGTTAAATGGGTACAAAAAAAAATAGAAAGAACGAATAAGAACTACTATTTGATGGTATAATAGGGCTACTACAGTCAATAATAACTGTATATTTTAAAATAACTTTAAAAACGTAATTGTATTATTTGTAACTCAAAGGATAAATGCTTGAGGGGAAGGATAACCCCTTACTAATGGTGCGACTTTTTTCAGATTGCATGCCTGTATCAAAACATTTCGTATACTCCATAAATATATACACCTAATATGTACCCATAAAAATGTTAAAAAATTAAAAAAATTTAAAAAGATATAGCTGGCATAACTAGATTACTATTTGGAAAAAATAAAGTGAGAATTTCTACTCTCAAAACCCCCCAAATCTTAAATTCTATATAAATTAGAGGCATATAACATAAAAAATAAGATCAAACCATAAGTGAGCATATTCATAACCTCCAAATAAGAAAAGTTATTTTAAGCAAAAACATAAAAGGGAAAAAAGGGGGGGAAAGATAATAGACTTTACTATGTAAAATTTTTTTAATTTTTTATGTGATAAACATCCTAATAGTTTTTCGAGAAAGTTTTAGAGGGAGAGGGCATTCATGGAGAGGAATGGGCCAAGTTTTTAAAAGCACACAATATCAGGAATTAGAACATTTCATAAACACACACATACATACACTACTACTAGGAGAGTAAACTGATTTAATTGTTCTGGAGTATAATTTGGCAACGAATATTCAATGTCTTAAAATACTGTGCATACTATACTCCTAATGACTCAGGAAATCCACTACTTTATGTTTAAGAATTTATCACAATGGAGGTATTATAAATGAACACAATAAGTTAAATACAATAATGTGCCCTGTGTTATATGTATATTAGCAAAAAAGACTGAAACAAATATATAATAAAGGATTGATAAATATATCAAATGCCTAAGATGAAATAGTGTAGAAATTTTTAAAATCATGCTTGTGAAAAATGAAGTGTCTATTATTTAAATATGCACATGGTAAAATGTTAAGTGAAGAAAAACAAAAAAATTATATATAATTTCTATTTTATAAAATATGTAATCAAACTAGAAATAAACTTATGAGCTATTTTTTATCTTCAAATACTTTCCCTAATTCACTAAAATAAATGATAACTCTATATTCAAAAACATGTCAATTAGAATATTGGTAAATGGAAGATCTCAAATGGAAAGTTTTTTTAAATTTCAAAAGCTTCATTGTTTTGATTCTATTAAAGTGCAAAATTCTACATATAAAAAGCCATAAGCAAAAATGAGAGACAATTGGCAAAAAGGGAAAAAACACAAGTATAAGAAACAAATAGTTAATGCCCTCATATCATCCACTCCACAATATGTATTTATTACCCACCATATGCCCAATAATAGCCCCATACAGTACAGCAGTAAACAAATCAGATTAGATGCCTGTCCCCATGGTTCTTTCATTCTTACTGGAAAGAACAGGCAATAAGTAAGTAATAAAATAAGTTCAGACAGTGATAAGTGCTGTGAAGACCTTAAAAGACTGTGAGGGGAGAACAAAGAAAACAAAACAGAGACAGTAATGTGATAGAATGTGAAAGATGTAAGAATGGATATTATATTAGGAAACTGGGAATAGCTCCTCTATGGACATGGCATTTGAACTGGAACATGAATGATGAACCTTCTCTCAGAGTCATGAGTGAAGATGTAGAGGAAGAGGGATCCAGAAATGGAGAACAAGTGCAAAAGCCATAAGGCAATATAAAAGTTGCTTGGTTGAGAAGTGTCCAGATTGTCTACAGCATAAAGGGCAAGGGCAAACTGACATAAGAGAATCAGAAAGACTCAGAGCCAAATCAAGTTGGAACTTTTAGATTATCTCAGGAAATTAATAAGGCCTTTCAAATCAGTAAGGAAAATACCCAATATCCCCAAATAATCAAGACTAGAAATAATCCACAACTGAAAAATATAGTTGGTTAATACACACATTAAAATTTGAATCTAAGTAGTAATCAAAGACAAACAAAGTAAAATAGCAAGATACAATTTTCTACCTTTCAAACTGACAAGCCATCAAAAATCATTGTTACATTCAATGGCAGAGAGGTGAGAAAATGACATAATGTCATTTATTTTAGCAAAACTAAGGAAAAAACTAATAATCAAAAATAGATGTGTAATTTAAAAAAAATTATACTACATTTTTACCATGGAAAAGTGTATGTCGATTAAATTATATTTCCAAAGAATATTTAATGTTTAATTATGTTTGATACTTTTGATTACCCCATTTCTAATCCATTTACAAATTCTAATAGTGCTCCTCCAAAACATCTTTCCTCTCACCATTTCTACTACTACAAGACTTACACCAAGACACCATAATTTCTAGCTGGGACCACGGCAATAACCCCCTAATGATGTTCTTGCCCCTCACTCCTTTCCCTTGTTCATCTTCTGGACAGCAGGTAAACTCATTTCCTCAGTGTTAATCAGTTCATAACACTCAACTACCCAATGTCTTCAAATTGTAATTATGGTAAAATTTTAACTCCTTACTATGACTTACTGATCTGGCCTGTACATTATCTTAAAGACCCCAACTCCTGCCACATTCTCTTTCTCAAGGATAGCCAACCCACACAGCATTTGTTTCTGTTCTCTGAGCATGCTAAGCTCATTCTGATCCAAGGACATTTTTCTTTACTATTCCTGATGACTAGAATGTGACTTTTGTCGTCCTCATCCTTTAGAGTTCAACTCAAATGATCCTTCTCACTATCCTAGCTAAAATATACCCCCAAGATATTTTATACAATGCCCTTATTTCTTACATTGTATCTATGCCTCTCTAAAATTACCTATTTATTAGTGTTACACATCTCCCTCTTCTTTTACAAGAATACAAACTCCACAAACATAGAGACTTTCTGTATCCCCAGCATGCAGGCCAGTGCCGGGCACACAGTATTACTAAATAAACACTGAATGAAGAAATGAATGAATGAATGATGAATAAGAATAACAGATTATACAAATAACAGAATATAAATTACATTAGGTTCACTAAATGCCACAAAAATTGTGATAGTTATAATATGAAAGCAACATACACCAACGTTAATATAAATACAGACAAATCTGGAAAACAAAACATACAGGCTTCAGACTTTGTTTCTAAGTAAGACAAAATAAAATTAAACTGACTTGAAAAGTTCTTTTCCAAGAAAATAACTGAGACATCAGAATATAAAAAGTGGATTTATAAAATTAAGAGCTCTTATGTATATATGTGTGTATTTATAGATAGATGATAGATGTAGACAAAGATATATACACACATACTAAAAGAAAAAGAGGAGAGAAATGGGAAGAAAACAGGATTATATTAATCAAAGCATTCAAAGTTATAGACTGAAATAATATTTTGAAGAGACTACATTTAAAATGTTATCTTATTTTTATATAACACCGACAACTCAAATAATTTAACTAAACATTCTAAAAGCAAGGATAAGCATATATTCAAATCCAGTCTGATATGAATGACAGTACTTTTGTAATAAAATTTTTCAGAAACTAGTGATTATCTTCAAAGACTATAATAATAAGAGGCAAAGTAAAAAAAAACCAAGCTATCTCTAAAGTTCTAGCACAAGAAGCAAAAATAACCTGCTGCAGAGTTACTCTTCTTAGGAGGCCATTGTGTCCTCTTACTAGCATAAATCAGATCCACCCTCAGACTAGTAGTTGGGTTTAAGTCTTTTGTAACATTTCAAAGGAAGCTTGTTTCCCATTTGTATTTTATCTCTAAAGGAACCACAAAGAGACTAATGTAAAAAAAGAGACCTAGACAATTAAATCAGGGGTCCCCAACCAGCCGTCCCCCCTTCCCCCACACCCCTTCCCTGACCTATTAGGAGCCTGACCACACAAAGGAGGTGAGCCACAGGTGAGCAAACATTAAGCATTACCACCTGAGCTCTGCCTCCTGTCAGATCAGCTGGGGCATTAGATTCTCACAGGAGTGCAAACCCTATTATGAACTGCCCATGCAGGGACCTAGGCTGCGTGCTTCCCATGAGAATCTAATGTCTGATGATCTGAGGTGGAGCAGTTTCATCCTGAAACCATCCTCTCATGGAAAAATCGTCTCCCACAAAACCAGTCCCTGGTGCCAAAAAGGTCGGGGGCTGCTGAATTAGATGACTTTTGCCACAATTATTTCCTCAAAAAGGCATGTAACCATATTTTTTAAAATGGAAACAAAAAGACAACTCAGTTCATCTAAATTATAGTAAAAGCATACAAACCAGCACGTACTAGCATACTGTAAGTAAAGTTTATTTTCACATTAGTAGGAAACCAAGTGTTCTTAATAATTATTCAGAAGTCATTAAAGGTACTTTCCTGGCGGTGTTAACACTAATAAGAGTATCATCAAGTTGGAATAATGTGTGATTAATTTTAAACTGTGGCACTGATCTGACTTTCAGCAATCCATTCAATATTTTTAAGACTTAAATACCAGGAATCAACTACTTCACAATTAGTTGAGTGAATTCAGAAATGATTTATGAGAATATCCTCCATGGAAAGCAAGAAGGTGAACAATACGTGCTTTCCACTCATAAGTAAATACAATGTACAGAAAGGTAAAACTAGTGCACAAATCTATTTTTAAAAAGTTATCACTTCTTGTGGTAAGTAATGAGCCAGAGTTTTATCAACAGAGATAGAATAAAGCATACTGATTCAATACAAATCTTAAAGGCAAAATAATTAGGATCCAGAAAAAAAAATAGATAATATTTAAGTAGAAGGAGAGGAGACAGTCACAAGTATATGGTGAAGACATAAGCAAAGAATGATTGGGGTTGGAAGGTAGAATGAGAATATGGAACTTCCGGGCATGCTGAATCTGTCATACTTTGAAGCACAGTGGGAAAATGTGAAGCTGGAGTTGCAAAGAGAAGCATAAAAAACAAGTATCAATTGATGGCTGTTTTCTTATTTGCACTTTCCCTGTAACATGAGTAAGGTATTTTGTATGAGAACACAATCCAGGATTAGTTATGAAATAAAGAACAAGGTATATGAAAAAATTTACAGTTAATCACTTTTTAACATTTTACTGGACCCACTAAAAGAGGGTTTCTAAAGTCCTATACAATACCACAATTCAAAAACACAATGAGCCATTTATAAGGAAACAAAGGGAAAAACAAGCATTTAAAAGGAATATACTTCAGGTGGCATATTTTAGGAAACTATATTTTTAGGCATCACTTTTCCTATTTTATAACTGATACATATTAGATGCATGCCAAAAAGTCTATTGCATTTTAGTTTCCCCGAGTATGCTCTCAAAAACAGAAAAACAGAATTTTCTTCTTCCTAATGTCAAAGTTCCATCCTAAATCAATGTTCACCTTAAACTAAGTGGAAAATACATGAAAAATGTATTTTACTGATGTTGTAAATAGAACGTTTGAATTATTGCAAGGGTTGAGGAGCAGGGAAAATCACAGGGATAAACAATGTTTCTTGATACCTAAAACTGAGAATCACTTGGCCATATTTTGTAGTTTCTTCTTATGAAAATACTAACACAAAATGTTATTGCTATAAGAACTATGACTGCACACAAGTAATCATATATATTATATATTATAATATCTGGCACCTTATTTTGCTGATTCTGAGATCTGCCATCTATATCATTTAACCTAATGTAAAGGTCAGAATATCCATTCACTAAGATTCCTAAGCCAGTAAGTGCTAACAGATAAAATTATCAAAATTAAATATTAAAATGTCACCAGTCATATTGGTGCAAGTCATTAGGTAAGGTAAACATATCTATTAAAAACTTTGTATTTCCAACACCATGAAAATAAGGAAAAAAAAAGATCACTGGGCTATTATATGGCAAGTTGATTTATCATTTTTCAGCCTTTAACAATGTGATTTGAAGGGAAAATATGTTTTCTCTTTTCTTAGTATACCATCTGTACTCATCTGGAACTTTCCAGGAAAAAGAAGTTTTAAATAGAGGTAATTTTTCAATTTTCTCTACTTAAAATGCTTTTTGGATTTCTTGGTTATCTAATTTTTACTTATTTGCCTGACTACATATATTAAATAATTCTACTTTTGACTAAATTTCAGTAATAAAGACTGCATTATTATAAAAAGACTGCATTATTATCCTCCTGAGGAATGGCAGAAATTTGGTGCTGCATTTCAAATTGAGACAACTTATTTAGGGTAATCACTCAAAATAACAGGATAATGTCTGAATGAAACAGAACTTTACTCTCAATAAATATAACAATTTAATTTTCTATTATAGGAATATTATTCTTTTACAACCAACCCTTTTTATGACCAATAAGTTGTCTTTCATCATTTCTGACCATATCTAAAGATGGAATCTGAAACCGTGAAGAATTTAAAAAGGAAACAGAAAATTTTGTAATAGCAAAAAAAAAAAAAGTAGTAATGAGGTGACAGATCATTACAGCTATTTAATTAAATTAATTATTTATTTTTACTTGCAACTTGAAGCTACTTGGAATATCTAATTATCTTTATCTATCACAATTAGCTACAGAGACTGAAATTTAAAGAGAAAGAAAAATAAAGAAGTCAAAGGAAAATGGGAGAAAATTAACTTAGCCCAAACCAGAACTAAAACCTAAAATAAATTTGCCTAAGAATAAATAAATACCACTGAGTTAAAAAATAATAATCATGTATTTCAAAATAACTAGAAGAGTGGAATTGGAATGCTCCTAACACAAAGAAATGATAAGTGCTTGAGGTGATGGATATCCCAATTGCCCTGATTTGATTGTTACGCATTGTATGAATATATCAAAATTTCACATATTCCCCATACATATGTACAACTATTAGGTATCCATAAAAATTAAAAATTCAAACAGCAAAAAATATGATAAAAGGCATAAAAACTAACTGTTGATCCCTCAAACTTTTTTTGGAACAAGGAGAAAAATAAATAAGGAGATAGATGTTACTTAACAATTTTATAAACTTCAATCTGAGTGTTCAGAAGAGATTCATTAATTAAGCAAATAATGTCCTAAACACATAACAGGAGCTAGGCAATAAGAAGTCCATCAATAAATAAGTCAGTGGCTGTCTCAAAATCTGCCTCATAATCTGGTCAGAGAGACAGACATATCTGTAAGTAATATAATAACATATGAAACAAAGTATTAATGAGAACACACTAGAGAGAAATATTTATTCTAACTGCCAAGACCAATAAAGACTTTACCTAACTTGGACATTGAAGACTGGGTAGAATACCGCAGGAAGAAAAGGTAGAAAAGACATCCCAAAATGACAGAACAGTATAAGACAAGGCATGGAATTATAGAAATGGATGGACATTCATAGAAAAGCAAGCTTCCCATTATGACCTCAATGCCACAATGGTAGTGTAATAGGATATTAAACTGAGAATTTTCTTGTTGTCTCAGTTTCAGCCAATGATCCAAAGCTGAGAACAAGTTCAATGTACTAGAAATGAGGTGACAGTTCATCTAGGCAACAGTTGGTAAGATTGTGGCCAAAAATTGCTCAGGCTATCTTTAGCTCACCATTCAAATAAAAACTATAAACATATACTGAGGGAAGGGAGCTTATAGATTGATGGAGAAGGAAGTAGCACCGTGATGCACTCAGAATTTAGTCTATGGTCTAGAATATAGGGCACTCAAGGATTGGTAACTAATTAAAGACTCATGCCCTCAGTCTGGGCTACTATTTTAGAATTGGCCAGTACTTTGGTAGGTTGGTGGAGTAAAGAAATATATTTTCCCATGGGACAGATAACCCCTAGGAAAGCACTAATCCATTTTAAAGGAACTTACCTAAAGGACTACAAAAAAGAAAAAAAAAAAGGTAATTCCAAAACAAAGAGGATAGAGATAAACCAGGAAGTCAGAAACTAAGCAGGGTAGTCAAAACTAGACAAAGAAAGTGTCAACCACATCAAGGAACTATAGTTGGGTTATCTCCAAATACTAGAAGTCTTTGATGAATCCAGAAAAGCAAGAGAAGAATCCATTAAAACTTCCAACATACCTTTACTACCAATTAGTTCTTCCCTACTTCTAATTCCTGAACTTCAGAAAACCTAGGTGATGCACAGTGAGGAGGGTGAAAACATAAGGTAAAAAAAGAAAACAATTAATGCAACAGTCTACTAGCAGACCAACCTATTTCCTTCCTTATTCAGGTTTTTAAACCCTCTTTGAGCAAGGTTGATGTAGAAAAGACATTTTACATTGGAGGAGAATTTAAAACTTTAATTTATTAAACATTTTCTTCATTACTTGAAAATTAAGTCTATTTTAAAATGCCAGGGTGAGAAAAGGAATGAAAGAATGAGACAGAGAAAGAAAAAAATTGAGAAGAAAAAAAGCAAGCAGCAGCAGAAAAGCAAGAATAGAGAAGAGATGGAAATAACGACACTTAAACAGCATTTTATCAAGGAGCAGAAAACATAATATTCAGAATGGAATTGCACACAAAGTGACTAGAGAGAATAAAGTAACTCTCTGCTTGCACCCTGAGTGAGTCTATCTCTTCTAATAAACCCGTTAGGAGTGATAAATGGTGGGCAAACAAGACCAATTTTATGGCCATCATTTTGTTACGATTATTGTGGGACCTGAAATACATTTTATAAATATAGAATCCAAATTGCTTTACTTGAGGAGTAGCACTCATATTATATACGTTGTGAATTTGTTTAGGGAACACACCTATTTATAAAATGTTCAAATATTTCCTGAGTTACAGAAACTCTTAAGTAGTGGAGGAAAATGGCAAATAAGACAGGCTCCACCTTCTCTGACCTTTACAACTAGTAGAGGAAACAGACAAGTACAAAGGCAGTTACATTACATGCAATAATTGCTGAAAAGAATAAACACAGCCCATAGGATCATACAGAAGGATCATCCAAGAAAATATATAAGTGAGGAAGAAGGGACTGAAGACGTCTTAGTGAAGAAGAAATAGAAAGCAAAGCCTGAGAGATGAGGTTGAGTTATACAGAGGATAGTAGCCTAGGGATAAAGGGGAAAGTGAGTAGTTTAAAAGAATGGTGCATTCCGATAAAGGCCAAAAGAAAGCATGATATATCCTGGGAACTATAAAGACTACAGTATCAATAAATCAATATGTGCAGTTTGCAAGGAAAGAAATGGGGCTGAAGACATAAGGGTGAGCCAGAACACACACCATGACACAGAATTTGGATTTTATCCTGAGGACAATGGGGGCCACTGAAGGTTTGGTAACACTCATTTTCATACACTGCACATCTATTATATGCTAAGCACTCTTTCACATATGTTTTATTGTTTTTTTCCTCACAACAACCCTGTGAGGTAGGTGAAATGATTCCCACTTAACAGATTTAAAAAACAACCTTAAAGTTGTTAAGCAATTTACACTTGATTAATAGCTACAAAGTGGCAGTAAGGATTTGACACCACACTTCAGAAAATACACTAGGAAGATTATATACACATATATACACACACACGTTTACCCACAAGACATATAGAAATTTCAGAATTACAGAAAAATTTTAAATTAATAAATGCTTAATTCAGTTAAGATTAATTAAAGATAATGAGGTTTCTGGCATCAGTAGTCTTTTACGCAAACTTATACATTTAACGTTTTCAATGAATTCAATTTATATTGAAAAATAACTGCAAAATTTATAAAAATAAGCAGAAATCATTTGATATATAAAATAAGAAAAGCAAAGATATGAGTATTATATCTCCATTAATCTATTGGAAACCATTTAGAAAAAAACATTTTTCATTTTTAATTCCAAAACATTTAAATTCAAATTCCATATATTAGTCTATGAATATAAATTATATTTTGGATAATAAGAAATGATGTATAAAATACTAAAGCTTGATTATCAAATGAAGTAACTCAAATATTGACCACTTAGGATAAAAAGAATTGTCCACCTAATCCAACATTGAAAAATCATCTCCCTATTGTTTACAGTAAAACATTTGAAGGTGTTTCATCTCTCTAACAAATAAAATTTGTTCAGATAAATCTGATAAGAAAAATAATTTTAAAAAATTATCAAAATTTGTTCAGATAAATCTGATAAGAAAAATAATTTTTAAAAATTATCTATTTGAGAGGGATATAAAAATATGTACCTAATTTAAAAGAGTATTTTGTAAAACTGAGAACATCTGAAAATTTAAAATTATGGACTAAAATTCTACTTTAAAATGTATGTTCTTTAAAATTAGTTTAAATTGAATAAATTCTGCAATGAAAAATATATTGCCACATAGTTTCCTATTTTCTCACCAATTTCACTATTTCTTCAGCTGGTTCTAGTATCTCTTCCTAAAGCCTCTAATGGAAAGCTAGATGTTGCCAGGACATTATCACAAGAGGTCTAAGTATATATCATTCATACATAAGTACTTAAAAATTCATATAACTTGGCCAGGTGCAGTGGCTCATGCCTGTAATCCCAGCACTTTGGGAGGCTGAGATGGGAGGATCACGAGGTCAGGAGATCCAGACCATCCTGGCTAACACGGTGAAACCCCATCTCTACTAAAAATACAAAAAATTAGCCACACGTGCCTGTAGTCCTAGCTACTCAGGAGGCTGAGGCAGGAGAATCATTTGAACCCGGGAGGCAGAGGTTGCAGTGAGCCGAGATCGTGCCATTGCACTCCAGCCTGGGGGACAGAGCGAGACTCCATCTCAAAAAATAAATAAATAAAATAAAATAAAAATTCATATCATTTATGCATTTGCTTCATTTTTCCTATTACAAATAGAAAATTATAATGAGAAAGGATGAAAAACAAGTATTTCCTTAAAGTTTAATTATTCATAACTTATAATTTATTTCTGAATTCCAAAATTATTAAGTGAGTGCTAATTAAGTAATAATCCTGCCCACAATTCTGGCCTTTCACAGTATGAGGAAGGCCCTTTGAAAATCACCAATAGAGACAAGAGGTATCTGTTTTACGAAACTGTGATAATCTAAATAAACTAAACAAATGTTCCAAATAAATAATTTAACTGAAACACCAACAGTTTATTTTTGATTATACAAGCAGTATATTTTCCTTAAATTCAACAATACAGAAGTATATTCAATAAAAAGTTCCCACCTGATTCTTTTTCAAATCCCATACACTATGGGTATAATAAAATACAAGATTCATATGGCTAAGTATTGAATCAAGTAAGCTGCCAAACTTCTATCATCCACATAAAGTCTAAAATATAAAAAATAACTTGTATAATTTAAAAATAGATACCAGGACACACAAAACAGGTATAGTTTGTGCCTTTTCAACCAAAATTTAATATATAAAACATATAATCTATTCTGTCAAATAATGATGACTTCAGTAAATAAAATGAATGGGATTAAGTAATACTTACAATTACACTGTAGAAAGTGCCAAAGAATCAATTATAGCAATTCAAATATTTCATATATTGATAAAAATACTCTCTTGGCTAGAGATACATAGGTACATTATGTGTAAACTGTAAATTTTTAAGTATTGATATTTACTTCTTTAGTGCTTTGACTATTAAATGAAATACTAAATCTATGCAAGTAAAGGGGGTAAGCCTCATTACAATATGAGTTTTTGGGTAACCTTTAAGTAAATTTCCACTCAGTGTAAGTAAAGCCTTTTATTCTTACTCACTTTATGCTTCCATGATGAATAAGATATTAAGAACTGTGCTGTATTTTTCATGTTTCGCCAAGTTGGCCAGTTTGTGTGCAAAAAAAAAAAAAAAAAAAAAAAAAGAACTGTGCTGCATTGTCCAAAGATTATATTTCAAAACAGTGGAGTTATCTACACTACAAAATTAGATAGATAATTGAAAATCTTCGTAGGAAATCCGACCCCCTCTATTGATTCTAAAACATTATCACTCAGCATTTAATTAACACAAATAATATTCTAATTAGAACAAAGTCACTTAAGCCCAAATATCTTGGTAAGGTACAATTCTAAATACATACACTACTAACCCTGAATTGAATGGTAAACACTTAAAATGTCCCTAGAAAATCATTTCTTCTACCTACCTCATTTTACAAGTAAACAAACTGTGGAATTAAGTTATTTTTTATCTGCTTTGACTAAGAATATATAAACACAGATATGTGCACAATATATTTTAACTTATGACACATAATTTAAAGTTACCTAAACCAAATGACATTATATTTAATATGATTAAGACTCTGTAAAGTTTGAGATTCTAATTTCTTTACATAGAACAGTCTATAAATATAGCAGAAAAGAGATAAAATGTCATACTATTGACTAAAAAACCCCTAAAATAACAAAATATAACATTCCTTATCATCTTGTGTAACAACAGACACAGATGTTTCTAATGATATTTTCTCTATTTTATAAGGCATATACATGACAAACTATTACTAAAGATAGCACTCTTATAAAAGTGCTTTTACAAAAGAAAATCTCATTAAATAATTAAATGGGAGAGACTAAAACTACAGTAAGCGGAAGTTCAAATATTTACTGTTCCTTCTCTTCCCCACTTTTTTCCCCAAATGTTAAAGAAAAAAAAAATTGGGCAGAGCACAGTGGCTCACGCCTATAATCCCAGCACTTCAGAAGACCAAGGCAGGAGGATTGCTTGAGGCCAGGAGTTCGAGATCAGGTTAGTCTCAAGCAGTGAGACCCTATCTCTACAGAAACTAAAAAGAAAAAAGAAAAAACTAGCCAGGTATGGTAGCGCATGCCTGTAGTGCCAGTTTCCAGCTACTTTGATAGCTGGGAGGCTATCTTTGATACTTGGAAGGCTGAGGCAGGAAGATCGCTTAAGCCCAAGAGGTTGAGGCTGCAGTGAGCCATGATCACATCACCATCCTCCAGACTGGGTGACAGAGAGAGACCTCGTCTCAGAAAAATTAAAAATAAAAATAAAAAAGCAGTCAAAATTGGTGTTTCTAACCCTAAGAATCAAAACTAGTTCGTCATAAACTGGCTTTTCTGCAAAACTCCAAAAGAAAGTATTAAAACCAAGACAGAAAACACTGGAAGCAAGGCTAATTAAGACGTTCCTGTTGAATTACAAGTTTTTTTTTTTTTTTTTTTTTTTTGCTATTTTAAGAACATGGCTCTGAAATCTTATAACATTGATTTGGTTACTTAAAAATATTTAAAAACAATACGATTAAGTTCCATTCAAAGTGAAGAATATTGATAAAAGCATTTTAGTTTCATTTGCTTTTAGAATAAAAAGGAGTGCATCCATCTATTTGTTATTTAATTTCGTACCAATCAGATGACCTCAAAATAAAATTTAGAGCCAGGGAGAGCAGCACTAAGTTTAACTGACCTCAGTACATTTTTAGATGATGCTTCCCAGTTATTTGTTATTTTCTCTTATTGGGTTTTCCAGTCTAGGGCAGGTACACAAGAAACTTACAGTCTATGTAGTACTCCTAGTCAGTTTCACTCTGCAGATGGCACAGTGGAGAAATACCTTCTGTACAGCACCATGTACAATTTCTTCTGCAGCTGTCAGCACCTAGGGGAAAGTGCGCTGTTAAACAGTTGCTGCGTTCCACCTCAGAAGTGGCTGCAATTCGGTGGTGGGTGAAGTGACTCCTGTACATATATACAGGGATGAAAAGTACTATAGAAAATGAAAATATATAAGAACAAAGTGGCTGTCTGAAAACTTTGCCACAGCAAAACAGAATACATCACTCAGTCACAAGAGACCTATGCAGATGGGCTGTCATTCATTTAAAAATTGAATGCTAAGAATGGTTGCAGGAAACGTAGAAATATACTTACTCAATTCACAAAATGACAATAAACCAAATGTTAAAACGTATATGTTAAAAATAAAACCCAAATACTTATATTGATTTATAACATTATTTCTACAGAAATTTACCTAAAACCAGGAAAACATATACAACAAGATTCTTTATTCTGCTCAGCTAATTATTTTTTGGTTCAGATGAGAATTCAAGGGAGAAAAAAAATAGGTAAGATATCAAAATTGAAGCACAAGTATCATAAAATATCTAAAAGGGATTTTTAAAAAGCTATTCTGAAATTCCAAATTACTTCATATTTGAAAAAGAATGTTATGAAATTAGTCCTCAACAACTACTGATGTTTTATAAAAAGACAACTTTTCTTCTCCAAAATCAAATTAAGACAGACCCTAAACACAGTCTTCATCCTTAGCCCATATAAAGAATGAATCAACCAAGTTTAAGATCACTTTAGTTCATTAGTACAGAAAATTATTACCACATTCTGCTTTTACTACAACAACCTGTCAACATAATTGATCTTTGATGGAATCAGAAAATCAAATTCAATAATTATTCTCTGAGAAATATCACTGAATCAAAAGGCTGTAAGGTACTATCTCATCTCCTAGCTCTAGGCACAGCTACTATGTATATACTACTCTGAAGAGGTAACTTTACATTATTCAAAATATTCACATCTAGGTTTCTTTCTGAAACAGACCGAGGGTGCTTTGTGACAAAGTCCAACAAACCTGACCGTTAGCATACCATAAGTCAAACTTTTCTGAATCTCACTTCCTAATTAAATAGAATTTATTTGCTTTGGCATATACTCAGTGGAGTTACAGAAAGCTGACAATTTCTTTTCAGCTTTCTTAAATTCTTTCTATAATAAAGCATAGTGTAAATATATATTATTTTCCTTAAGTGACAAGACGTGGCGCTTTATTTTAAAAGACATAGACCAGAGATTCCCAATCTAGAGTCCACATATGAAATTTAAGAAATCTAGGAATTCTAGGAAACTGCATACTAAAATAAAAATATATGAGTCCATACACACATTTTCAGGGGAAATGGGCCATAAGATTTTGTTAGGTTTTAAAGGGCTCTGTAACCTCTCATGTAGTTTAAGAAACTTTGATAAATTATACTCAAGAAACCCAACTGAACAAGCAGAAGTAATCCTTCTAAATTAAATGTATAAATGAGCAGCTGTTTCTTCTCATGTAAAATGAATTAATAGTAACTTGAAGGGTTAGTCCAACTACAAAATGAATTAATGCATACCAGACACATGATATAATACCTGGCCTATTATTACCAGTAATATTAATAATTGTTCAAAAGAGCTACCTCAAATAACTTTGGGATTCTACCTTTGTTTACTGCTACATAATTTCATAATATTATTTTTTATTTAGCCATGTTGTCTAAAATAGATCAATATCACAAACTATGCATTTCTGCATTATTTTGAAAATAAAAATGTTAAGTATAAGTTTTAGAATCCTGCCACATACCTCTGGAGTCTGCATTTCTCAAAAAGCCACACTGGTCCCTTCTCACACACTGTACTTACTTGGAATAGAGTCAGATATAGTAAACATTTTGCTTTTTTATATAAATAATGTCATTTCATTTATCAGTCTTTCATTTATATAACAGTATACAAACAAAAAATCTAAATTTGAAGAATCTAGCAAGGGATCACTTTTTTTAAAAAGTAATGCACATAATACTTTTATTTGTATGAATCATTTCCTCTACTCCTTTTAGGTATTTTTCTGTAGATATAAAGATATAATAACCATTCATACATACATATCTTCCAAAAAGAAAAAGATTATTCTCACCTTTAAAATAATTCACAATATTACAAAACAGTATTACAAAACAGTGTAGCTCCTCAAGATTGTGGTGACTTAAATACTCATTTATAAAATAACAAGTAAATTCTTAACAAATCCTAAAGATACTCAGTGAGGAAAAAGACTTGCTAATACATATAAAATAATAGCATACAAGAACTATACGGGTGGTTCCTAACTACCTCAAATGTAAAGAGTGGTTTCTACTCTTCTCATAGTAGAAGTTACATTTATGTATTCACACAGTAAAAAATATATAGCAGTAGGTTTCATGTAAAAAGGCACAGAAGTAAAGAGAAGCATAGTTTAGCATTCGGAATACTGCAATGAAAACGATGTGAGTGGAATAGAGTTCATGTCTAAGAACCATGGAGAGAAGCAGAATAGGCACAGGACCAATTATGTTAAGGAATTTTCGAATGTTTTACCCCAATAGTGGCATTTAAGTAAGTATTTTATAAAAAAATAATTCTAACAGCATAGAAAATGAATTAGAGGTATGGATGATTCAACTGGGGTGATGATAATGGGAATATGCAGTTAGAAATAATAAAAGAGTGATAAAAATTAAAATTATACTATGTAGAACACTGGAAGAGTAAATAATGTAGGATAGTCAAATATATTTTCTAAAGATTGAATCTAATAGCTAGAATTCATTAATTCATTTATTCACTCAACAACAAAAAATCCATTGTTTCCTATGGGTCAGGAACTATTTTAGGAACTGGGTGAAGTGCTGAACAAAGAAGTCAATGTCCTGCCCTCTTGAGAATCATGTTAATATAAGTGATATAACAAACTATTAAATATACAATTTAATGTATGAAAATTAGTGTATAAACCAAAAATAAAGCAAGTGATGGGAAGAGAACAAATATACTATTTTAAGTGTATTCAGAGAACACTAAGGAAGCAGCATTATTTAAATGAAGAATGAAATGAAGTGAGTCTACTCTCTGGGGTTTTAGAATACCACATACAGATGGCAGATGGTAGAATGATAGCAAAGCTCTGAGATAGGAACATGCGATCAAAAACTTAACCTGCAGTCAGATCATCTGGGGCCTTCTAAGCCATAATAAAGACTTTGGGTTTGTTTTTTGTTTTTACTGTTTTAGATAGCCACTACAGTATTTTGACTGAGGGAATGATATAACCTGTTTAAAAGGGTTACAACAGCAGCTGTAGTATGAACTTCACTGCAGCTAGGAAGAATAAAACTACTAGGCAAGACTGGTAAAATGTACATAATGAGATATCAGGTAGCACTTTTCCCATTGCCCAGGGGCTGGCAATTAGAACCCAAGGCTAAGAACAAAGGCATCTATCAAGTATTTTATATTTGGAAGACAGACTTAAACAAATGAGAGCCAACTTCACCTCCATAACTTAAACATCTTTACCTTCCTTAGTTCTTCCTTATCCAGAAGTGCCTTCTCCTGTCCCCATCATGAGGCAATCATCAGAGTTTGCTTCACTGCCTTAATGTAGCTGAATAGTGCTGTTGCTGAGAGTCCAAATCAAGCGAGAGTTCATCTAAAAGATTAGTAAGAAGGGAAGACTGGTATCTCACCTCTCAGTTGGACCTCTGCTTGTGTGTTAGACTTGCTTATTATCCCATGCCCACTTCCCTTCTCTGTGCCTATTTGAAGAGAGGGAGAAAAGACATGGAGTTGGAAGACAAGATACAGATAACTGGACTCCCTCTCTGCAAAAGCAGAGTGTAGTGAATGTGAAAGTAGCTGGACTTGAGCCTCCAGTTGATGGGGACTCAAGCAGCCAGAGGCTGTGAATATACTGGAGAGGTAGAAACTGAGAAAGAGTAGAAAAAGACAATTCAGAAATGGTTGGTATGACACTCCAAAAACAACCCCCACGCTCCCCACCAAAGTTTTGTACATGTGCCTCATCAGAGAGCTAGTACTCCTCTCCCGTCCTCTTAGAAGGAGGACTAGGCCGCCGGGCCAGGTGCTCAAACCTGTAATCCCAGCACTTTGCAGGGCTGAGGTGGGCGGATCACTTGAGGCCTCGGTTCAATATCAGGCTGGCCTACATGGTGAAACCCCGTTTCTACTACAAACACAAAAAAACTGGCTGGGCATGGCGGTGTGCACCTGTAATCCCAGCTGCTCAGGAGGCTGAGGCAGATGAATTACTTCAACCTGGGAGGCAGAGGCTGCACTGAGCCAAGACTGTACCACTGCATTCCAGCCTGGGTGAAACAAAAAAAAGGAAGAAAAGGAAGAAAAAGAAAGAAGGAAGGAAGGAAGGGAGGGAGGGAGGAGGGAGGGAGAGAAGGAGGGAGGACTAGTCAGTGTGAGGCAGTGGAGCACAAACAGAAAAAAAAGGGAAGAACAAAAGGTGCTACTTACATAAGAAAGGCTTTTCCCTTTCTACCTTTCCCCTTACTTCCTCAGCACACAGGAGGAGAAATAGGTATATAAGAAAAAAAAAAAACAAAAAAAACAGATCATTCTCCACTCACTGGATTGAGCAAAAAGAATGACTAGACTTCAACCTCTTCCAACACTCTATAATCTCCTAGAAAAGTCCAAGTCATATTGACTGAAAGAAGAGAAATTGAGTTATAAGTTGGCTATGAGGTTAAAATTCAAGTTAAACTGACTTTACTACATTAAAGTCAGATTAAGCTGAAGTGTTCAGAAATCTATGACATCATCTTGAGATGAGTAAAAGGAACAAAAAAGAGTGATTTGACTAATCGTAAACAAAAAAGGTCACACTGAAGAAAAATAAAAACCACTCCATGTTCCCATTCCCACTTAATTCTCCATCTCAATTCATACTGTATTATAAAATGGTTAGTACCAATGAGGTAGTGATTTTGACTATTCATTTCTCTAAAACATTCTATGAATACTAGGCTGAATACCTAAATTATCACATTCTTATTTATTATTCTTAGGAACAACCAGCAATTACCTAACTATGGCTATTTTGTGGAGAATTTCTTGGTGTTTTCCTTGCGTATAAAAGCTACAGAAATATTTGTCTATTTGTAAACAGTAATATTAAGCAACTAAATAACATGAATATATTTCATGCATTTGTAGAAAATACTAGGTTTTTACAGAAGCTAAAACATAATATCTCCTAAATAAGACACCAAACTTAGAAGCCTGTAGATCAAAAAGGCTCTACAGAAGGAAAGACTAAAAAAGAAAGAAAAAAGAGTTTAGATGGATTCTTGTTTTATAGGAACGCTTTCAATATTCATGTTGCAGTAACCTAAAATACAATTTTAGAGAATATTTTGCTCTGACTCACAGTTTAATAACAGAATCTTCCCCTAAATGGAATCATGCTCTCTCCAGGCATTTAATAGTTAAATTAATATTTAATGGGCATTCTCTTAAAAATCAGGCAATTCCTTTTAAATAAATTAAGGTATCAGTATTTTACATGATTAAATTATGCACGGCCTTGTCTCTTTTTAAATGTCACACTTTTGAGAATACAGAATCCTATTACACTGATGTTTATAACTGTTCATGTAATGTTCTCATTCATTTAACAATCACTCATCATCCTAAATTATGACATGTATATTCAACGCATATTTTATCAGTCATTCCTTCTCAGAGGTACAACACACTGAAGAGAAAGAGTGAGTCAAAAATTACAAAACTAAGTTCTAAATTTATACATTTTTTCTACTCTACTTTCTCACAGGATGTAGAAAGAAATATCAGTTACAAGTAAATTTAAAAGTGTAAGAAAAATCATGGAAACTCAATTCATCCAAACTAACACATTAATTCACTGTTAGTTAATAATATCAACCTACATAACTTGAAAACAATCAAGTTGTGATAAAATACCTCTAAGCTTTTCTAGCATAAGTAATATTTAATTCAACAACAGTTATCACTTATGTCAACCAGGAATAAATAATCTGCTACCGCAATTTGTTATCACACAATTATTGGGGCTAGTTCTAAGACTTATGTTAATGTTTCTTATAATTGTGCAAAAAGTGGTTGTTCTAACACCAAAAAAATAGAAAGAGTTCGATATAAAACTAACAAAATATGTTCATGATCTATGTGAGAAGAACCACAATATTCCAATGAAAGAAATCAAAGACGATCTAAGTAAATGACCTATTTCATGTACTCAGAGAGGAAGACTCACTGTTAACATGTCAGATCTTCCCTACTTGATCTATAGATGCAATGCAATACCCATCAAAAGTCCAGTGAGTTATTTTGCAGATATCAATTAACTGATTCTAAAGATTTATACAAAAAAAGCAAAACACCCAGAATATTAAAGGAAAAGAACAAAGCTAGAAGACTGACACTATCCAACTCAAAACTTTACAAAACGATAGTAATCAAGACAATGTGGTACTGGTAAAATAACAGACAACTTGATCAATGGAACAGAAATAAAGAAAGCCCAGAAACAAACCCACATCAACATAGTCAACTGATTTTTCACTAAAGAGAGGAGGTAATTCAACAGAGCAATGATAGTTTCTTTCAGCAAATAGTGCTGGAACAACTGGACATCCACATGCCAAAAAATAAAAAAAACTAACCTAAACACAAATCATAAACCTTTCACAAAAATTAACTCAAAATACACCAAAGATAAAACTATACAACTCCTAGAAGATAACATAGGATAAAATCAGGGTGACCTTGTGCTTGACAATGATGTTTCAGATACACCAAAAGCAGATCCACGTAAGAACAAAACTGATCAGCTGAACTTCATTAAAATTAAAACTTCTGCTCTGTGGAAAACACTATTAAGAAAATGAAAAGGTAAGCCACAGATAGGGAAAAACGCACACCTCATAAAGTACTACTATCCAAAATATCAAAAAAGCACTCACAATTCAACAATTAGAAAATACGGACAAAAGGTCTGAAAAGACACCTCATTAAACAGATAAAATGATGTCAAAAAAGCATATGAAAAGATGCTCAATATTTTATGTATATTAGGACTGTTATGACAAAGTACTACAAACTAGGTGGCTTAAGTACTGGAGGTTATAAGGGGGAATAAAGTGTTGTCAGGGGTGATTTCTTTTGAGGATGTATCTTTCCAGGCCTCTCTCCTTGGCTTGTAGATGGCAGTCCATGCTCCCATGGCATTCTCTCTGCATGCACATCTCTTTCTCCTCTCACAAGGATACCAGTCATAATGGATTCAAACTTAACACAATAACCTTCCCTTAACTTGGTTACATCTCCAAATAAGGTCACATTCTGAGGTACTGGGGTTTAAGACTTTAACACATCAATTTTGTGGGGACATAGTATCTCCTTAGGGAAGTGAAAATTAAAACAACAATAAGATAGCATTACACACCTATTAGAATGGCTAAAATCCAAAACGCTGACATCACCATATGCTGGTGAGGTTGTGGAACAATAGAAGGAAATTGCTGGTGGGAATGCAAAATAGTAGAGCCATTTTGATTTTTGTGACAGTCTCTCCTTGTTGCCCAGGCTTGAGTGCAGGCTGCTCACGGCAGCCTCGACATCTGCCCGGTCACAAGCGATCCTCCCACCTCAGCCTCCCAAGTAGTGAGGACTACAGGCACATGCTACCATGACTGGCTAATTTTTTTTTTTTTTTGTATTTTCTGTGGAGACGGGGTTTTGCCATGATGCCCAGGCTAGTCCTGGACTCCTGAGCTCAAGCTATCTGCCAACCTCTGCCTCCCAAAGTGCCGGGATTACAGGCATGAGCCACCATGCTCAGCCCACTACAGCCATTTTGGAAGACAGTTTAACTGTTTCTTACAAAACTAAGCATACTTTTAACATAGAATACACCAATCATGCTCCTTGGTATTTACAAAAAATGAATTAAAAACATATGCCTACACGAAAACTTGCACACAAAAGTTTACAGCAGCTTTATTAATGACTGTTCAAACATGGAAGCAAAGATGTCCTACAATACAGGTGGATGGATAAAAAAACGGTGATACATCCATACAATGGAATATTATTTCGCGATTAAAAGACATGAGCTAACATGCCATAAAAAGACAAAGAGGATCTTGTTAAATGAAAAAAAAAAAAAGGTCAATCTAAAAAGGCTGCCTACTGTATGATTCCAATTAAATGATGATCTGGAAATGGCAAAACTACAGAGACAGTAAATGTCAGTGGTTACCAAGGGTGCCTCGGAGGGAAAAAAGGGGGAATGGACAGGTAAAGAACAGGGAGATTTTCTTTATACAAATCTTATATATATATAAAAACATATAAAAATGTACAACATAATGAATGAATCCCAAGATACATTACAACCTTCAGTTAATAAGAATATCTCCATTTTGGCTCATCAATTGTAACAACTGTACCACAATAATTGTCCAAACTTGGAAGTAAAGATGTCCTTCAACACAGGTGAATGGCTAAACAAAGTGGTTAATAACAAGTTGTTAATAGTAAGAAAAACTGTTAGAAGCAAAGAGAGTTGGGGCAAAAAGAAACATATGGCAACACTTCGGACTTTCTGCTAAATTTTTTCTGTAAACTTAAAACTGCTCTAAAAATAGTCCATTAATTAAAGAAAAGTAGCTCTTCTACTAAGAGGGTCAGGAAGCAAAGGACTTAGGACAATTACATGGAAATAAAAGTAAACTAAAAAATTTAAGTGCAAAAATATTGTTTTTCCAGTAACAGTCAATAATCCATGACATACTCTATGACAAACTATGACATAAAACTCAATAAAAGTATAATTTCTATATAGGAAAGTTATTTTTAAAAATGGTTTAGACAGGTCATTTTGCAACATTTAACAAAATGCTATTTTCATTTCAGAAAGCCAGATAATGCCTTGGACATAACAATATTGATACGTAAGGTTATATTTTTTAAAATATTCAAACCGTACTTATATCATTCTAAAATTCTCCAGCCTACATAATTATACTAGGATGCAATAAGGTAATATTGTTTGAGCAAAGTAAAACAGAACACTTTTGATTAGAAGAACACAAGGATAATTTCCCCTCCTTGCCTACATATCATGCACCTCACTTGGATGCAAAAGAAAACTTATAGGGAGAAGATAGTTTTATATTAACTTTGAGATAAATTTTCAACAAAAAAGAAGTAGTTTTCTACCCTTTAAAGTTAAAAAAAAAAGTAGCAATTATTTCTCTGAAGTATGTAGATTCATTCATACTCCTGGTACAATCACAACTGTATATGATGTTCCTATTTAATTTTCCTTTGTCATTTCAATGGCTATAATGCATCTTTCCTAAAAAGAGAAATAGTAATCAAGTTTAGAAAAATATAAAATATACTGGTAGCCACATTAAAGAGTATCGTTAAAGTCCGTTTTCGAATCTAACAAATGTGGAATTTATTCTTACCATCATCGTTTATTGAATACTGGTTAGTATAACTCTGAGAACGTTATTTAACCACCATTTATAAAAATGGGATAACTGTAAAGGTTAATGCCATTCTAAAATGATGTAGACAGGTTTTTTTATATGAGATCCTCTTATTATTAATTGCTGTTGACATTTACAAATCCAAATATCAATGAATGATATTCAAGATAGATTCTATACCACATACCCATGGAAATTTATTCAACAATAACAAAGAATGAAATCCTGTCATTGGCAGCAACATGGATAGAACTGGTAGTCATTATGGTAAGTGAAATAAGCCAAGCACAGAAAAAACAAATATTGCATGTTCTCACTCATATGTGAGAGCTACAACAGTGGATCTCATGAAGGAAGAGAGTAGACTGCTGGTTATCAGAGGCTGGGAAGGGTTGAGTGGAGGGATAAAAAGAGGTTGATTAATGGGTACAAATATACAGTTTGATAGTGTTTGATAGATCAGTAGAGTGACTTTAATAACTTTTTGTATATTTCAAACTAATTACAAAAGAATAGTTTGAATATTTCTAGCATAAAGAAAGATAAATATTTAAGGAGATGAATATCCTAATTGCACTGGTATGATCTTTACAAATTATACAAAATGTATTAAATTACTATAATATATTAAATTGTATTAAATTATTGTAATAAATTACTGTAATTTAATACATTTTGTATAATTTGTAAATATGTACATCTACAATATATCAATTAAAATATAATGTTTAAAGACAGATCACATACCAAACTTATGACTCTAAGACTATCTCCCTACTTTAAGGATGCCTGAAAGGTACATGAATTTTTTAATACTCTTTAAAAATGTCTATAACATCATTTGTCATATTTTAATGTCACATAAAGAAACTGTTGAAGTGGTGTTCTATAATTTCCTGAGGCTTTTGGGGATAAAAATCAAGTAACAGCAGTCTTCCTCAATTAATAGAAAAACTAGCTTAAGGGATAAAATTGCCTCATTTTGAGATTTTATCTAATTTTCAATATTTGATAACTCCCACTAGTTGCCTATACTATAATAGAATCTATCAGATTTTGTATAAAATTTTATTAGCCTAACGTGGTAGTTGTAAGGACAGACTTTGGGGATGGAATGTAAGGAAATCTCATCCCTGACTCTAATTGTATAGATACTAGAAATACACATACTTACACACATAAACATATATACATACCAGACATACACATTTACATATAAAAAGGAATACACACACAATGTGGGCAAATTAATCTTTGTGCCGTCTGTTCCTCATATATTTATTGTGAACTAATTCAGCTGATATATGAAAAGCATGTAGTTTTAACCATCTCTGGCTCACAGTAAATTTCATATAACTATTATTATTATTGCTGCTGCTTTAACCAATGTTGAATTTAATATACTAACATGTCCAGCGTCCTGAAGAATATAATTTCCAAATGCTCTATTACAGCAGAAGACAACATGGTACAAGGTGGAGGGATGGTTTTGGGATGAAACTGTTATACCTCAGAACATCAGGCATTAGTTAGATTCTCATAAGAAGTATGCAACCTAGATCCTTCGCATGCTCAGTTCATGATAGGGTTTCCATCCTATGAGAATCTAACACCACTGCTGATCTGACAGGAGGCGGAGCTCAGGTGGTAATGCTGGCTGGCCCCACAGCTCACCTCCTGCTGTGTGGCCCAGTTCTTAACAGGCCACAGACTGGACCAGAGCAGGGTTGGGGACCCCTGCTCTATTACTTGAATAAGCTGAATAAGCTTGAGGACTACTAACATTGAAACATAAAAAGCACAGCATTTTAAAATGCACTTGGAATTTTTAGATCTTTTGTTACTAAATACTTTGAACTCTCCTGATTTTGAAACTTATTTGCATGTCATATAAGATTCGTGAGTAGAGATAATAGAAATGCATCCTATCACAAACCTTCTTTATTCTTTAACAGCAGCAGCTGACACAGGAGAATAATTTCCTGCTTCACTGTGCTGACAGCACATCGTCTACATTCAGAAATTATATCCTCAGCAGGAAGGCAATAGGTTTCTATCTACACTAAAGAAAGAGAATAGAAAAATTACACAAAATAGAGGTGACTTAGTATTATTATAAAAAAAATTGTATTGAAGAGTTTTTTTTAACTGGTGAAATGACACAAATTATAACTAAATTTATATTTTAAATTTCAAGTATTTGGCTAGAATGTTTCTTAAAGAAATAAAAGTTTTGTCTATTTATAATGTTTAATACTTCTAAACAAATATTATATTTCTACTCTCAAATTTTTAAACAAAATTCTAATAAGATCAACTAAAACGTATTAGTTTTCTGATTTTAATCATTCCTAGTATGTTAGAACACTACGTCCTAGTTCAGTCAGTAAATGCCAATTCTTTTAAAAAAATATTTAGGAGAATGGTGTTAAGTGATAATCGTTTATATTAAAGTTTTGTTCTGTTACCAGAAAAATTACTCTTCACTCTATAAGTTATAATTTCCACGTATTTGTGTATGCTGCATATTTATAAGCTACTAGGTTTTTGTTTTGGTTATATGAAAATCTAGTGACTTGCCTTATTGGAAGTCATGTTTAAGGTGTCATATTAGTTTAAGTAACTCAGATGTCTGAAGAAGTATGTATTGTAGGTTTCTGGTCCGTATTAATAAAGTAAAAGTATCAAGACCTCAGGTTCTACAAGCAGTTCCTGGATTCAAATCTTTCTATCACTACTAACCCTGTGAATTTGGTCAGTTATTTATTCTGCTTCCTCGTTTGTATAATAAGGATAATAGTAGTATGCGTCTAATGGGATTGGTTTGAGTATCAAATGAAAATCTATACAAAAGCACTTAGAAAAAGCCTAGCATATAGTAAGGCACTCCACAAATGCTAGCTAGCTGTTGTTTTTGCTGCTAAGTATGGCAGATGAGCACACATATTAAACTCCACTCCCTTCTGAAACATCACTAAAATGGCAAAATAGTATAAAATCAGAAAGGCAAGGAGAAGGGTGAGGGAAACAACAGCAAACATGAAATTCAACATCGTTTTGGAAAATGAAAAATTGAAGCAGAATAACTAGGAACACACTCTGTACAGAGAGGAAGCTGAAAACTAGGTAACAGAAAATGCTAATATCAACAGCAAGATAATTTGCCTAATGAAATCCCAGAAAGACAGCGATAATGTTAGCACTGAATACTGAGGGAAACTCTAAAAATCTGTATAGAGAACATTTTGGCACATAGGTTTACTACTTTAATTTACATATTCTCTTCTCCCCCTTGAAGTTCAGAATATTAGGTATCTTGACCCGGAAATGTTCCTGAACTACAACTACCAGGCAAAACAGAGAGGAGTCAAGGGACAAGGTTAAAATGGACTGAAGCAGTTCCTAAATATTGGCAGGCAGATATACACCATGCAGAAAGAATATCTGAAAATCCAGTAGTGAAAGTTTAAGAACTCAGATAACAGATATATAGCTACCGTCATACAGAATCCCTAGCTTTTTGCGTGATCACACTAATGAAGCTATCTAAGCAACAAGTCTTGCTACCAGACACACAGCTTTCAACCAAATATGTAGCACCACATTAAGTCAAAGCTTTTACAGAAAGTCTCCAACACAAAAGACTAAAACCAAAAGAAAGAAAGAAAGAAAGAAAGAAGGAAGGAAGGAAGGAAGGAAGGAAGGAAGGAAGGAAGGAAGGAAGGAAACTCAGAGGAAATACAATACAAACAGCAGAAGCAACCTTAAGGCAAAACAATTAACATCTTCACAGACATTAGAATTGATGGTTACAACCACAAAATAAGAACAATACGTCACGTTAAAAAAAAAAACAGTAATAATTGGAGCAGGGGAAGTAAAAAATCAGAGAAACAGTAACAACTTTCAGAAAATGAAAATAACTGAAACATTCAATGAAAGAAAAAGTTTAGCAAGTCCCTGAATAACTACAATTTTAAAATTTTTTTAATGAAAAAAGAGAAGGAAAATAAAATCAGAAGACAAATCCAGATCAACATAGCCCTAGGATCAGTGATACAAATAGTAAAATGAGAGAACAGAACAGAATACCTTCATAATTCTGAGGCAAAATTATTTTCAGCCTACAATTATATACATAAGCTTATATTCAATTAAATGTGAGAATGATGACAAATTCAAGTATGCAAGCTTCTATGACTCCTTTATTAGGATGCATCTGAAAAATATATTTCTATAAAACAGGATTAAAAAAAGTAAAAGCAAGCATGAGATTCAGGAAATAGAGGATCTAGCACTGGAGAAACAGCATAAGCTCCAGCATAAGCCCAGGCATGGGCTTTATGAGTGTTTTCAGAGATTTATTCTGTTTATATCCAAAAAACTCAAATAACTTTAGACCTAAAAAAGCCTTCATCTAGTGGTTTTCAGGTTGCATCTGAAGTAGTTTCTTCTAGTCTTACCTATAAACTTCAACTCTGTGATGTATGCACTATTATTTTCATCATTTTACAGATGAGAAAATAAAGTGTGTACAGCAAGACAAGTTAATAAGTGGGAGTGGAAATTTTAACCCTGGCAATTTAGTTCCAGAACCCATGGTCTTCAGTGTTTTGCTCTACTATATGTATTATAAACCTACTGAACACAACATATTGTCTTTAATTATTTGGAAAACACTTCGGGACCTCATAGGGCCTGACGTACATAGCTTCACCATTTCATAAAAATTGTGGATCGTACAAACCATGGTACTTCAGATTTGATGAACTTGTAGCTAACGGTACTAACAGCATAATAGCACTTACAATGCGTCAAGTACTATTCCAATTGCTTTATACATATGTATTAATTCAGTCCTCACAACAATCCCATGAGGTGGGTACAGTTATTATCCCTACTTTACACATGAAAAAATGGAAGCACAGGTTAAGTAGCTTGCTGGAGTTCATGTGGATACTAAGGGGCAGAAGGCTCCAGAGACTGAGTTTTTAAATATTATACAGTATTGTTAAAGGTTTCATATACACCATCACTAGTTACTGCTCCTTGTGATAGACAAATTAAATATCCATTTTTATATCAGGAAATTGTAAAACAGAGATCAAGGAACTTGTACAAAATTCACAGTTTGCAAGAGACAAGACAGAAATTCAAACCCAGTTCTGCTTCACTTCAAAGCCTTTGAAATTAGCAATAACCAACCCTATTTTACTATATAATATATAAACAATATGGTTAAGGACTTTTTTAGTTGTAAAAATATATCCAACTGGTAAGTCTCATTCAGTGTTTCTGTGAGATAAACAGACACACTTAAACCTTTAAGTACTCTACCCAAAGTTTAAATACATTTATGGAAATCTTTCTAAAATGTATCACATATATACCTAACTTCTTAAAATGTAATGAATACAATTCAAACATATCTTGATGAATCTGGTTCATCACCGTGATGAGCAGTAATGACTCTGTGTGGGAAAGTAGCTACAGGTGTAGAGAGTAGAAGATAAAACTTAAGAGCTACTGAAGTCAACAGGAGTCCTGTAAATTTGAAAAAGACCATGCTGAGAGAATTCACTTTTGTAGCTGGTCTTTGTCTCAGAAAGAAAAACACAATAGCTGCTTGACTTCACTTCCTATCTACACTCACTGTATTTTTATACTCCTGCACTTTTGTAAGAACAAAATGTTACCCTTTTTGAAATACAGGTAGGTATTTGAGTTATCATCAGCCCCCAAAAGAGACCCTGCAGAATTATCCTATGACTTAATGGATTTCTGGTATCTCACAGTGCCTAGAAGTCTGTTAATCGCCCATCCCATCCTTCAAAGTGACAAAGACATTCTTTCTTGTCCCTCAGATGACTCTTCTGTTCTCTTGTACCCACTGCTGTCCCAGTGTATTCCCTACTTCTACAGTCCACCGCTCTCTTTCCTTTTGTTTCTTTCACCATTTTTCGTTTTTTGTGTATGCAGTCTGTCATTTCTTGGCTTCCACGTAAAAAGACAAAAAATTCGGTATGATATGATAGTCAAAAAGTGGCAACAAACTTGATAGACAAGAAAAAGATGGACCATGGTTCACTTATTTTTGTAATCTAGCCATTAGCACTGTGCCAGACTATAGACTAAATGATATTGTGTGGAATCAAACTAATTACATAAAATACAAGCAAATCACCAACAAATGGATAAGCTAACACCAGTACCACCACATTCTCTCATTTATTAGTTTTCTTTTTAATCTTCTTTAATCCTTGATTAGTGCTGAAAATGTGACAAAAGAAAAAAGCAAGAGAATGCAAACTGAATGGCGTTCTTAAATAAATACTTTACAAAATGGGCTTTCATATAGAAAAAAATATAATGATTCAGAAAAGTGGTCTATGTCTGTTTTAAGGGTATTTAAATGAAGAGAAAGAAAGAGAACATGATGCAATTGAAAGATAGGCAGGAGTATGTTTCATGGTAAACAAAGGGATGAAAATATAATTTGGATACTAAAATTATATGAATGATGAAATATTCCTTCAGAGTCGTTGTAAAATAAGACTGTAAAACGCTATAGGGAATGCATAACAAAACAGCTTAGCAAAATCTTAGAAATACAATGATGAAAGAGTTCAAGCACCATTTAAGGTTACTAAAAGATATCGTACATAACACCAGTCACAATTTCTAAGAAAATATCATACTTATTTAAGGCTATTAACAAAACTATCTTATCACTAACTTCAAATTCCAGTTTTAATTTATTGCCATCAAAATAATAGTTACCATTAATAATCAAGCATACACAGAGTATATTTATATACATATATACATATATATAAATACTAGTTTGACTCCAATGATTATAAGTGAGTACCTTGGAAACTGATTTAACTTTTTGTGCTTCAGTTGTCTAAAAGAATAGATCCTTCTTCATAAAGTTTTTGAAAGGACTAAATAACATATACACAATGTGTGGAATATGGCTTTGAAAATAGTAAATGTTCATTAGTTAACTATTATTATTATCACTATTAGTATTTCACTACATCTTCCTTATCATCTGTTAGCCTACCTCTCAACTAATAAGGCAATAAATCCCATAATATGGCCAAGGCTACAGATGCAAAAATTGTAAAACTAAAAGTAAAATAATGTATGCTAAGAAACAGAACCCACCATAATCTTCTTTCTCATTTGGCATTTCTTGTTGACAATGGCAATTTCTGCCATCAATAAAAATTGTGGAAAAACGGAAATCATCATTATAAGGAAAACATGTTACTATGTTAGAACACAGCAAAAATAAATGCATTTACCCATTTTTAAAAGGCTAAATCCTACTTTTTAAAATCTTCCTTAAGAAATCAATCCTTAGATAAACATTCAATTTTTCTCCCCCTCCCCTGCAAAAAGCTAGAAGCTGGAAATATAGTTAATATCTTCAAAACTACTTGGAAATACCTTTTACATAGGATGAGCACATAAAAAACATGAAAATGGAAGAAATAACTTTCATTTCCTATAAAAACACTTGCCTTCAATCAAACTCACCTTTCCCTAAAAACTGTGCAAAATGATGCCAAATTATAATCCAAAAACCAATATATTACAGCATATACTTTGGGTTTAAATTTTTAAATCCTATAAAAATAATGTAGAGTACAATCAAATTTAATTGTAATTCATAAAAACTGCCTTCAGAAAAATGTATAGTTTGTTATATGTATTATCCTATAATATTTAAGTGTCTTGTTTAATTTTTTTTTTTTTTTTTTTTTTTTTTTGAGACAGGGTTTTGCTCTGTCACCCAGGCTGGAATGCAGTGGTGCAATCTCGGCTCACTGCAGCCCCGACCTCCTGGGCTCAAACGATTCCCCTACCTCAGCCTCCCAAGTATCTGGGACTACAGGCACGCGTGACCACACCCAAATAATTCTGTTTATTTTTTTGTAGAGACAAGGTCTTGCTATGTTACGCAGGCTGGTCTCGAACTCCTGGACTCAAGGGATCCTCCTGCCTCAACCTCTCAAATTGCTGGAATTACAGGCATGAGTCACTGTACCCGACTGTCTTACTTGATTTAAATAGTTTGACAGTGGTTTAGAGCATCCCAATCTGGAGAACAATAATGTCACCTCCATTTTTTATATGGTTATTCTTCTGCATCCGTTTCATTTCTAGTCTTCTGCTTCATTAACTTTCCATTTCCTCAAATACATTAAATCTGAAATAGTCATCTCAATATGCTAACGATCTGATAACATTTTAAGCAACTTTTTTATTGCTCAAGATAAACTAGTTATGCTTTTAAAAAACAGTTTTTCCATTTGGTTATCAACAAAGCTCTCCGAACTGCTGTACCTTTATAAAGCTTAACCAATATTACAGTCATTTCTGCCTGTATTTAAAAAATCTGAAGAGTTTCTTGATATTTACTGTGTGATACCTCCCAACCAAACAAAAATACTGATAGGACTGATAAAGGATAAAATCAAGGAAAAGGTAACAATGAAAAGGGAATCTTGGGAACTGCTGGGATCTTGGAAAAAGGTAGGCCAATATATTAAGATAATAAGAGAGATTTAGGTAAAACAGAAAATGTTTTACAGTAGGTTTTTAACACATATTGCTTAGTACTCTTTACAATGTAGTAATTGTTATTAGATCTTCTTTCTCAAAATTCCTATCAGGTAGTAACGTAGAATTCCATTTCTTTATATACACAGTCATTCATATACAAAATGAACACTACCCTAGAACTCAAGTATTTATAAGCGAAGAATTTAAACCCCATAGAGGCAGTGCTATACAATGTACAGCATGGACTCTGGAGTCAGACAGACCTGAGTACAGATCAACTTTTTCATCAGCTGCATGATTTTGGTCAGCTTACCTTATTTCTGAAATGGTTATAACAGATGTATATATTTCCAGGGTAGCTGGGGGAAATAAGAAAATTTTTGTAAACAAACAAAAAGCCTAACATGCTTTTTTATGTCTGACAGTATAAGCAAGGAAACCCAGCCAATTCTCCTGCCTGAAACAACTATGTCAGAGAAAAATATCAAAAACACATTCTTCAATGGCATCTGTTAGCTGACCAGAAGCTAATAAACCTAAATAAATGCAGGAACCTGGAAGAGTAACTAGAGCATGTAAGGGGACATTTACTTTGAAGTCATTTGATAAACCAAGGTAATCTGATCTTTTGTCCATTGACCTTCCTGTTCCAGGTGGGCAGCCTGATGAGAATCCCCAACAAATACTAACTTTAACCAGCTATGCTGTCATTGTAAGAGTAAAATATGCCCTGATCCTCTGACAATTCCTAACATACACTTAGAAGGCAGGAAAAAATTATCTGGGAATTCATAACCCCAAGTTTGCCTTCAAGCAGATTTTCAGCATGAATTCATACCTGGTGGTTAAAATAATCTCAAGCCAAGAATTTAGTTTCAAGTTGTTCCCAACTATAAATGACAACTAAACTCAAAGCCAAGCCACTCTGAAGGAAACCACCTTTATCGCAGGATTCAAAAAATTCCCTCAGGTAAATTGCCAAGAAAACTTAACAAACATTCACCAAACACACAAGGAAGCATGGTGGCAAGAGTGAGAACCAGCAGAAACAACACAGAGCAGAACTGTCAGATAGAATATTTTAAAATAAGTATTCTTAACACATTTCATAAGAGGTTTGAACATTTACAGTAAAAAAAATCCGAGAAAGGGTCAAACAGCACTTCTAGATATAAAAAATATAACTGAAATTAATGAACCTTGTCAAGTATTTTGAACATAGAATATCATAATGTATTTTAATTCATTTATTTTCCATTTTCCTCCTCAAAACACAAACATTTTGATTAAATAGGAGCAGCAAATTTGAATTATTTAAAAATCTGATTTACAATATGCATTTACGTGTGGCTTATTAAATATTTCTTGACAACAAACCAGACCATTAAAATATTAACAAAAACAAAGAAGTAGATGTGAATGATACGTTATTTAAGAAAAGCTTCCAATGTAATTTTATAAAATTACGTGTTTCTTGAAATCTTATTTGCCTTATCTAGAAAATTCTGTTTACCACAGAAAGCAATTAGGTAATCCTTAGATCTATATATACAATTTATCAAAAACTTCAAAGTGGCATAATCAAAGAAGCAAAAGTGGCCCATTACTGACAAATAATCACACCCAATTTCAAATTCTATAAACTTGAGAGCACAGTCTAAAACAAATTTCTAGTTGAAAAGAATCAGTGCTAGATTCTTTCAAATCTTTACTTCTTCAACAGCATATTATTCCCTAGTTTATATTATGATCTTCACTTTCACTATCATAAATAAAACAAAACCTAAATAATTTTGAAGTTCTGATTCAATGCATTCTTAAACAAGGGGTCAGTGCTTTTGCTAGATGATAATTTTGTATCTTCCATTTCTGGTTCTTTGCCTTAAAGTGTCTCTAAAAGTAAATGCTAAGAAAGTTAATAGAAGGAAACCATCTGCTTATTCAAATAAAAGTATAAACTAAGGCCGGATGCAGTGGCTCACGCCTGTAATCCCAATTCTTTGGGAGGCAGAAGCGGGCGGATCACCTGAGGTCAGGCAGTCGAGATCAGCCTGGCCAACATGGCGAAACCCTGTCTCTACTAAAAATACAAAAATTAGCCAGGGATGGTGGTGGGCACTTGTCATCCTAGATACTTGAGAGGCTGAGTCAGGAACACAGCTTGAACCCGGGAGGCGGAGGTTGCAGTGAGCCATGATCACGCTACTGCACTCCAGCCTGGGCAACGGAGTGACACTCCAACTCAGAAAATAAATAAATAAATAAAATGTAGAAACTATGAAATTTAAAAAAATAAACTCAACTGAACAAAGTAATCTATCCTCAACTGCTGTGGTTATAGTATTAAAAATCCCATCGATGGCAAAATTGCAGTTGTCAATATGAATATCTCATGTGAACAGATTAAGGAGAAAACAAAAAGGGTTATCTAGCATCTATATAACACATTTGTATGTGTGTATGTGTACACATATGTGTATGTGTACTGTATGTGTATACATATGTATATGTATACACACATGTATATATGCATATATTTAAAACCAATAGATAAGGCAACTGTTCCTAAAACAACACATAAACTACTCTGGTAGGTCAATCATTTCCTGAATTATCTTTTAATAGGTCATGAAGCACTGCTATAATACTGTAATATGCTGAAGCAGAATCTTCCACACATTTTATATTACACAGATAATTCACCCCTAATAAAGTATTCCAAACCAACCTTTACTCTATTAAGTTTAAGGTATATTAGTTTTATTTCCCTTTGTTTAATTTTCCAAAATTCTATGAAATGTTTCTTTCATATATTATAAATATGCCTAAGAAAAGCATTTTTTCTGGTTTAACCCACTGTCCACATACATACACAGCTGCAAGAATCACAAAGTCTGTTCTCTCTTTACTATGAACCCACAGACTTCACTTACAAAGGCTGGTGAAGAGCAATAATTGGTGATGTGTTATTTTGGTTTACGGGTTAAATAATATGGATTAAAATATTTTGAAATAAATAATATGGATTAAAATATATACATATATATGTATATGATGTTTAATGACACTTTTCCTGTTACCTAGGATTTAGAAACTAGGACCCAGAAAAGAGAACAAGGAGGAAATAAGTATCCTCACGTTCTAAAAAGAACTGAAAAAAAATTGAGGCCAGACAGTCTCTTTTGGTGCTGCAATCCAAGAGCATGATTCCTACATACTGAGAGTACTCACGAGAAGATACTATCTTTTCACTCTGGCTTATATTAATACTTAGATATCAGACTTAACGATGCTCTCTGTTCCTAAGTGGGTACAAAAAACAATAAAGAGAAATAACAGGAAAAACACATAACATGACAATGACGCAGTTACCTCTAGCACCATATGAGTCACATGGGCCTACCTTAAAAAAGATGTCCGCAAGAGTGAGGAGGCTCCAACAACCCCAGGAAACTGTCTACCCACATGGCTAGAACACAGAGGGACTACAACAGAGTTAACTAAGAATATCTTACATCAGGTTTTAACTGTGTAGTAGGAGACCTCAGCAGAGTCCATCACAGATGTAAAGCATACAACTATGAGAGAGCTACCATTTGGACAACTGTCACATAGAAGAAGGAACTAATGGCCAGTGTAAATCACAGAGGTTCAAAACTCAATAGAGTATTATTACAAGCCTAGTTAAGTAAAAAGAAAGTTTTGCCCATTTCCTTCTATCTGGTCCCTAAACCTAGAATCAGAACTGGGGGAGGAGAGAGACATCTTAGAATTAATCTATGCATCCTTACTTAAATCTAAATAAAGAAGGTGAAAGCATACACTACAACAGCTTCCAAGTTTCAAGTTCTTAGGCCCCAAAGCCTGACTATTGCTGAGATGGGGAACAGCTTTAAATTAGATATGAGATTCATATATCATATTATCCTATACTAAAGGTTTGTTTTTAATAATCAAAATGAATGGGATGTTAAGAAATACACCACAATATTATTCTCTGCTACTCTGGTAGAGTCTATACAAAGTACAGTTGTAAGTGAAACAACCCACCTTAGGGAAAACATCAAGAACATAAAGCGGAAGATTAATTCAAGGTACATGTTGTGAGTAAAACAGATAAGAATTGGCAACAATTATAGAATAAACAGAGAATAAAAAAGAGAACAAGATCAAACTTAACCAATTTTTCCAGTTTGGATAACTTGAAAATCACTGGTGCCAATAACTGAAACGGGAAACACAAAGAAAGGCAAGTTTATAAATTTAAAAGAATACATTTTTTGACATTGAGTTATTTATCTACTTAGTTATTCATATATGCAGTACATATAGATTGAGCATCTACTATGTGGAAGACCCTATAAAAGTATTAAGGGTACAATGTCAATAAAGGTGATATGGTCATCATAATTTTTGTAGCACTTACAGTCTAGTGAGTTAGAAAAGATTTGTAATTACGAGAAGCATTAAAAATATAGGATGTGTCACAAGAACAAAGGAAGGGTCCCTCAACCAGATTGAGGTGATCAGCAAAGACTTCCTGGATGATTATATAAGCTGAAACCTCAGCCTTATATAGGAATCATGGTGTGTGTGTGTGTGTGTGTTTGTGTGTGTCTGTACGTTTAAAAAATTAATACAGATACATAACCAAATACCTGTGGAAGAAGTAACATGCAAATTATGTGAACATATTATGTGTACTTTTAGGGTAAGGTAATTTACAGAAAGACTTTATATAAGGTATAAACAATCATTTATTTTGAAATACATTAAATATAATAAGGTGTACATAAAACAAAAGATCAAAACAGTTTTGAGCTGAACATATGACTTAAGCATGATCTACATAAAGGGAGTAATTAAACCTAAGGGATCTACGGGGCCAAGGACAGAATCAAATGTAACCCTGACATTTATGTGATGATTTCAAGAAACAGAAGAAATCCATAAAAATATTCGAGATAGTACAGTTAGTTACAGAAATAATGAGAGAAACTGGATCATACAATGTCAAATAAGCCAATGGAGGAAGAATAGTTATTAATATTGAATGCTTTAGAAAATTAGAAGAGGATGATGGCTACATGACTGAAAAAGACAGTTCAGTTAATTAAGCAACTAATAAAGATACCATGAACTCTGAAAGAGTTGGATAACCAGGAGTAACAAAATGCTGAGAAAAAAAAGAAACTCAGTAGCCTACCCTTTCAAAAAATTTTGTTGGTATGTAAAAGGGAGAGAAAGTGACCACAGGTATTACCAGAATTAAAGAAAGGATTTAGCTTTTGGTAATTTTGTATAAAATAAGAACTGAATATTACAAAGCCAAAGAGAAAGATCTCATGAAAAAATTTAAAAGATCCAAAAGAATGAGATAAGAGTCTGAAAAAGATAAAGAGGGGCAGGATAAATGATTCCTAAAAAGAAGAATAGAGAATTCTCATTCTATATATGTAGACAAGGATTAAAGGTGAAATTAAATTGTAATTTGAAGTATAAAAGGAAGTTGAGGGAGGTCGTTAAAGATGACCTAAATAAACTGTGAGGCAAGTACATTTACAGAGTATAAATCTGTCCGGGTGAGTTTCTGGGTTGAAAAAGATGAAAAAAGTTTAAAGAGGCACAAAATGGAAAGCTAATCAGAAATAAAATGATAACAGCAACAGAGCTGGCTCAATTGAAAAGATATGTTAGACTGAGTAGCAGAATCAACTGGCCTGATTTTAGTCTTTATCCAGGGATGCTCAGCAACCACACAGCAAAAGTACACAAAGTGCAAGATAATAAAAACATAAGGCTGAGCCACATCAGATCTTACATTTCATCTTCAATACTAACAGCTCAAGAAAGCAAAGATTACACTTTTTTTTTTGAGACAGAGTCTCCCTCTGTCACCCAGGCTCGAGTGCAGTGGCACAATCTCGGCTCACTGAAACCTCTGCCAGCTGGGCTCAAGCGATTCTCCTGCCTCAGCCTCCCAAGCAGCTGGGATTACAGGCACCTGTCACCACGCCTGGCTAATTTTTGTATTTTCAGTAGAGACGGGGTTTCGCCATCTTGTCCAGGCTGGTCTTGAACTCCTGACCTCGTGATCCACCCGCCTCGGCCTCCCAAAGTGCTGGGATTACAGGCGTGAGCCACTGCGCCCAGCTAAGATTACACATTTTTAAAGATTCTCAGAAATAGAAACGAGTATCATAAAATTGGGAAAAATAATAAAATTATTAGTGTATATAGTAAAGCATTCACTGCTACCTTGGAAATGTCATTCATACTTAATTTAAAATAACTTAATTCTGTTAATTTCTCCATATATCCTTCTCTCCCATGACGTCTTAATGTAAAACAGTATTTTATTAACAAATAGCTTTAGGTTTCCGCTTTAAATAGAGGGGCATAAATGAGTGGTTACTTAAAATTAAAGTGTTATCATAGAATTTAATAATTTCAAATGTTTTAAGTTAATGCACTACTCATTCATATCGTCTCCCTCCACCCTTTTTGTTTGTTTGTTTTACAGACAGGGTCTTGCTCCGTCGGTGAGATCACAGCTCACTGCACCCTTAACACCTGGGCTCATGTAATCATCCTATGACAGTCTCCAGTGTAGCTAGGAATACAGGCTCACACCACTATGCCCACTAATTTTTAATTTTTTTTTTTTTGTAGAGACAGTCTCACACTGTTGCCCAGGCTGCTCTCAAACTCCTGGTCTCCCACAATCCTCCTGCCTCTCAGCCTCCCAAAGTGCTGGGATTACAGGCGTGAGCCACTGAGCCCAGCCTATACTGTCTTTTTACGTTGAAAAAATCATATTGTGGGATATCTTCTAGGTAAATTATAAGTAAATAATTCTTCTCTTAAAACTGCAAACAGGTACTACTGTTTAGGAGTTTTGACATCAATATAGGTTTTAACATGTAATAACTGCAGATTTAGACAGTCCTTTTAAAATGTTGTATGTAATTCAATTTAAGATAAATAAAATTTCAAATTGCTTGACACTGACTAAATGTCCATTCATAATCTAGCCCAATGTGATGAACTCTATAAACAAGAATTGGGGAAAGTACTTTCAAAGAAATGTTTTACTTCATAATACAATGTGGTGAAAAGGAGCTTTGCAGTGAGATAAATCTACACAAAATCTGTCTCTATCAGATATGTGAAAATATAATGTAGATATTTCCAAAATAATACATAAGAAAGCTTTTAGCAAACTCACATCATCTTCCATAAGTGAACACTAAGGGATGATTTAAGAAATAACTATGTAATTAATAACCATGAAAAATAAAATGTTTTAAGTCACAGATTTTAAGCTTTAATACTGAGCCATATACTTAAATTTTAATGTTAAACTTAAAAATGAAATCAAAAGCATACACATGTTCTTGTCCCTATAATCCAGGAAGCCACAACTACTACAGTTTTCCTTTTTCACGACAGTGATTAAACAAATCTCCTCTACTTTATCACATATATCAACAAGCCTACAGATTTATTTTGTCTTATTCTGGCAGAACATTTACAGAGGTCAAATATCGTTTACCAGTAAGACATAGTGATAAAATGCATGATTAGAAAAAAAGTCAAAATTGTTATTATATAATTATTTCAAATATTTTATTAAATCTATAACAACTCATTTTTTCTGCTTATGTGGAAAATAAGATAAACGTTTTTAATAATTGAGTACAGAATGAAAAAAACATTAATTAGTACAGTTAAGCCAAAGAGATTTAAATTAAAAGAGATAAATGAACTCTATCAACCAGAATAAGTTTTACGGACACTAAAATGAGGAAACTCCCAGCTGACAGGCATAAATGTATAGTATCTCAAAATATTTTACAGGCAAATACTGACCATTTTGATAATACATTTTTAAGTATATAATTTCCTTAAGGTATAATCCTCAAATAGATGAATTACTGATTTAGCACAATATTCTAAATGGTTCAATATATATTTATCATCTACAATGTGTGTGTGTGTGTATATATATATATATATATATACCACCTGACATGGTATACATTTTAAGCTAACTGTGTCTTCTAACAATGATAGATTTTATTTTTATATAATCTAATGAACAGGTATTATTCAGAACTTTCTTACCCCTCTTGCTTCCTTTTTTATTATTGTATATACTTAAGATGTAAAACATGATGTTTTGATATGCATATACATAGTGAAATGATTACTACAGTCAGATAAATTATCTATCACTTTCCACAGTTACTTTTTTGGTGTGATAAGAGCATGTAAAGTCTACTCTCTTAGTACATTTTAGTATACAACACAATATTAACTATATCCTCGTATTGTACATTAGATCTCTAGACTTATTCATCCTACATAGCTGCATGTTTGTAACTTTTGACCTACTCTTCTCATTTCCTCTCCCCACCCTGGTAACCACTATTCTATTCTCCATTTCTAGGTATTCTACATTTTTCTAGATTCCACATTCAAATAAGGTCACACAGTACCTACATACCTGTGTCTGGCTTATTTCATTTGGCATAATATACTCCAGGTGCATTCGTACTGTTGCAAATGTCAGTACAGTATCTCCTTTTTTGAGGTTAAATAACATTCCATGATACATATTCATGCTTATTCTTTAAACCTCAATTCCCCCAGGTATAAAAATAATTATGCTACTATAATGGATATATCGATACTGATATTTCTTAAATATAAATTTCCTACAGGGTTCCCTATAACACAAAATTAAACATGAATCTAGCTTTCCCAGTGAATTATCTTTGAAACTGTAAATAGTTTGTGAGTTTAGTCTGGTCAACCAAGTAATTAAGATAGGCTACTTTTTTTTGTCACTCACCAGAGTTTTAATACTGAATTCACAGCCAACCGGGATATCTTTAGGTTAATTCTTCACCTGCCTACACATAGCAGAGTGCATTTCTGTAACATTTACTTTTGTTTCTGTTATCTCTTTTGGCTTGAATATTTGGTTTTCCTTTAAGGCAAGTATCTTAAATATAATCAGAATTGTGACAGACTGGATCTGAAGTTCAACAGAAAGTGAGAAAGTAAAGATGACTCAAATATTTCTGTCCTCAGACCCTGAAAAGATGAAGCTGCAATTAAGATGCAGAAGACAGAGAAGTTGATCTGAGGGGGTCAAGAGAAAGATCAGAATATTTAAAATCATATTTAATTCTAACATACATATTAGACATAGAAGTGATATAAAGCAGGCAGCTGCATCATCAGTGTAGAGTTCAGATGAAAGGTCCAGAATGGACACAAACATTTGGTAGTCATCAAAGAACAGATGGTTATTTAAATCCATGATATTGGATTGGATCACCAAGGGAGTAACCATGGACAGAAAAAAAGAAGTCCAAGGAAATGAGAATAAAAAAAAAACAGCAAAAGAAATATACGGCTGCAACCAATGAGATAAAGGTGTACCAGGAGCAAAATGAAATGTTTCAAAAAGGAGACAGTGATCACTGTGTCAAATGCTGCTGATGGTTATATAAAAAGGAGGACTGAGAACTGACCACTGAATAAAAAGTATAGAAGCTACCAGTGACTTTAACATGAGTAGTTTCACTGGAAGGTTGGATCAAAGCCCTAATTGGAATAGCTTCAAAAGAGAAATGAAAAGAGAGGAAATGGAGATAGCACAAGTATGGGCAACAAATTTGAAGAATTTTACTGTTAATGCCATAATTATCAGAACAGGAAGTGGGATAAAAAAAACACACTTAAGTGGGCGAAAGAACAGCGTATTTGTAGGTAAAAATAATTTCCAGTAGGGCAAGAAATTGATAATGCAGGAAAGTGGAGAAAGAATTGCTAAATGATCTCTTAGTAGGTAAGATGGAATGAAATGGAATATAGAAAAAAAGTAGAGATAGGCCTTTGCTAGGCACATAGACAGTTTAACAAAATAGTAAGAGTATTCAGATACTCATATACTTAGGTAGGTAGATCTGGTGGTAGGAGCTTATGAAATTTTTAGAATTCTCTCAGTGAAATAGAAAATAAGATCATCAATGAAGATCATGAAAGAGCTTTTAGAATTGAGACTTAATATCATCATATATTGTGTAGCTTTAATTCCAAAGAAAAGTAAAAAATATTACAAATGAGAAAGAAATCTGGGTTAATATCAGAGTTCACACCCAAAACCACACCCTAATATTAATAAAGACAGTGACAACTTTTAGTCATCCCTAATCCAGACTAACACAGATTCATTGTCTATAAACTGACAACATATAATGTAACCCTCACTCCAATCAGACTTCACTGTCATCATCTCTACAGACTCTAAAGATGTATGAATAAATCCATTACCATAAAGATTAAGTCTATTTAATCATTCTGGAATTAAATGGTCTTTAGCAAAGTTTCTCAGTTTCTTTATTTTTTTTTTCCATAGCAGGTCGTATTCTTTTTTTTTTGAGACAGAGCCTTACTCTGTTGCCAGGCTGGAGTGCAGTGGAGCGATCTCGGCTCACTGCAACCTCCGCCTCCCAGGTTCAAGTGCCTCTCCCGCCTCAGCCTCCCGAGTAGCTGGGACTACAGGCTCATGCCACCATGCCCAGCCAATTTTTGTATTTTAAGTAGAGACGGGGTTTCACCGTGTTGGCCAGGATGGTCCCAATCTGTTGACCTGGTGATCTGCCTGCCTCGGCCTCCCAAATGCTGGGATTGCAGGCGTGAGCCATGGTGCCCAGCCGTCGTATTCTTATATATTCAAAGGTGTACCTTCTAAATATAAAACTGAATTTACACTATCACAAATACAAATATTTTATTTCTTCCACAAAGCAATCTAAGAATCAGTATAATCTTATTAAATGTATTGTCCTCCAGGTCACAGTCACGCAAAACAAAATCATACTTACAGTTGATCTTGCAATAGTATTACATGAAATTTAAATATTTAGTATGTAAGTAATATTTAATTTACTATATGAAGTATCTGAATACAGCATTAAGTTTATACAATAATTATGACAAAATACAAACAAATCATAAAAAACAATTTTAGCATAATGGCAAACAAGAATATGTGTAATGACTCATGGAAAATACTTGCTAAGGAATGGAAAGGAATAAAAAAAATGGCCTCTGAAACATATGTTTAGTAGAAATACACTACTAAAATTTCTTAGATCCTTTATGGAGGTTGCAAGAAAATGAGTTAAAATATTTAAGACCTTGACACAGCCAATATTTTAAAACTTAAAAAAATTAAATTACTTTTATTTACTTATTTTTTCATAAATAATTATACTGCAAAATTAAATTATTTTTAGAGATGGGTCTCACTATATTGCCCAGGCTATTCCCAAACTCCTGGGTTCAAGCAGTTCTACCATCTCAGCCTCCCAAGTAGCTGAGATGAAAGGTGTGCACCACTGCACTGCACCAGCTAAAAAAATCTTATTAAGAGCAAAAAAAAAAAAGCTTTAAAATAAGCCTTATGAATTATCATCTATATTATTAAACATTTAGCTTCATTATTTAATGCATTATGACTTTCATTTTTGCTAGTAGGAAAAAAAAATTCAGAAGTCTTAGTATTCTGAAAAAGATCATGAAAGACAGTATTAAATATTTTATATGCCACCTGATTAATTCCTGTTAAATTCCAATTAAGACTCTAATAAATGATTTTTAATGTTTTGTATTTGCATATACAAGGATGAAGATAGAGGCTAATTAAGTTAATTTTAATGAGTTATAAAACAAATAAATCCATATGTTTCACATGAGATTATTATAATGTGCTTTAATATTACAAATTCACATCCCTAGTTTTCTTCTCCGCTATATAGGCAAAACATAAACAAATAAAAAAAGCTCTGCATATCTTCAGGGGTATCATAGAACACTTATTTAGGCTATGCAACAAAAATACCCACAAAGCTGAGACTGGAAAGACATCTTACAGTATTTGGAAGCTCCATAAACCCATTAATCAACATAGGTGGTTTTCAGAAAACTCATTCTTATCTATAAAAACGATGATCACTTATAATTACAACTAAAAACAATAACTGCTATTTTAAAATAGAATCTCTAAAGATATATAAGAAATTATTTATATTAATTATCTTAAAGGTGTGGGATGAGGATAGGTCAGCGCTTTGGCATTCTATCACCTGCATTTTTACAACAATAATGAAAAAATACTTCAATTGTTAAAAATCCTTATATAAATGTTTTCCTTTTTAGGGCCACATTAATGTAATTTATTCTACATTAAAATTTCTGTTATAAATTTAGTATTATTAAATGAAACAAGCATAGAAAAGAGGTGAAAAATGATAGTCATAATACGCTTATTATATGCCAAATATTTATTATGTGACATGCTTTTACAGTTTTCCTCTTTAGTATCTAAAGTTATAATTATGAAAGAGGTACAGATACTACATTATGCAGATAAAAACCTGGAGGTACAAGAAGATTAAATGACTGATTAAAATAGTACACCTAGTAAGTGGCAGAGCTGGGATTCAAACTCTGGTCTGACACCACATGTTCTCTAGAAGTCTTGTATTGGTCGTACTTCCACAGAGGCATTAAGAAGTACTGAACTGATGTGATAATTGCTTAATAAACTACATTGTATAATATCCATTGCATATTTTCCTCAGAAAATTTTGTATCAAACTGAGTACTATATCACAGTGATCTGACCAGAGTTTTCTAACCTTAAATCTATAATTCAACAAATCTTGAAAGTAGACATTATATATAATTTAAAAAGTGAGAAACAAAATCTTACAGGGCCAAATGAAGGCAACTGAATCATTTCATGTAAACAATCTCAAAGTTTACATTTCATGTAAGCAATTTCAAACTATCTTAATGATCTAATGTCAATATGAAAATAGGAAAATAGAAAGATATCAAGGTTCTAGATACATATATATATATATATATATATATATATACACACACACACACACACACAAGTCTGGTCAGCTGAAAAAATAACTTTTGTATGTTTCTATGTTGCTTAGTTATTACTATTTTCCTTTCAATGGCAAAATTTTTGTAGGATTTACATATGAACTGGAAAAAAATGTATAATCTATCAAAAACATCAGTACCTCTCAGTGATGGGCAAAATGTGGCAGTTTGATAAATCTTACCTAAATTTTGAATACTCTATTTCTGAACTCAAATTTATACACAATTTGATGCAAATACAAAATAACAGAATGCTGTTACACAATAACAAAATAAACAGGTTCATTATTAACTTGACATATCACAAATAATTTTACCTTTCACTATCTTATATTGTTCATCTGTAAAATGAAGACAAAAAATTCTGCCTGCACTGATGTTTTAAGAATTAAAATCCTATAGAAACGTAAGGTCTCATTAAGCCATAACTGATCAACAAGTAACTTTTAGTTGTATAGTCTAAAGAATTTAAAAACAACATAATCCCATTTTCTATTAACTGTGATAGAGTCAGTTTAAATGAAAACATAATGAAATTCAGAGTCTGGCTTTTTAAAACACAGAATTTGCAAAAGATATAGAATTTAGGTAACTGTTAGTTGAAACATTTCCCAAACCCGAAATTGTACTTATTCTGCATATTTTAAGTAGTCAAAAAATATTTACATTCTTTACTTATATTATTTATACCTTAAATTTAAATTATCTAAATTACCCCATTGCATTGCAGTTTCTACTTATTTTTAATGCAATCTCCTGACTGATTTGAAGGTGCTTCAGTAAAACCCTTGGATAAAAGCATAATTTTAAAAATAAAAAATGAACATTATGTCCATGAGAACTGGAATATGAATTTAAAGTTGAGCATTCTGTCAAAAAAGAACATTATTTATTGCAGTTTGCTTTTTAATGGCTTCACTGCCAAGACTCCATAGAACCTCAAAGCTTTTCCTATGTACTTTTTTCTAAAAATAAAAATATTGTGAATAATTCTCAATTATGTACTTTACTAAACCATTGCTGGCAATACTAAATATGTTAGCATTATTATTCCTTAACAAAATATACATAATTACTATTTACATTTATAAACCTATCAAACTATATATGTTTTTTACTTCTCACTAATCTTGACAAACTTCAGATAATAAGTTAATCAGCCAGACAGATCTTATGCAGATAATTTCAATAGTAAAAAGATTTTTACAGAATTTGAAAACAGATTTTGAGTAAAGAGTCCATCAGACTTATAAGCCCAGCAGCAGGAGACTGTATCATAAAAGTAGCAGCCTTCCACTGTAAAATTACTAATCCTAGTAATACAGTACATTAAACATGCCATTTCAGATATATGCCAACCTAAAGTGCCACATATGGCACATCTAGCTCATTATCAGTTTGTGTGTTCATATGCGAGACATTCTAGTTTTTAAACAAGATGTCAAATACACCAGCATAGCTAAAAGTGTGATAAATTTGAGAGGAACATACCTTTCCTTAAACAGAACAGGTATACACTTCAGAACAATTAGTTTAAAATACTACTGTAAAGAAAGCATGGTTTCAAAATTTCAGTTGAGAAGATAAGCTAAAATACAAAATAGAATATCATTTTAAAGGCAGAAACAGTAAAATATGTTAAATTCAAATAAATACTATTTTGAAATAATTCAAAATTTCTTCATAATTTTTCTCAAAAAGAATTGAATTTGACCTGCAAAAAAAACATGTATGCAACTCTTAGCTAGATTATTTGTCACTTTATAAACAAATCATGAAATCATACCATAACATAGACATCAATTTTAAGGAAATGGGACTTTTCTTATGCTTCCTTTTTTATATTGAATTCAACCTTGAGTTACACAACTGGTATTACTGAATTATGAATAGCACTTAAATAAAGATTACACAGTGAATATTTTTATTTTAAATCCCCATCTGTTGCTTAATGTCACTTCAGATGTTCAATTTTTTAATGTTTCTCTACACAAGTAGCCAATAATTGCACAAATCAGTATAAAATACAAGATAGATTTTTAATCTCATTTTCTAAACAAAAAAACAGTACCATATTTTTCAGACTTTCAAAAATTCATCTGAATTTGATAAGGGTATTAATTAAGATTGATTCTTATGTGAAATACTTATAAATGATGAAAAATCCTGCTTTATCTCAATAATCAACAAAAATTCAAGCAAAAAAAATTATATAACAGAGAATCCACTAACAAATAAATAGTAAGTTTTAATTTTCACTGACATAGCATAACAATGTTTTGACAATACACCTAACTTTAGTGTTTGAACAGCATCAAATTCACACACACACATATGTATAAATCACTCATGTTTATCCAATTAAAAATTAGTATATATTTTCATATGCTAAGAAAGCAAGAAAGGCCTACATATTGAACGAATTTAAGAAACAAGAAACATTTTTTCTCGTATATGATCTGAACTGCTATGAATCAAAAGCAAACTAGTTAAAGATCTTCCCCGCATATAACAAAACATTCTTCATAGACATCTGTCATTGACTAACTGCCCTCCACCTTTTTTTTCTTCCACACTTGGCACATAACTGCTGAAACACAACTCCCATTTCTTAACTTCTCTTTTCTGTATTTCTAGTTGCCCCATCTTTCCCTTTGCCTTTTCCTTTCTAAGTAAATTGGGTCTTTATAAAATTTTATTTCTATTTCCTAAGCAGAAAGCCAGAATCCAATCTGATACTCAATTATACTTTTGAACAACTGGGCAATCCATCCGCCAGACTATAAGTGTCACTATATTTACATAAATATATATTTTTTAATTACAGTACCACTGTCAGTCATTTTACAGACACACAGCAGATGTAGATTTAAAAAATATTCTTGCTAACGAATATATCTAGGATGAATATTTTTCAGCCAGGCTTTTCTTCTTTTTCATATGCACTAGATTGTCTCTTACCTGTACAAGTATCTATAGTGCCTCCTACTACCACTGACCCCCACACCAACAGCAATATCCACTTTTTATCCAATCAATACCAAACTACTTTTAGACCCCTGAATATAACAGAATTTTTGCACATCTTTATGTCTATATATGCTTCAAATGACTTTCCACCTTTATTCACCAAGCAAATTAAAATTCAGTCCCCAAAACCCTGTCAGCTCTTCTTCGAAGTCTAACCCCTCCTCCCAAGACCCTGACACTAACAGAGATAATTTCAACTTCTAGGTATAATTCTCCATTATACACTTATCAAACTTATAACCTAGTATCCATCTAAGATTTCAGGGCATTGTATACTTAGTTCTAACCCCAACAAAGCCCACTAATGTTCATAAAACTTAAAATCCGTGGCAAAGAAGGGCATGGGGAAACAGAAAAAAAAACACTATGATAGGGTTATTTTAACCCACTGTTCTCCATCACTTTTTAAATATAAATAAAATTTACAAAAATGTGGAAGACTAATCACAAGGCATAAAAGAGCGTACCTATTAAATCTTAGATGTTTCACTGGTTTACTATGATAAAAATCAAACAATGTATTAATACAAGAAAAACACTCTTATTTCATGTATCTCTTTAAATTGCATATATTTACAAAGTATGTAATGACTCCGAAATATCCCAAACTCAATAACTTCCCTAAAATTTTAATTTCAAATAAAGTAACATATACTAATACCTTGATATTTAAGTTAGTCAAACTATAAGCAAATAAGTTCCACTCTACTATACAGCTGGTATTTTTTTTTCTTGGCACATTAGAAAAGTAAATTGTCCAGTTTCTCAATGTAACAATGTAACCTCCCCCAACAAAGTCACATGTTAACTTCCCCACTATAGTTGGGGAAGAAGATATTAAAATATATTATAAACAAAATACTTAGTAAGCATACTTCTAATATGTCACTTTAATTTGATGGTTAGTACTCAAGAAAAATCATGATTGGTCTTTTTCCTTACTGAACATATGGCCATGTGGCCATAAATAAACTATAATGTGATACAGCTATAAAATCTTGTAATAGATATATACTTTTAATTACTTTATTAATAACTAAATCTTAAACTCATGTTGCTTAAATTATTTTAAAAGTGGTCTTCATTTCAGAGGTGGCTTTAACATATTCTCCATAATACTGGATTTCAATTTCTTTCACACAGGACAGCATGCTAAACAGAACGCAAAATTCCCCTGTCATACTCCACTGTACCTAGCCAATACCTACCCTAACACTTCTATGCATTTCTTGTTCATTTAAATTTCTAAATTCATTACTAAAGTAAACTAGAAGTGTAATGAAAAACTAAAGATGGAAAGATAGACTGCCTTCTATATCCACTGTATTGGTATTCCATGAGTACTTCACAGAAGAAATCTCAAGTTGTTCATTCGGTCATTCATTCATACATTCATTTAAATTTCCAGTGCCACCTATGATTAAACAATTGGGCTGTATGTTAAACACACAGCAGGCAAGAAGGATGCCATAAATTCCCCCACATCAGTGGACCTTAATCCAATTACTCAACTGATGTGAGTAAAGACTATCACAAAAGAGTTTTTGTTTTAACACTGTAGAAAGAAAAGTCTTCAAAATCACATTAAGTACTTTTATGATTATATTAGAAAGTAGTCCTTAAGCCTATAACACAATGAAAATAATATCAGAATTCTAATTAACTGAGTAGACCAATTTAATGAAATGAATAGCCAAAAAGGAGAAAACAGTGATGTTTTCAAATTAATAATTACTGGACAATACAGCTACATTTTTACTTACTTGCCTTACAATTAGCCTCATGCTTATTTTTTAATCATGGTATTTATCTGTTGAACCAAATGTTATGAATATTCACCCAAATACGCTATACTTAGGGGAGTTTTTATAAAAGTCATAAAAACATGGAAAATACATATATTATTAAAATAATTCTTGAAAACAAACTTTAACTTAGCCTACTTTTTTAATGAAAGTCAGTACTCTAACCAAAAATTAACATGTAGAAGTATAGCTAAGGAATGATGAAAGCAAGAAAAAAAAAGTACAAATGAAGAAAAATAACAGTGCTGCAGAAATCTAACCACCATAAAAACACTGCCACTTTCAAACAGTATAATTAAGGGAAGAGAGAAAATGACCAGGCTACATGCTCCAAGCAATATAACCTATGATATCCTTTCTAAAAGAAATTTGCTAATGACCAAAGAGCACCCTGCCTATGTTCCTTCAGTGTAGCACATGAACTAAAAATAATAATAATGGCAAAATAACCACTGGGCCATGATCTCAGTTTTTTTTTTTTTTTTAAAAAAAGAACATATATTCATTTTAAGACTAGGAGAGAGAGGAGGTAAGGACTTACTTCCTCAGAGTCACATCCAGAAGGGAGGGAAAAAAAAAGGAGAACAAAACAAGAGAATGAAGTACCTACTACAATTGCACCACAAATTCAGAAAACACATTTCAAAGCTACAGGACAATTACTGGCATTAGAGAAACCTTACGTAAATCACTTAATCTCTTGGTACCTTGGTTTTCTCAACTGTTAAATGAAAGTTTTAGAAGAGATCATCTGAACTTCATCACTTTGATCTATTTCCACAACTCTATGATTTCTCCAAACCTCTTAAATAAAAAGTCTCTTAGCTATTCCTAAGTGTTGTCCTAAATCTTTAATAGGGATACTACAATATAAACAAAAAATTAAAACAAAAATCTAAGGTGAAAATAGCAAAACAAAAATCTAAGGAGAAAACAGCAAAGCAAAATTTCTCAGGGTAAAGCAAAGTATGCCTATATTCCTCCAATGGAGAAAAGATACATTGTAATAATTCTAAGTAATGATTACCAAATAGCTGCCTACACCAGGGTTTATTGGAAGCATCTGATAAATAGGCATAATAATTAACAAGAGAAAGCTTCCAGGCAGACTTCACACTTAAGAATGAAACCAAGTTTTAAAAAAAATTACCTTCACCACTTCTTAAAGAAATCATCATCATAGAAAAATAAAAATATGGGTTATCCAAAGAATAATTAAGGACTAAGTATGTGAATGAGCTCTCCCAGTAAGAGCTTACTTACCTCCAACACTAACCACTTTAAAACCAGGTATTTCAAGAATTAATATGACCAAAATTAAAAAGCTATAGTTCTTCTAAAATATTTAGCAACATAAAAAGAAAACAAAAACATGTTTTTTTTTAAATAGTAGGTACCCTATTACCTACTATTCTGAGTTACTGAAATGCACTACTATTGGTTCTATTCTGCCCTTCCCCCCAGATTAGATCTTTTTTTTTTTTTTTTTTTTTTTTTTTGAGACGGAGTCTCGCTCTGTCGCCTAGGCTGGAGTGCAGTGGCGCAATCTCAGCTCACTGCAAGCTCTGCCTCCCGGGTTCACACCATTCTGCTGCCTCAGCCTCTCCGAGTAGCTGGGACTACAGGCGCCCGCCACCACGCCCGGCTAATTTTTTGTATTTTTAGTAGAGACGGGGTTTCACAGTGGTCTCGATCTCCTGACCTCGTGATCCGCCCACCTCGGCCTCCCAAAGTGCTGGGATTACAAGCATGAGCCACCGCGCCCGGCCCCAGATTAGATCTTAATATACAGTCTCAGTCCAGTGTATTTTCTACAGCAGCAAATTATTAACAATTTAAATGAAGACAATTTTTTAGAACTAAGTAAACTGGGAGTCAGCATTTATCATATCCTAGAAGAAATGCAGGATTTAAAATCTTATTTAATTAACAAACTTCTCTGAAAACTTACACTGTGAGTAAAATTATGGAGCTATGAGAGTATAACTCTTCTCAAACATCTTTAAAATGAACTGAAAAGTTCTTCCACAGAACTTCGAAACGTATGCTCAGTTTCACAAGGAAGGTAAAAAAACACTACCATCTAAAATTTTTAAATTACTTGGTTTGCAATACAGTTTATCAGAAATTAGAAATATATTGAACATCATTAAGACATAAAACAGGTCTTGAAATAAAAAAGAAAAATATAACATCAATTTTAAGTATAACCTATTGAATAAAATTCATTGAAAAATGGACAAAAATGTTTTATTTTCCACACCAAATAATCTTACCTTAATCATTTTGCTGTTAAAAACCTCAAGACATCAATTTCATTTTTCATCTGTTCCTGTCAACAATGCTATGACAGGCCCTGCAGGAAGCAGGAAAAAATCAATGATGGAGTGCACATAGTAGGTGTTTTCATGATCAAGATTTGGATATCCATACAGTGGTGTGAAACTTGGAAAATACTGAAAATATCTCAAAAAGTTTATCAGTGTAAATAATTCTCTTTTTTACTTTGCAGTCTTAAAATGTTTGTTCTTATTCAATGTCTTATTAAACAAAAATTTAAAAATCATGGTAAAAGTATATATGTGAAATTTTAAAGTATTTTTATATTGATAAGAATTGATTAAAAATAGTTATTCATGTCAAAAGAGAATAAAATAATCTATGTTTTAAACTACTGGAATGAATCTCTTGACCTCTAGATAGCATAGTTTTAATCTTGTTTCTTTTAACTACTATAATTACCAATAAATTCCAACTATTCATAATTAAAAATTATTTTCTTCTCAAGCAGTATCTTCAGTATGAAACAGTTATTACCAATACTGGTAAATATTCCTTCAGGAAAAATACATAGTGTACAAAAAAAAAAATAGAAAAAAAATCTGTGCAAACTCCAAAACTTAACTACTCTTTGGTAAATAACAAATTATATTCAATGGATACCAAAAAATTTAGATTAGTAAATTTAATAGAAAAGTCAAAGCTATAAAACTGCTTTACAAAGACTTCAAATGGTTTTTACATTCCAAATTATTTTAAGATAGTACAGACTTTGCCAGATTTCGTTTAAATGTATTTTTACCTTTGAATATATTTTCTATTTAAGGGCTGATTAATGAACAGGACTGTGATAAGATATCTATATTCACTGGGAATACTATTAGAACACACAAGAAACTTGTATATATGCCACAGACGCATACTCAAAGTCAATACTTCAAACAGATTGAGAAATTAAAAACAACAGAAATAAATGACCCACTAATTTTTTGAGATTTTGACTAAATTTTAATTTACTTGTAATTAAATGTGGGAAACATTTCAGTAGAATTCATTAAGTTCAAAATCTTAAAAATATTTTTAATATGCTACACCTGTCCTGTTTGTTGGAACACTTCAAACTACTCTGCAAAGTTTACTTGCCAAAGCCATCAATATTCTAAAAAGATACAACTTAAATTTTACATTTTTTTAACTTCCTATGAAAAATAAATGTTAATCTGAGATAATATTTTAAAAAGAACTACCAAGTACTTCCACTTATTTCCATTCACTCATGTTTTACATATGTACTGGTGGAACAGTGAAATGTAAATGCTTCTCACTTAAGATTTTTTTTTGTTATTTCTATACCTAAAGACCCTATCCTTGTTTTATGTACATTCTATCAGATTCATGAAAAATCAATTTAGTTGAAAATATTTCCATATTAAAGACATAGGAAAGCTGATGCCATATCTTTTAAAGAATAAAATGAAGAAAATGGAAACTTCATCAACCCAAGCATCAGAAAGTACTGAAAAGCACTACTTCATTCCTTGCATGTTGCATTTTATACCATGACACTTCAGTCTCTGAGGGTCAGGTTAATTAAGCTCCATAGCAGCTGCAGTGCAATGTGAGATACACACTGTTGCAGTTCCCACCAGTCCAGTCCAATTACCTGTAGTATTCCAGTACCGAACAAGTGACAACTAACCTCTTCTCTCTAGTCACTTGCTCCCACTGGTCTACTGATAAATGTTAAAACAAACTAACCTCCTTTTGGAAAAGACTGCAAAGCTGAATGCACCTGCTGCAGGCTGCAATGATGAGTCCCAGAGAGATGTTTGTCAGTCAGATCTCTGCAGATGTTGTTTAACTTTATGCTAAAGCTGTATCCAAAGATGGAAATGAGATGGCAATCAAGCACAAATCTCCCACCTTCGTCCCCCCAGTTTTATTTTGAAAAGCAGCACTTACTCATAAAAGTTGTTTTAAAATATAGCTCCACTAAACTGGACACAACTAAGACTCTATAGTTAAAAACTATGGTTAAAAATGTTTATTAGGTGCTGAAATTTAGTTAACAAGTGGCATAATATGTAGTCAATAAATGTCATTTATGTCATTTAATAATTTTTAAAAAAAATTAATTCTCTGAAGCCAGAGCAAAAAACTCCCAAACAATACAACTGTAAAATACACAAGTTTTTCATTGATGGTTGTCAGTCAGGTTTTTAGTGATATCACATACTCCTTAGCATTTTCAAGACACAGATCATTTTTCCTCCTGCTGTATGAAACATCTTCAATACATAAGTATTGAACTATATCACCAACTGTATTCACTATGTTTAAACTATTCCTGAAATCCTTTGGGGTAGTATTTGCAAGGCAATGTTGTTAGATATATTTCATTACAATGACACAAATTTTAAATGAGCTGTTTTACCAAAGCCCAGAAAGCATCAAAAAGCAAATTTCAAAGTGACATTGTGTATATGATTCATGAAAACACCAACACTATAAATTAATGATGTCTTATAACTTACTATGTCAACATCAAAATGATACAAAAAGGAATCAAATAAAATGTACAGCTAAAATTTTTAGTGCTAATTCATCTCTCTAAAAACCCCACAAAACATTTGCATACACAAGATAAGAATAAAATTGTATCTTTTGGAAACTGTAATGTTAATATAGATTGCGCTATGCCAGTAATGTTCCTTCAAATGTTAAGATTTCTTATTGCTTAAAGTAAGAAAATAAAGTATTAAAAAAATCAAACCAAAATACAGCAAATTTTCAGAGATACTAATGTTTAAGTAAAAGATTATGTTTCTCCTTCAACTGTAAATATAGAGATAAAGATAAAAGTAACCCCAACAATAGGTAATGTGTCAAATAAACATTACAACTTTAAGATTCAAGGAGAAACACTTTATGTGTCAGCAACTCTTTGATAATACTAAAATCAAAAGTATAACCTAGTGTAATGATAACTATCCTATTAAACCCACCCAAAAATGTTGGAAATTATACTATTTTATTTTCTCTACTTGTTACAGTTCTATTTATCACTAATTTTGTCTTAAAATATATTTCAATAAATGTCCAATATTCTTTGCATCTAAGATCAAAGTACAGACTGCAACTTTTAGAAGCTGTAAGAGATTCACATTCATATGTACTACCAATATCATAATACTCTTCCTTCAATGATGTAAACAGAAATAATGTTTTAAATTCATTATCTCCTCTGATTTGCAAAAAATTAATTATCATAATTATACAATTCCAGTTCTAAAGTTTAATTTGGCCACTATATTTTCCCCTTTTCAAAATTAAAGCAATGTTGGGTCTTTCCTTCCCTATAAAAAAATTTCACTTACAGTCTGCTCTTTTATGATTTAAAAAAATGTGTAATGGTTTGTGTTTTTTTAAAAAAGCACCACCAATTTGGACAGTAAGAAAAATTGAAATATAATGAATGCACAAATAATAATTTCAAATTTTAAATTAAGAATCATAAAAGGAAATATTTTTTATTAAATGTGATCCTAGTTTTATAATGACAAATATAAAAACAGTGTAAAATAGAGATTCCAACACTATAATGAAGGATTCTGTTTGACTGATGTCACGAATATCATATAATAGAATAAAAATAAGTATACTATGATATGTTCTAAAATCTAAGGAATACATGAAAATATTTATTGCATACATCCATTATCATTTCCAACCAATAACACATGCAGTAAGTTTTTCGGATTACCTACCTGAACCATCCATTAAATAATTTTTACAGATAAAACCAATATGATTATTAACAAAAACTAAACATATCCTTATGCCAAATAAAAGAATAAAAATAAACTATCATCACTCTGAAAAGGCATACAATAATATATTCCTCAAACCAAGAAAGCTGTTTTTTACTACAAGGTAACTTGCTATAACCTAATTATAAAAAGATATATAAGTAAATCAAATTGGCTTGCTCTAATCATGTAAGAAAAAAAAGGTATATTCCTAAACCACCAGAATTAAGTCAGTACTCTGTAAGATTTGATTTTGTAAAATAGATAAATGGATTATGTAGTACAGCAAAAATGATCTACTTGTAGATCATTTTATCTGATTGCAGTAATTGAAGAATACATTTTACAATTCCTCATCACACAATTTTCTCGTTTGTTATTTAATACATGACATTGAAAAACACAATGCAATATCCAGCTGAACAAATTCTCAAATTAATTAATGTACAAAAATGTTTTCTTCATTTCAACCATAATTTTAAAAATTACTCATAAAGGCAGGGTTGCTTATGATATTTTCAAAAGAAATAGGAAAAACAAATAAGCATACAAGGAAATTATATTGGCTATAATTTTTTAAAGTACCTATCGTTTGAGTTAAAATGTGTTAAAATGTCCCCAGAGTGTGTCTGTATTCTGTGTTATACATCCTGAAGAAAGTTTCCGAAAACACACTAGTATTTCAACTAAACCTTATAAACACAATTACATTCTGCTTAAAAACTTGGGTAATTTGAGAAAATCCATTAGGTTATACAACTAAAGTAGACTTTTTCCCAAATATGCTCTTACCAAATGAGAAACAGAAAGGGGGCTTCATGAAATAAACATTAGGCATATTTGTTCTAGTAGATTATGACAGTCATAAATATACATATATATAGCTTTAAGAACTTCATATATGTATGAAAGACACAAAAACGGGCTTCCAAATGATTTCATTAATCCTCTAAGAAATTCTTTATAACTTGGTGATATGATCACAGTTTATAATTTAGCTCATATGAGATGTGCAAGGTAAGTGTCCCTTATGTACATCTGAGTAAGAGAAATTGAAAAGAGCTCAGAGGCTATGTTGAAGAATACCAGGATCTTAAAATTATTCTGCAGACTTGTGGTCAAGTGCGAAGAGAAAGACTATTAAAATTAAAGTCTATCTGAAGCAAAGAGATTATCTGTCCAAACAGGTAATAATCTAGTTAAAATTATATTTTAATACAAACTGTTCAGAATTCTTTAAGCTTCTTATAAACTACAAGGCTTTATTTTATCCTTAAAATTGGTCCCATACTGTGTGATTGGTTTCCACCTGTTACCGGCAAAGTATAGCCTTCTTTTATCCAACATTCCAACTCACATTTGATCAGGTTACGTCACCACACACACAAAATTTTATTCAACGCATTCCAGCTTTCAATTTTTTTCCAACAGATATTCTTGCTCTATACAAATAACATGCCTCAGAACTATAAATAATCAATTTCAATGTAATAAGCAAAAAATGTACAACTAAGTGGACTAAAAACAAAAGATCTAATTCTCAGTGCACCCTTTCCAACCCACTGAAAATAAACTATATTCAAATGAAAAGGCATTTAATTTACTATTTGGAATATCCTTGATAAACACCAATTTTCTGTAACATCCCTGCACATCTGATACCACCTCATGTATAATGCAAAAAAGCTATTTCATTTTCATCTATTGACAGTGAATTTAATTTACCATTGCAGCTCTTTTCCTAGAACTATCACATTATTAATTCTGCAATCAAGCTCTTTTGAGTGCTTTTATTTGTACTAAGGGTTTTCACAATTCCACATTTTTTTTATCATAATATACGTTTTAAACATATGAATGTGAATATGTTAGCAAACTTTCTTAATGCATAAGGAAAGTTTCAGAGACAAGGAAAGCCATCTGCAAAACTACACTCATAGGAAACAAACTTTAGAGGAATATCAAGTCTAATATATTACTTTTTAGTTTAATAAGTTTGATGTTTACAAAAAATACTACATTTACTTTCTAAAACTAAATGATAGTTTCAACCATTCTAAAACCTTCTTATCCAGTATAATGGTCCATTTCTAACACCAAGTGATTGGCTATGAAAAAGAAGTCCTCCAAATGTTCTGCTTACATTCATGCCAGATGTCTTTGCTGTATTAAAGAACTCTTACTGAATTAGATCACTGAAAGCAAATCAGCTTTTCTTTTCCACCAGGAAGAAAAAAATTAAAGCAGTATTGGTTCCCTCAGCACTGAATTAACGTTTTTGATAGCCATAAAGATAAAATAACCTTTAAAAAAATCACAAAAAGCTAGATTTAAATAAAAGCAAATCAGCTGATAATGTTTTATCTAGGAAATGTACTACTCAATTACAGAGGCTCTTCCCTTAAACCTAAAATAGATATAGTGATTAGCAAAATGTAAGAAAAAAATAGAAAAAGATGGACATGCAGAACTATTTAACACTTAAAAAGGCATACTTGAAAGTAAAAAACAAAAAATTTATACCACCAAGGAAACTTCCCATATTCCAGTAATTTACTGTACTGCACTGTCAACATATTTAATCAAATTTAGCTCTTAAGTTAACATGAATTCTGAAGCATTATTTCACTTCTTGCATAACAGTATAAATTTCCTTATATCAATTGCATTAAAACTGCAGTATTTAAAAAATCTGAAGAGGCAACACTTGTCCTCTTTACTTCACTCCAAGGCCAACAAACAAAGCAATGAAGCAGAAAGAGGTACATAATGGATTCAGAAGTAAATGGTCCATTCTTTAAGAAGCCTCCCTACCCCCCTCTTCTGAATTCACTCTAAGCTAATTGTCATTACAATGATGTCTGAAAACTTCAGAAGAACCCTATTTCCTGATGCCAGCTGTCCAGGTTTCTATCTTTAAATTTTTGAGTTTTTTTGCTAATAAGAATTATTCAGAAATACCCGAATCATCTTGCAACTGGTCTAATTCACATACACGGTACAACAATTACAGGAAAAAGGCATAATCAACAATAGAAATAATCTGAAAATTTTTCCACAATATATTCCAATAAAGCAACATCTAAATAAAGTCTCCAGTATTGTTTAAAAATTCTTTCAAGACAGCACACAAGTAGATCTTTCTTTCCTGTGAGGAGCTCATCAAATAATCTCTTCACCATTGCACCTACCTGGGTAAAAATCTTTGGACTTAGACAGCTTGATGGTGGCTCCAGTTTCTTTTTGCAACTGAACAATTGTCTGTCCTCCCTTCCCAATTATAGATCCAGCAGCATAACTAGGTATGAGAACCTTTAGAAAATACTGGCCGTCTTCTGAAAAATGCAAAGAAATATAGTCGGTTAACACAGTATTTCAAACTTTGTATCCCCTCTCCACCCTCAAGAGAGAAAAACAGCAACTAAAGCACTGGGTATATAACTGCAGGAAATATGAAGTTAAACATTTTTTGAGAATGAAAATAAGCCAATTACACTGAAAAACAAATATGTACAAAATGTTTCCCATTTTATAGGATTTATACTTTCAAGCTTGGAATTAAAATATAAACATATTCTATTATTTTGCAGCACTGTAAAAACTGATGACTAAATTCCAGTTGTTATTCCAAACATGGAAATCTTCCAATTCTATCTGTGGCAAAATGAAGTGAACTGACCCTTTAACAAAACTTCATAGATTTACAAGATGACAAACCTTCACTTAACATATTGAAAAAGAAGAAAAGCCCAGGACTGTAAATAGTGATGAGCTATATTTATTTGTCATTAGCAGACACATAAGGACTACAATTAGCCATTGCCTATATCCTACTTAAAGTCCGCAAAACAACCATTCTCCTACCAAATAATCCACCCAAACTGTGGGGTGTATTCCAAGTCTTCAATAACTGCCAGGAAATAACTCAGTGTGGTGGACTGGCAAATCTAACTAATCCTAGTGCATTTCTTTAGCACTTCTTAGTCTACCGTGATCTCGTTTTAAGCTCATTAATTAAAGGACCTTAAGAAGAATTTTGCCATTACTAAAAAGCTTAGGAGTCATTTATATTAAATACGCTTAAAAGTGACAAAACATAATGTTCCTTTCCCAAAATAATCACAACTTTTAAAACGGAGAGGGGGTGGAAGAACCAGGAAAAATAAAATGAAATGTTTTAGAAAATAAAGCCAACTCCACAAACTTTAATTTCCGTCAACTTGATCACGTCTTATACAGGAGACACCCCGGCAAATCCAGCTTTCTTAATGTGAATGAATGTTCCAAATGTTGCGGTGTGCCACTCAAAAGACCCCCATCCGTCTACAATGCATATGCTGGAGATAAATTCACCTCTGCTTCGATGCATTGGGTGCATTGTTAAGATGACTCCAGTGCAAATGAAGAAGCGATATCGGTCCCGTTAAAACTCATCTTCCAAGGAAGCGCAGGATGTTAACTAACAAGTCACCTTTCCAGACACCCCCGCCCTCGTATGCACCCCCCTGAAGACAAATCAATGAAATATTTGCACCGACAATCTAAGTGCGGTAAGGGCATGCACTCATCAAGATTTTGCATACTACTTGTGGCCCAAAGCAAGAGGATGGAGAGAGGAAAAACTCTCCGGCGCCCCAATCATTCGCAATCCGCTACCCAAGTGCCATTTATTTATTTATTTTCTCAGACTGTTAAACGCAGCGCGCATCTTCGGGCGGCCATCACCTCACTCCAGGGTCATCCTCCTCCTCCTCCTCCTGAATGGACCTTCTTGCCCAGGTCTAGGATATTTACATGGTCAACCTCTGGACCGATTAAATGCAAAGATAGGTCTATTCCGAAAAACTGGTCGCCATTTTGATGAATGATAAACACAGAAATGGAAATGTGTCGGGGACAGCTAGGCGCGGGGCAGGTGCAGGGGAGGGGGCGCGGGGCAGGGGCGCAGGAGCCGCCGGGTTCGGGCAGGAGGTGTCCGGGCCGCGGGAGGGAGGGAGGGAGGGAGGGAGAACGGCGAGAGGGAGGGAGGCAGGGGGCGGGCGGCGGGGGATGGGGCCAGCGGGGAGGTGGAAGCGATACCCACCGCCCGTATTGGTCCTCTTGGTGCTGCCGGCTTCAGGGGGGGCTTCCAGCGGCCTTTTCCGCGAGTCCGGCGGGTCCAGGTCTATGGGAACCCCAGTGTGGGTCCCGTTCTGCTGGATGGGAGCTGCCGCCATCATGTTTGCAGTTCCTGCCGCTGCTACCGGGAGAAGGTTCTCCCTTTTGTTTTGGCTTTTTCTTTTCTTTTTTCTTTTTTTTTTTTTTTTTTTTTTTTTTTTGCGTTTGGGGTTTCTTAAGGTTTTTTTTTTTTAATCGGATCAATATAAATCTCTTTAGGAAAAAAAGCAATGTTGCTGGTTTGTTCTCACTGGGGAGGGGGCAGGGCTGAGGAGCAGCTGCAGTGCAGTGTCAGAAAGGAGACAGGGGAATGGAGGGGGTGTGAGAGACGGAGGGTGAAAGAAGAAGAAGAAAGGAGACAGGGGGAGAGAGTGGAGAAGGGAGAGGGGCGAGTGAATGAGCGGGAGGAGGGGACCGGGGAGGACGGGCAGAGGGAGTGGGAGAGCGCGAGGGCTGGCGGGGCGCGGGGAGAAGCCGAGGAGGAGGGGAGAGTGAGGGAAAGAGTGAATGAGCAGGAGGAGGGGAAGGAGGTGGATGCCGAGAGAGGAGCGAGCGGCAGAAGAGGGCAGGAGCCGAGAAAGAGCGCGGCGGTCCCCGCGCCGCGCTAGCGTTGCGCTCGCTCCCGCTGCTGGTGCTGCCGCCGCCGCCGCTGCCGGAGCGGTTCTGCCGTTGCCTGGGCTGCTCGGCGCTGCTGCTGCTGCCGCCCGGTCTCGCTCATTATTTCTCCCGCTTGTTGGGGGGGGGCTGGCGGGGAGGGAGGGGGGTGGCTGTGAGGGGAGGGTAGAGAGGGGTTGAGTTCGTAGACTCCCACACACTTCGCGCTCGGGTCCCTGCCTCTCAGCAGCGCCGCCGCCTCCCAGCGCCGATGCTTCAGCCGGCGGGGCGGCTGGGGGCTGAGGGGGAACACCGCGGGCGGGGACGAGGGAGCGTGTGTGCGCGGGCGTGTGCGCGCGCGAGGGGAGCGCGTGCGCGGTGAGGACGCGCGCCGGCGGTTGGGGCGGGGGCGGGGGCCGGGGCGCTCCTGTGGGAAGGGAGGGGTGAAAGGTCGCCGGTCCCCGGCAACACGGCTCAGGCAAGCGTAAGCGGCTTGTCGCAGAAACCAAGGGGTCCACGAAACGCGCTAGGCTAGAAGGCGGGAAGGAGAGATTACTGACAGCCGTGCCAGCCAATAAAATGGAAATGTGAGAAAGGTTCTTCGGGCCCCTTCCCAATCAGGAAACTTGGGTGGTGAGGGGCAGCGAAGGGGCGGGGTGGGATCTTGGTCCAGCTGGTACTGGAGCGGCGACAATTTTGGCTAGTCTAAGAAGGGCATTCGAGTGACCGTTGACAACGGGTGGGACAGCGTCAGAGCTGGAGGGAGAGCCAGCACTGTATGCTTCCAGGACTTCTTGCTAGGTGCATTAGTTTTTATTTTTAAGAGTTGGGTAAAAGACATTAATTAGTTAGCATCTCACTCATCGGCGATTTTCTACGGGATGATTTCATCCAAAGAGGATTTCTTAATCGCTCTGTGTGACACCGTTAGGGGACTTAGAGTGTCACTCGCCGCCTTAAATCCTTTCGGGAGCAAGCCAGGATATAAATAAATAAAGCTAGGTGTGGGTCTTCCCTTCACAAGGCGCTGGTAGGCAGACTAAAGACAGGCAACAGCTGAGTGTGCACACAGAACTAAATATTGAACGAAATACGAGTGTCGGAATAAAATTCATTGCCATGTGCACGGCTTATAATTATACAGATCTTGGACATACCACGGACCTGAACGTCAACCTTACAACACCGGATAAAACATCTAATGTAGCTGGAACAGGCTCTGAAAGGACGTTAGGCATTATCTAAATCAAGTCCCTCATTTTACAGATGAGTAAACTGACTCAGTGAAGTATTTTGCTCAAGGTCGTTCATCAAGTTAGTAGTTTAATTAACTCAGTGTTCTAGGAAGCAGGGTAGTAGAAAAGCATGGGCTTCGGAGTCTGAAATCTTTCCTGGTTTCTCGTCCTTGTAGGCTGTTTTACAAGTGTATCTTGGGCAAATGCCTTAACGTGTTGCCATTTATTAAGGGATTACCACGTGGCAAACAATCCACTTTGCATGCTGTGTCAATTACATGCAGTATGTCGTGTAGTTATTACTGTCCCCATTTTATGAGGTAGTTTAGGTTTAAAGATATTAGAAATTTACCCAAAGTTACGCAGTTATAAACATTGTAGTAATTTCAAACTCAGGTCTTCGTGACTGCAAAGGCTGCCGTCTTAAGTATTGCAATACATTAGAGCTCCGGATTCCCTCCCACTCAAAACAGGGACTGAGACTCCGACCAATTTCCGCCATTCTTGGGAGTCAAACGAGAGAGACTGTGGCAATGTATTCTAAGCTGTAAAAAGGTATAAACATATTCACTAGATTTGTAGAATGAAGATATTCCTTCCCTATACTTTCCACTACAACAATTCAACCAAAAAGATGGCTTTCATACTAAGCTAGCATATGAAGGAACTTCACTGTAATTATGATATTCTAACCAAGGATATATGCATATCTAGGCAATAACCAAAGTGAATAGAATAAAATTTAATTCCTGGTAGATTAAATAGGCAATAGCAAGGAATACTAACCCTCCTCATAGCGTTCTTGTTGGAAGAATCATCTAGGAGGCATTGGGATTTCTGGTGCTTTTTAAGCAATGAGAGATATCAGTCCACTGAATGAGGAAGAGAATAACGTTAGCTTGGGACTAAAAGTTCATCTGGACTACGGAAAACACGTTTGCCTCAATCAGTGAAGAAGGTATGCTGAGAGCTGAAAGAAAAGGAAAGCAGGTAAGTTAGTGCATATTGGAAAAAGTCTATTAACCAAAGTCCAAAATTTTGATCTGATGTGTAATGTAATAGGAAACCACCATATAGCCTTCATGACCAAAATAAAGAGGAATTAAACATACAATTCGGTACAAATGGAGCTGTGATGAGGAAAAAGGGTTTGGAATAAGTATGTGGTATTCAAGATAGTAAACGGCTGATGCCAGACATTGTACAAAGTGTTCAATGTACAAAGTTATGTAAGGACGTTTTTAAATGAAAAATTACAGAAGGGCTGGTATTTGGCACTAGATTGTTTGAAAACAGTAAACGACAGTGGACAAAGATATTTGAAGGACAGATAATTCAAACATATTACATTAAAGCTTGAGCAAAGTATTCAGTAGAATGTAATTTTGAATTGGAGAAAGACTGATATTAGAATTGGAAAACCTTAGTTTAACAAATTTCTAAAAATAAAATATATATAACATAGTTTAGAAAATATTTGGCATTGCCATTCATCAGTTAAGTTGAAAAAGAGCTTGTAAGTTAAATTGCTTTACAGATACATGCTATTAAATAAAAGTCACACTGTATTCTTATAGTATTTATTTGACCCTTCTCCGATTTCTTTCTTCAGACTTAATATTTAAATACTATTATACCTATCACTCCATGGGGCCCAGAGATGGTAGATATAATTTTTAATGTGGATGGGATGCTGAATGGTAACTTAGGTATGATATGCCAGGAATCACAGAGACTATCCCAAGACCTAGTCAGACATCAAAGTGTCAGTCAGCTACGAACTATTAAAAATTTGGACAATGAAGATTATCAGAGAATACATTCTAATTAAGCTTCCATTTTTTAGTATATTTTGTCGTTTTTTAAAAAAATATTATACTTCTACATCATTCTTATTGCATATCCCTATAATTCTGATTAAATGGACATAACAAACATTTTACCCTTTGTTTTCTGCATTTTGTACCAGCTAATAAAACTGAATAAAAATGATTAGTAGATCTCAGTTTATTAATATTTGGTATGACATACCTTTTATGCTACAAATAAACTGTTAGAATATACTTTTTAAAAATACAATAGAAGCATTTGACCTTTTACTTCTCCAAAAAGAAATATAATTTTATTTTTTATTAACAAAGCAATTCAGCTCTACTAATTTAATAATATTTATAACACCTTAAGACACCATAGAACTTGTGTTAGTTATAAATATAAGCAACTATGATAGAAAATGATATTAATATGAAGAACACATTCCCCGGTCTTTATTGTCTTTTACTGAGAGAGTTTTATTCCTGTTTCAGGCTAAGTAACATAGACATAAGATTTTCTGTTTTCAGTAACAATGATTGGCTTTCAAGTCAAAGGACAGATAGTTGATATCCACAGATATCCCTAAACTCACTTTGTCTCCATTCTCTTGCTTTTCCTACAATCGATCCTGTTACTCAAAACATAATACAAAACATAAATACTCTCACTACTTGAATGTCTCTTGAATGATTTGGGAAAACATTTTCTGAATTTGTGTCTCACCAGAAGCAGACCCTGATTTAAAGATTCAAGTGCAAGTAGTGTATTTTGGAAATAATTTCAGGAAGCACAGTAGGACATGGGAAGTGAGGCAGGGAAGGGAAGGAAAGCAAAAAAAAAAAAAAAAAAAAAAAAAAAGTGTAAATTGCCAAGCAAGTTGTCATTGTTTTTAATCTCACTGTGATTTTCTTGGAGCCAGTTTAAAACACTAGCCCTAGAACTATCCCACAGGAAGTGTGAGAAAGCTGAGGTATATATATACTAGCTCCCTTCAGCCATTGGTCGAGATCTATTCCTAGTGGCATTAACTCAATTCATGCTGGCCAGTCTTCAACTGCCAGCACTGCATCTTTTTCTGAGCACTTTCTCTGGCCACTGGAGTCTGCGTTGCCCTTACACAGGCTGGAAATGCTGGGGCATTAATACCTCCTGGTGTCAGAACATCCCCATGTTGATGGAAAATCAGGCCAGTGAGCACTAAAATGATAGAGCACAGACATATGATTGAGGCTCTACCAGTTCGTTACAAGTATCAACCTAAATTTAGGGAAAAAGAAAATGAGAAGACTGTTAATACAAGGTATTGTTGGGAATCAAATAGTAAGGATAATGAAATAATTTGGAAAGCTTAAAGTACTAAAAAAAGAAGGCTTTATAATTTCTATAATTCAAATACTGTAACCAAGCACTGAGTGTAAAAAGCCTGAATAATTTGTTTTCTCTGGGCTCTTCGCAAACAAATTTTTAGTTTTTTAAGATATAAGTCATGAAGAATCAATGTATGTATTCTGATTTTGTTGTTGTTATTGTTGTTGTTGTTGTTGCTGTTCGATGTAGCACAAAGAAAATAGGAGCAAATATATACCAAAAGATACATGACCTATCCCAATCTTTTATAACAAGTTCTATAAATAGACATATTGATTAGAAATACTTTTCTAAGCTTTCACTAATAGAAAAATTATTTATTGAACTTTACCTTGTCAAAAATTAAACAGTTTTCATGTTTCTCTACTTAATAATAATAATAAATTCACTATTGGTGGATATGTTTATAAAAGTATGAAAGCTCACACTAATTTATATAGAGACATAAATGTGTTCTATACTATTTCAAAGTCCCCAAATCTTAATATTCCATTTGTAAATATGTCATCCTAATAGATATGTTAGGATTAGAAAGAATACTAAATTCTTTGGCACTGAATATGCTTCCTTGGTTTCTAATGGATCATTAATTTTTCTAGCACTTTTTCTAAATATTATGAAATGTGTCATTTCATACTTTACACACTTGACTTAAAGGCAATAAATCTGAACTAAGACTACACAGTGCAATAAAAAAGAACTTCATAATAATTGTATAATGGTTATGTAAACATTAGGGGAAGCTGGGTGAAGGGTACAGGAGAACTTCTACTATATTTGCAACTCCTCTTTAAGTCTAAAATTATTTCAAAATAGTTAAAAAAGGAACCTTGAATTGATGATCTGGTTCTGACTCTTCCACGCACTAACTTTGTGACTTACAGTAGCTTAATTTCTTGGAATTTTAATTTTCCCATCCATATAATAGGAGACTTGATAGATGCTCTGTAAGTTCCTTTTTCTTGAAAAAAAATAGTATATTTTCTACCATTTGTAGAATCTGACAAAGAATATTATCAAAATCAATGTACATAATATGTACCTTACTATGTATTTTTAAATGAGTTAGCCGTACACATTTTGAAGATGTACCATTAGGCACCATGAAAAATAAATACAAAGGAAAACAAGATTAATGTAAAGAATATATTCAATATACTTACTGTCTGTATTTTTGCATTTTAAAAACAATAATACTTATTAAAATCTACAGTTGAAAATACATTTTCTTGGAACCACAGTTCAAAATGTGATAGTTGAATCTTTTAAAACATTCAGATGTGAAAAATTCCTGGAGTAAAACAATGAAAGATAAAGATGTTAAGATATAAAAGGAGAAGAAAAACGATCTAAAAAAGAACTACAAAAGTAGACTAAAAGCAATAATTGACTAGTATTTATATGTTTTGTCAACCAAGTTTAAATCACTTGGACTGTATACCATATATACTGTATTCTGATAAAGCCTAGGTTGACTCCAAGTCCAATTGCCCCCAAATGGTCCTGGCTTATGCCAGATGTCCCAGAACAATTGTTAATACCCTCAAAATTGTCCTAACTTAGATTATTATATGGTCACCCTAAAAATACTCAAGAGATGCGACTTTTTGTTGTAGACCTTTCCATTTTAACCATAAGATCTTGTGGATTCATAAGATTACTTGACGTTGCAATTCCTCTCTGTGTAAATAATAGAAATATTTATCATAGTTCACTCTTATGCCATCATTGTGGTGTAATAAATTAGTACATTGTCACATATTCTACCTTTTGTGATGTTCTTAGCTAGAGCTAAGGCCAGAGATCAAAAATAGACATACGAATTGGTATATAATTTTTTAAATGTATCTTTTCACATTTAAATATGGAAACAATCATTTTGATAGGATAGCTCCTTCATTAAAAAATACTGTATATAGGAAGATGAAGTGAATTGAAGAAATAATAAATGAGGTGTTATAAATATAATGAAATACAGCTTCAAATGATAAATAGTAAACACGCAGATGGCATCAGGGAATAGTTTGCATTATGGATTATTCAGATTTCTTATCTGTTTACTTCCTACTACTCAAATAAGCAATAGTATTTCTTGACTTCTGGATAAGCTTTTAATGCCTCTGGTGAAGGCTCCTTTCTAATGTAGTTTGCTATTTCCAGTGTTTATTACAGGTCAAATAATAAAAAGTTATAACAAGATTATTTGTGTTTATAAGTACAATAACAAATTGGCATCCTTGTATATTAAAAAAATACATTACCATAAACCATTTGGATGTGAAAAACATTACCATAATCATTCCTAGATTTTGCCTTAATATTTAATCTTTTGGTTTCCCTATGTAGTCATAACCATGCTAAGTCATGAGTGTGTAATTTACATGATATAATTCTAAATTATTGTATCCATGTATCATTTCATATAATTGAGAGCAAATTGAACTTACTTATTAAAAAATACCATTTACATGTGGATGTATATGTGCATATATATATACAGAGATTGTGTGTGTGTGTGTGTGTGTTTATTTGTATGATAGAATGAGGGAGACAAAAAGAAACTGAGTAGAGCTGTTCTAATTCTGTAGTAGTGGTAGAAAAAATAGTAAAAAAAAAATAGTTTTTTTTTTCGTTTTACCTTCTCATTATAGAAAATGTGGAACATATTCAAAAAGAGATAAAATAGTGTAATGAATCCCAGATACTATATACCCACATTCAAAACTATCAACTGACCAATCTTGTTCCCTTTGTAACCCTTACCTTAGGATATTTTGAAGCAAATTCTGTCACATCATTTTTCTTCAAAAGTATTATAGACTTTTTTTAAAAAACTAAAATACTATTATTAGATTGAAAATAATTAGCAAAACTCCTTAATATCACCAAATATCTGATCTGTATTTAAATTTCTTTGATGGTCTTATAAAGTTATTTTACATTTTGTTCAAACCTCTCCCCTAATAAAATACATGCATTGCAACTGCCTGGTATGTCTCAAATTTTTTAGGTATACATCAGTCAACTTTCCAGTGGAGAAACCAGAGAAATAAAACCAATAAATATATACACGTTTTTAATTTTTATTGTTTAATATAGATAAATAGTAACAGAGTAATAGTAAGGGAACTGGACTACACAATTGTGGGCACTGACTAAGCAAGCTTAGTGTCAGGAAGGTAGAGGGGGAATGGAGAGCAACTGCAGGCTCAAATATGCTTTGAGTCTCCGGCTTTCAGGAGGAACTAGTCACTTTGGTAACTAACCTCTTAAATACCTCCTTCCAGATACTTAAGAAAACTTTCAGAGTTTGTCCAGAATTTGTCTGAGGAGCTGATATGGTTAGCCTTTGTGTCTCCACCAAAATCTCATGTTGAATTGTAATTCCCACAATCTCAGAATCCCCGTGTGTCAAGGAAGAGACCAGGTGGAGGCAATTGAATAATGAGGGCTGTTTCTCCCATGCCATTCTTGTGACTGTGAGTTCTCACGAGATCTGATGGTTTTATAAGGGGCTCTTCTAGCCTTCACTCAGCACTTCTCCTTCCTGCTGCCTTGTAAAGAAGGTGCTTTGCTTCCCCTTCACCTTCCACCATGATTGTAAGTTTTTTGAGGCCTCCCAAACTATGCTGAACTGTGAGTCAACTAAACCTTTTTTCTTTATAAATTACCCAGTATCGGAAAATTCAGTATAGCAGTATGAAAACGAACTAATACAGGAGCCATGACTTTATTTTGATAATTCTAGTCAAATTATCAAAATTTGTATAGTCACTAGACCTAGAATTTTCTACTTATAAAGGTCAAGTCAGAATTTAATATGCTTCCTATCTGAGGAACATTAAACATATAGTTTTCATGTGAAAAGTTAAGTTTGGGTCTTTTCTTTTTTTTTTTGAGACGGAGTCTTTCTCTGTCCCCCAGGCTGGAGTGCAGTGGCGCGATCTCGGCTCACTGCAAGCTCCGCCTCCCGGGTTCACGCCATTCTCCTGCCTCAGCCTCCCGAGTAGCTGGGACTACAGGCGCCCGCCAACACGCCCGGCTAATTTTTTGTATTTTTAGTAGAGACGGGTTTTCACCGTGTTAGCCAGGATGGTCTCGATCTCCTGACCTCGTGATCCGCCCGCCTCGGCCTCCCAAAGTGCTGGGATTACAGGCTTGAGCCACTGCGCCCGGCCGGGTCTTTTCTATACCTTCCAAGAATCTACTTAATATGTTCAGTAAATCCTCCACCTTCTTGAGCTCATGGAAGACAGTTACAAAAATTATTATCATTATTTATTGAATCTGCCGTGTGTCATTTCTGGTATCATTTTGGCTATCTGCTTTTTCTCTTTAACATGGATCAAATTGTCCTGCTTTTCTGCATGTAATTTTTTATGAGATACCGGTTGTTATGAATTTTATCTTGTTAGATGCTGGATGTTTTTGTGTTCCTATAAATATTCTTGAGCTTTCTCAAGGGATGTGGTTCTTTAGAAAGTGGAATTTTGGGGTCTTCTAAGCTTTATTAGGTGGGACCAGATCACCATTTAGTAATGGGCTAATTTTGCTGTGTAACTGAGGGAATATCCTCTGAGTACTACAGCTGATGCATAATGAATTGTGAGGTTTTCAACGCTGTGGGTGGTGGGAACAAGAACAATTCCCAGATATGTGTGAGCAGCAGGTGCTGTTAACCTCTAATCCTTAGTTTTCTCCAGTGCATGTGCTGATTAGTACTTAGCTGAAGACTCAAAGGGACTTTTTCACATTTCCAAAGTTTTATTTCTGTGGAGCTCTTTTCTCTCAGTACATTGCCACCCTGTGTATTCTAGCCATCCTCTTTGGTAGTTCCCTAAAAAGTTAAACATAGAATTCCCATATGACTCAGCAATTCCACTCCTAGATATACACACGAAAAAATTAAAAGCAGATTTTCAAACAAATACTTTAACATAAATTCATATAACAGCATTACAATAGCCCAAAAGTGGAAACAACCAAAATCTTCATCAACTAATGAGGGAATAAGCAAAATGTGATAGTCATCCAATGCAAAATCATTGAACCATAAAGAGGACTTAAGAACTTACGCATGCTACAACATGAATGAACCTCAAAAATATTCTGTTAAGTGAAAGAAGTCAGATTCAAAAGGTCACATAATACATGATTCCACTAACATGAAACGTACAGAATAGATAAATCCATAAAGACAGAAAGACTGTTTCTAGAGGCTTGGGGAAATGGCAAATGGGAAATGACTACTTAATGGATTTGAGTCTTCTTTTTGGAATGATGCACATGCCTTAGAACTAGACACAGGTTATAGTTACACAGCATTGTGAATGTAAAAAGTACCCATGAATTGTGGTATACCATAAAAAGGTTAATGGCTAATTTTGTGTTATCTGAATTTTACCTCAGTAAAAAAAAATGTAACTCCCCCGATGCTCTGCACCATCTTTCCAGAATCCTCTAATTATTTATTCTCTACAAAGAGATTATACTGTGATACAAGTATTTAGCACAAGCCCCATGTTTATAAAGGTTACACCCAATGTAAAACACATAATTTATGGAAGAAAATATTAATAATTTTCCTTAAATAATATTTTGACAAGAATTAAAAGCTAAACAGAAGCACTTTGTGTGTGTATGTGTGTGTAGTATTCTTTCTTCTATCATTGTAGAATGGCCAGATAAATACAATAAATATGTTTTCATTGAACATAAAGTATGTATCCTCGTGATGCATTAATAATGCATTTGTGGAAATTCTTGAAAGATTATTTCTTCACTCATTTCATATTTGAATAAGAAGGATGAATTAGGGAGGTGTCAGAAAGATAAAAATGAGAAGCAGTATTATATACCATTACCATTTTGTAGAAAAGCTTTTGTAGCATGAGGTAGTAGAGTGTAGTGATTAAGTATACACCCTCAAATCAGATTACCTGGGTTTGTGTATTGTCCTCTTACCTACCATGTGACCTTGGACAAGCTGTCCACCCTTTGTGGCTCAGTTTATTCACCTGTAAAATCAGAATAATGTCACCTGCCTTTGCTACAGAAAATAAGTACTCTATCAAAATTTATACTTCCCCTTGCACAGTGTAATGTTGTTTTTGAAGGATGGCTATCTGGCCAGGCACTAAGTTTCTGAGCTTCCCATGCATTCAGGTATGACCACGTGACTATTTCTCACTAAGAGAATGAAAGTTGAATTGCTGTATACCACTAAAGGCTCATGGTTTTTAAGAAATTATTGTGCCTTCTTCATGATATTTTCCCCTTCCATCAATCAGCTGGAAGTAGTGAACAATAAGGCTACTAGTCCCTGAATCATAATATGAAAGAAAGCTGCCTATGACCAAAAATGCCTTCACTGGACTAGTATGTGAAGCAGGGAGGGGGGGTAACATGTACTATGTTAAGCTACTAAAATTTGGGGGGCTGTTTGGTATAGCAGTAGGCATAATCCTAATAGTATGTATTAGGGTTATGAAGATCAAATAGATTAATGTAATAGTGCTTGCTTATAACTGAGCTTGGCATATTTTAAATGTTTGCTAAATGTTAGCTATGATATTCTCATTTTGCTGTGACAAAATATGTATACCATAAAATTTGCCATTTTAACCACTTTTAAGTGTACAATTCAGTGGCATTATTATATTCACAATGTTACGCAATCTTCACCACTCTATATTTCCAGAACCTTTTATCACCTCAAATAAAAATCTCTGCCCTTTAAGTTATAACTCCTCATTCTCCCCCTTCATGCAGACAAATTTGCCAATTCTGGATATTTCATCCAAGTGGAATCATCCAATATTTGCAAATTTGTGCCTTGTTTATTTCAGTTAGCATGATGTTTGCAAGGTTCATCCATGTTGTAGCATATGTAAGAACTTCGTTTCTCATTATGGCTGAATAACATTCCATCATAGGTAATATCACATTTTGGTTTAACTATTTATATATGTTGATGAACACTTGAGTTGTTTCCACCTTTTAGCCATTGTGAATAGTATTACAGGGAACATTGGTATGCAAACATCTTTGTAAATGCCAATTTTCAATTTGGGGGGATATATACATACTCAGTGGAATTGCTGGATCATATGGTAATCCTATGTTTAACTTTTTGAAGAGCAAACTGTTTTACGCAGAAACGGCATCATTTTACATTCCTATCAACAATATACAAGAATTCCAATTTCTGTCTGTCCATCATTAACACTTCTTTTTGTTTTGTTTTTGTTTTTATAACTATACTAGTAGGTGTGTAGTGGGATCTCTATGGATTTTGATTTTCATTTCCTTAGTCACTAATGATGTTAAGCATTTTAAAATGTGTTTATGTGTTGATTGTCCATTTGTATATTTTCATTGAAAAATATCTATTCAAGTTATTTGCCCATTTTTAAATTGAGCTTTTGACTTTTTGTTGTTCAGATGTGAGTATTCTTTACATATTCTGAATACTAGTGCCCTGTTGGATATAGGATTTGCAAATACTTTCTCCCAATTTAAATATCTTTTCATTTTCTTGATGATGTCCTTTGATATATAAAAGTTATTAATTTTAATAAAGTCCAACTTATTTTTCTTTTTCTTTTTGTATCACATCTAAGATTCCATTGCCAAATTTAATGTCATGAAGACTTACCCCTGTATCTTTCTAAGAGTTTTATGATTTTAGATCTTATAGTTAGGTCGTTGATTTATTTTGAGTTAATTTTTGTATATGGTATGAGGCAGAGATCCAATTTCATTTATTTGCATGTGGAAATCCAGTTGTTCCAGTACAATGTTAACTATTCTTATGAGTTATGGAAGGTATCAGAGTCCAGTATACAGTAGTTATAACTTCCTAATGACTTGAATATTAGCATACTCTATTTCTTTTATTTTCCTTTTTTTTCTTCTTTCTTTGCTCTTTTAGCATACTCTATTTCTAAATGAAGATTTAGAAAAGGTTTTTGTTGGTACTAAGGGAGGAAGACAAAAAATGGAGAATAAAGATGAGGAAAGAGATGATAAGATTCTCTTTTATCTTGAAAAAGTCATATTAACGGTATGTTCCAGAGCCTCCAAAAATTCCTGGGCACTCATAGTAGGATTCTGATATATAGTTTTATATGCCCTCTTTATGCCCTATTCCCCAGAAGTCCTGCTACTCTACATAAGGGAAAAGCCTGGGATGACAAAGGATAAATATTTTAAGTGTTCCAGACTTTTCCATTCTACATTTTCACCTCTGTGCTCTATTAGCTCTTTCTAAAATGCAAAGCCAAAATGAAAGTTACTCCCACCATGCTAAACTACACAAGAACTAAAATTTCTCTTATGCCTTGCCTTTGGTCTAACAAAACATTTTGCCTCCTAAACTAAGGAAAGATAAGAATTTTAAAAATAGAACTTAGGTAGAAACTAACAAAAAATGGAAAGCATAGAAAAATTAAAGTTTAGTCTCTTCCCTGTATACTAACAACTAAAATGTATCCATGAATTGGCTTCGTTAATACATGTTTATGGAACACCAAGGCTTGCTTCCTATTTCTTACTTCAAATATGCCAAGGCAGCATGCTTATCCAAGTGTTGTTAGCTGGAGATAGACTTGGGATATCCCCACAACCTAGGTAATAAGTTTCTCAGTTTTATTTGCAGATTTATTTCCAGCTCTCCCTCCTCAATCCCAGTTTCAATCTATATAGTTTTCATACTTTAAACCAATTATGTGAGTCATAGACATGGTCCTATATTCCCTCAACTAATCCCAAAGATTGCATATTTTGTTAGCACAACCCTTCATCACACCCCGATCCTATGATCTCTTTTAACCTCTCACTTACTTAGCTCATCCTTTGTCTGAATTATTTTTACTAATTGGTTGTGAAGTTAGTCCTACATGCTGGAAAAGACCAACCTCTTAGCATTGCAACCAACGAGCAGTGCTATAGGTGTTTGTGGCTGAGAATATATTCAGCAAGTGCTGTTACCATGGTGGATTTAATGAGCCTGTCAGTAGACCAGTGCCCAACATATAGTAGAAGACTAGCCTCAATAACACCATCATGGAGCATAAGGAGTAATGGTAAAGATACAATTCCCATTAAGTAAAGACCAGCCCATATCCTCATCCTTATGTTCAATTTCTGAACAGGTACCAACTACAACTCCACTAGATCCTGGATATTTCTAGGGAGAAAAAGAGTCCCCTTCATTAAATACAAAAAGTATAATTTTTTTACTACTCTAAAGAGAGGGAATTTGAAATATGATTTGAGGATTTTTTAGAACATAAAGTATGCAACTTAGTATATGGAGCAAATTCACACTGGCTACATTAATATCCAGTCCTGGTCTCTCAAGCAGCTCTGTGGTTCTGACAGAAAATGCCATAATTCCCTGCTGGAACCTGTCTGAATCCTGTCAGCTCTTCTGACAGCCAGAAGCAGAGTTCTCATCTTTTACAGTTTCTAAAACCCTTTTTCTATTGAACTGCCCAGTAAATTCCTGTTTCTCTGTCAATGAGAAATCTCTGAATTTCTCAGCTTATTTGCAAAGCAGAGATGAATGACGGATTCTGAGTTTAATTACTACTGAAGTTCAGGACACTAGTTCTGTCTACCACCACAAGCCTTTTTGAAATTCCCCAAATGCGCACAAACAGTACCCATCCAGAGCTCTTTCATTTTAGGTTAACAGCTTGAAAGCTGCTCCACCAACATATGTAATACTAACCAAAATACTAGGAGATATCTAATGAAAATAAGGGCAAAGTTATTTCAGTAGACCTCATAGACCTAAATTAAAATTTTATTTCTGTAGATCTCCCTTTTAAAGACTTCCTAGTAAAGTTCACTCAGGGATGTCTGTATCTGTACCAGTTGTATATATTTTAATATTCTCTATATAGTATATTTTCCAGCATGGTCTTTCTGTATTTCAATCTTTTCATAACTCAGTTTGGAGTATTAAATGCTATGTCTTAACTTTATGCTCTTTGCATTCTCAGCCCTTTTGTTGACTATCTCTGTGACATTGGACAAGCACTTCACCTTTTGGGACCTTATTCATCTATAATATAAAGGAGTTTATTAAACCATTTTGAGAATCCTTATAGTTCTGCCTTTCTATAAGAGTAATTTGAAAATATGAAATATGGGTAAGAAGTCAAGGAAATTTTATCTCTAATTCTTTTCTGAGGCTTTGAAGAGTTAAATTTAAATCTATTACTTTATGAGAGAATACTAACTTACAATAATATATTAATTTTAATATATTATTGATAGTCAATGAAAGAAGAATAAAGTGTATTGAAATAGATATTTCTCAAAAAATTTGTAAATACTTAAGTCACTCACACATAACGTGTGATGCTGGATTCTTTATGTAGATTTAGATATTGAATATATTCTTTCACAATGCAGACAAATATTAATATATGTCCCTGTGATACATATAAAATGAAATTATTTGAAATAATTGCAAGCCAGAATCAATTATGTAGAGTCCAAAATGTATCATTCTGTTGATCCAAATTGTTTTGCCAAGGCAATTTTGAGGTAGAAGCAATTTTGAGGGAGTTTGATTTATACTGTTGATAGGTTACAGGCTTGCTGCCTTGTTTTATTTTACCAGCACTGTCTCCATTTTGAGCTAACATTTCAACGTAGGTAGATTTTATGTTTAAAAAATATTGTTTTCAGTGCCCTTATGAAAAATCACATAATCTAGGAACTCTGGTTCCACATTCACATGTAGCAGTGCTTGGCCAAAGCTGAATAGCAGCTCTCTGTTTAGTCAGGGCATAGGCTCTGGCCCTTGAACTGATTCCCACCACTCACACTTACAATGGGCTACTTCACTCATTATGTTGCCTACCTGCAATTTCAGTGAATATGTTTATCCCATTTGTTAGGACTGTTAATATGGAATGAAAATAAAATTTTCCTCTGGATTTATAAAAAAGGCTTTGGATTCCATGTCACCCAAATTTAGCATCCTGTTTTAAAAGCATGTTTATCAGAATTTGTACATTTTTTTAGCTTTTAGATCCTTAAGCTTTCTGAAGTGAGTAAATGTCAACCCTTGATTGGCATAATGTCCAAATAAAGACAAGGACAAGCATTGAGTTATATATTCTTCACAGAGAAAATACAGAAAAAAGTATTCCGTTTAAATTGAATACCAATTAAATGGAATATTTAATAAGCACCATTATTAATAGTTAAAATTCCTCAAATATTTCACCTTAACACTTAGAAAGCTATTTAGACATTCAAACACTGAAAATAAAGCTAAATTAGACGGATGTGTTATGGCTTTAAGTGGAACCCCTTTTTCAATAAAAGTTAAGTTATAAAATCCTTTTTTTTTTTCCTTAGAGATGGAGTCTTGCCCTGGCCCCCAGGCTAGAGTGCAATCATTATCATAGCTCACTGAAGCTTCAGCCTCCCAATTAGCTAGGACTATAGGTGTGCTACCACACCCAGCTAGTTTTCTTTAAATTTTGTAGAGATGGGATCTCACTATGTTGCCCAGGCTAGTCTCAAACTTCGAGCCTCAAGCGATCCTCTTGCCTGGCCCTCCCAAAGTGCTTGGATTACAGGTGTGAGCCACTGCATCCTGCTTTTAACATGTTAAAATGATGTTTATGACATACACTCTTAACATGACTTTGAAATGATCAAAGTATTTTTACTCAAAACTCAAAAATTTAAATCCAGTGTATGCAGAATCCCAGAGGCTCTTCTGCAAAGTACTAGGAAGTCACACATAGTAGTTTAAAAACTATTGTTCAATTACCAACTAGCCAAAGATGAAAATACTTAGAAGATTAATAAACAGTTTACTTAAACTAGAGATTACTTTGCTGTTTGTTCCCTCCCTTCTTAAAATATATTTAATTCTGAAAGAGATATATGGAACCACTGAAGCAGGAAATTGTCTTGATGCCTCAGCCATATTTGTGATCTTTCCACCATGAAGTCTCAGGTGAATGATAGGGTAGAAAATAATATGTTTTGTCCATGGCAGCTGCTGTAGGACAAGGAAATAAAGATCTCTACCTTAACGTAGATTTCAAGCTTTCTGTAGTTGCATTACCTAAAAATTGCAAAATATCTTTTTTATTATTTTTTTTTAGAGAAAAGTTTTTGCTTTTTCACTCAGGCTGACTGGAGTAGTGGCACAGTCATGGCTTACTGGAGCCTTGAATTCTTAGGCTCAAGTGGTCCTCCCACTTCAGCTTCCCAAGTAGTGGGGACCACAGGCATACCACCATACTTGGTTAATATATTTTTCTTTTTTTTTGCTGTTGTTTTTTGTTTTTGTTTTTGTTTTTGTTTTGGTAGAGATGGTGTCTCACTGTGGTGCCCAGGCTGGTTTCAAACTCCTGGCCTCAGTTGATCGTTCTGGGCCTCCAAAAATGCTGAAATCACCAAAATATCTTTTATTTGATTTCATAAAACATATTGTCCCGCCTCTGGGATAGGCTACTTGGCATAGACATTTAATTTTCTGAGTTTCATCATTCTGTTTTATTTTATTTTGAGAATTTGGTAGAGATGCTGGAGATCATGAAAAATATTGAGATGTTCCCAACCAGATGTGCAAAATTTTACCTTATGATATCTTACAAGGTTCTTTTTTGCATCTTAATTCTGATAAAAATGTCATCAAAAATGAACATTGGTCTGGCCAGTAAATACAGTTCAGATAGATTGAGTGCTTCCACAGAAAACATACTAGACATTTAAATGTATTTCCACTATTAGATTATAAAATCCAAGGTACCAGAGCTTGTATCTGGCTAGGTCATCATTTCATTTCATTTCTCAACATAATACATGGCCAGAATATATGTCTTAAAAATATTTGTTAAATGAATCCCTACTACTTTTTAATGACCTATTAATTGCATCCTTAATATGTAAGAATTCAGAAGCTTTCAGATATACATTCACTGTAATTAAGATAGATGCAAACTATTCAGGAAGTATCAAATATGCAACGTTTACAGTGAAGCCAGCTATATCATGTGTAGCCCTTATTTTAGTATTTTTAGGTCAGTGTTTCTCAATATCTTCAAATTAAATGTACCCAAGTCACCATATTTGCTGAACTAATAGTTATAGTACCCTTTAGTATGTTGTTTAATAGTCCATATAGAATGAGCAATTATTTTCAGACAGGTGCTATACTTTTGTAGATAAAACAGAATGAAATTTTAAAATATTTTTCATGTAGTGGAATTACTATGTAATATATGAAAAGATTCTCAACCTCATTATTAATCAGGAAAATTAAATTTAAGCCATAGTAAGAGAGTTCATATCTATCAGATTAAAGCAATGTAAATATCTGATAATAACAGATTTGTCAGGCTATGAAGCAATGGTACTCTCATCTTCTTTGGTAGGTGTATAAGGCCAATATCCCTGAAGAACATAGATGCAAAAAGCCTTAACAGAATACTCACAAACTGAGTCTAGCAGCATATCAAAAAGCTAATTCACTAGGATCAAGTAGGCTTTATTTCTGGAATGCAAGGTTGGTTCAACACATTCACGAATCAGTCAATGTGACATACCACATAAACAGAACCCAAAACCATACAATCATGTCAGTAGATACAGAAAAAGCCTTTAATAAAATACAACATCCCTTCATGACAAAAACCCTCAACAGATTAGGCATTGAAGGAACATACCTCAAAATAGTAAGAGCCAACTATGACAAACCCATAGCCAACATTATACTGAATGGGCAAAAGCTGGAACCATTCCCCTTGAGAACTGGGACAAGACAAAGATACCCATTCTCACTACTCCTATTCAACATAGAACTGGAAGTCTTAGCCAGAGCAACCAGGCAATAGAAAGAAATAAAAGACATCTAAATAGGAAAAGTAGAGGTCAAACTGTCTCTCTTTTTAAGTGATATGTTTCTAGAATTAGAAAACCCAAAAGTCTCTGCCAACAAGGTTCCTGGAACTGATAAACAAATTAAGTGAAGGTTCAGGATACAAAAAATGTACAAAAATCTGTTGCAGTTTTGTATGCCAATAATGTTCTAGTTGAGAGCCAAATCAAGAACACAATCCCATTTACAGTAGCCACAAAGAAAATGAAATACCTAGGAATTCATCTGATGAAAGAGATGAATGATCTTTGTAAGGAGAACTACAAAACACTGTTGAAAGAAATCAAAGACAACACAAATAAATGGAAAAATATCCCATGCTCATGGATTGGAATAATTAATAGAGTCAAAATGGCTATATTGCCCAAAGAAATTTACATATTCAACACTATCCTTATCAAAATACCAATGTCATTTTTCATGGAATTAAAAAAAATCTATTCTAAAATTCATTTGGAACCAAAAAAGAGCCCAAATAGCCAGAGCAATTCTAAACAAACAAACAAACAAAAAGCCAGATACATCACATTGCCTGACTTCAAACTATACTATGAGGCTACAGTAAATCAAAACAGCATTGCACTGGTATAAAAAGAGATGTATAAACCAGGGGAACAGAATAAAGAACCCAGAAATAAACCTGTGCACTTACCATAATCTGATCTTTGAAAAAGTCAACAAAAATCAGCAATGGGGAAAGGACTCTATATTTAATAAATGGTGCTGGGATAACTGTTTAGCCATATGCAGAATGAGACTGGACCCCTACCTCTTGTCATATATGAAAATTAACTCAAGATGAGTCAAAGATTTAAAGTAAGAGCACAAACTATAAAAATCCTAGAAGAAAATCTAGGAAAATACTCTTCTGAACATAGGCTTGGGCACATAATTTATGGCTAAGTCCCAAAAGCAATTGCAACAAAAACAAAAAATAGACAAGTGGGATCTAATTAAACTAAAGAACATCTGCACAGCCAAAGAAACTACCAACAGAGTAAAACAGACAGTCTACAGAATGGGAGAAAATATGCCCAAGCTATGCATCTGACAAATGTCTAATATCCAGAATCTACAAGAAAATTAAGCAAATCAATAAGCAAAAAAACAAAAAATCCAACTAAAAATGGGAAAAGGACATAAACAGACACTTCTCAGAAGGAGACATACAAGCATCCAACAAACATATGAAGAAATGCTGAACATCACTAATCATCAGATAAATGCAAATCAAAACCACAATGAGATACCATCTCACCAGATTATTAAAAGTTATTGGCCGGGCGCGGTGGCTCACGCTTGTAATCCCAGCACTTTGGGAGGCCGAGGCGGGCGGATCACGAGGTCAGGAGATCGAGACCACGGTGAAACCCTGTCTCTACTAAAAATACAAAAAATTAGCCGGGCGTGGTGGCGGGCGCCTGTAGTCCCAGCTACTCGGAGAGGCTGAGGCAGGAGAATGGCGTTAACCCGGGAGGCAGAGCTTGCAGTGAGCCAAGATTGCGCCACTGCACTCCAGCCTGGGCGACAGAGCGAGACTCCGTCTCAAAAAAAAAAAAAAAAAAAAAAAAAAATCTTAAAAATTCAACAAATAATATGTTGGTGAGGCTGAGGAGAAAAGGGAATGTTTATACACTGTTGGAGGGAATGCAAACTAGTTCAGTCACTGTGGAAAGCATTTTGGAGATTTCTCAAATAACTTATTAATAAAATAGAACTACCATTCGACCCAGCAATCTAATGGGTATATAATCAAAGGAAAATAATTCATTCTGTCAAAAAGTCACATATACTCATATGTTCATTGCAGCTCTATTCACCATAGCAAAGACGTGGAATAAACCCAGATGCCCATCAACAATGGATTGGAGAAAGAAAATGTGGTACATATACACCATGGAATACTATGCCACCATAAACAGGAATGAAATCATGTCCTTTGCTGCAACACGAATGGAGCTGAAGGCCATTATCCTAGGCAAATTAATGCAGGAATAGAAAACCAAATACCACATGTTCTCACTTGTAAGTGGGAGCTAAACATTGAATGTACATGAACATAAAGATGAAAGCAATAGACACTGGGGACTACAAGACAGCAGAGGGAGGGAGGGAGCAGAAGCAGATGTGGGCTGAAGAACCACCTGTTATGTACTATGTTTACTGCCTGGGTGACAGAATGGTTGGGACCCCAAGACTCAGCATCATGCAGTTACCCATATAGCAAACCTGTACATGTACCCTTTAATCTATAATAAAAGTTGAAATTAATTTATAAAAGAAAATAGTTTATAGTAGACATACAGACTATTCACAGATATTTGTTCTTCTTTTCTGGGCTTACACTAAAATGTTTACCACCCCCTTAAAGTTAAATGTGACTATGTAACCTGTATACTTCTCAAGTTGGAGACTTTAAGAGCTGGTGAGTGATTAAGGAGGCTTTTCCCCTTTTTTTGTGGTGACTGGCAGCATATTCTTAGGGAGGAAGATGTGAAAAAGAGACTCTCCCTACTCAACCCCCTATCTAAGATGAAAACATAACATGAGCAACAAATAAACCTTTGATGTTTTAACCACTAAGATTGTGGAGGTTGTCCAAGCCCATTCCCAGTGCTCTAGCATTACTAAGTAAAGTCAAACATTTTTGTGTTTATTACCCAGCAATTTCAATCGATGGCATTTGCCCATTTGAGTATATGTATAAGGAAGCAGGTAGAAGGATGTTTACAAGAACATTGTGGTAATAGAAAAAAAGGAAAAAATGGAGTATCCATAAACTGTAAAAGAATAAACTCTAATATATTCATACAACAGAATGTTGTAGAGCAGAGAAAATTAATGAAACATAGCCAAATGCATCAACAAAGACGAATCTCTAAGTATATTATTGAATGTAAGAAGCAAGTCAGAATAGCACAATTCATGTTAAATGCAAAGTGTGAAGAGTTGATGGAAATTATAAGAATCCATGCATAGGTTGTAAAAATATAAAGAAAACCTAAGAAATGATTAATATGAAATTCAGGATCGTGATGTTCTCTTCTCCACTATCTCTGTATAGTGGAGAAGACAGAGAAATGTACTCAAGAAGTAGAGGGCTTTTTACAGGCAGTGTTTTATTTCTTAACCCAAATAATGGATATGTCTGTGTTCATGTTAATACACTGTAACTTGTCCTTACATGTTTTGTATATTCCTTTCCATGTATTCCATATTTCACAGATAAAACTATTTTTGAATCCATCAATAATAATCCTGACAAAGAGCAGCCCATAAAATAGGTTGAATAATATTTTGTGGAGTATATAATTCCTTAAGAAAAATTTGATTTTGTTGTTCAGGGACACAGATAGAGATGAAATAAGTGATATCCTTATTTTGCTTTGGATGATTTTTGTGAGAAGTTGGGCAATGTTTTATTAGCTCCATTTACATTTTTAGGTTTATGAAGTACCAGTATATTTGAAGATTAATGTTTACAAAACACCTTGCATCTGAAATAGTACCATATTCTGTATTAAAATATGATACTACTATTGAAAATAATATATTAAAAATACGCCATAGCTTCTGACTAATGAGTGTTCTTGAATGAGTAATGGCAATATTGGCAATCTAGATCATTATTGGGTTGGTTCTGAGTGATGATATGAAACATTTAGCTTAATGAAAGAGATAAAAAATGATAGCAATTAGATAGATTTTTTGAGAGCTGAAAGTTCAAACATATACCAAACTCTGAAAACAGTTTCATAGTGCTTTTTACATGATGAAAAAAATCTGCCAGGGGCATACAAATCCATGGGAAGAGTGTTTTGAACAGAGAAAAAAAATGTAACCTTGCTTAGGATGTTAGCACCAAATGTCAAAATGCCATGCTGCTGGCTTTTGGTGTTAACTTTTGTAGATTACAGGTAACCCTCCATACAACACTGGTTTTTCAAAGGGTCGTGAAAAAAAAAAAAAAAGGTCCCTGCCAACATCACACCTAAATTAACAGTTTTCCATTTTTTTAAATAAACCTAAATTAACAGTTTTCCATTTTTTTTTAATGAGCAGGATTTAGTACAGTGCTTTCCTTAAAGGTAGGTCATTAAAGACAGGCTGTTAAGTCAGGCCTGAATAAAACAGGGGTTTGAGGACTGACTCCAAGGTGGGTGAACACAGCATCTGAAGCATGACAGTATCAGGTAGGAGCTGAGTTAACAATACTATCCATGGAGAGTAATGTGACCAACAAAAGCACCCTAGTAGTGGTATCTAAAAAATGGCCAAATTTAATGTCAAAGAAACCCATCTGAGTTCAAATTAGACCTAAGTCAAAGCCATGGGTATAGGTATGTTTCTAGAAAAGAGAAGTAGATTAGCATTAGGCAAGCTGGAAGGCTGAGTAGGATTTGCTAACAGGAAGTTAGAATGTGAATCTGAACCCAAAGCAGGCTGCTAATCATAAAGAAAAAGTATACAACGTAGCTGTTTGCTCCATCTGAGTAACATAAATGTCTAGGGCATTCATACCAAGAGCATTATATGTATGTCCTAAACTCTTCTCAGCTAGGAATGGAAGTTTGAGTAGTCTACCAGGCTTGTGTGATCCCCAGCTTTTGAACCACATAGGGTTGAATTTGCAGGATTCTGAAGGACTTCTGTACTTGTAATTGGCCAGACCCAAAAGGAAGGGACTGATTATAAAAACCATCTTTTTAATGGTTAGAGATAGTCAAAATTTTTGATTCTACTTGCTGCTTCCTGGAACTCAACCTGCATGCTGTGAGAAACCCAAGGCAGACAGAGGAATCACATAGATGAGAACAGAGGCATTCTAGGTATATTAAGCACTGACAACCCCATGAGTGGGTAATTTTGGTAGCCACCTTCCAATATGGCATCCCATAAAGGCTGCTTCCTGGTATTCACATACCTGTGTAGTTCTCTTCCGCACTGTATCAGTGTTAGTTTGTTTGAATACTGCAGAGGTGATGATTGTCACTTCCAAGATTACATTATAAAATGCACTGTGGTTTCCATCTTGGTGGCCCTCTCTGAGATCACTCTCTCTGGGGGAAGCCAGCTGTTATGTTCTGAGGACACTCAGGTAGCCTATGGAGAGGCCTATCTGGTGAGGAACTGAGGCCCACCATGAAGTGAGTCTATCTTACTTCAAATGACTGCAAATTTAGCTGATAGCTTGACTCAACCACAGGAGAGACCCTGAGACAGAACCACCCAGTTAAGTTTCTCTTGGATTCTGGATCCACAAAATCTGTGAGATAATAAATTTTTGTATTCTCAAGCTGCCAAGTTCTGGAGTAACATATTGTACAGCAATTAATAACTAAAGCATACATATTAAGCATTTCAGGTCAATTGAGACTCCAGATGATTGTAGCCCCAGCTGACATGTGGAATAGAAGATGCCATCTGAGCTAAGTTAACCTTAAGTCATGATAGACAATAAACCAGTTGTTATATTAAGCCATTAAGTTTGGGGATTTTTTGCAGCAATAGATAACTATAATAAATTGATAACTAGAAGTGGGGTACTGCTGTAACAAAAACCTAAAATATGTGACCACTCAGTGGCTATCAGCCAAAGGAGCCTCAAAGAAACAGTTAATGGCAGCTGTAAGATAGCAAGGAAATTGTTATTGGAGCCTGGGGTGGAGGTGACTCTGTTCTGCCCTATTGTGGAGTGGCAGAATGTTTGACAATGCTGTAACTTGCAGCAATATAAAAGGTAGAAAATATATCTAATGAACCTCCATATTTGGCTAATGAGATTTCTACACAGAATGTTGAAAGTGCCAACTGGTTTCTTTTAGTTGTGTATGATCATTAATAGGGTAAAATAAACTAAAGAAGGAACTGTTCAATTTTCAACCAGTGTCTGGAGTGTGGGTCAGCAAACATCTTCTGTATTGGACCAGACAGCAAATATTTTATGCTTTTCAAGCTGTATGGTGTCTCTAGCAACTACTCAAGTCTGTGGTTATAGCATAAAATATATAGACAATGTGTAAATGAATGGGTATGGCTGTGTTCCAAAAAAAACTTTGTTGACCAAAGTAGGCGACAGTCTGCATTTTACCTGTGGGCCAAAGTCTACCCACCTCTGATCTAGAAGAAACACATTTGAACCAGTATTTGTAGGTTGAAACATAAATTATTCTTTTATCTAACCCCTTCAGCCCACAAAAAGTTTTCAGAATAAATAAAAACCTGGAGACAAAGATCAGATTCAGAGTGGTACCAGAACAGCCTCAGAGCGAAAGTGAACATCAGTTAAGGGTATAATTGGAAGGCTCTTTGTACAGTCCTCAGAAAGACAAAGGGATTATCCCTTAGACTCTCTCATATAGATAATGGGGCTTTTAAAGAATCTTAAGGGCTTGCCATCTTTGACCTCTCACCTAGACAACAGAGTTTCTCACAATCTTAATGGAGTGCCTCTTAATCCCAAAAGGGATTTTTAAGAATGTAAAAGTATTGTCCCCATAGCACCCTGATTCTAAGGCCAAGGTAGAGAGGAGTGTGTTCTAAAGAGTCTGTTTTAAAATAACAGTATAGACAGGAGGCTAAAAAATTTTAAAGAAATTTTAACAAGTTGGAGTAAAAGAGACAGAAGTAGTTCAAATTGAAATAAGACCTCATGTGTTATTAATCTCCTATGAGAACATGATTTCACTGCAAACACATTCCATTTGTTATGGAAAGAGAAGGATGACTCAGAAGGCAGAGCTATGGGGAACCACTCTTAGGTAGCAGAAATTGACCCTAATAAAGAAATATTTTCTGTCCCTTGAAACAAAGAAAATGGTGACAAGTCTTGCTCGATCTCAGAATTACTATGAACTAGTAACTGCTATGGGGCTCCTGTTTCACTGTTTAAAATTGGAGGTTTCTGTTGTGGCTGCCATGACCCTTTTCCACTCTTGTATATTGTGCAGGTCAGAAAATGATTTTATTGGTGTTGTTTCATTTTTTTAGTTCACAATTGCTCCTGAGGACTGTGAAAAGTCTCCCCTATCTGCATCTACCTCTGTCAATAGATGACAGGAGTGTTGGATATGAGCTGATACATAATGGAATGGGAATTTGTGGGGATCTTGTGATGTGGTGATTGTACTTGGTATGATAATTGTTACTGCCAGAGGGCGGAATCCGGAATGCCTCTCCAAATTCTTCCCCTTCTTGTACATGCATGTTAGTCCTAGTATCAAGTGATGGAGTTTATCTCCCCTTTCCTAGACTATGGGCTGCTCTTGTGACTAACTCTGATCAGTCAAATGGCTATGAAACTGGTGAAATTGCTGTTTTGGGACTCACAGGCCCAGAATTTAAGAGGATTGGTAGTGTGGTAGATACAAGATATGCTGCTCAGATCCCCTCCTTAGAAAAGAACTTGTTGTGCAGCAGTAAGGAATGAAGATGGCAAAAAGCCTTGAACTCCTTCAACATGTACCTCAGCTGTAGAGACCTGGCTTACCTGAGATCATACTCTCAGGACAAAGGGAGCATATAAAGGTCTGAACATTTTGTCCTGATGTGTGACAAGCATGCATGTTAAACAGCCACATCACAGTTTGACTTCTCTCTCTGCCTAATCCTGCTCTGCTTTTTTCCTCGGGTGGTGATTCCTAACAAATATCTTGTACATAAAACTTCGCAGAATCTTCTTGAGAATCCAACCTACAACAGGTAGCTTGTACTTCCTGCCCCTTAGAATCTGGTAGCCAGGCTGTGGAAAAGCCAAATCTGTATGGAAAGGCCACATGGAGAACACTCTGGTCCATGAACCTAGCTGAGTCCCTTGTCAATAGACAGCACCAGCTGGAAGCCATGCGAATGAGCCATCTTGAACTTTCAGCCCTGCTAAACCCCCAGGTGATTGTACCCCACCTTGCTGACATCACACAGATCAGAACCACCCAACTGAACCCGGTCAAACCATGGAAACATAAACAGCAGTAAAATAATTGTTTTGAACCACTAAGCTTTGAGGTGGTGTTATTATGCAGCAGTAGTTAACAGAAACATCTTCCCAGCAATCTCTTTGCTAAGCAAGTTTTTGGCAAATTGCCACTGCAGCTACTTCCTCTGTTTACTGTTAACTGGTAATATATTCCCCACCTTTCTATCCCCAGGTTATTGTGCACTTATTGTAAAACTCAGTATTCCTTTATCTTTTCGGATCTTCATCTATTTGGGAAACTATCTCCCAAATTTTATAAAAATATAAAAAACAAAGTCAGGATTTCTAAAAAGAGGAGGTTTAAGCAGAAAACTTTCAGACATTGCTCTTTGTCCTGTCTTCTTGCAGATACATATCTATTTCTAAAAAGAGGTACTTCATCTTGCCCTTTCTTATGAACAACAAGCAAGGGGTTAAGGTATATTCATCTCTTTTACTTTCCATAAAAGGAAAAACAGATTTTGCTTGTCTGTATCTGAAGGTCTTAGTCCAAAATAGGATATTTTCCTAAGATTCTGCTGTAACCAATAGTATTTGACAATCTGTTATGCCTTGAGCAGACTTTGAGAAATGTGGTCTTAAATAATTAATTTTTAATGGTAGCTTTTCAGGGAAATTATTAGGTGGATAAGTTTGGAGTAGGATAATTTTTGAAGACTTTCAATATATTTTTAAATAGTTCCATAAGATAAGAAAAATTGGCTGCCTTATTTTCAGTTTCCAACTGTTTATTAACAGGGTAAGATAAAGTCTCTTTCAACTATGTGAAGATCTTTACATTGGTAAATGAATTATTAAGAATCTACTATACATAATAGAAATATTATTATATTAGCTGAGTATTTCATAACATTTTGTGTACTTTTGGTAATGTTTGTCTTTTATTTTTTTGAATTAAGGTTAGGTTTAACCCTTTGTGCAGATTTGCCCAGGATAGACTGCTTTATGTCCATTATCTCGTGATTACTATTATTATTATTATTTCTATTGTTTTCTTTTTTTTTTTTTTTTGAAACAGAGTCTCGTTCTGTCACCCAGGCTGGAGTACAGGGGCACCATCTCGGCTCACTGCAAGCTCTGCCTCAACCTCTCCCAGGTTCACGCCATTCTCCTGCCTCAGCCTCCCAAGTAGCTGTGACTACAGGCGCCTGCCAACACAGCCAGCTAATTTTTAGATTTTTAGTAGAGACGGGGTTTCACTGTGTTAGCCAGCATGGTCTCGATCTCCTGACCTTGTGATCCACCCACCTCGGCCTCCCAAAGTGCTGAGATTACAGGCGTGAGCCACCATGCCTGGCCACTATTGTCTTCTTTTATTCACAAAACTGCGCTTCTTTGGATGGTAAATTATGTTTACCTTATCTCAAGTGGCAGTCATATCTAAGACATAAAACTGGGCATACTTATATCAAAAAATAATTAGACATATTTAAATATTTTAAAAGTTAGCATGTTTTGGCCACATAATATGATCAGAGTATTTAAGTGTATTTGAAAGCTTAAAAAAGGTTAGCATACATTTTAAAAAGAACCTACATAATTTTAGGCTTAATTGGTTTAAAATGCCCTTTCTCAAGTTGAAATAAATTAGACTCCATAAGTTGACTTTAATAATTTTTGCCTATAGCATATTTTCCAGTTACTTGAAGAAGACAAATGAGGTTTGAAACCACAAGTAAATTAGAGGTTTTCTTGATCAGCAGTTACATAAATTAGAGGGAATGTCAGTTTTATATTAATATTTAATAATAAGTTGATTAAACTTTGATTGAAAACTTGTTTGTTTACATATTATGTAAATTTATTTTGAAATAAGGTTTATGGATTTAGATGATGTTTACATATGTCAGTTTCTAAGTTTACATGTGCCACATAAATTTTGGTGCCTGTATGACAGCCCCTAAACAAATTTGAATTTAGACAAAAATAGCAAAATGGTAGAATTAGTGATTAGAAAGATTTTCTTTCTTTTTTTAAAATAACTTCAACTTTTGTTTTAGATTCAGAAGGTACATGTGCAGGTTTGTTACGTGGGCATATTGTGTGAAGCTGAGGTTTGGGACACAAATGGTCCTGTCACTAAAGTAATAAGCAGATACCCAACAGTTAATTTTTCAACCCTTGCTCGTCATCCTCCCCACCCACTCTAGTAGTCCCCAGTGGCTGTTGTTACCATCTTTATATCCATGTATACCCAATGCTTAGCTTTCACTTATAAGTGAGAACATGTGGTATTTGGTCCTCTGTTCCTGCATTAGTTTGCTTAGGAAAATGGTCTTCAGTTGCACCTATGTTGCTGCAAAGAACATGACTTCATTTTTTTTACGGCTTTGTAGTGTTCCTTGGTGTGTATTTCATGTTCATTATTCAATCCATGGTTGAAGGGAAAGATTTTCAAACTTAAAGTTTAACCTTTGTCCCCATTAGTTTTATATTTTTAATTTTAAACAAGTGTCATATATACTGACATGAAAAAAAAATCTCTATTTTCATTTTCTCTCTTGGAACCCTGTTTGCTAGCCCTATATCCTAGCCAGATCCATTTTCTGATCTTTGCCTTGTGAATTTTATCCTTGTGAACTTTATGATGTGGTTTCCTTTGTCTTGCATGTCAGTTAAAGGACTAGTATCCAAAACATAAAAAACTCTTAAAGCTCAACAGTAAGAAAACATATAACCCATCTAGACACCTCACCAGAGAATATAGACACATGACAAATAAGCATATGAAAGATGTGCATAATTATTTCTTATAAGGGAATTCCAAATTAAAACAACAATGCAACGCCACTTTATAACTATTAGACTGACTAAAATCCCCCAAACTGACAATACAATTCTGATGACAATGAAGAGCAACAATTAATTCTCGTTGTTAACCTGACTTCAACCTATGCTATAAGGCTACAGTAACCAACACAGCATGGTACTGATACAAAAACAGGCACATAGATAGAATAGAAATATCCTGTTTCTATTTAGGAACAGAATAGAAAATCCAGAAATAAACCTGCATACCTACAACTATCTGATGTTTGACAAAGTTGATGAAGATAAACCATGGGAAAAGGACTCCCTATTCAGTAGATGGTGGTAGCATAACTGGGTAGCCACATGGAGAAGAGTGAAACTGGATCTCTGTCTTTTACTGTATACAAAAATTAACTCAAGATGAATTTGTGATTTAAATATAAGACCTCAAACTATAAGAATCCTAGAAGAAAACCCATGAAATGCCATTCTAAACATTTAGCCTTGGTAAAAATACCATTCTAAACATTAGCTTTGGCAAGGAAGTCATGACTAAGTCCTCAGAAACAACAAATGAAAATTAACTAGTGGGACCTAATTAAACTAAAGGGCTTCTACACAGCAAAACAAACTATCAACAGAGTAGACAGACAGCCTACAGAATGAGAGCAGATATTCCAAATTACTCATATGACAAAGGTCTAATATTCAGAATCCATAAGGAACTTTAATCGATTCAACATGCTAAAAACAAACCCATTAAAAAGTGAGCAAAGGACAGAACAGACACAATTCAACATGCTAAAAACAAACCCATTAAAAAGTGAGCAAAGGACAGGACAGACATTTCTCAACAAGACATACAAGTGACCAACAAACATATGAAACAATGCTCAACATCACTAGTCATCAGAGAAAAGCAAGTCAAAACCACAATGAGATATCATCTCTCACCCATCACAATGGCCATTTTCTAAAGTAAAAAACAAAACAAAGCAAAACAAACAAAAACAAGAACAGTTGCTGGCTAGGCCATGGAGGAAAGGAAACGCTACATACCCACTGTTGGTGGGAACGCAAGCTAGTTCAGTTACTGTGGAAAGCAGTTTGAAGATTTCTTAAAGAACTTAAAACAGAGCTACCATTCAGCCCAGCAATCCCATTACGGGGTATACACCCAGAGGAACATAAATTATTCTACCAAAAACACATGCAGTTGTATATTCACTGAAGCACTATTTACAACAGCAAAGACACAGAATTAACCTAGATGCCCATTCAATGGTGGATTGGATAAAGAAAATGTGGGACATATACACCATGGCATATTATGCAGCCAGAAAAAGGAATGAAAGCATTTCCTTTGCAACAACATGGATAGGCTGGAGACCATTATCCTAAGCAAATTAATGCAGGAAAAGAAAAATAAATACCACATGTTCTCATTTACAAGTGGAAGCTAAACACTGGGTACACATGGACATAAAGCTGGCAACAGTAGACACTGGGACTACCAGAAAGAGGAGGAATGGAGGGAGGCAAGGGTTGAAAAGCTACCTATTGGGTACTAAGCTTACTACTTGGGTGATAAGATCATTCATACCCCAAAACTCAGTGTCATGCAGTACACCTGTATAACAAACCTGTACATGTACCTCCTGAATCTAAAATAAAAGTTGAAGTTATTTTTTAAAAAAGAGAAATCAAAACAGTCTAGGAACTTCGTAAGATATTTTGGTAGTATTAAAAAATATTTTCAATATTTAATATATTTTAATTTTTTTTTTTTTTTTTTTTTTTGAGACGGAGTCTCGCTCTTTCACCCAGGCTGGAGTGCAGTGGCACGATCTCGGCTCACTGCAGGCTCCGCCCCCCGGGGTTCACGCCATTCTCCTGCCTCCGCCTCCCGCGTAGCTGGGACTACAGGTGCCCGCCACCTTGCCCGGCTAATTTTTTGTATTTTTTAGTAGAGATGGGGTTTCACCGTGTTAGCCAGGATGGTCTCGATTTCCTGACTTCGTGATCTGCCCGCCTCGGCCTCCCAAAGTAATATATTTTAATTTAAATGTTCAATTTTTTAAACAAAGTTAAACATAGTCTTACTATATACAGTAATTGCACTCCTGGGTATTTACTCAAATGATATGAATACTTATATACACACAAGTATGTATGTACTTATGTACACACATTCATATGAATGTTTAAACTAACTATTCGTAATTACCAAAAACTGGAAGCAACCAAGATACGCTTCAATAGGTGGATGGATAAACAAATTGTGTTACATCAATACATTGGAATATTCTTCAGTAGTAAAATAAAAGAGCTCTCAAGACATGAAAAGATGTGGAACATCTTGAAATGCAGTTTGCTAATTGTAAGAAGGCTGAAAATGTACATACTTTATGATTGCAATTATATGACATTCTGAAAAAGGGCAATCCTATAAAGACAGTAAAAGGTTTGGTGGTTACCTGGGGTTCAGTCAAAGGGAAGGAGGGTCAAATAGGTAAAAAAAAAATTAGGGTACTTTTTTTAGGGGATGAAATCATCTTGTGTGATACTGTAATGGTGGGTACATGACATTATACGTTTGCCAAAAACTTATAGAACTCAGAACTTTATAGTACAAGAGTGAAACTTAACATATGTGAATATTTTAAAAAATCATCTAGGAGGTCAGAGGATCCCAGGATGGAATGCAGATTGTGACAAGAGACTCTAACTGTATTACTAGTGTACGGGAAGAAAATATTAATGAAGGAAGAGGGGGGAAGGTGCTGATATCTAATAACTTTGGAAAGGATTGGATCACACAATAGTAAATGCAAAAGAAACATCTGATACACTCTGTATTTATTCGACAAATAAATACAGTTGTTTCGAGTCAACAATGCTGATGCAGTCATCCCTTGTCCCTCGCAATCCGTGGGGGATTGGTTCTAAGACCCTCAAACATTCCAAAATTCGTGGAATCTCACGTGCCTTAGTCAACCCTCTGTAGCCAGAGATTTTGCATCCATGGTTGATTGAATTGCAGATGTGGAACCCATGGCTACAGAAGGCCAACTACACATACATATTTCTTTTTATTATATGTATGTGTGTGTATATATATAAAATCAAAAAAATAAATATATATGTAATCAAAAAAATCAATGCCCATGAATCCATAGGGCATATATATATATATATATATATATATCTCCCATATCTATATATACCCATATATAGGATATATACATGAATACCTTTTCTCTGGTACAGCCTTATATTTAAAGGCTTTCCCATGTAAATCCAAAGTTTTGAATGATTATGGACCAGAAGAAATTCCTAAACAGAAGTCTCCTCACCAATAAAGCCATGACTGAGCCAAAACCTAATTGCTCACAGATGAAGGTAGTGTTGAGGTGTTTGTGTTTCTTTAATTCTTACTGTCGCTTACATTTCTTTATACAGTTTTGAGTTGTTAAAGTGATGTAGTCATGTTAATAACTTATTTATAACAGGAAAAGCTCGATTATGTCTAGGAACTTGTGCTCCTTTTTTTCACATCTTTTCCATCTATGTCAAAAATGGTCCAAATGTTAAAATAATAGTATTCTAAGTAGAGGTCACTGTCTACACTATGACAAGAGTAAAACTTACAGAGGAACTAACCCATTCTCAGCCTGCTTGCCTAATAAACTGATTTTCTTATGTAACAGATAAATTTGATGCATAGGTCATCAATATCTTACAGAAATTTAATATCATAAAAGAAGATATAAGTTGAAGGGATGGTCAATTCTAGTCATCCGATTTTTGTCCTGATAGTTGACATCTGCCTATACAGATGATGACAGTTATTAAATATTGCATTGAAATTCATGTCTATGATAAAGCAAACTTAGAGATTACTGGGGAATAGAGGAATTCTCTAAGAAGAAGATCAGCAATTCAAAATATTTTCTGTTGAAGCAAAGCTTCAATAAATTTAGAAATAAGTCACAAGAAGGCTGAATGTCTAAAGAAAGAAATGCATGCCAATTCAGGTTTTCAAGCTAACCATTTTTTAATCTTCTCTGGTGTAGAATTTAATTTTATGTTCTAATTTAATCATACAAACTTTTACTTGTACTTTGAATGCATCTATAATACATGGTATTTGTCTATTATCTTCTATGTCATTTAGTTATTAAAGTAACTTTCCATAGCTCATAAAAGTAATGTTTTTCACAAAGGAAATTTAGAAGACTGACAAGACATATTTATAAGATACCATTGCACCTCTACTGCACAGATTGTCATCCAGATAAGCAAAAAGTAAAATAATGTTATCTATGAGCACAATAACTCAATATATAGGAATTCAAATGTTTTTTTATTTGGTCAAGGAAGCTTCGTTTGTCTTCTCTTTTTTGGCCTCTTAGGTTACTCCATTGCATTTTAGTGCTATCTTCTGTTACATGTGTTTCACAATTAATTCAAAACCTCCTTGTCAAATTATTTATTCTGTAACTCAACTGATGTAAAATATCTTAAATAAATTAATTGCATACTTAAAGAACACATCTAGACATATTGATCTGCTGTCCTGCCATCCTGAATTGTGAAGATAATCAGTTTTCAGCTAAGACTGTTAATGTCTTACCTCCATCAGTGGAGCTTTGGAGAATGGATCAATGGGAGGATGTGGCCTATACTTTTCAGATCTGTTTGGCCAGGGTCAGTAAAATTACACTTTATTTACAATATTCTTATTTTCTCTTGTTGATTATGTGACAGCCTACTAAATCAGAGAAATCATAGTGTTGTTGCTTAGTTACAATGGATTTTCATTTTCAGTAATTCTTCAGCAAATAAAAAGATTTTAACTTTTTTTTGTTTTTTTTTGGTCATTAAAACAAAAGGACTATCAGTGTCTCATCTTAAAATCAACTCCAATTTTTTTATTCACTTTTGTTTTCGCTTTTTTCTCTAGCTAACTGCCTTTCCTCATTCTGCAGTTAGCTCTTCTAAATTTGAATATCTTCTGCCAAAATACTTTCTGGCAATCTACCAATGTTTTCACCATTGATATGTGTCAGCTTTCAGGATTTTTCAGTCTGTTGATTTGTTTCTCTTTGAATTCATCCTTCTTCATTCTGAATAGCTTCCGTATTACACGTTTCTGCTTGATTTTTACTGTGGACGAAGCAATGCTTCCTACTTAGCAAAAATAAATTAAAGAATTCTTTCACTTCCAGAAGCCAGAGAGATCAAGGTGCAGTCTGAAGAGTCTGATCATCACTTAAACTTGGGGGCAAACAAACCAAGCAGAAAGAAGCTTGCCGGTTCCATTAAATTTTATTCTTGCACACTCAGTGAACCTGGAAGATGATTTTACATTTCTACATTACATTACTAACTAGGATTTTTATTATTTGCAAAATCTCCAATTTAAAGTCTTGACTGAAGATTCTTTAATTCATGCACAAACCACAAAATGGATTTTTTTTTTTTTTTTTTTTTTTTTTTTTGCAGCAACAGTGAGAGCTCAGAAATTCCCAGACTGTTTTGATGATAAGGTCCAAGAACTTGCTATGTGATCCATCACTACTAGACTCCCACAACTGCATTAGATTTATTCAAGATTTTCATATAATTTTCATAACTGGCTGAGGTAGGTCATATAACATAAAGTCCTAGCATGTATAATATCAAATTTGTTCTTTACCAGTATCTTATGGGATCTAAACCTGCTACTATATCCTTCTTTATATTATTACAGTGTTGAAAAACACATTTCCATTAGACATTATGTTTCTCATGTTTGAAAAATATTTTCTCTTGTTCAATATTTAGAAGTAGCATGACATGGTAGAAAAGCCTCTAGATTGATTAAGAGGCCTGGTTTTTCATCCTGTTATGTCTTGACTCATTTTTTTTATGATAGTTTTGTATTATTTAAGTTGCTTTTGTTATAAGGAACAGAAGCTCACCCTAGCTAATGTAGGAAAAAAACAATTTCTTGGAGGATGTAAGAAGATACAAGGATAGCTTATTTAAAAAGAAACCAGAAAAACCTTAAAAAATGAAACTCAGGGCAGCTTTTGGAATCCTGGTAGCAACAACAAAGAACTCATCAGGTATTGCTGATGGGATAAAACAGACCAAACCCTCTCAGTCTTCTTTTACTTTCTTGTTTACTCCTTGCTCTGTCACAAATTTCAGATAAAACATATCTTATTGATCTAAATTGAAGAACATGAAGGGAAGCAAATCCTCTTGATTGATCTCCTAACTAGACTGGACCTAATGGGAGAAGACCACTTCCCTCAAAGCAAAATTCAAGTGTGTTAATGGGAAAAGAAAAAAAAAGATATTGGCAAAATAACAAAATGCAAAAGGATGTGGCAAAAATAACAAGTTGTTCACTCAACCTTTATGCTTCCAAAGACGTCACCCCATATTGCTATGGTTTGTTTGATAGGAAATATTAGAAAAGAACCATAATAATTCAACTTGATAATTATATGTGTTTAAATGGGAACCACTTTCTAGCAGTTCTTTCACTGCTTTGGACCATTTCCTTATTCTCCTATAGTAGGCTATAGATGTAGCTTTCAAACTGGCAACATGGCATCTAGTTTTATTCATCATCCTCCTAACTGCTTATCCATAACTTTTAGAGTTATTCTAAAATATAATTTTGTGTCTTGGAAGCTTTCAGTGGCTTTAGCATTATCTATAGATAAATGTAATACTGTTCCGTAGACATGTTCGGCAGAATTAGATGCCCATTCTACTTAGCTATTACAGCATTCTGTCTATAACTTCTTTAAAGTTCTCAAATCACTGAATAATTATTGTAGGACAGAGAAAACATCTGTTTAAAACAAAAATATTTCATATAATTATGTGTAATTCTGGCTTTCTTGCTGCTCCTGTTTTCTAAGACAATTCATATCTGCTTTAAAAAAATTGTGTAGTTCTAGCCAGGCACTGTGGCTCACACCTGTAATCCCAGCAGTTTAGAAGGCAGAGGAAGAGCTCAGGAGTTCAAATCCAGCCTGCACAACATAGCGAGACTTCACCTCTCAAAAAAAAAGAATAATAATAATTAGCTGGGCATAGTGTTACATGCCTGTAGTCTCAGCTGCTTAGGAGGCTGAGGTAGGAAAATTACTTGAGCCCAAGAGTTTGAGGTTGAGGCTGCAGTGAGCTATGGTTGTGCCACTGCACTCCAGCCTGGGTGACAGAGTGAGACCCTGTCTCAAAAATAAAAAAATAAAATAAAATAAAATAAATAAAATAAAATACAAAATAAAATAAAGAAAAAGAAAAACTCATTATAGTTCCTTGTCACTTACAGAGGTTCATAGAGGAAGAATGAAAATTGATACATATTTAAGGAAAAACAGCAAAATTTTCAAAAACTCTGTAAGTTCTTCCATTCTGTTAAAAGGTTCAAACCTGGAGTGAACAGTTATTCATTTAATGGGCCACCTTAATGAATTCGTATATATACACAACTGACTTGAATTTCATTCCTCTGTACGATCAAGTGACAAGTGATGTGAATTTTTATTTTCCGGTGACAACATGGGGTAGAGTGGTTTAAGGAGCCTGCAAAGTAGAATGAAAAACAAATTTGAAAAAGATTTTAAGGAACAGAAAGTCATGCAATGTGGAAATCCTTTTCGGCTGGGGAATCTTCATAGTAAAACTAGCCATTGAGGATTTCCCAGGATAGGAATTGCCAAAAGCTTGTGATAATAGTTGCATCTAGGTTTGGTGCAGTGGCTCATACCTGTAATCCCAATATTTTGGGAGGCCAAGGCAGGAGGCTTGCTTGAGTCCAGGAGTTTGAGACCAGCCTGGGCAACATGGCAAAACCACATCTCTACAAAAAATACAAAAATATTAGCCAGGTGTGATGGCACAAGCCTGTAGTCCCAGCTACTCTGGAGACTGAGGTGGGAGGATCAGTTGAGCCCAGATGATAGAGGCTGCAGTGAGAAACATAAAAGTTGATCCATCATGCTAAAAAGGTCGTTGAAATCGTGTCACTGCACCCCAGGATGGGTGATAGAGTGAGACCCTGTATCAAAAAAAAAAGTTGCATCCAGTATTTAATTTTAAGTCATTTGCGTTTCCATTTTTCCATGCATTTATTTTTTTAATTATACTTTAAGTTCTGGGATACATGTGCAGAACGTGCAGGTTTGTTAAATAGGTAAGCATGTGCCATAGTGGTTTGCTCCACCCATCAACCCGTCACCTACATTAGGTATTTCTCTTAATGCTATCCCTCCCCTAGCCCCCCACCTCCCAACAGGCCCCAGTGTGTGATGTTCCCTTCCCTGTGTCCGTGTGTTCTCGTTGTTCAACTCCTACTTATGAGTGAGAGCATGCAGTGCTTTGTTTTCTGTTCCTGTGTTAGTTTGCTGAGAATGATGGCTTCCAGCTTCATCCATGTCCCTGCAAAGGACATGAACTCATTATTTCATATGACTGCATAGTATTCCATGGTGTATGTGTACCATATTTTCTTTATCCAGTCTATCATTGACGGGCAGTTGGGTTGGTTCGAAGTCTTTGCTATTGTGAACAGTGCTGCAATAAACATACATGTGCATGTCTCTTTATAGTAGAATGATTTATAATAATCCTTTGGGTATCTACCCAGTAATGGGATTGCTGGGTCAAAGGGTATTTCTGGATCTAGATCCTTGAGGAATCGCCACACAGTCTTCCACAATGGTTAAACTAATTTACACTCCCACCAACAGTGTAATAGCATTCCTATTTCTTCATATCCTCTCCAGCATCTGTTGTTTCCTGACTTTTTAATAATCACCATTCTAACTGGCGTGAGATGGTATCTCATTGTGGTTTTGATTTGCATTTCTCCAATGACCAGTGATGATGAGTTTTTTTTCATATGTTTGTTGGCTGCATAAATGCCTTCTTTTGAGAAGGGCCTGTTCATATCCTTTGCAGGCTTTTTGATGGGGTTGATTTTTTTTCTTGTAAATTTGTTTAAGTTCTTTGTAGATTCTGGATGTTAGCCCTTTGTCAGATGGATAGATTACAAAAATTTTCCCCCATTCTGTAGGTTGCCTGTTCACTCTGATGATAGTTACTTTTGCTGTGCAGAAGCACTTTAGTTTAATTAGAGCCCATTTGTCAATTTTGGCTTTTGTTGCCATTGCTTTTGGTGATTTAGTTATGAAGTCTTTGTCCATGCCTATGTCCTGAATGGTATTGCCTACGTTTTCTTCTAGGGGAGGTTTTATGGTTGTAAGTCTTATGTTTAAGTCTTTAATCCATCTTGAGTTAATTATTGTGTAAGGTATAAGGAGGTGGTCCAGTTTCAGTTTTCTGCATTTGGCTAGCTAGTTTTCCCAACACCATTTATTAAATATGGAATCTTTTCCCCATTGCTTGTTTGTGTCAGATTTGTCAAAGATCAGATTGTTGTAGATGTGTGGCATTATTTCTGAGGCTTCTGTTCTGTTCCATTAGTCTATATATCTGTTTTGGTACCAATACCATGCTGTTTTGGTTACCGTAGACTTGTAGTATAGTTTGAAATTGGGTAGCATGATGCCTCCAGCTTTGTTATTTTTGCTTAGGATTGTCTTGGCTATATGGGCTCTTTTTTGGTTCCATATGAAAGTTAAAGTAGTTTTTTCTAATTCTGTGAAAGCAGTCAATGGTAGCTTGATGAGGATAGCATTGAATCTATAAATTACTTTGGGCAGTATGGCCAGTTTCGTGATATTGATTCTTCCTATCCATGAGCATGGATTGTTTTTCCATTTGTTTGTGTTCTCTCTTGTATTCTTGAGCAGTGGTTTATAGTTCTTCTTGACGAGGTCTTTCAAGTTGTATTCCTAGGTATTTTATTCTCCTTGTAGCAATTGTGAATGAGAGTTCACTCATGATTTGGCTCTCTGTTTGTCTATTATTGGTGTATAGGAACGCTTGTGATTTTTGCACATTGATTTTGTATCTTGAGACTTTGCTGAAGTTGCTTATCAGCTTAAGGAGATTTTGGGCTGAGATGATGGGGTTTTCTAAATACACAATCATGGCATCTGCAAACAGAGACAATTTGACTTCTCTTCCTATCTGAATATCCTTTATTGCTTTCTCTTGCCTGTTTGCCCTGGCCAGAACTTCCAATACTGTGTTGAACAGGAGTGGTGAGAGAGGACATCCTTGTCTTGTACTGCTTTTCAAAGGGAATCCTTCCAGTATGATATTGAGTTGTGGGTTTGTCATAAATAGCTCTTATTATTTTAAGATACGTTACATCAGTACTGAGTTTGTTGAGAGTTTTTGGCATGAAGGTGTGTTGAATTTTATCAAAGGCCTTTTCTGCATCTATTGAGATAACCATGTGGTTTTTGTCATTGGTTCTCTTTATGTGATGGATTACATTTATTGATTTGCATATGTTGAACCAGCCTTGCATCCCAGGGATGAAGCTGACTTGATCGCGGTGGATAAGCTTTTTGATGTGCTGCTGGATTCTGTTTGCCAGTATTTTATTGAGGATCTTCACATTGATGTTCATCAGGGATATTAGCCTGAAATTTTCTTTTTTTGTTGTGTCTCTGCCAGGTTTTGGTATCAGGATGATGCTGGCCTCATAAAATGAGTTAGGGAGGAGTCCCTCTTTTTCTATTGTTTGGAATAGTTTCAGAAGGAATGGTTTCAACTCCTCTTTGTACCTCTGGTAGAATTTGGCTGTGAATCTGTCTGGTCCTGGGCTTTTTTTTATTGGTAGGCTATTAATTACTGCCTCAATTTCAGAACTTGTTATTGATCTGTTCAGGGATTCGACTTCTTCTTGGTTTAGTCTTGGGAGGATGTATGTGTCCAGGAATTTATCTGTTTCTTCTAGATTTTTAAATTTATTTGTGTAGAGTTGTTTGTAGTATTCCCTGATGGTAGTTTTTATTTCTGTGGGATCAGTGGTGATATCCCCTTCATCATTTTTTATTGTGTGTATTTGATTCTTCTCTCTTTTCTTTCTTATTAGTCTGGCAAGCGGTCAATCTATTTTGTTGATTTTTTTTTCAAAAAACCAGCTCCTGGATTCATTGATGTTTTGAAGGGTTTTTTTTGTCTCTGGCTCCTTCAGTTCTGCCCTGATCTTGGTTATTTCTTGTCTTCTCCTAGCTTTTGAATTTGTTTTTTCTTGCTGCTCTAGTTCTTTTAATTGTGATGTTAGGGTGTCGATTTTAGATCTTTCCTGCTTTCTCCTGTAGGCATTTAGTGCTATAAATTTCCCTCTAAACACTGCTTTACCTGTGTCCAGAGATTCTGGTACACTGTGTCTTTGTTCTCATTGGTTTCAAAGAACTTATTTCTTTCTGCCTTAATTTCGTTATTTATCCAGTAGTCATTCAGGAGCAAGTTGTTCAGTTTCCATGTAGTTGTGTAGTTTTGAATGAGTTTCTTAATCCTGAGTTCTAATTTGATTGCACTGTGATCTGAGAGACTGTTATGATTTCCATTCTTTTGCATTGGCTGAGGAGTGTTTTACTTCCAATTATGTGGTCAGTTTTAGAATAAGTCCGATGTGGTGCTGAGAAGAATGTATATTCTGTAGATTTGGGATGGAGAGTTCTGTAGACACCTATTAGGTCTGCTTGGTCCAGAGCTGAGTTCAAGTCCTGAATATCTTTGTTAACTTTTTGTCTTGTTGATCTGTCTAATATTGACAGTGGGGTGTTACAGTCTCCCACTATTATTGTGTGGGAGTCTAAGTCTCTTTGTAGGTCTCTAAGAGATTGCTTTATGAATCTGGGTGTTCCTGTATTTGGTGCATATATATTTGAGACAGTTAGCTCTTCTTGTTGCATTGATCCTTTTACCATTGTGTAATGCCCTTCTTTGTCTTTTTTGATCTTTGTTGGTTTAAAGTCTGTTTTATCAGAGACTAAGATTGCAATCCCTGTTTGTTTGTTTTTTAACTTTTTATTTGCTTGGTAGATCTTCCTCCATCCCTTTATTTTGTGCCTATATGTATCTTCGCACGTGAGATGGGTCTCCTGAATACAACACACCGATGGGTCTTGACTATCCAATTTGCCAGTCTGTGTCTTTTAACTGGGGCATTTAGCCCATTTACATTTCAGGTTAATATTGTTATGTGTGAAGTTGATCCCATCATTATGATGCTAGCTGGTTATTTTGCCCACTATTTGATGAGGTTTCATCATAGCGTTGATGGTCTTTACAATTTGGTATGTTTTTGCAGTGGCTGGTACTGGTTTTTCCTTTCCATATTCAGTGCTTCCCTCAGGAGCTCTTGTAAGGCAGGCCTGGTGGTGACAAAATCTCTCAGCATTTGCTTCTCTGTAAAGGATTTTATTTCTCTTTTGCTTATGAAGCTTAGTTTGGGTGGATATTAAATTCGGGGTTGAAAATTCTCTTCTTTAAGAATGCTGAGTATCAGCCCCCACTCTCATTTAGCATGTAGAGTTTCTGCAGAGAGATCCACTGTTAGTCTGATAGTCTTCCCTTTGTGGGTAACCTGACCTTTCTCTCTGGCTGCCCTTAACATTTTTTCCTTCATTTCAACCTTGGTGTATCTGATGATTATGTGTGTTTGGGTTGCTCTTCTCAAGGAGTATCTTGGTGGTGTTCTTGGTATTTCCTGATTTTGGATGTTGGACTTTCTTGCTAGGTTGGGGAACTTCTCCTGGATAATATCCTGCGAATGTTTTCCAACTTGGTTCCATTCTCCCCATCACTTTCAGGTACACCAATCAAACATAGGTTTAGTTTTTTTCACATAGTCTCATATTTCTTGGCTGCTTTGTCCCTTTTTATTCTTTTTTTCTCTAATCTTGTCTTCATGCTTTATTTCATTAAATTGTTCTTCAATCTCTGATATCCATTTTTCCGTTTGATTGATTTGGCTATTGATACTTGTGTATGCTTCACGAAGTTCTCGTGCTGTTTTTCAGCTCTATCAGGTCACTTATGCTCTTCTAGAAACTGATTATTCTAGTTAGCAATTCCTCTAACCTTTTATCAAGGTTCTTAGCTTCCCTGCATTGGGTTAGAACATGCTCCTTTAGCTCGGAGGAGTTTGTTGTAATGCACCTCCTGAAGCCTACTTCTGTGAATTTGTCAAACTCACTCTCTGTCCAGTTTTGTTCCCTTGTGGTGAGGAGTCGTGATCCTTTGGAGAGGAGGCGTTCTGATTTTTGGAATTTTCAGCCTTTCTCTGCTGGCTTTCCTCATCTTCGTGGATTTATCTGCTTTTGGTCTTTGATGTTGGTGACCTTCGGATGGGGTTTCTGGGTGGACATTCTTTTTTGTTGATGTTGCTATTCCTTTCTGTTTGTTAGTTTTCCTTCTAACAGTCAGGCCCCTCTGCTGCAGGTCTGCTAGAGTTTGCTGAAGGTCCACTCCAGACCCTGTTTGCCTGGATATCACCAGCAGAGGCTGCAGAACAGCGAAGATTGCTGCCTGTTCCTTCCTCTGGAAGCTTCGTCCCAGAGGAGCACCTGCCAAATGCCAGCCGAAGCTCTCCTATATGAGATGTCTGTCGACCCCTGCTGGGAGGTGTCTCCCAGGCAGGAGGCATGGGGGTCAGGGACCAACTTGAGGAGGCAGTCTGTCCCTTGCAGAGCTCGAGCACTGTGCTGGGAGATTTGCTGCTCTCTTCAGAGTCAGCAGGCTGGAACATTTAAGTCTGCTGAAACTGTGTCCACAGCCACCCCTTCCCCCAGTTGATCTGTCCCAGGGAGATGGGAGTTTTATCTATAAGTCCCTGACTGAGGCTGCTGCCTTTCTTTCAGAGATTCCCTGCCCAGAAAGGAGGAATCTAGAGAGGCAGTCTGGCTTTGCCGAACTGCGGTGGCCTCTGCCCAGTTCAAAATTCCTGGCGGCTTTGTTTACAGTGTGAGGGGAAAACTGTCTACTCAAGCCTCAGTAATGGTGGATGCCCCTCCCTGCACCAAGTTCGAGCATCCCAGGTTGACTTCAGACTGCTGTGCTGGCAGTGAGAATTTCAAGGCAGTGGATCTTAGCTTGCTGGGCTACATGTGGGTAGGATCCACTAAACTAGACCACTGGGCTACCTGGCTTCAGCCCCCTTTCCAGGGAAGTGAATGGTTTTGTCTCATTGGCATTCCAGGCACCACTGGGGTATGAAAAAACTCCTGCAGCTTGCTCAGTGTCTGCCCAAATGACCACCCAGTTTTGTGCTTGAAACCCACAGCCCTGGTGGTGTAGGCACCCAAGGGAATTTACTGGTTTGTGGCTTGTGAAGACTGTGGGAAAAGCGTAGTATCTAGGCCAAAGTGCACAGTTCCTCATGGCACAGTCCCTCATGGCTTCCCTTGGCTAGGGGAGGTAGTTCCCTGACTCCTTGCACTTCCCTGGTGAGATGACTCCCATCCTGCTTCTCCTCACCCTTTATGGGCTGTACCCACTTTCTAACCAGTCCCAATGGGATGAGCTGGGTACCTCAGTTGGAAATACAGAAATCATCCACCTTCTGCTTTGATCTTGCCGGGAGCTGCAGACTGGAGCTATTCCTATTCAGCTATCTTGCCCGTGACCTTTCCATGCTTTTATATTGGACATTGTGTCTATCATTACAATATCCCTTCCCCTCTTCCCTGATTATGTGGCAACCATTTGGTTTAGATGAGATGAACCTTTTTTCCTCCTCCAACAGTCATAGCAAATTAGTCTAAATGATCAGGTAATCTCATAATACTCTACATAGCCATTAGTTTGAAAGTAGTCTAGGCTGAATCCATTCAACACTTTTCCTAACATGTTCTGAGACAGTGCTGTTTCCTCTGCCTAGAATTGCCATCTTTCAGATGTCCACATGACTTCTACAGTTTCTTCAAGTTTCTCTTTAAATGCACCTTCTCCATGAAGTTTTCCTTTACTCCCCTAACTAAAACATAAACTACATCTTGTGCCCTTCTGTGATCACTGCATATTTATATTTAATGACTTGTTTATTATCTATCTCCCCAAAGAAAAATGCAACTCTGTGACAGCAGAAGTTTCTGAGTATTTTTTTCACTGTTAATTCTCCAATTCTTGAACCAATAACTGTTTGTTGAATGAATGATTTTGTGTAGTTAGAGATTTATTTTTCTACCACATACAACCAAAAATCCTAAGGGCTACAGCTCTGATTTAATGTCCATTCACTATACCATTTATTGTTATTATTTTTTTTAGAAAACTCAGTTAAATATGAAGATCTTATATTTCTGGGTACTTTGGGAAATCTGAGATAAATTATTTGTCCCTTTTAGGGTAACTTGGTCACAAAAAATGAAACATTATTGTAAGAATATATCAAGGAAAGTGGAGCAAAAGGCCAGTAGGAAAACCATGACTCTCTGGAGAAGTCAACGGGTGAGAAAGAAGGCTATGTTTTTTAAACATATACAGAATAGGAAAGCTAGTTCACATAAATATTAAGGGAAGTGTGATAACTCAAGGCTGAGACTGGGTCTTTCCATTTATCATTGATCCAGTACACAGAGAAAGTGTTCAATAGATTGTTGTAGAAATGAAATAGCACTGGAAAAGAGCTTGGAGTTGGAATTACCGCTAACTAGGTGTTAGATGTGTTATTTAGTCTGCTTTTGCTAGGCCTTAGTACCTTCATCTATAAAATAACAGTGTTGGACTTCATAATTAAGTCCTTTCCAACTATAAAATATCCTATAATTTTAACTGCTTATATATGAGTGGAGACATGCACATACTTTCATCTAATGGAAATAAAGATATAGTTCTTAAAAATTTCCTTTGCAAATGTATTTTGGTTAATATAGCTGCCATCAATTTGGCTTATAAAATAGTGTTTTCAATGATCTTTTAGCATGATAGATTAACTTTTATGTTCCTAAAGCCATTTCCTCTGAATGCTGCTGAATTCACACTTCACTAATGGCAAGGATCTGATTAGAACTAATTTCGTAGTGATTCTTTGACATTTTCAAACACAGAAATGTGTGTGCTTTTCTGAATAAAAGTCAGAGCATACCATAAATTGTAAAAGTTACTATTAAAGTTCAGTCTAATATTGGATAGTAGTTATGAAAGTAAAAGTGCCTGAAAGGCTAAACACTTGCGAAATGAGTTTCTTTAAAGTTTTTCCATCCTTCATTTCTTTTAGTTTTATCTCCCATAATTCTGTACACCCAGATCCACTGGACCTGTTTCCAGATTTGTGTCCCTGTCATTACCCACTTTTTCAGTTCCTCAGCTTCACTATTTGATAAAACTTAAAGAAGCTGATGGTGTTTAGCAGCATAGGCTAACAAGTCAGCCTCTCTCACTCAATGAGAGTGAGAAGTCAATGCAGAAACTCAGTCCTGTGGATAGGGTCTGTATAGGAGAGAACAGACTTCTAAGTGACATAAGCACCAGCAGTTTTTCCCTAAGTCCCAAATTAATGAATCTAGTACAAGGAAATTTGGGGGAGAAACACAATATCTTAACATTTGTGACTGGGCCGCTCGATTATATTACTAGGAAATATGACAATTTCAAATCTACTTCAGTGATGGAGTTTTGCTCCTGGAAGAATTCTTCCCTAGGCTGGACTTAATTCAGAAACTAAATGATGGTCCTGTCCTACAGTAAGAATTGATTAGTGGAACAAGCCAGAGAAAGTAAAGGCAGGAGGAAGAAGGGAGCTGAAAATGCCTTTATTTTTATCATAAGGAACCAGTGAGGCAGACGTAAGAAGGAACAATAAGGTTTAGGCGAGAGTATAATTGTTGAGGCTAAGGAAGTTGTTTAATAAAGAGTATAATTAATAATTTGAGTGAATTTCCATTTTATTCATAAGTTAAAATTTTAATTTATGATATGTTAAAAATGGTATAAATTCAAAACCATTTTACAAAATCTATCAGAAAGGGGTCAGATTTCATGCTGATGCACAGTTGTTTTTTAAAATAAAAATTCAACACAAGTTTTCTTTTTCCTTCCCCAAACCGAAATATATCTTCCTTTTCTCTCTCTTTTTTTCTCTTCTTTCCTCCCTTCTTACCTTCCCTTCTCCCTTTCCTTTGAGTCCTGTAGGGCATAGCTAAATTTTACATAGGGGCCATGTTGAATGTGAAAGACAGCGTGTTCAAAACTGTGCTCATATTCAGTGAGTAAGTAGCTCACACTATGAAAGGCCTATAGAGCTGATGGTGTTTGAGGTCTCCCGTCTCATGTTCATTTTGGAGTAGACGTTTAATGACTGGAATAGCACATAAATTATCTGATTACTTTTGTATTTTTTTCTTTTTCTTTTTGGCCAAGTGTGCATAACTGAAATTTCAGAAGTTCAGTGCTATATGATATGACTATCTTATCATGCTGAAGAGAGGCTAAGAATATGGACTAGGAAAAGGCCATTTAAATACCTATTTAGGTGGTTATAAATGACATCTGAATAAAATTTATAAACAATATTGAGGAAATGTGAGCCAAATAACAGAGCTAATTAAGAAGTTTCTGGATCTGTTAAAGAGGCAATTATTGATGGAATTTTTGAAGAGCACTGTTCCTTAAACTTTGGAAAGCCTAATTATCTTGAGCATTTGGGTAAAAATGCAGATTCTGGGCCTCATTCCAGTAATTCTGATTCAGTAAGATCAGAATGGAAACCAGAAAAGAGAACTTTAAATGAACAAAAGGTGTTTTGGATGCCGGTGTCTTCTGGTCTCATTTTGAAGACCCAGGTCCTAGATGGAAAGAGAAGGAAAGACAATTACCGTACATTGGGGTTAGTTTTGACAAGGAAAATGGTGAGTTTTCTCCTGAAGGAGAAGAGAAGATTTTTAAAATGAAATTAAGAAAGAGCTAAACTGAGGTTAGAAAGAAGACAGTGGTCTTAATTTGGAAGATGAAATAGACTGAAAGATGATCTTTCAGGAGTCAGAGAATGGTGAAGAGCAACCAGGGGAAGCTTGAAAAGCATGGATAAGGTTTGAAATAGCTCTCATAGCTGAGTGATTATGACAACGCACTGGGTCTGCTTGAGTCTTCATAATATTATCTGTTAAATGATGAGATTGGAGCATCATAAACTTTGAGGCCCTTCCCAACTATAAACAATTGTTCAATTCTTCCATGGGAGAAGTTTCTATCAGCACATCATCTCTGAGTATAAAGTACCGCTATCCATAACAGTTGTGACGGCAGGTATTTTCCTCCAGGCTCAGGGACAGGTCCTCTGAAGGCAACATATTTCCATCTTAAGGAAAAATGATTTCAACTATAATCTCCATACTGCCTAACCTCCATTTTGACTCTAAGAATTATTTTCCTAAAGAGTGAACAATAAACATTGTTAAACAGCAGCGATTAGCCAGTTTAAAATTAGGTAGTATAAACTTTTGGAAAACTGAGTCTGTAAGATTCTACAATGTTTTCCCATTTTGGCAAGCAAATCAGTCAGTAACTTGAAAGGCGATGATCTACCTCTAAATTATAGATTTTTATTTTTTCTTTCTTCTGCTCTTTTTCACTATAGGCTTGGGATTTTTGTTGTTGTTGTTACTCGTTTTAGTTTTTCCTGTCTCATCTCTTAACTTGACTCTCCTTATTGATGTTAACCATGAATGTTGGGAAAGCAGTTTTACAGCATATATCATATCCTTCTTGGACAGAGATAAAGAGATTCAGACAAATACTTAGACAGTTAGAAATTGCAATCCATTCTACTTTTGACTTAGTTATGGTAGGCGGCAGCTCTCTGATCTCATGCTGATGAACAGATTGAATTATAAATACAAAGCTAATATTTATTGGATGCTTACTGTGATTCAGGCCTCTCTACTATCAAAAGAGAGGGCCCAAAGAGTGCCCTTGTATATAGAAAGTGTGATATTTAATTTTGTTAACTTGACTAGGCTATGGATCCAATGTTTTTGTCAAACACCAATCTGAGATGTTACTATGAAGACATTTCTTCAATGTGATTATCATTTAAATAAGTGGACTAAGTAAAGCAGTTTACCATCCATAATGTGGGTGGGCCTTATCCCATTAGTTGAAGGCCTTAAGAAAAAAGACCAAAGTTTCCCGAAGAAAAAGGAATTGCGCCTCCAGATTGCCTTTGGATGCAAGACTGCAACATCAACTCTTGCTGGAATTTCCAGCTTATCAGCCTGCCCTACCCTGTGAATTTCAGACTTGCTAGCCCCTATAATCGCATGAGCCAATTGCATAAAATCTCTGCTCTGTGTATGTTTATACATGTGTGTGTGTGTATATTTGTATGTATGTGTGTATATATATATGTATATGTGTGTGTGTGTATATATATCTGTGTTTATGATATATAAGTCAGGGTTCTCCAGAAAAACAGAATGAATAGGAAAGCATATATATATATATATATATATATATATATAAAATATCTATATATGTATAATCTATAGAACCCTAATACAGAAGGCAACTGATAAAACATGGGACCTCCTAATGGGTCAGTGGCTTCAATCTATTTGGGATGAAGAACATTGCCAAGACTCAGATGAAAGGCACAAGCTTTTTACCCAGGAAAATGTGTTTGCAGGTACATACATATAAAATTTTGCATACTTATTCATGCAAGGTATCCAAGGATTAATCCTTGTACTGAGTTTAGATATCAAACTGATTTGTTTCTAAGTAAAATGCAATGAGACCTTCTAGGTTGGAGGTCTTATTGATTTTCACTCAGATTGCAGATAGAAGTTAAAGGCCAAAAATGTGGTGCGCAGATAAGAATGTTATTTACAGTCTTCTTCTGGAAGGACCTGAAACCAAAAAACTGCTTCTGTTGATGCACTTTTGAAGGACATTAAAATTACAAAATGCACACATCCTGAGGCAGCATAGGGTATAAAGCCAAAAAGTTAATGGGAAGGGAGGGCTCCCATATGACAGTTGAATTGACACAATAGTTTTACCAAACACACTTAGAAACTCAACTACTGGAATGCGCACGAGAAATAGGTAAAAATAAGAGCAACCCAAATAGGTGCTGATTCTTAATACCAAATTGTCAATGGAAGATTTCATGAATTCCTCCCAGAATCTAGAATATGCCTATTCTTTGTTTCTTGTTACTTTATGGAAAATTATTCCTTTTAAGATGATTTTGTAGATATTTCAAAGAAAATTTTAGAGAGTTGATTTTCAAAGGGCTACTAGCTCAAGTGATGACCTTTGACCCATAAATATGAGCAAAAAGTGGCTGCTAGAAATTAGTACAAAGAGGACTCAGATTCTGTCAAAGTTTAGTAAAAACAAAAAAAAACTATAAAATAGAGCAACACAAAATATGAAGGATATCATTTGTTGAATTTAAAAGATCAGAGATCTTCAGTTAAATATTTTGTAGGTTAACTCATTTTTTGCATATATCAAAAAAATCTTTTCCTGTCATCTCAACATATATATGTACGACTTCTTATTAAGTCATTGTACTTTACTTTAATGCTACACTGTTATCAAAAATATTCAAACCCTCACATACAAAAATTATAAGCTGAGAAATGAAGAATGCTATCATCGCATTGTGTATAGTTTTGCAATGAATTTAATGCTAGGCAAGTTCAGGCATATCTAAAGGTGCAGGCTGAAATTATAGAGTAAGATTTTGTTAAGGATTGGCAAGTCATGTTATAGCAAATTCTGTGTATAACATGGTACGAAGGTTAATTTTATGTGTCAACTTGACTAAGCCACAGGATACTCATATTTTGGCCAAACACTGTTCTGGTGTGTCTGTGGGGGTGTTTTTGGATGGGATTAACATTTAAATTGGTCAAATGAATAAAGCAGATTGCCCTCCCTTTTGAGGGTGGGCCTGGGTTCAATCAGTTGATGGTCTGACTTAAACTGAAACATCAGCTCTTCCTAGGTATCAAATTTGTCCGACTTTGGACTGGAACTACACCATCGGCTGTCCTAGATCTGTAATTTAGTGACTCACCCTGCAGATTTTGGGACCTGTCAGTCTCTATAATTGGGCCAATTCTTTATAATATATCTCTTTCTCTGTCTATGTATATACATTCTATTAGTTCTGTTTCTCTGGGGAATACTGACCAATGCACATAGTATTAAAATAGTTTTAGCACTTATTTTAAATTTTGGATGCTTCTGTGTTTTCTATGATAGTGGTATTGTAGGCTTTACATTCTTGCATACCTTTAATATTTATAAAGATTCCGTTTTTCAAATGTTTAAAATTACTCTTAAAACTAAAATTATTGGTAAAATATGAAAAACATGGAAAGAATCTTGTGATAAGATTGATCTGGTTTAAGATGATATAAGATGTTGTATTATGTTAATAAGGTTATTCAGTTGATGTTATCCACATTAATAAAAACATAAAATAAAATATTTTGCCAGAAATTCTATAAAATCACTAGAAATTTAAAGACAAAATATAGCAAGAAAGATAAAGACAAGTCATTTTTGTCGGGATCATTTTTATGGCAACAAAAGTTACTCAAATCCTAGATATGTTTATGCAGTGAAATTTTGAAAAGAGTTTTACAATCTCTGCCAAGTTACTACATCATGAAACAAAACAAAGTGAGCAGAAAAATAGGCTTTCTAATTCTTTCAGAATAAATGAAACAGCTTAATGTTATCGAAAATTTATGCAAACACAATTTGAATCTGATGCTGAAAATGCACTTATTAAATGACATTCTATTATATTGTAACAATTAAATTAGATTAGCAGGCAGCTACAAAAATACAATTAGTACATTGTCTGAAAATGAAGCTAAGAGAAGAATGTGCATACAAGTTATTTGACAATTAGTTTATAGACTGACATGTGAAATCTTTACAATTCAACTGGACAAGAGAAAAAATAATTTAGAGCTCCCTATTTGCTTATTTTTATATGATATGTGATATAAGGAAACTTGTTACTTTGCAAATCACTTGGCACAAACAGAAAAAGAAATTTGGTTTAAAATTGTGAGGAAATAATTCAATAAAAATCAGCATAAGTTCTCCAAATTTTAAAATATAACAGAAATGAATATTTCATTATGAAGTTTAAGTTTCAGTCTGTTTATCTATGCTTTTTCAAAATGAACACAGCTATAATTATGTGCCATACTCTAAGCTAATTCATGTGTTAAGTGGTATTTGTAAATATTATCTCACTTAATACCCTATGAGGTAGATATAATTAGCATTACTAATTTACATTCAAGTAAACGGTTTAAAGAAGTCAAGGTCAAATAGCAATTAAATGGGAGAGGCAGAGCTCTAGTTGCAGGTCGTTCAGCCTTTAAACCTTATTCCTTTAACAACTATTATATTATAACTTGTAGGAATTCAACTTTGAAATAATAGTTTTCTCTAAATCCTCTTTCATGCTTGTGGATCAGTTAAATTAAAGTGTGTCATGAGATTGCAAAGCATGTCATTCAAAACTATTGCATTTAGAAACTAATTTTCTATGTGAATTCAGACTTTCTTCTAAAGGTAAACCAAATTAAATAAATTAATTAAATGTTGATGTTGAGGCTACTATGATATACATATCAATAATTTAAAAATTTATAGAAACACTATCATTGTTCTCATTTAATTACTTTCTATTAACTATTTTAAATTTAAACTTAGAAAATGTGGTTGTACTAAAGTTAACACTTTCATCTCTTCCTTGAGTTCAACATTTGACTTGAAAAATCACAGATTTTATATAAAATGAACATTTAGTTATGACAAATTCTCTATTGTCTCATATTTATGACAAAAACCAGCATACACCCCAAAATTATCTCACATCCAGGTCTTCAAACTGAATCCTGAATTCTTATCAATGAACTGTGCTGTTTACAGATAAGTTTGTCTCAATACATTAAAAATATTTAAATAATCATAGTTTTAAAACTAATACAAGAAACCAAAGATAATCAGTAGTTTTTTCAAGAAAAAGTTAACTTTAGATATATAATTTTTAGTATGTAATTTTTTATTAGAGATTTATTAAGCTATCAAAAATAAAAGTCTGTTTGGTTTTTATTTATTTTAATTTCCTATATAATTTGACATGTAAAATTTCAGTTTTGCTGCAATTGTAGATAGATAAAACTTTTGAACATTTTGCTTATTTGATAATTATTTTTAAGAAATTACCTTCACCTGCATTGTGTCTCCATTTTACTATAGAATCATATCACTCTCTACCTCAAAAATAGCTTCTTTCCTATAATCTATTCTTTCATAATAATAGTATCTGGGATTTTGTACTTTAGTGTTTAAATAGATTATTTTCTTGTTTTTCAATCAGATAATGCATAAAACATTTCATGAGCCTTTAAATACTGCTTTGTTCTTAACAGCAGGTTATCAAAATAAAAAGTTCTATGATTAGTGGTATATATCAAATTCAAATAACAAAATACATGCAATAATTTCTTTTTTATCTTCCTAATACTACATGGCCAATTTCACGTTCAACCATGTCAGAATTAGCTGTGACCAAAGTATGCAGAGCATCAATTTGTAATGGCTTGTAAATACAGGTCTACATGTTGTGGGATTAATATTTTTCATGCACAGCAAATCAGAACAAACATATTTTCTTCAGTCATGTCAGACCCTGACAATGTCATATTCACATGCCCTTCACAACCAAGACCAAGACATTCACAGTTTGTAAAGAGACTGAGTTGATAAGTGACAGAAACTGACAAGCACCAGCTTCAGATATCGTTTTAGAGATCCTGCATTTATGATTTATGTAAAATTTATAAATCAGTGTATCCAAAATTACATTTTTAGTAATAGAATGATAGTAAGTGCATCTCCTTCAAACAATAAACAAGCCTATTTACCTTTTCCTTACTTAATAATTTCCTAGTTAATAATTTAGGCATTTTGTAATATTTATTATAGTTTAAGCTTATTAATAATGACAAACATAGTAAAGACACCTGATTTGAAGTAGAAAAGAGGGGTACAAAAAGATACCTGGGGGCCAGATAGACTTATTAGCTGGATGACTTTGACAAGTTTCTTAATCCTCTAAGTAGCAATTTTTTAAATCTGAAATCTGAAACATGAGATTATTCAGGACTACCTCACATGTTTTTGTGAGGATTAAATTTTTAATCAGTACAAAATTACTAGTGCAGTCTGGCTGGAAGTAGGTACAGTACTCAGTAAACATTCATTCTCTGCCCTTGTTTTTTTCAGTGTTTTTCTCTCATTAACTATCTAGAATTATGTTACCCAATATGGTAACCACCAACCATGTGAGTGTATCGAGCACTTGAGGTGTGGCTGTTCTGAAATGAGATGTGTTGCAAGTGAAAAATATATACTAGATTTTGAAGACTTACGATAAAAAATGCAAAATATCTAATTTAATATTTATATTGATTACGTTAAAATGGTACTATTTTATACATATTACTGTGCATGAAATACAGTATTAAATAAATTTCATGTTTCTTTCTTCTTAATGTACTGCAAGACAATTTTAAATTACATATGTATTTGTGTCTCACATTGTATCTCTAATAGTGCTTACCTAGAAATGAAAAGATTTTAGAATTCCAAGATTTTAATAAAATTCCCAATTTATATAAAAAGAAAAAGGCTTAACTATGCTTTCATATTTTAGATTCCTTGTAGAAACAAATAATATATTATTACAATCTTATAAAAAGAAAATCAAATCATATCAGCTAACAAACACAGTTACAAGGTGAAAAGGAGTTTTTCTTCATCTACTACAATTTAAAAAATGGGAATAAAGTAGAAAAAAATCGTATTGTTATCCTTGTTCTCCCTGCTTTGAATATAATGGCTGTATAGGGCATCGCTCAAGCCCATATTCTTTACAGCCAAAGAAGTCAAGTGTTCTCCTGAACTACCTAAGATTTATTGAGGTCTTGATCAGTCAGATTCCTTAACCTAGAGAGGGCCATAGCCAATTTCTCAGAAGGCAGAGAGAGTGACAAGAGAAACTGCTAGTACTAGATATTCTGAGCAACTTCTGTATACTATAATAAAGCATGCTTTGTAAAAGGCAAGTCTGCTCATATCTTTTTCCTTCTTAAAATCTTCAATTACTCCTCACAGTTTTTACAAGAAAGCTAGAAGTCTGGTTTCTTGAGCAGAAGTTTCCCTTGTTAACATACACAATTGTTTTTTCTCCTTGTCCCTATAAAGGTGTGGAGCATTACAGGGGTAGGAGTCCTCTCTGCCTCATGCCTGCTTTAGGCCATGCAGTCCAGCCTTACCTGGCCTAGCCACACTTCTGGTGTAATAAGAGCATGTGAAAAATGTTTGCTTTGCTATTATTCTGCTTGTAAGTTTTCTTTTCCCCCAAAAAAACACCCGTGTTCTTTATACCTGTCCTCTTAGCATGTATGTTCAAGTGAAGAGACAAACAGATAATAAATAAGAGAGACATCTTAAATATATAGAATTAGATAGTGATAACTACTAAGGAAAAACAAGTATTGAAGAGGAATAAGGAGTGCTCATTATAGAAGTTTGGGTTTTAGATGGGATGGTGCTATGGTCTGTATATTTGTGTCCCCCCACCAAATTCATATGTGGGAACCCAATCGCCAAGGTGACACTATAAGCAGGTGACACTTTTGGTAAGTGATTAGATCATAAGCCCACAGCTGTCACGAGCAGATTAGTGTTCTTATAAAAGAGGCTCCAGAGAGCTGCTTGCTCCTTTCACCATATGAGGACACAGCAAGAAGGTGCCATCTATAAACCAGAAAGCAGACCCTCACTAGACACAGAGCCTACAGGCCATTGATCTTGGACTCCTCAGCCTCCAGTACTATGAGAAATGAATTTTTTTGTTTATAAGATACAACATATCGTACTGACCAAAAGCAAAAAACAAAATGAAGAAGTAGAATAGAAAATAATATCATTTGCTGCAGCAAAAATAGGAATTATTTCAAACTCATACACCCACATTCAGCTATGTGTTTACTGGAAAATGATATATAGTGTGTTTCTTAATGTGGGTCACGTACAGAGAGTTCGAAAAATACTATGCTGGCTGATAAGAGGACTTCTCAAATAGCATCTGCTACAGAGAAGTTAAGAAAATGAAGAAGGCCCAAGAAGATGTGATGGGCTCTTATCTCCAGGAAAAATGAAAGCCTAGGGCTAAATGAAGGTAGTAAGGCATCCATTTATCCCATCTGTTGAATTAGAGATTTTTTAAAAACTGCATTTAATGGCTAGAGTTTCTTGTTCTTTTTATTTTGATGTCCATTGTATGCATTTGTGCAAGTGTATAGTTGTGTATATTTATGTGATTTACCATAGTGGCCACCAGTAAAAGCCTGAAAAGAAAATATAAAGAGCCCATATACTTATTTTCAAAAGAAGTGAGGAAAATAAGAATAGAAGCCAGGCATGGAGGTACATTCCTATAGTCCCTTCTGCTGGGGAGGTAGATGTGGAAGAATTGCTTGAGCACAGGAGTTAGAGGTTGCAGTGAGCTATTATCACACTGCTGCACTCCAGGCTGGGCAATAGAGCAAGATCCGATTTCTTGAAAAAAAAAAGAAAAAAGAAAAAAGAAAATTGAGAACAGAACCCCAAGAGATGGAATGAGAGTGGAGAAGGCTAAGTCTTTGGGAGCTGCTGCGAAGTGAGAAGATAATGGAGAATGAGCTAGCAGAGACCTGTGGAAAGAATTAAGAACTGAGCTTTATGAAGGCCCATGTTAGATTTTCAAACCTGGTCCACATAGGCATTTTCTAAGACTCAATCTTGGTTTTTTGATAAATCTCCCTACACTACCTTCCTCATTAAATGTGTCTCTTTTGATTCTGCAATTATTATTTTAATGTAGATGATTCTTAATAAATCTCTACCCATAAACATAGTTTTCCTGAGTTCCAGTGTAGCATCTTCAAATGCCTGCTAAGCAGTTCTTTGAATATTTCTTTCATTGTATTTTCTGAGAACCTAAACTGCATTCAGGACTATCCATATACGTCTGGAGAGCTGGCAGTTCAGGCCTATTACGGATAACTGTGCATGAGAAAATGAAACATCTTTTAGTCTCTCCTAAAGGTATAAGTAGGGAAAAATCAAACTCTTTAAAGTCGATTAAAAAAAATAAGAAGATAAATACCTCTACAGTCCAGGTAGTGGGCCACCATGAACCTACACCAAAAGAGCAACCAAGGCTAGAAGGAGCTATCCTCCTCCAAGCTCAGAGCAGGAGGGAAGTGAAGGGGAATCTTAAGGAGATTTCCTAAACAAAGAAAGGAAAGCTTTTTTTTCCTTGAATTCAATGGTATGTGTTTGTGTTTGGACATTCCTGTGTTTTCTTGTTTTAAATTTTATTTTCTTTAGAGACAGTGTCTTACTCTGTCACCCCAGCTGGAGTGCAGTGGTACAACCGTAGCTCACTGCTGCCTCTACCTCCTAGGCTCAAGTGATCCTCCTGCCTCAGCCTCCCAAGTAGCTGGGACTACAGGCACATGCTACCACACCTACCTTTTTTTTTTCCTTGTAGACACAGGGTCTCATTATGTTTCCCAGGCTGGTCTTGAATTCCTGGGCTCAAGCAATCCTTCTGCCTTGACCTCCCAAAGTGTTGGGGTTATAGGTGTGAGCTACTGTGCCCAGGTCCCTGTGTTTTCTTGGAAGAAGTACTTAACTATTTCTACGTTGTTTCTTCTCTGTTGTGCCTACAAACTGTCGTTCTTTGGAGAAACATGAACTACTTTTAGATTAACATTACTTCAAACATTTTGAAATCTCCATCAATTTCCTAGTTTTGTCTTTCCCATTTGGATCTCTTGATGCCCTTCAATTCTAAGGAAGTTACACTTTATATTATTATTTTCATTTCCCATTGAGCAGAGCTAAGAATTACATCAAACTCTGAAACGCAGAATCAAAGCTCCAACCCTGATTTTCTTCATAGCCAAACAAGATGTGTAAGCCAGTGATTTACATGCCTGCCCTCAGTGGCAAATTGAGTTGGTTTTACCTTAGACCTGATTGGAGATCTACGCCTGCCTTGACAGGATTAGAAGGAAGTTTTAGCAAGGCCATCAGAAAGGCCTTGAGCCAAAGTCACTTGTCAGAGGAGTCCCTCATCTCTGAGGAACAGGCTTACCTCAGTATCCCTGCCAGCTCAGCCATTGATTGGGAGCAGCCCTTGGGAACTGTGACCTCAGCACAAGCACACAGATAATTTTAGCATCACAACTGGAACTTTTGGTAAATTATACTCCTCTAGGCCGGAGTACAGAGGTGTGGATTGTAGCTTACTGCCACCTGGAACTCTTGTGTTCAGGTGATCTACTTCAGCCTCCCAAGTAGCTGGGATTATAGGTAGGCACCACTGTACCCTGAAATGTAAATTATGATCAGTTCAATTCCATGCTTCTGTGTTCTTGTGAAAAAATTGGGAGGGAGGGAAGGAGGGGGGAGAGAGAGAGACAGAGAGAGAGACATATTTATCATCAAAATATTAATTTTGATATAAAGTTTAATGAATGTCTCTATCCTGATTGTTCTTAATTTAGCAAGAAGAAAAAATCATATTCTCTATGGAAATAACCTCACATTTGTTTTTCTATATTAAAAGTTAAATTTGTGATTTTTTCTATGTTTATATAATTTTCTCAATAATGCAGATTTTCGTTATAGTTATAAAATAGAACTGGATTTGGCCCATTATCCAATCGAGTGGAATTAGGAAGTTCCAAATGGTGTAGAAACATTATTTATGTGATAGAATGAGATTAACAAACTATATAGAATTCCATATTGTTTAGCAGTGTCAGGGAGACTAAGAGAAACATAGACATACTGAAGGGGACTTAGATATATCAACTATTATTTCCATTATACAGATAGGAAGTCAAGGCTCAGAAAATTTGGATATTGAGTCATCCATGAGAGTAGGACAGCCTTCAAATTACCGCAGAAACTTTTTTCCCAGAAGTCAGCTTTTATCCTTAAAGATGTTTCTTAATTCCAAGCCATTTGTGCATTTGTTTTTGTCCTCCCACAGTTCCCACAAATTTAGTCTTCTTATTTATTTTTCTGTATATATCAGTACATATGCTTCTACCAGGGTTCCTCTTCCCCATTGGAAGATAGTCCTAGAGTCAGTACTGTGGTTAAGAGAATGTCACTTGTGTAAGTTACATAAAATTTCTAAATATTTTTCTGAACTTGGAGCATCAAATGAGCTCATGTATTGGTAAGAATATTAAACTATGTAAAGCAATTAATACCCACAAAGGCTATTTTGGGGGATTATGGAGAGTACAGACTCTATCTGAACCAAGTTGCTTGCATAGAAAAATGCTGAAGAAGATTTCCAACCTAAAAATAGTGAAAAACCAGTGTGTTCAGAAGGCTGAAACTTGGATAGGCTCAGGTAGCCAATAATTGAGTTATGAGAATGAGAAAAATAAGAGGGGGAAATAATTAAATAATCTCCCTGCTGATTAAAGTGGTTGATAGAGAAATGACTAGCCCCGTGTTTTCTTTTTAAATCTATAAGGAATTTGCCCTTCTGTCCCCTTCTCTTTATCTTATCTTCATCTTACTTTGTAAACAATGGCAAGTTGCTGAACACAAAGAAAATGCCAACAAAAGCCAACTGGGAAAAAGAGAAAGAATAAAATTTATTTTATTTATTTCTATTACTCTTTAAGTCACATAAACTATAAAGCTCTACATGAGATAGCTGCACTTCTGAACTATTAGTTGTCATTAATTACACTTTTAACAGAATAGTAGCCATTCAGTTATCCTATTGCCAAACAGCACTAATGCCATGCCATTCTGTGGTCCAGAAGTTAAACTAGGGTATTACATAGAAACTGTGGAACTAAGTCAACATCTTTATACAACACCTACTAAACGCACTTAGTATTATGTATACTGCTATTTTCAGGATCATAAAAATGACTTCTTATCTATAGTAATACAATTTTATATGAGACAACATACTCATAGATATGGACAAAAAATAAAATCACAAATACATTAAGCCTACTTAGATTTTTAAAAATCTCACTGTTATACTTTTAAACTAATGTTGTGTGAGAGTTAAAATTCAGCATTAAAGAAAGAACTTGTTGTTTCATCCTTGTGAAGTTCATCAAATGTACTTAATGCATCTGTTATAAGTCCTCTACATCAGGCAGAAATTAGTATTAAGAGTTTTAAATCATGTTCATCCTTTCAAATGGTTTAAAATATGCTTCTGTAGAGTTACTAAGAATAATCAAGTATTTTTATTGTAATAAGTAATTTGAAAAATACCCATTATAAATCATCTAAAAACATTCTTGCTGAAAACACAATTTACCATGAGCTTGAAAATGTACTTTTGCTTTTCATATTCTTAGTTCTATATTTTGATTTAGGTTTTTAATCAGATCTTTTTCATAGATCAAACCCTACCCTAGCTCTGCCCAAGGTTATGCAATTTAACAGAGGACAGCATTTTGTACTCGGCAAGTTTTACAGGGTAGAACGAAAACATGTTTGTAGATTAATGATGTAGTATTCTTTATGATTAAATTTTCAAATGAAGAGTCATAGCATCAAGTAGTGGAAATAACACTGGGGCTGGAGTTAGGACTGAATCTGAGCTCATTTATGGGTGGAATGACCTTGGGAAGCCATCTGCTCTCTGCAAGGCTGTTTTTATCTTCAGTATAAGGGGATGATAAAATCCAACTAATAGTGTCATGGAGAGTCAGCTTTGTAAAAGCCCATAGTTTAGTGTCAGTTTTCTACTTGTTAGTCAATAAATATGTGTTTATTACTTTTATAAGAAAGGAGAGGGTTTTATACTTCAGCAAGATTTATTCAAGGCTTTACTTATTTCATAACTCTTTTTAGCGATTTAGATACATTAATAGGTCTAATTTACTCATGAAATAACAGGGTAAGTTTAGTTTTGGAAGGATTACTGCATTTATTTGACAGAATCATTCCTAATTTTATTGTTTTACTTGGTGAGAGAAAAGGTGTATGGCTACTTTATATATACACAGCCAAGTTTAGTACATAAAGAAAAACCTACAGGTTTATAGAACCTCTAAAATTTTAGTTGCTTTCTGTTTCAGCTGAGGAAAACACACACACCCCAGAAAACATTACCCAGGATTTTTTTTTCTTTCTAGCAAATCTAAGGCAGTTCAGCAACTCTATAACTGTAAATGGTTTCCCTTGAGATTTCTTGGGCAATTGGTAGAAATCATATGGAAAAATATAGCTTGGAAGTGACCTTTAGGTTTCATTTCCTTAGCTGCTGGAAGAGAGATGTATTTGAGAAGCAGTATGTTTAAGCTCCAGGAGATTAGGGTGTGGGTATGAGCTACGACAGTGTTGGTTGTTGTTTGATGAGGTGACTTATTTGTGGAGTGGGGCTGACAACTTTGTTGGAAGCTAGGTGATCTTACCCTGAGGGTCCGAACTATAATGGTAGACCCATGCAAGAAGATAAATGGAAAACCTGGCATGACGGTGTTGAGGTGTTAAAGAGGGAACTCAAAGACCCTGTTCATCTGGAATGACCTTCAGGTTGAAACTAGGTAAAGTGTGCTACATGTTTGTTTGCCTTGAAGTGTTCCTGAGTCATACAGAAAGATAGGTTTTTTTTTTCCTTATTTGAATCAATTCTTTAACATAAATTGTTAACAAAAACATCTAGCCTAGGGTTTAAAAGTGTATTCAACACAGAAATCTTGAAAATATTTAATGCGTCAAATAATTTTCCCTAGCCTGTGAGATATCTTGCACTAAAAATGTCTTTCTGCTGAAGTATTTTCTGAAATATTAGTTTCCACTTTTACTTTTTTCTCCCAGGACATCCATTCCTCTGAACCAAAACAGCTCCCTTATTTTATTTTTCCCTTTTTTATTTTTTCTAATTCTGAAATAACCCATCTTGAAGACATAAACAATGTGCATTGATGGCTAGCCAGACTCTGTCCTGCCACAGTTCTCCTCCTACTCTTCATTTTTTACCCCAAGGAGTAGTAAACATGAATCCTGACCTACCAATGCAGTCCCAGAACCGAGAAAAGATTCACTGCAGCTAAACAGTAGGTAGAAATAAAAACAATGACTCAATTCAATAATATTAAGTGTGTTGGGAAGACAGTCTCCAAGAGAAACGATAAATAACCTACATAATGAAGAATTAGTTAGCAGTGTTATGTAAATATTGTAGCAGCATCAATGAGGAGGTAAGCAGAAGTATTTTAAGACACTATATTATACAATACACTGTGCACTGTTTCCTGGTGATAAGGTTTTTAAAGCATCTTTATAAGCTCTTCTTCTCTGTTGTGACAGGATTATTTTTGCACCTTTGGAAAGCAACTGAAAAAGGAAGCCTGGAAAAAATCCTGCCTAACAAAGCAGCAGTACTCAAATAGCTTTAACTATAAGAAAGAACTGATTCAAGATACAAGAAGAGATTTAAGATATAAGATTAAATATAAGTGTAAATGATATCCTCATTTTTATTGAAATGCTGTGTATTCCTATTATTTCAGTGAAATGTTAAATGGCAAAGGATGCATTTTTTAGATTATTTTTTTCACTGAATTTTAAACAGTCTTTGAAGCAGATATTTCATATAACAACATCCAGAAACAATAACACATATGTGGATAAAGTTGAGGGGTTGGATAATGTATTGTGCAAATTATCAAGAAGAAAACCATCTTAAAGAAATATTTTAGCTTAACGGCATCAATAAATGGGACACCTAGTTCACTTAAAAAAAATTGACAATAAATGCTTTCCTCCTTATACCCCTGAAGGTCTTGGGTTTGGAATGACAAAATATTCAAATATTTTGAAGTTATCTACATTTTAAATATTTCTTCAAGGAGAATTGAATCTTGATTGACAATTGTGCACAAATTGCTGAAATTCAAAAATTCTAAATCTCATGTCAGATATTAGGAAATTTTAACTTTTCATTTACTAAATCGGTAAAAATGTAGACATTAGAAAAAATTGAAGAAAAGAGAATGTCTTAGATAATCAACAAACTGAATAATTAGGTGGAATTACTCAACCCCTGTATTAGTCCATTTTCATGCTGCTGATAAAGACATACCCAAGACTGGGCAATTTACAAAAGAAAGAGGTTTATTGGAATTACAGTTCTACGTGGCTGGGGAGGCCTCACAATCATGGCAGAAGGCAAGGAGGAGCAAGTCACATCTTTCGTGGATGGCAACAGACAAAATGAGAGAGAGAGCTTGTGCAGTAAAACTCCCATGTTTAAAACCATCAGATCTTATGAGACTTATTCACTATCATGAGAACGGCATGGGAAAGACCTGCCACCATGATTCAACTACTTCCCACTAGGTCCCTCCCACAACATGTGGGAATTCAAGGTGAGATTTGGTTGGGGACACAGCCAAACCATGTCATTCCACCCCTGGCCCCTCCAAATCTCATGTCCTCATGTTTCAAAATCAATCATGCCTTCACAGCAGTCTCCCAAAGTCTTAACTCTTTCCAGCAATAACTCAAAAGTCCACAGTCCAAAGTCTCATCTGAGACAAGGCAAGTCCCTTCCACCTATGATTCTGTCCAAATCAAAAGCAAGTTAGTTACTTCCTAGATACAGTGGGAGTACAGGCATTGGGTAAGTACAGCTGTTCCAAATGGGAAAAATTGGCCAAATCAAAGGGGCTACAGGCTCCATGGAAGTTGGAAATCAAGCAGGGCAGTCAAATTTTAAAGCTCCAAAATGACCTCCTTTGACTTCATGTCTCACATCCAGGTCACGCTAATGCAAGAAGTGGGTTCCCATGGGCAGCTCCATCCCTGTGGCTTTGCAGGGTACGGCCTCCCTCCTGGCTGCTTTCACGGGCTGGCATTGAGTGACTGTGGCTTTTCCAGGCACACAGTGCAAGCTGTCAGGGGATCTACCATTCTGGGGTCTGGAGGACAGTGGCCCTCTTCTCACAACTCCACTAGGCAGTGCCCCAGTAGGGACTCTATGGGGTGGCTTCAACCCCACATTTCCCTTCCACACTGCCCTAGCAGAGGTTCTCCATAAGAGTCCCTCCCCTGCAGCAAACTTCTGCCTGGACATCCAGGCATTTCCATACATCCTCTGAAATCTAGGCAGAGGTTCCCAAACCTCAATTCTTGGCATCTGTGCACCCATAGGCTCAACACCATGTGGAAGCTGCCGAGGCTTTGGCTTGCACCCTCTGAAGCCACAGCCTGAGCTGTACCTTGGCTCTTTTTAGTCACAGCTGGAGTGGCTGGGAAGCAAGGCACCAAGTCACTAGACTGCACACAGCATGGGGACCCTGGGCCTGGCCCATGAAACCACTTTTTTCTCCTAGGCCTCTGGGCCTCTGATTGGAGAGGCTGCCCTGAAGACCTCTGACATGCCCTGGAGACCTCTGACATGCCCTGGAGACGTTTTCTCCATTGTCTTCAGGATTAACATTAGGCTCTCCATTACTTCTGCAAATTTCTGCAGCTGGCTTAAATTTGTCCTCAGAAAATGGGGTTTTCTTTCCTATCACATTGTCAGGTTGCAAATTTTCCAAACTTTCATGTTCTGCTTCCCTTATAAAACTGAATGCCTTTAACAGCACCCAAGTCACCTCTTGAATGCTTTCCTACTCAGAAATTTCTTCTGCCAGATACCCTAAATCATCTCTCTCAAGTTCAAAATTCCACAAATCTCGAGGGTGGGGGCAAAATTGCTGCCAGTCCTTTTGCTATAACATAACAAGGGTCACCTTTGCTCCAGTTTCCAGCAAGCTCCTTATCTCCATCTGAGAGGACCTCAGCCTGGACCTTATTGTTCATATCACTATCAGCATTTTTGTCAAAGCCATTCAACAAGTCTCTAGGAAGTTCCAAACTTTCTGACATTTTCCTATCTTCTTCTGAGCCCTCCACACTGTTCCAACCTCTACATGTTATCCAGTTCCAAAGTCGCTTCCACACTTCCAGGTATCTTTTAGCAATGCCCCATTCTACTGATACCAATTTACTGTATTAATCCATTCTCACACTGCTGATAAAGACATACCCAAGACTGGGCAATTTACAAAATAAAGAGATTTATTGGACTTATAGTTCCACATGGCTGGGGAGGCCTGACAATCATGGAGGAAGGCAAGGAGGAGCAAGTCAAATCTTACATGGATGGCAGCAAGCAAAGAGAGAGAGAGTTTATGCAGTAAAATTCCCATTTTTAAAACCATCAGATCTCGTGAGACTTATTCACTATCACAAGAACAGCATGGGAAAGACCTGCCCCCATGATTCAACTACTTCCCACTAGGTCCCTCCCACAACATGTGGGAATTCAAGGTGAGATTTGGGTGGGGACACAACCAAACCTTATCAACCCCTTTATACAGCCAACTCTTCATTCTCTAGCTATGTTTATGTAGTTTGTAGATGCTCTACAAAGACTGTTTCATGGAAGGATGGCTTCCTCCTTCTGGTCTTCCTATTGCCATTAGTTATTGCATACTCAAAAAAGGCAAACATATTTTAATATTATATTTTTAGCAAGAGGCCACTAGAGAAGAAATATATCTAGGACTAAAACCCAGAGGCCCACATGTGCTGAATGAAAGTAGATAAAAACAGATATAAGGAAGATATTTAGGTTGAAATTAGGTTAAAAGGGAATAAGTCAAAATATAGAAATGCAGATACAGGCTAGAATCTAGGAGTTGCATCCTGGTTACCAAAGACAGTGAACAGGGGACAGATGAGCACAGAATTCATTTAGCAATGGCAATCAGGTGTCCAGAAATGAATTAAACTTCTGAAGGTCTAAGAAAGATCAAGGGCTTACATTAAATAGATACATAAATTCTCCCATATTGGAAAAATCTTGCTTCAGACATTATTTATAATCCCAAACCCAAGAAGTATTGAATTCAACTCAGCTTATGAATGGCCAAGATATGTCAAGTCAGTCTCTTGGTATGTGCCACTTAGTTGTTTGCAGTTGGTATTACTTCTTATTTCATTGTGACTTACAACATTGTAAGACTCTCTTCACAGTGAGGAGGAGTATTAGCTTTCCAAAATCTCATGTCTCCATACATCACCAACATATTTACCAAACCAAATTAAGTGTAAACAGGTCAAAAGTTAATGTATTACAGGAAAAACAGGATCGAGGTAGAGGGACTGGTGAGTATTTGTGAGCTGGACTAGAGGTGGCATAGTTGGAACCTGAGATACTGCAGAGCCAGCTGACTTGACTGACACTTTGACTGAGGTAGGAAACTGGAACTGAGGACAAGATCTACACGTTTGCTTTCCTGGGTCAGGAACTAGGATTTGGGAGACATTTATAAACAGTACTGCTTTTCAAATCTCTAGGAAATAATTGAATTTAGGGTGAATTCTACCTTACAACTTCTCTTGTGATGTGGAGTGGGACCTAATTTAAAAGAGCAGACACAATCAGAAGAAGCCTATTGCAATCAGTATTTCTATGGAATGAAAGACTCCAGGAAACAACAGTTCTAAAATGGCTACTCTAAGAATGTCGAAGGTTTTGTTAAAACCTAAATATTTACCACAGTGTTGAATTTTGAATTGTCAACACAAGATTAAAAATATTGATTAATTTGAGCAAACTCCCACACCTCTGAGACATCCAATTGTGGAGAAAAAGTTTTTAAAAACCAAAATTATTCATGGAATAGATGGTATCTATTTAATATTTCACTTCAGGTTTCATCTCAGATTTCAGCACTTTTTTTTTTACAGGAAGAATATTTTAAACACAATTTACTGTTAATCTTCTGAAAACTAACCCATGATCACTTGTCATATAAACCAGTCAGTCAAAGCTCTAGAGACTGATTATAGCCTCAAAATGAAAAATTCTTAAAAAAAATAAACAGGTCAGTACATAATGAACCTTATCTGACAGGGGAATATGGCTAATCATAAAGAACAATGTCAGTCACATTTAGTTTTCAAGAAAATATTTCCTGAAGTATTCAGTATTATTAGCTAATGTACTCTACCTCTTCATTGTCAAATTTCAGATAACTTATTTCTGAATTTCCTAATAAAATATGATTTTTTATGATAAAATATAATTTTATTTTTATTTTATGATAAAATATAATTTTACTCCTGGGAGTTTTGTTTTAAAAACAGAATTTTTTCTATTAAATTAATTCATTAAATTAACAAATTAAATATATTAAGCCATCTCCCCAATTTTTATTTTCACCCCTGTTGTCCATCTCTGCTCTCCCCATTCAGTGGAGTTTTCCTTTCTGTGCTAAAACAGGCTATGATGGCTCCTGAATGATTTTGGCCTAGAGATGGGCACATGATGTGAGCTGGATCAATTAGAAAACTTCATTGAGATTTCATGTAGAGGCTCTGGGAGATAAATGCTCTCTCCTTCCTCTGGTTTGTCTAAGCCAGGATTTGTGACTCCCAAGTCAACTACAGGCCATGCTTATCTCCCACTGCTTGCAAGAATCAAATCATCAAAAGGAAAAAATAACATAAAAACATGCAGATAAACAAAAATGAGAGCAAAATAAGGGAGAGAAGGAGGGAGGGAGAAAGAAAGCAATAAGATGCAGAACTCAGGGAAGAAGGAAGAGGAAGACCTAATTCAGAACCTAGATCCATCCCTATTCTTTCCACTAAACTGTATAGACCACCCTTTTATTTTCTTTAGGCTAGTTTGAGTTGGGATTTTGTCATTTGAAATTGAAAGTGTTCCAACTAAAATACTGTTCAAAGAGATTTCTTCCTGGTATTAAGTGTGCCTGTGTTTCTTCAAGATTCCAAGTTTTTGGCATTAAATTAAAAAGCTCCTAAGTGATCCGGTTGGCTTAACCTTAAGATCTGTGCTTTTCAGGAATTGATTTAAATAAATAAAGGTGTTGACAATATCCCAAATATAACTTCTTTAGGGTCACTATTATGGAATTTTTGGAATTGGAGTAATCTAAAGAATACATTGAACCAATTATCTCCATTAAAAATAACCTGTCTCATAAAATTCATTTGAGGATTTGTTTGTTATGACACTGAACATAGCAAAGAATAAATTAAAAGCCTAATATTTTGGGGATTCTAAATATAATGTTATTTAAAAAACTGTTTATCCTAAAAAATCCAAAACTACTCTGTATGATAGCTTGTATTAGTCTGTTTTCATGCTGCTATAAAGAACTGCTCCAAGACTAGGTAATTTATAAAGGAAAAAGGTTTAATTGACTCATAATTCCACATGGCTGGGGAGACCTTAGGAAACTTACAATCATGGCGGAAAGGGAAGCAAACACGTCCTTCTTCACATGGTGGCAGGAGAGAGAAGTGCAGAGCACAGAGGGGAAAAGACCCTCATAAAACCATCAGATCTCGTGAGAACTCACTGATAATGTTGAGAACAGCATGGGGGAATTCCTGCCATTATCTAATCACCTCCTATGAGGTCCCTCCCCCAGCACATGGGGATTACAATTTGGATTACAATTCAAGTTGAGATTTAGGGTATGGACATAGCCAAATAATATCATAGCTCAATTTAATTTTTAAATTTAAATGTGCTTCTATATTTTTAGCAAATAAAGCTTACATTTTCTGAACTCAGGTACTTTAAAAAATATGAACTATTTTCTTCTAGAGCAGTTTCACAGCAAAATTGAGTGAAAAATAGAGATTCTCTATAAAAATCTTTCCCCCATGTATGCCCAATCTTCCCCACTATCAAAACCCCACAGTATATATCCCATATAATTTCATAGTAATCTGCATTTAAGGTGCCCCTAAGGGTTTTCATGGCCAAATAGATCATTTCATTTTAGTGCTGAATGATATTCTATTGTCTGGATATACCACCATTTATGTATCCATTTGCCCACTGAAGGGCATCTGGATTGCTTCTAAGTTTTGGCAATTATCAAAAAAACTGCTATAAACATTTCTGTGCACATTTGCACATATTGTGTAGACATAAATTTTCAACTCATTTGTGCTAGAAAGTCCTATTCCACCTTCCTGCTCCAGTGGCCTATAATTCTGTGACATTATCTACGCTGAAAGGATCTTGTCTTAGTTTTACAGATGAGACCTAAGATTATCTGTGTATAACAGGACCTCCCCGGGTATGCCAATCATTTAACTTCTTTCCTTCCTCCTTTCAGAGGTCTGCTTTATTGAAAACCTCATTTTTAAAAAAAATTTGAATTTTTATAGTGCTATATAGATCTGTTTATTGACGACTTGGGCAGTGTTACACTTTTAGAATTATCATAACTTTACAATACATATCGGAAGAATGGTACGGTTCCATATTATATAGAAATATAACATCAATAACTTGTAGAATAAAGATAATTTTCAAAACTTTGTCACTTATCTCCAAACAAAATAGTATGTTATCATTCCTCTTTCTTTGTTATAAAATTTTAGATATTATCAATTGGTTTTGTACTGGGTATTAATTTTACTACTTAAGCAAAATGGCAATATTGACATTTCAATATATATTTGCCTAATAATTCCTTTCTTGCATTCTAAATACACTTTGAAAAAATTAAAGTGTTCAGACTTATAAACCAGTGAAAGTAAAATATTTTAAATATAAAAATTCGTAAATATGTATCCTCTGTTCTTTTTTCCCTATGACTTTCTTTGATGTCAGCTCTATCTTCCCTTTCTCTCCAAAGATATCCTATGAATTACTTCTGATGTTACTGGTGTTTTGGAGAGAGTCTCAGAATCTTCCTACTATGTTGAGCTGCTCTGAGTGGAACTTTGAAGGTCACCATCTCAGAGAAAGCCCACTGCCTTTTCCAGTAGCTCTAAATAGCAGTCTCGATTTCTCTTTCAGATAACCCAGGAGGGTTGGTGTTACCTGTGGTCTAAATCCTTTCCTTCCTACTGGAGAGATTAGTTCACTTCAGAGGGCTTCACCCAGCATGTCCATGCACAGTCTTTTAAGTAAAGGAAGATGGGAGGGGTTGGGGAGTTGCAGGAACTTAACAGAAAAAGAACTGGAATGGCTGAGGTAGTGTCAGGGTTGGTAAGGGGGAAGGCAGGCAAGAGGGAAAGAGGAAGCACTGATCAAAAAACTGCGAAGAGTGAATAAAGCTGCTGATAAATTTATGAAATAATAGCATCTTAGTACTTGAAAAAGGCACAGTGTATGGAATTCCAGAAATGGATTTTTTTTTTTTTTTTTTTGAGACGGAGTCTCGCTCTGTTGCCCAGGCTGGAATGCAGTGGCGCGATCTCGGCTCACTGCAAGCTCCACTTCCCGGGTTCACGCCATTCTCCTGCCTCAGCCTCCTGAGTAGCTGGGACTACAGGCACCCGCTACCACGCCCGGCTAATTTTTTGTATTTTTAGTAGAGACGGGGTTTCACCGTGTTAGCCAGGATTGTCTCGATCTCCTGACCTCGTGATCCACCCGCTTCGGCCTCCCAAAGTGCTGGGATTACAGGCATGAGCCACCGCGCCAGGCCCAAAAATGGATTTTGTTAGTACTACTACTATGAAGATGATGTGTTAGTCTTCTTATAAACCTTCCTTATAAAAAACACATACTTTTTAAAATTTTAAAAATAACTTATTTCGAAATAGTTTAAGACTCACAAGAGCTGGAAAAATTAGAGTTCTTGTGTATTCTTCACCCAACTTCTCCCGGTGATAATATGTTACATAACCATAGTATATAGTCAAAACCAGAAAACTGAGTATGATAAAATACTATTAGGTACAGGCATTATTTGGATTTCACCAGTATATGCATGCACTCTTTTTGTCTATTTGTCTGTTTGTTTGCTTTTGGTTTACAGTTCTATGGCATTTTATTACATCAGTAGACTCAAGTCACCATCACCATATTTAAGACACATACTTTTCCCCTCATTCCCAATTTGGAATTTTTGTAGAATTAACATTCAAAATTTACATTGTTAGGACCATAAATACTGTTCATTGCTGAGCTACATAGTGACCGTACATGCTCTAGTACAACTTTTTCTAAAGTTTATGTAGTCTATTGCTGTTTTTTGTTTCTGTTTCTATGTTTCCTATTACTTCTTTCAAGCCAAAAGGAAAGGGAGAACAAGTCTGCTGGAAGTGTAAGACATCTTGTCATCTTCGCTGTATTCTATTGGTGAGAAACAGGTACCAGTTTTCATCCAAACTCAAAATGAGGAAATGATAAAATAGCAGGAGTTGAAGATCACAGGGGTCACCTTACAGTCGGTTTGCCACATATTTGTTTCTTTTATTCTTTTGCTTGATATTTGACATGTCTAACATACATTCAACTCTGTATTAGCTAACATACTAGCCAATATAGTAAAGCATTCTTTCACCCAGGTTAAATACATCAATTCTTTTTACTACTTCTTCTTTGTAGAACTCTGTCAGCTTACTCCTCCTCTTACTCCAAGCTGGGCTGTTGCTTTCTAGGCCTGCTGCACAACTGTTATCCTAGGATTTTCACTTACCATCTAACATGGGATTCCCTTTGCCTAATACCTGGTTTGGATCCCCTTTTCCCTGAACGCTATCCTTTTTCTCTTTATTATTTCAATCTCTTTAAGTTCAGCTTATGGTAGTTTCTTAAAAACTAGTAAGTGTGCGAAAATGAGTATTTTTAGATCTTACATGAGTAAACATGATTTAATTTTGACTTTTCATTTGATGCAGTATTTTGGCTACAGAACAAATTCTAGGTTGGAAGTAATTTTGCCTCAGAATTTTGAAAGCATTTTTCAATGTCTTCAGTCTTCCATATTCCTGCAGCAGAGAGCGATTTTATTCTGAAAACTGTATCCTTTTACGTAAGCTCCGTGAGCTTTTGATATCTTCTGTATGTTCTATTTTCAATTTCTACAACATTGTGCTTGCTGTATCTTTTTTCATTATCTCTTCTTTTCGGTCAGCTTATTTTCTAATGTGGAAATTGTTTATTCATTTCTAAACTGCTTTCTTATATTGTTTCTTTGAAAACTCTTTTTGTTTGGTCTCTTCTCACTTTGTGGAACTTTCATGAGAGGGAGGTTGAATCTCCTAAGATTTTATTTTCTTACAATTATTTTCTTTATAATTTTATTTATTTTTAAAAATTTATTTTCTTTCTTTTTTTTTTTACCTAATGCTAAATGACGAGTTAATGGGTGCAGGAAATCAACATGGCACATGGATACATATGTAACAAACCTGCACATTGTGCACATGTACCCTAAAACCTAAAGTATAATAATAAATAAATAAATAAATAAATAAATAAATTTTCTTACAATTTATTTCTTATTTTCCATTTCTTTGACTTTTTGTTCAAATTTCCAGGAGATTAGCTTGATTTTATTTTCCATCTCTTCCACTGGATTTTTAAATTTTTTGCTATGACAGTGTTAATTTCTAATAACTGTTTTGTTTTTTGACCTCTTTTGTTTTCTTTTTCATATCCCCTTGATATTATTTTATTGATTCAATGTTGTATGATCTAATGTCATTAATTGCTAATATTTTTGAAGTTTATTTCTTCCTAAAGTTTCTTTTGCCTTTTGTTGATTTTAGTCTGTCTTTCCTATTAGAGGCTTTCCTTGAATATGTAATGATCCTAAGCTGACAGTTTTTGCCTTTTTAAAATTTTATTTTTAATTTTTGTCAGTACATAGTAGGTGTATATATTTACATGGCACACGAGTTGTTTTGATACAGGCTGAGAGTTTTAAGCATGAGACACTAAAAATCTTTTTGGAAATTGTGTGCGTGGCTGAGGCTTGTTATTAAGTGGCTGCAATATAGGGTGATTGAGTGACAGGCAGACTTCCTCATTGGGGAAACAAAAAATGTTAGTATTTATATGTCTTTTCTTTTGGATTGTTTTTTTTTTTGTTTTGTTTTGTTTTTTTAGAGTTAAATCCTCCCTTCTTATTCTTGGGGTTTGTCTTACTATCAGTAGCCTGGGATCACAGGGTAGGTTCTCTTTGCTCCCGATACAGAATTTTATAGATTCCCTTGTTCTCAGTATGGCCACATGATGGCCTGCAATTTTGCCTGGTGTACCTGGGTCCATAGCTCTCATATTCAAACTCTCTAATTGGTTAACCTAATCTTCCTAGGTGGGGAAGAAACAATCTCAGAAAGATGAAGCGTTCTGGTTTCAAACTCCTGAGGCAAATTATCCACCAAACCTCTTTTGTTCAGCCTCACCCTTCATGCTAGCTTTCAGATATATTTGGTGCTTCAAAATCCTGAGCTTTTTGAGAATTTGCTATCAGAATAAATTTAATTCTCATTGGTATCATCCTTCTGCAGATATTTTTCATCTTTAAAAAATCTATAAATGTAAAATAGCTTTTAATATGTGGTTAATAAATCAACCACACCATAGACTTTCTTGATAATTAAATTAAAAACATAAGACAGAGTAGACTATTATCTATTAGCCATTCATCCCATTGAAATTCCTCTGGATTTATTTGTATGCATTTTAGAATTTAGATTGTCCAGATTTATGTTATTTTAATGTGGCAAGTATAGTTTTCTTTTTTTTAGTATTTTAAAAATATGTATTTAATTATTTATTTTACACTTTAAAGTTCATGAGTACAAGTGTAGGTTTGTTACATAGGTAAACTTGTGTCATGGGTTTGTTGTACAGATTATTTCATTACCCAGGTATTATGCATAGTACCTATTAGTTGTTTTTCCTGATCTTGTCCCTCCTCCCACCCTCCACTCTCCAAAAGGCTTCAGTGCATATTGTTCCCCTCTATGTGTCCATGTGTTCTCATCATTTAGATCCCAATTTTAAATGAGAACATGGGGTATTTGGTTTTCTGTTCTTGTTAGTTTGCTAAGGATAATGGCCCCCAGCTCTATCCATGTCCCTGAAAAACATGATCTGTCTCTTTCATGGCTGCATAGTATTCCATGGTGTATATGTACTACATTTTCTTTATCCAGCCTGTCATTTATAGGCATTTAAGTTGATTCCATGCCTTTGCTATTGTGAACAGAGTTACAATGAACATACGCTTGCATGTGTCTTTATCACAGAATGATTTGTGTTCCTTTGGACATATACCCAGTAATGGGATTGCTGGGTTGAATGGTATTTCTGTCTTTCCATCTTTGAGAATTGCTACACTGTCTTCTACAGTGGCTGAACTAATTTACACTCCCACCAACAGTGTATAAGCATTCCTCTTTCTCCACAACCTCGCCAACATCTTTTTTATTTTATTTTACTTTTTTACTTCTTAATAGTAGTCATTCTGACTGGTGTGAGATGGTATCTTACAGTCATTGTGATTTTTCATTTGCATTTCTCTAATAATCAGTAATGTTGAGCGTTTTTTCATATGCTTTTTGGCCACATGTATGTCTTCTTTTGAAAAGTGTCTGTTCATGTCCTTTGCCCACTTTTTATGGGGTTGTTTGATTTTTTTTCTTGTAAATTTATGTTTCTTATAGTTGCTTGATATTAGACCTTTGTTGGATGCATAGTTTGCAAAATTTTTCTCCCATTCTGTAAGTTTTCTGTTTACTCTGTCAATAGTTTCTTTTGCTGTGCAGAAGCTCTTTAGTTTAATTAGATCCCATTTGTCAATTTTCGCTTTTGTTCCAATTGCTTTTGGCATCTTCATCATGAAATCTTTGCCTGTGCCTATGTTCGGAATGGTATTGCCTAGGTTGTCTTCCAGGGTTTTTATAGTTTTGGGTTTTATATTTAAGTCTTTAATCCATTTTTAGTTAATTTTTGTATACAGTGTGTAAGAAAAGGGTCCAGTTTTAACCATCTTCACATGGCTAGCCAGTCATCCCAGCACCACTGATTGAATAGGTAATCCTTTCCCCATTGCTTGTTTTTGTCAGGTTTGTCCAAGATCAGATAGTTGTAGGTGTGTAGTCTTATTTTGGGGTTCTCTATTCTGTTCCATTGGTCTATGTGTCTGTTTTTGTACCAGCACCATGCTGTTTTGGTTACTGTCACCCTGTAATACATTTTGAAGTCAAGTAGTATGATGCCTCCAGCCTTTTTTTTTTTTTTTTTTTTTTTTTGCTTAGGATTGCCTTGGCTATTTGGACTCTTTTTTGGTTTCATAGATGTTTAAAATAGAATTTTAAAACAGTTTCTTCTAGTTTTGTGAAGAATGTCAATTGTGGTTTAATGGGAATAGCATGAAATCTATAAATTGCTTTGGGCAGTAGGACTATTTTAATATTTATTCCTCCTATCCATGAGCATGGAATGTTTTTCCATTTGTTTCTCTCATCTGTGATCTCTTTGAGCAGTGGTTTGTAGTTTGCCTTGTAGAGATCTTTCACCTCCCTAGATAGCTGTATTGCTAGGTATTTTATTCTTTTGGGGGCAATTACGTATGGGAATTCATTCATTATTTGGCTCTTGGCTTGCTGTTGCTGGTATATAGGAATGCTAGTGGTTTTTGCACATTGATTTGGTATCCTTACACATTGCTGAAGTTTATCAGTTTAGGAAGATTTGGGGGACTGAGACAATGGGATTTTCTAGATATAGGATCATGTCATCTGCAAACAGGGAGAGTTTGACTTTCTTTCTTCCTATTTAAATGCCCCTTATTTCTTTCTCTGGCCTGATTGCTCTGGCCAGAACTTCCAGTAGTATATTGAATAGGAGGATATCTACTTCTAGATTTTTTTTTAAGTATTCCGAAACAATCTTGATACTGAACAAATTCTTTCGCTGAAAAGCATTGATAGTTTTATGGTGCTAGATTATATTCTTTGAAAATAGACTTTTGTTGTCATGTGCCATCATATCTCATACTGTCATGTTATTTCTAACTTTAATTGCCTGGTTATTGAATATCTAAATTTCACCAGAAAAGTGTTTTTTATCCAGTGGAATAAGAGAAAGGAGTAATCAAATAACTAGTGTCCATGATATATAATACAGGATCTGCAGCTATTGATCAACTTGAATGGATACTTAAAGGTTTCCATGTGCTCAGGAACCATCATTTCTCATGTGTTTCACCTTCATTAACCCTTTCCAAAAAAATTTTGTGCAGCACAGAGGAGGTTCCTCAGAGAATCCAGCTAATGTTGGTTGCTTCTTACCTAGAGAAGGTCTTAAACATGTGGTTCTCTTCAGAGCGATCTCATTAATCTTTTTTCTCATGGAGTGTTTAATTCCTGTGATAGTAATGTTGAGCTCACGTTTCGCTGTTGCTCCAGTCCATATGCCTAAGATTTTACTTTGTTCCATATGAGTATGTATTAACTTTTGAACTACCTCTACTAAGGTTTATATTGCTTAGATGGTTTTATTTCTAATTTTCAGAGTCTACAGTTTGAAAAACCCATAGTATTATTTTAATAATTATTAAGTCATTATTAATTAGTATTTCCCTATTTTTACTATTATTAATAATTGTCACTCCTATTGAAAAGTAAAGTTTTGTGTCACATATAGCTTTCAATTTACATTTATTTTTCTAACATCTAAGTAAGGAAGTAGACTAATATACAGTTTGGAATTTGCAGTAGCTAAGGAGTTAATAAAATAAAAACATTTCAATTGATCTTGCAGAGATAAATAAGATTAAATCAAACACAGAAACTGAAATGCAAAAAAAAAAATCTAAAAGATACAGAACAGGCATTGCTAGTTGCCTATTCGATAATGATTCTCCTATTGTTTAATAATAGAACACAATATAATTAAGTACTTCATCTTTAAACCTCCCTTTCCATTGCCATTAGGGGTGATGACTTGACACAATTCTGGTCAATGAGATACACTCAGAAGTAGATGTTTAAGGGAGAAAGGGCTACTTAAAGGGGACAGGCCTGCTTGCTTCTTTGGCCTTTGTCTTTTGCCCTTTATTCTTCAACTTTCCTGCCCAGAAGGTAGACACCCTTGGAGGTAGGGTAGCCATCTTTTGATAGGAGAAAAGACTCCAAGACCATAAACACTTTCTTGAATAGTTGAATTCACCCTTGATTTCCTTTTTATGTACTTTAATTACTTGGAAAAAAGAATTCCCCATTTGAGTAAGCTGTCCTTGTAGGATTTTCATTAACTACTGCTGAATTTAATTCTTAACCATGGAGATGTCCTCATGGTTTCTGAGGAGAGTCCTTTGCATATTGCTTACATTCTACACTGCTGAGTGACACAGACTTCTGTGCTAAACTAATTTCCAGTGAAAACTATTTGGTATGATCTGTATCTCCTGAAGGAACAGTGGTTTTTATCTTTCATCTTACTGAAAACTTAGAAGTAATTGAGAGACTTAAGTGGCTACATGACAAAAGTGAGCTTCCTGCCATAATGCGTTCTGTTATCTGTAGTGTGTGGATAATCAGAGCCATAGGTGGAGGTTTCTTCTTGCGTTAATGAAAACCTTAGGGGTCATGCATGCAAAAGGGCAAACACACCTCACATCTCACCTCTAGCTAAATTAGGGCAATCTTCTAGCCTTTATTCTTCCAATCCTTGGCACTGTCTTCCAATAGTAAGCCTGCAAATCCATTTCAACCATGATATGTGATAAAACTGATGTTTAAAAATGAACCAATTATGCATGTATATAGGGTATAAAACCGTTTAATGTCATTATCAATTTCCATAATTTATTCTACCTTTCTTTGGAACACTTGAAGCAAAAGTCTAACGGAATTTAAAGATGATATTTTCCAGAGTAAGATGTATATTAATAATAATTTAGTTGTGTTGAACTTAGTGGTGTAAATGCATTCTTAGAAATGGCAGTGCTAAATGAATTAGTGCTGTCTCAGTTAACATGACCTGGTATTTACAGAATTGTATCTACAATGCCACTTATTCAAATCAATGTATAGTTAGGGTTTGTTGGTTGATGACTTTATGTTTCTGCATTCTTTACAATTGTTTTAATGGTGGATTTTGCTAGGACTTGCATATGATTTACCTCAACCTGAGAACTTACTCACTCCACTCAGTAAAGCTGGCATTTTAATGCAACCCATGCAGTACCCATGATTGCTTATTCTTTGCAAAATAATGAAAGTATCTTCAGATAATAGGATGTAATCGCACTAAAAGGGACTTTTGTGTAGTAAACAAAATAAAGAGATTAGAAAGTGTAATGGAAATGGAAGAAAGTGCAATAAAGTGGCTAAGTATTCATTTGCATGAGAGTAAATTCTACCATACTGGCTGATCAGTGTGATAAAGAATCATAACTATGTAGCTGTCCTAAATAAAGTATTGCTGCAGTCATTCAAATGTGCTTAATATTTTTAAAAGCATTTTCACATTCATTTACTAAGACCCTTTTCTAAATTCCAAATGTGTACTTCAATTTAATTTATGTTCAGTGTATCTGACTGTATTTTCATATATTAAATTAATTTTACCTTTAAATACATACTTGATTCTGCTTTTAGGCAAGACAGAATAACATGTGGCAAAATTACACTCCCACTGTGAACAACTGCAAAACTGGACAAAATACATGACACATCTGTTTTCTAGGATTGGACTATAGGCAGTATAGATGTTTCTAAGAAGGGAAACATGCAAGGTGCACCCCAGATTCACGGTGTCTTGCACAGGGCAGGACTGTGAGGCCTAGCTGACAGCACCTGCTCCGGGGCTGATAGCTAAAGGGAAATACCAGAGGTTAGACAGTGCAGGAGATTTTAGTATTCAGGACCAGGCAGAATGACAAGGCCTTACACACCTGAGACATTTAGCTGATACTCAGAAAGGCCATATTTAGAAATAACCACTAGAAAATAAGATGAGGGCCAGAGCCTAGGACCAAGCTCTAAGTGACAATGGACTCTCTTTAACAAAGCATAAAACAAACACTTCAGGATCAAGGGGAATCTACCAGTAGTTTAACTGCTAGCCAGATCACAGCTCAACACCCTTTACAAGAAGACAGTATAATGCAAATAATTCAGTCGAAACCCATGAAGCAGGTCTGAGTGCTGATGGTAGCTGGGGATAGGGGTCAAGGGTTGAATAAGGAAGTGACCCTGTGTGAAGTTTTGATTCACAAGAAGAAGGTATATAAAAGATAGTGGCATGACAGAGGCTGCAACCCTCATGAGAAATGCAAATTCTCAGGGAAGCAGTTTACTCCAGCAGTCCTGGATTGAAGGAGAGACTAAAGACACATGACAGCTAGATGCAACATGTGACCCTCTATTGGATCATTTCATAGAGCACATTACTGGAGCAGTCACTGAAACTCCAGTAGGGCTTCTAGGTGAATCAAAATGGACAATTCTTGCAACCTTTCTGCAAATTTAATTTTTTTTCAAAATTAAAAGAGGTAAAAATAAGGACACATAAGCTTATCATTTTTTGAAAAAATAAAACCACACCCTTTTTGATAGTATCGACTGTTACATAAATTATGTCATTTCTCAACTTTTTTTCTGTACTATGTCATTATGTCATAGCATAATGTATATGTGCATTTATTCTCAATGAGCATGAATTTTAATCCTAGGTCTTAGAAATATATCTTTGTTTTACAAATATAAATGTTTGTTTTAAATAATAGGTTAATAAAGTCAATAATTCATTTAGGGCCAGAACATGGAAGAAAAGAAATTTGTAGCCAAAATGAAGTCACATTTAATGGCCACCCAGTGGGGGAAAGGAACATAAATCTCCCCAAAACACAGTGAATTGATGCCCAGGTGCTTGTTGATGCATTGTAAGCAAAGCTGGCAAATGCCAGTGAAGCTTTTCTTAGAGGTATCTAAGCCCTTGGAAGATGTTGCCAAAACTTGACTCAAGTCACTGGCAGGAAGAACAAGCTCTCAAAAACTACTTGTTGCCACTCCAAGGGCCATTTTAGGTTATTGGTGCTTATCCAGAAGATTCTCCTGAAGTGACCTGTGAGGTACATGAAGCCCTATAGTGCCATATTCTGAGCATTTGTGCAACCTTCCCCTGCACAGGAAATGTCCCAGTGGCATTTTGCAATGTGAAGGCAATGGCAGTGGCTCTGACGGTGTGTATGTGTGTGAACAGGGGCATTATGTGGGGGAATAATATAATTTGATTAGAATAACTGAGAAATTATCTGCCTTTGCTGGTACCTACCAGATAGAAGCTCTGAATCCAGGAGCCTCAGGTCTTTTCCTGTTGATTTATTTACCTCTTTCTGTGCTGAAACTTACCACACTTATAAAAAAAATCATTTTTTATTGCATCTATTTGATTCTTCTTTCTTTTCTTCTTTATTAGTCTTGCTAGTGGTCTATCAATTTTCTTTTTTTTCTTTTTTTTATTATTGTACTTTTAGGGTACATGTGCACAACATGCAGGTTTGTTACATATGTATACATGTGCCATGTTGGTGTGCTGCACCCATTAACTCGTCATTCAGCATTAGGTGTATCTCTTAATGCTATCCCTCCCCCCTTCCCCCACCCCACAACAGTCCCCGGTGTGTGATGTTCCCCTTCCTGTCTCCAAGTGTTCTCATTGTTCATTTCCCACCTATGAGTGAGAACATGCGGTGTTTGGTTTTTTGTCCTTGGGATAGTTTACTGAGAATGATGATTTCCAGTTTCATCCATGTCCCTGAAAAGGACATGAACTCATCATTTTTTCTGGCTGCATAGTATTCCATGGTATATATGTGCCACATTTTCTTAATCCAGTCTATCGTTGTTGGACATTTGGGTTGGTTCCAAGTCTTTGCTATTGTGAATAGTGCCGCAGTAAACATACATGTGCATGTGTCTTTATAGCAGCATGATTTATAGTCCTTTGGGTATATACCCAGTAATGGGATGGCTGGGTCAAATGGTATTTCTAGTTCTAGATCCCTGAGGAATCGCCACACAAAAGCCAAAATTGACAAATGGGATCTAATTAAAATAAAGAGCTTCTGCACAGCAAAAGAAACTACCATCAGAGTGAACAGGCAACCTACAGAATGGGAGAAAATTTTTGCAACCTACTCATCTGACAAAGGGCTAATATCCAGAATCTACAATGAACTCAAACAAATTTACAAGAAAAAAACAAACAACCCCATCAAAAAGTGGGCAAAGGACATGAACAGACACTTCTCAAAAGAAGACATTTATGCAGCCAAAAAACACATGCAAAAATGCTCATCATCACTGGCCATCAGAGAAATGCAAATCAAAACCACAGTGAGATACCATCTCACACCAGTTAGAATGGCCCTCATTAAAAAGTCAGGAAACAACAGGTGCTGGAGAGGATGTGGAGAAGTAGGAACACTTTTACACTATTGGTGGGCGGTCTATCAATTTTCTTGATTCTTTCAAAAAATCAGCTCCTGGATTCATTGATTTTTTGAAGGGTTTTTTGTGTCTCTGTTTTTCCTTCAGTTCTGCTCTGATCTTAGTTATTTCTTATCCTAAGCCAAAAGAACAAACCTGGAGGCATCACACTACCTGACTTCGAACTATACTACAAGGCTACAGTAACCAAAACAGCATGGTACTGGTACCACAACAGAGATATAGACCAATGTAACAGAACAGAGACCTCAGAAATAATGCCGCATATCTACAACTATCTGATCTTTGACAAACCTGACAAAAACAAGCAATGGGGAAAGGATCCCCTATTTAATAAATGGTGCTGGGAAAACTGGCTAGCCATATGTAGGAAGCTGAAACTGGATCCCTTCCTTACACCTTATACAAAAATTAATTCAAGATGGATTAAAGACTTACATGTTAGACCTAAAACCATAAAAACCCTAGAAGAAAACCTAGGCAATACCATTCAGGACATAGGCATGGGCAAGGACTTCATGTCCGAAACACCAAAAGCAATGGCAACAAAAGCCAAAATTGACAAATGGGATCTAATTAAACTAAAGAGCTTCTGCATAGCAAAAGAAACCACCATCAGAGTGAACAGGCAACCTACAGAATGGGAGAAAATTTTTGCAACCTACTCATCTGACAAAGGGCTAATATCCAGAATCTACAATGAACTCAAACAAATTTACAAGAAAAAAACAAACAACCCCATCAAAAAGTGGGCGAAGGATATGAACAGACACTTCTCAAAAGACGACATTTATGCAGCCAAAAAACACATGAAAAAATGCTCATCATCACTGGCCATCAGAGAAATGCAAATCAAAACCACAATGAGATACCATCTCACACCAGTTAGAATGGCGATCATTAAAAAGTCAGGAAACAACAGGTGCTGGAGAGGATGTGGAGAAATAGGAGCACTTTTACACTGTTGGTGGGACTGTAAACTAGTTCAACCATTGTGGAAGTCAGTGTGGCAATTCTTCAGGGATCTAGAACTAGAAATATCATTTGACCCAGCCATCCCATTACTGGGTATATACCCAAAGGATTATAAATCATGCTGCTATAAAGACACATGCGCATGTATGTTTATTGTGGCACTATTCACAACAGCAAAGACTTGGAACCAACCCAAATGTCAAACAATGATAGACTGAATTAAGAAAATGTGGCACATATACACCATGGAATACTATGCAGCCATAAAAAATGATGAGTTCCTGTCCTTTGTAGAGACATGGATGAAGCTGGAAACCATCATTCTCAGCAAACTATCACAAGGAGAAAAAACCAAACACTGCATATTCTCACTCATAGGTGGGAATTGAACAATGAGAACACTTGGACACAGGAAGGGGAACATCACACACAGGGGACTGTTGTGGGGTCGGGGGAGGGGGGAGGGATAGCATTAGGAGATATACCTAATGTTAAATGACGAGTTAATGGGTGCAGCACACCAACATGGCACATGTATACATATGTAACAAACCTGCATGTTGTGCACATGTACCCTAAAACTTAAAGTATAATAATAATAATAATAAAAAGTATAGGTAATTATAACCAAAAAAAATCATATGCAACTTTTCACTAATATTATTCAAAGGGCAATGTTAACTGTGAAAAATTTATGAAGAAACAGAAGACATTTTAATTAAAATATGTAAAAAGAGGTGTAGCAAAAAAAGCCAAACAATAAATGCTGCTAAAAACTCTAACTTGAATGCTTTTGGACATGTACATTATTTTCATTTTCAACTCCAACATTTCTACCATGCATTGTTAAAATAAGATTCTCTCAGAGGGAGTCTCTCGTGGGCCCTAAGCCAGCTATCAGATGAATTCACAACACAGTATCCTTCTTGTTCTCGTCTACTTCATTTTTAGTTGTTCATTTCTGATTTGTATGGAATTGCTTATGGGGGCTTCACTGCTGTTTATACTCATCATGTAAAGATCAGTTGCTGTTTTCACTGCTTTCAAACTCCTAATTTTCAGAACACCTGAGCAATTCATGGCTCTCTGCGGAGTATGGAGAATGGCTTCCCTGCCTACTTTATTTGCCCACTGTCCCCTAGGTCACACGTTTCATTTAGTATATACCTCTATGGAATTGATCCCTATCATGAAAGCAATACTTATGTTTATGATGGAATAACTCTATAATATGAAAGCAAACAATGAAATTTCAATTATGCTAATAGGCCTGAAGTCATCTTTTGATTATTTTTTAATTTTAACTTTAGGTGCAATACACTGTATTATTCATTATTACTAGTTCACGACATATTACTTTATTATTCTTACATATAAACACTCATACACACACACAAACACATATGTTTTTATATAAAAACAACCCAAGTTTAAATTGTTTTCAAGCAGTTTGGCGACAGTGTCCTCCTGGTCTTCTAACTCACTCCAATTATGTTTGTGCTTAGGATTCTGTGATTCTTTTATGCTAAATCCAGAGTGTACATTGTCCCATCTACATAACTCAAATATTCTAGGCCTTGTAGCTTGTGACTGTAAGGAAAAGAGCACTTTCTTTTTATACTCAAAGTGTAATAGAATGCTTTCCCATTGGACAACTGCCTACAAGTGGCATCCTCAAAGTGTCTCCTGATAATTTATGAGATTCTCTCAGAGGGAGTCTGTCTTGGGCCCCAAGCCAGCTATCAGATGAATTCACAACAGTATCCTTTGCATTCTTTTCTACTTCAATTTTCGCTTGTTCACTTCTGATTTGTACCAAGTTGCTTCTGGAGGCTTCACTGTTGTTTATGCCCATCATGAGAATCAGAGTAAAGGTCAAAGTCATTGTTTTAATTGCTTTCAAACTTCTAATTCTCAAGACACCTGAGCAATTCATGGTTCCATGTGGAATATGGCGAATGGTTTCCTTACCTACTTTATGCCCCACTCTGTCTCCTAGATACAAGGCAGCTTTACTTGTGCCCCAAACTTCAAGATATTTTCAGATCCCACCTCAATCTCTCTGTCCATAGAAGTACTAAAATAATCCCAAATAATAGGTTGAGGATAGATACCATGGAATCCCCTGTGTCCTCCTCCTCCCTCTCCTGATGCCCTGACTCCAGCCAAAGTTCCTCTATCCTTTTCTACTTACAAAGTGAAAACTTCTGTTTGTCAGTGGAATCAAATGGATACTAGTCATTGAGAGCATAGGTGTTCTTTACATTAGTAATTCCTAGCTGTTAGTATGGTTTCTAGTTTCTAGTTACTCAAGTAGCCATTCATCTCCAGCTCAACTAGCTAACAAAACTCCCTCAATACAAAATATTTTCAAAGTATGATTTAGCAGCACAAAATTTTAAAAATAACTCTAGTTTGTCATTCCGAGAGAGAATGTAACATCCTGACAAGAAAGCCTGAAAGAACATACAGTTTCTGTATTTCTATGCAGGATTATACCTCAATAAGAGTCATAAGAGTAAGGTAAGTAATGAGTACAATAAGTTTATATTTCATCTTACTCTAGGAATCTCTATGGCACTGCCCTGCTTCCTTTCTACTAGGTTGGAAAAGATGAATGAATGAAAGAATCCTGCTGCCTCAGAGCTTTATCTCCAACCTGAATGGCAGCTGGTTTGCATAGTTTTGAGAATCATGTTATTGGGCAAGTTGCTATCTTTTGTGAATCACAGTGCTTATTCAGGAAATGCCTCTGCAGGATTAGAGCAGAGCAGATATCCCAGCTCAGCCCCTACACTCAAACTTCTCTTAAGATACCACATTTGAAACCTGGAAGCTTCTGGTTACATTAGAAGTATTTCCAGCTCACAGGGGAAAGAGCAGTCATGGCTGATTCTGGCAACTTAATATCAGAAAGTTGATGATGGGCAAAGAATGGGATGTCTACTAAAGACCAGTGAATTCAAACTTGTTCATGAAAGTGTCTGCATTAGCTGAGCATTTCTTGTTGAATATTTACCTAGTGGATAACAATTACTATGTTGCTACTATATACCAAGCACTGTCCAAGGTAGGGACAAAGATGACTAAGGTAAAACAAAATCTGAAGTTACCGGTTTTAGAAATTTTGTGGCAACGGTATGGAAAGTGGAAAGAAAGAGTGTGGTGAGAGATACAGGGAGATCTAGCTGGCCACTGCAATATCCAAACAAGTAGTGATGAAGGTGGAGACAAAATGTAAAAGACAGAAGAGAATACAGCTGAGAGATGATTCAAAGAAAGTGTTGACATAATCTATTAGGTATGATGAATAAGGGAGGTGGAGAAAATAAGATGGCTCCTAGGATTTTAATTTCCTAACTGAGTAGATGGTGATGTCTTTTCTTGAAACAATGCTTTAGGAAGTAAAGTGGTTTTCTGTAATGATTGTGGTTAAGGCAATTAAAAAACATGGAATAGATCAATTGTAGGCATTGTGAGAACAAGTAACTTGGTAATTGTGTATACACTGTGTGTGAATGTGAGTGGCAAAAATAGTGAACTAATTTCCTGTTGTTTAGTGTCAATTTATGGACAAATTACCATTTGTCTAAAGCTCAGTAAGGTTTAGCTGCTCAAGGAATATTTTCCTAATGGTGTTAAACTGAAAGCAATGAGCAGTGAGTGGTGTGTGTCTACCAGGAAATAAGCCTCAAACCAGGTTAATAACATGATATGATATCTTGCTTGAGTCTACCTGTGTTACCCATAGGACTAGGCAGGTGCATCAAGAGATTGTACAGAGAGAAACAGATGTGTAGAGAGTGAGGCACATGTGTACGGTCAAATTTTGTATATATCACAATGTATTAGTGAGATAGTTCTTTAATCCTAACCTCTATTCATATCTGAGTCCTAGAGGTTCAAGAAAAACTGAAAGAGTGTATCTACTATGCACTCTAGAGAGTATTGACAGCACAAGTGTCACTCAGAGCAAGAATGCAAGAAATTTATACACCTCAGCAGAGAAAACAGCTCTGGCCTGGATTGCTTTTGGCATTTGCTGGCTGAGCCAATAGCTTCCATATTAAGTAGCTCCAGAAGCTTTGGCAGCAGCAGAAAACCTCCACTGATGCAGATGTCTGTTCTCTTGGGCTTGGAAAGAGACACCTTGGCACATGCTGGCAGCCTTCACACACAGTATGGGCAATGGAAAAATAATGTGGATAGGTTTAAACAACAGTGTCACACCATTGCTGCTCATCACTGCAAGAAGCCTGAGCCAGTGAGGGAAAAATGGCCAATACTGCACGACGACTGACAAGAGATGGTTAATGAGCACATGTGATGTGCTTGCTTTCCTGATGATTCTTTTACATTGGGGTGAGGTTTGTGGCTTTATATAGTGTGTGTGTGTGTGTGTGTATAGAGAGAGAATATATAAATATATATACTGTGTGTGTGTATATATACACTATGTGTGTGTGTATATATATATACTATGTGTGTGTGTGTGTGTATATATAGATATAAGTTTTTACTATGACATTGCTAAGCACATGAGGCCACATAAAATTGTGAACACTTCGTACAGTCTTATTCTCTGGCAAGTATTTCACTAGTTTGTGATTGTAGCCTCAGAATAAAATGGAAACAATGCTTTTCACAAATTACATTACACATATCAGAATTGCTAACATTTCTTCTAATATCCTGAAGTAGCAGGATTTTACAACTATGTCATTTTCCTTCCTGTATACAATTAGGTGACACTACTATTATTTTTCTGTGCTGTCAAACCTCAGTTTTCTTGATTTCTGTGCACACCAAAACTATCAAAAGAATGTTATAATGTATGAGACACTTTTAGAAATGTCAGTGGCCATAAATACTTTCAAAATGGTGAAAGTTTTTTTCACTGAGTAAACCTTTGTCTAGGGAAAACAAAACCAAAACCAAACCAACCAACCAACCAAAGAAACAAAAACTCTACAAGGCTGGGTGTGGAGGCTCACGCCTGTAATCCCAACATATTGGGAGGCCCAGGTAAGTGGATCACTTGAGGCCAGAAGTTTGAGACCAGCCTGCTCAACATGGTGAAACCCCCTCCCTACTAAAAATGCAAAAATTAGCCACGTATGGTGGCACATGCCTGTAATCCCAGCTACTCGGGAGGCTGAGGCAGGAGAATCGCTTGAACCTGGAAGGCGGAGGTTGCAGTGAGCCGAGATCGTGCCACTGCACTTCAGCCTGGGTGACAGAGTGAGACTCCGTCTGAAAAACAAAAACCAAACAAACCAAAACCCTACAAAAAAAACAAACAAAAAAACCCTAAGATAATTGTGCCCCAGTGAGGCATAAACAGTTTTGACTGCAACTGGGTCTCCTGCTTTGGTGAAGTTACACCAATATGACTTCTCATGGCCATTGATATGAAGATACACCAGTGTCACAGATCAAGCCAGCAAACAGCTTTGAAAATAATATTGTTTACTGTTATGAATGAGATCAATTTCCTCCAAGCCAGGTTTTTAAATCATTTTCTTTTCAAGAAGTTTTTTCATAAATTCAAGCATAACAAAAAAATTTTTGTTTAAGTCCCAAGAAGTTTGCCACCTTTGTAAGTGCTTGATTCAATTTTAAGTAGAAGTTTCACTTTTGAGAGAATGAGAAAGTTCATTCATAGAAGAACCTCATAGGGAGAAGTACATTCAAGGGTTGGCTTACTTGGTAGATATTTTGGTCCAATGAATAAGGCATTATCTTCTGATTTAGGGTCCTGCCATTTGCCTGTAAATGCTTTTGTAAACAAGGAGTTCTTTCGGCCCTTTTTATTCTGCAAGAGGGGGATAGGAGCTGCGGAACATATACACTTTTCAATTTCAGAAGTTCTTCTAGAGCCTGGAGTTGAGAGTGACAGTTTTGTCATTTTATCCATTGGCAGAAATATTTGGATATATCAAAGTACTGAAAAAAACATGTTTGGAAGTTACCACTGCTCTGATGACCTTAACTTTGAAATATGGATTTATTTTATTTTCAAGCTGAAATAGACAGGATCAGTGATGCAGTACTTGCCAAGGATGACCTTACTGACTGGGGGAAATGATGTGAGTAGAATTTATCAGAAGGGTCCCGGAGGATGTGTTGTGTTTTCTTTTTTTTTCACACAATTCTATCTTCGAGGGGCAAAGAGGGTAATGCTAATTTTAATTCTGTATAATATGACAATGTCATCTTATTCAGGGAGCTAGATTTTTCACTATTTCTTGCTGCCAAGCAACAGCAAAATCAGAAATCCAATGAACATCCAAGATACATTCTCTGTGCCATGTCAAAGAAAACTAAAACTTTTTAATTGGCTTCTTTGAGATTTCATATTGAGGAGAATTATTTTTCTTTTTGTTTCCGCAATGCAATTTCTTTCCATTTTACTTCAGAAAGTGGTCATCAGTTTTTGCCTGAAAAATGAGAAGAATTATTTATTCATAAAGTAAAAAAAAATTGCTTAAGTGAAAAAGTCAGTTCATAATGAAATAAAATATATGCATAAATATATGTATATGTGCTCATATTCATATTGTCGATTAAGGGGCTCTGGCTTTCATAAATTTTACAAACAAATCTAGTGACCTTTGCAACAATGAAAACAAAAAACCCTACTCTACTAAACTAGATCCCTAAAAAATTTCCAGCTTTAATATCCCACGATTCTGTTTCATAATATAGAATTAAAACCAGACTTCAGTCAGAACTTAATCTCTGTTTGGTCTAACATACACACACACACACACAGACACACACACACACACACACACACACACAAAATAAGCATTGTATCAGTTTGCTAGAGCTGCCATGACAAAATACCACAGACTACAACAGAAATTTCTCACAGTTTTGGAGGCTAGAAGTCCAAGATCAAGGTCTTGGCAGGTTTGATTTTATTCTGAGGACCGTCTCATTGGTTTGCAGATGGTCACCTTCTTGCTCTGTCCTCATATGGCCTCTTTTTCTGTTTATCCACACGCCTGGTGTCTCTGTGTGTGTGAATTTCTTCTTCTATAAGGAGGAATTTAGACTGGATTAAGGCCCATTCTAAGGAGCATATTTTAACTTAATCACCTCTTTGAAGAACCTTGTCTCCAAATATAGTCACATTTTGAGATACTGAAGGGATAGGACTTCAACATATAAATTTCAGGAGGATGTGATTCAGCCCATAACAAGTATCCTCTCAGTGCAAGGTGACGATGGCTTTGGTGAAATGAAGTCTTCAATCATGGACTTCTTTGGATAGGAAAGAAGAAAGTTTATGCATGATATTAATAAGAATGCCAGAGTTGTAAGATGAGGTCAAGAACGTTACAAAATTATACAAATTAAAAACTTTCAAGCAAGAGGATTTAATTCTCCATGTAGAATGATGAGAAGTCAGGTAAGCTAAGTGTAACAACAATTGTCTACTATTTGATAAATGTCAAAAATAACACATCTTAAAAAGTTTTCAGAACAACCCAGTTTTCTATTTATTTGTCTAATATTATGGAGGGAATTTATCACCACACCAAAATTTCTGAACTTCTTGTCCACTTCTCTTAGTATATCTGCTGTTTTTTGAAACATCCTCTCAAATTTCCTTCACCGTCTGTAGCTCTTTGCCTTTAATCTTACAGTCTGCCTCTTTCTCCATGACCCTACATCATAAAATCTAGAACTCTCTTCAAAGGAAAAGTAAGAGAAACGAAGAGGTCAAAACCAAAAGCCTTTGGTTGTAGAGGGAGAATGCCTGTTAATACCTACAAGTTAATTGTTTTTCATTTGTCACATGAATAACCTGCATTTTGGAAAATTGGAGATTGTTACTATTGTTACTGATCTTCTCAAAAATGGCTTCAGTGAATGGGATTAGAGGCTTCATTAGAATGGGAAGGGTCATGCTGGAACTGACGCATTGAAAAAGAATAACAATTATTCTTTCCAGATGATAACTCCTAAGGAACCCCTGGATAGAGAAATTGCCAGAGGGAAGCTAGAGGGACATGCAGGGTACAAGTTTTTATGCTTAGAAAGATTTGAGTAGATTTGCATTCTGAAGAAAAGAGTCTATTGAAAAGGAGATGATGGTTATTTGGGCAGGAAAGGGAAGACTTGATGGATTATTATCCCCGAGGAGGAGATGAGATAAAATTTACCTAATCTGAGAAGGTCTGAAATGAAGATAATTTTTTTTATAGCAGGAGTGAAAGTTTATCAAAAAGTTTTAGAGCAGGAACAAAAGAAAATATACTTGAAAGAGGGCCAAGTGGGCCACTTGATTCACATGTGTGGTTTGAACTTTGACTCAGGGTTTTATATGTTGGCTTGCTTCTGGGGGTTGCATCCCTTCTCCCCTGATTCTTCCCTTGGTGTGGGCTGTCCACATGCACAGTGGCCTGCCAGCACTTCGGAGGGGCTGCATCTTCAGTGTGCTTATTGAAGTTGTGCACATGCTCACTTGAGGCATTTTTCCTTTACCAGTTGAGTGTTCCTAAAGGAAGGTCACACACCAGTTAAACTCCATGATTTTGCCTCCACTCGCCCAACTTCTGACTTTTATTGGGAAGCTGCTGATCACCAGTTTCAGAAAACCAAACACTGCATGTTCTCACTCATAAGTGGTAGTTGAACAATGAGAACACATGAACATACATTTTTAAGAAGCAAACTGAGGCACTTAACTCCTGGCAGACTGCGTTTTTCAGGGAAGTAGGAAGAAATGTTCCTTCCAGCAGGAGGAAGACTAGAAATCTTGGGAAGACTAGCGAATATTTGGAATATACGGGGAGACCAATAGGAGAGGAAATCAAAGTTTGGACTCTAAATAATTTTAGTTTTGAAAGTAGAAAATAAAATGAATCCAGCCATCTTAGGGCAAGAGTTGCTTTTCTAGTCCTGTAAGTAGCTGAAAATGATACTCAAGTAAGAAATATGAAGATGAACTACATTTTCATTATGAAGATCTATTTGTCATGTATAAGTCCTTGAATTAAACTGTTTCAACATGAAAAGCAAGGAGGTATCTTAAGGCTCAGCAGATTTTGTCTCCCCTTTTCTTTTGTTAAAAACTACCAAATGTAGTAATGTTAGTTGCCATAACAATTGTGAGAACTTCTCATTTCCTTCAAGTGTAGGCAAATGGAGGGTGTCTGCTGTATTTTATTTTTATGGCCCTACTTTCAGGCAGCGTCAGCTGTTTTTAGATTGACAATAAAAATCCTTATTGCTGGGAAAATTATATTCCTTAAGTTTCTTTTCTCAGCTTTTCCATTTTCCTTTGTAGAACTGTTAGAGAGAGAGAGTTGGAACAACTCCACTGAAGCTTAAGCATCCAGTGTCATCAGTGGAGAGTGGGACGCAGACTGCAGATGCAGACAAATTGTTGTTTGTTTCTATTGATTTTCCAGTGTTACAAGAAATATGGCTATAGAGTTGTTTGTTTTTATAACTACTTCTTATATCAGAGTAATGTTATTCTGTAAAATTCTCAAGCATATGGTTATATTTTTAACATAATTTCTCTATCTTTTGGCATAAAGAATAGCATCAGAAATGTACGTAAGTCTTTACCCAGTTTTAGACATTTTGGGATCTTAAGCAGACCACTTAATTATCAGTGTGTGACATCATTCTTCCATCAGTTGATCCATTCCTCAGCACCTGTTTATTGAATGCCCACACGTATGCCAGGTCTTATGCTGAGGTTTTGGAGATGTAGAGATGAATGCATAAATCCAGTTCCTGTTTTACAATTTAGCCTCCATTTCCTCCCCAAGATAGTCATGTATAATGGTATATATGTACTCAGATTTAATAATACAGTTAGCTTGGGAAAGCAAATCAAAAGTGTCTTCTATGCATCCCCAAAGATCCACTTGGGGAAGCAAATCAAACGGTCTTCTATGTACACCAAACATTTCATGCCATGAGAAAGATGCTGTTCTTGACACATCACATACCTTAATCCCTTCATAAACACTACAGAGTAGGCATTACCAGTCTCATTTCACAAATGAGTTAAGTTACCCAAAGTAATTCCCTCCTGGTAAAGAGAGATTTCACCCCCAAAACGCTGACTTCAAACACTGTGCCCTTTACTGCTTCTTTATGTGTTACTTTGGCATATTAAAAAGATAAAATTACAGAATTTAAGATTTACAGATAACAGAAGAGTGGTTCTCAACTGGGGGAGATTTTGCCCTCCATGGGACATATGACAGTGTTTGAAGGCATTCTAGCTCATCACTACTGAAGGGGTCAAGGCCAGGGGTGCTGCTAAACACCCTGCAATGCACAGGAGCCACTTAAGCAAAGAACGATATGGTTCAAAATGTAAATAGTGTCATGGTTGAAAAATTCTACCTGAGAGAGTACAACTTGGGGACTAGGCCTCAGACACGATTACCTCCCCAAGTCACCAAATCATGTTGAGATCTCCTGATTCCCAGTCCAGTTCCTCCTTGTCTCTCTATTGCTGGTTTTGTGCACCATAATGCACGTCAAAGTTACTTGGTCCTGAGTTCTTGACAAGTGTTTTTTGAGTGCTGTGCTTCATTTAAAATAGGAAGAGGGCCAGGCTAGTCATTAGTAGAATCTGAATCCTTTCACCCACAATTCTCCCTTCTTTTACTATTCCTTCCTGGTCATCTGCAATTTTGTCTTCTCATAAATGCCTTCTTGTTGCCTTTAGCTGTTCAGTGCCTTATATGTATGCCCTTCTTTCTCTGTAATGTCTCCAATTCAAAATTACCTTTTCTTTCCTCAGTACCTTTCATCAGAATTCTCTCAGTGAAGTTTAGCTAAATATTAGAAAGAAATGTGCAGGGTTTGTGCTCAAAAGCAGGCTGGTGAGTCCTGCCGAGCTTGGAGCCCAGCTCTGACTATTAACCTACGTCAACATGTGTCAACGAAAAGAGTTGAACTCTGTAAAATATTTGAAGAGATTTACTCTGAGCCAAATATGAGTGACCATGGCCCATGACACAGTCCTTAAGAGGTCCAGGGAACATGTCCCAAGATGACCAGAGTGCAGCTTGATTTTATACATTTTAGAGAGGCATGAGACATCAATCAAATACATTGAAGAAACATGTTGGTTTGGTTTAGAAAGGCAGGACAACTCGAAGTGGGGGCTTCCAGGCTATAGGTGAATTTAAACATTTTTCTGGTTGACAATTGGTTGAGTTTGTTTCAAGACCTGGGATCAATAAAAAGAGAAGGTTCAGGTTAAGATAAAAGACTGTGGAGGTCAAAGTTTTTTGAAGTCTTATAGTGGCTGCCCTTAGAGACCAATAGATGACAAGTATTTCTTATACAGATATTAGTTAATCTCTTTAGGATTGGGAGGGTCTGGAAGAAAGACCTCTATGTTAATAGAGATTGTTTGACCCTCAAAGAACAGAGGAGCCATTGTGGGGCCATTTCAAATATTTCAAAACATGGCAAAGAAACGTGTTTTGGGGTAAAATATTTCGATTTTTTCCTTGTCTCATAATGTTATGCCAGAGTCAGGTTGGAAAGTAAGTTATGACAGACAGGGTTAAATAAAACCCATCTGATATGAATTTATTATTTGTATGGCATGACTCCCCAGACCCTTCATATAGAAATTTGGGCAAGATAAAAATCAGAGTTTAGTCCTCACATGTTTTATAACCTCTCCATATACCACCCACTTAATCTATCCTAGAATTTTATTTCAACTTAATGATTATTTGAATTTATATGGTGGAAACACTGGGAGGTGGGAGCCTCCCTGTTTTCTCATGAATTATACTATGTGATGATTTCATTCATAGGTAATGTTTGCTTTGAAAGTAAGCACTAGTTGCATGTTAGTCCTTTCCCATCCAGGAGAGTAATTATTCTCTGCTTTTCCTCACCAGGAACTAAATCTTCAGTCACGTTGATTTTGGACTTCCCAGCCTCCAGGACTGTGAGAAATAAGTATCTGTTGCTTAAGCCACTCAGTCTATGGTATTTTGTTATAGCATCTCATGCTGATTCATACATGATCCAAGAGGTTTACTCACTTCAAGGAATATGTAGAAAAATTGGGAGACCATGTTGCAGGAGTTCTTTAGTTTCCAGATTTCTTGAAGGACTGTTAAGTCTTACCTATTTAAATGGATGAACAACAAATGATTTCTTTTTCTCAACCTATTTGGTCTTTTTCTTCCTGAGATCACTATTAGCCTGATTCTCTGCTTCCCTAGGATTAATATCCAACTGAAGCACAACACTGGCAGAAAAAAAAAAAAAACAAAAACTAATCTCTGGTATTGGTACCACTGTCACTGAGCCCACTAGATCAGAGTTAAATCCAGTGACATCTGGGCAAGATTAGAGTAACTGGGCTATCAAAAAGAAAAGCTGAGAAGACAAAGATTTGTTTTTAACACTCCTCTTTTCCCAATTATGCCTAAATATCAGGCAGTATTACTCATGTTTTATTTTAGTTTTAATTAAATTTGTTTTATTTAATTATAAGTCTCAACTCATTAATATAGGTGATTGTCATATTATTTTGCTTGCATGCCATGATCATCTAACTTCTTACATGTAAAAGTCTTGGAGGGAATATGACATTAATGTACTACTTTCTTTTAGAATTCCGTGTCTGCATTTGGAACTCAGACAACAAGTCAGATCATTTGTGTTCTGTAATGCAGATATGGAGGTAGAGACAGTTTTAAGTTAAGAAGGGACTGTCTACAAAAGGAAAGAGTGCCACCAATAAACCATATTTATTTGGCATCTGAAGCAGGAACCTAGCAGCCTGCTAAGACATGCTAAGTTTCTGCTTCAGATGCCAAATAAATATTTCTAATTGAATAAAATTCATAACTGGTAGACATAAAGCTTTCTATACTACTTTTAATGCTAAAATACTTCAATTACAATTTAACAAGGTGGTATATTTTGTTGAGAGGTTGAGCAAATTAATCTTGGGCATCAGTTTCCTCATCTTTAAAATGGACAAGATGAAACAAAGATCTCTTCCAGGAATGAATTATAAATTCTGGTGTTCTATGATCTTTTCTTTTTGTTGAAAACACAACATATTACGTTATTTGAGGTTCCTTTGCTGACATTTTGCTATATGGGGTTTTGTGAACATAATAGGTACAAAGATTGAACTCTCTAATCATCATACAAAAATGCAAAGTTGGATTAGTAAAGATCTTTGGGATTTATGTCATGGTTATTTTACTCTGTTTTTCAACTGGTTTTTCTTAGCTGTTCTTTAAATGGAAGAGCGTTACCAGCTCAGTGTAATCCTGCATATAAATGGGAGACAAACCCAATCCTTTCTTTCATCACTTGGATACTGGTTGTGACAGCAACGGTAACGTTTGCTTTACTACTAGTTCTGTTGCTAACTAATGTGAGACTTAAGAGTGAGTCATTTCATACCTCTGCTTCTTGATTCCATGCACTGAATACAATCTCTGGTTTCTTTTTATTTTTATTTTTTTTTAGTTTATCTGTTTAGAAAGGTAAATATATGCTCATTGTAGAAAATGCAAATGATACTAAAAGATATAATGAAGAAAGAAAAATAAAGCAAAATGTTACCACCCAGGGACCACACACACACACACACACACACACACACACACACACATTTACAAACAGTGCTGCAGGCAATAGCATGAATAAGGATGAATATATCTTTACATCCTTATTCTAATCTCTACTTTGAATAAACTTCTAGGGACCGAATTGCTGGGTCAAAGTATACTTCTTTGACTCAAGATGTCATGTTTTCCACAATGGTGTTAATATTTTGCATACCACCAACTAGCTGTTTCCTCACATCCTTCACCACACTAAATACTGGCAATATTTGTACCTTTGTAGAACTGATTCTGAAATCATATCTCACCATTACTGGTTATTGCACATATTTGATGTTATAATATTTTGAAAGATAATGTATTTATGACATTGTTATTTTTAATTTCTGCTGATAACAAGATTAAGCTTATATTGTTGTAGTTGGGATAGAATTGTTTTTGTGTTGTTGTGTTCTTTTTTTTTTTTGTGGATTCCTTTCAAAGGCATATGTCCTAGCAGTTTCATCCTTTCCAAGGATTCAAAAATGCATTTGCTTCCTTCTGTCTATGGCATACAAGTTCGAGATCTTTTCCAAAATGCATTTTCACATTGCTTCGTGGTGTCACAGCACCACATGATCAGGTTGTGTTCCTGTAGAGATAATGTCACACAATCTGTACCCTGATCTGTGGAAAAACCAGATATAGCTTGTTTAAGTACATTTTCTTATTTGTTAGCCTATAAAAGCATAAAAAAACTTCATTTCAGCTTTAACAATATCTAATTAGTGACATTCCCTACACCAAAGTTTCTATCTTTTTTATTGGCTCTAGTCAAACTGTTTTATACGTCCTGCAGAATGTCTCATCTTTTTTATTTCTTGTAAACTTCATTATCTTTTTGATGACACAGTAATTTTCTTTCCATCTTTTATCTCCCTTTAGCTGACATCTTCACTTTGTCTTTCTTTACAACTATGCTAGCTCTTATCCATTTGTTTTGGTAACTTCTAATGGAAAATTCAATTTCTACAAAGTATATGCTAGTATCTTTAGAAGTACTTAATTAAGTTCTCAAAAGGTTAGGTGAGCAGATTAAACAAAAAATATAAAAATGTGGCAAGACAGCCTCCTCGTGGGAACCTGCCAGAGAGGGTTTGGGGTGAAGAGTGACAAACTGTATTAAACTGATATACTATTTTTCATTAATGTCTTCCCAAGAAAGATTCAGGGAGTCTGTTATATGCCCTCTACACTAAAGATTCCAAAATATTTATGCATACTGAAGTATGAGCAGGCAATATAAGTAATCAGAAAAAAAAAATATTGAAAATTGATAGAATTCAGAACTCATGATACTGTATTGGTTTCATGAACAATAACTAAGCCACTTTAAAAATATTTTTTTCAGAATTTTGAGCCCTATCAAAGATATATTTGATCTGTATAGTTATTCATATTCTCTAAGCACCTTGCTATTGTGGAAAACATACTGAATTGGGAGCTAGGAAAATACTGTAAGTCATCCCTCATCTGATCTCTCATCTGTATTATTGCTTCCAGAACTGTAGTTCTATGATAGTCATCTTTCCCCGTTTGTCTCTTCTGTTTTTTGCTCATCAGAGTAGTACCATTTTGATAAAAGAAGACAATCATACTCAGTTACATTTGCAAATATAATTATATTTCTCCCAGAAAAACACAATTTTTATTAAATTTAAACCAAAAGAGAATAGAAAGGAGAGGAGGAATCGGTGCAGGATTTCCTTTGGCACAATTTAATATATTCTGGAAGCGACCTTTTGAAATAGATAGTCACCTAACTAAATTAAGTGGGAATAGAGAAGCATCATTGAAAGCAGAAGTAATTTGAAACTAAGTGGGGGAAAGTTTACTGAGCATATCAGCACCAATGATGAAATGTGGGAAAGCGAGTATAGCATAGTCTTAAGAATTTGGGTCCTGAAATTGCAAAGACCTTGTTTTGAAACATGGCTCTGTCATTTACCAGTCGAGTGTACCTCTCTAAGCCCCAACATCCTAACCTGTAAAATGCAAACAATAACAATATTTCTCTCATAAGGTTATTGTGAGAATAAAATGAAATAGCACATGTAAAGTGGTTAGCATGGTGACTGATACTACCAATAACAAACACTCATTCATTAATCACTAGGTGACAGTCACTTTTCTAAGGGCTTTCTGTGTATTAACTCAGTAAATGTTTAATTCATGTTAGCCTTTTTATCCTTACACTTGTTATTGGGAAATAACAAATTTATCATAGGGGCTCCCAAGCTTCCATCTGTCTATCTATCTATCTACACATATGCTTGCATAAAATGTATATGTGTGTATCTATATTTACATGTATCTTTGTAGAAAATTAAAAGCAAGGATGACATAAAATTCTCTAAAATAATGTAGTGGGTTTTAGTTCTCTATTGTGTTCATTTTCATATTTGAATATCTTTTTATAATATTTAACATTTATATAATGAAATAGACCTGAAACAAGAATCTTTCAATGTTCCTGTATGCCTACAGTTTTTACTATCTTAGCAAGTGCCCTTTTGTTGTCTGTTAGGCAAAGGTCATATTTCAAAATTTTATTTTCAAACCAAGACATAGAACTGCCCTTGAAAGGAAATCTAATGATTATACAAGTAATTAAATATACTCATTATTTTTATATTATCTCATTGAGTTATACTACCTCTATGAGCTAAGTATTATTAATCATATTTATAAGAGAGAAAAACTGAGGCATAGATATCACACATAATTTGCCACAATATGAGATGAGCAAGTGATAAAGTCAGGACTTGAAGACAGAATTTTAAAGTTTAAATCTCGTTATTGTTCCATTACTAGTGCTTCACCAAAATATCCTCAGAGCAGAGAACACTGTACCCTGGAATTTCAGAAGCATGGTCTGAAGAAGTAAATTACAGACAAATATGTTCTAGAGTCACTTGTATATCTTCAAATCCTGTAAAATTTTCATTCTATTCATAGTATTTCCATGCTAATTTTAAATAAAACCAATTATTCTTCTTATCTATTGTTGAGGCTTCACTATGTCCCACACGCCCATTCATATGATAAAGTACTAATCCACAGGACCTCAGAATGTGACTGTATTTGGATATAGGTCTTTAAGGAGGCAATTAAGTTTAGATGAGGTCCCTGAGGTGAACCCTAATTCAATATCAGTGGTCTCATTATAAGAAGAGGAGCTAGGGCCGGTTGTGGTGGCTCACGCCTGTAATCCCCAAACTTTGGGAGGCTGAGGCAGGCAGATCACTTGAGGTCAGGAGTTTGAGACCAGCCTGGCCAACATAGTGAAACCCCATCTCTACTAAAAATACAAAAATTAGCCAGGATGGTGGCAGGTCCCTATAATCCCAGCTACTTGGGAGGCTGAGGCAGGAGAATCACTCAAACCTGGGAGGCGGAGGTTGCAGACAGCTGAGATTGTGCCACTGCACTCTAGCCTGGGCAATAGAGTGAGACTGAGTCTCAAAAAAAAATAAAAATAAAAATAAAAAATAAAAGAGGATCCAGTACACAGATAGGTATACAGAGGAAAGACCATGTGAAGATACTGGAAAAAGGCCACAATCTCCAAGTCAATGAAAGAGGCTCTCAGAATAAACTAACCCTGTCAACATCTTGATCTAGGACTTTCAGCCCTAGAAATGTGAGTAAATGAATTTCTGTTGTTTAAGCCACCTGGTCTGTGGTACTTTGTTATGGCAGCCCTAGCAAACTAATATGTTTACCATTTGGTAAAAATGATGCTCCAGAAGGATGTGGTACACTTATCATAACTTCATTTATCCTCAATTATACCACCATAGTCTCCTAGGAGGTAGAGAAATAAATAAGCATACCTTGTTGCCTTCCTTGGAAAAAAGACTCAGTGTGGAAACAAAAAGATAACAATGTTTTGAGGCACTATTCAAAATGCATGTTAGTTTAACTATCTATACAAACACACCATTGATAGTAATAAATTTTTGGTTTAGAAATTAAGGCTATCATTATCAGAATTCGAATTTATTCTTAAGCAGATGCCTTGATTCCTGTTTAAAGCTCAAGAGCATGTACCAAGTATTGCTGTCAGCCTCTTAGGAATAGACTGAAGCCAAGAAACCTAGGTGATAAGGGGAACAATGCAATATCCCTAGTGGTGAAAGGAGCCTTTGTTCATTTAAGATAAAAACCATTCAAACATCTGTGTACTTATTTTACTTACCAGTAAACAGTCAGAAGAGAATACTTCATTTAATAACTAAATTCTTGTTTTTTTTTCTGGGCTAAATGCAATGACCATATATGTTGGGCACATCTGTATCCTGAACATAGTGGAGATATACAAAAATAAATCTAGTAAATGGAAAGATGAGTATAAAAATATAGCCTGAATTAAAGTAGTGTTCAGTGTTATTAAAGTGAGTAAATGTTAGTGCAACGAATATGAGATATGTCATTTGTACATTTTTAGTAAGCATTCACAGACTATAGACATACATTGATCAGGACCTCTCCGTAATGGACTGAAAAATCTAACTTTCCTGCAGACTTGAGAAATTATTCAGAATATAAATATAACAATTTATTTATTGACTGCATCCTAGGAAATATCAAGAAGAATTGTCTGATATACGTGTAGACCTTGGTCTTGCTAAAATCAATATTTATCTCTTGGGTCAATCAATTTATTGATGTTCACCTCAAAGAGAAGTCAGTATGTGTGTAATATCACTGTGGACAAAATTTCAAGATAGAAATGTTATAATCCTGAATTTAGTTTTGTTTCCCTGAAAAACTGTTTGTCCTGTCTGATTTTATATGGTCTCTATCAGGTTCAAAATAAGAGAGTTTAAATCTATTAAATATTTTAGACTATTGTTTCTCATATCACTTAGCAAAAATTATTGCCTTAATGTTGTTTAAAATTGAGTAAGTCCAAAGTAACTCTTACTGGTTTAATTTCTTATAGTGAAATTTTCATCAGATGCATAGAAATCGTTTAAAGCTATGAATTGTAATTACAAATTTCCCAAAGAAACAATGTCATAATTTTAAAATAAGTAAGGGCAAAGAACTATGGTGAGTAGAGGTAAAAACTTCTAAAATTCTTTTATATGGCAATCATCAACTGATTAATTGTGGTAATGTAGCAAAGTACACATCACATATGAACACAGAATTCAAGCTAATGTCACAAGCTAATGAAAAGCAGCAAATTTGCTGTCCATCTACTCGACATATGTGTTATTTGAGCTAATCATTTCTACTTTGCTGCTAATGTCTACCTTCATTACAGAAACTTATGCCTGTCTTTAAATATATTTGATTTATTTTCCCAGTACACTGAATTCATATGTATTTTTCTTTTTACAGTAGTGAACCAAATATATTGAATATTTTTATGTACTCTCCTTGCAACTAATATATATCTTGCTTAAACTATATGTGGCAATCATACATAAATAATCACACATGGTTGATGAATTGACTGCTTACTTTTCTTTGCTGTGGATAATTCAACTGTTAGCTGTAACATACCTACCAAAACTCTTTCCATCCCACTCTTTTCTATGAAATTATATTAGTTGTTAGAAACAATCAAAATAAAAAGGTTTGTAAAGGCAAATTCACTCTCAAGAAATTTTATATATACAGAATATGATATATATTACCTAGGCCTACAGGTGAGGCCAATGGATTTGCTATTTACTTCCATATTTCAAGCCATAGGGCAGGAATACATCCACCGAGTTGATTCAGATCCTAAAGTTCTTCTTCTATGCTGTGATCTGTAAGACTGAAACATGGCTATTTCTTTCCTTCTTCTACCTCTTGCCTCTTGGCAATGTGATTGAAGTACAAGGAAATCAACCCTCTTGACTTAACTATGTGACTCACATCCTACTTACATACTGATTTTGACCACTGGCTTAGCCCAAACTTGCTTTCTTTTATTTTCTGTGGTTCACTTAAATCCTGAAACTTAAGTGATTTAATATTCGTGTATTCACTGGGCTTGTGGACTAATTATATAATAAGTAACCTTCCCAAAATATATTGGCATAGAGAGCTAAAATACTTTTCCTGACACTTCAGACATTACCACAATATCTACATGACAGATACTGTACAAATTAACTATAATTGTCCTTTTCCTTCTCATTGAGTCTTTTTTTTTTCCCCTTACATTCAAATATTTGCCTAATGTAGCTTCAGATTGTATCTTCCACAAAAACTACTTTTATTACATCTGGTTAAAACATGTAATACTAATTTAAAGGGCTATGTTAATTTTTTGTTAAGTTTTTAAATGGAACTTACTATGTTTTTGTTGGTTAGTTTGTTTTATCATAGAAATAATCTTAAGCTCTGAGCAAAGATTTTTCTGCTTTTAGTTACAGAAATTCTGATAGGAGTATAATGTAAGGTAATATACTTAAAATATTAACTGGTTGAAATAAATTTCGGATAAAAGTTTTTGGAAAATCAGGTAATATTTATGCTTTCAAAATTTAAGAGTTTTATATCTCTACTTAACCATCAGTGCTTCAGAGTCCTTCCCTTGCCCTCACATTGGAATCTTTATTTGTATTTTTCCCTTTTCTTGTTCCATGCTGTTTTCTTCAATGAACTTATCACAATTTGTAATCCTATATTTATTTATATTTTCATTTGTTCAATAAAGAATTGTCTTCTGGGCCTGGTGCGGTGGCTCACTCTTGTAATCCCAGCACTTTGGGAGGCCACGGCAGGCAGATCAACCCAAGAAGATCAGGGGTTTGAGACCAGCCTGGCCAACATGGCAAAACCCCGTCTCTACTAAAAATACAAAAATTAGCAGTGTGTGGTGGTGCCTGCCTGTAGTCCCAGCTACTTGGGAGGCTGAGACAGGAGAATTGCTTGAACTGGGAGGCAGAGGTTGCAGTGAGCCAAGATTGAGCCACTGCACTCCAGCCTGGGACAGAGTGAGATCCATCTAAGAAAAAAAACAAAACAAAAAAGTCTCTCTTTCTTTACCATCTCTATTTCTCTATTTCTTTACCATCCATCTATATGTTTCTTTATGGCTTCTGTCTCCTACACTTTATTGAAACTACCAAATCAGAGGTCATCAGTAATGTATTTTTTGCCATTTCTTGTCATTCTTAGTCCTCATCTTCCCCAAATTTTCTGCTGTATTCGACAGTTATTGGACACTCTTCATTCTTTTTTTTTTTTTTTTTTTTTTTTTGAGATGGAGTCTCGCTCTGTCACCCAGGCTGGAGTGCAGTGGCGCGATCTCGGCCCACTGCAACCTCCGCCTCCCGGGTTCACGCCATTCTCCTGCCTCAGCATCTCCGAGTAGCTGGGACTACAGGCGCCCACCACCACACACGGCTAATTTTTTGTATTTTTAGTAGAGACGGGGTTTCACCGTGGTCTCGATCTCCTGACCTCGGGATCCGCCCGCCTCGGCCTCCCAAAGTGCTGGGATTACAAGCATGAGCCACCACGCCCGGCCGACACTTTTCATTCTTTAACCTTTCTGTGCCATTGATTCTCTGACATTGTTCTTTAGTTAGCTTTATCTTATTTCTTTAACTCTGATTAAAGAGGTAAAAAGGCTATATTTTGCTACTCTTGCTCTTAATGGGGATCCTTGTCAATTTCACCATTGAGTTTATTACCTTTCTTCTCATCCCTTACATATCACAGTTTTCTGGGGGGGTTTGATTAATCCTTACATATAAAATCTTTCCCTTTCTGGTCTTGGTCTTTGTATTGTTTAATGTCTTTTTTTCCCCTTAGAAATATCATGCCCTGACTTCTGGGCAATAACTGGCAACTTTGCATGTGTTTCTTGAATTTTAATCCTAATTCCCAATAATTTGCATATCTTAAAGCCAAATTGAATGCAATCCAGTATAGTTGATACTTTATCTTTCTGGTCACTCATGAAAAGAAGTAGTTATCCTTAAGTCATTCATCGCCATCATCCTTGCCACTGTTGAATTGCTACGTTCTATTTTTTCTACCTGCATGATGGTGTTTCATCAGTCTATCATTTAATTTTGTTCTTCCTCCTGTAGAGCACACAATGACATTACCTCATACCCAGAATATTCTTGTAGTTTTCTAATTGGTATCTCTGTCTTCAGACTTTCAATATACTACTCTACCTTTTACACAGAGTCCAGAATTAGCTACTTAAAATGTAGGTCAGAGTGCATATCACTTTTTTTTTAATAAAGAAAAAAATGACAACTGCCTATGGCCTACAGAATACAGTCAAAATTACCTAAAATTACATTCATAGGCTGCTACAGCTGATCTCTGTATGCTTGTTCAGATTACTTCTGAATGCATATTCTTTCATTAAGCTTAACTTTAGCCATTTTCTCATTACACCATGTATTTTCATGCTCTTATTATGCTTTTGGTCCTAATTAACTTGGAATATGTTTTTCTTACTTTCTTCCCTGTCACTGAGAGCCCATCAATCCTCAAAGTGTTAAATTAGTTTATTCCACCTTACATTGTGATCCTCTTCCTATTTGTAAACACTTCTAAAGCAGAAATAATTTTATTCCTAATTGTATTCTTCACTTCATCCCCCACCACATACATAGCACACACACACACTGTCTCTGGTACATAGACAGTGTTTATTAAACATTTTTTGGAATGTTACTGTAAAGATATGAGAATTTATAGACCCATGAAAATCAGTTTGGCACTTTAAGGTCACATTTTTTCATGCAGGAATTATTTTACATAGAATAAAGTATAATTTGGCAAAAAAAAAAAAAAAAACAAGGCAAGTTAGTTATCCAAAAAGGCTCAATTCAATAACCTTCTTTTCAATAGCCTACGTAACATGCTTGATATTCACAAAAAAACTGGCTCTTGTCCTCTGGGCTTTTCACCAGATCCTCCACTAAGGCCATTACTTTCAGAATGTACAACCTGCAAGCGAATATTCATGATAAACTGAATGACCAGGACCACTGTTCTTTGCTAGTGAGTAGTGGAAGAAGTAGTGAGAGTAGAGTGTTCAGAAAGGCAAGCATGGAATGATTATTTAACAGAATATTTGACAAATGTCAGAAAAGCTGTTACGTATATAAAGCTAAAAATGAAAAAAAAAACCCTCAAATTTGCTTGTAAATCCAATGCAACTATTATTAATAAAAACTCACATGTAGCCCCTTAAAATATATGTTTGACCAAATGCCTCTGAAATGTTTAACTTAATTGTTCAATAATTTTATTTAAATTATTAACAGGAAAATTTGAAAATATACATGAACAAAAAAATGGAAAAAAAATCCTGTTTTTAAAAACTACCCAGAAGGTAGCATACTCTACTACACAGTTGCATATTTTTAAAACAGAAAATTGGAGCTTAAACTAAATTTTTTCTTTTTGCTTACAACATATTTGGAACATCTTTTTACACTATTAAATGCAATATTTATATTTAATCATTGCATATTATCTAATTGCAGCAATTTGCTCTAGTTTATTTAATCAACTCATGAATGTTCAGTTTCTAAAACTACTTGCCCATAAATTGTAAAAATTTTCACCAAGAATTTAGTAGAATATATTTGGGAGGAAAAGAGAAACAAGGAGAGGGAGAGGATTTGAGAAGGCACACTAAATCCTGTGTCCTCCCAGGGCATATTTCTAGCTCTAGTATCCCTGACTCACAATCATACTGAAAAAGAAAAAAAAATTATATATATATATATATATATATATTCTGCCTGAACATCCAACTGATTTAAAGTCTTTTGATGACCCAAAGTACAGTTCCAGACATCAGAAATGAAATCTCAATCTGTGCCAGTTAAATGTTAAATAACTGTATTTCATTATTAATACAAAAAAATATTTTATTCATTACACATACCAAAGAGATCAGAGTTCATTCATTCTTTCATTCATTAAACACAGCTATGACAGCCTTGCTGTGTCTCTAGGATAGGAAGAAAAGAGAAAAATGAATATCATAATTTTTCATATGTGAAATAGGAAATGGAGGCAATTTGGGTGGTCAAGTGACTCAATCCAAGTAACTCCTATAGTTTCTCTTTTAGTGCCCAGTTGACCAGAGTTGCTTTAACTCAGTCTGGTTCTTCTCTAATCAGGTCACTCTCCTTCCTGTACTCCCTGTGTGTCCTGCATCCACACCTTTGATCCTGCTGGTCTTTCTTTGCTGAAGGGGAAAACTACATGCTGACCGTGAAGACTCAACTACTTACTAAACTTTCCCTTGTCCCCTTTCTGAGAGTTTTCCAAACTACATTCCAATGTTTGCTTTTTACAAGTAATAGATATTTTGTGGGGGGAAAATAAAAAAACTTCCATGCTTAAAAACATCTGACAACTCTTGGAAACTCTTATTTAAATAATTCTGATAGGGTTCACTAGAGTAGCAGGATTTGAAAACACTAATGTGAGAATAACACAGGAGCTCCTCAGCCTAGATTAGTTCAGTTTTACACACTCCTAGCACCTTCTGCTACTCATTCGCAACATCTTCCCAACTGTAGTTCAAACAATTATTTGGTTAGTTCACGTATTCCCGGTAGAATGTAAGGTTCTCGAAAGGAGAGACCATGTTTTTCTCATTCACTTCTACATTCCAGAGTAAAACACAGATTAAAATGGCACAAAACAGAAACTATAAAATGTAGGTTGAATGAATAAATAACTGAATGGATCTTCATGAGAGGATAGAATATGTAGTTTTCTCAGGTATATCTGACCAGAAAACCCTTCTTTTGTGGAATATCTATTAACATTTCTTCCCATTTACTTTTCTACTTGAATTTGTTGGTGGAACTTCGGATCATCTTGTGTACAATACCCAATTGTTCTCTTTTGTTTTCTGTTTGGAGTGGGACCACCCCAGTGTACCAGGTGTCCAAATCAAAACATAGAGATCATCCTTAACTGATCTCATCCATGTCTAATTCCATTAACTCCTGGCCCTTTTTGCTTCTACCTATCTTCATTTGCTTTTTTTTAACCCTGTTTTTGAGACCCTAGCGTAAGCCAAGAAAATACATCTTTCATAATAGTATCAGAACTGTTTTTCCTTGCTGCCCCACAATCACTAATTCATCATAGCAGTCAGTTTTTGTCATATGAATCTCTTGTTTAAAATATTTTTAGACTTTGAACAATTTGTACAACTCTGTACTTACATCTTGATTTCACCATTACACTGCCTGACTCACTCTATACTCCAGTGCTGTGAACATTGTTGGTTCCCTAATGCCAGCATATTCATTTTAGCTTCTGGTTTTAGGACTGTCATATAGGGCCTCACAGCTGTGCACTGCATGAGTCTAACATTGTGATGTGAGTGGGGTCCCCTGGAGCTGTGCAACACAACGTCCCTACCTCATGACTCATTTTTTTTCCATCATGGAATCCTTTGTGACACTTTTTTTTGTTTCTTATTCTTCTTGTTTTTGATTAGTCATCTCATGCTCACTCCATGATCGTTGGGCAACTGTACTTTGTGCCTCCAAAGCATACTTACATTTCTTCTGTCTTCCGCACTTGTCACTGTCTCATAGGTATTTTCTTCTCCATCTAGACTGGAAGAACCATGGCAGCCAGGCCTCTGCTAGCTTACGTGGTGGATATTCAACATCTTCCCAGTGCCTAGAAAGCCCCGCATCCTCAGGGCCTTTGTTGTTGCTATTCTCCCACTTGCAGTGTCTTTCCTAGACAGTCACAAGGCTTTCTCCTTAGCCTCCTTCAGGTGTTTACTTGGGTATCACCTGCTTAGGTCCCTGACCACCTTATGGTAACCCCACCTCTTCTGTCCCTATTTATCTTCCTTTCTTGCTTTATTTTGTCTCCATCCCAGATCAGCTGAACTAGGTACCAGCTTTCAGAATAGTCAACCAGGACAACAAACCAAAAATGAAAGTATCAGACCTTTGATCACTTACTGCTGGAGTGTAAGTGAAAGAATAACTTAGAGAAAGTGTAGACTCCCCCTCCACTCCACTTCTTTCCATTTTTCCCCATGGAAAGGCACAGAGGTTTAAGGTCAGGAGGATGAACACAGATATAAAGGTTGTCTCACTGCTGAGGAAGCCTAGAAGAAAAGGTTCCTGTAGTTTAATGGACATGGGGGCCATGGGGAGAAGGAAAGAAAAGGACCAGGAGTGGGAAATGTATTGAGTACAGATGGTCCTTGACTTACATTGGTACAACTTATGATTTTTTGACTTTAAGGTGGGTTTATCGGAGCATTAAGTGCATTTTCCAGTTATAATATTTTTGACTTTTATTTTCTACTTACAATGGTTTATCAAGACATAGCACCATTGTAACTTGAGGAGCATTGGTATTGAGTCAAAGTGAAAAGGATCTTTGAGACTCATCATCTTTGCACTTAATAAGGAGTTTTAGACAGAGGAATCTGGAAAAAGCCTTCCACAGAGGCCTTGAAATGAAGGTTTCTGGGCTAGGGATTTGGTTATGCATAAAGCATGGCTGGCTAAGGGGGCCTGAGACTTTGACTGGAACTCCCTTCAGAGATGCAATGCACTGGCTGCACCAAGTCGGCTGTGGGTATAACAGCTTTCCCATATGAGACCTGGCAAATAAAGCCTTGATAATTTCCTGTGGTTGGACCCGAAGTCACACATAGGTTTTTAGCCAGGAACCAGACTCTCCTGTTTCATTAGCAGTTATCACTTTTATCATACTGTATGTTACAAATCCACATTTCATTTGTTTTCTGTATCTTTCACTAGCTTCATGAGGGTAGGGGAATTTTGCTGTTTGCTATTGCATTGCTAATGTATAGAAAAGTGCCTGGTACATGGCAGATCATTAAAAATGTTTATTCAATGAATGAATTAGTTTTACTTTATGTGTGCATTTTTGTCTTTACAACTAAACTATAAATTTTCTTGAGAATCGAGACTTTGTCACATATTTCTTGCTATATGTATACCTTCTCAATCAGATAGTATAGTTTAAATGTTAAAAATGTTATTCACTGGATTCATATGTAATTTTCACCTTGTATCTTAAGGTAACACTTTAGAGTTACAGGGACAAAGTCTAATCTTTTCTTTATTTCAAAATTCGAAATATTTTAAAACAGGTGTCATTTATTTCCCTAACTTTTTTTTTTCCAAGTTAAATCTCTCTCCTCTCTTTACACATTTATCACATAGCAATAGAGTTGTGATGGCTAATTTTACTTGTCGACTTGTGTGGGTCACTGTGGGCAGATATTTGATCAAACATTAGTCCAGATATTTCTGTGAAGGTAATTTTTAGATAAGATTAACATTTAAATCAGCAGACTTTGAGTAGAGTAGGTTACCCTTCATAAGATGGGAAAGTCTTATTCAGTTGAGGGCCTTAAGGAAAAGATTGACGTTTCCCAAAGAAGAGGGAATTCTGCCAACAGAGTGCCTTTGGACTTGAATTTCAAATGAACTCTTCTCTGGATCTCCAGTTTCCATAATTGTGTGAGTCGGTTCCTTCAAATCTCCCCCTCTCCTCTCTCTCTCTCTTTCTAGGGTAGAGAGAAATTTGAAGGAATTGACTCACATATATATGTACATACGCACACATATACCATACATACACACAGTCACACATACACACACAGAGACACACACACATATCCTACTGATTCTTTTGCTGTGGAGAACCATGGCAAATACAGGAGTCCCATTTTTTACCCTCCCGTTAGTTCTGGAATCACTACACCCCATCACTTTTCCACCTAATTGATATTAATATCTGAAGCAGACACAGTGCTCCAAATATAGTCTTATCAATGCAAGATACAGGGATATTGTTGACTCCTTTGCTAAATACTGTTCTATGAAAATGCAATATATATTTGTTGGCTCATATTAAATGTCTTATTAATTAAAAATTATCTCCTGTAAGCTTTTGTGTTGTGCCAGGAATTGCATTAAGAGTTGTGAATATGGAGCTAAAAAGGTAGGGTCCCATTTCTCCAAGGACATGAGCATTTCCTTCCTATTCACAATCTCTGCCATCCTGTGTGGTTGACTTTTAAATTTAGGTGTTAGACTTTATATTTATCTTCCAGAATTCCTTCTTGCTCAATTTGATCTACTGTTTCAACCTTCATAATAAAAAAATTGATTTTTTCATCATGATTCTGTCATCCAATATTTGACTACCTCTCCAAGTTGATACACATCCTTTCTATGTCTACATCTATTTTTAAACTAAAATTGTGAATAAGGCTCACAATTCAATTCACAGATTCAAAAATGAGCCATTTAATCATCATCATTTGACAATAATTGTTCAACTAACACATATCCACATAATTTACAAAAATCCTCTGTACATCTATCTTGTTCACAAAGACACCAACAAAACAGTGCATTAAATGCCTCATTGAAATGCAGATTCACTATATCTAAATAATTTAATTAATTTGGTATAATTTATTCTTAGTGAACTCAAAGTGCCTCTCAGTGGTTGCTTCTTCCTTTTCTAGGTGTTCATGAGCCATCTGTTGAATTATATGTCTTGGAATTTTGCTGGGAATTGATGGATTGCTCCATGATATATAATTGTGGTATGTCCATTTACATTTTACATGAGAGAAGAAAAAATATATTGATCTGTATACCATTTTCTAGTACTCCTTCCACTCACCATGATTATCCTCATCTGCTTACATTGATGCTGTAATTATATGAGAAATAGGAGCTGCCTCGTGGAATCCAAAGACAGGAATGGAAATGTATTTTAGAAATCAACCAGACATCAGTCCACTTGAGGGGAACTCAGCTAGTTCTCGAAATCGGTTGTCTCTCTTTTCCTTTTCACATCTCCTTTTTTCTCATCCGTATTCATTTGTATAGAGAAAATTTATGTTTTCTAGTTAAAATAGTAGATAATGGCTAATATGAATAACTCTAAAATTTACAACCATTCTATTTCAGAAAGTGGCCTATAAGCTGAAATCTCTTATTTCATATTCTATGCAGAAAGGATTTTTGATTCACTTGGCTGAGGTTTCAATGTCTGGATTAACTAATATTGTCAAGGAAATGGAATAATGTTATATAAATATGACTGTCCTGTTCTCAAGCAGAAGCAAAATGTAGAGTGGAGCTTCCAGAACTAGAGATGATGTACAGACAACCCAGTAGGTATACATCACATACAACGTATCATTCAGATATCCAAGGATAAGAAACACAGGGCAGCCTACACACATGAGACCTGGAATTGGAAGCTGGTATCTGAAACTGCTTTGTGTCTTTCTAGGGTGATCTGGCTTCTCATCTATATTTTTCTTTTTACGCATTCCTCATGGTCTTTATGCTCCCAGAATACTTGAATTCTTTGGCTATTCATGGACATGAGTCCTCCATGACTTCACTGTGCAAATAGCTTAGACTTACAATGCTGATCCTTGTGTAACTGAAAATGACTCTTCACTTCTATTGCTTACCTTCATCTGACTAGCTACTCTCTCTGAGGTTTTGAGTTAAGATTATACAGAGAATGAATCTGCTTAGTTACTAGTTGTTAGTTGATTGGTTTGGGATTTTTGTCAGATTCCCATTGGTAAGAAGGGGACCAAGGCAGGACATTTTGATGGATACTTTTGCTAAAATAGAATATAAATTATCTATTAATAAACACATTTACCTCTTATAATAGGTAGAGCCATCTAGATATCTTTTCTTTGAACTTGGTTTATCTTTAGTAGTATGAAGAAAAGTTTTCACCGTAGATAAGTTGAAGATTAAATATCTATACTTGCCTACTATTTTGGTTAATATGAAACGATCAGCTTCAACCACCATAATTAATTATCTTTTTTGAAAAGGTGCCTTGAACATGGATGATACATTTTTATTATCTTCAATTATCTTAATAGTTGTATGCTGAACTTTATATTTCTGGAGACTCCTTAATTTCTTTGAGCCTAGCCTCAGTTTTCTCTTCAATAAAATAGTTATAGAAACACCTGTTGCAACATCATCTATGGGAACAACCAGGCATCTTGTTTCCACATAAAAGATGTTCAAAATGTAAGACTCTGACTCACACCTATAATCCCAACATTTTGGGAGGTTGAGGTGGGCAGATAAACTGAGGTCAGGATTTTGGGACCAGCTGGACAACGTGGTGAAACCTGTCTCTACTAAAAACATAAAAATTAGCTGGGCGTGGTGGTACACTCCTGTAATCATAGCTACTTAGGAGGCTGAGGCAGGAGAATCGCTTGAACCTGGGAGGCAGAGGTTGCAGTGAGCTGAGATTGCTCCACTGCACTCCAGCCTGGGTGACCGAGCTAGACTCTGTCTCAAAACAAGACCAAAAACAAAAAAGTAGAAATGATTTTCCTTTCTCACTATTACAGCGCAGGAATGTGTATATAGCTATGACATTTTCTTTTATGTACTTTTCCCTCTTGTTTCTACCTCATTGAAGTCATTTATAATTTTCTTATCAGAATTTCTTTTTAAAAGCCTCTAATTCTTTTAAAAGTCTAAGGTAGTAAATCACTCACATCTACTCTCTGAAAGTTTTGAAATCTGCTTTTCTAAAGTCCTAAGTATCTGTCAGACTGTGCCGAGTGTTTCCTTTCTTGGCTATTTCAAGCACTAAGATGACAACTTGACTTTCTCCCAAGGTTCCTGTCACTTGAATTTCATGAACCAGTTCTTTCTTTTGGTCAAAGTTAAGTCCAGAGAAACAGTTGTCCTCATTGCTTCATCAAGTAGCTGAGAGACAAAATTTTCAACAAAATTCATTGACATTTCAGCTATAGCCTGCCTACCTCTAGTTCATTCTCACATCAAAATCATTTATGCCTCTCCCTCCTGTAATCCTGAGCATGGTATAATTCACTGTTTCTCAAACTGTCTTTAGATAATGCAGTTTTATAGTACAGGAGTACTCCATAAGAATTTTAAATGTTGTGGATTTTTAAAAAATTTTGGTGATACAGTCTGGATTATTATTTCAATTCCTGGATTTGCATGCATATTTATGATTTTGTAGATGTCAAGTATCACCTAAAATGACACTATTTAATATTATTGTGCTGCATTTAAGGATGGCATGTCTTAATATCAAGATGAGAACAATATTTTCATGTATATTGTTGCTGAATTGTTTTGCCTCTTATAACACATAATTCCTTTTGCAAAGTAAATTTGCAATTAAAAGACATTTCCACAGCATAAAAACTTTAGTTTCTTAAGTTTTTCAATAGATTAAAACATCAGTTTGACCTCATGAAAAAGACAGTGCAGTACTACTTCAATTGTCACTCGCTAATGAGAAAAGAACAGAGGAAGTTAACTCAGCATATAAATAATGCATCTCCATCGAATGCAGACCTTGCTGTTCTGTAGGAATAAAGATGTAACAGAGTTTGAAGAGAGAGTGGAGGAAGACTTGAATTATCACGTGGAACACATTTTTTAAAAAAGCAGGATAATACATTTCATATCTGTCTTGTTTTAATTTTAGAAAAACAAATTATTACATAGAATAATTTGAATGTTTTTGGTTATGTTCACCATTGCTTTAATTTAGACTATTCGTTATACATCATAACTTTATAATTGTGTTAGGATAGGATAGGTGTTAGAGATTCAATGGTGTGTATAAAAAATTCTTGTTCCTGTTCTGGTAGAGCATTTCTAGCAAAGTCAGGAGCATCATGAAGCCTTGCAACTACTGCAATGCTGCTTTTCACCTCAGGACATTGGACTATCTCCTGAGATGACACGAGAATGAAGCAACATCTTCTCATTCCCTTCCCATCACTCATATAGATGCTCTGTATGATGGAGTCTAAATATCAAGCTTTGTAGTTGCAGCAAAAGGGTTAAATTAGAAAGGTAGCTACCTCTGAGTATAGGTTTATTTAAGAAAAGTCTTTAAGCAGCCAGATAGCTGTGTGGATATTCTTAGATTGTGGGTGAGAGTGAAAGAAAGTGAGGTGAAGATGAAAAAATAAAAGATGTGCCAGGAGGAAAAAGAAGAGGAGAAGGAAGTTAAAAAAAGAAGGGAAAAAGGAAGATTAGAAGGAAGGAAAAAAGAGGAAAAAGTGAAAAATATAAAGAGAGAACACAAAGTCCATATAAAGTTGATATTAATAATGTAACCTAAAATAATTCTAAAAATACAACACAATTAAATCAAAATAGAATATATACTTATTTCTTAATGTTTCATTTTCTTCCATCTCCTTGATTTTTTATAATTGAATAATGTGTTATAGTAATTTATATTTGAGCCAGAAATATTTAGATTATAAACTAATCATTGCATTTCATGGTATATAGACACTCATTAAATTTTTTTAAATATGTACATATGTGATAATAAAATTTGATGCAAAGGCAAAAATTTTAGGATTTAGTATGTGAAATTTATTGTTGAAAACGCAGGTTCTTGCCTTCTAAGGGGTTAGATGAAAAAAATAAGAAATGCAGGTTTCAATAAATGCCAATTAACACTTGATTCTGATATTCATTTTTAAAATGTTATTTACTATTCCAAGTAATCAATAAAATTAAAAACAAGATATAATTTGTAGTAACACACAGGAGAATGTAAAAGTAGAAAAAATGTAGTCTATTCAGAAAAAGTTGACTGAAATAAGATAAAATATATGAATTATAATATGAATAAGATTAATTTATTCATTAAAATATATAATAATTGTTCAAGTCAAACATTTAAAAGAATATGATCACATGCTGTTCACAGGAGATACTTGAAAAACAAAGTGATTAAACATAAATATTTCAAACAAGCATAAACTATTAAAAAGGGAATTTGTATTAGCAGTAATAACATCAAGTAGGTAAGGCTATTTTATCTTGGCTACAGTTTAAATTGAAGGATTACTGAAGTATGAATGAGAGTTCTTACAAAGTCATCTGACAAAGGATTAATGTGTAAAACCTAAGTAAAAGAAACCAAAACCAGAAACTCTATAGTATACATATAGAAAAAAATACCTTTGTTAAAGACAATGAAACGTCTGTAATACAAATAAAATATGCTGAATAAGAAATGTAAATATTTTATTACAAATGGTTTCTCAAATCCACGGAGAAAAACATGATTTTGTGAGAGGTAATCATTTCAAAATAAAATCAAATCATACCTGTTTTCAAGCAACTCACAATATAAATTCAATTTAGGATGAATTAATGATCTAAAGTGGTCAAATAATTTGAGGATAAACTACACACAATATTAGACTCTAGGAAATTCACAATAAGCATTTGTCATATTAAAACTCCTGGGCCTTTTTTCACTAGTGAGTCTTGCTTTTCTAACTGATCATAGAATAATCTTCCACGTAATAATATTGTATTAACATGGAACTAAAAATTTGCTGAAATAACTTTGGCAGGTGCTATGCTAGAGACAAAGCTGATTACTGTCATTATTACTCATTATTTTTTGGAAGACACAGGTAATGCTATAAAACAGAATTTTGAAATGTATAGATTTTGAAATAAATATTGCCAAAATCATTTTTGAGAAACCCAAGAGGATCAACTGAAATTCTTTTTTATGTCCTTCCAACTTTCATTTTAGGTTCAAGGGGTTCATGTGTAGGTTTGTAACGTGGGCAAATTGCTTGTCACTGGGGCCTAGTGTACAAGTGATTTCATCACCCAGGTAGTGAGCATAATATCCAAGAGGTTTCCATCCTCACACTCCTCCCACCCTCCACACTCAAGTAGGCCCAAGTGTCTATTGTTCCCTTCTTGGTGTCCATGCGTACTCAACATTTAGCTCACATTTGCAAGTGAGAACATGTGGTATTTTGTTTTCTGTTCCTGCGTTAATTCACTTAGGATACTAGCCTCTAGCTGCATTCGTGTTGCTGCAAAGAACGTGATTTCATTCTTTTTTATGGCTGTGTAGAAAGCCATGGTGTATATGTACACATTTTCTTTATCTAGTCCACTGTTGATGGGCATCTCAGTTGATTCCATAACATATGGAATATAATATATAAAAAGTGTTTTATATATATATATATATATATAAAAAACATAATATATAAAAAGTGTTACAATGAACATATGCATGCATTTGTCTTTATGGTAGAACAATTTATACTCCTTTGGGTATATACCCAGTAATGGAAACTGCCACGTCTGTTTTAAGTTCTTTGAGAAATCTCCCGACTGCTATCTATAGTAGCTGAACTAATGCACATCCCCACCAACAGCGTACAAGCGTTCCCTTTTCTCTGCAACCTTGCCAACATGTTATTTTTTGACTTATTAGTAAGAGCCATTCAGACTAGTGTGGTACAGTATCTCATTGTAGTTTTGATTTGCATTTCTCTGATGGTTAGTGATGTTGAGCATTTTTTCATATGCTTGTTGGCCACATGTATGCCTTCTTTCGAGAAATGTCTGCTCATGTTTTTTGTCCATTTTTTTTAATAGGATTGTTTTCTGCTGGTTGCTTTCTGAAATTCTACTGGACCTAATGCATGAGTTATATGAAATGTTTTTTTATAAAATCAATATACAAAATCAATATCTTTTTATATACCAAAAATAAATAGAAAATCTGATAAACATGTTTTATTCATGGTATCACTGGAATTAAACTTTGAAGGAAATCTTGAGAACCCTTATATTAAAATAAATAATAATTTTTACAAAACTATGTTTAAAGGCATTCCAGGTATTAACGAAACCTTACTGTAGCAACAAATTTCTAGAATCTGATTCTAATTCTTCCTCACCCATGCAAGCCTAGTTCACTGAAATTAACATGAGGCATTTAAGGAAAATATACTCATTAGAGTAAGTAAACTTCCTTCAAGTTTCTTCCACCAGAAAAGGAAGATTTATCTTTCATTACAATCAGTCAGAGGAGTGGGGTCTTGATATGGTTTGGATTTGTGTCCCCCATCAAATCTCATGTCAAATTGGAAAAGAGGCCTGGCGGGAGGTAATTGGATCATGGGGGTAGATTTCCCCCTTGCTGTTTTCATGATAATGAGTGAGTTCTCATGAGATCTGTTGGTTTAAAAGTGTGTGGCACTTCCCCCTTGGCTCTCTCTCTCTGTCTTGCTCTGTCATGGTAAGATGTGCTTGCTTCTCCTTTGCCTTTTGCTGTGATTATAAGTTTCCTGAGGCCTCCCAGCCACGCTTCCTGTACGGCCTGCTGAATTGTGAGTCAATTAAACCTCTTTTCTTCATAAATTACCCACTCTCAGGTATGTGAGAATGGACTAATACAGGTCTCAGTATTTACTCAATTATTTTTATTTTACTTAAGGACCATAGTTCAATAATTCAAACCATGTTTTTCTTGGCTAAGTTGAACTGCCTGGTAAAATTTATCATTGATTTATAATATATTTTGAGCTAGAACATTATACTTCCTAAAATTTCCATAGGCAATATGACTTTTTGTTTTTCTTTTTCAAAAGCAGAAAAATCATAATATATTGCAGAGGGAAATCCATAATCAATAAGGCCATTTCTGCCTTATTTTTGTTTTCACCAAAGTTAAACAGTTTAAAATTTTCTTGAAAATTTAGCCAAAATTCAAATATAATTTTATAGAAAAAACTTGAAAAAAATGATTATATGTTTAGAAGAATAATTAAGTAATAACTGAAGAGTATTTTGAAGAATAACTAAAGAAGCTTTGAAAAATAAGGGTATTAACATGAATACTTTATGGCTGGGTGTGGTGGCTCATGCCTGTTATCCCGGCACTTTGGGAGGCTGAAGTGGGCAGATCACTTGAGGTCAGGGGTTCGAGCTCAGCCTGGCCAACATGGTGAAACCTCATCTCTACTAAAAATGCAAAAATTAGCCAGGTGTGGTGGGACACACCTGCAGTCTCAGCTACTTGAGAGGCTGAGGGAGGAGAATCACTTGAACCAGGGAGGTGGAGGTTGTGGTGAGCTGAGATCACACTACTGTACTTCAGCCTGGACCACAGAGTGATACTCCATCTCAAAAAACAAAACAAAACAAAACCATTAATAGTTTAAAAGTATTCAACAGAACAAGGAGGTTAGTGAAAATAATAGTACATGAAATAGAACCATGTGTGCAGAGAACTTAACTATATAATAATATTGACCTCTCAAGCCAGATAGAGGAAAGAATAAAATGTTGAATAAATACTGTTGGATCAACTTGTTAGCCATTTGGGAAAACGGTACCTATGATACCTCATATCTTAGTCATAAACATAAAAGTTACACAAATTAAATTATTTTCAAAGAAAGCATAGTCAATTATAAAGTATGATGTTGTCATAAACTCTTAGACTGTGTGTTCAGTTGTGTTATAACTGGCTGTTTTATTTGTAGAGAACATGTATAAAATAAATAAATACAAATGCATGCACAGGTTGTGGACTTTTATTAAGTGTGGCACATATGGCTGTGGCATTGTACACAGTTGTACCATTTTATATCAAAGTCATGTGCAAGACCAAATCTAAAATACACACTTGTGAACTACAACCTTCCTAATCAATGACTCTATCATAAGAACTTCAAATATGTGATTTATTGTGAAAGTAGCAAAACAAATGGATTAACTTAAATACTCAAATCTATCATTGTTGCTCCAATGTGTTAATATTTTAAGATATTATAGGACAAATTTTGTGTTAATTAAACAAGTAATAACTTCACAAGCTTCAGTAGCCTCGTCCATATAATACAAATAATAAAACTTTCCTCATTGAAATTAAATAAAATTGCATATATAAAACACAGTGGCATGTAGTAGGCACTTAAATATTAATTTTCTTCTATTTCCCTGTTACCTGAATGCCTGTGCACTGCCAGTGAACACATACTACACAGTAAGATTAGGTTAATCTGAGTAAGACCCATGCAAATAATGGGATTTTAATCTTTGATATGGGACAAATGGAAGTTAATGAAGTCATAATTTTTTCCTTTTGTTGATATTAAATTATTATAACAATTAACCCAAAGAACCCACACAAAGAGTTATTTCAAATGCAACATCGGGAGATGCCCACATCCAACATTTCATTTTGTTTTCCTATAGCTCTGACCTGAATGCTCTAGCTTATTGAGAAGAATGTTGAAAATTCAAAAGTTAGAAAATTCACTTTTGTATTTCTTTGCACCCAATTTGGTTTTAACACAAAACTAAACAACATATCAAATCGTTATTGCCTAATGGTCTTGCTTTAGTCCTTCACAAATGCTGTTCTCTCTTCCTGCAGCATTCTTTGGACACTGTCTCTCTCCTCAGTCTAGCCACCTGAATCCTACTTAACCTGAAGTTTTCACTTGGACATGATTTTGCCGGGATATATTTTGTGATTCTACCAAACAGGGGTAATATGTTCACCCCTTTTATGCACTTCCACAGCATATTGAGCTTCCCACACCATTTCTCAAATTGCATTCAAATTACTTTCCTTATATATCTGAAATATTGATATGTGCTAGACAGTAAGCTCCCTGAGAACAGAAACCTCCTGTATTGATCACCATTGTGTAGCTAAAGCTGTGCATAGTACAGGGTACAATATAGGTATTCAATTAATATTTTTTGAATTGAGGCTAATTAGGAAAAGAAAATGGCTAACTTTGGAATTCAATTCAACATAAAATCTAGAAAGAGAAGTGTGTAAATCTAAACTATTAATTCAGCCCAGCATTTGAGAGCCTGCTATGAATTTTAAGCTATTAATTACATTCATTATCTGTAATGAGGATCTGCAGTTCTGAAGAAAAGCTAAATGATGCCTTGTGGAAAACATTCATTGCTCTGTAACTGTTTAATGAATAGTTTTATCACCAGCAAAATTATCAGCTTATGGTATCTGGAATCAAATCTTAGACTATCCTGTCATCCCTTACAAACACACTCAGGAGCCTCCAGAACTATTATATTCAAGTTTTCACACTTTTTAGTAACAGAGGTTAGCATAGCAGGCTGAAACAAAACAAACCAGAAAGACACAGAGGTGAAGAATAATCTATCAGGAAGCCAGGCACCAGAAACAGTAGTGTCTGAAGGGCAGTTGTTCAGTTCTTGGTTGAACAAAACCTTGTCTTTAAAAGAGATTTGATTGCTTGCAGAATAAAAGATTTTTAGCTTTTCCAAAACTTGAGTATATTTGATTTCTGATCTAGGACACAAACGCCACTATATTTAGACAAACTAGCAATTCAATTATTGCAAAAAATTCAAGAAGGAATATTAAAAGAATGAGAAGAACACTCTGTAACCACTGGACTTTAGGCCCATGGATCAGCACTCTCAGTCACCTTGTGTTTTGTCTATGTAGGGAATAAAGCTGTTGAAATATTGGACTAATCTAGCAGGTGTTTTTTGCTGTTTCAGTTGACATACCAGTTTTAGACAATTGTATGTAAAATTTTCTATAAGCACTGCATGTATTTCACTGCTATTGTCCTTTTCTATATTTGCAATTTGTGAAGATAGGTGGTAAAATTAAAAGTTGAATTTTTTTGTACTTGGACTTATCCTCTTCATTTTATATATGCCATATTAAAGCAAGTTGTCACTGAAATATTGAGATAAAATAACAAAATTGAATATACAGTTGGAAAAACCCTATCAAACATGAAATGTTTATGATTTTAACATCAATTAAAGAAGAAAATGAACAAGTGACCAGGCAAGTTCAATATCGCTTAAGTGCAATTTCAGGTGTGTTAAATATCTATTAACCATGAGATGTATGTTACTAAGTCATCTGTAAAACAAAATTCTACTGTTTTTGCTGTTTGCCTCATTTATTGACATTTGTCAACATTTTCTGAATTAAAATTTCAAGAACCACATTTGTATGTGGTTCTTGAAAGAAAAAATGCAAGAGAAGATTTTCTTTATGCCTTTTAAAGCTTGTAATCAAATTAGGAACATTTTAAATACTAAAACTGATTTTTGGTAATTTAATTTACTTGGTAATAATCCATTACTGTGGATTATTGCAGATTACCCTAGTAGACTGCAGCTTAACAGCCAAGGAAAACATGAGTAGGAGAGAAAAAGTCAGGTGGTTTCAAGGATAAAAGGCTTCCCAAAGAAGATGAAGTTTACACTATGAGTAGTAGATAATATACTCTCCACTGCAAGAAACAGAAAGTCCCACTGAGATACAAAAATAAAGGGAATTCATCGGCTCCTGTAACAAGAAAGTTCAAAGGTAGATCTGGCTTCTGAAAAGAATTGATCCTGGGATACAAAATGTCATCAAGGATCTGGCTCCATTTGTATGTAACCTTTTGTATCTGCTGCCCTCAGCACGTTGGCATCATATTCAGGCACCTCTCTTCTAGAAACAACAATGATTACAGAATTCCAAGCTTCAAACACTCTTCTTACTCTCCAGAGGCTGAGTTATCCTGGGAGAATCTCTGAATGAATTACTGTGGCTAGTGGGTATGGAGTTCATATGCCCCATCCCTGGCTTTGAGAGAGAAGTAAATTCCTCGGAAGATTCTGTATCTCAAATGAAAACAAGATGCTATTAGGAAGGAGAAAGGGAAAAATTGGCGCTGAGAAGGCAACCAATAAACACTGGCTGCACTTGGCTTTGAAGGAAGTGAAGAATACAGACTTATATTCTTGTATCTAACTTGTAAGTTTAGATTCCAGGCAGAAGGAGTGATGTGGCAATCAGTAAGAAAAAAATCATGAGATGATTTTTAGCCAGCGTGTAAAGAAATAGTTACATATTGATGAATTATGTGATAGAAAAGTTTTATATGGTCTTGAAGATTAGCTTAAAGATGCTAAGTTTAGAAGTTATATCATGGAATGGATACTCTAGTGTAAAATTTGCCCATTGAGACTAATCATTGTCCCCCTCCACCTGCTCTTCATGGATATAGCAGCCAGTAAAAGCTATTCCAAAGATACGAGAACAATTACCAAGACCCTTTTAGTTATGCATACAAAAAGCAATAGTCTTAGGGGTGGCTGAAGTTACCTGAGTGCAGATGTTGTAGACTAGGAAATTAAGTGTAGCGCTCTTGATATGCATTGTAACCATACTGGTAGTTTCATGTGCAAATTTCTAAAACTCCTACTATGGAAAATCTGTCATGGAACTGATCTCCTCATGGCATAGCCATACACAGTTTGCGTTGTTGATGTTCACAGCTGGCAATATTTTTAGGACTGAATAATTACAGAATTTGTTGATGTTAGGTTCTGTATTCCAGTGTAATTATCTTCTTGAAATCAAATTAGAATATGCTTCTGTGACAGGTAGAAGGGCTTTGCTTGAAAAGAATACACAGTCTCCCTATCATCTAAGATGGTCTCCTGAAACAGGAAATAAGGTCTAAGGATATGTGTTACACCTTGTTGGGGGAAAACAAATACAAGTTTCTTGTTGTATTCTGTGACTGTTTTATTCTGGACTAGGAACTGTGCATAGTCAAAGTATTCCCACTGATTAGGAGTAATCTGGTTTTTATCTTATTTTGAAAGCATTGGAAATGGATGGGGAGAAGGCCTGATGAAAATTACTGAAGAAGCCTCTTAGCCTATGTGCTCAGAGAGTAGTGACATCCAGTAGTCCTTGTAAGTACTTCCCTGTTTGCACTTTACCTTCATTTTTATGCAAATCTTTAGTAAAAACTATGTATCCTAAATATGTAGTTTCATTTCTGCTGAGCCATAAGAAATAAAAATGGGTGTATAGCTTATGCCAGGCCAGTGCTGAAAAGAAAACCAATAAACATTTAGGGATCATTCTGACTAATCCTTCAATGCCAGGGCAGTGGTCTAGCAATGGCCGCCAGTTGAGGACAGCTGTGAAAAATGGAGGCCTAGTTTTAGGAGGGTCAGCAGCAGCAATGGAGGCAGTGGGGCCACCTAGTGGAGACACTGGAGAGATTGAAATATTCCAGACTACAATAAAACACGCTGAAATGTTATTGAGTAGAGAAACAGGGCTCTCTGAAGGGACATAAGTAATTGGGATATTCTGATGGGGATTATTAAACAAAAATGTAATTTATATCATACTCAAAGGCTGGCAAGGTAAGGACATTTGGCTAATATTATAAGGAGCTAGGGTAATAATAGTATAAAAACAGTATTGGAGGAGCATCATATAATACCATTAGTCATGTATAGGGTAGATCAGAAGGCAGAATAAACTAAAGATCAGGGTGACCAGTGGAAGAGTGAATGAGAAATAAATACCGTTAATGGGTTTTAAATTTCTCTGTTTCAAAAGAATCTGTAAGCTTTAGGGTTGAATAAAAATGTTTTTGTTGTTGTTGTTGTTGTTTTTTTTTTTTTTTAACAGTGAATACAAGCACAAGTTTTATTTGTAGAACTGTTTTACCAGGAATTAGAAACAAAGATTATCTGCTTGCATCGTGGTTTAAAATTTGATATGTTTCTCAAGGCTCGAGCTTGACCATTTATTCAAATAAGCATCTAAACTTAAACACCAAGCAGAAATATTAGCCATTACTCTAGCAAACACACTGTAGATGTAAATTTCATTATCAACATCCTATCTCACAAGATTCTGTAATCTTCCAGTAAGCAGGGCCAGGAAATACAAAAATTTTCCCACAGATATTTCACTACTTCGATTATAATTTCAAGTTGTGTAACATTTTACAGTAACCAAACAGGCTAAATGCAAATATATAAAACAAAAACTGTAACCAGAAAATCATTTTATCTAAAACTACCTCTCATTTCTTAATTGCAACATCTTACTTGGACCTAAAAAAAAATTTCAACATCTTACTTTTCCTAACTGGTTTTACTGGAATAAGTATATGCCTAATACTTGTTTATTTATTTATTCAAAATCTTTCCTAACTAATAGCAGATCTGTGATTACTGGGCCATTTTAGCATTCTTCCGTATATATACAGAAAGTGAATGCTATCATTATCTTTCAGTGCAATTTCAGATACATCTCCAGATTTTCTCATTGCTGTTGCTATTGTTATTCTTATGTAATATGACTTGACTTCATACTTCTCTAGTGGCTTTCTTTAACTTTGCATTATGGATTTCTGTCGTAATTCTATTCACGTCATCAAGGCACTGCATAATTTGCCTGCCTCTTCAGAAGCCTTTCAAGGGAAGCTATATATTGATCATAGTCAATGTGTTTTGTGTGTGTCATGAGCCAATGGTAGTTGAAAAGAAAATAGTTCAGTCTGGACAAGAAAAATAAATTAGAGAATAAGCTCTAAGATCTAGATCCCTTTTTCCATTTCTTGCCCACCACAGTTCAGTCTAAATCTGAAAGTCACACTAAGTTCCCCCTTCCAAGAACACTGGCATGATTCACCAACACCACCATTTAATTTGGTCTCTCTTTACTTAGAAGCAAAGTTTGATCAGAAAAACAAAACTGAATGTTTCTTTATGATGGCCATGTTTGTACTTCTTAAACTATGGAACCAATTTTAGGAGACACATAGAGTGTCCAACATCATTCCTCCCTCTTTCTTTCTTTCTTTCTTTCTTTCTTTCTTTCTTTCTTTCTTTCTTTCTTTTGTTCTTTCTTTCTTTCTTTCTTCCTTTCTTTCTTTCTTTCTTCCCCTTCCTTCCTTTCTTTCTTTCTTTCTTCCCCTTCCTTCCTTCCTTCCTTCCTTCCTTCCTTCCTTCCTTCCTTCCTTTCCTCCCTCCCTCCCTCCCTCCCTCTCTCTCTCTCTCTCTTTCTTGAGACTTCTTTCTTTCTTGAGACAGGGTCTCACTCTGTCATCAGGATGGAGTGCAGTGGCGCAATCTTGGCTCACTGTAACCTATGCCCCCAGGCTCAAGCAATTCTCGTGCCTCAGCCTCCCGAGTAGCTAGGACTATAGGCACACGCCACCATGCCCAGCTAATTTTTGTATTTTCAGTAGAGATGGGGTTTTCCATGTTGCCCAGGATGGTCTCAAACTCCTGGCCTCAAGTGATCCACCCACCTCGGCTTCCCAAACTGCTCCAACATCATTTCTATCCCCAGTTGTATTTTGATGGGTATGATGAATTTGGAAACAATTAATTCATTTCTAAATGTCAAGTTATATCTGTTTCTCTTAATAGGAAACTAAAACCTAAATAAAACAGTTTATATTTCCCATGGAATAATTGTATTAGACCCTAAAGGGTTTTTTAAACATTAAATTAATTAAAACTTAATTTCCAAATTGAAATATAAAATTTTATGTATTTATCATGTACAACATGATGCTTTGAAATATATGTACAGTGTGGAATGACTAAATTAGCAAATTAACATGTGTTACCTCACATACTTATCATTTTTTAGTGAGAACACTAAACATCCACTCTCTTAGTGTATTTCAAGAATAAAATCTATTACCTATAGTCACCATGTTGTACAATATATCTCTTGGACTTATTCCTCCTATCTAACTAAAATCTGTACACTTGGAACAATATCTCTCAAACCCCTTCTTCCATCCCAACTACTCTAGCTCCTCATAATCACCATTCTACTCTCTATTTCTATGAGATCAACTTTTTAAGATTCCACATATGGAGATATATTAGTCTGTTTTCATAATGCTATAAAGAACTGCCTGAGATTGGGTAATTTATAAAGGAAAGAGGTTTAAGTGACTCACAGATCAGCATGGCTGGGGAGACCTCAGGAAACTTACAATCTTGGTGGAAGGCAAAGAGAAGAAGCAAGGCACCTTCTTCACAGGGTGGCAGGAAGGAGCAGTACCAAGTGAAGTGGGAAGAGCCCCTTCCCTCATAAAACCGTCAAGTCTCATGAGAACTCACTCACTATCATGAGAACAGCATGGGGGAAATCACTTCTATGATTCAATTACCTCCACCTGGGGTCTCCCTTGACACATTGGGAATATGACTATTACAATTCAAGGTGAGAACTGGATGGGAGTACAAAGCCTAACCATATCACAAAATCATGCAGTTTATCTCTCTGTACTTTGCTTATTTCACTCAACATAATTTTAATATGTGTGTTAAGTGTGTCTTGTTTTTTATTAAGTACAGTGCTGAACCAGAGGGAGAATTAAAGATTTAGGTGGCCTTGCTCTAATAAGATGAAGAAATTTGATGTGTGGTGTTAGTTAAGGTTTAATATTACCAAATACTTTTGACAAATTTTGAATTACTGGTTAATTTACAGCTGCCCATGTGCTTCATTAGCTAGAGAATATTTAGCTCCAATTTCAGAGATCATTTTCAGTTTTAGTAATTATAATCCCTCTATGATTTAATTTTGATCATTTGTGAGTCCATGACACAGAAAAATGGACAAAATATTGTGTGCAATTATAGTAAAGTGACTTTTAAATAATGTAAAACACAGTGGAAAATTAATACATTTTCAAATAGGAGAAATCCTTGTGTTACTGTTATAAGAGTTTTGTTTTTTTAATTAGCCTAAAGTCATTAAGAATTTTAGATAACATTCTCTTTTCAAATACTACTTATTTAGAAGAATTCAAATTATTTTTGCTAAATATCTTTATTAAAGATCTAATCTTAAAGTATGTAAGTTGCTAAGTGATGGTAGATAAGTTGGTGGTTTCCTATTTTCTCTAATGCTAAAGTTAAGGGTGATAAAAGATATTTCAAAGTACTTAAACTTTAAATTGTGCAGGAACATTTTTTTGAACAGCTTGACTATATTGTATATTCATAAAATAGCTCATTAAAAACAAATTTGAATATTTCTTTTGCTAACAACTTTTGTGACTTATATTTGGGAAATGTTTGGAAAATTTAATAAAAGCAAACATTATTATAAGCAAGTTTCACATAAAATTTGGTAGCACAATTATATTATTAGAGATAAAGTTTTTCTCCCTTCTCTTTTTCCTTCTCTCCTCTTCCTATTAATGGAAATAACTCCATCTGGATTGAGAAATAAAAATGCCAGTCTACTACAACATTGTAGTGTAGAGTTATCTTAGATATGTGAGTTTTTTAGCTCTTGCCATGTGGAAATGAAGAGAAAAGCATGGATGATAATTTTCTTGAGGGCATGGTGCCTGTCTATTTTACTTATTATATTCTGTGTGCTAACACAGTAGAGCATAATAGTCACTTCTATTATGAACTCCAGTAAAATAACCATATAAATATGACCCTGAGCCTCACTTCTGATTGCTGGTTTAAACTTAAGACAAGGTTTAGGCTGGGCACAGTGGCTCACACCTGTAATCCCAGCACTTTGGGAGGCCGAGGCGGGCAGATTATGAGGTCAGGAGATCAAGACCATCCTGGCTAACATGGTGAAACCCCATCTCAACTAAAAATACAAAAAAAAAAAAAAAAAGTTTAGAATTTCAGGATTCCTTGACTCCTTTTATAACATTAGTTAATTTCATAGTATTTTTCTTGATCATTCAGGTTAGTTATCATGTCCATTATTTTTCATTGTTTTCTGTTAATACTTTATGTCTTTTCTAATATAACCATGCAGTTTCCTGGACTTAGCATCTGGAAATAAATTTCAAAATTTTGAAGTGATTTTCCACCATTTTTTAAAGAAAACTATTAAAGTTGACTTTTAAGTAGAGTTTAATTTCTTTCTGTGACAGAAGACCAATTAAATTATCCTAAGACAATGGATGTGAATAGGCACTTTTCAAAAGAAGGCATACATGCAGCCAACAATCAAATGAAAAAAAGCTCTACATTACTGATCATTAGAGAAATGCAAATCAAAACCACAGTGAATACCATCTCACATCAGTCAGAATGGCTGCTATTAAAAAGTCAAAGAGATTGCAAAGAAAAAGGAATGCTTATACACTGTTGGTCAGAGTGTAAATTAGTTAACCACTGTGGAAGACAGTGTGGTGATTCTTCAAAGACCTAAAAACAGAAATACCATTCAACCCAGCAATCCCATTACTGGGTATCTACCAAAATCAATATAAATTTTTCTATTATAAAGACACCTGCATATGTATGTTCATTGTAGTACTATTTGCAATAACAAAGACATACAATCAACCTAAATGCCCATCAGTGATAGACTGGATAAAGAAAATATGGTACATATACCATGGAATACTATGCAGCCATAAAAAATGAATAAGATGATGTCCTTTGCAGGAACATGGATGGAGCTAGAGGCCATTATTCTTAGCAAACTAATGCAGGAAAAGAAAACCAAATGCACCATATTCTCACGTATAAGTGGGAGCTAAATTATGACTACACATGGACACATAGAGGGGAGCAACATACATTGAGGCCTATTGAAGGGTTGAGGGTAGGAGGAGGGAGAGGATCAGGAAAAATAACTAATGGGTACTAGGCTTAATAGCTGGGTGATGAAATAATCTGCACAACAAAGCCCCATGATGCACGTTTACCTGTGTAACAAACCTGCACGTGTGCCCCTGAACGTAAAAGAAAAGTTTAAAAAATGTCCTGAGAATATATCGTTAGAAATGTTCTTTGAATATCACATCTTCTTGTGTAATTATTATGGATGAAAAAGTAGGCAAGACTTTTTACCACTAGCTTTGGATGACTTAGAGGAGAAAGTGAGAGTTGAACTGTCTTGTTGATTCCCTAAAGTGAGGTAAGTTATTTCTATATGAAGTTCCTAAACATCATGACTGATGTTAGCTTTCCTAATGGACTTTGATGAGATTTTCACAAAAGTTTTTATGTTCTTAAGTTTCATATGATTTCATATGAAAGCATGATTGTTTAGATATAAACTAATTTCCATAGATATATGATAATAGATAAGTTATTTTCCAAAGCCTATTTTGTTTATTCCTTTGCTGGAACAAACACCCAAGCACTGAGTCAATATGACCAATAAGAATGTTTTCTTCTTCCTTATAATTTTTTAATGAAAATATTTGTAATAAGGAATAATTTGGAAAAATTCAGCTCATAAGTTAATAGAAGTTGACATATCCATCACTTGCCTTATATGAAACCAGTTTTTCAAAAGTCTATGAAGTTTTGGCAAATATTTGACAATAAGGATGCATGATTGATGATCTCATTCCACATTGAATATTAGAAACATTTCCAGCTTTTAAAATTTTGTTTCAAACATTCATGCTTGCAATTTATTTGGAAGGCAGGAACATCATATGCTTTGACTTTAAGGGTTGTCAAGTTATGTTCGTTTTTACTTCAACAGCTGGAAATTCCTAGCACAAGGAACGTAAAGACTGGCAGATATCCCCCTCAGAACTAGCATAAATGCAAACGTGGTTATTTTTAAGGCCCCCCTGACACCAGGGCTGTTAAGTAATACTTGGCGTTCAACTTTGGGTCTACTAATATTGAAAACATTTAAAGAACATGAAAGTCTCTGAAAGCCTTATAATTGTAAATGCTGAAGGAGGGACAGTTTCCATCATTCAAAATCAGGAGCGTTAACATTACAGTCAATATAATTATAAATATGAGATTTGTGGAGATCTTATTTATGAGAACAAGGTCACAAAATCAAAGATTGAAAATTCTGCTGTGAAAAGTTGAAAGTCACCTGAATTCCCTTTATCCAAGCAATAGCTAAAATACATACTCCAAAAGACTCCCTTAAATTTGTATTAACATTTAAAATTGATTGGCAATGTAAATAAAACATTGAGAGATTATGATGTGAATTATAAAAATTAGCTGCATTGTGTCAAGTCATAATATCTTGAGGATAAAGATGACAAAGTTATAATAGCAAACAGGTGTTATGTAAGACTTCTATGTATAATATTATTCATTGAAAAAGGATATGCTTTTTCTAAGGGGATAAAGATTATGTGGAAATATAATATTTCTTTATTTTATCTATGCTGAATAGCACCCCATGCCTTCCCACAACTTATTTTAATGGATTGAATTTCTGTAGCTCTTAAAATATCTGAAATAGCATTTTGATATGCTGAGGACAATCGTTATTTCTTGGTTGATGTGGTAGAAAAATAACTAAGTTTCAAATTTAGATTTTCTTGGTTCATATCCTATGTTGATAATATGGCATAAGGTGGCCAAGACAGAAATAGGAAGAAAATATATGCTCAAACCTGTAAAGGCTGCTGATAGGATGTGCCTGTGTTTTGAGACAGTGCTTTAGACTCTGTTGGTGGGTGCATGGTTACAGTCATGGAGAGGGTATTGCTGTACACATTATGTAAAGTAATTTCTATTTGGAGTACAAATTCTGATTACTTACAAAATGGAGAGCACAAATAAACATGAGCTGGAGCCATAATTCCAATAGAACAGGCTATTTATCTAATTGTTTGAGAAATTAGATAAATGCAGGAAACAGCAAATGTGTTAGACTTCCAGTAGTTTCTCCCAATAAGTGCTCTTTTTAGACAAAAAAGGTTGCTATAAATTCTAACCACCTCACACTCTTTATGCTTCCTTCAATATATTGTGTACTTTCATGCTTTCTTGCTGTTCCATTTGCCTAAAATGCATTTTTTTCTGTATTTATTTAATAATCACTTACGTATATTTCAAATAGGTTTTTCTTACATAGTCATCCTCAATCCAGCCCCAGGCAAAATTAACCACAGATTTCTAATTGTTCGGTTATTATAAAATTATTTCCGTATGCCTCTGTTTCCACTTTTAGATTATATTTTTCACAAGGACAAGACCATGATATTTTCTACTATCTCCAAACCCTCTCTTAAATATTTATTGAATTGAATAAAATAACTTAATGTTTAATAGTTTTGTATTACTTTGTAACTCTCACACACACACATTGTTAATTTATTTCTGTGCATAGCTTGATATTCACAGAGTGTTAATATTTTCTCTATACAAATTTCATACTGTTTTCAATGTTCAGTTACACTTTTTTATTTTTGAATTCTTTCTAGATTTTGCTTCAGGCTTTTGTCCTTGAACTTCAAAATATAAGAGGAAGATTTTATTTGATAATCCATTTAAAAGAAAAGTCTTTCATACTGAGAGCCTACAAAAGTTTTTGTATTAGTAGGTACTCTGTATTTTAACAAAAATTCAACATTAAGAAAGATTATTTTTCTCTCTTTTTTGTATATTTGTACACCACAAAATAGATGGCATATATGACACGTTTCCACTGTTTCATACTTTCATGATCTAATCTTGGCTGTAGTCCCAAAATCAGTTTGTCAGCAGCCTGCTGCTTAAATCTAATGCCCTTTTCTCCCATTCATCTTAGTTGAGATAGAATTATTGACAGAAATGATTTCTAGAGGGAAATTAAGAATGATAATTAATGTGGTGCCCCTTACAGTTACTAAATGGCATGTCTGTCTCTATTTGTGTTGGAGGAGGTGTAGTAACTTCATCCAATTTAAATGAATCAGTATAAAATTCGGCACCAAGACATACAACTCAGAGACCTTATTAAATACAAGGATGATGCTACATTACATTTAAGCAGTACCTGTTGAAAATTAACACCTAAGAGGGTGCAATTGCTTCACGGTTTCCTCAAGAGGAAATCTGCCTTATCTCTTTAATTCAATTCATTTTGCTTTGAAGAATTTGATGTATATTATTCAGCTTCTGGCCCTAAACAGTGGCAAAAATATTTATTCGTTAGAAAGTAAGTGCCTTGGTTTTTGAGCAATCCTCTTACACACCAGACACATTTTCCCCTGCTATAGACTTTTGCTTCAAATACCTACTTGCATTTTATTTTGTGGATATTTCACATAATGAATTATTTAGCATCAAATTGATCAGCTGGGAGTAAAGGACTAAATATAAGCAAATATATTTATATTTTAAATTAATTTTAATTTTTATTCGACATTGATATGATTTGTATCTCTTGTCCGTTTGTAATCCCCAGTGTTAGAGATGGGAGGTGATTGGATCATGGGGACAGATTGCTCATCCCCTTAGTGCCATCCTCAGCAGTGAGTGAGTTATGAGATCTGGTCATATAAAAGTGTGTAGTACCTCCCCTCTCTCTCTTGCTTCTGCTTGGGCTGTGTGATGTGCCTGTTCCTTCTTCACCTGTTGCCATGATTGTAAGTTTCCTGAGGCCTCCCCAGAAAGCCTAACAGAAACCAGCATCATGATTCCTGTACAGCCTGCAGAACTATAAGCCAATGAAACCTCTTTTCTTTGAAAATCACCTAGTCTCAGGTATTTCTTTATAGCAATGAGAGAATGGCCTAATACAGATACAATTTATACATATTGTTTAAATGGTCAAATAGCATTCCAAGGTTTCACTCTTTCCTCCTAAATTCCCATCCCTAGGGCTGATGTTTGGTGGGTGTATCCTGGAGCAGTCTTGCTGATTGTTCACGGACAGAGACTATTGGATTAGTTGGCATATATGTAAGTTATTGGTTGTTGAAGATTTTAATATTCAGCGTTACTCATCCCCCTCCCTAGTTCTCATTCCAAGGGAACTTCTATGAAGAATTAGAGATACGTGATGGATGAAAAGGAAAAATGAGGCCATTATTATTCCAGAAAAAATGGCAAAATGCTATACAAGAAAGGAAATACATTTGCAATAAATTTGTTTTAGCAAGTAACATTATTTATATAGTCATGACAGTATTAAAGCTGAATATTGATTTACCTCAGAGCCATGATATAACTATATTGGGAAGGACACAAGAAAAGAAAATGGTGTGGTCATGGTATTAAAAGTGGTTAGATCACATAAAAGGCAAATAATTGATAGTGTCTAAAATTGATCAAGCAGCCATATAAACAGATTGCTTAGAAATATGAAAAGTACACAGCAGAAGAAACAGCTAAAGAATTTATTTCCTCTCTGCTCAGTTAAAAATACACTTTTTAATTCTTTTGGTGATAACACTAGAAATCAAAATGTGCATACTTAATTCACTAAGTCCAAACATACTCAATACTTTTGTCTTTCTCTCAGACAATATTAGAACTGTAGAACATTTTATTTCCACTTAATGCCCCTTTCTAGACTTACATGTTATTGATTTATATACTTTAATCTTAATATTTAACTACAACACATATTATTGTTTTATATGACATTCTTCATTTTTCACTTGCCTTTTTCTCCATTCCTAGGATTACCATCCTTCTGCCTAAAGTACCTGCTTTACAATTGCTTTTTATGAGACAAGGTATGCCTTAGCTTGGGTGAAAGATAGTGTTTGTGCTGGGCACTGGTAATCTTTTATGCAGAAGAAATCTTACAAGGCAGCATTTTAAAATAAAACATAAAGAAGTAGAGCTTTCCTGATTGATTTGAGTTAGGAACCTAAAATCCTGTTTAGGCTTTGGTTTACTCATTTGTAAATTGAAGCTACAGCACAAAATGGCCATTGTTTCTCATCTACAATTTTCAATTCTTCAGCTATCTAAGATCTCTTCACTCTTCAATATGATCTATCAATTTACCATTATCTACAAATTGAATGACCTTCTATTTCTTTCATTCATATATAACTCCTTTATTTATTATTTTCCCAAATAAATAGCCACAGGGTAAAAAAGGGAAGGAAGCATAATGCCACATCATGGATGTAAAATGTTGCCAGTGACTTCTGTCCTTATCTCAGACTGTTGGTACTTTTAGTGGTGATGGTGAAACTAGTTTCTTACAGCTTCTGTTTTTCGCTGGAGCCCAAGGTTTTGGAGGACTCACATAGCAGGCTTCATGCAATACTATTGTGTCCCTAAACCCCAGCGAACAGCACTAACATTGTTTTCTAGGTGAATAGTGCCCTATGGAACTCCAGGAACTTCAAAACATTTATATCCAGGCTTTTGCTACATTTTGATTAATAACCCTTAACATTGTGCAACATGGCACCCTAGTCCCAAGTGAGAATCCACCTGCCCAAAGGTAAAGTCCTGCACAAATTCTTTTTTCTCTTTAAATGACAAAAAGAACAAAGGAAAGATGGTAAACAAGACACAGGGAAAGACAAATGAAAGTTGTTTTGCATTGTTTTTATTTTTTGCTTCGTTTTGTTTTCAAAGATGGGATCTTCCTATGTTTCCCAGACTAGTCTTGAACTCCAGCCTCCTGAGTAGCTGGGACTCCAAGGGCATGTCATCATCAAACAAGCTCAGTCAAGTTTCGACTCCTGGCTATAGTTCCAGTCATGAGAGCAGACTTTAGGAAATCACAAGATGCAAGCTCAATTAATAGCATGGTACTCTCCTAAAATCATCAGAGCATCAGCCATAACAATGGGGATGTATTGCCTGCTGCAGCTGTTTTATTTCTGGAAGCTCACTTCACTCCCAAATGGGAAAAAAAATACAACACAATTATTTGACTTCCCTTTCCATTTCCTGTCTAAAAATTTTTCTTTTGCTTTGCTGAAAGAAAAAAAAAGAACAGCATTGATTGATACAGCTGTATGTTCACAGTAGGTGATGCAACTGAGCTATTTTCACTAATAATACATGCATCCACTGAAGGGGTATTTTTTGAAGGAAGAAAAGGCATTTTCACAGTCAATCAAATCCTGTTTCAATTTTTTCCTATGTAGTAAAGTTAGAATAGCAGATATCCTGAAAGACTATGTAAATGACATCCTTTTTTTCTATTTGTCTACCTACAGATTTCTTCAGAAGTGTGGGCTCTTAGGAATAAATAAGACAACTATGTCATTGGTTTGACTCCATTTTTTCCTTTAAAAATTTTGATTATCTCTCTAAAGAAAAAGAAATAATTTGATGTGATTTATTATAAGGAAAAGTAACTTTCAAAATCTTCCAATCAAAGTTATTATTCTGAGCTTTTAATCCTTTTAGGGGACTGAGGCACTTACTTTTCTGTCAGCTTTCACTGTTGCTGCCTGCATTTCTATCGCTTCCATCCTTAATGATACTCCATCTTATTTATCATTTGTCCATTCCTGAGGCACCTTTGATTCCTTACTGTTTTATGTAATGCATTTTGTCACCCACCTCTTCTGATTCTATATGTACTCATTTTCATTTGAACAGTTAAATATGGTTAAAAATCTCACACAACTGCTACTGAATTTAAAGACAGAAAAAATACGCTTGTTCTGACTAACACTGGTAAACAAAGTGAAATGGACATATTATACAATGTATGCATCTATTTAATTTTCAGATAGGACAACATATTTTGAAGATGAAAGTAATGAAATGGTCTCTGTTAACTACCTACATTAATCTGAAATATACCACAGATTCAAATATGTGTACAAATATCTAGATTTATTCCATAACACTGCTTACAAAATATTTTAGTGACTTCTGTATCAAACTAATCATGTAATCTTTTAGTGGTTAAAATTTTAACCACTAATCTAGTAGATCTTAACCACTAATATGACTTGACCCCTAAGTTATATTTCTATCCACATTTTAAACATTTGCAAATATAAACTATGCACCCATTTTCTTTAAAAGTTACAATAATATTTGTAAGGGAGCACTAAAAAGTGTCTTGTTTCATGGTGTAACAAATAATTGTAAACTGTCTTCTAATCATTTATTTCTCTTTTCTCAATTTCCAAAAGTCCTTAATTTCCATTGAGTGATACTTGCAGTGTTACAGAAACTGCTTCCACCCTGGGCTAAGGTAGTGGAATATGTAGACTACAGTAAGTATCTCATTCCATATTCCTACCCTAAGTCAGAGTAATGTGTGATTTAACCTGTTCTAATTAAGATAAATAACAGAAATTCTGCTGGGTATATTGGGGTTAAGATGCATATACTTTATCTCTCATTATTATTGTTTTTTAAATGAGTAACATAGAATATGCAGAATTCTTTGATCTGAAGATGTAGACTGGGCCACAATGAGAACCAATACCACTTGTATTAGTCAGCTTGCATTAGGTTATGATGCATAGCAAGTATCTCTTAAATCTGAGTTGCTTATGACAACAAAGTTATATGGTTTCTCTCATTACTTGTAATCTGAAGGCCACTGCTAAACAGAGATAACCCAAGTCTACTCTTTTTCTATGAGTCTTTTTTCATTTGAGGATTCAGGTGGAAGGAGCAGTCTCTATTTGGGCCATGCAGTTCTCATGGAATAAACAAAATAGCTGCTAAGTGAGCCCAACCACTTGAGTGCTCAAAGTTTCTGTTCAGTCATGGCATACTTCACATCCATTCACCTTCCATTAGCCAAAACAAATCACACAGTGAACTCCAAGATTAACTGGGCAGGGTAATTAAGATGTTAATAAGTGAAGTCAATTTGCCTTTATGTATAGCTGGTATAACTTTCTGAAATTTTGTACCTACCATGAGATAATGGTTATTAGAAAGTAAAGTACAGTTAAATGTTATTAAAAGTTGGATTTTAGTTTTAATTACTCGGAGAAAAATGATGTCACTTTAAATAATTATTTGACTTTGGTTTTAATGAGGGAAATTTGCAGTAAGGAGTTCTGAAACATCCAGTGGAACTTCTCTAAATTTACCAAATGTTTCTCCAGATGTCTATCAGTGTCAAATTAAACTTGCAAATTATTTTGCTTCTTGTGGGGTTTTTAATTGAAGAATCACTCATTTTCTTCTTTCTTCAAAATTTGTGACATTTGGTAGTTGATAGTATTATACAGGAAAATTTACTTTCAATAAATTTATCTTTCCAGTATAATCAAGAAATACTTTTTTTTCCAGTATAATCAAAGCATGCCCTTGCAGCTTTCAACATGTACTTGTGATGGTGAATGACACTTACTTTAAATAAAGTTTCCATGTTGCTTTATCAACAGATTATGTAAATTAAAAATTATTCAGTTAACCACATATTTTATTTTAAAATGAAAATAACATTGCTATGTATATTACAAAATTCTTAAGGCATATGTGAGTCCAGATTTGTTTGCTTGTTTAAATATAACTTCCTGAAGCAAATTTGGCAAATACGTGTCTGAAAATTATACCTGAAATTTTGCCATATAAATTAAAGATAGAAGTAATACAAGAATATATTTTGTATTGCTGTATGTATTAATTTAAAAACTAACAATTGTATGGTCTGTTATATCATCTATCATCTGATTATAGAAGGCATAGAAATAAGTGAAAGGAAAGAAAGTCATGGAGCTAAGCCAGAAGTGGAAGCGCAGACAGACAGGGGTACCAGGTGGCTTACATAATCAACAGGGAGGATGAGAACCAAGACTGAGCAGGATCTTGGTTGTGCAAAAAACTCTGCACAGATAAGATTTTGTTATAAGAAGTGTTTGCTTAGGGCATCACTTTTGGCATAATTGTCCCTGGTCATGTGACATTTCTGGCCCTGATGCCACTGGACAATTAGCTGATATGCTGCTTGCCTACATCTTTGAATATTTGATTTACATCATGCTACTAGGCTGTCAACTCTTGGTAACTGCTTCACAGAGCCCCTGTTTGGGCCTTTATCTTTGTGTCACTCCCCCAGTTTTCTTTTTCTTCCGTAGCAGCTACTAAGTTCCTGTGTTGACTCACATGCCTAACTCTAGCTGCTAAATCATGTTGAGAGAGACTTATTTTCACATACTGTAGAGGTGGGAGGAAATTGCTTGCCATACTGAATATTTGCATGCTGGGCAGACAAGACAATAATACACTGTCTACCACTGTCACTTATTATATTATCACACAAATATGGGATCATTAGCATTTTTGTTTATATATTTCTAATTATTTTTATAATTAGTACATCAGACAAAACATTTTCTTAAAATCTTAGTTTAATAACACAAAACAAAGTTAAGAGATTAAAAACTGGAGGTTATCTGCACCGTATATGATAAAAATATTAATGATCTTAATACATACAAAAATTTCAAAATTGATAAGATAAAACAAACATTCCAATTACAAATTGACAAAGGACATGGACAAGCAATTCTAAAGGGAAATGTAAAAAGCTATTAAACGTGACAACATGTCAACATAACTGGCATTCAAAAACACACATACACAAAACAGTGATTTTTCACATTTTTTGTCAATCTATTAAATATTAAAAAGATTGACAATATTCAATGTCAGTAAAGACATGAGGAAACCAGCATTCAGACTAAATTGATACTTTCAAGGAGAAAGTTTGTTGACAAATGTAAACTAGTAAAACATAAATGTAATATACTATTTTCCAGGAATTTATAATGAGAAAAACATCAAATAAATATGGGATAATACATGCCAAAATATTCATTATAATATTGTTTATAATAAAGAATTAAGCTAAATGGCAAATAAAAAATTTAGGGGACAAGTTCTAGCTAAAGCAGTCAGACAAGAAAGAGAAGTAAAGAGCATCCAAATTGGAAAAAAAGAAGTCAAATTATCCTTGTTTGCTGATGATATGATCTTACATTTGAAAAAACCTAAAGACTCCACCAAACAATTATTAGAACTGATAAACAAATTCAGTAAAGGTGCATGAAGTCAACATACGAAAATCAGTAACATTTCTATATGCCAGCAGTGAAAAATATGAAAAAGAAATCAGGAAAGTAATCCCATTTAAAATAGCCACAAATAAAATCAAATACTTAGAAATTAACTTAACAAAAGAAGGAAAAGAGCTCTACAATGAAAACTATAATTATAATCACTGATGAAATAATTGTAAGAAGACACAGAAAAATGAAAAGATATTCCATGTTCATGGGTTGGAAGAATCAATATTGTTAAAATGTCCATACTACCCAAAGCAATCTGCAGATGCAATGCAGTCCTTATGAAAATACCAAATAACAGTCTTCACAGTAATATAAAAACAATCCTAAAATTTATATGAAACCAAAAAAGACAGATAATGGCCAAAGCTATCTGAGCAAAAAGAACAAAACTGGAGAAACAAATCACCTAACTTCAAATTATACTAGAAAGCTATGGTAACCAAAACAGCACAGTATTTCCATAAAAATAAGCACATAGACCAATAAAATAGAATAGAGAACCCAGAAACAAATCCATACCTCTATTGTGAATTCATTTTCAACAAGGGTGCCAAGAATATACATTGAGTGAAGGACAGTCTCTTCAATAAATAGTGCTGGGAAAACTAGATATTCATATGTATATTTCCTGTCATATACAAAAATCAGATCAAAATAGATTAAAGACTTACATCTAAGACCTCAAATTCTGAAACTACTTAAAGAAAACATTGGGGACAATCGCTAGGACATTGGACTGAGCAAAGATTTCTTGAGTAATACCCTACAAGCATAAGCAATCAAAGCAAAAAAGGACAAATGGGGTCCCATAAAGTCAAAAACTTCTGCACAGCAAAGGAAACAATCAACAAAGTGAAGAGACAGCACACAGAATGGGAGAAAATATTTGCCAACTATCTGTCTGACAAGGAATTAATAATCGGAATATATAAAGAACTCAACTCTAAAGGAAAAATCTGATAATCCAGTTAAAGAATGGGAAAAAGATCTGAATAGACATTTCTCAAAAGAAGACATGCAAATGGCAAACAGATACAAGAAAAGGTGCTCAACGTCACTAATCATCAGAGAAATGCAAATGAAAACTACAATGAGACATCATTTCATTCCAGTTAAAATGGCTTTTATCCAAAAGACAGGCAATAACAAATGCCGGTGAGGATGTAGAGAAAAGGGAACACTGCACACTGTTGGTGAGAATATAAACTAGCCCAACCACTATGGAGAACAGTTCGGAGGTTCTTCAAAAAACTAAAAATAAAACTACTATATGATCCAGCAATCCCACTGCTAGGTATATATCCAAAAGGAAGGAAATCAGTATACCAAAGAGATATTTGCACTTCCAATGTTTATTACAGCACCATTCACAATAGCCAAAATTTGGAAACAACCTAAGTGTCCATCAACAGACAAATAGATAAAGAAAATGTGGAACATACATACAATGGAGTATTATTTGGCCATAAAAAATAAGAGCCTGTCATTTGCAACAACATGGATGGAACTGGAGGTCATTATGTTAAGTAAAATCAGCAAGGCACAGAAAGACAAACTTTGCATGTACTCCCTTATTTAGGGGGAGCTAAAAATTAGAACAATTGAACTCATGGAGATAGAGAGTAGTATGATGATTACCAGAGGCTGTGAAGGGTAGTTGTGGGGAGAGGGTAAAGTAGGGATGGTTAATAGGTACAAAAAAGTAGAATGAATGAGATCTAGTGTTTGATAGCACAATGGAGTGACTACAGTCAACAATAATAACTAAAAGAGTATAATTGGATAGTTTGTAACTCAAAGAAAAGATAAATGCTTGAGGGGATGGATACTCCATTTACCCTGTTGTAGTTATTATATATTGTATGTGTGTATCAAAATATCTCATGTACTCCATGAATATATATACCAACTATGTACCCACCAAAATTAAAAATAATTTTTAAAGAAATATGTTGAAAAGAGAGGAAGAGACTGAGAGAGAAAGGTGGGTTTACAAGTTGGTTCAAAGAAAATATACACTGGTTACTTTCAGTTAGTGGGGTGGCCAATGAATTTTATTTTCTTCTTTGTATCTTATTGCTTAAATTTCCTATGTGAATATGTATTCTTTTCATAATCAGAAAAATAATCTTTCAATTTTATCTAGAATTATGGAAAAGATCATTAAATTACATTGTAAATTTGATTCTCTGTATGTTTCTGAGTCTTCATTTATTTGTCCCTAAAATGAGAATTTGAGGATATATGATGAATTGTTTTCATAGCTCCATCAATCTCTAACATGTTTACTCTACACACTGTTTCAAACCCTAGTATGTCTTCTTCAGAAGGAGAGATATAATAAAATGTGGTAGGATTGAAAGAGGATGTTCACTTTGAAGGTGACTCCTGATTATTTCTAGAAGATCTTGTATGTGATGTGAAATCAGACGTGTTAGTAAGGGTGGGGAACACAAGGTACCTCTTAGAAATGCAGCTCTTCTGTAAAACTTTGGAGGTGATATTAAATGGCTACAGAAGTCTGAAAGCCAACATCAATAACATTTTTTATTCTCAGATAAACTGCTGGGGAAGAAGTTGAGGTGGAACTCAAGATTCCCAGAGAATTTTCTAAAGACATTAACTGACAAGAGATGAAATCCAAAGAGCCGATAAACATATAAAAACATTCTCGAATTTAGCCACTTCTGACATGACTTTTACCACTCAAATTTAGGCCTACCTCTATTTTTGTAAATAAAATTTTATTGGAACACACAACAAAACTCAAAACATTCTCAACCTCATTAGTAATAAAACACATGTAACTTTAAATTACAATGAGCTACCCTAACACATGTATTAGATTGACCAAAATTAAATAACCAGAAATACCAAGTGTTGGTACAAATATAAGGCAATGGGAACATGCATACTCTGTTGGTGTATTGTAAGCTGGTGCAATGACTCTGGAAAAAAGGTTAGTCATTACCTAGAAAAATTAAAGAGATCTATATACATATGTATCCTATGACTTAGCAAACCCACTTCAAGTTGTATACTCTAGAGGAAAACTCGTATGTCTACAACACATGTTTATAGCAATCTTTTAAAATAATAGTCCAAACTAGAAACAACTCAAATTTGCATTAGTAGTAAAATTTAACATTCTGGCATATTCATAAAATAGAACACTGTATGATACATTCCCTAATATGAATGGACATATACAAACTACTGAGGAGAAGAAGAAAGTCAAAAGAATATGTGAAGTATGATTTAAATTTTATATTACTGAGAAAACAGAAAAAACTTTAGAGATTCATACATAGGAAAACAATAATAAATTATTCATAGAAATCATAATAATGATTATCTCTTCTGGGAAGAGAGATAAATGAAACAAGAAAGGTTGAACAGGTTTTAAAATGCTGACAATATTCTATTTCTAAAACCTGGGTTGGTTAAAACTGCTTTTGTAATTTACTTATGTATACATTTCTGATTTTTATAACATATTTTAAAATTAAAAACCTTTAGCTAGGCATGGTGGCTGTGCGTGTAATCCTAGCTACTTGAGAGGCTGAGGTGGGAGGACTGCTTGGGCCCAGGAATTTGAGACCAGCCTGGGTAAAATAAGAAGACCCTGTATTTAAAAACAAACACACACACACACACACACACACACACACACACACACACACATTTAAAATAGACCTATGGAGAAAAAATATGATAATTACTTCTACATGCTTCTCTTATGTTTTCTTTTTCTGATACTGGTCGTCTTTAGTAGAGACACAAGAATTGTAGGTTAGCGTGAGAGTAAGTGGTTAAAGTTGTAGGAGAATGGTATAGCTAAAACACTCTTGAGCAGGTGCCTCAACTCAGTTGAGAAATGTGTAGATAAAAATCCTAATTTTCCAGCATCAGAGAACACATGTAAGAGGCATAGAGCAAGATTGAAGCTGCAATACCTAGGAAAAATAAAAATCAAGAAAATAAATTGAGAAGGATGTGAATTCTACTATTGTGAGATGGAGTGTTCTATAAATCCAGTGTGCTAGATGCAATATGTTAATGACATTGTCTAGTTCTTTTATAACTTTGCTGAATTTCTGTCTCCAACTATAATTGTGAATTTGTCTATTTCTTCTATTGATTCTGTCAGTTTTTCCTGCATCTGCTTTGTAGCTCTTTGGTTAGGTATATACACATTTAGGATTGGTATATCTTTCGGTGAGCTAAAACTTTTGTCATTATATTGTTAGAGTAGGTAGTCAGGCAGACATGAGCAGTGCGGGAGAAGGCCCCCCCATGCCTACCCCTGGCCAGGAATGTCAGGCAACCGTCAGGTGATGGTCAAGTGGCTGCAAAACTGCCTCTCTAAAATAATAATTGGTTGCAGCCAAAGCCAGGTAAAGACAGTCTCCCAAGAGCTAGAAAACACCTGAAACTGGTGATCAGTAGCTTCCCGATAAGATCTCAGGAACTGGGCAAGTGGGCTCAAGCATGTGCACCACGAGGCAAAATGGCTGAGTTTAACCAGTATACGACCTTCCTCAGGGAACACTTGACTGGTAAGGGAAATATACCTTAAGTGAGCATGTGCATAATTTCAATAAACATTCCGAGCATGTGGCCACTGCACATGTGGACAGCCTGCTCCAAGGGAAGAATCAAGGGAGAAGAAATGCAAACCTGGGACTATGCCAATGTGTAAAACCCCAAGTCAAAGGCCAGACGAGGCGCTTGGATCTCTCAAGTCACCTGCTTGGCCCTCTTCCAAGTGTACTTTACTTCCTTTCATTTCTGCTCTAAAACTTTTTAATAAACATTCACTTTTGCTCTAAAACTTGCCTTGGTCTCTCCTTTTGCTTTAAACCTACTTCTGTGCCTCAGCCAAATTATTTCCTCTGAGGAGGGAAGTATAAAGTTGCTACAGACCAGACCCATACAAATTCACCACTGGTAACAATATAGTGCCTTTCTTTATTCTTGATAATTTCTTTGCTCCAAAGATGATTATATTTTAATAAAGCCAAATATATTCTTCAATTATTTTTTTCCAGCTACTTTTGATTAGTGTTTAATAATATGTCTTTTCCCATTCTTTTAATTTTAACCTACCTACATTATACTTGAAGTTTTTTTTTAATAAACAATATGTAGTTGGGGTCATGTTTGTTTTTACATTCTGATAATCTGTGTCTTAAATTATCAGTTTATTGATTTAACAGTACATGATTTTTTATATGTTTGAATTTAGATATGTCACATTATTATTTGTTTCATGTTTCTCCCCTCTGTTTTTCATCCTTCTATTGTACCTTTCTTGCCTTCTTTTGAGCTAGTTGAACTTTTTTTAGCATTTAGTTTTATTTAGGTTTTGTGATTTTGACTATATCTCTTTGAATTTTTTCTTTTTTGTTTTAGTGGATGCTCCATGGATTATAAAGTACTTACTTAACTTTTCATCGTTTACTTAGAATTAATATTATTTCAACTGGAACATTTAGCCTTCCCATTTACACTATAGTTTGCTTACATACTATGTCTTCATAAATTGAGAATGTCTTTATTTCACCTTCATTCCTGAGGGATATTTTTGCTGGATAATGACCTGGATTACCAGTTCTTTTCTTTCAACACTTTAAAAATGCTGTGCCAGTAGTTCCTACTCAAGTCAATATCATTGAAGGCTTGTAGGTGAGCAATTTTTCAGAAGCATTTTGGGAAAACGAGTGGGGCTGCCTAGGCAATGGGTCCTTGCTGCTGATAGGCCGCAGCAGAGATTAAATCATAGCAGGTCAAAGCTGTCCTCTTCAGCTGAGTAGCTCATTGGTAGGGCCACGGGAGGGGTTTGGTGGGTCGAGGTGGAGCCTCAGTGTCAGACATGCAAAAAACTTAAAAAGATATCTCAAAAGGCCAATGTACAATAGTGATGCTATCTGCAGGAGTATTTGGAGAAGTTGCCTATCTTGTGACCAGTCTACACCTTAGCAGAATTCAGGCTCCTCTCTTCCCCCTGGCCTGGTGGTCTTTCATTAGCTTTACAAAGGCAGTTTAGTTTTGGGCAGAGGCTATTATCATTTTTTATTTTTTATTTTTTGAGACGGAGTCTTGCTCTGTCACCCAGTCTGGAGTGCAGTGGCGTGATCTCGGCTCACTGCAAGCCCCACCTCCCAGGTTCACGCCATTCTCCTGCCTCAGCCTCCTGAGTAGCTGGGACTACAGGCGCCCGCCACCACGCCCGGCTAACTTTTTGCATTTTTAGTAGAGACCGAGTTTCACCGTGTTAGCTAGGATGGTCTCGATCTCCTGACCTCATGATCCGCCCGCCTCGGCCTCCCAAAGTGCTGGGATTACAGACGTGAGCCACCGCGCCCGGCCGGCTATTATCATTTAAACTATAACTTAAATGTCTTCCAAAGTTAGCTTGGCCTAAGTCTAAGAATAATTAAGGCAGCTTGAAACCTAAAGGCAAGAGTGGGGGTGGGTTGAATCAAATCTCCCCCACTGCCGTATTTTCTCTCTGATACAGTTTTTGCAAAGGCAGTTTCATAATCAATCTTCCTGCATTTCTACTTCAATGATGCTATTGTAGAGACTCAGTATTGAAGTAAATATTACTGAAACTTAGTGGGATGGGAATTAAGACTGAAATTTCCAGGTCCTTCTAAATGTTTGAGTCAGTGTATCTGGACTATAGCCTAGTTATTATATGCATTTGAAATTATCTTCCCAGATAATCTAAACTTGGTGGTCTAAGACTCTACAGTATAAATTCTACAGAAATGGGTAAAAACATGTATAATATTTAAAAACATTATCAGAATCACCTGAAAATATTTTTTTACAAGTATAGACTTAATGCCTCCTACTACTTCTAGTACATTAGACTTCTTAGTGATGTGCCCCAGAGATCTGTCATTGTTGTTGCTGTTGTTTTAAAGGTCCTCAAAGAATACTGTGATTATCTAGATTTGAGAATAACTGCTTTATATTATCTTCTTAAAAATTACTGGTTTCATTTAGGAGCTGTATAATTAAAAAAAACTGCTTGAGATCGCTGGGGAGTAATAGATATTTTGGGCATTTAATTAAATGGGGAAATTAATACATTAAATATATAATAAGAAAACCATGCTTTATTATGTGAAAGTAAGAAAAAACAACTTACCATTTTCTTGTTCAAATAGAAAGCATTCCATATTCACACATTATAATAAAACCAAATTGTAGCCAGGAGAATATATTTTGTTTTCCATTTTGCAAAAATATATGCCTTCACTTCATCCATTTTACATACAAAATGATGGAGCTCCAACTTAAAAAGGAAGACAGTTAAGGAACATCAGTTTTCTTCATGTATTTATGCCTTTAATATTGGAATCTTCTCAGTCTTCACTTGGGATATATATAGTCACATAAGGGTTGAGACTGGGTTGGTGCCATCCATCTCAGTTCAAAGAATTTATTACTTCTAGGGTCTCTTCAGCTTTCATACTTAGCTATGAAACCTAGCTATAGTTTGCTGGGTTAAAACAGAAAACATTAAAACAGAAATTCACTAAAAAACACAAAAGCTAAATAAATTAAGAAAAGCTTTCATCTGTCATAGTGGCACAAATTAAAAGATTGATAATTTTTCTGACAAAGATATAAACAAATGGACATAGTCATTAACATTGGTTGAGGTATAATTCCATATTATTTTTGGAGGGCAATTTGGCACTATGTATTAAACCTGAAAATACGCATAATTTTTGATCCAACAATTCTACTTTAAGGAATTAATCCTACAGAAATACTGCCAATATTGCCTAATAAATTTGTACATCGCAGTAAATATATATTGTAGTATATTTTCTAACAGCAAAAATTGTAAATAAAGTAGGTTCATCAGAAAGAGATTAAATAAATTGTGGTTCAACAATATGATGGTATACGATGTAATGAGAAAAGAATAAGATAGCTTGAAATGTTCAAGCACAGAGGCAAAAAGGCTATGATAATTTAAATAAAAGCATTTGTAGAACAATATTTACCATGTAAGCCCACTTTTGAAAAATATGAATATGTACAATTATAATAGAAATAGGCAAATACATCTATCTATATAGATAAATATGTAACAAAACATTAAAAAAATGTTACTTTTGGAAAGTAGAATCGTAATAGTACTATTCTGTTTCTAATATACCCATTCCTGTATTGTTTAAATTTTTATAGCAAGCATGTGTTAGTTTCATAAGAAAATACTTAAAAGGAGAAAAATTGAAAGAAAAAGAAAGATTAATGGCTTGCTGCCATCTGGGAATGCCACAAGGCTCTGTCTTCTTCCTTCATACTGTTGAAAAATGTTATCAATTATTTGGGTGAAGTCATATATGACAAGCTTATCATACTTTCAGATGGAAAAAAAATTGGAAGGGATAGTTAATAGCATAGTTGATTGAGTCGTGTTATCATAACCAGAACTAGGATGTTGTGTTGAAACTAAGAAAAAATTAACAAGGATAAATATAATTTACTCCATTTAGGCATAAATAATTGGTTGATTTAGTTTAAGAAATAGAAATATCTGGCTTGTATTTCATCTGGAAGGAGATTTAGTTTCCCTTAGCTCACTACAAACTGAAGATTGATACCCTTACAATTTTAGGTTATCCAGGTCTCAGGAGTGTTTGTGGTGCTTTGTGCTTGTCCACCAGGGTAATCTTGTTCTATTCAGTGTGTCATATCTTTAGAGAAACATTGCAAAATTAGAGTACATACAGAGAACAGGGATCAAAGTGGTGAAGGATCTATAAAACTCTGCCACAAATTTGAGTTCTTTAACTTAGAGAAGAAAGAATTAAGGTGACACAGGACGGTGGAATTCTAATATTTGGAGGTTGCCTTATGATAATATTTTTCTTTTTGAGGAAAGAGCAGAAATGATATCAATTAGAGAAACAACAATGTGAGCTCACCTTATGAAATAAGAAACTCGTTAGCCAGGCATGGTGATGGGTCCCTCTAATCCCTGCTACTCGGGAGTCTGAGGCAGGAGAATCACTTGAACCTGGGAGGCGGAGGTTGCAGTGAGCCAAGATTCTATCACTGCACTCCAGCCTGGGCGACAGAGCAAGACTCTGTCTCAGAAACAAAAAACAAAAACAAAAAAAGAAACTCCCAGTTCTTGGATATCTGAGCAGAAACTAGCAATGTACACAGACCCTGAAAAATGTATTCTGAATTTGGGTAAGTGTGTTGAATTAGGTATTTTCTAATTTAAAAAAAAATAACTGCAATCTAAGATTCTAAAAGAATGATTATGGAATATTTTATGTAAGTAAAATAGATGGTTAAACTTGTAACATTTTTAGAAACATGTATTTTGTAAAAACAAAAATATATATCAGAAATAATGAATGAAATACAGTTGGAATACAGTTCACAGTTGTTTAAATTTATATAGATACATGTTAGAATCATAGCATTTGAAAAATAAGCTTTGTGCAGATGAGTAATATCTTGTGTATCTTACTATATGTATATAGTATATATACTTATATATGTATATAAGATATAGATATATCTTACTATATGTAAGATAGTTCCTAGAACACAGTAGGTACTCTACTTTTTGTTTTTTTTGAGACGGAGTCTCGCTCTGTCGCCCAGGCTGGAGTGCAGTGGCGCTATCTCGGCTCACTGCAAGCTCCGCCTCCCGGGTTCACGCCATTCTCCTGCCTCAGCCTCTCCGAGTAGCTGGGACTACAGGTGCCCGCCACCACGCCCGGCTAATTTTTTGTACTTTTAGTAGAGACGGGGTTTCACTGTGGTCTTGATCTCCTGACCTCGTGATCCGCCCGCCTTGGCCTCCCAAAGTGCTGGGATTACAAGCGTGAGCCACCACGCCCGGCCGGTACTCTACTTTTTTTTTAAGCGTAAAAAGAAATGGCCTTAGTATCAAAATCAGAAATGGAGTGACAGAGTGATAAGATAGATGTGGCAACAAGGGGAAGGGAATATGTTGGAATGTCTAAGATTAGAAATCTAGGTATGTCCGTAGTATTAGATAAAGAATTTATACCAGGAATATGGGAAATTTGAACACATTTATTAAAATTAAATCTAAATTGATACATTTAGTTTATGGAGGAAAATATAGGCAGATTTTGAGGATTAGCCAATACTCTGATTTAAGTTCAAATCAAGGGTGTCAGTGCAGTAGGAAAGAGAATAGATTATAACATTGATGATCTAGCATCTGCTTTTTGATATTCATCTAGGAGAAGATATTGCATATTTTTCCAAGGGACAGTCAAGCTAAAGATTAGGAAATCCAGTTTCTTAGTATCTTGAAGTACCAAATACAGACTAAGTCACCTCACAACCAGTGATTCAGCTATTAAAATTAAGAGAGGCCAACAGTCAGGAGGGTTTAATGATAAATACTGACCCAAAGCTTCTTACACTAGACCTTGCCCTAAAAAATGGGGGTGAGGCAACTAAATATTCATGGAATGTTAGTAATTCTAGTTTAGACTTAGAGAGCTATAGGTTCAGGGAATTAAGCAGACTATTATACCCTCATTTTAACAATGAGGATTGTTATATTCAGACTATCAATGGTTGATTGGGCAATAATAGTTCCTGGGTTTTTGCTTTGTTTTTCAATATGCAAAATCTTAGGGTGACAATTGTATGTAGTCTTTTCATAAATTTTGAAAATTAGTCCGGGTGTGGTGGCTCATGCCTGTAGTCCTAGCACTTTGGGAGGCTGAAGCAGGTGGATCACCTGAGGTCAGGAGTTCAAGACCAGCCTTACCAACATGGTGAAACCCCATCTCTACTAAAAAATACCAAAATTAGCCGGGCACAGTGGTGGGTGCCTGTAATCCCAGCTACTCAGGAGGCTGAGACAGGAGAATTGCTTAAACCTGGGAGGTGGAAGTTGCAGTGAGCCAAGATCGTGCCATTGCACTCCAGCCTGGGTGACGAGCGAAACTCCATCTCGGAAAAAAAAAAAATTATAACTCAAATAAGAAAAAGAGTTTTTCTCTAGCTTTCTAGTCAAGTTCACACAGAATATTAGTGACAAATTTATTATTCCAGTGAAGATTGAGATTATTCTAATTAAGTACTGAAAAAAGTAGAACAATTTGGTTATCAAGAGAAAATAAGATAGCATTTATGTGCTCCCTCCAATCTTAAAAATATAATGCTTTAATAAAAAGAGAAAATACATCACTGAGCATTTTTTTTTCCTGAAGGAACTAAGCTATGCAGTGTTTAGAGCCCAACAATATTAAAACACACTTTAATATCCATAGTAACCAGTGACCTATGGCATATTTTTGTTTGAAGAATATATTCAAAGTATACTCTTTCCAATTGAGACAGCAATTATCCACTGCACTAGAAAACAAACAAAAACACTAAGAAAAGGTAGCAAAAAAAACAAAATATTATGAAGAGAAAAACTATAGAAACAAAATTTCAAATGTGTTTTCGAATTAATACCACCTATATTAAATTACTATGAATTTTTGATACTCAAAGTATGGTCCATGAAACACCCTGGACCTATTGAATCAGAGTCCACATTTTAATATTATCCCTAAGTGCATGCACATTTAGATTTAAGAAACACTGCTGTAAACAATTTACATTATTGTGAAATCTCACTCAATTTCTGCCGTCTTAGAGAAGCTGTTTCAGGCTTTCGCTTCATAGCTAGAATTGTGGTACAACTATATGATGGTATGATAGAAAACAAACAGTGCAACTTGATTGAGTTCTGAATTTCTAGTTCTAATACCATGCCTAATTTGTAGTAGAGCTGACTAAATAATTTTCAAATGAATAAATAAATATATGAGCACTCCCTTGGAGAATCTAACCGTCTGTTGTATCTCCAGCACCTTCAGAAGCTGTAGACACCAGAAAGTGTCACAATGCAGAAATATAAAGGATCATAAGCAAATACTGAAGGCAATTATGTGCCAACAAACTGGATGACCTAGGAGAAATAGATAAATTCCTAGACACAGACAACCTACCAAGACTGAATTATAAAGAAATGGAAAATCTAAACATAAAAATAAAGAGTAAGGAGATTGAATAAGTAATAGTCTCTCATTAAAGTCCAGGATCTTATAGCTTCACAGCTGAATTCTATCACACATTTAAAGGAAAACTAATCCCAACCCTTTCAAACTCTTCAAAACAACTGAAGAAGAGGAAATAACGCCCAAACTCATCTTACAAAGCCAGTGTTATTTTGATACCAAAGCCAGGCAAGAACACTTCAAGACAAGAATTTTTGGAGGCCAATATTCTCAAAGAACACAAATACAAAAATCCTCAACAAAATAGTAGCAAACCAAATCAAACAGCACATTAAAAGGACCATTCACCAAGATCAAATCGAATTTATTCCAGGAATGAAAGGATAGCTTAACATACACACATCTATAAATGTAATATACCACATTTGAAATACAAAAACTATATGACCATCACAATAGATGCAGAAAAAGCATTTGACAAAATTCAATGTTCTTTCATAATAATAACTCAATATATTTGATATAGAAGGATTATTCTGCAACACAATCAAGGTCACATATGACAAACCCACAGCTGACATTATACTCAAGGTGAAAAGTTGAAAGCTTTTCCTCTAAGATCAGGAAAAAACAAAGATGCCCACTGTCATCACTTCTATTCAACATACTAGTTAATATTCTAGTACTGGAAGTCCTAGCCAGAGCAATTAGGCAAGAGAAAGAAATAAAAGACTTCCAAATTGGAAAGGATGAAGTTAAATGGTCACTGTTTGCAGATGACGTTATTTATGTACAGAAAATCCAAAAGACTTCAGTAAAAAAACTGTTAGAACAAATAAAAGAATTCAGCAAAGTTGCAGGATACAAAAATCGCTAATGTTTCTTCGCAGCAACGAAGAACTATCCAAAAAGAAATCAAGAAAACAATCTTATTTACAATATCTACAAAAAAAAAATTATAAGTAAGTTTAACCAAGGAGGTGAAAGACCTGTACACTGAAAGCAATAAAATATTGAGGAAAGAAATTGAAGACACAAATAATTGAAAATATATCCCATATTCATGGGTTGGAAGAATTAATACTGTTAAAATAGTCCATACTACACAAAGTGATCTACGGATTCGATGCAATCCCTATAAAAATGCCTATGACATTTTTCACAGAAGAGACAATCCTAAAACCCATACAAAACCATAAATGACATTGGCCTGGGCATGAATTTTTTGATATAACCCTAAAAGTACTGGCAACAAAGGCAAAAATAGACAAATAGGATTATTTCAAACTAAAAAGCTTCTACACAGCAGACAATCAACAGAATGGAGAAACAACCTATGGAGTTGGAGGAAATATTTGCAAATGGTGCATTTGATAAGGGGTTAATATCCAAAGTATATAAGGAACTGAAAGAACTTTACATTAGTCTGTTCTCACACTGCTATTATAAAGCAACACTCAGGACTGGGTAGTTTATAAAGGAAAGAGCTTTAATTGACTCACAGTTACACAAGGCTGGGGAGGCCTCAGGAAGTTTACAATCATGGTGGAAGGTGAAGAAGAAGCAAGCACCTTCTTCAAAAGGCGGAAGGAGAGAAAAGAGCAAAGGAAGAGCTTCCAAACACGTATAAAACAATCAGATCTTGTGAGAACTCATTCACTTTCAGGAGTACAGCAGGGGGGAACTGCCCTGATGATCCAATTACCTTTCTCCCTCAACACGTGGGGATTACAGGTTTCTCCCGGACACATGGGGATTACGATTCGAGATGAAACTTGGGTGGGGACACAGAGCCAAACCATATCCAACTCAATAGCAAGAAAATAAATAACCTGATTGAAAAACGAGCAAAGCAGCTGAAAAATTTCCCAAAAGAAGGCACTCAAATGGCCAATAGATGTATGAAAAATACTCAACATCACCAATCATTAGAGAAATGCAAATTAAAACCGCAATGAGATATTACCTCAAACCTGTTAGGATGGCCGTTATCAAAAATATGGACGATAATAGGCATTGGTGAGGATGTGGAAACCCTTGCTCACTGTTGGTGGGAATGTAAATTAGTACAGTCTTTATGGAAAATAGTATGAAAATTCTTGAAAAAAATTAAAAACAGAACTACTGTATTATTCAGCAATTCCACTACTGGGAATCCAAAGGAATTAAAATCAGTATGTTGTAGAGATACCCGTACTCTCATATTCATTGTAGCATTATTCACAATAGCCAAGATATAGACTCAATCCTAGTGTACATCATTGGATGAATGAAGACAATCTGGGACTTATACATAAAATATGATTCAGCCTTTAAAAAGAAGGAAATCTCGTCATTTGTAACAACATGGACAAACGTGGAATACATTATATTGAGTGAAATAAGCCAGGCCAAGTAAGACCAATAACACAGAAGATCACATATGTGGTATCTAAAAAATTGAATTCCTAGATATAGAGAGTAGATTGGTGGTACCAGGAGCTGGGGTGAGGGTGGGAGGTTGAGGAGATGTTGGTCAAAAGATACAAAAGTGCAGATAGGAAGAATAAACTCAAGAGATCTATTGTACAACCTGGTGACTATTGTTAGTAATGATATATTGTATTCCTGGAAATAGCTGACAATAGATTTTAAGTGTTCTTATCACCAAGAATATGTATAAGAGGTAATGCATATATTAATTAACTGGATTTAGCTATTCCCTAATGTACATATACTCTAAAACATCATGTTGTATACCATAAACATATATAATTTTAATTTATCAATTACAAAATAAATGTTTAAAAAGAAAAAAAAGTGATACAGAACTGATAGCCTATACTTAGCCATACTAAGAATGTGGTTAAACATACTGGAGGTATGAGGCTCATGTTAAACGCTTCATAATAATAGACAAATAGCAGTCATTCGTGAGTGCTATGTGCCATTACAGCGTCACATATGGGGGATATAATGATGAAAACCAGTCTAGTCTTCACCATTGTCAAAACTGCATTTTGAGAATCCTGTTTCTAATCTCTGGGATTTAATCCTGAGACCTTTCCCCCCAGGTGTTAATCTCTCAAAATCATTTCTAATTTTCCTACTGTTGATCTGACAATATTGTCTTTGCATTTATGAATAATACTAACAGTTTCTTTCTGAATTTCCTCCCCCCTTCTTTCTCGTGTGTTGGATTTTAATGTTTAAAACACTGTCTATAGTTCCATTCAGGAAGTTGTTTTGCCTAAGTCTACCTAACAATGAATAAAAATGTCTTTAAGGGTTTTTTATTTCTATCCCAACCTCTATTTGCATAGAAAAGGACAAATAAGATGATAAGAATGGGGAAGAAAAGAATATATTTCTTTGTTCTGGTTCTTGGATCAAATATAAAACATCTCACAGATAATATGGCTGTTCAAACCTTCTGCTGACTGTGATTTGTTTTTCTTGTTGACTCTCCCAATTGGCTTACATCTGGGATAGGGAAGCAAATGATAAAGTTCTCAATTTCCTTAAACCTGAATACTTCACTCATGCCTGGGGTCCCTTTTCATGAACAACTCTATTGCCTGACTATATTATGTACTGCATATTTTGTGTAGGATCCATTTCCCTTAAGTGCTCATTGTCTTGCCTTCAGTGATTATTCTCATCTTTTACAGACTTTCTTGTCCCCACCACAATATCAACATTTTCAGTTCTCTCTAGTTTTGGAAAAAGACACACTCCTTTTACTTTTCTTCCTGAAACATATTTTTGAATATTATCTCAATTCAAGCAGCTTTGCTTTGATGGAAAACTACAATCATGCATTGTGCTGGTAACTTTCTAAGAAATGCAACATTAGGCGATTTTGTCATTGTGTCAACATCACACAGTGTACTTACAAAAACCTAGACCAGCAGTCCCCAAGCCCTGGGCCACTTTCGTGGCCTGTTAGGAACCAGGCCGCAGGGCAGGAGGTGAGCAGTGGGCAGTGAGCCAAGCTTAGTCTGTATTTGCAGTCACTTCTCATTGCTCGAATTACTGCCTGAGTTCTGCCTCCTGTCAGATCAATGGCAGCATTAGATTCTCATAGGAGCGCGAACCCTATTGTGAACTGTGCATGTGAGAGATCCAGGTTGTGTGCTCCTTATGAGAACCTAATGCCTGATGATCTGTCACTGTCTCCCATCACTCCCAAATGGGACCATCTAGTTGCAGGAAAACAAACTTTGGGCTCCCACTGATTCTACATTATGGTGAGTTGTATAATTATTTCATTGTATATTACAAAGTGATAATAACAGAAAATAAAGTGCACAATAAATGTAATGTGCTTGAATCATCCCGACACCATCACTACCCTCCCCTCCACCCCAACTGCGTCCATGGAAAAATTGTCTTCTATGAAACTGATCCCTGGTGCTGAAAAGGTTGGGGACAGCTGACCTAGACAATATAGCTTACTGCACACCTAGACTATACGATATAGCCTATTGCTCCTAGACTACAAATCTATACAGGATGTTGCTGTCCTGAATACTGTAGGCAACTGTGGCACAATGTACATATTTATGTATCTAAACATGTCTAAACATAGAAAAGGTGTAGAAAAATACAGTACAAAAGATTTATCCCAGGCATGGTGGCTCAAGCCTGTAATCCCAGCACTTTGGGAGGCCAAGGTGGGCATATCGCTTGCGCCCAGGGAGTCAGAGACTGGCCTGGGCAGCATGCAAAACCCTGTCTCTACAGAAAAAAATAAACAAATAAAAATAAATAAAGAAAGAAAGAAAGTAGCTGGGTGTGGTGGCGTGCACCTGGAGTCCCAGCTACTCAGGAGGCTGATGAGGATCACCTGAGCCTGGAAGGTGGCGGCTAAAGTGAGCTGTGATTGTGCCACTGCACTCCAGCCTGGGTGACAGAGTGGGACCCTGTCTCAAAAAATACAAATTAAAAAAAATTAAAATTAAAAAAAGATTTTAAAAAGGGCACACTTACCATTTACCGATTTACCATTAAAAAGTGTATATCATTTTACCATTAAAAAATGTATAAGACACTTAACCATGAATGGAGCTTGCAGGAATGGAAGTTGCTGTGGGTGAACTAGAGTGGTGAGTGAATGTGGAGGCCTAGGACATTACTGTACGGTACGCTACTGTAGATTTTATAAACATGGTATACTTAGGCTATACTAAATTTATTAAAGCTATTTTTATTTTCTAATAATAAATTAACCTTAGCCGATGTAACTTTTTTACTTCATAAACTTTTTAATTTTTTAAAACATTTGTGATAACACTCAGCTTAAAACACAAACACATTGTACAGCTGTACAAAAATATTCTTTCTTTATATCCTTATTCCATAAGCTTTTTAATGTTTTTGTTAAACGCACACACACATATTAGCCTAGGCTTACACAGTGTCTGGCTCATCGATATCACTGTCTTTCCCTCTACATTTTGTCCCACTGGAAGGTCTTCAGGGACAATAACATCCATGGGGCTGTCATCTCCTATGATAACAATGCCTTCTTCTGGAATACCTCCTGAAGGATCTGCCTGAGGCTGTTACAGTTAACATTATATATATATATATTTACATATATTATTCGATAATATTTATATATTATATATATTTATATATACACACGTATATATGTGTGTATATATTGTATATATATGTATGTGTATATATATATATGAAGTACACTGTAAAATAATGATAAAAATTATAGTATAGTAAATACTAGGTGATATAACTTTTTCAGCTCCATTGAATCTTATGGAACCACCATTATATATGTAGTCCAGCATTGACCAAACATCTTTATACAGCACATGATTGTAAAAGTTAGTGTCCACTCCTCTCCACTTCATTGCTCATTCAATCCTCTACTCTTGTCAGCCTTGGGTTGGCTTTCACACACCCCTGAAATTCTCTCACTCTTCAAACCAAATGGCCTTTAGACTACTAAATTTGGTAGACTCCTCTTAGTTCTTTTAAATATCTCTAAAGTGCCTTCAATTTACATCTACAATGCAATTTTGTCCTCCAAACTCTTCCCAGAGTAATCTTAGCAAACACGTTTGATCGTTTATGTGCTCATGAAATACCTTAAATGTTTCAAGGATAAAATTTAAGCTCCTCTGGCTAGTATAATGAGCCTTCGTTATCCAGCCCTTTCTTCATATCCTCTTCTCCTCTATTCCATATTAATGTGTGTATACCAGCCCAAATATGTCAAGCTGTCAATTCTCTGCATTTGTATGGACTTTTTACTCTGTCTAGAGTACCCTTCTGCTGTTTATATGCCTGGTTAAATTCTACGTATTGCTGAGGACTCAGGTCAATTGTCACCTCTTTTGAGAAGTCTTTAATCCCCATCCCACCCCATAATCTGGGAAGGGAATGTTTCTCCTCTGGGCTTCCAAGGCATCTTGTGCATATTTCTATCACATCACTCATTTCTGTGTATTTGTTTATTTGTTTAATTTTATGTCTCTTTCACTAGAGGACAGGAATTATGCTTTTCAATTTCTGTGTCTCTAAATCAGTCCTGAGGACTTGAGCATATATAGCAGGCATGGCGTGTTGGAGAATATGGCACAATTATTTAAGTAAATGAATCAAAGGATGAGATTATTGGCTTCTAGTATTAATTGATGACTGGTTTTTATTATTACCAGATTCTAGAGGAATATCATAGGAAGAATTGATTTGCCAATGTTACAGCTTATTAAGACAAGCTTTTGTCCTCAACTCCAACTTATTTTGTATATATGCTGCTGCTTAGTTATATCTGCCCCAAAACTTACCACAGTTGGCTACTTAATAACTTACAGCAATTTTAGATAGCTTTTTGGTTTCCGTAGTTATCTGCATATTGTTTAATCAAACATCTCTCATATTATGCCCCAGCATGAGCCTCTGCTCCAGAAACATGATTTATTTGGATATGTGGTATATCAGTTAGGATAACTAAGGTCAGCATCCTTATACCAAAACTCGTATCAATAATGTTTTACAATGCTTAAAATGAAAGAAGTGCATTTCCCTATCGTGTTGAACTTTATTATGAGCTGGTGTAGACACACATGGTGGTTGCTCAAAATCGCAGGGACCCAGATTATTTTCAGTGTGCTTCTTCCTCATCCCTAGATGTGTTACTAGAGCTAGCCAGTGACTTGAGCTGCAGCCATCACAGACAACTTCTGGACAGCAGGACAGAGGCACGGCATAAGACGAACATATCCCCTCTCTCAAATAAATCCTCCTGTAAGATTTACAGGACATTTTTACATTTCACTGGCTAAAATTGACAATGAAATGTTAAAAAGTGCTGTTCACCCTCATAAGATTCCTACTAAATGTGTGGCTTGGGGAAGTGACTTTATCTCCTTGAAAGTCATTTTCTTCATTTTTAAAATGTAGTTAACATGCTCATCTCATAGTAATACTCTAAAGATGATAAGTGTGTATTTGAAACTCTAGTCCAGTGACAGGCACAGAGCAGGCTTCCAATAATGGTAGTTGCAGTTCTTAGTGTAGAAGACATTACTGATTCAGAGATATCGTAGCTCCTGCAAGGTCTCATAACTAATGATGGTTAAACCAGTATTCAAACTTAGATCAGCCTCACTCTGAAGCTTCCTCTCTTATAATACAGTGAAATATGGCAGGGATTTGGCCTGAGAGCTTCTATTTTCCAATTCAATCCTCTATATCATGAATCATGATATACTTTTGGTCTGAGTTTTCAGGACCATTGAAAATAGAGTTAAAAAAGGAAAGATTTCGTTTCTTTGGTTTGACTTATCCAGATAATTGCCTTGCTTTCACTTATTTTTGTGGAGACTTGGCTGAAATCAACAGCATTAATTGAGTGTGTAATTCTGGAACCATCTAAGAAAGCTAAAATCATTTAAAATTAGTTGGGGTTTAGTAACTAGGTTGAACTTTGCCTTTGTCAGGCAGTTTCCAGCTGACTCACTGCAGCTGCAACAATTGACATCATTTTGTGCCTTTCATGCAAAGACTAATTTGGCAGGCAGCACTCCCAGTGGAGTGGGTTTCTGAGCCTCGGTGAATCTCAGTGTTGGAATGGACTTTAAAGGTCATGAAAGCTAAACCTTAATGTAATGATTGAATTGGCTTACATCAACCCCATCAAGAGGTTTTCTAACCTACACTTGGATAAGTCCAGTGACAAATAAATAGTGAAGATTTCCACATGGGCTGAATTGCATAACCCGTTCTGTATTTGAATAGCTCTTACTTCCTTATATTGAACTGCAATCTGTACTCTTAACCTTCCTGCCACCAGTACTACTATCCCCAGTACAAATATTCCTTTTTGGAACCTTACAACCTTTCAAATGTTTGAAGACCATGACCTTGCCTGGTCTTAGAGTTTTCTCACTGCTAAATACCTCCAGTTTCCTTCAACTTTTTCTCATTCAATATGCCTTTAATTTCCTTCACAATCGTGAGCTCATAGAGAAACCCATATGGCTTGGCTAGATTCTTCTTAAAGTGTTCATTTTCCTCTTATCCCAGGAATGAATGAAATCCTGCAGTGTAAATGGAGGGAATGACCTAATCAAACTGTCCTGGTAAAGTAAAAGGGAGTTGCTTGAAACATGATAGAGAATGGTGAAAGTTTGGGAATCATCAAATTGTTGAGATTTTACTGGCCCTCCTTACAACTAAGCGAATGCGACAAAATAATTTCTTGCTGTAAAAAGCTCAAAGGCATAACAAAGTCATAGTACTCTTTGAGCACAAAGTAAGTTGGGTTATTTATTGTGATAGTTCAGACTCCATCAACTTTATTTTATTTGTATGGTTCCTTTATTTTAGTGCTGAGTGATATCATTAAGATAAAAAGATGAATGAATGGATGGATGAGTGAACTGATGGACAAACTGCTTGGGAACAAATGTTAGCTATACTTCAGTAGATACAGATTTAAAGGAAAACAAACCAAAACTTTTTCTCTGAATCTGACAAAATTTCATGTTCTGTATGGAATTAAAAATAGCAGTTTTGATTCATTCAATGTTGTGCATACGTAACCCTTCAGTAGCCTCATAAATCTTGTTCTGCTCTTGAGAAAGAACGTTGCACTGATGTAAAACTTAATAACATGTTTGTCTGATGCTAAATAACTGTGTGCTATCTGAAAAATATCACTTAGCATCTCTACTTATGAAATAGTAAGAACAAAATACCTTCATTGTGTCACAAACATGTGGTCAGGGTAAAATTGTATATTTTAATTCATTCTATGGGGATTTATGCAGTGATTTTCATATTTTATTTAATGTTCTGAGCAGTGAAAATTCAGTGGGGAAAAACTTAGAGAAGGCCCATGTCCTCATAGAGCTTATATTTTATAACAAAATTTAAAATCAAACCGTTTTAAAAGCCTCAAAATACAAGGTACTTTTAAATGGTTCTGAATCTTTGATTTTTAAATTAATGTTGTTTCTTTGTGGTACATATTTTTAAACAGTCCCAGTTTTAAAACTGGGTTCTAATACATTTAATGCAAATTTTGAAAATTACTTATAGCTTTTTGTTCCTACACAGAAGGAAAAAACAACTTACATTCAAGTTTTCTTTTTTTTTTTTTTTTTTTTTTTTTTTTTTTTTTTTTTTAAATAAAACTTTTATTTTAGAACAGTTTTAGATTTACAGAAAAATAGTGAGGATAGTACATGGACTTCCCATACATCCCACATCCAGTTTCCCTTATTGGTAACATCATAATGATTATTTGTTACAATTAATAGACCATGTATATTTGTTACAATTAGTAAATCAGTATTGACAAATTATTATGAACTAAAGTTCATATGTTATTCAGATTTCCTTCATTTTTATCTGATGTTCTTTTTCCATTCCAGGATTTGATTCATATTCCATTATCTCCTTAGTATCCTCCGGTCTGTGACAGTTTTCCAAACCCTCCTTGTTTTTGATGACCTTCACAACTTTGAGAAGTATTGGTCAGGCATTTACTCAAATTTCCCTCACGTGGTGACACAGGATTTGTCTCACACTTTTCTAATTATTAGACTGCAGTTACGTGTTTTTCTGAGGAAGACCATATAGGTAAAGCGCCATTTCCATCATGTCATTTCAAGTGTCCATATTATCCACATGACTTATAACTATTGATGGAACAGGAACATTTTTCATTTCACCCTAGAGGTAGATATTCTTTCCCTTTGTTTTGCAGTTATTCTTAATGTTTGATTGCCACTATTTGCTAAAAATATTGTCTCTTTCTCAATCTCATATCCCTTCCAGAAGATATGCTAATGTGCTTAAAATGGATTGTATTTTACAGAGTTTTAGGGTAACATTGATTATGTCAGTCTTGTGGATGTGGAGGCCTAATATTGCCAAACTTGATTGATTTCTACTTAAAATCCTGGAAAAATTCTTATCAAAGAAGAGCCACAAATAAATGATTGTTTTTATTTTCTACTTGGCTGTCTGGAAAGTGTAACATACAATCTCTAACATATGGACATTGTATATTTCCCTTGTAAAAACAAAATTTTGTGTTTGGGAATGAAAATTTATTTTTATTCTTATTGAATTTTAAAAAAATATTTGCAACCTTCAGAGCTTTGAAGGCCCTTTACATAACAGTATATTACCTCCTTAAAGTTTATCTAGTTCTGAAAATCATTCACTGGTCAGAGATATCCGGAAATGGAGACTAGAATTGGGATAAAGTATGTCTTTTTTTATTATATTTTAAGTTTTAGGGTACATGTGCACAACGTGCAGCTTAGTTACATATGTATACATGTGCCATGTTGGTGTACTGCACCCATCAACTCGTCATTTCACATTAGGTATATCTCCTAATGCTATCCCTCCCCCGTCCCTCCACCCCACAACAGGCTCCGCTGTGTGACGTTCCCCTTCCTGTGTCCATGTGTTCTTATTGTTCAATTCCCACCTATGAGTGAGAACATGTGGTGTTTGGATTTTTGTCCTTGCGATAGTTTGCTGAGAATGATGGTTTCCAGCTTCATCCATGTCCCTACAAAGGACATGAACTCATCATTTTATATGGCTGCATAGTATTCCATGGTGTATATGTGCCACATTTTCTTAATCCAGTCTTTCTACAAGGCTACAGTAACCAAAACAGCATGGTACTCGTACCAAAACAGAGATATAGACCAATGGAACAGAACAGAGCCCTCAGAAATAATGCCGCATATCTACAACCATCTGATCTTTGACAAACTGACAAAAACAAGAAATGGGGGAAGGATTCCCTATTTAATAAATGGTGCTGGGAAAACTGGCTAGCCATATGTAGAAAGCTGAAACTGGATCCCTTCCTTACACCTTATACAAAAATTAATTCAAGATGGATTAAAGACTTAAATGTTAGACCTAAAGCCATAAAAATCCTAGAAGAAAACCTAGGCAATACCATTCAGGACATAGGCATGGGCAAGGACTTCATGTCTAAAACACCAAAAGCAATGGCAACAAAAGCCAAAATTGAAAAATGGGATCTAATTAAACTAAAGAGCTTCTGTACAGCAAAAGAAACTACCATCAGAGTGAACAGGCAACCTACAGAATGGGAGAAAATTTTTGCAATCTACTCATCTGACAAAGGGCTAAAGTATGTCTTAATTCTTACAAATTTTCTTTAACACAAATAAAAAGCATTAGTGCTGCTCTCTTACTGTATGTGTCAGAATCATATTTTTAATATATTAGTTTCTATGTTACTTCTAGGATTTTCAATTACTCAGAACTACTCTCCCTCTCATACCTTGAGGTTGATGAGACAATTACTTCCTCAAGGACAGTCTTTACAGATTTTGGACACCTGAAGCCTCTTTTAAGAAAAAAGAAAATGGCCGGGCGTGGTGGCTCAGGCCTGTAATCCCAGCACTTTGGGAGGCCGAGGCAGGCGGATCACCTGAGGTCAGGAGTTTGAGACCAGCCTGGCCAACATGGAGAAACCCCGTCTCTAGTAAAAATACAAAATTAGCCAGGTGTCCTGGCACATGCCCGTAATCCCAGCTACTCGGGAGGCTTAGGCAGGAGAATCACTTGAACCTGTGAGGTGGAGGTTGTGGTGAGCCGAGATTGCACCATTGCACTCCAGTCTGGGCAACAAGGGTGAAACTCTGTCTCAAAAAAAAAAAAAAAAAAAAAAAAAAAAAAAAACGATACTTTCAAAAGCTTAAGCCCTGAAGAACGCTGGGCATAAAGTTCATCCCATGAAATATATATATATTTGGGGAAGACACGGTCTCACTGTTGCCCAGGCAGGAGTGCAGTGGTGCAATCACCACTCACTGCAACCTCCGCCTCCACCTCCAGGGCTCGGGTGATCCTCCCACTTCAGCCTCCTGAGTAGCTGGAACTATAGTTACACACCACCACACCCAGCTAATTTTTTGTATTTTTAGAAGAGATGGGATTTCACCATTTTGCCCAGGCTGGTCTTGAACTTCTGGGCTCAAGGGATCCACCTGCCTTGCCCTGCCAAAGTGTTGGGATTGTGGGTTTGACCCACCAAACCCAGCCTCATAAACAATACATTTTTTAAAAAAATAAAAAATACGTCAGAAAAAGTTTCCTTCCTGCCTCCTTTCTTTCCAAATTAAATAAGACTTCCATTGCTCTGAGAAAAACAGAGTGGGAGTAGATATGGTAAGGAGACTTAGTGAGGAGGGACTTACTTATATATTGAGGTGTGTGTGTGTGTGTATGTGCATGCGCGTGTGCACCAACACGGTTTTGCCTTGATCCTCTCCTATACACCAGCAAATTGCCACAATAGATGTGGTCTTCTCATTTTTCCTTTGATGAGGAGATAATAGAGATGGACACTTGGTATAACTAGAGGGGCATGTCTGAGGAAGCCGGAATTTCAAATGTTTTCTGTGTCCAAGAAAGATGTAGACATAGCTAAGATAAAGCACAACTCAAGAGGCCTGTGCTCAGAAATGTGGAAAATACATAACTGGCTTGGACAAGAAAATGAGTAAGTAACTGTGGGACCAGAAACATATATCTGTCAGCATCCTGTGTGGATTGAAGGGTGAGTACAGGATGGGATAGTTGCTAGATCATATCTACCTGACTTCAAACTGTATTAAGAGGCTACCACAACCGAAACAGCATGGTACTGGTACAAAAAGACGCATAGACAATGGAAAACAATAGAGAACCCGCAATATAAAGCTGCATACCTACAGACATCTGATCTTTGACAAAGTCAAATGAGGAAAGGACTCCCTATTCAATAAAAGGTACTGGGATAACTGGCTGGCCATACGGAGAAGAATAAAACTGGACACCTATTTTTCACTACATACAAAAACTAACTCAAGATAAATTAAAGATTTAAATATAAGACCTCAAACTATAAGAATCCTAGAGGAAAACGTAGGAAACACCTCTGGATGTGGGCCTTAGGAAAAAAATTCATGACTAAGTCCTCAAAAGCAATTGCAACAAAAACAAAAATTGACAAATGGGAATCTAATTAAACTAAAGAGCTACTGCGCAACAAATGAAACTATCAACAGAGTAAATGAACAACATACAGAATGAGAGAAAATATTCACAAACTATACATCTGAAAAACTATGGATACAGCTGGAGGCCATTATCCTAAACAAATTAATATAGGAGCAGAAAACCAAATACCGTGTGTTTTCACTTATAAGTAGGAGCTAAAAATTGAGTAGTCATGAACATACAGAAGGCAACAATAGACACTGGAGACTACCAGAGTGGGAAGAGAAGGAGGAGGGCATGGTTGAAAGACTAACTATTGGGTGCTATGCTCACTACCTGGGTGACAGGATCGATCACACCTCAACCCTCAGCATCATACAAATACCGAGGCAGCAAACCTGCATACGTAACCTTTGAGTCTACAATAAATATTAAAATTATTTTAAAAAAGAAAAGATGGATTAAAAAGATACTAATAAAAATTGCTAAATATTTGGAATTGAATTTACCACGCCTTAATATTTACAACATATAACCAAATGTTACATAGAGAGAAAGATATTGGCTTAAAAGTTACCTGACATGATGTCATTACACCAGAGGGACTGAGATAAATGAGCTGGGCTTTCAACCCCAAAATTAAGGGAAAAAAACACAGAATAAATCCAAATAATGTAAAAGAAATAAAGAGTAAATATAATGTTAGACATTGAGGAAATAAATAAAAATATACAAAGAAGCAAGCAAACAAAGCAAATTGTTAGTACAATTAAAATACATCTGCCAAAAATACGAATAAAATAGGTAAACATTTGAAAAACTGATCAAAGGAGAAAAAAGATATTATAAATAAAAATATTAGGAATGTGAAGAAGGACATGACCCCACAAATACTACAGATTAAAATAGATGACTGCATTATTTCAGCTAGATGATTATGAAGTCCATTAGTTTCAGGCATGTCCTGTAGTGTGCTAGGAATGAAAAGTCAAGCTCCATTTTTAAAATGTAAAAAAATACAGAAAGTAATAGAGTTGAAGTATTTTCTAACTTTCACATCAAGGAATATGTGTCTCCCCAGGGGTACATATTTGATGGATCACTAGTGACCCAGCAAAAGATCACAGACTCCAGAATCTCTTTCATAATGCTCCCCAGAATATAGTGAAAATTCTACAGCAGTTTGCTATAATGAACAGTAAAAAGGCATTCACAGCAGTATCTTGGTAATTGTTATTTACAGTGCCTTCTTCCACCCAGAACAATCTCTTCAACCATACCTTCATATATCCTTGAATCTTGAATACTACTTGTTATGTGAACTAAAGATTAAATGTTATCAAAATTAAAAAGTAAATTTCATATCAAATTATCATTTGGTTACAGTTATCAATCCAATTTTTCTAGGTTTGATAAGGGCTTTCTCTGTTTATAAACCTTAGCTATTTCATTGTTTTAGATTAAACAAACATTATTGTTGAAAAGGTTGAGGGGTATATAGGCCTCACCATTTAAAGTATAATAATCAGATTTTCTTTTTTTTTTTACATTAGAATGTATGTATTAATATAATTTAGAAGGAAACATAAGATTACATAATAATTTGCCTGAATGATGAATCAGATTTTAAAAAACAAGGAATATACCTATTGCAAGAGCAAATACACTACTTCAATATATACAAATTTCCATTTTTTTTTTTTTTTTGAGATGGAGTCTCACTCTGCTGCCCAGGCTGGAGTGCAGTGGCATGATCTCGACTCACTTGCAACCTCCACCTCCCTGGTTCAAACGATTCTCCTGCCTCAGCCTCTTGAGTAGCTGGGATTACAGGTGTGAACCACCACACCTGGGTAATTTTTTTTTTTTTTTTTTAGTAGAGATGGGATTTCACCATGTTGGCTAGGCTGGTCTCGAATTCCTGACTTCAGGTGATCCACCTGCCTCAGCCTCCCAAAGTGCTGAGATTACAGTTGTGACCCACCGTGCCCATCCTTTTTCCTATTCTTTAATTAACAAGGGCAAAAAAAAAAAAAAAGAAGCAAAAATGTGCCCCCATAAATCAACAATGTTTTCCTGTTAAAAATAAATAAAGCCTCATTTCCACAGCATTAGTGAAACAAAGACTTTGAGAATATAATTGCTATTTCTTCAAAGTTAAAAGAACATTTGTTAAAAGAACAATTTAGATCCATTAAAATGTTATAATTCAGACTTTCTTATTAGTTAATTTCAGGATAAGTGAAAATACAGCATCAGCTCCAGAATATTCAGACCAATGGAAGAAAAACAGACTAAATCAATAATTACATTGTTCAATCAATACAAAATTAAGAGTCTGTTGTGTGGTGAGGTAGGCAAGGGCACAAACTGGAATGGTAAGTAGTGGCCAGAAATTTATCAGAAAAGGAAAATTTTGAAAAATTATTATTATTATCAATAATTAGTTATGTATAGAGCTGGTATTTGTTTCTGAACATAAATTAATGATTGCATTGTCTCTTTCATGCTTCTCAATAATATTCATACTTTCTCTTTTAATTTACTAAGTTACCTGTGGTTTGTAAGATTTATTGTTTTGTTTTTCCCAAAAGCTAGGTAACTTGCTCTTCTGGAGTCGCTTGGGTACTAGAAGATTCCACTTCATTATATAAGAAAACCACAGGGCAAATTTATTATTACAAGACCCAAATTGCAGTTCTACTTTATCAATTTTTGCATAATTTTGTTACAGCATCAGTATCATTCTGGAAATAATTTTAGAGGACTACTAGAAAAGAGAAGCATTTGTTTTTTATTTTTTATAATTTTTATAATTTTTATTTTTTATGAGTACATAGTAGGTGTATATATTTGTGGGGCACATGAGATTTTTTTTTTTTTTTTGAAACAGAGTCTTACTCTGTTGCCCAGGCTGGAGGGCAGTGGCGTGACTTCTGCTGACTGCAACCTCTGCCTCCTGGGTTCACGCAATTCTCTGCCTCATCAGCCTCCCGAGTAGCTGGGATTACATGCATCCACCACCATACCAGGCTAATTTCTGTATTTTTAGTAGAGACGGGGTTTCACCATGTTGGCCAGGCTGGTCTTGAACTCCTGACCTCGTGATCCAGCCGCCTTGGCTTTCCAAAGTGCTGGGATTACAGGTGTGAGCCACTGCACCTGGCCACATGAGGTATTTTGATACAAGCATACAATGCTTTGATACAAGCAATAATCACATCAGAATAAATGGTGTATCCATCACCTCAAGCACTTATCCTTTTTTTGTGTTACAATCTAATTATAGTCTTATAGTTATTTAAACATGTACAATAAATTATTGCTGGCTGTAGTCATCCTGATGTGCTATCAAATACTAGGTCTTTTTCATTCTATCTAACTATATTTTTGTACCCAATGACCATCTCTGCTTCCACTCCTCCGTTACCCTTCCCAGATTTTGGTGACCATCATTCTAACACAAACATGAATTACAGTGTTCTAATGTAACCTTAGAAATGCTTTACTTCTCAGTAACTTTGTGATGAGAACAAACATTATTAAAAAACTGCTATTTTTTTCTAATAAAAATCCTATGGTAGAATTTCAAATATTATGTTAGATCCTTTCACGTTTATTTGGATAAAAATAAGGCATGTTAAGTAAGTTTAACCATCTCATTTTTAGATTGATATATATTGTATACATTCTTTTTCTTTTTCAATGAGATGGAGTCTCGCTCTGTCTCTGTGCAGTGGTGCGATCTCAGCTCATTGCAACCTCCGTCTCCTGGGTTCAAGCAACTCTCCTGCCTCAGCCTCCTGAGTAGCTGGGACTACAGGCACACGCCACCACGCCCGGCTAATTTTTTTGTGTTTTTAGTAGAGACGGGGTTTCACCATGTTGGCCAGGCTGGTCTTGAACTCCTGACCTCGTGATCCACCTGCCTCGGCCTCCCAAAGTGCTGGGATTACAGGCGTGAGCCACCGCGCCTGGCGATTGTATACATTCTTGAGAAGGTCAAAACTATTTATGCTCTGATAAAGACAATGACATTAGATATACCTTCACAGATAACAAACACCCTCATGGGAGGTTATTTCAATGAATTTTTTTTTCCTCTCTTACTAGACCACATTGCCAAAATGAACAAGAATTTAGAAAACAACAGCATTTTGCTGGTAGGATCATTTCTAGTGAAAAACAAACAAACAAACAAATAACAACTGGATATACCCAGACTGCTGGGATTGGATATCTTATTAGTAATTTGCAACATCTGTGGATTATGAGATTTCCCTGATGTGGCACAAGTTACACTGTAAAATACTTGCTTTTGTCTATTAGGAAATTTACACTGGGTTTTGCCAGCTCACTTTACCAAAACCATCTGCATTTTTCTGCCCAGGTCCACCCATATGATAAAAATAAATAGATAAGAGTAGTTTTTGTTTTCTATAAAAAAGTTGTGTAAGGAAATACTTTGGCAGACAGTATGGTGTGGTACAGATAATGTGGCTGAATCTCACCACAGTAACTGAAAGCTATGATATTGCAGGTGAAATGTCAGCGAGAGACAACACAGGAATTCCTGTGATTCACTTCCTCTCCCCCCTAACCCAGGTATGATTCTGAAAGGAGGTGGGTTCTGTCGTTTCCATAAAATCATTTTTCCATTTCTATGTTTATCAATCCTAGTCTAGGTCAACAGAAAATACTATTTTTGGTGAGTTATTCTATTCTGCTGCAAAACAAAGGAAGAAATATTATTTATCTCATAATACAAACACACTCATAAATTCCTGTGCAATTTCTTTGTTAACAATAAATACTTAGGCGGAAAATAGACATAATGAAATATTTGCATAGGACATATTAAGGTAAAATATATATTTCTGTGATATATGTGAAATGAAAATTCACCAGCAAGGTTGTCTGTAGCTGGATTTTATTTTTTATTTTAATTCCCATTGATAGCAAAGAAATATACAATCCTATTGATAAAGTCCACTTTTATTCATTTATTCAACAAATATTCTGTAGTACTTGCTATGTCCTAGTCAATATATTAACTCCTGTGACAGATGCAGAGACAAATAATATTCTATAGGGCAGTTCTTATAGTGAAGGAAATGGGCATATAAATTAATTGTATGTGATACTGCTATGTTAGAGGTGTGCGCTGTGGAAATACAAAGGCAGAATATTTATTTCTCTCTGACATGTGATTTCCAGTCACTGAAGTGATGTTGGAGTTAAGAATTAGAGAATGAGTTATATACACTAGGTGAATAGTCTTGGAAAAGCCATTTTTATATAGATGAACAGCTTCATTTTTTAAAAAGGCACTGAGTGTGAATATGCACAGTGTATTTAGAGGATAACAAACAGGTAAGAGATGTGTACTCCGGTGGAAAATCTTCACTGGGGCTATATTATTTTCCGGGGCCCTCTATCTTACCTGTAGATAGAACTCTTTTTGTCAAAAATGAGAAAAAAATCTTAAAGATTGTTGAATTTTTCTGTTTCTGGCTCCTACCTTTAAATGAATGATACTATTATTTAGGGTAAAGCACATCAATTAATTAACAGCCTTAAGGAATTAGGATATTTTATCAGGAAAAATACTAAAGAGAAAGCAACTTAAAAGATCAGTTAAAAATAGAACATTTTGATAACCACCATTTATTTGGACTCAATAGGCAGAAACTTATTACGGGATTCGATACGAGTAGTGTAAATGGGGCATGAAGGCTTCAGTGTATATACAGAATTGGAGATGCTTTCACTTTCTATTTGATGAAATTGAATTTCTCAGAATGGACTATATATCTTTTTAATTCCATGATTTTCAGCAAGCAGAAGGACGAAATCCTGTAATTTATGAAGATAGTTTATTATTATTTTTTATTAGCTCTCAGCTTTAGCAACCACTTTCTTCCCCCTCCCTCCCCAGCCATGTTGCTGCTGGTGATCCTTATAAGGGAAGCTGCTTTTCGTTTTCATCTTCCTCAGCACAGCTGGTGCTTACACTACCCTAAACATTCATTGAGTCATTTCCTGCTGATAAATGTCTATATGTAGTCACGATTGTCACCTATGCGTGTGATACTAAACTGTCCTCTCTCTTTTTAAACCAAGATAGCATTTGTACCAGCCTCTAATCTTATGTACCACTTTCTCCCCTTTCAGAACCAAGCTGGCAATTCTCATCTTGAATAGCTTTAAAATTGCTCATAGCAATCAATGACAACTGAGGCATCACTAAAGAATTTCTTTTATCTCCAAGCTCCAATTTAGATCTGTCATTAAGCTTGAGTAAGCTTGAACTGTCAGAACATTTTCCCTCATCACATGCTCTAACCACAAAAAGTCAACTTCAAAATCAAATTTGTTCTGTCTCTTACCATACTTTGTAATGGTTTCATGTGAACAATAAACTTCACCGAAATAGTAGTGTCAATCTTTAGTAACTCAGATCACTATGGCTTCAAAAAGTAGTGGAATGCTGCCAAAACTCAAGTATGACGTATGGTAAATCATTCACTCACATTCAGTTGCTCTTTGTTGTGCTTTAATATTGGGGGAAGGAGGACTTGGCAGTGAGTATGGAAATGAGGAGTCTCTTTCCTCCTTTTAGAGGAAAGGTTGTGTCATCTTTTTGGCAAGTCACTTTCCCTCCCTACGCCTTCCTTTCCACGCCTGTAACATGAGATAGTTTTATTACATGAATTCTAAGTCTCTGCCCATTCCTAATGTTGGCCTCTTAATAAATTCAACTTTTCATTGTGTGGTGTTATTCTTCTTCAAGAAATGGATTAGAAATGTTACCATAAAGAGCTGGAAGTCATGAATTAATCAGGAAGCCCATAGTCCAAATCTAACTGTAAAAATGCCTTGGTTTCATCTTCTGGAACAAAATGATGTTTTTTTGGGGGTTCTGCTGATGAACAGAAACTGTCTTTTAAAGATCACAGTTTCTATCTTGGAGATCTTTTCCACTGACAGATACTTCAGTCTCATCCACATATTTAAATGTACTTTGATCTTTCTTTGTTTTGCAAATTTCCTTTTGAAACAGTCTGTGTGAACATTAGAGGTGCCAAACCGAGACTAAAGACCACTAAAATCTGGCAGAGCTACACATGTGAAGTATTCAGCAGCTCAAATATGTTTACTTTACAGAGTCCATGTTCAAAATAAGCGATTGCTTTTTCACAATTTCTTATCAACTCCAAACTGAATTGTATTTCTTCTTTTATCTATAAAGGAAATAGGAAGCTTGATAAGAATCACTGTTTAAATTTTATAAGTACCGTTGTGTTAACGTGAAGTTATTCTTTTCTGGTCTATCTTCCTGTTAAAAGATGGCCTTAACAGAAATATAATTCAGGTCATTATTACCATGACGTATTAGAGTGAGAAGAAAATAGATGATTTTTTTTTTCCTTATAGATGGAGGTCTCACTCTGTTGCCCAGGCTGGAGTGCAGTGGCACGAACATGGCTCACTGTAACCTCGACCTCCTGGGCTCCAGCAATTCTCCTGCCTCAGCCTCTCAAGTAGCTGGGACTACCGGCACGCACCACCACACCTCGCTAATTTTTGTATTTTTTGTAGAGATGGGGTTTTGCCCTGTTGCCCAAGCTGGTCTCAAACTCCTGAGCTCAAGTGACCTGCTCACCTTAGCCTCTCAGTGTTCTGGGATTACAGGTGTGAGCCACCATGCCCAGCCTTGGTGATCTTTTAAACCCAGAAATCAAGATCTTAATACAAATATTTTAGCAGATGACCAGTGAAATTGAGGGTACTGTTCTGTGATTTTTTTTCTTTCCTTTTCATTGTCAGATCTTCTTCGTGACAGTTCTGTACTTTAGCCCAGAATCTCTTGGTATACTTGAAGCTTTCTCATCACTCATGCTTCATTGATATAACTCTTAGCCTGACTAATGTATTAATGTTAAAATCTGATGGGAATTTTTACAATCTTCACCACATTTCCTTGCTCCTAATCAAAATGTGTGTTGTTTCTTAAAGAGTCATTTTGTTAGTGGCTAACAATCTTTATTTATTTTATTTTATTCTATTATTTTTAGTTATACTTTAAGTTCTGAGATACATGTGCAGAATGTGCAGGTTTGTTACATAGGTATACATGTGCCATGGTGGTTTGCTGCATCCATCAACCCGTCATCTACATTAGGTATTTCTCCTAATGCTATTCCTCCAATAACCCCCCACCCCTCAACAGGCCCCCGTGTGTGATATTCCCCTCACTGTGTCCATGTGTTCTCATTGTTCAACTCCCACTTATGAGTGAGAACATGCAGTGTTTGGTTTTCTGTTCCTATATTAGTTTGCTGAGAATGATGGTTTCCAGCTTCATCCATGTCCCTGCAAAGGACATGAACTCATCCTTTTTTATGGCTACATAGTATTCCATGGTGTATATGTGCCACATTTTCTTTATCCAGTCTATCATTGATGGGCATTTGGGTTGGTTCGAAGTCTTTGCTATTGTGAACAGTGCTGCAATAAACATACGTGTGGATGTATCTTTATAGTAGAATGATTTATAATCCTTTGGGTATATACCCAGTTATGGGATTGCTGGTTCAAATGGTATTTCTGGTTCAAGATCCTTGAGGAATTGTCACAGTGACTTCCACAATGGTTGAACTAGTTTACAGTCCCACCAACAGTGTAAAAGCATTCCTATTTCTCCACATCCTGTCCAGCATCTGTTGTTTCCTGACTTTTTAATGATTACCAATACTTAAAAATGGATTTTGTGCTGGAAATATTTTCAAATTCAGCTTTAGTTATACTGAAGCAGGCATACTTTTCTATATTATATGCAAGTGATAATTACTTGCATATAATACTATATATTATATATTAACTCTGAGAAGTTCTTTGTAAGATACAAATGGTATCAGTATTAGTATTCATATTGCTTTCCAATGAATGACTACTGCTCCAGTTTATTTGTGTATTCATATATAGCTCTCAAACTAGAGAAAGAAGAATTCGGTGACAGAACACATCTTTGTAAAGAGAATCTAAATTTGGGGACAAAACAATGTTTATCTACATGGAAAATTTCTGAAATGTATGTTATTATAAAAGTTAATTTCCCTCCTGAATAAATGATATGTGATTTTCATATTATCTTACTAGTTTGAACAGCTGCAAAGAAGTGCTTAGATAAAAATAAAAAAAAATTCAGATCCAAATTTTGCTTTCAAATTAACAGGTGCAAAATATTCCAGGATATGAACTTCTGTTTGAAGAAAGCATTTAGCTTGGGATACACAGACTGGCTATGATTGAAATGCATTTATTGGTAGTAAAATCTTTTACAAACAAGGTTTTTACATATATTAGAAAGAGTGAAAAACTTAGCCGTCTTTACTGAGCAATATTAGTAATTGCAAGGAGCAAGTCACTGGACAAACAACCCTTCCACGCAGGTGGTTTAGGTGTTGTCAATGTAGAATCACCCATTTCTATGTCTTTGAGTGTGTTTTAGAGAAGTGCTGATTGTCAAGGAGAATAAAACTTTAGTGAATGTTGTTTGTCTTTCCTGTGAGGAGACAGGAAACACAACCATTTGGAGTACATAAAACATTTGGAGTATAAAGATACAAATTCCATGTTGAATTCCGCTATTGATTATTGGCTTGTGTAAAATGGTAAAAGTACTATATTTGTAATTTGTTACTAAGAATCATTGTTTAGGCCATATAATAACACAATATAACAGCATCATAATATTATTTCTATTATATACTACAACGAAATGCATTTAAAATACAATTTGTAAAATGAATTAGATTGCTTTCAAATATTTAAATGTTTGATCCTACGCTCGTCTATAAATGCTTACATTTTATGATAATTTAAGGTCTGTTTAAAAGTTTATAAATAATACAAAACTTTGATTTCATTTGGCTGTCTTTTTGTGCTTTGCTTCCTGAAAATTAGCAAAAGATGATCAAGAAGAGCATGAAAAAATCCCCTGAATCAATTGGCTTGCTTCCCTATACTGACAACAATTTACGTGTGTAAGGTAATTCTCTTTTGCCTGTGTTGCCTCATTTTGCTTCTCCTTGCTTGGCACCATTCTTAAGCAATTTATTTATTCATTCATTTTCTCATTCACATATTCATTGTTTCAACAAATGTTTATTGATGCTGCTATGTGTCAGCTACTCTGCTCGACTTTAGGGATACAGAGATGAGCAAGGCAGATATGAAACCAGGCTCTCATGGACTTTCTGGTTTTTGGAGAAGAGAGACAACTAAATAATTAAGTTTCACTGTATGTGAGAGATGCAGTGAAAGAGGATTATGCTATGCTGTGAAAGCACCTAATCAAGTTTGGAGGTTTTGGGAAAAGCTTTAGTTTCTGTTCACATACTCAAATTATAAATTATTTAATCTTCAGTTGCTATTTGGTTAGAACATTTCTGACTTTATTGGCTTCCCATCGTTGCTGTAACAAATTACCACAGATTTAGTCACTTGAAACAGAAATGTATTCTTTTATAGATTTGGAGGCCAGAATCTCAAAGTGGGTCTCTTTGGGACAAAATGAATGTATCGGCAAGTCCATATTCCTTAGGGAGGTTCTCTGGGAAAATGTGATCCCTTACCTTTTCTATTTCTAGAGATGCATGCCTCAACCCCGGACCCCTTCTTTCATCTGCAAAATCAGCAGCACCCTCACATCATCTCCTGTAATAAACTCTCTCTGTCTCCTCCAATTAATGTCACTGATGGTTACATTTAGGGTCCATGATGTAAGGTAAGATAATTGCCCCTCCTCAAGATCCTTAATTAAATCACATCTGCAACATTCCTTTAGCCATGTAAAAAAACATCCAAACATTCCAGAGATTAGCGTATAAATATTTTGAGGGGTTATCATGTAGCTGACCATACTGGTCCATCAAAAATTAGTGTCTATAAATAGTTACCTGAATGTGTAACCTAAGAGAGTTCTTGTAAATGATATGAACAAATATTTTATACTCATTTTTGGAAAAGAAGTTCAAAATTTCTTTATGAGGTACTAAATCTTTATGGTTTAGTAAAGTTACAAAATCGTGTTTTATAATATTGTAAACTTTTGTATGTAACTCAAGAAAGCTAGGCTACATTCACGTAACTATTAGAAGGGCAGTGATAGCATGTGGACAGGATCAATCCTTTGACATTTCTACCTGTCTCATACAGCAGTTGCAGCCCCCCTTGACCATCTCAACTTGAGTCCCATGTGCACAGATATCATTTCACAAAAGGAAAAAGAATAATTACTGATTTGGCTCTGAAATGCTTACGTGTCCAGCCCTCCAGAGAACAAACCGGTACTTCATATGTCTCATGAGGACTACCTTGCCCTAAATAATGTGTGGGCCTCACTATCCTGTCTCTTAGTTCATTTTTCCTGAACTCTTCCTCCAGAGTTGTGGGTGTTTCTCTTCCAGTAAGAAAAGAAACCTATCAGCCACAAGGAATTCCAAGGGGGAGAGTATTTCATGAGAGACAGGAGTGTGTTTGCCTGGGTCTAGCTATCGTTACGATTCCTTTATTCTTCCCAACAGAAATTCCACCTTCTGGTACAATAGTCTATTCTTATTAATTCCATTTGACTATTGTTCTGTTCTTCCCCCAGCCCTAGAGGAAGAATGGAGTGAGGTTGTGGGGAGAGACGGTCTTGAGGTATTTCAAAAGATATATTATATGGTCAAACTCATCAACACCTTGAGATAAAAGTAGAATATATGAGACTGAAGGCAAAATCGCATGAAGCAACTGAAGTTTTTGAACAGTAGCTAATAGCATAAAAATTAGGGTGAAGATAATAGCTGAAGAAAAGGAGATGAATGAACAAATAATTATTGAATGCCTATTATGTTTCAAAATATTTGCTGGGTACATGACCTTCGATGCCTCTGTTTGTGTAGTGAATTCTCTTTCTGTAGAAAGAACTAAGGCTGAGAAAAGTTAACTGATTTTCCAAAGTAACTCACGTAGTGAATGGCTATGCTTGTACTTAAAGTCTGGTTCGTCTGAATCCACAATCTATTGGTTTTTTGATATTCCAGGCCCTCTCCAGGGTGCCTGAGTTTGTTGTTTCATCACAGAATTACATGGAAGAGACTGGAAAGATAACTCTTCAAATGTCAAATCATTCTCCTATAAAAAATTTTGCCACAGCTGTTGAAATATGGCCTTAGGGTTTATGATAGAATTTGAACCAGCCCCATGGAAAATGCATCTTGACTCTGCTTTTTTTCCTTTCCCTGCTGAGCTCCTAATAGAAGATGGATGTCTATTGCTTTTCTCTTGATATTCATGGCACTGCTCCTCTCCATCCATAGGATTATCTTATGTAGGTAATAGTTCTTTCAAATTTTGGGTGGATTTTAAAATGACTTGCTCCAACAGGGTTCACTCTTCTAACTAACACAACCTCTGAGTAGGTTTAAATTCAATTAGTTTGGCTAGTGCCAAAATGTGATCAGCTATTAATGAGTGGTCTGAAGATTTTTTTTTTAAAACTGAAAGGGTGATTCTGTCATTCACTTCCTGAAAATTAGAAAAGCCCTTCTGATTTCATTTGCATGTTGAGATTTTCTATTATGACTTGTATTCAATTTAGCACACTCAAATATGAAGCAAATCTATTCATTTAATCTGCTGCCTGAGCCAATATCTCTGCAGCCAGAGATATTCTACCTTCATGTGTGCATGTGCTTGAGAGCAATTGTTTGGCTACAGCTCTTATTAATATAAATCAACATCTACAAAGAAAGCCTCCTCTATTCCTGAAATTCATATTTATATAAATAGAAAAGTAATGGATTTCAAAATGGGTCCAATAGGTTTGAGCTTCTAGAATTATCCCAAGAGTATAGACAGAACTGAAATATTTCAAGGTGTTTTGGAGAGCGGTGTTGATAAAGTATTTTCATGTTTGCTGAGTACCTCTGAGCTGGCAGATTCATACTAATAATGGCAGAAGCCAGGAATAGTTATAATACGCTTAATTAACTCTAAGCTTATTTAATGCCATGGTCCAGATGAACTCTAGATAGGGAGACATAATACATATAACTCATTAAAAAATAATTTGGACTTTTCTAATTTATATTTGCATAAAGTTCAAGTCCTTGTCCTGAAGGTATTAATTATTTTTCTAATATTATTGTTGAAAAATGGATGCCCATGAAAAAATGGTAATTAGAGAAATGCTGGCTAACATAATTCAATTTCACATAACATGCTCATGCCAATTATGCCAGGAAGTTTCTTTGTCTTGAGGAAATACCCTTTTAAAAGAGAGTTATAGTAAAAAAAAAAATTGTCTAAATGAGATCCTGCTGAGAGCTGTTAAAAATAAAACAATAAACAAAATTAACCTATTTGTCTCTGTTTATATGAATTAGAAAGGTACTTGCTAGAGACTTTACGCTTCCATCAGAAACAGGTTATTTTTGCTTTGATCATATTTTAGAACTCATTTTCTTAAGGATACTATGTGTTATTTTGAGAAAATGTATGCAGAGAATTAAAAGAATTTGATTAACTGTTATATTTGATGAGATCTTATATGACACACTTCTTGAATTTTATGGTGAGTTGCTAGCAGCGAACAATTCTAGAAATCAACATTCTAGCAAAGAAGCTATAATAGCATCCTAAATAAGAACAGCAACTTTAACTGAATGTACTACTAAGTTGTTTTCTTCTAATTTTAAGCATGGTGTTTGTTTTTATGCATTCTCTTTTTTATATGCATATAATGGATCTATTTTGTGCAGAGGCATATGTCAGTGGCTCCATCATTCCAATATCCTTCATGTGTATAAACAAAATAAGGAAAGATGAAAAGGTAGGCAGGGAAGAGACTGCAAAGTTGTAGGGTTAGAGAAGCCAATGTTTAACATTCATTGCCATGTTCTGCTGGGGCTTTTCTTAATTCTACATCTTAAATCATATCTTTTTTAAAAAAAAATATTTATATGAAGAAACCAATATGGACTAAGCTTAAAAATGACAAACAATAGTTTTCTGTATCTTCCTTAATTTCTACTGTGGAAACTGTAGCCCCTCTCAAAGTTCCACCAACTATTTTGGGACCTCTGTGTAACTTTTAAGATTTTCTTTTTTGCCCTCATTGTTGGTCCATAAAGGTATTGTATGCTGCTAAAATAATCAACGTCCACACAATCCTTCAAAGGAACTCTAAGGCTGCTGATATTGTCATAGTCTCTGGATAAAAATCACTGAAACTGAGTAATGTCAATATTCTATTGAACTGAAGCTGCTTCGCTGCACCAAAACTGAAGTTATTGTTGAAGCTGGGGAATCGCCATGTGGCCATTCTGCTCTATGCTTAGGGGAAGAGAAGCCCTTTCTCCCACCTTTGTGGTGTGCTTGGATACATACGTCCCAGATATAAGCAACCAGAGTAGCCACTTCATGTTGGACTTCATGGTCCCAATATCTCATGGAGATTTTGGTGAAAACAGCTTTTATTTTCTCTGGAAGTCAATTTTCCTGGAATACAAATGTGAGGCCATGAAACTCACATAAAGCACCTATTGATAATTGCCTCCTCTTTCTAAATTGATGTCATTCTCAAATTGTGCTTGCATGCCTCATTCTTTTGGATAAACTGCTTCGAGGTGGACATGTCAATGAAATAAATTCCTAGTGGGCTCAACCCATCGGCTCTCTAGGGAGTTATAGCAGCATCTGAATCTTTGAGCACGGTTTACAGCTAAGCTCGGAACAAGCTTCTCTTTTCCCTCCTAATATCTACTTTGTGTGTCATACCGCTGATTTACTGGACTAGATCTGATAGTTTTATGCCAGTTTCACTTAACTATTGTTATTGTTATCAAGAAATGGAGTTAGGTCATGTCGAAAATGGAATATTTGAGTGCATCTTTTTAAAATTTATTGTGTGCATGTTATGTTGGCTGGGACATTTCTACCATCTGTAGTTTAGGCAGAGTAGACATACCCAAACGACTTTTGGAAAGTGCTGGATATGGAATGCAAGGAGCAGAGTGTTGTTGTCTGAAAATTAACACTCTAACAAGGTTCAAGAAAATGTCTTGATTTGAGTGCTAAGACAGAGGTACAAAGAAAATAGCTAAGGTCAAAGCTGTGTGTACCTAAAGTCGTGAAGATAGGGAGTAAAGAGTTAGGGGTACCATTCTGACTAATATGAGGCTTCTGAGACAAGCAGGGAGGTTGTTGTCTGTAAAGCTCAGATAAGCACCTAATCAATATGGCAAAGGGTAGCTTATTAATAGTAACAGATAGGATTTTTACTGGACAGTGACACATATGAGACTGTCAATAGTGATGAATATGAGCCAATGCATGTCAAGCACAGAGGGGGGCTTGAGATGAGGTCTCCTTGGCAACAATTGAAAGGAGGATTCTTTATCTAGAATATTGAAGGCTGTTTTTGTTTGTTTTTTGCTTTTTTCCTTTAATACAACTTGGCTGATTAAAGTTTATAAGAACCTTTATAAACTAATTTTTATGCATCCTTAGAGGAGAGACAAATCAACCTCAGGTTAAATATATGCATGGTCCACACCCAGAGATCAAATCTAGTTATGTAATCATGGAAATAGTAATCACCACATGAGGCTTTTAGAAGGTGAAATTTTCAGAATGGAAGTCTTCCTGGCCACTTTCATCAAGGAAAACATAAGGCAAACAATAACCTTACTGCAGTTGAAAATTTAAACCACATTTTATAGATAGCATCCTCTTGTCTATAGCTAACAACCGCCCCCCACCAAAAAAATAGCACCTCTACTTTTTGTATACTGTGTGGTCATACGAGAAATATTTCAAAGCTTGCTTGAAAAATAAAACTTGTTGTAAAAATATACGCTGCATGCCAAGTATTGTGAAAAATACTATAAAAATAGAAAAAATGCAGAAGATATTTTGTAAAATATATCTGTGCTCACATTTTAACTTTGGAGGCTGACAGATTGTATTATCCAAAGATGACCAGAGATCTCCCATCCTGTGTGCTCTTCTGCAATGTGATGTTGCCACTCTGTCATCAAGATGTAGAGTTTATTTCTCTATTCCTTGACTGTGAGCAGGCTTTGTGACTACTTTGACCAACTGTATATGGCAGAAGTGGTTCTGTCCATAGCTAGTGGTCAAGGGATATCTTTTCAACCCTGTATAAGAGTTAATCTAGGAGAAGTGAAAGAAGAATTTCTTAAAACATTTTGGCTTCCATCATGGGCGTTTTTATGGCAGACAATACTAATCAGTTGAAGTCTTGAGTTACAGATCAAATACTGGTTGGGAAAAGTATGTTAGAGAATTATCTTTTTCACTTGTGCTTTGGTTTGAACTTTTTTATGACTAGTAGCTTAATGTACTTATTTTGATTTACATTAATGAACTAAGAGGGCACTTTAACGTACCTGAGAGAGATGATATTATCTTATTAAGTGACATTTTTCTCTTAAGCTAAGTACTGTTTTAAAATATTGACTCATGATGGGGAAAAAGTTATACTTAACAGCGTATTAACAGTAAGATGAAAGACTTGGAACAGATTAATATGGTTCTGAAGGTTAAAAGTTCTGAGTTGTTACCCTGGTTAGATTCTAAAGAAAAATTGACTTGTAAATGCTGCCCAGCATAAACACATGCATTTTCTTTACACTTTCTCATTGCATTATTATGTAACTTCCAAGTGATAAGAAATAAACATGTTTAGATTTCCACTTACGATGGGAGTTCATTGTAGGTTTACAGGAGAAGAGGGAAAGTACAATAAGCTGCTTCAGAAATCAAATCCCAAGCCCTCAAGGAGTTCTTTGTGTCTCCCCATAGATTTTTAGTTGTCCCATTGTAGGCAAATGCCCATTGCTCCCTTTACTAATCATTCTGTTGTTCCACTTGTTTCTCTGCTTTTACTTGTGGCTACTTTTTGCTTTTCTGTTTTTACCTCCTGGCTTCTTCTTATTCATGATATGCACTTTCTCATGGCTCTTACTTATTTATTTCTGCAAATTGTTTAAATCCTTCCACTATTTAATCCTTCTCTAATTGGTTTGGATAGTCACTATCAATTTTAATATGACCTTTTAAGTTCAGAATATTCAAGTGAAGACACCATTTACTCTGCTGGCCAGCTGGCAACTTCTGGCCAGCAGGAGACAATGGATATGGAAGAAACTCAGGGTTATGGTCAACTCTCCACTATGCAATTAATTGTTAGGCATTCTCAGGTGGTATATTATGACTGTAAAAAATGATAACTGAATATATGTTTATTATTTCATAGTAGGGGGGAAAAAGAACCTTCAAGGAGGTGAAATTCTGATGCCACAAGATCTTCCTTCTTCTCCTTTGGTTAGAGTCTGGCTTCTCTTACCTGGAGGCCCTGAATGGTATCTACATGTGTACCATTTAAATGAATGTGCACAGGTTTTTGAAATTAATATACATTTAATATGTAAATTGTGTCTTATTTTAAATTTCTTAGCTTCTCTTATGTGTAATTCCTCATTGTTAAGAATATCATTGAGGAGTTCTCTCTTGAGGTACAATAAAATTTTTAATGATTGATTGATACTCCCCAAGGCAAAAATCTTCTTGTTCCAGCACTTGGCCCAGCTATTGTAAAAGTTGACATTCTCTCATTCTTTTGGCTCATCAGGTATATGAAAATGAAGGACAGCATTAACACTTGCATATTTTCATTATTGGCACATATAATACCATCTGGAGAGCTGACTCTGGCAGGCTCTATAAGACTGGCTTACCAGTCATTTTATACATCTGGAGAGAGCTCTAGGAAGTAATCACTGATTGAAAAGCAGTAAGTGGCAAATTGCCTGGGATATTTTTTAAGAGAGTACAGGAAGATTCAAGCTTAGTCTATTTTCTTCAGTCTGTTTTATTAAATATCAAGAGAATATATGACATGTATCCTGGGTACATGTGTAATGTTTCCTTTTCACCTGGAAACTGTTCCTACCACCTGTCTCTGAGTTTATTCAGACAAATCTGTTGCATGCTAGATTCTGGGGTTAGAAAGATGAATAAGAAGTCATCTTAATAAGATGAGAATAGTCTATAAAAAGCAAAGACAGATGTAAAGCAGTAAGTGCATTAATGCACTACAGCTGTTATGATAAAGGTCTACACAGAATGCAGTGGAGGCATAAAATACAGAGTGAGAAAGGTACTCTAAGTCATTTAGAAAGGGTTTCAGATAGATGTTGGTCTTTGAACTGAGACCTGACAGATACATACCCTATGTATTTGTGTATTTTTACAATTGTGCATTTTTACACGAATACATAAATCAACATTTAGACCAAAGGACTATGCTGAAAGAGTTTAGTTCACTTGCCCAAATTTAAATAGCTAGTTAGTGATGTAGCCAGGATTCAAATTCAGATCCTCCTTATTCCAAAGTCTATGTTTTTATTGATTTCCCTACCCCAGTTGTGTGTGTGCCTCTGCGTGTATGTGTGTTCGTGTGTGTGTGTGTGTGTGTATTATATATGTGTATATATATATATATGAGACATTCGGATCAAATAAGATGTAAGTAGAATCAGCCAAGCTTGTCAAAACAACACTAAATTATTCCAGATTAGTATTACCATAAATTAGGGGTACTGTAAGAAGGAGCTAAATCATGAAGGTCCTTACATCCTATGTCCTACTGGCAATGGGGCACCATTGAAGTTGGTAGGCTAGGATATCCCATGACAATATTCATTTTAGAAAGGTTATTCTGGATCAGGATAGAATAGAAAAAGAAGTAAAATATTTCAGTAGTTATAAAAGGTAAAGCAAGAATCAATATTGTGACAGTGGGAATAGAAAAGAAAAATAAATAAACAAATATTACAGAGGTAGCAGTCATGGGACATGATACCATTGGAAAATGTAAAGAGAGGGTAGGCAGGAAGATAGCTTCCTATTTTTCTGGTTCATTTGACCTGGCACATGATGGAATCAGTTATAGAATAGAGAGAATAAAGAACACAGAAGGAAATATATATTGGTAACAATGTGATAAAGGGTGATGAAAATGTTAAGAAACCTGAGAAACACATAGGCAGCTGAAATAGAGTTCAGGGTGGGTGGGGAGGTGGCCCAGGGAAGATGACTGGGAACTGAATATATATAGATATTCCAATGAAACCATGTAGAGATGTCCCTAAAGCCCGGAGAAGTTTTTTATCTAAGAATCTACCATAAACTGCAGAGATAGCCCAAATTCCTCATCCCTCCTTGCAAAGGGATCTCTTTGCCCTGTGGCTTTGCAGTTACTCTCATTAAAAGGTGGGGTTTATTTCTCTGCTCCCTGGATTCTACCTTAACCACGTAATTTGGTTTGGTCAATGGGAAGTTAGCAGGTATAATGCATGAGAAGGTTTGAAAACATCAGTTATAGGATATAGAGAATAAGTTTTAGAGTATAGAGAGTAAAGAATACAGGAGAATAATATATTGGTAATGATGTAGTGAAGAATGAGGAAATCAGTGATAAAAATGTTGAGTCAAGAAACCTGAGAAACATTAAGGCAGCTGGAATAGAGTTCAGTGTGGATAGGGAGAAATATACAGTGACAGTTCTGCTTTCTCCTTTTTTTCTCGAAACCATTTACTTATTCTTTTTTTTTTTTTTTCAACTTTCATTCCTCTGCTTTTGCCAGGAGAATACAAGTATAGATTGCTGGAGAGAGTTGAGTGAAGCAGAGCGGATTTACTCTAGCCAACGCCCAGCCAGTCCAGATGTATGAGGCCCCAAGCTGGGACCGCAGAGCCCCAGATATGCAGGTGATCTCACCTGAGACTAGAAGAACTATGTGGCTGAACTCAGCCTCAATCATCAACTTGACTTGTGAGCTAAATAAATGTTTACTGCTGTAGGCCATTGAGGCTTTCTGTTGTTTTATAGCATTATTATGGCAACAGAAAACTGATACAATAAGAAAAGAAATGAAATTGCTTCATTATGGGCTTATGGGCGTCACACGTTCCGCAAACAATCTTAATTCTCTACTCTTCTTCCCTCAACTAGCCATAGTCATAGCCAAGAGTCATCATCAAGAGAAGAGTCATTGCCAAATTTTAATGTTTTTGAATACATCAAGTAGCAAACCAATTCAATACAGACTATGTGGTAGTTTTGTTAAAACAAAACAAAACAAAACCTTCTGTCAGAAGAGCATAGACTGTGTCACAGTACCTATTCAAACTTAAGGGCAATTATGATTTGAGTATTTTTTTAAGAAACATTTTGAACTGATTTGCAATGATTGCAAGGATTGACACCACATGTCTTTTCAACCACTTTGACCTTGGTCTCTCTGAGCATAAAATTACTTTTTGGAAACTGGAGCACATACATTATATCCATAATTAGATATATCTCCAGGTTAATATGCCTAAATACACACTAAATTGTGGATATAGGAATGGTGAGAATTTTATGACAGATAAAAAAGAAGATGACAATGGGATGGCTAGTGAAAACTGGGGAGTATTGTGCTAGAATATAGGTTGGTAAGTGCTTTTTTTTTTTCCAGATTGACCATGTATTATTTTATTTTTTCACCTGATTGAGTATTAGGCAACAGTCTTTCTAGGGACAAAGCCATATACTTTTATATAATTTTTTCTTTAAGAAACATATAAACACATTAAAATCAAATAAGTCAAGGTAATCTCTCATACATCCAGGCCTATTTTGACGAATATAGTCCCACATCTTGATTCTCATTTTGCTGTGCTCTCTGTGTCTTCTTTTAACAAAAGTCAAAATGGGCAAAGCAAAGGCTAAATGTCTTTTCATTGCTGTTTTTACAGTTTCCTTTCTCTTTTATTATTCTCCCTCTTCTCATTCCCCAACTTCCTTTTCCCTATAATCAAAATATAAAATGCACAGGATACTAACACCTCACCACTTAAATGTCCCAATGCCCTTGAAGACCTGACTGGGAAGCTTATCAAGTACTTTTACAGTTTTATCTCACTTTACCTTTCCTCCTCTCTGAACTTGTAGGTTTTTCAATCATTCGTCCTTAATTCTGCAGTATATTCAGACACACCATTCTTAATTCAGCTTTTCTCCTTTCACCTCACTCATATGAATCCTCATGGTGAAAGTACAATAATGAGAAAAGGGTGGTCTGGAAGTGAGAAGATATGGCTCCTAGAGGGGACTTCTAATGTTGTGGATAAGGTCTTTAAATAAACACATTTAATTATTATGCTGTCTATTTCTCTCTCTGATTATAAGAATAATAAAAACTACCATTCATATGATGCTTGAAGGATTTTAAAAGTGTTTAGCCAGTATTTCATTTGATTCTTTAGGACACTGAAATAGGCAGGATGGATATCATGCTCCCCTATCCACCCTATTCCTTTGATATGAATGAGAAAAGTAAGGCTTAAACAGTTTAAATAATGTGTACAAAGTCTCAGGACTAACAACTAACAAAGTAGGGACCAGAATTCTGATATTATTTCTGGTCCAGACCTCTTTCTATTATACCTTGGTGACTGTTGAGATTAAATCTGAGAATTTGCAAAATATTACAGGAACTCATCTTTCTCTTCAGAACCTAGGTTGTGTTATCAAGTGCTATGACTAGGATCTGTGTCCCCACCCAAATTTCATGGTGAAAGGTAATCCCCAGTGTTGGAGTTGGGAGCCTGGTGAGAGGCAATTGGATCATGGGGGTGAATTTCTCATGAATGGTTTAGTACCATCCCCTTGGTGCTGTCCTGAAAATCGTGAGTGATTTCTTGAGGGATCTTGTCCTTTAAAAGTGTGTGGTGCCTCTCCTATCTCTCTCTCTTCTGCTTCTGCTTTCGCCATGTGATGTGCCTGCTCCCTCTTTGCATTCCACCATGATTGTAAGCTTCCAGAGGCCTCCCCAGAAGCAGATGCCCGTGTTATGCTTTCTGTACAGCCTATAGAACCATGAACCAATTAAATCTCTTTTCTTATAAATTATCCAGTCTCAGAGAACAGACTAATACATCAAAGACAGATAAAACAGAACTTGAGATCTTTCAGCTCCTCTTCACTGGTCAAAAGGTAAAGAGGTTGGATGAGCAAGTATGGGGAGAGGGTGGTATCTATTGAGGATGGGAGATGAGGTCTTCCGAACCTCAAATACTTGCTATTTGTGTGGGTTTATATACATGTTGTGGGAGAAGGGGCCATAGTGATAGATGATCACATCATACAAACTAGGATAATTTTGATTGTCAGAGGGCATGCTAACCAGACATAAGACTGAGAAACAACAGATATAACTTGGGATAGTCCTTGGCAAATTGGAACATATGGTCATTCTAGGGAGTAGAAACTAGGGTCCAGCAAGAAAGCCCTGTTGGTTTGTAAGGGTTGGTAAGCCTTAGACTAGTAATTAGCATTTGACCTTGCCTTTCCTCCCAAGCTCCCATATCTATCTTCTGGGAGTGAGATTTCATATGTAGCCATATATAGCAATTGGTTGTTGCTCAGTTCATACCTTCCCCTTCTCTTCTCTCAAGTAGGTTGTGAAACAACTTTTTTTCCAGCAGAGTGATCCTTTATTTTTATAGTATAATACCATGACATTAATTTGTTGTTTTTGCAGTTGATACAAGGCCTACTTTTATTGATTACACAATTTTCTTGTACTGTTTGCAAATTTATTATAGTTTTCTGAATATCTAAAGACCTCAATGTCTCTTCCGGATATATTTCCAAAGAAATAAAACCTCAGTTTTTTCAAAATTCCATTTTTAACATTGTGGGTTTCTGCAGCCTTGAAGATGAGAAACTGGTTGTTATGGGCTGAAATGTGTCTCCCCAGTTTATACGTTGAAATTCTAACTCCCAGTATCTCAGGATGTGATTGTATTGGAGATAAGGTTTTTAGAGATGTGATTGCATTAAAATGAGATCTTTAGGGGGGACCTAATCCAATCTGACTGTTGTCTTTACAAAAAGAAGAAATTTAGACACTCAGGGAAACACCAAAACCCTGTGCAGGAACAGAGGAAAGAATGTGTGAAGACACAGGGAGAGAGTGGCCATCTGGAAGCCAAGGAGAGGGGCATCAGAATAATACCTTGATCTTACACTTCTCCAAAACTGTAACCAAATAAATTTCTGTTCCTGAAGCCACCCATCTGTGGTATTTTTTGTGACAGCTCCAGCAAAACGAATACACTGATTTTCACATATTACTTTGTTACCAATTTGTGAACTTTTTCTTTCTTTTTGTAAATCCACGAAGTCCTCCCTAGCCTAGTTGTTACTGGAGCAATCCTTGCTATTCCCTCAATGTTTATCCTCATGATACTATTAAAGCGTACTCAGCAGAAGTAAAGCATTTTACAAATTTACATATTAAACAAATAGCCCTTGAATTATGTCTCAGGTACTTTTCAAGCACTATGGTGGATTTCAGGATGTAATATGACTTTTAAATTGTTAAGATAACAATATCTAAAGATTAGGTATATATAAATATTACCACTTTTTTTGATACCTGTTACTTAACAAATGAGAGTAATTTCTTCATGATGCTAACTTTTAAGAGGGGGAAAAAAACCCTGTGTTTAAAGCAATATTTAACTTAAAGTTAAATTTTTAAAAATATTCAGAAATGCATCTTTTTAAATATAGAAATTACTAAGTTCATTTAATGGCTAATATAAAAATTAGGCTTTAGATATGTTGTATTAAATTTTAAAAAGCCAGTTGCGGTGGCTCACACCCAGGACTTTGGGAGGTCGAGGCGGGCAAATCACAAGGTCAGGAGTTCAAGACCACCTATGGTGAAACTCCATCTCTACTGAAAAATTAGGTGGACGGGGTGGTGCATACCTGTTGTCCCAGCTACTCAGGAGGCTAAGTCAGGAGAATCGCTGGAACCCAGGAGGTGGAGGTTGCAGTGAACCGAGATCACACCACTGCACTCCAGCCTGGGTGACAGAGCGAGACTCCATCTCAAAAAAAAAAAAAAAAAGTCAAAATTGGAGAGCCAAAGTGCTCTGTTTTAGGCACTTTCTGATGGTAAGTGCTTCCCAAATTTTGGTTGAAAATATGAGCATCTAACTGTCCACTGACATAGTTATAATATCAAAACCTTGATGAGGCTATCAATGTCTTGGTGGAAAATTAACTGTTATAGTGAGGACAGTCCCCCCACCAATCCTCCATTTGGCGCACAATGACAAAATGAGCCTTGAGTTTGTAGTTTGGCACTTTGAGGGATACAATGATTGTATATTGTACTCCTCTGTTGTGTTCTGCAAAAAGTAAAGTGTGAACTAATCCTCTGGTAGTCTAGTACCACTTTAGCAGCTACTGGATAAAATGACTTTCTAAGTTAATGTACTTTCTTATTAACAAATGTCAGAAATTAAGATATGGAGGGAGCCTGAGGTTGGAATTTTCCTCTCATAGGAACACATCTCTTAGCTCTTATGGATTTAACAAACTTTTAATATTTTAATGAAGGCTTTTTATGTGCGTATGCTACTTAATATTTCAAATTAAGGTCTGTTCTTCTCCTGATATGCACATGCCACTCCATTATGAACCATCAAGACGAGTGTGGTAGAAAAGCCTCTATCTGTATGGAACAGCACATGCCTTAAGCACAGAAGGTCAACAATTGTACTTTGACTAAGCTAGGGCTACTTAATGAGAACTTCAATGCTTCAGCAAAAGTGTTTTATATTTTAGTCAAAGCACCAGAGTTGGATAATGATAAGTTTCAATATGTTCTCATTCAAAAATAATTTCATAGTTATTTTAATGTCATTCTCCACTTTTAAAAGAACAACACATGCAATCTGTGGTGTGAGGGTTACCTCAGGATTTTCAGAAAAGCAGATTTTAAGCTTTAATGGGTAGTATAACTTGGTTAACTCTCACAATCTGTTTCCATTCAGACGCTAATGACCTAAATTCACTGGTTTTGTTCCTTTCACTAAGGGTCAGTGGTCTACCACTAAGAAAGAGAGATTTTAAAATCAAAAGAAAAAGAAAAGAAATCTTTAGCTATGTAGTAACAATAATTAAATGAACAAATAACTAGAAATACTTATTTAAGAAAGAAAAAAAATATCCTAGCAAACTAGAGTAATTTCTTCACTGCACTAACTTTTAAGAGGGGAAAAGAAGCACCTTTATTTAAAGCAAAATCTATTTTAAAGTTAAATTTTTAGAAGTATTCAGAATTGCATCTTCTTTAATATAAAAATTAATATAGGAATTAATGGCGAAATAATGCCATTTCTAGTGATGAATGAACGAATGCATTGGCACAAAATACTGCTTGGGTAAATCTGATCCTTAGGAAACTTCCCAGGCATTTTTATTTGCCTTCCAGAGGAAATAACTAGAAATACTTCTGGCCCAATATTACAGACACTAATGGCATTAGTATGGTCCTGAGAGAACTGCTTCTCTGAATTATTGTGGAGAAGGAAAGTACCTGGATGGTTCATCAAAAATCACACACCTTATTTAAGAGTAATTAGGGAAGAGATGTAGAGGTATACTGCTCCCGTTAAAAAAAATGTTGAATTGACAGTCTCTTGACTAGAGTTAATGTCGGAGCAAACTGATGAGAATGACAACCTAATGATATATTTGAGAGATTCTAAGCTAAATATTTGAAAATTAAATTATGCACCCATGAGTGCTACCACTTGTGCTTTATTCTCTAAGTGAAGGCACATCTCATGAGTCCTGCAAAGATGCAAAGTGAAAAGAATCTAGGAGACTATATAGCACATACTCCTGATTTAATAATGAGGAAGCTGGAGGCTCAGAGGCTTATATTGGTTTATCACCTATTAACAGCTTACTGTAAAGTTTATCACATCCTTTACACATGATAACTGGCTGTCAATGTTTTGTTAATGAAGACATCGTTCAGGAATCAAAAGCAACAACTAAAGCTTTGAAATGTGGGCCAGTTATCTATTTCTGTGTAACAAACTACTGCACAAGTCAGGTCCCCAAAGCTATAATCATTTTATTATGCTCATGGAATAACTCCATTACTGGAGGCAATTTAAAGGGGTGAAGGCTGAAACAGTTTGCACTGGAGGACATCCTTTAAAAATGATCTCTTTATTCACATCTCTAGCAGGTAGAGTGGATGGCAAAAGAATGGACATAGTTAGGAATGTTGATGGGGGAATCTACATGACTCCACCCCAGGTCAGCAGTTTTACACTGTTGTTTAGGGCTCCAAGAGCAAGTGTACCAGTAAGGAAGGTGAAAGCCTGCATAGATATTTTTATGACCTAGTTGTGGAAGCCACATAGTATATTCTAGTGGTAAAAGCAGTTATAAACTCGCCCAGATTAGAGGAGAGGTGCTGTGGAACTCATATCACAATGGGAAGAGTGTCAAAGAATTTGTGTTTTTAAACTCTATCAGTGTGGGATAGACTGGAGCAAGAAGACAGTGGTCTAGGTGAAACCCCGATGAGCAGTGACATTCATCATATGCTTTCTCAGCTAGTATCTCTGGTTGTTATTTTTCATTTAGAAGTAAGTGAAAAGGAAAAAGAATATCAAAAAGACAAAATCCGTTTCTTAAAATTCTGTTGTAATTTTTGTTAAATAATGTTGTGGGGTATTTTTTCCCCAGCTTTTTTTGTAGAAAGCCATGATCTAGTGTCTTCTTGACAACCAGTGGTAATAACAAGAATATGAACATTTTGGGGAGAAAAAAGGGAGAATATTTAGATCATAGTGATAAAAAAATTTATAACTCAGGATATCTTGTCTAAAGATTTTACATTGCTATAAGCGAAAACTGGGCAAAATACTTTTTCTTTGTTGAGCTTGAAACTTTCTTTTCACCTTGCCTTTCCATTTCTTTTCCACTACAAACACAAGGTTATAAATCTTATAGCAAGGCAAAATAAATTGGCATAGCTATTTAAAGAGAATGAATGATGAATGGGACAAAGGAATTGATTTAATTAGAATGAATCCTTCAACCTAGTCAAGATTCCTTTTATTGCTTGAATGAATTTGGATGTCCATTGGCAGTCTGCTGAACTAGGCAGGTTTTTTTTGAAGTAGGAGATTTAGGCCTATAGTGAGGGCCATTTAAATGGTTAGGAAAAGACTTGAATAAAATTTGACGGGTTAAATTTTTATGGCTGTCATTATAGCTAGGCCAAAGCCCCTAAAATTGAAATGGGTCAAGCGTTATTTGAGGGACAGTTGAAATAGGAAGCTATGGATAGCCATCTTTTGTTACATAAATATGAAGAAGCAGTGAAATACTATATGGAGATGGACTAGAGATCAAAGAGAAGGGGTGGAGAGACAGACATAAATGAAAAAAAAAATGTGCAGATAACCAGAGATGAAATATCTGGCTCCATAAAGATGTAGACAGGAGACCCTGTCTCACTTCCCAACATCATTCCAGTTTCCTGGTTTTAGTTGCTTATTAAATGTGGAAAGTATATAGAAAAATTTTATTTCATTTCAGTGAAATAGTTATGCACCCAAAATTAATTTACACCATTTAAAAACAGTTAATTTGTTTGAATTTGTATTTTTTTGTACCAAAATTGTACTATGACTTACCTCTCATGTGCAAAACAAGATACTGAATACTGTGAATGCAGATGTGGTTAACAAAAATGAATCAGACACTGATATTCTCCTCATGGAGTCCAAAAACTGAGAAAGGAAATAAGCTACACACAAATAACAGTACTACAGTGTGTATTGCATAAAATCAATTAAAAAAAGGAAAATTCATTTAACACCAATGTAGGAATTTGAAATACATTTGTGATTAAAATGCATCAAAATACCTGCTCTTGTAGATCTTATATTCTAGTAGAGAGAGATGCAAAAAATACCCAAAAGTAAATTATATAGCATATTAGGAAGCCATTAATACCATGGTTAATAAATAAAACAGATAGAGCTGATCAAGAGTATAGGATAGAAAAAGATACATTTTTAAATAGATGGTCAGAATAGACCTCACAGAGAAGGTGGCATTTATGAAAATACTTGAGGTGAGGAAATTAGCTATGAGGATATTTTGAAGGACATTCCAGGCAGATAAACTAGTCACTGGAAATGCCCACTATGGAAGTTAGCTTGGTGTATGGGAGGAATATCAAGGAGACAAGTGCAGCTTGAGTAGAGTGAATCAGACAGAAAGGGAAAACCACGAGGTGAAAGAGGCAATGGGAATGACAGATCACGTAGGCCTTTGCAGACTATTGGCTATTGTATGTTGAATGGTAAGAATAGAATCTTAGCGAGTAGTTAGAAGGATGTTGCAAAAATCCACACAAGTGGATAATGGTGGATAAAACCAAGTGATAGTAGTGGAATTTCTGAGAAGCAGTTCGATTCTGGATAAAGTTTGAAGATAGAGTCAAAAAGATTTCCTGGTGGATTGGACAGGGTTTGTGAGGGAAAGAAAGGCAGACAAAAGGTTACTGCGGCCGGGCACGGTGGCTCACGCCTGTAATCCCAGCACTTTGGGAGGCCGAGGCGGGCGGATCACGAGGTCAGGAGATCGAGACCATCCTGGCTAACACGGTGAAACCCCGTCTCTACTAAAAATACAAAAAATTAGCAGGGCGTGTTGGCGGGCGCCTGTAGTCCCAGCTACTCCGGAGGCTGAGGCAGGAGAATGGCGTGAACCCGGGAGGCGGAGCTTGCAGTGAGCCGAGATCGCGCCACTGCACTCCAGCCTGGGGGACAGAGAAAGACTCCGTCTGAAAAAAAAAAAAAAGGTTACTGCAAGTTTTTGGCCTGAGTAACTGCAAGGATATTATCACTTGAGAGAGGAAAGAGCATCTGTGGATGGAAGATCAGGAGTTCAGTTTTGGACAGGTTATGTTTGAAAGGTTTGTTAAACATTCTGGAGGAGATATCAAGTATGCAGTTGATACCATAGGTCTGGAACAAAGAAGAGAAGACTGGGTAGTATAAATCAACTTTATGAGACATTGCAAATAGATGTTTAAGGCCATTAGGTTGGACAAACTCACCAAAGAAGTGAGTGCAGATAAGGAAGAGGATTTATCAGGGATTAACACTAGGGTTTCCAACATTAGGAGGTTGATTCAAAGAGAGATTGCTGCATGTGCAGAATATAGAGAAATTGTTGTATGTAAAGTAAGATCATTTTGAATAGGGAACAATTCATGATATTTCATGGAAGAAATAACACTTTAATTAAGTCCTAAGAGTAGGAAGGATTTTGAGTGAGTAAAATTTGGGGATTGAGAGTTATGTCATAGAAAATGGGAATAGAATGAGCCATATATGAATGAGGACAGCAAGTACGTCACCCTGACTAGTTAATAGTATACATCAAGGTTTTGCAGTAGGTTATATAATATAACTTATATAATGTAGACTATGCTGAAACCAGTTGAGAAAAATGAAAGGCCTTTGTACACAGAATGATAAGGTGGGATGGTACTTTAGAAAGACTAATCTAGCAAGCAGCATGGTATGGGTTAGTTTAAAAGGGGTTGAGTTCTGTTTTCAAAAAGTGGTTTAAGGAATAAATAAAATTGTTAGAGTAGGTAGCTAGTCGGGTATGAGCAGGGCAGGAGAGGGTTCCCCACCAACACACACCAGGAGTGTTGACCATCAGGTGATGGTCAGGCAGTTGTTAACCATTTCTCTAAAGTAATAATTGGTTGTAGCCAGCACCAGGGAAAGGCAGTCTCCTGATAGATAGAAAACACCTGAAACTGATCAGCAGCCACCCAATAAGGTCTCAGGAGTCGGGAGAAGTAAGCCAAGATCCCAGAAGCAGGCCAACATATAAAACCCCAAGTCACTTGGTTTCTCAAGTTGTCCGCTTGACCCTCTTCCAAGTTGTATTTTCCTTCTTTTCTTTCCTTTCCTTACTTTTCTAAAACTTTTTAATAAACTTTCACTCCTGCTCTGAAAGTTGCCTCAGTCTTTTTTTCTGCTTTATGCCACTCAGTCGAATTCTTTCTTCTGAAGAGGCAAGAATTGAAGTTGCTGTGGACCTGCATGGATATGCTGCCGGTAACTCGGGGTAATGCTGATCTCTGCCAACGCTAACAAAATGATATATAAGAAAATGTATCAATTAGCAAGAATAGCAGTCTTGAAGGTCAATATAGGAGACAGAGTTTACCTCTGCTACTCATCCTGGACAATTGCAGGCTGTGGTCTACTTTGTATCATTATTGAATATTAATAGTGGGATAAGGTGTTGTATTAATACATGGGTTACAAAGACAATAGCATTAATTGAGAATATCTGAATCCACAGTTTTGGTCAGAATGATAGATATTAGATAGATAGATACATACATGTATACATAGAGAAAGAAGAAAGAGAAAGAGAGAAGGAGGCCATTGGGCGCTCATATATTTGGTCAAACATTATTTTGCGTGTTTCTGTGAGGATGTTTCTGGATGCGATTAGCATTGGAATAGGTGGACTGAGTAAAGCAGATTGCACTCTCTAATGTCAGTCAGCATTATCTAATCAGTTGAAGGTGTGACTAGAACAAAATGTTGGCCCTTCTATGAGTAAGGGGGAGCTCCTAACAGCCTTTGAGCTGGGACCTCAGTTTTTTTTAGGTCTCGAACCTGGGACTACACCGTTGGCTCTCCTGGGTCACCAGCTTGCTGATTGCAGATCTTGGGACTTGTCAACCTTCATAACTGCATCAGCAAATTCTTTATAATTAAGTCATATCTCTATACATCTATACATCTATATATTTTCTATTGGTTCTGTCTCTCTGGAGAAACCTGACTAGCATGCTCACTAAAAAACTGGGGAAATTATCAAATAGGTGTGATCAAAGGAAAAGTTATTCTAGTAGAGTGTGGCCTTGCACTAGGTGATAATTTCTTAATGCCAGTGCTAGGATGGTAACTTTCATACTAGCAGGTGAGGACTACCAGTCTTTCACTTTGTAATTGCACTAAGCTTGCACCTAAAGTACAGCCTCTGTTCTATAGCTGTAGCTATTGCTTTAACTTGTGTTCTACTGTGTTATGCTGTGTAATGCTGAAACTAAAAAAGTGCTTTTCTCATTCAGTGTGTGGCCTATATGATTCCTGCTGTTAACAAATCAGTTTCTTTCTAGGCCCTGTGGCATTTGTCATTTTGGACCCTATCTCTCTCCTATCTATATTGAACTATGGTGGCACACAGAGTGTTGTAGGTAATCTTTATGTTACTTAATTTTGTTTACTCCCTCACTACCCCTAGAGTATAAGGATAATTAGTTCAAGCAGGTTGTCTGTTTTGCTTAGTATTATATTCCCAGTGCCTAAAACAGTGCCTGACACATAGGAAGTACTCAACAAATATTTGATGATTAAATGGCTGAATGAAAGACTGAATGTGGGGGGATAAGTCTTTCAAGTTAGATGTACCATGATGAAAGCTTTTATACTATGAAGCTATTTTTAACCCTAAACTACTTCCAGTTTTGTATGATCAAGTATTAAGATACATACATGTATACATAGAGAAAGAAGAAAGAGAAAGAGAGAAGGAGGCCATTGGGCGCTCATATATTTGGTCAAACATTATTCTGGGTGTTTCTGTGAGGATGTTTCTGATGACAATCATAGTTCCATTTTAAGGTTTTGTTTTTTTTTCTTTTTAGAGATGAGGGTCTCATCCTTTTGCCCAGGCTGGAGTACAGTAGTGTTTGTGAATGTAGCTCACTGTAGCCTTCAACTCCCGATGCTCCAACCCCAGCCTCCAGAGTTGCTGGGATTACAGGTGTGAGCCACTGTGCCCAGCCCATTTAAATGTTTTTGTATCATCTTTAAGATATTGTAAATTAAGAGTAGATTAACCTGTTTAAGTTTTGTGTTCAAAAGGAAAAAGCCAGGATCAAGAAGAGACTTGAAAAGGTTTTATAGAGAATACTCTAATAAAGTGAACTATTTATACCAATGTGGACAAAACCTAATATAGTATAATGGGAAGGAAATAATGATGGCAGTAACAGTGAAATGGGGTACATGGGATAGATGTTAAATGCTGCAGCGGGAAAATCAACATGGCCTCCCAACTGACTATATTGATGGAGGCAAGGTCTATGAAGTTTAAAAAAAAAAAAAAAAAGAAGAAGAAAAGGCTGGATATTGTGGCTCAAGCCTGTAATCCCAACACTTTGGGAGGCTTAGATGGGAAGATAACTTGAACCCAGGAGTTCGAGACCAGCTGGGCACCATAGTGAAACCCCATCTCTACCCAAAATAAAAAACTTAGCCAGAAACTGTAGTGTGCACCTGTGGTGCCAGCTATTTGGGAGGCTGAGGCAGTAGTATCCCTTGAGCCAAGGAGTTTGAGGCTGCAGTGAGCTATAATTGCACCATCGCACTCCAGCCTGAGTGACAGTGAGACAAAAAAAATAAAGAAAAAAGAAAATCAAATTCTAAAAACTCTTAAGTTGAAAGCTTGGATGCGTAGAGAAAATGCCCAAGCCATTAGCTGAAGTAGGGAATTAAATAGGATAATTCATTTTAACTAGGAATCTGGGAAATTCAACTTTATGAATATGGCCTTTGAGATTCTGTTATGGTCTCACAACAGATTAAGCAAATAGGTAATTAGAAATGAGAATGAAGGAGTAAAGTGATGGATGTAGACTTGCTGGTGGGCCATAGAGAAATCACTTTTATTGTTTGTTTTTTTTTCTGGAGACGGAGTTTCGCTCTTGTTGCCCAGGCTGGTGTGCAGTGTTGCTATCTCAGCTCACTGCAACCTCCACTTCCTGGGTTCAAGAGATTATCCTGCCTCAGCCTCCTGAGTAGCTGGGATTACAGGTACCTACCACCATGTCCGGCTAATTTTTTGTATTTTTAGTAGAGATGGGGTTTCACCATGTTGGCCAGGCTGGTCTTGAACTCCTGAATTCAGGTGATCTGCCTGCCTCAGTCTCCCAAAGTGCTGGGATCACAGGTGTGAACCACCGTACCTGGTGAGAAATAATATTTAAAGCCACTAAATATTTTTTAGTGAGAGAGAGCTGGAGAAGAACAACAATAACAAAAAAGAAGGAGATAAGGGAATAGGGGTGAAGATGCATATATTGAGGAAAAGAAGCCAAGAGAAAAGACAGAGAAGAAATGGCTGTAGAAGTCAGAGGAGAAGAGAAAGGGACAGGGTCAGGCAACCATAATCGGAAGGAGAATCTTCCATAGTAGCTCTCAGGTCATAGAGGAGAAAAATTTTTTAAAATTTTAAAAAGTATATAAAAAAGCATATAAAAGCATATTTAAAAAGTATATAAAAAAGTATATAAAGTATATAAAATTATATACAATATATAATATAATATATAATATATTTATATATAATTATAATATATAATTATATATAAAATTTAAAAAGATATATATATTTGAGTTGATGACTATGTTATTGTTTGTTTGTTTGTTTGTTTTGAGATGGAGTCTCGCTCTGTCACCCAGGCTGGAGTTCAGTGGTGTGATCTCGGCTCACGGCAACCTCCGCCTCCCGGGTTCACGCCATTCTCCCATTCTCCCCGAGTAGCTGGGACTACAGGTGCCCGCCACCACACCCGGCTAATTTTTTTGTATTTTTAGTAGAGACGGGGTTTCACCGTGTTAGCCAGGATGGTCTCGATCTCCTGACCTCGTGATCCGCCCACCTCGGCCTCCCAAAGTGCTGAGATTACAAGCGTGAGCCACCGCGCCTGGCCGACTATGTTATTGTTAAACTTTAAAAGAACAGGTTAAATTTTGTGGCAAGAATTACAAAGGAACAAAGAGCAGATAAGAAAAAAAAAAAAAGAGAAAGCTGGGGTAGATGAATCTTTATTGAAATTTAGCTGTAATGGCTGTAAATAACCCTGGAAGTATGTACAAAAATACACTCCTTGAGGAATCCCAGTAATTCTTTTGGAATGATTACCAACTTTTGATTTGAATCTGTGCTAAAATACCTGGAATACTTTAGGCCTTTTTCACTTTTTGGTCTATAAATTCTTTTGTCTCAAAGAAGCTTGTTTCTGAGAGTCTCAATCAATTGTCCACTTTGGTCAATTTACAGGATAGCACTGCAGAGTCCATCTGAATACACAGACAATATGTATGAGAGTTAATTAAGGAAAGTATTGATGAAAGCATAATTTGTTTCTGAAGCTTATCAACTGAAATGGATTAGCAAAATAGCAGACCTGACACATCTATTTCCTGGGGAAACAAATTATATTTATTTTTGAAATATTATTCATAAGATTTTACTTGAACTCGATAAATGTAACTGTCTTGATGGTATCATCGACAAACGTTTTTTGTTATGTGAGAGACTATACTGATATCTAGGCAATGATATAGACTCATAGTGGGTTATCATAGCATGATAGAGGCTGGGGTCACCAGTAAGCAACTCAGTTTTGCAAGGTAACCTATTGTGCATCTGTCTGCATGGAGAAGTCAATCTTTTTGTAGATTCTAAGTATTCTTAAATTTATGTTTTCCATTTGTTCATCAAAGCATGTATTTATTGTTCAAGCTTTCATTTTTCTGTACCATTACATTTTCTTAGTAACATCTGGAAGACATTTCTTAATGTTAAATTAAAATGTTAGCAAGAAGCTTACACATGTATGACCTAAACTGGAAGCTGAGGAACTGAGTCCCATTGCAGTAAGTAATATTTTGTGCACTGAAGTGAGGATTTATTACTAAACTTGAACATTCACAATGAGTGATGTCACTCTCATTGGCTGACATATCCAGCTTTCTTTCTGGATTTTCACTTAGCTATAAGTTCAATAAGAATTTTTCATACATCTTCTGTCAAGAAAAATAGAGTAATCTCATCAAAACTTGGCATAGCAAGAATTTGAAGTGTTGTTACTTTTTGACTATTATAGTAAATGAATGACAGAAATAATATATGTTGTCATGACTGTTATTTCTTTGCTTTTGAGATAGGAAAATTTTCTTTTATAATTAAGTTATTTTAGCTAAACTATTTGCATATAATTGTTTATACAATGACTCCTAAAATACATTCAGGGAATTCTTAAGTCATTATTAATAAAAAATGCTTTGCAAAATATAGACATATGATGTGAAACCTCATAAATATCCTCAGTCTGTATCCTGATAAAATAAGCAGAGAAAGATTAACAAATACATAAACTTTACATAACATATACATAAACTTTATTTTTTAGCCCTCAAAAATCTATGGATATGCATTGTTTTTATGAGAATTTGTATTCAGGAAAAGATGCTTTGAAAGGTATAGTTTAAATTGATCTTCCTATAGAAACCATGTTACCATAGAAAGTCACTTTCCTGACCAAAGACATGATGCCTAACTTCTAGAAGAAATGATTGCTGATATCATAGATAACAAATTAAAAGTAATATGAACTGTCTTTTACTTGGAAGACTTTCCAAAGATATACACGTCAGCTAAACAGAGTGGTGCAATAGCTAATCTTACATCTAATTAATGAATGAAATGATCAATAGAAGTGAATATGCAGGTCAAGGACAGAAGGTGGGGACAAGAGAAAACATCCAAAGTTCCCCTGGGAGTGAAGGCCAGACAGTTTCCAAGATGGAGCCAGGACTTGGCAAGGCTTCGTGGAAGAAGCATGTGGGCAGACGGCATGAGACCGTTTAACAAATCACTGCTGGTGGTGCCTTTAATATTGTAGATATTTTTAAATCTTAGATGTACCCATTATGTTGTAGATATGCATGTGTTTTCGAAAAAATACAGTGACATCTTTATTTGTCTGTATGTGTGATGATCCCCTTCTCTTTACCTAAATGACATTGTGCTTTAGTTAGGTATTTTTCCATTTCCATTTTTTTTTTTTAACTCAACAGTATGTTTTCAAGATTCTTCCATAGTGTTCTCAGTAATCCAGTTCATTGCTTCTACAAGCTGCTTGATATATTAGGATATTGATTTAATGCCATTTACTCTTGCCTCCATGGTATAATCAAGCTCTGGAAAGTGAGATTTTTTTTTTTTTTTTACTTCAGTGAATTCCTGGACTGTCTTATAAACCTAAATAATAATTGAAAATCATATTACTCTTAATTCTCCTAAAAAATATTGAAATACAGGCAGTCCCTGACTTACGATGTTTCGGCGTACAATTCTTTTACTTTACAATGGTGTGAAAGCTATACATATTCAGTAGAAATTGGACTTTGAATTTTGAATTTTGATGTTTTATTCGGCTATGAATGTGTGGTATGATACTGTCTCTTGATGTTGGGCAGAGACAGCAAGCCACAGTTCCCACTCAGCCAGGCAATCATGAGGGTAAACGCCAATACCCTATGGTGTACTGTGTTGCCAGATGATTTTGCCCATCTGTAGGCTAATGTAGTGTTCTAAGCATAGTAATGTAGGCTAAGCTAAGCTATTATATTCAATAGGTTAGGTATATTATATGCATTTTCTACTCATGATATTTTCAATTTATGATGGGTTTCTCAGGATGTAACCCCATCATAAGTCAAGAAGCATTTTAAAACAGGGACTATTTAAATAGAGTTTTAAAATATTTTGCAATACTTGAAGTTACAAAGTAAGTTTTTAATTTACTGAAATTGATTTAGAACCATCTGCATAAGATCCACCTTGTTGGTCTTTTTTCCAACTTTTATTTTAGGTTTAGGGGGTACTTGTGCAGGTTTGTTACATAGATAAATTGTGTGTTGCCGAGGTTTGGTGTATGGTTTATTTCATTAACAAGGTTATGAGCATAGTACATGATATGTAGTTTTCGGATCCTCAGCCTCCTCCCATTCTCAACCCTCAAGTAGGTGCTGGTGTGTCTCTTGCTGCCTTCTTTGTATCCAAGTGTACTCAATGTTTAGTGCCCACTTTTATGTGAGAACATGTGGTATTTGGTTTTCTGTTCCTGCATTAATTCACTTAGGATAATAGCCTCCAGCTGCATCCATGTTGCTGCAAAGGACAAGATTTTGTTAATTTTTATGGCCATGTAGTATTCCATTCACCTTGTTTTTATATTATACATATAAACAAAAGCATCTCTAAATGATGTTTCTCAAGATACACAGTGAACTACAGGATGGAATCAACAAAGGATTTTACTGTAATCTGTGTTTAGGAAACATAGGAGTTTACTTATTAAATATATTTGACATAAAAGCTGTGAAAAAAAGAACAAAGCTTTTAGCACTAGAGTGGTGCTGGTGCTTAACACTGCCCTGTAGTAGTTAGATTCTGCAAACCCGGGTGGAACCTTCTTTCATATCTTGGCTCTAACATTTGCTACCTGTCTCACATTTGGCAAGGTTCTCTGCCTCTGTTTCTTTATCACTAAAGATTATTACTAAATTAAAATATGTTGCTTTTGGTAAAATTGTTAGAACATTACCTGATACATTATAAACCATACATATATGGATGATGAGTATAAAATCATTCACAAAAATACCTTTAACCTATTGTGGTTGATTCTAATTTTTTTTACTCAGTTTAATTTTCCTATGAACAGTGATGGTCATATGTACTACGTTGATATAATGACTCGTGATATACAATTTTAAAAAATTAACACAGATTGTTATCTTCTTGGAAAATTGTAATGTACAGAAACCATTTAAAAATGCGGAGATGTCCTGCACAGAAAAGAAAACCCTACTTATCATTTCTTAGACAGTACTTCTAAAGTTTACTTGTTCATAGAAATCTTTTCATCTAAACCGGGTTTAGCAGATCAAATTCTAAGATGGACTCCCCACAAGATTTCCTGCCTTAACCTTTTGATTTGTGAATATAACAAAAGAGTATGCCCTGGTTCTGTTATCTTACGTTGAAAAAGTGATTTTTCGGATGTAACTAAAGTTACTGAACAGTTGACTTTGAGCTAATCAAAAGGGAGACTATTCTGGTGGGCCTAACCTGATCACATGAATCTTTTGATAGCAGAGTCAGTTTTCTCTAGTTGGCGGCAGAAAGAAAATCAGAGAGATTCAAAGCGTAAGAAAGATGTTGCATGCTGTTGTGTTCATGGCTTTAAAAATGGAAGGGGCCACATGCAAGGTCAAACAATTGCCTTTAGGAGCCTGGGGTAACTCCCATCCAGTAGCCAGCAAGGAACCGCAATCCTACAGTGGCAAGGAACTGAATTCTACCAACAACCTGAGTGAGTTTAACAGCAGATTCTTCCCTACAGCCTACAGATTGGCTGATACTTTGATTTTGGACTTGTGAGGCCCTGAGCAGAGAATCCAGGCATGTGCACCCAGACTTTTGAACTAATGAACTATGGGATAATAAAGAGATGTCACCTTCAACTACTAAATTTGCGGTAATGTGGTACACAGTAATAGAGAATTAATACACTAGAACACAACTCCGAATCAAAATACACAATAAGAGAGTAAGTGCAATTTCAACATGAAAAGAAAGATTTAAGAGAGGATTTCATGTTGATTTCAAGTTTGGTTATGCCTTACTGGTACAAGAAAGCAAAAATGTCAGTTTGTGAAGGGGTAGCATTGTTTTACATACACTATGTTTTAAAAACAACACCCTATAAAAAGTAGCAGTGATAAAGCAAGGCAAGAACAAACAAAATTACTAACTCCTTTTTGTGGACTTACTCTGTTTCTCTTGTCTGGAAAGACTTTTCCACTATTCCACCACCTCAAAAAGAAATCCCATAACCCTTTAACTATCAAATCCTTACCCTTTTTTCCTTCCTCAGCTGAAAACAACCACTCTCTCCATAGATCTTTCTATTGTGGACTTTTCTATGAATAGATTCATATCATATAGGGACTTTTAAAACTGGCTTATTTCACTTAGCATAATGTTTTCAAGTCACATCAATCTTGTAGCATGTATCAACCCTTCATTTTTTATGGCCAAGTAATATGCCGTTGTATAGATATACCACATTTATTTACCTATTTGTACATTGATGAACATTTGGGTTGTTTCCATCTTTTGACTATTATAAATAACTGCTATAAACATTTGTGTACAAGTTTGTGTATGAACATATGTTTTCATTTCTGTTGGATATATCCTAGGAGTGAAATTTCTGGATAACATCTGCATTCTGTTTAATCCATTCAGGAACTACTTGACTTCATAGAAAATTCACCATTTTACATGCCCAACATCTCTGTATTTCATTCCAGGATATTCTTACCCCAGAATTTACTAAATAGGTTTCCTTTCTTTGGAAGATTCTTAGTCTTCAATAAGCAGCTTCATGACTTTTCCATGATACTCTTCCATCCTGACGCAAGTGAAATTATTCCATCACTTTCCACCTTATGATCTCCATCCGTTTACCTCCCTATCACACACATGGTTCTATAGCATGATCGTTGTGTTAGTTAAGGTTTCTGTTCCGAAAAAACAAAACCATGAAGAAAGAGGCTTTCTACAGGAAATTACTTTTTTACAAAAGCATTGCAAGCAGATTATCATTAGACTTTTTGCTATAAGATCACAAATCCCTGCTATTTCCAGGGCTACTTCCACTGCCATCATATGTGCTGATGGTTGATGACAAGGGAGCAGAACATTCAGCCTGTCTGAAGCAAAAACCTTCCTGTCAAAACTTGCTTGCCAGCCACCACTGCCCCTAAATGCCCTGTGAATGCAGCTAATTCACATATAGAAACCCAGTTTCCAACGGAGTCTATGTTGTATGATTTTTATCCTCCTAACCTCTCCAAATAAGAGAGTAAAATGATGTATGCTTAAACAAGTTCAAGTAACTACCAGTTTCTGTGTAGTTGAGTTCATTTCTCTGGTTGTTCCTCAGTGACTTTGGAGTGTCTCATCCTCAAACCCCACATCCCTTCACACTTGGCAATAGCAGCAGTTCTACTTTGGACTGTTAAGAATTATGCAGGTGGTTCCCCAAATCAACAGAATATACATTCTTTTCAGCACCACACCACACCTATTCCAAAATTGACCACATAGTTGGAAGTAAAGCACTCCTCAGCAAATATAAAACAACAGAATTTATAACAAACTCTCTCTCAGACCACAGTGCAATCAAACTAGAACTCAGGATTAAGAAACTCACTCGAAACCGCTCAACTACATGGAAACGGAACAACCTGCTCCTGAATGACTACTGGGTACATAATGAAATGAAGGCAGAAATAAAGATGTTGTTTGAAACCAACGAGAACAAAGACACAACATACCAGAATCTCTGGGATACATTCAAAGCAGAGTGTAGACAGAAATTTATAGCACTAAATGCCCACAAGAGAAAGCAGGAAAGATCCAAAATTGACACCCTAACATCACAGTTAAAAGAACTAGAAAAGCAAGAGCAAACACATTCAAAAGCTAGCAGAAGGCAAGAAATAACTAAGATCAGAGCAGAACTGAAGGAAATAGAGACACAAAAAAACCTTCAAAAAATCAACGAATCCAGGAGCTGGTTTTTTGAAAAGATCTACAAAATTGATAGGCCACTAGCAAGAGTAATAAAGAAGAAAAGAGAAGAATCAAATAGACGCAATAAAAAATGACAAAGGGGATATCACCACCGATCCCACAGAAATACAAACTACCATCAGAGAATACTATAAACACCTCTACGCAAATAAACTAGAAAATCTAGAAGAAATGGATAAATTCCTTGACACATACACTGTCCCAAGACTAAACCAGGAAGAAGTTGAATCTCTGAATAGACCAATAACAGATTCTGAAATTGAGGCAATAATTAATAGCTTACCAACCAAAAAAAGTCCAGGACCAGACAGATTCACAGCCGAATTCTACCAGAGGTAAAAGGAGGAGCTGGTACCATTCCTTCTGAAACTATTCCAATCAATAGAAAAAGAGGGAATCCTCCCTAATTCATTTTATGAGGCCAGCATCATCCTGATACCAAAGCCTGGCAGAGACACAACCAAAAAAGAGAATTTTAGACCAATATCCTTGATGAACATTGATGCAAAAATCCTCAATAGAATACTGGCAAACTGAATTCAGCAGCACATCAAAAAGCTTATCCACCATGATCAAGTGGGCTTCATCCCTGGGATGCAAGGCTGGTTCAACATACGCAAATCAATAAATGTAATCCAGCATATAAACAGAACCAAAGACATAAACCACATGATTATCTCAATAGATGCAGAAAAGGCCTTGGACAAAATTCAACAACTCTTCGTGCTAAAAACTCTCAATAAATTAGGTATTGATAGGACGTATCTCAAAATAATAAGAGCTATCTATGACAAACCCACAGCCAATATCATACTGAATGGACAAAAACTGGAAGCATTCCCTTTGAAAACGGGCACAAGACAGGGATGCCCTCTCTCACCACTCCTATTCAACATAGTGTTGGAAGTTCTGGCCAGGGCAATCAGGTAGGAGAAGGAAATAAAGGGCATTCAATTAGGAAAAGAGGAAGTCAAATTGTCCCTGTTTGCAGATGACATAATTGAATATCTAGAAAACCCCATCATCTCAGCCCAAAATCTCCTTAAGCTGATAAGCAACTTCAGCAAAGTCTCAGGATACAAAATCAATGTGCAAAAATCACAAGCATTCTTATACACCAATAACAGACAAATAGAGCCAAATCATGAGTGAACTCCCATTCACAATTGCTTCAAAGAGAATTAAATACCTAGGAATCCAACTTACAAGGGATGTGAAGGACTTCTTCAAGGAGAACTACAAACAACTGCTCAAGGAAATAAAAGAGGATACAAACAAATGGAAGAACATTCCATGCTCATGGGTAGGAAGAATCAATATCGTGAAAATGGCCAGGTAATTTATAGATTCAATGCCATCCCCATCAAGCTACCAATGACTTTCTTCACAGAATTGGAAAAAAACTACTTTAAAGTTCATATGGAACCAAAAAAGAGCCCGCATTGCCAAGTCAATCCTCAGCCAAAACAACAAAGCAGGAGGCATCACGCTACCTGACTTCAAACTATACTGCAAGGCTGCAGTAACCAAAACAGCATGGTACTGGTACCAAAACAGAGATATAGACCAATGGAACAGAATAGAGCCCTCAGAAATAATGCCGCATATCAACAACGATCTGATCTTTGACAAACCTGACAAAAACAAGCAATGGGGAAAGGATTCCCTATTTAATAAATGGTGCTGGGAAAACTGGCTAGCCATATGTAGAAAGCTGAAACTGGATCCCTTCCTTACACCTTATACAAAAATTAATTCAAGATGGATTAAAGAAAGTCAGGAAACAACAGGTGCTGGAGAGGATGTGGAGAAATAGGAACACTTTTACACTGTTGGTGGGACTGTAAACTAGTTCAACCATTGTGGAAGTCAGTGTGGCAATTCCTCAGGGATCTAGAACTAGAAATACCATCTGACCCAGCCATCCCATTACTGGGTATATACCCAAAGGATTATAAATCATGCTGCTATAAAGACACATGCACACGTATGTTTATTGTGGCACTATTCACAATAGCAAAGACTTGGAACCAACCCAAATGTCCAACAATGATAGACTGGATTAAAAAAATGTGGCACGTATACACCATGGAATACTATGCAGCCATAAAAAATGATGAGTTCATGTCCTTTGTAGGGACATGGATGAAGCTGGAAACCATCATTCTCTGCAAACTATCGCAAGGACAAAAAACCAAACACCACATGTTCTCACTCATAGGTGGGAATTGAACAATGAGAACACATGGACACAAGAAGGGGAACATCACACAGTGGGGACTGTTGTGGGTTGGGGGGAGCGGGGAGGGATAGCATTAGGAAATATACCTAATGCTAAATGACGAGTTAATGGGTGCAGCACACCAACATGGCACATGTATACATATGTAACAAACCTGCATGTTTTGCACATGTACCCTAGAACTTAAAGTATAATAATAATAATAGTAAAAGAATTATGCAGGTGGTGGTGAGGGAATGGGGGGGAAATGTGCCTCGCCTATGGAACAGTATCATTGACTATTTATTTCTTTTATTTACTCACAGTCAAGTTGGTGTGTATCTGCAAAGGCGATAGAAAGGAGTTCTTACATATGCATATTCTGAAGAAGGATGTTACCCTTACTGAAAAACTTATTTCAAGATGTTTAATCAATCATGAGAAAAATAAAGAGACATCCTTATGAATGGAGAATAATGTGCTCAGGGTTTTTTCCTAATTCTCCATGTGAATGAAGAGCTGTGTTATTCTAAATATAGTGTTTGTCATAAGGCAATTGTGTTGATTTGAGTCCTTAGTCGCTGTGACACTGATAGAATTCCTCTCTCCAGTTGGAAGGTAAGTTGATAGATTCTTGCCTCACTTTTGGGCATTTACAAAGTGAAAGTGTCTTCATATTCCAAGTTACGATCCTCATAGAGATGCAGGAAGAGTCCAAAACTATCAAGGCAGACATAGAAATGCACCATTGAGCTCGGCTGTTGAAAGCATCTGATGGTGGCCCATTCTGACGAGACATTGGATTTCTCTAGTAGGAAAGTTTGGTTTGGGGACTCCTGTCTTTCTGTCTGAGACTCTACCTGCCGCACTCTCTTTCCCTTTCTTGTCAACAACATCAGATCTGCATTGCAGTCTGAAGGATTTCTCTGCCTGATCCTGCTTCCTCCTGTTTATTCTTTACAGTTGTTTCTAACTGCAGAGTCTCTTGAAAGGCTACTCCCATCTGGCCAGGCGTGGTGGCTCACGCCTGTAATCCCAGCACTTTGGGAGGCCGAGGCGGGCGGATCACGAGGTCAGGAGATCGAGACCATCCTGGCTAACACGGTGAAACCCCATCTCTACTTAAAAATATACCGACAAAAAAAAAAAATTAGCCGGGCGTGGTGGCAGGTGCCTGTAGTCCCAGCTACTCGGGGAGAATGGGAGAATGGCATGAACCCGGGAGGCGGAGCTTGCAGTGAGCCAAGATGGCGCCACTGCACTCCTGCCTGGTTGACAGAGTGAGACTCCGTCAAAAAAAAAAACAAAAAGTAAGTCTACTCCCATCTTGCTGTCTGCTTCTCAGATGACCTAAATAAACATTTTAAAAATTATAATTGGTGAAACCCCATCTCTACTAAAAATTCAAAAATTAGCTGGATGTGGTGGTGGGTGCCTGTAATCCCAGCTACTCGGGAGGCTGAGGCAGGAGAATCGCTTGAACCTGGGAGGTGGAGGTTGCAGTGAGCCGAGATCACTCCACTTCACTCCAGCCTAGGCAATAGAGTGAGACTTTGTCTCAAAAAAATAAATAAATTGTTTTGAAGATGGTGAACATGGGATTATCACCTCACCTGAGAATAGGAGTGAGAGAAATTGGATAAATATAGAGAAGTGAAGTTATTTCAATACGAATTTTTAAATTTAAAGTCATGTAGATTCTGAGGTGAGATCATATTAGAAGACGAGTTAGAAATGGACTACTTAGCGAGCTTTCAGAAAAGAGTCAACGTCTAGGTACATATCAATAATGGCTAAATCTATGAGCATTCTCCTTGAATGATGATACTCCATCTTTGTTTCAGTCATGGAATTGCGCTATTGAACTTTTTGTGTCCTGTGCAGGGCAAATCTTAACTGCGTCAGCCCTCATTACAGGTTAAATACACTGAAAGTCCCTAATCAACATTCACTGCATGTGTTTGTAAGTAAAAGCATTTGCGTTTCAATTATGGAAGAGTCTTTATTGTAATATGGAAACTATCTGAGCTTACTTTTGTTATTTCTATAAAAGTAAGTTACTAGCCCACATTTATCTATTAACTTTTTGCAATAATTATAGTATAATTTGTGAGCTTATTAAGAATGTGATTGTTTTTTAAATATTTGGAAACATTCTTTCTACAAAATACTAATAGCTCAGATGGGAAATATTTTGAATAATTATATGTTTTAAGTATAGTCAATAAATCAATTAGATTTCAATTCATAACATTTTTCATTAGATGACAATGTTATAGTTATGTAAACTTAATATAGTTTCAGTGATAGGTTATATTTGTTTTTTCTTCCTATTCCCTTAGTTCATCTTGAAGCTCATTCTGGGTGTATAACTGATTCCAAAGGCAATTTCCCTTCATCCTCAGTTTTAGGAACTCCCAGGAACCAAAGCTTAAATATCTATTTTCTTAAGAAGGCTACATTTATATAAATGTATTAAGCCTGATCCCTCTCTGAAAGCAAATATAATTACATTTCTTTTTCCAAGTTTGTAATAAAACTTTAAATAAAAATCTCTAGATAAAGGACGTTTTCCCCCCTGGTTAAAATCTGCTTTCTTGTTTACTTAACATTTGGTGGTGATGCAATGTATAAGATATCGGCCAGCGAATGACTGTCTTTTCCTGTTGTTTTCTTCTACAGGTTGTGTTTCACATGGATGTGGGTATGGTATGTCACAGCAACATGACATCTTGATTATGTGTATCTGTCAAGACTGTTTTAAAGAACATTCTCACCTCAGATTTCTTAGGTCGTAACATTATATTCTTGGTATTCACAGCCTAAACTGTCATGCAGATGGAATACACTTTGCTTTCTTGGTGATCTGTGGTAGAGAGAATGAGTTCCAGTTACCATGGGAAACGTATTTGTTTGTTGGCTTGTTTCTTGTCTTAATAGTGGTTTGTATTAAAAGTAAAATCAGAAAAATATCTAAAAAATCTATTGAGGTGGTGGCAAAGATTATGAATCTTAACCTTCTTATAGAATACCCAAAGAACAGATCTAAAGAATTTCAATAATGACCATAGGTTATGTCAAATAGTATATTAACTATATATATATATATCTGTAATAAATAATATTTTGATTAATTTTCCACCAGATATATACATATGTAATTTTCCTGCTAATATATATTTTTACCAAATATATACATTTGGACTTTCCCTCCAAACATTTTTTTATTTGGATATAGTTATTAGCAGTCATCTGTAGCAGGTCAGAGTGCTGGAAGAGAGCCTGGTAGACATCAAAACAAATGACTTCCGTGCCACATCTGAGATGCCCTAGAGGCTGAGATCATGATTCCCTTTGGCAAATAAACTAAAAGTTCTAGAATTTTCAGACTCCTGTTAGTTTCTGCTACCACTTAAGTGTTAATAGCTAATAATAGAGCAAGCTTGATTACTAGCTTGGTGTCCTAAAATGGATGTTGGCCTGCCAGGTAATGTCCCTCCATTTGCATCTTGTTTTTTCTATCTGTGTAGCCATGGAGAACACGTGCCACAATTTACAGGGATGGTCATCTTATCTGTAAAGTGTTCCTATCAGATGATCCCCAGTATTCTGAGTTGTGTTTCTCTGGTATTTTAATTAATTCATTATTATTATTACTGTTAATTTTATGTCTGATGGAGTGGCAAAAAAGGAGCTCTACCTGCTTTGGTTGCCAAAATTATCACGAATATTTTTAAATAGTATCAGAGGCTGATGAGCGGCTGGGTTGTTTTGTTTTGTTTTGTTTTGTTTTGTTTTGTTTTGTTTTGTTTTGTATGAGACAGTGTCTCACTCTGTCGCCCAGGCTGGAGTGCAGTGGCGTGATCTCGGCTCACTGCAACCTCCACCTCCTGGGTTCAAGTGATTCTCCTGCCTTAGCCTCCCGAGTAACTGGGATTACAGGCACCCACCACCACGCTGGGCTAATTTTTGTATTTTTAGTAGAGACAAGATTTTACTGTGTTGGCCAGGCTGCTCTCAAACTGCCTACCTCAGGTGATCTGCGCACCTTGGCCTCCCAAAGTGCTAGGATTACAGACATGAGACATTGTGCCTGGCTGAGCTGCTGTTTTTTATTCAAGAGTCTATAGTTGTTTTTCCTTTTTTTCTTATTTTCTACTTAACTTCCAGGAGGCATGAGTGTGGACTGAATGGAATACTAAGATTTCTTCCAGTTCTATGATTCTATGAATTATTACTTGATAACTCTATATATTGGCAATGACATAGATGAGAAGTTTTCCTGATTTCTATTCCACTTTTTTTTTTTTTTTTGCTTCTCTTTCTCCTAGGAAAACAATATTTTTTCCCCAGATTACCATATCTTACTGTAGTAAAGAATAATTAAAATATTCAAAAGCAAAGCATCACTGACTGCCAAGGCTCTTAAAAATGCTCAGACGTATTTTAGGTCTGTAAAGATTATCTTTTCTCATTCTTCATACAACACTAAAATATTAATCCTGACCATAGTGTGAATATATTAGTTTTAGTACAAGTACTTTTAGATGCTTAGTAATTAGTTCTGCAAAGGATTGATAAAAGACACTATCATATCTATGAGAATTTGAGAATCATAACTTTTCTTCCTGTTTTAAATACATGCTTAGATAGCTAAAAATAATTGTAAACTGTTATCAGTCTCATTATTTTTAGTGAAAAATACACCTTTCTCCGGATACATATTCCTTTATCTGGGAAATATAGATGGAATCAGTGATATACCTGTTGCTGAGCACATTATTATATCATTAATGCTTATGTATTTCAAATTATATGCATATTCTCCCCAGGGTGATTAGATCCCTTCTACAGTTAGGGTAATGAAGGCTTTATTTGCCTGAGGGGACACAGGGAACCATTTAGGAGAGTGAGGCAATTAAGCAATTATATAACATTTTGAAAACATTCAATACTTCTCACCATTTGATTTGTACTTCTGGAGAACTGCTTTTCTCATACTATCTGGTTAGAATAGTTAGAATCCTCACACCCTCCCCTCTGTCATTTTTTTTTTCATGAAATTATACCTCATTTTACAAAATGCATTTTTCTGAGAAACTACCGCTTAGATTGAATTTTGCAAGTTTAATAATAAAGGATTGGGATATTTTATTTAAAATAATTAAAATTATTTTTTAAAAGTATCACATGTGAAAGTAATTATCACCCCCAAACTGTATTTTGCAAATTGTGCCTATTTTATCACTACCATACATTTAGGATGAAAAGAAAACAAATTGGGGGGTGGATAATCTATCATAAAACAAAAAGAAAAACTCTGGAGTCTGTGTTACTTTTCGTTGGGGAAAAGGCAGGTGGGTAAAATAGATAAATACAATTTACAGTTCATCCTAAAATCTCATTACAGCTTAAAATATCAATTTCTAGAAATACAAAACATTTGCCAAAATAATTGTTAATATGTGCAAGACTACCCAAAATAAAAAATGCAATTCTCCCTTCTGCTAGTCCTCCTTCTGTACAAATATAATTAGCAATAAAATTGAAGGCAACAAAAACAAGAAAAGACATAATGATCCTGGAAAATCCACAAAATGGATTATCATTTTCTAACAATTGTTAATACACTGTGTTTTTTATGTGGTGGTGTGATAACATCTTTTTCTTGCTTCCTTGTAAGTTAGGTACTGTGTTATATTTATCTTTGACAGGGCAACTAGCATCTGATAGGAATTCTAAACAGCAAATGATAGTATGATATTTTTATTATCTGTGCCTCTTAAAACTCTGGCCAATAGCAAATAACACCATTTCCGCCTCCCAGAGGAGAAAGAGAAATACGAAAGGAGCTAAGTGGATGAATTACATAGCATGGACACAGAATCTTTTCTAAATAAATAACCTATTAAAATAGAAGTTGGCAGTCTTATAAAAAGAAAATAAAAGTTCTGATGAGGAAAACTGGGTTGTTTCTCAGCTCTGACTACAAAAATAAACATTCTTGAGAAATTGCTGAACCCCCTTGTGCTTGCTTAATGTAAAATGAGAGTGCAAGATCAAATGATCTCAAAGCTCCCCTTCAGTTCAGGGAGACTGAAATAATATGGTACCTTAGGCTTACTTAGGACCTTGTCGGGCACTAGCGCTTTAAGAGTTTTACATGGATTGTATAATCATCAAAATAACCCTGCATAATAGACACCATTGTTAGTTGCATTTTATGAAGAAAGTGAGGCTTAAGCATTGAAGTATTTTACACAATGTCATATGCTTAGGGAGCAGCCAAGGTGAAGTTTTCAACCAGGCCGACTGACTTCAGAGTGCACTGGCTTCAAGACAGTGCTTTACATCCTCCTTCCAACATTATTCCTAAGCTGATCAAAACTGAGAAAGTCACAAGTGTGTGAAACCTGCATTCTTTCTGACTTCATTTTCCCTGGTAAGATGGTTACTTGCCCTCCAGTCTGGCTTATGCTACAGTGAAACACAACTTCTTTTTGGTTAACGTTTTTGTCTGTGCTCAGTCTTTAGCTGTAAGCAAGAGGGTGGCACATCTTCCAGTAGGATATTTATCCTGTGTATTTTCCAAAAACTGGCCATGCAGTCACTAAACATGGATCAGAGAGAGGTTCATGGAAATTATAAATGAACAGTCAGGAGAGAGTCTTTTGTGGCAAAATTACAAGAATGTCTCCTCAGGTCAAAGTCAAAGTAAGGATGAATTAACTCCCGAAGCAATTTTGAAAAGGTGAAATTCAATGATATTGCAGTTGTTGGACCAGGTGTTAAAATGTTATTGGGTGTTAATTTAATTTTCATCCTGTCAACACTCATCTGAACTGTAACAGCTGCTAAACACAGTTCCACAAGAGCAAACTATCCTCACAGAGGAAGCAGATGCCTAATCAATAGGGCCAATAGAAATGTATGGCTCAGCCAAGCAACACACACAAGGGGGAATGAATCCCACAGGGCTCTGTCTAACCTGAATGAAAAAGAACTTTAATGATGGTGAGGCTATTGAAGCAGTAAGAACAGGAGACTGAAAGTCCTGGATTGGCTTCCTATTGACTCTTTTTTATTTTTTTAATTCTGCATGACCTTGGATGGGACAATGCCTTAGTTTCTCTGTCCCCCTGAGCTTGCAGAGGTATTGTAGATGGAGTTTCAAATCTATTGCTATTTTTACAGCTATTATCATTTCACAGGTCTTGCACAGTTCTGAGTAACAATCGGCCTTTTCTTAACAAAATGTAACTTTCTTGAGCTTCTAATATTAAAAGATAATAATGATGATGTAGTAATAGTTAATAGCTGTCCTTCATTGCAACCTAGGGTGGAAAGGAGTAGATGACTTATCACTGAGAAAGGGAGTTTTTAGATTTGAATACTTTCTTGAGTACTGTAATTTAAAACATACTAAGATATGTTACCTCCCCTTCTGGAGATTTTCAAATAGAAAGTAGATTGTTATGTTTAGACCAAATATAATCTTACCTAGAAACTGTGGTTTGACTATATAACCTCTTAAGGTCAATTATAGCATGCATTTAATAATTTTCTATAAGCCGGTATACCTCATCCAGAAGGTCAGCTTTGTTTATGCATCTCATACTTGGTTATGGATCCCTCTGGGAGCATGTGGTGGTATGGGGCTGAAATATTACCTGGGAATTTTTTTTTTTTTTTTGGAGAAGGAGTTTTGCTCTTGTTGCCCAGGCTGGGGTGCAATGGCACAATCTCGGCGATCTCGGCTCACTGCAACCTCCACCTCCTGGGTTCAAGCGATTCTCCTGCCTCAGCCTCCTGAGTACCTGGGATTACAGGCATCCACCACCATGCCTGGCTAATTTTTTATATTTAGTAGAGATGGGGTTTCACCATGTTAGCCAGGCTGGTCTCGAACTCCTGACCTTAGGTGATCCACCCGCCTCGGCCTCCCAAAGTACTGGGATTACAGACATGAGCCACAGTGCCTGGCCAGGAATTTTTAATAAATGAAAATAAGTTGATATTTATTTAAGGAAGTAAAATGAAAATTTTACATGAATATTAAAATAATGCATATTTCAAATAATTTGAATGTTGAGATAGGCCTTTTGGCCTACATGCAGACACTTGGCAATTGTTCTTTCTTGAGGGGTCATCAGGGAGAGGTTCACTGTGGCTACTTATGTAGGATGTTCTCTTGAAGGAGAGACCTTTAGTTTCCTGGACTTGTTAAATGTCATACCAACCAAAACAACAACAACAAAACGCCCGTCTTTGACTTAGAGTTTCACAGTGCTTCTATTATTCCTTCTCTTCTGCTCTCTACTTCTACAGAAAGTAAAATATTTAAGGAGGCATGCAGTAGATGTTATTTCAGAATATATAGAAACAGTAGTCCAGTGACTTTATGACAAAAAAAGATTAGTTTTGAGAAGATAAAATAATTGCAGCATATGGCCTGATGAACTGGATTTTTTTTTTTCAGAGATAACGTCAGTTTTTAGTGGGGAGAATTCAAAAGGCCATCAGGTGCATATTGAGAATTTTGTATCATAAAATTCTTATTCCAAAACATAAATGCAAATAAGGGCGATAAGAGGAACAACGCCAAGCTTTGGCTCTTTGGAGCTATTGTAGAAAAACAAACAAACAAAAATAAGGTCATGAATTGTATTTCTTAGCATTTAACTGAAACTGGGGACAAGAGCCATCATTCGTTGTGTTTAGTATGACAACATACTAGACTTTTTTTTTTTTTCTATTAGGTATTTGAAAAGCTTAAAATTTGGCACAGGACTATAACATCAGGAATTCCTTCATTCCTACCTCTCTCTCGTCTTTCTTCTTCTGCCCCCTTTTTTCCTTACTGGTGGGAAACAAATTTAGATGAAACAATTTGATGAATGGATTTTGAGCAATTTCAGTGAAGAAATATGTACTTACAGGTTTAATTGGGTTTCTAGTGTGTTAACACATTATCAGAGTCATTTATAACCTGTATTCTTATGGCTGTAAATTAATTTCATTATATAATTTATATAAAAAAGATAATAGATTGATGCATGTTATTATTTCCTTACCTTCACTAATTAGGTTATTACTAAATGAGATCAGCTAAATTCTGAAGCTTTTAATGGAAAATTGATGTAGCTATTGTGAGCTCTGGAAATCTTATTTCTTTGTTCTATCACTATAATATGTGTATAAGGATTCATCACCAAAACTTGATATTTAAGTCAAATTAAAGGGCATTTTTACTGTAATGATCAACCTTATACAATTTATAAAGATTTGTTTCTAAAAACAAAGTTCATAGAGAAATTAATGTTTCACCTTTTCTCTTATAACCAGATGGCTTCTGGAGAGAAAACTCCTTATAGCTTATTCACTCTGTTCTCAATGACTTCAGTGCAAGATGAATAATTTCAGGGGCCATTTTATCTTGACTATGCTGTTTAGTAACTAGTGTGATTGTAATGAAAAGAGAGAATGAAGAATGTAAAAAATGAGAAACTAAGGAGGAAACAAGGAGAAGGTTAATAACTCATTCTGAAAATACCTGTAAGATTTAGCCATGCCCTGAAGTTTTAACAGGTTGGGCCACATTTTATTCAGGAATTTAGTGAGGAGCATATTAACCACCAAGACTTCATTTATTTTCATATGTATTATTTATTTGAGATTTGGGGGTTATTCTATATCTTCTGATATGAAATTATAATAATGTGACTTTCACTACTGTTAGACAAATACTGATTGTCTTTCTTCCAGGGAACCTCAAAGAATTCAAATATGCTACTTAGTATACACACTGATGTTTGCTCACCCTCTGAGTGTATGCTCAAATTTTATCGTGGCTTATCTTCTCCAAAAAATGGGTAGGCCTCCACTTTTCTAACATGTATAATGAATTATTTAGTGTTTGTCTTCCTTGACGAACCCCCATGCTTGTCACAGTAGCTGGTATGTTTGGAATTGAATCGGATAGAAATTCTCAAATACTCCTCTACATTTATTTGAAAAAGCTTATCCACATTTGTTAGTTGGGGGAAACCAACACAAAGAGATTAAGATTTGCCCATGATCTCCTGAATCTCTAGAATCCTCATTTACTGAATTTTATTCTAATACTCTTCTTAAGGTAATACTATAATCCTTAAAGTTAAATGTAGCCTATGGCTAATGAAAGCTGAAAGCTAAGGCATACATCTAAGCACAAGCCTAGAATTAAGAAAATGCTAGGTCTTACACTAATCCTGCTACTAGTAAGTTCAGAGAAGTTACTTGTATAAGTATGTATATGAATTATCCCCTGAAAAGTTGTTTTCTTGTTTTTTAATTCTAACAATGTTGTACTGAAGCTGTTTTAATGTATACTTTCAAGAGATGTGGTACAATATGGTCGTTTGAGAATGTGATCTATTGCTTTTTCCTCATAGCACTTATCACTACCTTAAGTTACTCTATCTGTCTGTCTGTCTATCTATCTATCTATCTATCTATCTATCTATCTATCTATCTATCAATCTATCTATCTATCAATTGAGGAGCTCCTCCTCCTTGGCTTCATCTATAATGGAAGAGCCATGACAGCCTGAGAAGGACTTTGTCTATGTTTTTCACTACTGTATCCCACCTTTAAGAACAGTCCCTCAGTCAGCAATGGCGCATAGATAGTATTGAGTTTGTCAGTGAGTGAATGAACCATAAATGTATGTCATCAGCACCGGCTCTATAGCTTAGCCTCAGTCTTAGTGAACTCTATGACCTACCTTAAGTGACCTTATTGAGAGCCTTGAACCACAACTTTAATAACAGTTCTGGTAGTATCTTTATTCTGCTTTTGGCTTTGATTGTTTCTTTACTTGTGTCTTTTGTCCAAATGGATTAACTATTTGAATGTATTGTTGCTAAACATTAATGTAGAATCTCCTTCCACTGTTATTGTATGATTTTAAGGTTGTGGCATTTGTTGTTGTTTATAGGTCGAAATTTTTGTAGAATAGACAAATCAAGGATGATGACTTCTTAAGATGCAGTATTCAAGTTCAGAAATCTATACTCAGATGACCTTGTGTAGGTCATCTGCTTCTGAGGTTTATCTCACCAGTGGTAACTGAAATGGTATGAATATATAGTACTTCAAATAAAATGATAGTGTAATAAACTAACCAGTTTCTGAGAAAGATAAACTATCTTGTGGAACAGCAATCACTCAAATATAAATGAAATAGCTTACTCTAAGGTGTAATTATTACTTATTACTGTAATTTAGTTTTGACTTCAAATCCCAAGCCTGAGTATCTTACTCATCCTGGATGTTTTAATAGTATTAGAAGTATCTTAGTTTCCTAAAAATTAAGACTTTGTTCCACATGCAGATATTGAAAATTTATTTAATAGGCCAAGTGACTGAAGTGTTAATTTCTATGTTTTGAAATATTACAAGAATCATGTAAATATGGCATGTTTCTAAGAAGTGAATTGGGAATAGATTTTATTGAACAAAATCTATTCATAGCATGTGGCTGCTCTGTAAATCCTGGACTATTGTAGTAGAATGTGTGTTGGTTTGCAGATGTAAGGAAAAAAAAATTCACTGCTATGCTATGGTAGTAATAAGTTCCTAGGGGGAGAGCAGGCTAAAAATAATTTATTGAAACTGCCTTCAATTTCTAAAGACATTTCTGAATTCTATTTAGAACATAGCCGTTGATTACAAAGTGTGATTTGAGAAGGCAAAAGAGGCCAACTTTCCTGCAAACAAATTAAGAGATGCATATTGACTGCAGGGAAGTATGTCATCACTGAGAAATCGAAAGCAATGGGACTTTAGGAAATCAATCAGAGGTCCAGTCAAATTAGATTTTTTTTTTCCTCATACTTGCTGGAACCCTATGTAGAATGTAAATATTTTCGGCAGATACAAACTTTTAATTTTTTTAGTAAACCCAGTTCAACAAAATAAATAGAGGATTGGTTACAGGTTCTAGTTCATTCATGTTGCATATTTTCAGAGCCCTAATAGAACACAGAAGTCCCTTGGAATCCTATGTAGGTGTGTATCATCTTATGATAATTTTTGTCCCAGTAACCCATTTTTCTTAATGGTCTAGTTTGAATGCCCTTTGGGAAGACATGACTCTAATCTGAGACCAATAACCAGCTTGCCACATTTATTTTGACCCCTTTTGGGGACTAAAAAAAGTGTGTATCTTTTCAATACATAAAAAGACAATAGCACTATATGCTAGTCAGTTCTACTTGATTCTGTATGCTTATAAGGTCAAGGTCACTCTCCTTTCTGAAATAATGATAGGAGAATATTCCTAAAAGTAAAAAGTTGAATAATGGAATCAGATCTCAAGCATATAATTATTCATGGAAGCATATGTATATCCTCACAGAGTTTTTTTTAAGATAATAAACCAGAGACCTTATAATAAATAAGAGCAACATATATCCCGAATTTATTATTTTCAACATAATGATATATATTATTCTCAAACATCTTTAAAATATTTTTAGAGAATTGAAAACATATCCTCTAAATATATCAAGCTAGGATGTGATTGATAAAATGGGGTTGAAGTGGATCTTAAGTCAGTCTTCACTACTTGTGTGTTTCATTGTGTGCTTGTGTAAGGCCCTATGCTAGCCGCAATGAAGGGTATAAAAATGCATTTGACACAGTGTTTATTCTCAAAGAGATTACCCTGTAATACTGTGTGCAGTTAACACAATCTCTGTGGAGTTTTTTTTTTTTTTTAGAGAGTTGAAAACATATCCTCTACATATATTAAACTAGGATGCATAAGAGGGTTGATAAAATGGAATTCAGGTGGACAGTAAGTTAGTCTTACATACTTGGGTTTAATTCAAACTTGTTTAAGTGTATTTCTTACTAGAAAATGTCCACTTTCTTTCTATAAGTGGTCTAAGACAATAAAAGTGAAAGTATTTCAAAACTACTTTTAATTTTTCTTCATTTTTATTTCAAAAATACTTTTAATTTTTCTTCATTTTACCAGATATTATTAGAGATATTAAAAACAGAAACAAATAGCATAGATTTTATGATTGTAAAACAATATATGCCAAGAGTGAACAATTTGGATAGCATGGATTTACTCAAACAAAGAAAATAAAAAGCATTCGTAATTCCACCACTCAATCATGAACACTGCAAACACAGAGATAAGGCAGTCTTGACTGCCATTGCCAAAATTTCTCCAGTTTTGTTTCAAGATTACAGAATAAATGCATACTGTAGCTTTCCTTTCCAGCTTCAAAACCTTAGCAATGGAAGATATAAAATGAATAAATGCATACATATACATAAACATGTTGGTAAAAGCAGTGGGGAAAAATTATAATTATTCTCTTGAAAAAAATTATCAATAATCAGATTGAAAAGAAAACACAGCAATGCATGGATGGGGCCAGTTATGAAAGGTGGAGGTTGCTCAAGGAGTGTTCCTCAAATAAGATCGTGAAATTGCCCTCTTCATTCCCGTCTTGGGAGATTTATCTGCCCCTAGGTAGGAGCAGTGAGAGTTTCAAACTTTCTTTTTCCTATATGTAAAAAAATATATATTTCCAGAGTATTTTCAAAATAAAAATCATTATTATAACATACATACCATTTTGTGACTTATCTAACAAATTATTGTAAGAAAACAACTTGCCTACAAAATCATAAAGTTCAGATGCAGTGTAATTTATTTATTTAAACAATTACATCTGTCTCTATTTTAAACAATGCTGCATTGAACATCCTTATAGTAAAATCTCTTAATTTATTTGCCTTTTTTCAATACATGTTTTGATAAATTAAATTTTAGTATTATTTTATAAGTAAAAAATTGGGATTTTGATTAGATTTGCTTTAAATTGAAAAATTAATTTGTAGAAATGTCTTAAATCTTTACAACATTTAAATTTATGTATGGTAATGTCTCTTTATTCAAGTGCTGATATTATTCAATACTTCTGAAGTTTTCTTCATTTTAATCCTAAATATTAGGCATAAGTATTTTTATGTTGTTCATAGTTATAGTTCTTTTTAATTTTCTAAGATATTGATATATATATACAAGTTACTGATTTCTGCATATTTATTTTTAAGTATTTTAAAAATTATCTTGTTAAATTTAATATTTTTTTATTTGACTATATTCATTATAATTCTTCATGTACTTTCAGGTTGTTTTCTGATTGTCAAGTGTTCTTTTTCCCCCAACAGGCATCCTGACTCAAGCTGTATACATTTGCAATATCTGATTTTTAACCACACACTCATCATCCTATTGACCCAGAGTGAAAATTGATACTGTTATCTGAAGGACTGTTCCCTTGAGTATATTTAAACCAGACCAATCTCTGTGTTTAATCTGGGTTCATCAGGAACCATTAGCCTTGATTGGTTTGTTTTTCTCCCCCTCCATCTCAGGACTTGATTCTATTGAGTTAACAACTATTCTCCCCAGAGAACAGCTACCGCAAGCCTGTTTCAAGTAATTCCAATATCTCACTCATAGAAATTGAACTGATCTTTTTTTTCTTTAGTTTTATGTGAAGAACTGCAGTAATGAATTCTGAATTTGTTCAAATCATTGAAGATGTGTGAAGACAAAACATTCACTCAAATCTCTATCGTGTTAGCATGTTATTGTTATCATTGCTCTGTTCTTCATTGTTGAATAATGCAATGGAGTTAAAAAGAATAAACATTATTTACTGAAGACTCATATGTTGATATCCAGTAAATCCTCATTAATCACAATTTGACAAGCTTGCGATTTCTGGTATTTCAGGAAAGAACTAGGTATATGTTTATCTGTGCAAAATATCAAAAAAAAATGCATTAGTAAGCATTTTAGTAATGTAAATAAGACTGCGGAAGAATTATTAGAGCAAACTATACTTTGTTTAAACTATTCCGGCATAACACATAACTCAGAAAATAAGATAATCTATTGAAGCCTTACAAATTACAATCTGTGAGGCCCGTCATAACTTTCATAAGAATGCTTAATTACATTGTGCTGCAATATAAAGAACCCATCTCTAAACACAGTTAAAACGTTCATCCAGATTTTCAAACATAATCTCGAGGGGGATAATAAGTAGAAAAATTATGGGGTTATTTTTCAGATCATATATTTCTAGCTCTACTTTTGAATATCTGTGACTCATGACTTCAAGTAAATATTTTACCTCTTCTGAATCTACTTGCTTATCATTTAAATAAAAATACATCATTGTGCATATTTCATGGAGTTGCTAGTGAGCATAATGAGCTTGAGACTGAAAGCTACCTTAAAAATTATAAATCAACAAAATTCTAAGTACTCATTACTATGTTCTGGATTACTCTTATTATAAATTTGCAAAATAATTTTGTCTTCAGTTTTTGAATTCTGTATGGCAAGGAGCACAATGGCTTGTGCTAGCTTGTCTATAAAATTGTAATTGGCATGAAACAGCTTTGATAATTACCTCAGCTACAATATTCTGAATAATTTTCAGTTTAACTTAAAATATTAGAACAAGTGGTTATTCATGAATAAATATTACTGATATCTTGAAAAAAATAACAAGATTCTTTCTTTAAGCTCTTAAACTCTTTCCACTCTGTAAATTAAACACATCAGTAATAGCTAAGAGAGAATTCTGATACACCATCATTTACCACTATGCTATTATAGCACAAATTTTGGATGTGACAAATTTTAAATTAGTAGATGTTATTTTCCCAAATAGACAAAAGGAGAATCTAACATGAAGCAAATTCAAACTACATCTTTATAAGACGTTTTATAGACATGTAACATAAAGGCTAATACTAAGCTGTCATTAGTTAAATGATTAAGTTTGGAAAACTTATTATTGATGACTAGTATTGCAAAGTGTTAAAGTATTAAACATTACATCTCCTTGTGTCACTAGGTACTTTCCTTCCTTATTCCAGGCAGCGACACAAGAAAGCATTCATTATTTTAGGGGAAGACAGTCTCAGGAAAAGAGCAGAACAAAGGCGTAGACCTAAAATTCTTACCTTTTAGATTCGAAGTGGTTCTCAGGTATAAGACAACAAGGTTTGAGAAAAACAAGCAAACAAACATGATCACACACAAGGAGTTCTTTCCCAAACTATACTAGACCAGAGACTAGAGAAAGATCATTAGATCTGAAGGAAGGAGTTTAGCAATCCAGAGGCTGGTATGGGTTTCTTACCCTCTCCTCTCTTACTTGAGTTAATTCTAAACTGATGGAGACAAAGTGGAATCCCTTAATAATTTTAGGGATCCGCAATTAGATAAAATCTGTGCTGCCAACGTTCTATGTTCCTTCTTGGCAGTAGAGGATAAAATGAAATGGCTAAATCAGTTCTCCATGCACCAACAAGACTTACAGTACAGACAGTTTTTCTGGATAAGGTTGGCATAGCTTTGCCAGTCAAATTGGAGGAGAGTTGCAGTAGCATACGTGGCATGAATCATATGATAAGAGACCACATGAGAACTGTATACCTCAATTGATATCATCATGAAGGTATTAATTCCAGAAAGTAGATGGAGGATATATTTTAGTGGATGTCACGATAGGCAGGTAGTGATGAAGGACAAGATGCCACCTTTCACCTCATATCACATTTCACCTCAGTGACCTTGGTGTTTACACACAATACCAGGAAGAAAGGGAACAGGAAGAGGAATCCTCTAGACTGCTTTGAAGTGGCAAATTATGTTTCTGTTCTCCTGAGCAGAATGGAGTTAGGGTTAAATTAGACTGAGTTATAGAAAATAAAAACTACAATTTTTCATAATTAAGTTTGAAATTATTGTACCAGATACACTGGTCTTCCTATCATGATGATTGTGTTCTCCTCCTAACATGGCATTCACCTTAGTAACTCATTGTTATATATGTAAAACACAAAATAGAAAGATAAGGAAACTGGTAAATTGCATCAGCCTAACAAGTTTCCTCCTTGTTCTCCTTTGACTTATGCTGAAGTTATCTGCAAGAGAGGTCCTGGTTCTCTCTAGCTTCTGTAGTTTTAATGTCAAGAGCAATTTATTTTCTTTCTGTCTTCTTACCCACTTGAAGTGGTAGAAAGAAACTTCATTCATAAATCAAATCTCCCTAGGTAATAAATTTTTGGTTTAAAATACCTTTAACCATTGGCAACTCCTAAATTTCTCTCAACAAGGAGCTTAGGGGCAGTAATCTGGCTGGAAGTGGTGACGGTGGCTGCATTTGTAGAGACGGCACACTGGCACATTATGCATTATTTGGAGATAGATAATGGGAAAGTTAACAAGGTTTACTAATCATCCCCGCAACAGCACCCGCAGATCTGATCTCGGTGATACGATCTTTACTGATAAGCCCTCCTTGTATGCTGCCTTCTGTTTATTGCTTGCATATTTTATTTTATTGCTTGTCCATTTGCTTTAAGTGTGGTCAAAAATTAGATGGAGATGATTCTCAGTGGTTTTATGTTGAGAAATAGGCTAACAAAAAAAATTCATACAAAATTCTTGGATGTGTTGGAACTGAGTTTATGTCTAGAAGCCACAATACCAGAAGTAAGAATTGAAACCTTTTTGATCTTTCATTTTTACTTTCACGCTGTCTTAAATTATGTCCCAAGAGGAATTTTGGATCTACCTTTCACTGCCCTTCAGTGCCTCGTGCATTCCCGAATCCAGCTCACACCCCTCATTCTTCACTTGAATAAAACACAAGCATATCAATGCATTTAATCTTAACATGGCAAGACAGCATTCCCCTATTTCTGTTCTTGTCTTCTGTAATTCCAAATCTAAGACAAGAATATATAGTAAGTTTTGGAAACCACGTAACTTAGTGAAAAGGATTTAACTCTTTAAATGAAAATACTGAGGATTATGGTCCAAGTAGTAGAAAGTTCACCAACCTATACAACCACCAATATTCATATAATAAATATCTATTAAACACATGCTATCAAAAAAGCACTGTTCTAGACATAAAGATGTGATAGAAAAAAACACCAACTCTCTCTCAAGATGTTTAGATTCTAGTAGAGTGAACAGACAGCAGATAATAAGCTAAAAAATAGCCACAAATCATATTGATCATTGAGACTGATGGTCAATGAATGTCCTTCTGAGAGGTCAGCATTTAAGCTTATTCCTAAATAATAAGATGAATATAGCCATGTGAAGATTGCGTGGGAGAGCTTTGAAAGGGAACACCAGATGACCAGAAATTTCAGTGTTTCGGGGCCTATTGGATGCAGGTAATAGCAGCATAAGAGAAAAGCGTTTAGAGGGGTAGGTGTGGGCTGATACTATGGATATCAGAGAAATTAGACTTTATTCCAGCAGCAAAGGGAACCTATTATAGGGTACCAAGAGCATATGGTGATTTGTTTGATGATTTTAAAATATTATTCTTTTTATAGTATAATACCAATGATGAAATGCTGTGATATCTGGAATTTGTTTAAAAAACTGTTGGGGAGGTAAAGTGAATGAGGTTTAGTGAAACAAGATTAGCTGTGAATTGGATAGTCATTAAAGTTGGGCACATAGAATTCATTATACTATTCCCTCTACTTTATATATAATTGGAAGTTTTCGTAACACAAAGGTTTAAAATTATATAAAAACACGACTTTCCTCCAGTATAATAAGCAATCCAGTGCCCAGATTTGACTCTGTAAATACTAGCCTTTACTGATAGGATACACTGCTGGGGAATAGTGCTTGGGAACCTAGACTGGATAATAATGCCATTTACTGAGCTAGGAAAGACAGGTCAGTGAATTGCAGCTTGGAGGGGGCACTGGAAATCAAAGTTTCAATTTTGGACATGGTAAGGGCAAAATGTTTGTTAAACATCCAGATGGAGTTATCAAGCAGCTCTAATGTCCGTATGAACCTTGAGTTCAGAAAAAGGGTAGTGCTGTAGCTGGCATTATTTGTTCATGAGCATTTGTCCCCTTCCTTCCCTTGCCATGTTTATATGCAGAACATACTTCCTATCCCACACGAATGGCTTTGGGTAATAGAATATGAGCAAACTTCACATTTGCTGTGTGTAATAAAAAGCTTTAAATTGGCTTGCATGTTTTAGTTTGGCCCCTTTTTCTTGCCCGTTCACCAAGAAAGTGATATGTGCCAGTGATTCTCTGATCCTTAAGCCTGGCATCTGAGATGAGAAGACACATGACACTGAGCTGTTTGAGTCAAGGCCATTGGAGTTGTAGCACTGGAGTGCTGTGCACAAGAAATCCATGTTGCCGAAATCCACTATGTTCCATTTATTTGTTGTCTTGGAAAAGCGGACTTACACTGTCAAGGAGGCAGATGGAGGTTTGGAAGTCATTGGCTTATTGGTTGTATTTAAAGCCATTGGACTAGATGAGATGATCTAAGGGAGATGATAATCTAAAATTCTTTTTTTTTAATGTGGACAAATGGGCTCAAAAAAACAAAACAAATCAGCAAACAGAAATTGCTCTAAATTAAGAAGTTCTAGGAAATATATGGGTAAAAGAACATTAATTTTCGTTTCCATAACATTTGAGTTATATTTCAAAAATTGGCAAATGAGTACTTTAAATAAGCATTTAAGAAATATTTGTTCTTGATTTATATGCCAATCAGACAAAATGTGAAGGCCTTACTCAAATTAAATATCACCATGAGAGAGAAATTCCTGATAATTTTTCAAGTTTTAACAAGGTAGCTGAAATTGGAGAAAGTTATCACTTGGAATGAGTTGATCTATCCCATCCTAAAATAAGTCACTTGCTTTAAAGCATAATAAATATGATTTTAAATTGTATCGTTTCCTGGTATAAATTTCTATCATAAAATGTATTAAGCTCTCTTTTAATTAGATGAAATAAGGCATTTCTAAATTGATGATAGATGTTGCTTTAAAGTGCGTATGACATTGCACTGGTGGTAATTTGTTAAATTATTATGAAAATTTTATACTTCCACAATAATTTGCTTTTTATTTAGGGTAAGGGTTCTGTCATAAACTACCCACTCACTCTCCATACCCACTCTTTCTTCTCTCACACACATACTTGTGTTTTCCCTAATCATGAGGGTCCCAAACAAATCATAGTCAAGGTAGGTCGGTGGGGTTAGTAGAAAACTATTCTTGAGCCAAACACATCTCTTTAGAATTTTCATGCTACATTATTTCCTCTTGAGTATGTTTTCAACTATGGTTTTAAATTTTATTATTATTAATTAGTATGCCTCTTTAAGGCATTCCCTCCCTTTAATCATTTTTATAACATAGATTGGATTCTTTTTATTTCTTTGTTTCCATGCAGTTTATTAAAGTCCCAGGCATAATACTAAAATGTGGTTTTATACTGCTATAATGCATCCTGTCCAAATCTATTTGACTAAAGTCATGGCCTGCCTCAATCCTTGTTCTCACATACAAAATTATCATAAACATTTCATTAAGGTAAGCAGAGATTTGGGGGTGACCCTTATGAATTGTATATTTTCAGCTATTCAACTATTTAGCAACAATTGTAACTGCTATTTTTAGTCTTTTCCTATGCTTCATATGTTAATGTAAAAGCAACGTATTATTTAATCCTCACATAACCATATTAGTTAGGTTCTGGTAATATTTTCTTTTAATAGACAAAGGAGATAGCTAAGTAACTGGCCCAATGTTATGTACAGTAAATGTGGAGCCAGGATTGAAAACTTTTTCTATCTCATGCTAAAGCCTGAATGCCTAACTCTATTAATTACAGCCCCTTATTAGTTGGAGTAGTCTGAGTTCCATGAAACAACCTCCAAATCTCAGTTATTTAGCAAAGTAAAATTTCATTTCTAGCTCATATCACAGTTCAGTTAAATGACTGGCATGCAACATTTCAGGCTCCATCTATCTAGTGTCTTTGCCTTTCCCTAGAACTGCACAGTTCAACATGGTAGCCATTAGCCATACGTAGATATTAATTAAAATGAAAAATTCAGCTCCTCAGCTGCAGAAGCCACATTTGAAGTGTTCAGTAGCCTCATTTGCCTACTAACTATTTTATTGGTGTGTAAAGATGTAAAACATTTCCATCATCATAAAAATCTAGCTGGACACTCTGAACTAGAGCCTCCGGGTCTTCCACTAGGACCTCTGTTTCAAGCCTGCAGATGAGAGACAGCATGGGAGATTGGTAGGGGGATTTTTGTGAGCCAGGCTGAGTCCAGTATATCACGTCTGTTCACTCTCTGTTGGCCAGAACTCAAATAAATGGCTGCATCTAAATAAAAGAGAAACTGGGAAATGCAATCAAGCTATGTGCACAAGAGCAAAAGGGAAATGGCTGGTGAACAACCAACCAGGTTCTGTCTCATAGTTACACTAAATATCTCTCTTCTTCAAGCATTCACTGAATACTTACTATATATGCCTCTCTAAGCATTTGAAGTGCAGTTTAAATCCCTCACAAGACATTGGTAAAGGTTAGACTATTGTTTAGATAATGATTACTGCCTTTCCCCTTACCACCTCATGAGGAGGAGTTTTCTTCCATATCTCCTTGATGTTGGACTTGGCATATGACTTGGTGTGGCCAATAAAATGTGAGCTGAAATGACATTGTTGTATCAAACTTGAGTCATTAAAAAATCGTACATTTCACTCTTCAATCCCCTGGAAGCTTGAGAACTCTACTATGAGAAAAACATGTCTCCAGGTAATCACTGTTCTTCTAACCCAGGTCCCAGAAGGCTGCATATGGAACTGACCTGGACTTAATCTACAAGATAGATACCCCCAACTAACCTGCAAACTCACAGAGTGATGAGTAAGAAAATAATGCTTCTTCTTCTGTGCCTATGTGATTTAGTGATTCTGCTATGCAACAAAAGTTAATGTAATTTTTTAAAGCAGAAGCTATTGTAAAGAAACTGAGACCAAGAATGGTTAAGTAAAGCATCCTAATTCACATGATTATAGAACAAAAGAACTGGGACTCAAACTAAGGCCCTCTGATTTCAATATACATATTTTTAACTTTTATGCCATGCTGTCTTCAAGTAAGCATATTAGTAATATTATTATCAGGTATAAGAACATATTATGTAGAAAATGCCAGGGTTGTTCAATGCTTCTTTTCAACATTTCTGTTATTAATAGTTTAATTTTCTCACTGTGCTCTTTAAGCTCTCTATCTATAAACCTGTTTTATATGTGTGTGTCTGTACATGCACATGCAAGTAACAACGAATAAAATTCTGAAATTTTATAAACAACATAATTTCGGCCAGGCATGGTGGCTCACACCTGTAATCCCAGCACTTTGGGAGGCTGAGGCGGGTGGATCACCTGAGGTCAGGAATTCGAGACTGGCCTGATTAACATGGCGAAACCCTGTCTCTACTAAAAATACAAAAATTAGCTGGGCATGGTTGTGGGTGCTTGTAATCCCAGCTACTTGGGAAGCTGAGGCAGGAGAATCGCTTGAACCCAGGAGGTGGAGGTTGCAGTGAGCTGAGATCACACCATTGCACTCCAGCCTAGGTGACAAGAGCAAGACTCTGTCTCAATAAATAAATAAATAAATAAATAAATAAATAAAATAATTTGTTTGGGTGAATGGTTAGACTACTTTCCAATAAGTTCCTTTTTTAGATAAGTCGTTTCTTCAATAGGTGATCTTTACGGATAACACTGTGGCAAAGATAAATGAATACACTATAGGAGTTAGGGTGGGTATTCATCCAAGTTAGGTTTGAACAATGATATCAAAAAATTGGCTTCTTTTGGTGAGACTCCAAGAGAGATACTTTTAAGAATGCTCATGTTTCCACGTGTACAAGCAAACTTTGCTATTACTTAAGTGGCATATGGCTGTGAAATCAGAGATCGGATCTTGCTAGGCTGCCAAGAGTATGTGTGGACACTGAAAATATGAAAAATCAATAAATGAGCAAGATACGATTGTGGTTGAGAGAGTGTTAGCATAGTTTGTGAAGTGCTAGTACAGTTGAGAAGTGTGGACTATTGAACTAGTTTGTTGCACAGTTACAATATGCAAAACATATTCAAAGAGTATAAAAGGGGTTTAACACGTCTAAAATTATCCTATTTCTCTGTGCACTTCCCTTTGTGTGATTTTTTTCTTTTTGAATATTGTTGTCATTTTAGGTTAATAGTATATGGCTTTATAGTCATTGAAGCCAGTATAAATTTAATAAAATAAAAATTGAACATTTACCTGATGTGACCGCAATTTGCTATTCAAAGTCTTGTCCACGGACCAGCAGCATTGGCATCAACAAGGAGACTATTAGAAATGTATAATGACTGGCCCCACCCAAGCCCGACTGAATTAAGATATTTGTTTTAACAAGGTTTTAAATTTTAACGAGAGAGAATAACAGAGAAAATGTAAAGTTATTGTCTAGAAGCCACCAAATTGCAATCTTATTATTAACCAGGTTGATTGTTTTAAATACAGTCATAAGGAAATAGATTATTTACTCAAATAAAATGGAAAATGAGAGGAAACCCAGATACCAGCTATTTTATCATTTAATATATATCTGACTTGCAGTTAACGTCCAGAGCCGTGTGAAGAAAGATTTATTTTTTAATGGTCAAAATAGATGAGAAGATGTAGTAAGCCCACTACTATTTTTCAGTTGATAATCCTATTCTCAAATTAGCATATTTTTGGAATTTAATGCATTAGGGAAATATTACAAACTTAGACTAGAACCTTTAATCAAAGCATAATTAGCAAATATAATAGCTTTGGAAATAAGAACAGAATGAACATTAATATCAATAACGTGCTAATTGTCTTTCCTTTCTGTTGACTTTAGGAAGATTTGGGCCATAATCTATTTATAAGAATGAGACTTAGTGCTGCTATTTGATGCCTTAATTTCATATCTTTACAATAAGCCAAAAATATATTTGTTCAAATAACATTCAATTTAAAATTGATATTAATTTACATAAATGTTGATAGGATTCATGTCTGGTGAGATATCTATGGTGAATATGCTGCCAAAAATGCTAAGTATAATAGAGACTGTGATGAAGTCCTTGAACATTTTCTTTTGGAGAGGATTTTTATGAAACTAGTTGTCATGTCTGTGTTCAAATAGCTTTTAATTTATTGTTTAATTAAATATAATTAATTACAATTCAGTAATTAATTACTAAATTAATTACTATTGAGTCAAAGAATCCTCTGTCAAATAACTTCTTAATTTATGTTGTTGTCTTTTTTTCTCTTATTTTGATGGGCCAGTATAAGGGACATGAGTCGTGTTATTCTAAGTGTGTGTGTGTGTGTGCACACACAAAGCTTTGCATTTGATCCAACATCATGCTCAGTGTTGTTCGTCAGTATTGTGACTTCTGATATGTACTTTTTTCTGTACTTTAATTTCTATCATCATTGATATTCAGTGACTGAAGAAGTTATCCTTTATGGACACACTCTGAAGGAAGAGTGTGACCTACTGATCTTTCCAAAATGAGCATGTAGTTGGAAATTTGGCAGCTTTTCACAATGCCAGTCACTACTTGATATAATTTGTCCAAACTTAGAGGCTGCCTGGGCAATTGTGTTCCTCAATATCTAATTCCTAGTATCAGAGACCACCTTTCATCTTCTTCAGTGCCATCAGCCTCCCAACATCAAGATTTTAAGGATACAGGAAAGCCACCTTACTTTCAGTAAGCTTCGCTACTGCTTACCAATAGATAGAAGTTTTTTTTTCTTTCAATTATTTGACATTTTGTGTTTTATAATACATCTATTTAAATGTGAAATTTATATAATTAGGAATGAACCTTAAAATGGCAAATGTAATTATTAATATTCACATGTATAGCATCTAAAATCATTTTGGTTACTACAATTTGTGAAACATTGACTTCTGTTTTGGAGAGTTATTTTTCTGAGAAAAAAGTTGCGTAGAATAGCTTGAGAGCTCCATGGACTGAATAAGCTGAATGGTCCTGGTGAGTTGAATTGGGGGGGGGACTAAATCCAATGACAAATGTCATTGGAAAAAATGTCCAAGGACAAGTGTCATCTAGAAAAGCAGAGGAATATTTGAGATGCACACACAGAAACAGGGGAGAAGTCAACGTGAAAAAGGGGGAAGAGATTGGACTGATGTATCTGCAAGCCAACAAATGCCAAGAATTGCTAGCAGCCACCAGAAACTGAAAGAGGCAAGGAAGGACACTTCCCTAGAGTGTCCCTCTTTGGAGGGACCATGATCCTGCCAAGCCCTTGGTTTTAGATTTCTGGCCTCCAGATCTGTGATAGGATAAATTTCTTTTTTTTTTAAGCCACTGAGTTTGTGGTCATTTATCCTGTCAATCCTAGGAAACTAATACACTGTTGTACCAATAGATTCCCAAATCTAATGAGTTAACAAAATATATATGTATTGCTTACTCACATCATAATCTGATGTCTTGACAGGTAGGACTCTGCTCCGTGCAGTCATTCACCGACCCAGGTTATGTCCACCAGGTGGTCCTGCCATTCTCAAGAACTGGCTTCTAACATCTCTCAAAGGGAAAAAGGAGAATAGATGATCATACAGATGTTTTTTTGACCATGTGTGAAAGTGGCATACATCACTTTTACTCACAGCATACTCAGATGGCTAGGATTCAATCATAGAACCTCAAACTAATAAAAATGATGTATGAAAAAGTGTACTCTTCTTGAAAGCCAAGAAAGGCTTTCTCTGCCAAAGTCTGTACTTCCAATATGAAATATCTACTTCACTCTTACTTCTACACATAGAAAACACTAATGACCTCTCCAATGAGGTGGACGAAATTCATTCAGTCACTGCCTCCAACTCAAAGTCTAGAATCTTCCGACAATGTGTTGTCTTTTTCTTTGGGTCAGCATCCTATAACCTGAAAAGACTTTTTATCTGGTTCTACCCCCAAAACCCAATAGCATGACAACATTGTCATGTGAAAAGGTAAACAATGGGCTTCATGTAACAGACACTGGTATAGAAAAATTCGAAAACTTGCTTGGTGAACATTGTAAAGACTACGTATTTTGGAAGAGGGAGAAGTTTATTGATTAGATGCTAATTCCACTCTGCAAGAAACTCTCCTAGGGAGTGCCTGGCTCTGCCTTCTCTGAGGACTGCACAGATTTTGCAGCCTGCCTCTTAGTCTGCTAATGGTTAACATTACCCCCAAATCCTCCAGTGTTTTAGACTAAGCTCATGATTTCCTTTTTTAAAAAATAGTTTTGTCACAAACAATATCTTCTAATCTATCTTTCTTGTCATTTACATGGCCTAGTAGCCATACCTAAAGTTCTTTCTCAGATATAGTTCACAAATATACTCGTTCTTTTAATTCCTCATTCACATCTCTGACTCTATGCTTAATGCCAGCTCTTTTGAGGCTATCAGGAATTTTAGGAAGGATGGATCCCTGATCTGAATTTGGGCACAAAGCTGAGTCACTTCGTTCAACTGAAAAGTTTCATTGGATCAGAGACTTTCCTCAATTTTATTTCTTACTCTTTGGGATCTAGAAGGGGTTAGCAAGGCCCAAAAATTCTAGATTCTCATTCTCATTTATTTCTGCTTGCAAACTTAGCCACTTTTTTCTTAGTCTATCTCTTTCTTACAACATATTACCAAACACAACAGAAGCAACTAACCTATACATTGATGGCTTTGTTTTCTAAACTCTTCCCTTAGATCAAGTTCAGCAGGCACAGGCTATAGGTGATAGTTTACCAAATGTGTTCAATGAACACTCTGATGCCTGTCATGAGTCATGTCACAGTCAATGTAAGTTGCCCCACCTAATCAATTCAAACCTAGCCTTCTCCCATCTTCAGCACGTAGCTCCAGGAGACTGCAGGAGAGTAGTAGTGAGAATGCAAGATTGTGGAAGAAGCTTTCTGGCTGAGTCTGGGAATAGTATACATCAATTATACCCAAATTCTATTAGCCAGAATGCAGAGATATCTACCAAATATGAAAACAGGAGAGGCTAGGCATTATAGTCTTCTTGTATGCCCAGGAAAATGGCATGGTTTGGGGAAGCATATAGCATTGTTTCAAACCCAGGCTGCAGAAATCCCTTTTCTTTTTCTCTGTGGCTAAACAGTCTAAGGTAGTTCCAGTTCAGAGACTGGGGCTAGAAAAGAGTCGTGATCAATTCATTCAGACATTCAGAGACCAGGCTGCCAGAAGTCATGTTATCTTCCAGGACACCCTAGGCTTTGATATTCAGCCAATAGATAGTAAAAGAGAATGGAGAAGGCATGCTCATTTTTCAAATATCTGGACCATTAAATAATATACTTTGCTTCCAGCCATTTTATCCCATTAAAAACTAGTCATACAGCCCCGTTTTGATGCAAATGGAACCTAGAAATGAAGTCCTGAAATGAGTGCCTGCTTCCTAGCAATTATTCCATATGATGGAAGGAGGAGTATTTGAGGAGGGACAGACAAAGGGCCAAAAGTGCCTAAACATGAGTGAAGTTTCAAGAAAGGAGAAGACAGCAAGGCTGACAGGCTTGCCCACTTTATATTTTTGGCTAGGATTCGTGATTGATTCTTACAAAATTAATATTTTTAGCCATTATTTAAGGCTGTGATTACATGGATTAGTGACATCAATACATTTAATTTAATTATTTATTTAATTCGCTAATGTTTTTATAATCACATTGCCTCACTGTTTGGATGAATGGGTGACTTGCCTCATCAATTAGCCATGGGTGTGCCTTCTGGTGACCTGGGTGTAAGTGCACATGGCAATAGTGTGGCCTTTTTAGACCACACAGTGAATCATTTTTTCTTTGCATTTTATCTTCTAAAATGTAAATAATGATGAGCCTTTTCTGGGACTGAGACTAAGATTCCAGCAGCAGTAAATACCAGCAACAGTGGCAATTTCCACTTAAAAAATCCCCACAAGGTTAGCCCATGGTCTTAACTTCATTGGTAAACATAGCACCTAATGTCCAAGGCAAGCAGAAAGCTTGATGATTCATCTGCCTTAGCCACCCAACCAGCTAAATTGTATATTTTCCAAGAGTCATATCTATTTTTAAGAAATTATTTTGTATACAGTTGAAATATTGCAGAATGAAATGAAGTTGTTGTTTGAGTTGTTAGGAAGATTTATTATAGAACATTTCCAAAAAGCATTCTGTAGAATTCGTTGAGGATAAAATGATTGTAAAGGTTTGGGAAAGTATATAAAATTACGAAAAAATAAATCACCTAAATAATTCTACACTTTTCTTTCCAAGTATTTTTAATTTCTTATTTCATTTTAAGGGAACATAAAAGTATATTTATCAAAAATAGGGAAGAGTTGTGAGTTAAGCAAGAAAAATGATGAGAAATTCCAACCAGGAACTCTCCTCTACTGCCCATAGTAGTAGCAGACACTGTTGATGCTTCGTGCTCCATCCACAGCTTTTCTGTGTTCACCTGCACTTTCAGTAGACAGTGCCCAGCAGCTTTATAGCATGCCACGCCACACACCTGCATTCCTTTGACTCTGCCTGAGGATTTCTCTTAGAGATACAGAAGCTTGCTCAGTCCAGCGCCAAGGCCACCTAAAGTGCTAGGGGTTTAATGCTCCCAGGTAAAACTCTGATTCAATGAGGCATGGAAATCAATGAATCAATATATAGCCAGCTTTCTATCTTTTTTTTTTAAGGGTAGTTTTGAAATACCACACAGTTCCTCAGAGAATTTCAAATGTGATTGAATTTCAGTTTCCACAGCTAAACCTATACCTTGATGACTTTTCTCCCCTTCTCTAAATCATCTTCCCTACTTTATTCATTGTGCTTTCTTGGAGCACTTTCAAATAAGCCACTTACTTGTACTTTATCCTTATTTCAGTGTGTGCTTTGTGGGGAGCACAAAACAGGATACCCACCAAAGAAAAAGTTTGGCCGTATATGAAAATATCTACAGATAAATCTGTTAATGTATCCATTTCTTTCTCCATGTCTGTCTGTCCTGTAAATTGTTTAAGACAATTTCTTACCTTAACTGATTTCTTAGAGTAAATGATCAACTTCTAGTGCCAATCATGTTGGATAAGGTTTTGTTCAAAGGCTTTGTGAGATTCAGATGAGCAAAATGACTAAATACTCAGGTTCTGAATTCATATCCCAGCCCTGCTATTCTTAGGAAATATAATTTTGGACAAATTACTTATCCTTTCTTTCCAATTTATATTTGTAAAATGGAAAATAACTAATGATTGGATCTAGTTATTAGCTTACGTTATCATGAAGGTTAAATTGGCTAATGCATGCAAAAATACTAGTACTATTTAGTTTGTAAATTGCAGAGAGTAGATTGTTAGTTTTGACTTTTGAAGATGCCTTGAGCCTCCCAAAATGCATATTGACTTATGTATACCAGATGGATCTTTCAGAGCCTGTGGTACATGTCATAGCATTTTAGGACAGCAATCAGCTTTAAATTCTAGGGAGACATTTGATTAAAAACACCTGATTAAATGAATGTCTGTGGGCAATTAATTATATCCTCTTTTTGAAATCTAACAGGATATTGTGGGATGGCCCCTGGAAGACCTAAAAATCATTCTTCTTTCCTTTTTTTCCTCTTTTTTAAACCCTCTCATTCTATATTTTATTTTCTGGTCAGTGTGAGAATCAATATATTTGACTTCCTTCTCAACTTCTAGATTTTATAATTTACTGACATAGAATTTGATAAGTGTATTTGTTGTGGTTTTGTTTTTTAAAACTATGCATAAACAACATGAGACATTCTCTTCGTCTGGCTAGTGAATCTCTGCTGTTGGTTTAAACTGAGTATAATCACCAGCACACCCAATTTAGCTCCAAGTCTCTGCAAACTTTTGGATATTGTGCTGAGCAGATTTGGTGCAAATTCTATAGTGTGCTGTTTTTTATGTCACATGAACATTTTCTATGGGATCCACAGAATTATTTCAAAATGATAATGTCCTTGATCTCAAGGTATCTCAAATGAAGAGAACTTTTACGGATTAACATATAAAAGAACGTGGTTATATAAAGCCGAAAAAGTCACCATCTATTTTGGATGAAGCATTTATAGCTCATTTTATGCAAGCACTGATAGGAAAGTGCTAAAGTACAAGCACTAATCCAGGAGTGGTTTTGCTGTATAGTAGAAATGTGCTAGTGAGAAAAAAATTAGGGGCAGAAAGATTAGCTTTCTCTCTTTTGTATTTCTTAGTCATAGAAACCTGTATTAAGAAAAGAGATTTCAAGAGCCTTTGAACAAGAAGAGAGAGGAAGAATGACATAACTGAACAAGAGAGATGGCGAGCAGAGTTTCCTGAATGCTGTGAGCGGAACAATTGGACAGATGAGGGAAGTCTGTGACAATCCAGTGGAATCACGCAGTGTGTTTAAGTAAAGCTCCCTTTGCTCAAAATAAATTGTGAAAGGAAATTAAATTCTAACCACATCTTAGGCATAAAATGACCCTCTTTTCTCATCTAGCCTCATTCTCTGAAGGTATACAAGAATGTTTCAGGTACCTGCAAAATTGAAAGAGCCGACTATACTTTCCTTGTCTATTACATGTTGTTCTTTACACAAAAATAAGAGAAGAAAGCCTTCAAATTATCACAACAGTTCAGTTAGTAGATTTGATAGTCCTTGGGTGGGATATTTGGGAACAGAAAGTAGACTGTCTTTCTTCAGGATGATTACAGCCCAGAGCAGCTAAGTTCTTTTCGAAGTTTCAAAATGCTGGATTGCTTTAGGTAAGTTATCTAAGCTACCAATTATGTTTTAAATGTAATAAAAGCCAATCCTTCTACTCTTGGAGGCAGAGATGCTATAGCTTGCTTAAAAGTTCTTGCGTTATTAACGAATGCTAATTATGAGTAATGGAAGTCAAATTAGTTTTCATTTCTTGAATAGCTGTACTGTATTTGCAAAGAATTTTAGAGAAATTGAATTAATTTAAGTTTGTTTTAATTATAATTTGTTTTCATTACAGCCAACTGACAGGTGATACTTGCACTTGCTTGAATTACATCCACAGCTAATGTTTTCATGTTTGTAGCTGTATAAATTATTTTAGCTCAATGATAATATTTAGTCATAAAATAAAACATATAAATACTTTTAAAACAGACTGAAGTTGTTTATTCCCTAAATAGATTATTACCTATTGGGCATGCACTTAACATCTGTGATATCTAATATAAAATCCAAATTACCTTGAATACTACTGCTACATTTCATAAAGAGCTTACATTTTCCTCTTGTGAATCAGATTGTCTCATTTAACAAATGAAAATAAAGAATGCCACTATATTTTCCCCCACCTCACTGTTCCTTCAATTGTTATGTTATGTATATTTACTTTCAAAAGTGGTAGAACCTTAAAAAAAAAAAAAGGAAATTTACTTTCCTGGTCAACTCACCATAAAGCTACCCGGGGGTAGATATGCCTAATCCTAGATTTAAAAATAGAGTCTCTCTTTGGGAGGCCCAGGTGGGAGGATGGCTTGAGCCCAGGAGTCTGCGGTTATAATAAGCTATGATCACACCTCTGCACTCCAGCCTGGATGACAAAATTAATTAAAATAACAATAGTCTCTCATTGGATACACTATGAATGCTTATAGATCCAGTTCCAGCTCTATTCAGGTGAAATGCAGTGGAGAAAATAGAGAGAAGTGTAATTATCATGAGGGCATATTACATGCTTAGAACTAGTAATCTGAAAGGTACTTTGCTTCTTTTTAAACTCCCTTGGAAGCAGGGTCTCATGGAAAGAAAAAATGAAATCTTAGGTTATAGGAATTAGAGGGAGATAACTGGTTAGAGATTGTGGGATAAATCATCACTCATCTTCCTTGAAGTTTAAGTAGTATTTCTGGGGTTTCTAGGTATTTTTTCTCAATCAACATTTAATGTTTAACCCATTTCTATACCAAACTGGAAGATGCTTGCAAAGACTCAGCCTTCATCAGGGGACTCTAGCTGATTTCTAATTCTAGTGCTGTATAATCAAATTGCAACTCTGTCACATATTAACCATATGACCTTGGGTGGGCCTTGATTTACTAATCTATGATACTAGACTTGATTAATTTATTTTTAACTAGAGTTAACACTTCTTGCTGAATTAGAGTCTCAACACGAATGAGTTTTTTAGATGAATTACATTGACATTTATATCAACTTATCTTTGGGTTCTCTTTTTGTTTTTTTCATGTCATTATTTCATCTACCCATTTTAAGATGTTACCTTGATCAGATGTGTGAATACAGTTGATAAAAATATTGTGAAATTTGCTTTTCCCACAGAGTAGATATTTGGCATATAATAGCTCTAATAAGCACTTCTGAAAGCTTTGTCCTCCTCCATCTTCTTCTTTTCCTCCGTCATCTTCTCTTGTTTGTTTAACCTCATACTCCTAAATAAGAGATTACCAGCAGGTCAGTTGATTTTATTATTTTTTGCTAAATGTTTATTTACTTACATATTTTTTGTTAGTTTTCCCTGACAAGTAGGAAAGGAGCTCAAATGGAGCTCCTGATACAGGAGTTTTCTCTTTTGCTTATTGGATCTTTCTTTTGAAAACATTTCATTTTGATCCCTAAATACATTTCAAAATAATACTACATAGAAGAAATTGTAAACCATTAACTGGATAGGCATGTAATATATAAATGCATTACCTATAGACCTGGTATAGTGTAGTAGTGTATAATACTTTGACTCCAGGTATATACAATATTGCTTAGCAATTTGGACTTAAACAATCTTTGGAATACTTACAGTAGCCAAATAAAAGACATTTCTTATTTCTAATATGGTTTCATTATTTTAAACAGATGGTATATGATAGTATGAAATTCTTTTTCTAGGAGTGCTACTTTCCAATCTCAAATGGCTGTTAACAAAATATTTCTTATTATTCCTTAGAAGATAGTTTTAGTCTCACTCTCCCTGAAGTTTGCTTCTGGCACCTGCAGTGAACATCAAGAATATGTGTTTTTTGAAGACAAGAAATTGATCTCTTCAGTCTATGCTGTGGCTCACTGCAGGGTCCTTACTTACAAGCTTGGCTAGACACATTCCCCTATCCATGTGAACACCAGGCTTCAAGAATTCCTGTCTGAGCAGCATTTGCCTTTCTCCAGAAGAAGGAGTGGATAATGTTTAAGGACAAGAATAATGGAATCATGATTAACAGTGGATTACTTTAATGAATGAAAACAAAACTCCTTGGAGAAGAGATTTTAATAATGTTTTTGTTTCTAAGTTTCTAAGGCATTTCAGAAATATTAGTGGCACAGCCACTTCCTAGTGAGAATTGTCTTCCCAATAAATGCTCTCTACCCCCTCTGTAAAGGCACAGCCCATGGGTTTTATCATCAACTTAATTTCATGAAATATAACAATGTTTAAAATAGTCAAATTTTTTTGTCCACATGTTTTTCCAGGTCTATCAGAATCTTATTTCATTTGAGACAAAAATATGTCTCAAATATATGGCTGTTTCATTAGAGAAAAAAAGGCAATATGTTATCATTTTTGGATTTCTTTATGATTGCAAAATTGAATAGAGAGCTGAAATTATAATCTGGGAATTCTGCCAAAATCCTATTCTTGAGACAAATATTTGGGACCTGAGTTATCCCTACTGGTTGCCTTTACTGCTCACATTCATTTCACAACTACTTTTCTGCCATATCATTTTTCTTGAATTGATGTATACTTAAAGACACTCTTATGAGAGATAAATGTTTCTTTCTTAGTAGCTAGCTTTCAGGCATAGTACTATGTGCTTACACATTCACCTAAAAGCCCGTTTATGAAAATAGGCATTCGTAATACATTGGACTACCAGTTTTTTTTTTCTTTTTTTTTTAATGCTACTGCATGGCAATGGGATATTTACCTTGCTGGAAAAGGTTCTTGAATGCTATTGAAGTTTTATCAGTTTCTGTCTGACAAGAAATAGCTTGGGTTGCCTATGAATGGAATGGGCCAATAACCTAGATAAACATCAGATAATATGTGAGCCCTTAAGACACTTTTGAGATATGACAAAACATGTCAAGGTATGAAGGGAAACTATCTCAGTAACCTTCGAACCACAGAGTATTAGTTTTGAAAGATTAATCTTAATAGATTTTGAATCAATTTATGCCATTTGAACACACAATGAGACAGCAAGGTGCTTCTCTATTCTATTTATACTTCCTGAAGGTTAACTTTCGAAATGTGTGTGTACTTTGCATTTGGAGAGCTGTCAGATGATTTTTAAGACTAAAAAACAGATTAGATTTTGAGATTGTATTTCCTATCCCCACAGAGAGTTTACATTTGAGCAGAAAGTTGAGTTTTATATGTAAAAGTGAAATAAATTTTACGTTTTTATTTAATAGCTTTTGGAAAGGTAAGTAACACAGATTGCATTAGCTAAGCCACAGGTAGAAAAATAACTCTCTAAAGTATTTAAATACATCTTAAAAATGCTATACTCCCACATTACATTGGGTGTACAATTTAAAATACATGATTTTTAAGTCATGAAAAATATTCTGGGGCACATATTTTTACAGAAATTCTTGAGTTCAGCTTGTATGTTTTATGCATGAACACTTGCAGTGGCAAGCCAAAATGACTTATTAGAAAGGGTGAATTTTCTGTAAGCACCTCAGCATTTGGGTGATCTATGTTTTTGGAACAGCACTAGCTTAACTAGATGTGAGAGGGTTAGATATTTTGGGAAGTAGGGTCATTAGCATAATGTGGGTTCTTCTGAAGCAGGGGGAATGTAGGTGATCTAAACGCAATCAAGGTCACGAAGCAGCAGCTGATGTTCAAGTCAGCTAACATTCTTTTTGATTTAGGCCACCTTGATAGAAGGATTTTTTTTCTTTCAAAATGTGTGTAATGATGCTAAGTCCATTACCAGATTATATAAGGAAAGCGATCATTATACTAGCAAATATGCCTTTGTAGAGCCTATCCTGTGAATGTTTGTGATTTCACACATATGCAATTAAGATAGCAAATAAGCCAGTTTAAAGAAAAGGCAAATTCACTGTCACAGTATGAAGTCAATCTTTTTAGTTCCTAAAATTCCTTTCTAAGCAATGATCCTTAATGACAGTGGATAAGATGTTGTCTTTCCTAAGAGAGAAGCACTGACAAGATGAGATGGCTATGGCATGATTTGTGATATTTTCTTTCAGGAGCTTTTATAGTTAATAAATAAACCTAATTATAACTCACCCACAAGAAATTCTGACAATATAAAGTTGACGACTGCTAAGACTCAGCAGGTTTGTAATGTTTTCCAGCAGCTATTTTGGGCTACCTTATGAAGGGTGTGAAACGAAGATCAGTCAATCAAATCAGGGTGACATTCATTTATAAGACTTGTGAGAAGACTAAAGATAAGGTTTAAAGTGCAGTTCAATTATAAAACTGATTCAGAGAAACGATGTGGGCTAGCCTATTCATTTTCACTCCTTGTCCTCTAGGTCAGACATGGTTTGATGTGTAAGTCCAAAGCTGCAATTTGCAATTTAAAGAATTACTAATAGAAAATCACAAAGAGTGGAAAAGCCTAGTTTTTCACCTCTGCCCTCTGACATCATCGTGAGAAAAACATAATTTATGCCATTACCTTAAGATAATATTGCATGATTACATCTGAGGCTCATACAAAAATTAAAGATTGATGTGGATATAATATTTGAAAGAGGGGTTCAAAAGTTCCCTGAAGCCTGTCTCAGGTTATAAAACTTGCTTTAGAGGAAACTCAGCTGTAGGCTATTCTCTAATTTTTTTTTTTTTACCTGAAATAGTTTATCTGTAATTCTACACAATTTTATTTCTACACCCATATCAATTATTTTAGCCTTTTCTCATAGATCCTCTTTCCCAATCATTTCCATTGCTCTCCTTTGGACATGTTCCAAGGTTTCCACAACCCTCTTAGTAGTAGAGACACAAGCACCAGTAAGGATCTTTTTAGGAGCCAAGCTGAATGGAATCCCACTTGTTTTTCCCTCTGTTGCAACAACTCTGTGGGACTGTCAAGGAGAAAATAAATATTTGTTACTTTTGGTAATGAAAAAAGTATGTGTGACTCAGCAACACATGGGGAGCAGATGTGTTGAGTAAGAGCCCACTCCTGTGCAACAGACCTGTCACTAAGTGAGGCTATAAATAGAGAAAAAATTAGGAGAGAATAAACTGCATCTCTGATTCGGCTCAATCGCATTTAAACTAGAATTACTAAAGTTTTTGTTTTTGATGTAAGAACAATTCTGCTCTGTATAGATGTCTGGTCAACATGTGCTTAAATGAGCCAGGCAGTCCCTCCACCCCTACCACCCCACACGCAGGCAGTCTGAACAATGGGAGTCCTGGGGATGTTGAAACACATAGAAGTTCAACGAGTGGATATCTTGCTCTAGAAATTGCTGGATTGGCCTGATTATGTTGACCATCTCTACCTTTTTTGTTCTAGCAGGTGAGAACTGAAATTTTACCTTAGACTTGCCTGGGTGTTTTTCAAAGCGGAGGGTACTGACCTCCCAGTTGGTAAAGTAAATGCTTGTAAAAGACATGTTCTACTGGATCAAAGTCAGCCCTAGAAAGTTGGCCACATCTCTTCCCAGATAAAATTGCTCAGCCTCGGGGTTGGTAAGAAAGTGGATTTGGATTAATAAATAACTCTAAGAAATCAAATGTGTAGAGTTTACTAAAGACCTGCCACTTGGACAGTAAGTATCCTTTTTGCAGGTGTGAATTTCCTAGAAATAATTCACTTGCAATTTTGCAATATGACTTTTTCAAGCTCATATTGATACTTTGTTACTTACATCAGGGAAATTCAATGGAAAATATCTGCTCCTGTGTCTTATAATTTGCCAGATAAATTATCTCTACATATAACGATGGACTAAAACGAAGGCGGGGCAATTCTAATTGTCCTAGGACAAAGCCAACTATATTACCATCTCTTGAAGTCTAGAAGCCAGCCTTAGTCATCTGTGCATATGACAAAACAATATAATATTGTCTAGAATATAATCTATGCTCACCGTATATTTGTAGGATGACATGAACAATTCTCTCATAACTACCTACCATTAGAATGAGATTTTGACACTCTCTCCCAAAACTTAATTCTAGAATGTTATTGTCTCAAGACGATTCTTGATCTCCTTAGACCTATAACTTGAAAGGAAAAAAACTGAGAAGGCTGAATATTAAGGTGATATTTTGTTATGGTATCTCATAAGGTATGTCTTTTTTTTTTTTTTTTTTTTGAGACGGAGTCTCGCTCTGGCGCCCAGGATAGAGTGCAGTGGCGGCGCCATCTCGGCTCACTGCAAGCTCCGCCTCCCGGGCTCACGCCATTCTCCTGCGTCAGCCGCCGTAGCAGCTGGGACTACAGGCGCCCGAAACCACGCCCGGCTAATTTTTTGTGTTTTTAGTAGAGACGGGGTTTCACCGTGTTAGCCAGGATGCTCTGGATCTCCTGACCTCGTGATCCGCCCGCCTCGGCCTCCCAAAGTGCTGGGATTACAGGCGTGAGCCACCGTGCCCGGCCTCTCGTAAGGTATGTTCTTTTACTTCAAAATAAAAAATAGTATTAAATGAAATAGCTCTGGTGACTACATTGTGATGGAACATATTCACTGTCTGAAGCCAATCAGTAATGGAAACGTTACTTTGATATCTATACTGCAATAAAAAATTCACAATTTTTTTCTACATACCACATACAAAATGCTGATTAACTCTCATGTTGTTTAGGTAGGAGTCTCCGCTCCAAGGCAGAATTGATTAGAGTGGCGTTCTTTGCTTCTGCCCTCCCCTCTCCTCCTGCTTTTTTCTTTTTTACTTGATTGCCAAGACTGCTTATTCACTGAAAATTACACTTGTTTGAGAATGCCTTACTGATAGACATAGCAGGAACAGATAATTTGCAGAATCACTTAACTAAACTGCATTGCAAAGAAATCTAGCAGCCAACTTTTGTCAATGGCAGACACCTGAGTTATTATCCTAGGAAGAATTCTTGCTCCTCAGGCCTGTGAATGACAGGCGTTTTATAAGCTCTTTATCCAAATACTGTAAAGCTAAGGTCAATAAACCTTTGGGTGAAGTACAGTCAAGAATAATTTTATTTTCATGTACTTCATGGAAATCAAAACAAAAAAATACTCATTCTTTATAAAAGCAAGTTTCCCTTCTTATGTTTTACTCGTTTTATAGTCCTCAATTTTTCAATCCCCTCCCAATATCTTGAGTTAACTTCCAACTTCCCAGAACCTCACTCTTCTTTCCTCTCTCTTTCCTCATTTATCATAGGCACCAAACGATCCTAAATAAATATCTCTTTCTCATAATTTAATATACGATTCCACTGGCCTTACTTATAATACCATTTTTTCTTATTACATGGAAAAATAATAGGTCTCTTGCTGAGTAATAATACAAAATATTTATCCGTGTACAAATTACTTACATGCAGTATGGAAACACATTCCACCATAACTATTGCTTATTGACATAAAATGTCAGTTCCAAATCCAAAGTTTCACCTGCAATTTTAATGGTCGTTTTAGTTTTCTCTTAAGAATAAATACCCTGTTTCCTCACTGCTTCATTGTTAGCTCAGTTTTATTTTCAGGTGTTGATCTATTACTGAACCTTGCTGACATATTCACATGTGCTCTCTGATACCCCCATATTCTGTGGTACATAATATGTGACAACACCAGTTCCCCATCTGTTTTCTGTCTCTTCCCAAACCAAACCTTGCTCATGTTAAAAATTCTGTAACTGTCATCATCTTGGAAATGTCATGACATTCATGGTTCAATAAAATCTTTTCCCAGGGAGAATGAGAAATATATGAAAAGAGCTTACTAAATACAAACAATTTCCTTTAGAGGTTCAATGAATGAGTAAGAAATCTGTGTGAGAATAATTTCAGGAAGGGAGTGTTGGATGAGTGCAGAAAGGGACTGACAAGGCGGTTATGGGAGTTATAGGAGTGTTATAGGAGTGAGGGTTAGGTTATAGGAGTGAGGGTGTGGGGAGAAAGGGAGTTCAATTTCAGTTGCCTGCAAGACTTCTTCATCTTAGAGATTATTTTCCTTAAAGAAGTGCACGTGAAAGGATGAAGAAAGTGCAGAGGCTCTTTCTTCATCAGGGACTGTGAAGTGCAGAGGCTCCTCAGTGGCCACCACGTCTCTGCAGTTTACTAGGCCATACCAATATATAATGAGGTGCTTTGTATGCGCTGTGCATGAGAGAGAAAATCAGCTCACCAAATGACTTTTTTTGTGTGGGTAATGACTTACAGTCAGGGGGTAGTTTTGTGAATCTGAGGGAACATAAGGATTCTGGAAGGAGCGCTATGTGTCCAGGGAATGGAATAGAAAACAAAACAGGATTTTGATGCTCGTACTCTCAATGTCGCCCTAGAGCAAATAAAGAAGGGGAAGAATTGTGTTATAAACGCTGTGACATCAGAAGGATGAGCAAAGCAATTTTACAGTTATAGTTAGAAAATCATTAAACGCTGATGTTTAATAGGTAGTTGAAATGAAGAAGGTAAGCAGAATGTCAAGGTCCTTTTAAAGAGCTTAAAGATTACAAAACAAATAAAAGGTTCTGGCAGCTTCTCAGACACTTGCAGGCTGGAGAATTCACAGAGCAACAAGGTATATGGGTTTTTCTCTTTTCCTTTCCTTGAACTCAAAATGTGAACAAAAAGGGTACAAGTGTGTACAGCAACAATATGTCAAATGTGCCTGATGAGATCTTTTAAATTGACATATTTTCTGGAATCAAAGTAAAGTATTTTAGCTTATTACTTTCTGTGAATTTCAATCCAAACAATTCAGTTAGATGTATTTTGTCGAAGAAGTAAAAAAGAGTGAAGGTCAATCAAAGTCATAAGGTAGTTCTAAAATTCAACAAGATTTTCTCCAAGAGGCTAAGTTAATATCTTACACTTACGTGCTAAACATTACGAAATACATACTCTCCTACTTATATATTATTGATTAATGATATATAACAAATTAATTTCTAGAGTAAAAAAGAAGTTAAAAAACTAATAATCAAACTAAAATTAACTTTGATTTTCTCGGTAACATAAATATAGATACAAATTTTGCTTTTCTATCCTATGGTAAGTGGCAGTATTTTTATTTTGGAAGAGGGTCTAAAATTTGTAAGTTTTGAAATTTACGTCAATGGAAGGGCTATATCCTATTCCTTGTTTCTTTTGTAAAAATAAAACTGTAAGAAATTATTGCTTAATTTTATTTGAAGCAATAATGTAAATTATAAATGAGAATATGTTTATAATTTTATGTAAGACAGAGGCACTTAACTTTGATAGGTACTTTGGCATATTTTGCCTCTTGATTAATCTGGGAACTACATTTCCAGAATCCCCTTCTGCTTATGAGTCTGGTTAAGAGCTGGCAAAAAAAGGAACTTATGCAAAATTGGGAAGGTGGAGGTTAAACTCTCTGAACCTGGATGTGAAACTCTCCAAAGGTCATTCTGTGGTTAGATGTCCTTGCAGACAGACACATGGGGGCCTGCTAAGTTGTAGCTTGTCTTTTCTTTCTCCTGCTAACTGAGCAGGTCTTTTCAATTATTGTCCCTATTAACTAACAGGGTGGGTCCATGGCTACTACCACATGTATAGCTGTGGACTCACGGAGGTGATAGCTATACAAAATGCACAAGTTCTCATAGATTTCCCCATAACTTTACCCTTGGTGGACCCACTCATGCTTAGAAGTACTTGGCTTAGCAGACTGTTTTGTTAGTGACTCTTTCTCTGAACCTCTGTCTCCCATATCCAGTGTTTACTTCTCCAGGTTCTCCCACAATTGTGGATTATATATTTGAGAATAAGGTGACCAATATTTGCTTTATTTGAGTCTGAATAAACACAGACATTTTATTAGCATGTAGATATTTTCTGTATGAGTTGCCATTTTTAGTCTATATTTTAATTTCTCCATCTATCTCAAAGTACTTTGTGATTCTAAATGGCTATACACCAAGTTCTTCTTACAGATAGTTTTGTTCACCAAGTTTGTGGCTTTTACTACAATATATGTAGAAATGGATATTTAGAATATCATTAAAACAAGGTACTTTGTGATTCTAAATGGCTATACACCAAGATCTTCTTACAGATAATTTTGTTCACCAAGTTTGTGGCTTTTACTACAATATATGTAGAACTGGATATTTAGAATATCATTCTACATGGACAAATTGTATATGATCAGAATTGCTTTGAAGTGAATTGGTGTCACCCTGTAAACCAGGTACTTGTTTTGGGTAAATTGGAGCCTACTACTATTTTTTTTTTTAAATAACAAATGAAGCAATTAATTAGGCAATACTGATCAAAATTCTTAAAAATCTATTTATGTGCTAGAAAGTCTTCCCTTTTACAAATATGCCATTTGTCTCAAAAGGGAGACATATCTAAGTCATACACAGTCATTTTACTTAAATTTTGTGAAATTTATTGTTGTTTATCTTTGTCACCTGTGCATTCCATGAACTATATAAAATCTATACCTTTCAAAGTGATAAATTGTGTGCAGATTTTACAATACACATGGAGCTCTAACAATACCTATACTAGAGCATCTTTATTGACAAGAACTTGCTCTCAATCATGTAGGAAAATACACTATTGATGCAACATCACTGGGGTTCCATTTGAATCCTTGTGGTAGTTAAGTATCAGTGATTTGACAACTCTAATAGAATTTCTAAGTTCAAAGTCAATGGGATTATTGCATATGTCTGAAAGGCATTTAATAGATTTCATTGTACATCTTAAACACTTTTAAAGATACAAAATAGTACCTTTTATCTAGCTATGATGAGATGAATGAAAATTTGCTTATTAATGATTATAAGTGCTTTCAAATTACTTTTCTGTGAATGAGCAGTGCTATGTAAGTCTCTGTGGAGTTGAGCTTCTTTCCTGAGAAATTGGAGAAATAGGAGAAAGATTTGCATTATATTAATAATAAAAATAAAATTCAGATGCCAGAAGCAAGCCTACATATGATCTAGATATAAAAGTTGCCAAAGACTTTAAAGCTAATTGTGATGGAAATATTAAAAATTGAGAAATATATGAACAAAAATCAGTGTAAAACATAAATAATTTCAATAAAAATAGCAATCAATAAGATATACAAATTAAATAACTCATAATTTAAAAAATATTATGTACAATTGAATAACTCAAGAGATGAGTTTAACAGTCAGTTGCACAAAGCAAAAGGCAGGATGAATTAATTGAAAGATTAGTCAATAGAAAATACTGAATGCAGAGAAAACAGAATAGAAAGCAAAATAAAAAATAAGAATAGCATAAGAGACACATGGGCATATTAAAAGCCTTAATATAATTGTAATTGGAATTCCGGAAAGAGAGATTAGTCTCTTTCTGTGTCAGAGGCAATATTCAGAGAACAAACAATAAAGAATTTTCCAGATTTAGTGAAATATATTAACCTATTCCAAAAACTTAGCAAATCCCAGGCAGGACAAATACAAAGAAAACCATACCAAGAGCCATCATAGTAAAATTGTTGAGAATCAGAGGCACAGAAGAAAGAAACATTCAGAAAAACAAACAAAAAAGGACGCGTGGCTTTTAAAGGAACACTAGACTGATAGCTGATATCTTAACATAAATTATTCAAATCAGAAAAAAATTAAATGGTATTTCTAGAAAAAACTCTCAGCTAAGGTTTCTATCCCAAAATATGTTCCTCAATAAACACAGTAAAATAAATTTTGAAACAAACAAAACAGGCAATTTATTACTAGCAGACCAACACTAATAGACACACTTTTCAAGGGAGAAATGATCTAGATGGAAATGTGGAAGTGCTGTATAAGAGAATAAAGAACACAAGGCAACAGAAACATACAGGCAAATACTAAATTCTACAGACTACCGAAAAATAATAGTAATATCTTGTGGGTTGAATTATATGTAGAACTAAAAACCATGATTCTAATAATATAAAAGGTAAGAAAGGTCAACATAATTTACAAGTTCTATGTTTCCAGGTAGTATCAAGAAAGTAGTAGGAATACAAATTTTATTAGATTATAAGTCAATGATTTATGTTGTAATATCTAGCATAACCACTATAAGAAGTGTAAAAAACAAAACAAAACCCAAATAATCACACTACTTGAAAGAAAAAAAAAGAATAGAAATATTTGATCTTATCCAAAAGAAGTTAAGAAAGCAAAAGGAAACATAAAGTAGTTGAACTAAACACAAAACAAATTTAAGTGTGTAGATATAGACCAACATGTAATTATATTTTATGTAGATGGATGACATAGTCTAATAGACTGTTCAGATTGGATTTTTTTAAAAACATAATGACTGTAGTATTCTTATAAGAGAAACATTCTTTTTTTTATCAATATTTATTTTAAGTTCCTGGGTACATGTGCAGGATGTGCAGGCTTGTTACATAGGTAAACGTGTGCCATGGTGATTTGTTGCACAGATCCACCCATTGCCTAGGTATTAAGTCTAGCATGAGTTAGCTATTCTTCCTGATGCTCTTCCTCCCCCACTTTCTGCCCAGACAGGCCCCAGTTTGTGTTTCCCAACATGTGTCCATGTGTTCTTATCGTTCAGCTCTCACTTATTAAGTGAGAACATGTGGTGTTTGCTTTTCAGTTCCTGCATTAGTTTGCTGAGGATATCTGCTTCCAGCTCCATCCATGTCCCTGCAAAGGACATGATCTCATACGTTTTATGACTGTGTAGTATTCCGTGGTGTATATGTACCACATTTTCTTTATCCAATCTACTGTTGATGGGTATTTGCGTTGATTCTATGTCTTTGCTGTTGGGAATAGTGCTGCAATGAATATAACATGTGCATGTATCTTTATAAATAGAATGATTTATATTCTTTTGGTTATATACATAGTAATGGGATTGCTAGGTCAAATAGTATTTCTGTTTCTAGAACTTTGATCTTTGAGGAATCACCACACTGTCTTCCACAATGGTTAAACTACTTTACATTCCTACTGACAGTGTAAAAGTGTTCGTTTTTCGCTGCAACTTTGCCAGCGTCTGTTATTTCTTGATTTTTTAATAGTCACCATTCTGACTAGCATGAGATGGTATCTCATTGTGGTTTTGATTTGCATTAATATAAACATCCTTAATGTAAGAACACAGAGAAGTTAAAATAACCAAATGCAAAAAGAAGTTTCATAAAAATCCTAAACAAAATTAAGCAGGCCCAGCAATACTATCAGACAATCTGAAAAGCAAAAGTTGGTAGAGCTGAGGAGAGATATTCATAACAATATAGGGGCTAATCCAACAAGAAAATATCCCAGTCTTAAATCTGTACATTGCCAAAAACATATTTTCAAAATTTACAAAACAAAAATCAACAAAACTAAGAGGATAAATTAGCAAATCTACTATTATGTTGGGAGATGTTAACATACCTCTCTCAACGGCTAATAAGGCAAAAATATTAAGCATATAGCATGCTGAGCAACACAATTAACAAATTTATCCTGATTGACATACATAAAAAGCTGCAACGAATAATGACAGAATTCACATTTTTTTCAAGCGCACATGAAACATTTACCAAAATTGTCCATTTGCTGCCACAAACAAAAACCTCAATGAATTTGAAAAGATTAAGATAACACAGATAATGTTACATGACCATGATCATATTATTAGGATAAATAACAAGAAGACAACTAGAAAAACTCCCTGGAAATCATACAATATACTTGTAAATAATTCATGAGTCAAAGAGAAATTAAATTCAGAAATATAAAGTATTTTGAACTGAATATGAATGATGACATAGCATCATAAAACTTATGAGATGTAGATAAAACAGAACTCAGAGGTAAATTGATAGCCTTACACCTAGGCAAGCAATAGCACTTCAAAGGTAAGGAAAGACCTAATAAACCTAAGAGCAGAGGACAATAAAATATCTCATGCCCTTTCTGTTTCACTATCCACTACCTGCATCTGCCAAGAATCACTATTCTAACATTATATGCTAGTTTTGTCTGTTTTTGAAATTTATAACGGGATACCATATTTACTTATGTGCTTATGACTTTGCTCAATATTATGTTCATTAGATTCATCCATGCTTCTGTATGCATCTGTAGCAGTATCAATATGGTAAATTAAAATCATATTCTTTTCTAATGTTCATTCTTGAATTCCTAGGATGCTCTCAGTTCAGTTGTAATGTACTCTTTTGTACACTGAAAGAATCAGGTATTTTTTCGTTTTTTTCTTTTTCTTTTATTATTATTATACTTTAAGTTTTAGGGTACATGTGCACAACATGCAGGTTTGTTACGTATGTATACATGTGCCATGTTGGTTTGCTGCACCCATTAACTCGTCATTTAGCATTAGGTATATCTCCTAATGCTATCCCTCCCCCCTCCCCCACCCCACAACAGTCCCCTGTGTGTGATGTTCCCCTTCCTGTGTCCATGTGTTCTCATTGCTCAATTCCCTCCTATGAGTGAGAATCAGGTATTTTTTCAAGTGTTATTTTAGTTTTGGGAGTACAGGTTGTCAAATTGCATGTCACTAGTGTAAACAACACGTCACTGGGGTCTGGTGATTTCATCACTCAGGTAGTGAGCATAGTACCTGATAGGTAGTTTTTTGACCCTCACCTTCCTCCCACCCTCCATCCTCAAGTAGCCCCCATTGTTTATTGTTCCCTTCTTTGTCTCACATGTACTCACAAGTGGTAGCACTTATGAGTGAGAACTCGAGGGATCTGGTTTCCGTTTTCAGGTTAATTTGCTTAGGATGATAGTCACCAGCTGCATCTATGTTGCTGCAAATGACATGATTTCACTTTTTGTATGGCTGCATACTATGGCATCTACATGACATGCAATTGACAACCTGTACCCCCAAAACTAAAATAACATTTGAAAAAATACCTGATTCTTTCAGTGTACAAAAGAGTACATAGTATGGCATAGTGAATATGTACCATATTTTCTTTATCCAGTCCACCATTGATGGGCATCTAGGTTGAGTCTATATCTTTGCTATTGTGAATGTGCTGCAGTGAACATACGTGCGCATGTGTCTTTATGGTAGAACGATTTATATTCCTTTGGTATATACCCAGTAATGGGAGTGCTGGTTGAGTGGTACTTTTGTTCTAAGTTCTTTGAGAAATCTCCATACTGCTTTCTGTAGTGCCTGAACTAATTTACATTCCCACTAGCAGTGTATAATTGTTGAAAGAATTAGTTTTCTAATATTAAGAATTTTTCTTGCATTTTAAGAAATCACACCTACTTCTCATTCTGCCCTTATGTAATTTTCACATTAACGTAAGGCCCATTGCATAAAATAAATTCTCTCTTGAGTCTCAGGGACAAGTTTTTAAAGGAGGAGATTATTTGTTAATTTGTGGTTTTGGAGAACTCGTACAGGCACACCTCAGAGATACTGCAAGTTTGGTACCAGACCACCACAGTAGACCAAATATCACAATAAAGTGAGTTACAAGAGTTTTTTGGATTCCCAGTGCATATAAAAGTTATGATTACACTATACTGTAGTCTAAGTGTGAAATAACATATCTGAAAAAACAATGCTCATACGAAAAAGTGCTAATAATCATCTGAGCCTTAGGCAAGTTGTAATCTTTTTGCTGTTGGAGGATCCTACCTCAATGTTGATGGTTGCTGACTAATCAGGGTAGTGATTGCTGAAGGATGGAGTGGCTGTGGTCATTTCTTAAAATAACACAACAATGAATTTTGCCACGTAAATGGACTGTACCTTTCACAAAAGATTTCTCTGTAGCATGTGATGCTGTTTGAAAGCATTTTACTCACAGTAGAACTTTTTTCAAAACTGGAGTCAGTCCTCTCAAACCGTGCTGGTGATTTACCAACTAAGTTTATGGAATGTTCTAAATCCTTTCTTGTCATTTCATCAATGTTCACAGCATCTTCACCAAGAGTAGATTCCTTCTCAAGAAGCAACTTTCACTGCTCATCCAAAAGAAGCAGCTCTTCATCCATTCATGTTTGACCATTAGATTGCAGCAATTCAGTCCCATCTTCAGGCTCCACTTGTAATTCAATTCTTTTGCTATCTCCACCACATCTGCTGTTACTTCCTCCACTGAAGTCTTGAACCCCTCAGTCATCCGTTAGAATTGGAGACAAAATTATCGCAACTGTGAGGTTGCTACAGGCATCTAGTGAATAGGAACCAGATACACTGCTCAATATCCCACAATGTATAGGGCAGCTTCTGAAAACAAACAATTATTAGTCCAAATCATCAATGGTGACAAAGTTGAGAAATACTGGTGTAGACCAATTCAATTTCTCTAATGGTTATAGGTCTTTTATGAAATATATTTGCAAGTTGTCTTCTTCTAGTAAGTCTTTTAATTAAAAGTTTATATTCATTGGCTAACTTTGTTCTTAGTTTTTTCTTAGCATTTTAAGTCTGCTATAATTGTATCACTGTTGCTATTTATTGTTAGTATTGTTCATTTTAGGTGTCTGCATTGGCTAATGCCATGTGCTAAAGGTATTGTAATCAAACTGGTGCTGTGTTTTAATATTAATTTTGTACTTTAAGCACCATAGAGGTTGATATTTTGATTTGAACTTCAAATCCATGTTAGGTTCACCACTATTTTGGATTCTCAGATCAGTTCTTTATTCACCTAAATTTCAGGGAAAAGCGTAAGTTTACTTATAGTCCCTCTTTACCTACACGTGTCTACCCTTTTACTGAGGGCGAGTGTCTCAGCTTTGTGGCAGACTATCACTAATAATCCATTCCTTTCTCAGACACAGAGTATTAGCTACATCTGGGCATTAAAATCCAAGATCCTTTGTTAAGGAGAGGAATTAACTGTAGCTCACTCCACCCCAGCAAAATTACCAGCTCATGTAGTTCTCCCCTAGTTTTTGTTCCTTTTCCAATTTTGGTTTCTGAGGATATTTCACAAGTATAATTTAAATATTGGCTATGCAGTTAAAATATGCAATAAAATTTTATTCCACATTTGTAGCTGTTTGGTAGCAGCTGAGTTTTCAGATTATTTTGATCATCATATTGCTGAAAATGGGAATTACATCATCATTTAAAATAAATATTTGCATTTTCATGAGTTATTTAAAGTACATTTATAATAATTCGGACTCAATTTATATTTGTCATGTTACATGCCATTTCAAGAGGGTTCTTTGATTTCATAATGTATAGCTTCTGTAATAAAATAAGAATAACATCTATGAAATATTTGTTGGTGGAAATACTTTTATTAATGTTCTAAAACAAAAAGAGTCATCATCAGGCCCTATTCATTTTCTTATGTCAAATTAAATATATATGCAAGTTACCTGATGTTGAAGCCTTTGTTTTTTTAACTTGTCTAGAGAAATTCCCATTGTAGTAGGCAACTCCCTTCTCGTTGTGAATTTTGGTCAGTCCTGAAAAATACAAATAATGATAAGATATTTTGCTATTCAATGAATTTATTTAGAGACTGAAAAATGAAGTCCTTATATCATTAAGGTTTTTGAGTTACCAGCAACAGAAAGTTAGTCACTAACTTAAGAACAAATGAATGAATTTAACTAATGTGTGTTAGCTCAACAGAATAAAGAAAAATCTGAAGTCTTGGAAAAGTCAAGATCCTTGTCTGTTTTAGGTATTTGGATTTTAAGAAGTATTGCATAATCTCTGCAGAATTTCCGGGATGGAACAGCTTCAACTGTTTTCTGTCTTTGTTACTCAGGTTGATTGAAATTCTTGGGAGAGACAGTCAGATTGACCTAACTTTGGTCAGATGCCCATCTCTTTTTAGTGGAAGAAGATAATCTTTACTGAAAGTCTCACTAGAATTCATAAGGGTAAGAATTAGTTTCTGTTATCACTCAGATACGGTGCCAATGATATTGAATACTAGAACTACAAACTATTATCCTCATAGAACAATAAGCAATTATTGCTTGCTTATATACCTGTGAGTTTGCTGGGGTTTGGCTTATCTTAGCTGAACTCACTCTGGCTTGGCTACAGGCGAGGTGTTGTTTTAGCTCATCTCCACATGTCTCTTATTATTCTAGGGCCTGTGTGCCACCAGAGATATCTTCTGTTCATAGCAATGGCTAAAGAACCCTGGAGGCACTGGTTCAAGTACATTTGAAGCCTCCCTGTCATGTCTGCTTACACTCCCATTGATGAAAGCAAATAACACAGCCAACCAACGAGGTAGGGAAGTATAATCTGCTACTGTTGAAAGAACTGCAAAATATATAAATATAGAGAAGGGGAAGATTGGGAATAAAAACATAATGTAGTCCAGTTTCCTGAAGGGAAATCTGTGTGCTTTAACAAAAGATGCACAAAAAGATATATTTCTGGAAAAAAAAAACAAAAAAACCTCATATGTACACTGCAGTGTCTAAGAAATGACTTAATAAGTACATTTGATTACAAAGTGAGTATGGACAAAATTGGGAAAATCAATTTTTATTAACTGCATTTTAGAAAAGGAAAACATTTTATTTCTTTTTAGTAACACATAATTTAATTGTATAACACATACAGATTCCAGTTAAGCCTCTTTCAGTAGGAGAATCTGGTAATAGAATTATCAAAGAACAACTTGGCACAGATAGAGCTGAACCTAGAAGGCATCAGAATACTTTCGCCTTTGTTTTATCCACATGGCTTCCTTTATTTTGAAAACATTTATACTGAAAAAATCAGATTACAATGTGTATGATTTCAATCATAATGGGTAAAAGGGATGTTGTTTATTTTAGGAATCTCTGAGATACAATCTTGAAGTTTCTTCACTCACTAACTTTATCAACCAATTCTCCATTCTGCTTTAGTTTTCAAATTCATAATAACATACAGAAAAATCATGGGGCCATTCTAAAGAAACTGCTTGTGAAAAATGGCAGGTTACATTTAAGGTAATATGTAGATACTTATCCCTTAAGGGAAGTATTTCAATTAAGTAAGGCGGAGGGAAATAATCTAAGAGTTTAGGTGGGGAGGGATGAACGAGTCAGAAATGTGAAGACTAGCACTAAAGAGTATACCTCTTTAACAAGAAAGCAAAAATCTTACGTTCTTATAAATGTATATTCTTCTAAATTCACTTACATGCTGATAAATTAAACCTGTGTTAGTTCATGAAACGGTGCTTTAATTGCCTAACTTCTGCATACTTGAGGTGTGTTACCCTTATTAGAATTGTTCTCTATTGGACTTCTTGTTCACTCACCATTTCCAAAGTGATGGGTTATTCCTAAAACAATTCCTTAGGGGTCTTCTCCTCTTAGTCCACCAATATCTGGAATCTAGACCTAATGTCTAGGAAAGTGCCTAGCACAATTAAATGTGCTCTTTAAATTTTAGACAAAGAAGCAAAGCAGAAAGGAAAGTATCCATTTACAGTGTACCATGAAGGGAAAACATATGCCACAAGTGCCCATCTGTGGAGAGTCTGAGTTTCCCCAGGAGTTCACAACACTGTGCACTGTTAGATGAGAGGACTTGGCAGTAGATTCTCATTTCAGAGATCCAGAGTTCTTGTTTGTTGTGACTGTCTCCTCTTGGGCTTGTCTGCCTTTTCCTTCTTCTAAGCATGACAGTGATATCAGCTGAATTTCATTCCAACTCTTCTGAAATTGGACAGCTTTGTATTTCCCCCTTGGTTCCAAGGATCAAATTTAAATGCTATTTTAGCCTCTTGCTGCATAGGGAGCCTACAGGATATATTCTGCCTTTGCCATAGAGAACAGGCCTTTTCAAACATGTGGTAGAAAACCTGAGGGGGTTGGTTGTACACTGGAATTGGCCAGCGTACCCAGCAGCTTGCCTAGCCCTTGTAGCAAACATGTTAATTCAAGCTTAGTTATGCTAAAACCTCAAGGCTTGTTCTTTAAAAATTAAATTGGTACTTCCACACAATTATTGGCTGAATATAATTTACACTGAGGTCCTAACTAAAGCTTCGCCATAGCTGTGAGAATAGTTAAGCACAGACCAGCTATCTTAGTCTGAAAAGCTGCCCCTGGCATGGGAGAAGTAGAACTTTCGTTCACATGTGTTTTGCTTTGCCATATGTGAAACTGCAGTTATGGCAAAAGACTGTTTCCTGAGTAATATTTCAGAGCTCTGGACTACTGTCTTTTGGGAATGTTCTACCTGCAAACTGGCTTATCAACTTTGGTCAGGGAAATTGTGTGGGTCAAAACTTGTATTTTACATGATCCAGAGTTATTGCTATGTTTGAATTCTCATTATTTTGGTCTCCTCCTATGTTTGGATTGGTGTTAACAACCTAATATGTTAGGTTGAACCACACTAAATTGTCATTATTCAACCAGTTTTGATCGACAAAGATGACATTTTCACATGGCTTAACCTAATAGCTTTGATTTCTAAAACCATTTAAGTCCTATTTTATTCTAGCAATCTAGATATCATAATCACTAAATTATCAATCAGCTGGTGAATATGAGTGAGAAATATAGTGAGAAAACTGGCTCATCTTGAACTTTCCCTTGTTGAAGTCCTAGAGCTTTAGGCCACATTTTTGTTTTGACTGCTGGAGTCCTTCAGAGAGAAACGGGGTTTTCATGCTCCTTTTTTTTTTTTTCTTTCTTTCTTTATATTTACCAAGGCGGGCATCCTGAGAATTAAAGACTCCTTTCCCTTCCCTTTCTCTGGCTTCTCTCTTTCAAAGTCCTCATTCTGTTCTGTCTTTTTAATTGATAGTTTTGAAATGGATTTAAAAAATGATTTTTCAAGACAGAGTTCTGAAGAAGAACCTCGGTTTCTCTTTTCCTAAGTCCCAGAAACCAGAATAAGCCCAAGCAGATGGCTCTTGCTCAAGAGCCAGTCTACTTCAGTAGACAGTTCAGCAAAGGCTGCCACTGAGTCACACAGAGCCCTCTTTTTACTGACAGTGTAATCTTGAAATGTTACCTAACCTTTCTGAGTGTCAGTTTCATCATTGGTAAGATGGAATAAGTACCACCTACCTCCCAGGACTAGTGCAAAGATTAAATATATAATATATAAGCCATGAAGTGTTGTGTTTTGTTTGTAATGTACACTCAGTAAACGTCATCTCCTTTTCATTCCCCTAGGTTCTTTAGCCTCAAGACAAATCTCAAGGGGAAGGCTATGTAATTCCAGAGTCTGTCTTCTTTTCTGTTACTAATGGGGACATTGCAGGAAATCTTATCTTCTGCACTTTTTTTTTTTTTTTGAGACGGAGTCTCGCACTTTCACCAGGCTAGAGTGCTGTGGCGTGATCTTAGCTCACTGCAACCTCCACTTTCCGGGTTCAAGCAATTCTCCTGCCTCAGCCTCCCGAGTAGCTGGGATTACAAGCACATGCCACCACACCCGGCTAATGTTTGTATTTTTAGTAGAGACGGGGTTTCTCCATGCTGGCCAGGATGGTCTCGATCTCCTGATCTCATGAATCGCCTGCCTCGGCTTCCCAAAGTGCTGGGATTCTGCATTCTTTTGATGAAAAAGTTCATTGCCCTAGTGGTGGGATTGTGTTCTAAGATGGTTATATTTTATGCCCTTGTTGTTTTCCAGGGACTTCCCTGAAAAATTTGAAGTAGATTGTGGAGTGTGAAGGAAAGGGGACTCCCGATACTACTTTCAAAAATCAGGTCCAAAATTCAAGAAAGAGTATTTGTGAATATGCACACTCCCTTATTTTAAAACGCTTTGCAATATAATACGTTATACTATTAAATTGAAACTGCTAGTTGTAAATATTGACATTTTCCAAATGCCTGGGGTTGCACACAAATGCTGATTCGCATGTAGACGGGTGTGGGTATGTCTAGTTTCTAAATCTGAATGTCTTCTTGCAGATTGTTAAGGACAAAGGGAGATGAAAAACTCCTAATTCAGTGATTCTGATTATAGAATGTATAAGATATGGAATTTTTAAAAATTAATTAAATATTTTTTGAATATCTGTTAAGAGTCCAGTGCTATGCTAAGAGCACTTTTTCTCTTTTGCTGTTCCTTGTTCTGGTCTGCAATTACCTGTGCTTCCTTACCCAGTCTCTTTTGGAAAAGCCCTGAGAGACCTCCGTTGGCTATCTGGGAAGTTTCTGCTAAGAAACAAAGAAGTCCCTGTGTTGTACCTCTAGGGAACAGAAATGTGAGGGATGATGGCTAAACTGGGTGCAAACACAGCTATAGAGCTGAGTGAACTGTCAACTGGAAATAGCTCCTTCCTAATTCTAATGAATTTTATTTGTGGAATATTGCCTCAACTACCAGTATTGCTTTGGGAAAATTCTGTTCTCTTTGGCAACACAAAGGAACCTCACAGTACAAAATGTAGGGATGGAAAGTCCAAAAATCTATTATGTTTATTGTTCATGTCATACTTTTTTTCCTGCAGACTTTTATTTTCTCAGCCCACAAGAAGAGCTGAAGAGAAGCAAATTTTTCAATTTAAGGCTTGAGAATACAATTTACACATGTTATATATAACATTGCCAGAGGCAGGATTTAAACACTCTTGGATTTCTGTAACTGGTGTCATGGTAACATAGTGGAGGGCTTCTGTGTAGTTTCAGGTATTTTACTTGTATTTGCTTTTATTTTTATTTTTCTCACAATGGTAGATTCTTCTGAAAAGTTAAATGAACTTTAGTATAGTATTAAATTTACTACCCAGTTCTTCCCCTAGAAAATACAGCAATTTTGTCACTATGTGAGTATTATTGCCAGGATATACCTGCTAATTTGCTGATGGCTCATTTTTAAAAGATTTTATAATATACATTCCATTATTGCTATTGAATATAATACTGTGTCTCTTACATTTTACATAAATGACTCGAGAACATCCACTTTGGTGCAATTATTTTACTAACACAATTAACTACAATATATGACATAGAAATAATTTTTTACTTAAAATCAAGGGTATATTTTCAATCAAAATCCTTTCTACATTTAGAGAATTGTATTCTAACCAAAGTATAATGGAACCAATTGTACTTTTACCTAATTTGCCAAAATATATTCTTTAGATTGATCATTTTATATTTAAAAAGTGAAAATATTCCTTTGTAGACATTTTCATTAGTTGTTGTTTTATAGAAACTCTTGGTACAATTGTTGATCTCATTTTGTTACTAGTGCATTAAATATATATGGAGATTTGCATGTTAGCTAAATGTTGCTCCGTGGATTTGTGAGGGTCAGGTACTAGAATATACACACATCTTCTTCACAGGAAAATATTAATTTATTCTACTTCATTCTTTTCAGATTATTTATAGTTATTGTCTATTGAACAAAATAAAAATAATTGACCGTTATAAATGATTTTGGTAAAATTGCATTCCTATATCTTCAGTGTCTCTGTAGCTTCTGGTGTGTAACAGTGGTATTCTCAGGAATGGGAATGTGAAGGTCAATATGATGAGAAAGAAAAAAGTCAAAATGATTTGTGGAATGGTTTTGTTGTGGGAGAAGAGATAACAAGGAGGCTATTTTACTGACAGAGTTATAGGATGGATGCAAATGAGAACAAATTTTGTATTTGCTATGGACAGATATTTGAGAATGATGAATCATAGAACATTAATTAAGTAAAGCAATGGGACTCAAAAGAAATGGAAATTTCAGAGAGAAATGAACAGATATGTGTGGTTCCCCAGTCTCTTCTACTTTGTTATGGTGGCTTACAATGATTCCATTAAATCCCACTGAGAAACAAACATAGAAAAAAAAATAGGTCATTTTGTAATCTAATAATACTCATTTTATTTTAGTATCTAGTATTCTAGATCTAGGTCTTGGACTAATTCCCAATGGACATTCCACATACTTTTGTAAACTCTACATCATTCAGCAAGAATAGCCTTTGTGCAGCTAAGGCCGAGGACATAGTCACAAAGGTATATGACAAAAATATATGTTGGGTTGGTGAGGCAGAACCTCTAGCCATTACTAATTTCGTTTAGAATAGGAATTCCTCCAAAGAGCTCAGTCTCAGTAGTTAGGAAGCAGAATCAAATTTAAACCATAAGTACTTGAAAAAGTTCTATTAAACATGATATTTATAAATAAAACAAAAAATTGGGTGGATATAGCTGAGCACATTATATGAAATAGTCTACATGTTGATGCTAATGTTGATTACTAGGCTTTCATTACAAGAATATTGCTGAAGTCCCTGTCCAAGTGTAGCTGAGACATTAGTATATGGGAACCTGGTTCCATATTTGATTAGCCTCTGGTACAAATTGTCTCTAGCATCCCATACTATTTTAAGCTTGTTTTTGTCACTCCTCAATATAATGCTAAGTTGTCTATCAGAGAGAGCCTAACACCTTTAAGTGTCATCTGTATAGGCATTTACTTATCAACAGAGGTTTCATAAATTCTATTAATATAGTTTAATGTTTACCAATGCCATTTGCTATTTCATAAATTCATACAGTGCAAGAAATGCTGGAAGTATGGAGGACTGTCTCTCCTTACCAGAAAATAGGCTAATGCTTACTGTAAAACATTCTTCTAAAAATACTCAGTGCTTGTGGTTGTAGTCTGAAGTAGGAGTTTTAAGAGACTTTCCTGACTTTTTTTTTTTAAACACAATGGAAATTTATTTCTTGTTCACATGAAGCCCCCTTCGTGTTTCCTAAGAAGCTTCCCAGATGAGTTTTGCAGACACAACAGACCTTTCTTTAGTGTCTCTACCTGAATTTTCATGGCAGAAAATAGCCTCTAGTTGTTGTATAGCTCTAAAGGTTCTCATTTCTTCAGATATACATTATATTGTATACCCATGATTCCTTGCCTTCTAGTTTATCATTTAAACAATAAGGGCTAGGGTTAAAAATGCTCTTTTTACAGCCCAGTGCTGTCTTATTTGGCTTTTATTACAGAACTATTTTATTTCAGCTTAATTACAAATATTTACTAATGACATACCTGTGTGCCATTTGATGGCCAAAAGTATATTAAGGAGGATTAATATTAATTGTATAATATAACAACTGGAGTTACTAAATGAAGCATGATAGTGAGACATATCAAAAAGAGTATAGCAGACACAGACTGGAATTTGTTGGTAGTCTCAGTAGGGAAGGATGTGTTTGTATCTTGTAAGATTTCTATACTCAGTGTGGAGTGTCACAAATGAAGTGATACCAGGCTCTTGTAAAGCACAAGAGAAAAACCGTTAAGATGATAAGCTTAAAATATAACACATGAGTTAAATGAATATATAAATAGAGTTAGGATATCTGGCTTTATATTATTTTATTAGGCAATTATTTAGTTAGGCAATAATGCAAGAGACTGAGTAGCTGTATCTTGACAGGGACATGTATGTTTCTATAGTAGAACTCTCAAAGATTCTCATATGCTGGGAAAAAATGTGCTTGATTTTTTTCTAAGTTTGAAGAATGGGCAAATCAGTAAGCTCGAACAAATAAAATTGTTGTTGGAATCCTAATATTTGCAATTGTTCTAAATGAAGCGGAAAGAGAGGCCAAAAGACTCATATCTTGTTTCCTCTTCCCATGGTCTACCTCCTTGTTCCCACTCACCTGAGAAAATACAGTTGATCATATCTGTAGCAAGGAGAGCACTGCCAATATTTTGTTCAAGATGGTTTCTTAGTAAAAAGTTGCTGATGATAAAAATGAGATCTGTTAATGCAATGCAAATTGCATGGAAGGCCTGTGTTCTTGGTGGCATTTATTTATTTTGGCAATGATTGTTCAAGCATTGCTGTTATAATTAATTAAATCTCCATTCAGAAATATTTATTACAAGTTTGGCTGCCAACAACTTTTTATTATGATTATTTCAGCTAAATAGAGGGCTTATGATCTAAGATCACATGTTTTGAAATCACTTATATAAATTAATTTTATAAATACATACTGACTGCATGTTCTAATTTGTAAATAGGTCAAATGATTCTTATCTCCTGAAAGCTCAGATTTACTATTCTAGATTGTAAGTTTTCATTATTTTGTGTTTGATAGCAGCTATCAGCTGAACTCAATTGTTTTCTTTTACTGGATATTTGAAAAGAAAATTGTTGGTTTTCCCTTCAAGTAAGTAAGCAAGCTAAGTATCATTTAGTATTCTTAAGCTTCTATGTGAGGTTGAGAGTCGTACAATAGTGTTCTGAAATCATGATTTCTGCAGCACGTCATCATCATAATCATTCATATTTATTAAGTGCTTCTAATGTAACAAGCTGTCAATCTATCTTCACAGCTATATCTATGTATCTGAAACCAGAGTTTATATAATCACAAATTAGGTAGATAAGTGATAGAAAAAAGTCATCCCAAGAAGAGATGAGTAATAATAGCACAGTGGTTGATACTGTGGTCAGTCTTAATGATTCGCTTTCCTCTTTGGGGTCTTTGAGGTCTGTGGGCACGTGAACATGTGTTTTTACTTTCTGCTTTCTCAGCTTATCACTATAATGGGAACAACTCTTTTATTTTATTTTATTTATTTATTATTATACTTTAAGTTCTAGGGTACATGTGCACAACATGCAGGTTTGTTACATATGTATACATGTGCCATGTTGGTGTGCTGCACCCATTAACTCGTCATTTACATTAGGTATATCTCCTAATGCTATCCCTCCCCCCTCCTCCCACCCCACAACAGGCCCGGGTGTGTGATGTTCCCCTTCCTCTGTCCAAGTGTTCTCATTGTTCAATTCCCACCTATGAGTGAGAACATGTGGTGTTTGGTTTTTTTGTCCTTGGGATAGTTTGCTGAGAATGATGGTTTCCAGTTTCATCCATGTCCCTACAAAGGACATGAACTCATCCTTTTTTATGGCTGCATAGTATTCCATGATGTATATGTGCCACATTTTCTTAATCCAGCCTATCATTGACATTTGGGTTGGTTCCAAGTCTTTGCTATTGTGAATAGTGCTGCCAAATAAACATACGTGTGCATACTCTGGGAACAACGCTTAAAAATCATGGCAGTCGCCCAGAGCAGTGGCTCATGCCTGTAATCCCAGCAGTTTGGCGGGCCGCGGTGGGTCACTTAAGGTCAGGAGTTCGAGACCAGCCTGGGCACCATGGCAAAACCCCGTCTCTACTAAAAATACAAAAATTAGCCAGGTGTGGTGGCGCACTCCTGTAGTCTCAGCTACTCCAGAGTCTGAGGTGGGAGAATTGCTTGAGCCTGGAAGGCAGAGGCTGCAGTGTGCGGGGATTGGGCCACTGAGCTCCATCCAGCCTGGGTGGCAGAGGGACTCCTTTTCAAACAACAAACCAACAAATAAAAAATCATGGCGATTTTTTTTTCTACAAAATAAACTTACTCAAGAAACAGAATAAACATTCACATTTTTTTTTTATAAAAACTTATGTTTGTAAGGAGTTAAAAAAGAAGGAAACAACATGAGATAAGAGTGCACAATGCATAAAACGGAATCAAAGTTACTGCATTAAAACGATGGAGCAATGAGGCCGGGCGCAGTGGCTCACATCTGTAATCCTAGCACTTTGGGAGGCTGAGGCGGGTGGATCACGAGGTCAGGAGATCGAGAGCATCCTGGCTAACACGGTGAAACCCCATCTCTATTAAAAAGAAAAAAAAAAGAAAAATACAAAAAATTAGCTGGGCGTAGTGGCGGGTGCCTGTAGTCCCAGCTACTCGGGAAGCTGAGGCAGGAGAATGGCGTGAAGCTGGGAGGCGGAGCTTGTAGTGAGCCGAGATCTTGCCACTGCACTCCAGCCTGGGCGACAGAGCGAGACTCCACCTCAAAAAAAAAAAAAAAAAAAAAAATGGAACAATGAGTAACAACCATGACAATGCTGAAAAATTAATCCGTGAAGAAGATGAAAAACCGGAGAGAGTTTCTTCTAACTGAAAGGGAAAAGATGTGATGTGGAGAACAGACACAACATATATGATTTAAATATATTTTTAAAAAAGTTTTGAGTGAAAACACAGAACTGATGGAGTAGTGATCAATTCTAAACTTCAGAAGACTTAAAACTTTAGATTGAAAAAGTTTACTGAACATAAGTGAAAATCTACCTGAGGAAACATATTTATACCTGTGCTAGATTTTTATTTTACATTTAAAAATAGGTTTAAAATGTTTTTCAACCGTCTAGATCAGATTAAAAAATAGGTTAACATAAAAAGTAAAAGATAATCATGCTGATTTCAGATTTCTCATATCGAAGATATTAGATTAACATCCAAAGAGTTTCCTTAGATCTCAGAACTCTCTATCTGTGTTTGAGGACCAAAGAAGCACATTCTGTGATGACTCACATCTTCTGTAAATAAAGGTATAAAAATCACAACTCGATGAGAAATAAGTTGTGCAGGTGAAGTACATTAAAGCCAATTAAATAGAGAACTGCCTTTGAATTAATGCAATTTTAAAAGAAATCCCTGAACTTGAAAACAGACCATTCTATAAAATAAATTATAAGATGCTAATATTTCACGTTTAAAAAAAAGGGATTGAGAGGCGTCTATAAGGATGAGTATCCTAAATATTAGGTGCTCTACTTAGAGATTTAACAGATTATTACTAGGGAAATAAAAGAAAACACAACTGGAAAAAGTTATAAAATGATATAAGGAGTCACCTCAATTTTACAGAAACATTTTATGTAAATATAAATATAAATTATGTTGTATATATTTTTAACATATTCCAGTGAAAGATATATTTAGATGTTGAATGAAAGATTATTAAATTCCTTCATGTGTTTTTATTTTACATATTTTCAACAATGACTATCAACTACATAACACAGAACAAGATAAAATAATGATTTTGTATTAACATAAAATTTAAAATATTTTCATATACATACAATGACATTAGTTAATCTATCTAGAGATTTTTAGCTAATAAAGTATTTTCAGTGACAAACTCGAAGAGATAAACGTGATTATATTTGAATGACTTAAGTCAATTATTTTATATATATATAATAAAAGTGCCATTTATTAAGGAGAGATTTAGTTGTATATTTATTATACATTTAGATTAACAAAAAAGTGGAAATTGAGAGTAGTTAACCTGGCAAGTGAGAGAAATAATAGCCAAGGTGAGCCTTAAAATAAGTGCCATGATAGAAATGCATGTGTTCAACTTTATCTTAAACAAAGACCTCAAAGAATGAAATTTTTGGGAATAAGCATATCTGATTTTTTTTAAATTTTAATAATTTTCATCCACAGATCAATGATTGAGTGAGATATGATGCTAAAAATTTGCTCTGCTGTTGCAATTTTAATGTAAATAATTAGAGAAGAGATAACAGATGTCTGCACTTTTGGCAGGAAAGAGCTTATTTCAAATTCTGGGCTGATTTAAGGCCTGTTTAAAGCTGATTTGTCACCTGGATGATGATTTTTTACTAAAAAGTAGAAAGCTCATCTTGGGGGAAAAGTTAATCTGATGTACTGGCTGTAATTGAAAATCAGAATACATTTGTATTTTGAAGTTATGTTGCAATAGAAACTGGGATTATATCTCAATCTTTGTAAAAGTATTTTTTATTAAAAGAAAACTTTGTATGGTAAACATTTTTTCTTCCAAAATTTCCTCAGAAAGTTAAATAGAAAAAATCTTGGAGCTAAATGTGCCAGAACCTATTTTGGTCCATGGAAATTGCATTTGTCACCCACTTTTCCCTTTCCAGCACCCACCCACCACAAGGCTGACTCAATAGGTGGAGCAGGTGTCACGAATTCCAGTGAGCTCATGAAGTGTTGAATGTGTTCCCGTTGCAAGTCACTTACTATGCTATTATTCCTCAATCCCTGTGGGAGCTCTTTCTTCTGTGTTTACTTATTTTAGTGTATTTGACTTACAGAAGAGTTAAAACAAAACTCTTCTTTACTCGGTTTATTTTTACTTTTTCTGATTACTAAGGTAAATGCGTGGGAGGTTAAGAGAGATGTTGGCTCTTTCTGACCAAACTTCAGATACAGAAGGTCTCTTGCAATTTATGCTGTGTTACATTGGCTAAATGGTACTTTGCACTTACTAAACTTAATAGTTTCTAAAATTGGAAACTGTTTTCTTCAAAATTGTATCGTATATGTTTCTCTTTTTTCCCAAATGTTTTAGAAAAAGATTAGGGGATTTTTTTTTTGATAATTTCTTATATTTGTTTGTAACAAGTTGTAGTGAATTCAGGGCTTGAAATCAGTTGATTTTTATTCTACAAGTGAATCTCTTCCTTCTTCTGTTAAACTACATTTATTAATTATTTTATCTTAGGTGGGCTAAACATTACTGTTAACTTTTATTGCAAGATCTAGAAAATGAAGCCAAATTACAAATGTCTGTATTGTCGGTAATGTATTTTTCTTAATCATTCCTAAACTTACTTTTAGCCTCTGTTTTATTAACTAAATTTTCTGCATTTATATTAATTGTGGAGACAGGCTGGTGTAGTGGATGAAATGTGAACTTTAGAGAAAGATTCCTTCAGTTTTAAGCTGAGCCCTTCAACTTTATAACACATTAGCAGAATATAACATTAAAAATTTAGGAAAAATTAAAAGGATCAGATTCTTCATCTGTAAATGGGGAGAAGTATAAATAATGAATGGAAATATTTTCAGGGTTTTATGGGGCAGTATAATTTAAATGCCTAATAATACTATTTAGTTCATGATTGGTGTGAAAAACATCTCTGCTTCTGATCATCCTTTGTTAAAATTTCAAACCAGCTGTGAAATAAATGTTGTAGTGCAGGCATCAAGGGAAGAAATCTAAATAATTTATAGACACAAAGAAATGAGTCTTTGGGTGATCATCTACAGTTATAGTAGTTGAATAGATGCTGTGTTTCTCAGTCTTTTGCAAATGACTTTTGGAGAATTGTTAACCTCTCAAAAATATATTCAGTTTTAAAATGAGCACTTTATGGCATTTAAGAACATTAAATAATTACTTAAGAGAATACTTGAAAAATTTGGTAAAACAACAACATGTTATCCAGATTACAGTTCATGGTGTTAACTCATTTTGTTATACCTGATTTTAAGAGATTTCACAATTTTCTCAATATTTATCCAAAAGTATTCCTATGCAGGTAAAATATTCTTTTAAAAACGATATACAATGAGGTCCTGTAAAATTATAATTGCTCACAGACACCAGCTGAAGCAGAGACTGATATGTGTCTGAATTAGTTAGCTACTACTACAGTAATGATATTTAACAAACTGTGTCTCTCTCCCTCTATTCTGCATCTTACAGCAGCAAACTGATTCTCACCTACCAGGCCAGCAAGCCACTTGTGGTTTAGCTGATCTAGGATGGTCTGCACTGAGTGGCTCTGTCTCAGAATATGGGTTCACTGGATGTGGCTTCAAACTCATATCTGCACAAGTTCTGGTCTACTTCACGTCTTTCATCCTTCCTGAGGCTTGCTGTTTTCAAAGTTAAGGGAACAAATTGTAAGGGAAGGTGAAACTTGCTCAGGACATTTAAAACATTTGCTATTGTCAATTCTGCTGATTTTCCACTGACAAAGCAAATTTTATGGCCAAAGCCAATATCAATGAGATGGGGAAATAGATATTGCTCACTCTCCTGAGAAGAACTGCAAAGTCACATGGCAAAGGTATGGGTGCATGGAGAGAATGAATAAATTAGAAGGATCTGATCTACTATGGTGTTCACCAAACTTTCCTTCCTGAGAAAATACTTAAATTATATTTCTCTTGCTGATAGGGTGTCACATGGGAAGGGGTAATGCCAATGAAATGTAGTTAGAAGTGACAAATGCCAATTCCATGCTTGGCTCGTAAAACCTCTCACACTATGCTTCTTGCTCTCTCCTTATTAATTTGCTGGCTAAGTGTGGAGGACTCTTGGACCTGGAATAATATGTCCAAGCTACACAGTCGTAATGGAAGGAAACTGGACTCTAATTTTATACAGGAGAGCCTCTAAGTAGTCTCACAATGATGTGTGACATTAGGCCTAATTAAACTTTTGTTGTGTATTAATCTTCTCAGATCTTTGGCATTATTTGTTATAGTAGCTAGCCTATGATACTAGACTCTTCAACTTCTTAACTTCCATCCTAAATATTCAAGTGTCTAAAATAATTCCACCAAAGAATCAAATACGTGTTCTGGATAAGAGATCATCCTCAGCACTTCCATCAGGACTCAGGCGAATCTAAGTAGGGCATATCTATCAAAGCACTTCATTTGGAATATTGAGGGGGAGATTGTACTTCTGAACTGAGAAGGCTGTTATTTAAAATGGTAGGATGGATTTCAGTGGATGTGTTTGAATAGTGAAATTTACTTTCAGATTGAGGTATTTGAGGGGAATTATTGGGGAAAAATTGAAAAGCTGTGGGCAAACTTAATTTTTATTGTTTAATTACTACTTCTAACAAAGCTAATGAATGCACATGGCAATAAATTCAAATTGTATAAAAGGATATATAATTAAAAACTAAATCTCTCTGTCTTCTCTCCAGATATAACTAAGATAATGGTTCCCTATGTAAATCCTCAAGCATTTTTTTCTGTGTATATACTCTACATAAGAGCCGTTTTGTGCTGGTTCTTAATGCTGGTATGAGTACTGATTCCCACACTTTAAGAATTGGGTGCTAGGCCTACACCTTTTCTATCCACTGCCGTATAACTAATGCCAGATGGTACCTTGACAATATCTGAGGTGATGCTGTGTGACAGTACCTATTGTGATGATCAGAATTTATGCTTCAAAGATTTTATAACTTGCAGAAGATGCCAAATTTCTATCTAACCGAAAATATTATGCTCAGTCTAAATGCAATGTTAAAATATTAGAGTTTAATTTATTTCATCTTGGAATTGCAATCTGGAATTTAGGAGTTTATTTTTTTTGGTAGCAAAATGGTGCATGGTGTCAGGTGAAATTATGTAATTTCTCTCAGTAAAGCAACAAAGGTATACAATCTGCATCTAAGCTATTCTACTTACTTTTCTGTAAGTACCTTGGATTAGAGCATGCTTTTTTCTTGAAGTGATGGGGTCTTTTGTGTACCTTACCTCTGCCCTCAGTAACTGTAATTGTGTGGGGCCCTGAGAGTCCAGTTTCCTGAAGCTGAAAAAAAACACACTTTGTATGAGGAGGGATATTGAGAGGTCATTTGTACCAACGGTGACCAGATGGCTTTGAAATTTTGAAGAAGCTCGGTGTGGGGGCTGTTTGGAATCAAGGGCAGATTTGAAACCATATGGGATTGTTTTAGTCCAGAAAAGTTGAAATTTATAAAGAAGAATGGCTAAAAATAAACCCAGTCTTGGGCAATGGCTGGAGGAGGAGCAATTCCTCAGAGTTGGGAATACTGGGTTCTTGGCTTCTTGCTATAAATATGTGAATCCCTCCTCTCTCCTCCCCATTCTTTGCCTCCTGTGACCCTCCATCACTTTGTTCCCTGTTTGCTTTTTTTCTCAATGGAGACTTTATAATTTTGTTGTTTACTGTCTGTGGTGCAGGGAATGTTACTGTCAGGTCTGTTGAAAGGCTGCCATGGAAAGGGTCAGCCTCGTCATTTGTTTTTTTATGGAACCTCCTGCTCTAAGCTAGCAAAGCCCTAAATCATACCCTTGTTCTGGGAGACAAAGTAATAGACGAAATGGTTATTTAAAACAGGGGAACTAAAACGTCACTCAAATATCCCTAACAAAATTGTTTATTTTACTCTCACCTTTAATCACAAGTAGAATTATTCTTTATTCACAAATACAGTGAATCTAAGCTTTTAGCTGAGCATTTAGTGGAACATCTACCCAGTAAGCCTTGCTTATGTTGCAGACAGCTACCCTGAGGAGTGATTTGAATTTAAATGTGATTCCCTTATTAGTTTCTGCTAACTGCAAATATCCCAGGCACTTAATTAAGTGGCTGAGTAATGTATGAATGCTCACTTCTGCTTGTCATGCAGAACAAAGTGATGTATTTATATTCCATGCACAATATGAAATTTAATGACACGGGCAACAGTAATTTAGAAAACCTTTGTTTTATTGTCCTTGTTTTTGCTTAAGCAATTTCTTCGCTTTGTCATAGTTTGGCCAGGACAGTGAAATAAGACTTGGTCTAAATGTTAGCTTCTGGCAGGTGACATTTCCTAATAAACCATAGGTTCTTCTGTGCCATCTAATGACTGTAAATATCGGTGAGTTTTCGTTAACTATGCTACTTTGGCTTTTGTTCCTAACTCTAATTTTGATTTAATAGCAGAGAGCAATTAGTTTACCTGGCTGGTTAGCCATTGAAACAAAAGAGAAAATGTAGATTCTGCTTGGATTTGAACAAATGCGTTGGGTTGCAAAGTAAACAAATATAAAAACAACCAGTACTTCTTTTTTGAACACTAGATGATGGAGAGCAATAATATTGAGGCAAACTCTCCTGATAAGTATCAGGGGACGAGTTTCATGTTTTTTGTTTTTCTAATATTGATATTTATTTTTTACTTCAGGAATGCAAAAATCCAAGATATTTTTGTTTGCTATTTAAGGTGAATTCCAAAGCTTTGGCACTAGTTTCCCTCTATCCCAGTCTCTCTGGGTTTCCCTTAGGCTCACATAATACTTCAGATACTTCTAAATTAAATGTGCATGTCTTGTCGTTTTAAACTGGGATGTGCATATGTTTGGTCATTTGGACAGATGTTTGACTTGTCAGATGGTGCTATTGTCATGCACAACAGAAGGAATTCATGTCCTTTCTGTTTCAGCTCCTTTGCTCCACGTGTGGGGTTAGGAAGCTTCTTTAATTAGAGTCTCAACTCTTTCTGTTCTGGAAATCCTAACCTCAATTAGTCTAGTCTCTTTATTTAGACTGTGTCATTTGTTTCCTAATGGATTTAGGTGGGTGATGAATTGGATCAAAGTTGCAACATATTACTTCCTGGTATAAAACGTATTTTATATGCTGAATTCTGTGCCACAAGAAAGCTGCAACCTTCATCTGAACCATAATTCCTGACTTCATGAGGAACTGTGTGCAAATTATGTACCCTTACTTTCACATACCTGCATAATCTCTTTCCTGTCAGCTTCAGCCACACTCTGCCCAATCTCACTCCAACCAATGCAGAATGACGTCAGGCTGCTGGGAGAACATTGCTGCGCAGTTCCTGTCAGAGAAGCCCTACTGCTCAGTAAATTCTTGGCAGTGCTATTCCTTGGTGCCTTGATAACCATAAACTGCTGTTCTGTTTAAAACAATTATTGCATTCTGCAAAATTCTTAGTCGTATTTGACAATATTTCAGTCTTACTTTTCTGCTCCTCTCCTATCACACCCTGAATTCTAGGTGTGCTGACAAGGCACTGAGCAAGGGAATGGGAAAATACTGGAAATGTAGCAAGAAATGCAAGGAACTGTTCTGATCTCCTAATTTCTGTGCACCTGCATTTGATGGGATTACTCGCTCTGGCTCTGAAATCAATCGTCTTCTGTCTCATCCCCTTCAGCCATTGTGACCTCACCATATGCCCCTGACTGGAGAGAAGCCCAGGTTGGCTGCCTACAATTAGAGTCCACATATGTTCGGGGGAGGGACCCCAGAAGGCGGCTGACAGTATTCCTTTAGCCAGAAATCCCTTCAGGGAAGAGAAGGGTGCTCCCCTTTGCCTGCTTTTATACTACAGACTGTTTCCAACTCCAGCTAGAAGTGACTATTGCCGATTATGGTAACTTACCTTTACCCTCCAGCTGTAGAGCTCAGCCGGTGGATCTTACCCATTTTGGCAAAAAAAAAAACCTTCCTTTATTTCTCTTTTTTTCTTTGTTTTCAGCTAATCAGTGGTGACAAGCTCCCTTTGACTGCTCACTTCTCCAGTGAGGCTTCAAGCTTCTAGGCATCAAGATTAGTAAGGCTCTCTTCTGGGTGGGCCAGTTTGTTTCTCAGTGACATGAAAACATTGCCTGGGGTGTGCACTGGGTGAGGCTTGTCAGTCAAGATATGATTTTGCACTTCTGATGGATTTTCCAACTATTCACTATAAGTTGAAGATACTAGAAATACATACTTCCCTATATCTCTTCTCCTAACCACATTGAATTGTTTTTATTTGAACAGTTGAATGCAGCATGACAGCAGAATATTAGGGTTGGAAATACACTTAAATGTTCACTCTATACATCCATCTGGTGCTTAAATTCTAGCCACAGTTCCTGACTTTCATCCAGCCTAGATTTGAATCCTTTCAGAAAGAGGAGACTCATGTTCTTCCAAAGCAAGTAATTCTGTCCAGCACACAAGCACGCACACACATATTTTTACATACACATTCATATACACAGACTGAGCCCTTGCCACTAAATCACCTCTGTCCTTTTCTTGAGTTGTGTGGTTGAAGTTTGGAGCATAGATGTAAGATAGGGCAATTATTGATTCTTGGTGAGGTCCAACACCATCTTCCATACCAAGCTATCAAGGTATTCATTCACCTGCCGGATTTGACATCTGCAAGTTTAATTAAGCGCATATATATATATGCGCTTAATATATATATATATATATATATATATATAGAGAGAGAGAGAGAGAGAGAGAGAGAGAGGGACAGTATAGACTATTACTCAAGTGACATTATTGTAAGACGAACCTGGATTCTAAGCCTAACAATAGCATAACTAATTGTTAAGATTTGGAATTTGTTACTAAATCTCTCTGAGCATAAATTCCTTATCTGTAAGAAATAAGGATAATAGTATGTATTTCATAGAGTAACAGAGATAATACAGTAACACAGAGATAATACAGAAAAAATACTTTGCAAAGTGCTGTAGCACATAGCTGAGAGTTAATAAATGCCATTATTATTGCCATTATTACTTCTTAACCTATATTCAAATTGATGGCCAAAATGTTTATTAGGAGTGAAGCAAGGCCAGACAGTCTTAACATATATGGCTTGATAGTTTTCCTATTGGTGTGGATCGGTTTAATAACAACTCATCTGGGCATTTTTTCAAATAGTAATTGCACTGATATCCAGATATCCAGATATTTTTTTCTCCATTTTGCTCACGTAGTTATTCTGAGAGTTTTCAGTAGGCAGTGAGGATTTATAAGTGAATACAGACTGTTATTGTTTGCTCCTTAGGTACCTAGATTATTAGGACTCATATATTTTTTCATCTAAGTATTCCTTTTATTAATTTCCCTGCAGTATTTTCCAGAAAATATTTCAAGCGGAATATACTTATTTTCCAGTTTTGAAAACAACTAGATTGCCCATCTCCATTTCTCTCTATCATCTACTGCATTGTTCTATAGACAGCTGCTACCCTAATAAGGTATTTTGCAAGTCCTCTCTATGTTCTCGTAGGCATTTTAAAGCTTATCCTTCATGAATGTTGTTTCAGGATTCTGATAGAGAGTTGTTAAACTAATTTGGCTTTTTTAACTGATAAGAAGACAGATGCAACAATTCTATCTCAAGAGCCAGACTGTATCTCTTCAGAACCTGAGATTTAGATAAGACGCTCAGTTAAATAAATGCTCAGAAATGGAAAATAATTTTATGTTAGCCCAGGACATAGAAGTACAAGCACTACTTGTCAAGTACCTACTTTAAACTATTGGCATATAAAACAAAGTATGGAAAAATGTATTGCATACTATATGCCATGTGTTACTTGAGCTAATTTTAAAAACCTTTGTTTGTTTGCTTTTCAAAACAACCTCATGTTGTAGAATGACATTATCGACATTTTATACACAAACAAACTGAAGTTCAGAGCAATTAAGCAACTTGCCCAAGACATTTATGTAAGTCAGTAGCAGAGTCTAGATTCAAACTATGGTATCACATATTTCATTTGGTATTGCTGCCATGAAAAAAATGTGAAACTTATATAAATGAATCAAATATAACATAAATATGAATTTGATATTTCATAAATTAGTATCTGCAGTTAATTTCATTTTTACTAATTCCTCTGGGGGAAGCATATTAAGCATGTCAAAGATCTTTAGGTAGAAGCTACTTAGAATCAAATATATGTATGTATACATATATATGGCATATGTATGTATGTGTGTATATATATATGGCATATATATATATATGCCATCAATTTAGGGACGTGGTTCTTTTTTCCTGACCTTTTTGAGATAACTCTGGCTTAGGTTATTAAAATAGTGTTGGTAATGGTGGTGTATCTGATGGTAAATATTTTAGAAGAAAGTGATGCTTGTATAGCAGAGTATATTAGTTTAAATACAATTTCTGTTTACTGAAACATTCCACATTAAACATTACAAAAGTAAGATTGGTTAGTGTTGTGCTGAATCACAAAGTGCTTGACAGTGGTCTACCTAATTTTGATCTTCTCTGAAGAACTTTAGAGAGCAGACTAAATTCAGAATTATGAATGTCATTTGACTAAGTACAGAAAGTATTTTATCTAAGAAGACTGCACCTACACTAATGTAAACCTTCTGTCTATTGGAGAGAGAAAAATGGTAAAAAGGCATCCTATCTGCTAGGCCAAGTGTACTCTACACCCCTGAGATGTCTTTGCAGAAATGTCACTAATCACAGGTTGGTTAAAAAAAACAAAAGCAATCTTGGCAACATTGCTTTTCCCCCTTCTCATGATACAACACTCTTCATTTTGAGTAGCCTATGGGGGTATAATATAAATGCCTGGTCTTATTTAACATTTATGTACATGTATTTTCATACACTATATTGAAATTGCTAATGCATATTCAGTGTTAGCAAATTGGCCTGACCCTGATGCATATTTATATTTGATAATCCAAGAGGAACCTCACATTGCTATAGAGAAACAAGAGGTTGCTTCTCAACATGTGGAAAGGGCTGAAGATTTTTAAAAAGGTTTGATTGTTCCGTTTAGTATAGGTACCTCTGACGTTGTAAGCCCAGTTAAGTTGCAAGTTAAAAGCTCAGTATGCACTCTTAACTTGGAAGACTCGCGGACTCATAGAGGGAGAAAGCTTCATTTCTGTTTCTCATAGCTTTCTTCTTCTATTAAGAACAAAGGGATGAGGCCAGTCAAGCTATACATTTTACTGAACATGATTTCTTCGTAAGGATTTTGAAGGTACAAGAATGCAAAACTAACAAGATCCTCTTCCTACCCTCAAAAAGATTATAGCCTTTAAAAACAAATGCATTATCAACTTCAGGAAGAATTTTCATTCTGTCATCCTGAATAAAACTTCCTTAGTCTGTATGAAGAGTGACAAATTAGATATATAGCTTTTGTGTCAATCAAGTCATTCTGCATCGTAGTTTCTCTGTTACCAAACACAAGAGAAAACAAAACCAAAACAGCTCTACTGAACCTTTTTATATGAACTATTCCTTAGCCCTGTAATCATCTTTTTGGTTTTCTACATGACCTGTTCCATATGCTACAGATGATTACGTGGCTGATAATTAGATCCAATATGCATATTTATAATCATATTTTAAGCATGTTAATTGTCATTACACAGCTAAACAATGAGAGCAGTGTTAGTGTATTGACTTCAGCTCAGTTGTTTCATATCTGCTTTCTACTTTTTTTTCCCCAAATATTTCTAAGTTGTTCATTGTGTAATCAAAATGTCTTTGCAAGCTCACGTCTATTCCTCCACACAATAACTGCTATCATTACTTAAAGGTCCACTACCTGTCAGGTACTCAATTAGGGCATCTCACAAATGTGTGGAGGAAAGGATTGAGGAGATGATGCATGTACATCATAGATGGAAGTGTCTCAAACATAAAATAGAGGTTATGGATTAATACTACAAATTAATAGCTATAATATTTAAGAACACTATATTTTATACTTACAATAAAAGACTATCAATTAGTTATGGTAACGATATTATAGTAGAGCAAGTTGTTTGTCAGAGAATGTTATTTGTCTATTGACTCATGGCTGATAATTGTTGGTCTCGTACTGGAACCCAGGTCTTAGCAATTCCATAGTCTGTGTTGCAAAATGATATAATATGTCATCTTGTCATAGGACTAATAATTATGACATATCTGCTTTTAGAGTCCTCAAATTTACACCAGCTTTTTTGCAGTGGCACAATCTCAGCTCACTGCAACCTTCACCTGCTGGGTTCAAGCGATTCTTGTGCCTCAGCATCCCGAGTAACTGGGATTACAAGAACATGCCACCATGCCCAGCTAATTTTTGCATTTTTAGTAGAGATGGGGTTTCACCATGTTGGCCAGACGGGTCTTGAACTCCTGACCTCAAGTGATCTGTCCACCTCAGACTCCCAAAGTGCTGGGATTACAGGCGTGAGCCACCACTCCTGGCCTATAGCAGCCTTTGAATATTTAGAATTAGTTTCATAAATCTTTGCATTTTATTAAAAAAAGACAACTTAGGGTCTAACCACACATACACCTACCCTAACACATATAGTATTGATTTCATAAAGAAATAGGGTAAGTTGTATAAAGATGAGAGATGCATTTCCATCTTTGATGCTGTTTATCACTCATTTATCCATTTATTTAAAAATATGTCTCAAATTCTTACAATGCAGAATAAACTACTCTACAATTAAGTTGATAAGGTTACTTTTACATAGGAAATAGGTGAACTCAAACTATTTTTACTTAACTCTCACTGTACTAACTATTTAATCATACTGAAAGCATTCAGCACATACTTGACTTCCAGGTGTTGCATATATAAAATATACTTTTCTTCAGATCCCTGCCCTCTTCTCAATGACCTTGTTAACTTTTCATAGTGAGTACATGTTTAAATATATTTTACTTAATTTGAAATGGCAAAGAATGGCCAAAGAATATTTTTTCCCAATAACTTTTAAAAAGGATTGCAGAGCTTTCTTCTTTGGTTAATTTAAGAGCAGACTTGCCTACAAAAAGAAGGGGAAGTTAAATGTTTGCTGATATCTTTTCCAGCCCTGGTATAGTATTGCTGGGTCTATTAGAGATACCTTTCTATAAAGTTCAACAGATAATCACACATAGAGTTCTGCCTGAATATAGAGATATTAAACTTATATGATCTATCTACTTGCCCTCAGGGTCAAAAACAGTCTCTCTCTCTCTCTTTCTCTTTCTCACTTCACATTCTTCTCCAATCCCCTCATTGTGTAAAATGACTTGCAACATAATTCTTCAAAGATTGATGGAGTTCACATTGCATGTATTTTACAGGAATATTTTATGCATAGCTAAATGTTTGTTCTTAACCAATCAGGTACACTACAATAATTTCTCTACTTCCTAAGTCTTTCTCACAAAAAGTCTAGGACTGGTATCCTGGAAATAATTTATTTTTAACATGGTTCAGTTTGCTACTCTGTCATCACGGTGTGACTGGGTAGAATAGAAATGCTTGGTACCTCATGTGACTACTCCTGTGGCTGATGTAGAGTGCCAGGTATAATATAATCCATGGTTTTGTCCTTGCTGCTCCACTGTCATGTACATTTCAGATGTGATATCATTGATATGCCTTTAGAAATCAAATTGTGGCTCTGTAATATATCTTTTGTTTCATAAGAGCTTAACAATTTCTTAGCATTGGCTCATAACAAACTTGACAATTTCCTTGTTCTGTCTTTCTCTCCCTCTCACTATCTTTCCTTCCCTACCTCCTAATCCTGAGTTACATACTTTATTTTGACAAAGACTTCATCAGTCAAAATATGCTTTAATTTGACATCAAAATATTAAAGATGGCCGGGCCAGATTTTAAATGTATAGTGGCTCACGCCTGTAATCCCAGCACTTTGGGAGGCCGAGGCGGGCGGATCACAAGGTCAGGAGTTTGAGACCAGCCTGGTCAACATGTTGAAACCCTGTATCTACTAAAGAGAAGAAAAATTAGCCAGGCATGGTGGCACGCACCTGTAATCCCAACTACTGACGAGGCTGAGGCAGGAGAATCGCTTGAACCTGAGGGATGGAGGTTGCAGTGAGCCAAGATTGCACCATTGCACTCCAGCCTGAGTGACAGGGCGAGGCTCTGTCTCAAAATATATATATATATATTTAAAAGATATAATTAGAAGGACATTATTCATAATTTTAAGCTGCCCTCCCCAAATGAATGAAATACATTTATGGCTTTTACCTGAAACCAAACAAAACAATACAAAACAACTTCATGTCCAAAGACTGTTCCATATTGATTCCAGTTTTCAAAAACACATGTGAAAGTTACGGTTTTAAATTTTTATTTTTAAGAATACAATTTTTTTCATTTTTTTATCTCAAAATAACCATGACTTTGAAAAGTAAGTTTTTTCACCTTACATTCCTTATAGAGAAATAAATAGAAACTTTAAGACTCCTTAAACAAATGGATTATTTCCCTTTACAATAATATATTATTTGTTTCTGTTTAATTTGTAGCTCGAAGGAAATCATGAGAGAGTGTCTAACTAGACTTCTTGCTTCTTGATTTCCTGGATCCAAGAGCAGGAATGAGGAGCTTTCTCCTGGTAATTTTGTTATAGAGCAATCAATGAGCTTGCTTCCTCATGCACATGGAGACCGACACCGTGACAAAGGCTTTTGAGAAAAGAAAAGCTTTATGGAGAGCTGACTGGCAAGGAAACAGAAGGAAATTCTCATTTCTGTCTCTCTGAGCTGGGGTCTGGACCAGATTTTATATGCATAGGGTAATGAGGCATGATCTGATTGGATAATCGGGCAAGATCTAGAACCCAGTCACATAAAGCCCTGGTGTCACCTGAAAGCTTTAGGATCCAGAATCCAGTGGTGACACCAGAGTTTTATCTGACTGGATTCTGGATCCTGCCACACAGTGTTCACTCTTCTTTTTTCCCTCTTTCTTTCTTTCTTGCTTTTTTTTTTTTTTTTTTTGGAGACGGAGTCTCGCCCTGTCACCCAGGCTGGAGTGCAGTGGTGCGATCTCGGCTCACTGCAACCTCTGCCTCCCGGGTTCAAGCAATTCTCCTGCCAGAGCCTCCGGAGCAGCTGGGATTACAGCCGCCAGCTAGTAATGCCCAGCTAATTTTTTATTTTTAGTAGAGACGGGGTTTCACTATGTTGGTCAGGCTGGTCTCGAATTCTTGACCTGTCATCCGCCAGCCTTGGCCTCCCGAAGTGCTGGGATTACAAGCGTGAGCCACCACGCCCGGCTGGTACACTATTCACTTTTTATTTTATTTTATTTTATTATTATACTTTAGGTTTTAGGGTACATGTGCACAATGTGCAGGTTTGTTACATATGTATCCATGTGCCATGTTGGTTTGCTGCACCCATTAACTCGTCATTTAGCTTTAGGTATATCTTCTAATGCTGTCCCTCCCCCCTCCCCCCACCCCACAACCGTCCCTGGAGTGTGATGTTCCCCTTCCTGTGTCCATGAGTTCTCATTGTTCAATTCCCACTTATGAGTGAGAACATGCAGTGTTTGGTTTTTTGTCCTTGCGATAGTTTACTGAGAATGATGGTTTCCAGTTTCATCCATGCCCCTACAAAGGACATGAACTCATCATTTTTTATGCCTGCATAGTATTCCATGGTGTATATGTGCCACATTTTCTTAATCCAGTCTATCGTTGTTGGACATTTGGGTTGGTTCCAACTCTTTGCTATTGTGAATAGTGCCGCAATAAACATACATGTGCATGTGTCTTTATAGCAGCATGATTTATAGTCCTTTGGGTATATACCCAATAATGGGATGGCTGGGTCAAATGGTATTTCTAGTTCTTGATCCCTGAGGAATTGCCACACTGACTTCCACAATGGTTGAACTAGTTTACAGTCCCACCAACAGTGTAAAAGTGTTCCTATTTCTCCACATCCTCTCCAGCACCTGTTATTTCCTGACTTTTTAATGATGGCCATTCTAACTGGTGTGAGATGGTATTTCATTGTGGTTTTGATATGCATTTCTCTGATGGCCAGTGATGATGAGCATTTTTTCATGTGTTTTTTGGCTGCATAAATGTCTTCTTTTGAGAAGTGTCTGTTCATGTCCTTTGCCCACTTTTTGATGGGGTTGTTTGTTTTTTTCTTGTAAATTTGTTTGAGTTCATTGTAGATTCTAGATATTAGCTCTTTGTCAGATGAGTAGGTTGCAAAAATTTTCTCCCATTCTGTAGGTTGCCTGTTCACTCTGATGGTAGTTTCTTTTGCTGTGCAGAAGCTCTTCAGTTTAATTAGATCCCATTTGTCAATTTTGGCTTTTGTTGCCATTGCTTTTGGTGTTTTAGACATGAAGTCCTTGCCCATGCCTGTGTCCTGAATGGCATTGCCTAGGTTTTCTTCTAGGGTTTTTATGGTTTTAGGTCTAACATGTAAGTCTTTAATCCGTCGTGAATTAATTTTTGTATAAGGTGTAAGGAAGGGATCCAGTTTCAGCTTTCTACATATGGCTAGCCAGTTTTCCCAGCACCATTTATTAAATAGGGAATCCTTTCCCCATTGCTTGTTTTTGTCAGGTTTGTCAAAGATCAGACAGTTGTAGATACGCAGCATTATTTCTGAGGGCTCTGTTCTGTTCCATTGATCTATGTCTCTGTTGTGGTACTGGTACCGTGCTGTTTTGGTTACTGTAGCCTTGTAATATAGTTTGAAGTCAGGTAGCGTGATGCCTCCAGCTTTGTTCTTTTGGCTTAGGATTGATTTGGCGATGCAGGCTCTTTTTTGGTTCCATATGAACTTTAAAGTATTTTTTTCCAATTCTGTGAAGAAAGTCATTGGTAGCTTGATGGGGATGGCATTGAATCTATAAATTACCTTGGGCAGTATGGCCATTTTCACGATATTGATTCTTCCTACCCATGAGCATGGAATGTTCTTCCATTTGTTTGTATCCTCTTTTATTTCATTGAGCAGTGGTTTGTAGTTCTCCTTGAAGAGGTCCTTCACATCCCTTGTAAGTTGGATTCCTAGGTATTTTATTCTCTTTGAAGCAATTGTGAATGGGAGTTCACTCATGATTTGGCTCTCTGTTTGTCTGTGATTGGTGTACAAGAATGCTTGTGATTTTTGTACATTGATTTTGTATTCTGAGACTTTGCTGAAGTTGCTAATCAGCTTAAGGAGATTTTGGGCTGAGACAATGAGGTTTTCTAGATATACAGTCATGTCATCTGCAAACAGGGACAATTTGACTTCCTCTTTTCCTAATTGCATACCCTTTATTTCCTTCTCCTGCCTGATTGCCCTGGCCGGAACTTCCAACACTATGTTGAATAGCAGTGGTGAGAGAGGGCATCCCTGTCTTGTGCCAGTTTTCAAAGGGAGTGCTTCCAGTTTTTGCCCATTCAGTATGATGTTGGCTGTGGGTTTGTCATAGATAGCTCTTATTATTTTGAGATACATCCCATCAATACCTAATTTATTGAGCGTTTTTAGCATGAAGGGTTGTTGAATTTAGTCAAACGGCTTTTCTGCATCTATTGAGATAATCATGTGGTTTTTGTCTTTGGTTCTGTTTATATGCTGGATTACATTTATTGATTTGCATATGTTGAACCAGCCTTGCATCCCAGGGATGAAGCCCACTGGATCATGGTGTGTAAGCTTTTTGATGTGCTGCTGGATTCGGTTTGCCAGTATTTTGTTGAGGATGTTTGCATCAATGTTCATCAAGGATATTGGTCTGAAATTCTCTTTTTTGGTTGTGTCTCTGCCAGGCTTTGGTATCAGGACGATGCTGGCCTCATAAAATGTGTTAGGGAGGATTCCCTCTTTTTCTATCGATTGGAATAGTTTCAGAAGGAATGGTACCAGTTCCTCCTTGTACCTCTGGTAGAATTCGGCTGTGAATCCATCAGGTCCTGGACTCTTTTTGGTTGGGAAGCTGTTGATTATTGCCACAATTTCAGAATCTGTTATTGGTCTATTCAGAGATTCAACTTCTTCCTGGTTTAGTCTTGGGAGGGTGTATTTGTCGAGGAATTTATCCATTTCTTCTAGATTTTCTAGTTTATTTGTGTAGAGGTGTTTGTAGTATTCTCTGATGGTAGATTGTATTTCTGTGGGATCGATGGTGATATCCCCTTTATCATTTTTTATTGCATCTATTTGATTCTTCTCTCTTTTCTTCTTTATTAGTCTTGCTAGTGGTCTATCAATTTTGTTGATCTTTTCAAAAAACCAGCTCCTGGATTCACTAATTTTTTTGAAGGGTTTTTTGTGTCTCTATTTCCTTCAGTTCTGCTCTGATTTTAGTTATTTCTAGCTTTCTGCTAGCTTTTGAATGTGTTTGCTCTTGCTTTTCTAGTTCTTTTAATTGTGATGTTAGGGTGTCAATTTTGGATCTTTCCTGCTTTGTCTTGTGGGCATTTAGTGCTATAGATTTCCCTCTACACACTGCTTTGAATGTGTCCCAGACATTCTGGTATGTTGTGTCTTTGTTCTCATTGGTTTCAAAGAACCTCTTTATTTCTGCCTTCATTTCATTATGTACCCAGTAGTCATTCAGGAGCAGGTTGTTCAGTTTCCATGTAGTTGAGCGGTTTTGAGTGAGTTTCTTAATCCTGAGTTCTAGTTTGATTGCACTGTGGTCTGAGAGACAGTTTGTTATAATTTCTGTTCTTTTACATTTGCTGAGGAGAGCTTTACTTCCAACTATGGTCAATTTTGGAATAGGTGTGGTGTGGTGCTGAAAAAAATGTATATTCTGTTGTTTTGGGGTGGAGAGTTCTGTAGATGTCTATTAGGTCCGCTTGGTGCAGAGCTGAGTTCAATTCCTGGATATCCTTGTTAACTTTCTGTCTCGTTGATCTGTCTAATATTGACAGTGGGGTGTTAAAATCTCCCATTATTAGTGTGTGGGAGTTTAAGTCCCTTTGTAGGTCACTCAGGACTTGCTTTATGAATCTGGGTGCTCCTGTGTTGGGTGCATATATATTTAGGATAGTTAGCTCTTCTTGTTGAATTGATCCCTTTACCATTATGTAATGGCCTTTGTCTCTTTTGATCTTTGTTGGTTTAAAGTCTGTTTTATCAGAGACTAGGATTGCAACCCCTGCCTTTTTTTGTTTTCCATTTGCTTGATAGATCTTCCTCCATCCCTTTATTTTGAGTCTATGTGTGTCTCTGCACATGAGATGCATTTCCTGAATACAGCACACTGATGGGTCTTGACTCCTTATCCAATTTGCCAGTCTGTGTCTTTTAATTGGAGCATTTAGCCCATTTACATTTAAAGTTAATATTGTTATGTGTGAATTTGATCCTGTCATTATGATGTTAGTTGGTTATTTTGCTTGTTAGTTGATGCAGTTTCTTCCTAGCCTGGACGGTGTTTACAATTTGGCATGTTTTTGCAGGGGCTGGTACCGGTTGTTCCTTTCCATCTTTAGTGCTTCCTTCAGGAGCTCTTTTAGGGCAGGCCTGGTGGTGACAAAATCACTCAGCATGTGCTTGTCTGGAAAGTATTTTATTTCTCCTTCACTTATGAAGCTTAGTTTGGCTTGATATGAAATTCTGGGTTGAAAATTCTTTTCTTTAAGGATGTTGAATATCGGCCCCCACTCTCTTCTGGCTTGTAGAGTTTCTGCCGAGAGATCAGCTGTTCGTCTGATGGGCTTCCCTTTATGGGTAACCCGACCTTTGTCTCTGGCTGCCCTTACCATTTTTTCCTTCATTTCAACTTTGGTGAATCTGACAATTATGTGTCTTGGAGTTGCTCTTCTCGAGGAGTATCTTTGTGGCATTCTCTGTATTTCCTGAATCTGAATGTTGGCCTGCCTTGCTAGATTGGGGAAGTTCTCCTGGATAATATGTTGCAGAGTGTTTTCCAACTTGGTTCCATTCTCCCAGTCACTTTCAGGTACACCAATCAGACGTAGGTTTGGTCTTTTCACATAGTCCCATATTTCTTGGAGGCTTTGTTCATTTCTTTTTATTCTTTTTTCTCTAAACTTCCCTTCTCGCTTCATTTCATTCATTTCATCTTCCATCACTGATACCCTTTCTTCCAGTTGATCGCATCTGCTACTGAGGCTTCTGCAATCTTCGCGTAGTTCTCGAAACTTGGCTTTTAGCTCCATCAGCTCCTTTAAGCCCTTCTCTGCGTTGGTTATTCTAGTTATCCATTCATCTAATTTTTTTTCAAAGTTTTTAACTTCTTTGCCATTGTTTTGAATTTCCTCCCATAGCTCAGAGTAGTTTGATCGTCTGAAGCCTTCTTCTCTCAACTCGTCAAAGTCATTCTCCGTCCAGCTTTGTTCCATTGTTCGTGAGGAGCTGCATTCTTTTGGAGGAGGAGAGGTGCTCTGCTTTTTAGAGTTTCCAGTTTTTCTGCTCTGTTTTTTCCCCATCTTTGTGGTTTTATCTACTTTTGGTCTTTGATGATGGTGATGTACAGATGGGTTTTTGGTGTGGATGTACTTTCTGTTTGTTAGTTTTCCTTCTACCAGACAGGACCCTCAGCTGCAGGTCTGTTGGAGTTTGCTAAAGGTCCACTCCAGACCCTGTTTGGCTGAGTGTCAGCAGCGGTGGATGCAGAACAGCGGATTTTCATGAGACTGCAAATTCAGCTGTCTGATAGTTCCTCTGGAAGTTTTGTCTCAGAGGAGTACCTGGCTGAGTGAGGTGTCAGTCTGTCCTTATTGGGGGTGCCTCCCAGTTAGGCTGCTCCGGGGTGAGGGACCCACTTGAGGAGGCAGTCTGCCCGTTCTCAGATCTCCAGCTGCGTGCTGGGAGAACCACTACTCTCTTCAAAGCTGTCAGATCGGGACATTTAAGTTTGTAGAGGTTCCTGCTGACTTTTTGTTTGTCTGTGCCGTGCCCCCAGAGGTGTAGCCTACAGAGGCAGGCAGGCCTCCTTGAGCTGTGATGGGCTCCACCCAGTTCGAGCTTCCTGGCTGCTTTGTTTACCTAAGCAAGCCTGGGCAATGGCGGGCACCCCTCCCCCAGCCTTGCTGCCGCCTTGCAGTTTGATCTCAGACTGCTGTGCTAGCAATCAGTGAGACTCCGTGGGCATAGGACCCTCCGAGCCAGGTGCGGGACACAATCTCCTGGTATGCCGTTTTCCAGGCCCATTGGAAAAGCGCAGTATTAGGGTGGGACTGACCTGATTTTCCAGGTGCCGTCTGTTACCCGTTTCTTTGACTAGGAAAGGGAACACCCTGACCCCTTGCACTTCCCGAGTGAGGCAATGCCTCGCCCTGCTTTGGCTCACGTACAGTGCGCTGCACCACCTGTCCTGCACCCACTGTTTGGCACTCCCTAGTGAGATGAACCCGGTACTTCAAATGGAAATGCAGAAATCACCCATCTTCTGTGTCGCTCACGCTGGGAGCTGTAGACCGGAGCTGTTCCTATTCAGCCATCTTGGCTCCGAAGCCCAGTGTTCACTTTTTAAAATCAGTCCCTGTACCTCAGTCTCAGCACCTGGGTTCTTCCACTGGTTGCATGCTTTGTTCATCTGGCTTTGTTCTCTTAGTCATAAATAAAACAATGATCAGGTTATGTGACCTTTTACCTGGGAGTCCATGGCAACCGAAGAAGGACTCACTTTGTTACTTAAATGTCAAGCCAGATTGGTCTCGTGCAGTTACAGTTTTCTACTGGATATTTGAGTTCTCATGAAGAAATATTCTATATTAATTTTCTTTTGGCTTAGAAATAGTTTATTATAACTTTTCCCAAGCCTTCCAGACAAAGCAGCCATTTTCTCCTACTATTTTCAATGATCATTTTCCATAATTAAATTCATGTTTTTCTTCTCCTGTGGAGAGATTTTATAAAATAAGAGGCAGCCTCTATAAATATTTATCACTTTTATTTCATGTTAGCAAACACGAACTTATGCATTTAAATACACTTCACTTCTTATATTTTACCTCTTATAGTATCTGTACTTGTGCTTTTTCAAACACTATTTTACATATTCAATAGGTGTTTTTGGTTTTATTTTATTTTTCCAAAATTGAGTCGTAATACCCTAATATTCTGCATTCTGCCTATCCAGGTTCGTGGTCACCTACTCTCTGGAGTAAATATTTCTAAAATCTTAGAATATTTCTCTTTCAAATTCACTCAGTGAGTTTGAAACTTTGCAGCTCTATTCCTCTCACCTGGCTATGTCCTCTCATCCTCCAAGAGCACTTTCAAGGCTATCCCTCTGAGAAGTATCCCTTCCCATTCTAATTCTCTTAGTCTGTCTACTCCTTGAATCCCTTTTGCACTTAAGACTCTGAAGCACAGAATTTAATTCTTTTGTATCTTTGGTTTAACTTCAAGTAGATGGTATAATTCTGAAGAACCAACTAGATCTGTCAGTGTGCTTTTGTGATCAGAGTAGCAAGTGCAATGTAATGTAAACATACTAACATTGATTGGGGTGTTACTACTTAAAAAATTTCAGAATATCATAGCATATTATATTGTCAAATATATGAAAATTTTTGTTATTTTACATTCTAAAGATTATTTAGAATATAACTTTTTTGAGTTGTTAGAGAAGGAATAATTGAGCCATAGAAAAATAAAATGATTTGAGCAAGAACTCATTGCAGATCATCGTATTTGGGATTGTACATTGCAATTTCTTAGTTGCAAGCATTTTAAAATAAAAATAATCTCTCCCCTTTTCTTAGATCAAGCATACATTACTCTGTAACACAAAACAAAAAGGAAAAACAGAAGAATGACAAGACAATAAAACACCAACATGCTCAGTTATTCAATACTTGCTATGACCTGAATATTTCTGTTCCCCCAAAGTTCGTATGTTGAAAACTAATATCCAATGCAATAGTATTAAAAGGTGAGGCTTTTGAGAGGTCATTAGGGCTCAGCACTCATGAATGGGATTAGTGCCCTTATAAAAGAAGCCTGAGGAAGTTTTTTTACCTCTTTTACCATGTGTAGACATAGCTAGAAGGTGCCATCTATGAGAAACTGTCCCTCTAGACACCAAATATGCTGGTGCCTTGAGCTGTAAGCAACAAAATTTTGTTGTTTATAAATTACCCAGCCTAAGGTATTTTGTTATGGCATCTGGGACAGGCTAAGGTAATACTCATATTTCACTGGAAGGAAAGAATATTTCTTAACCACATAGTGAATTGATCATTAAAATTCCTTACTTTGTCTAATATTAGTCATATTTTTTTTTTTTTTTTTTTTTTGAGACGAGTCTTGCTCTTTCACCAGGCTGGAGTGCAGTGGCGATCTCGCTCACTGCAAGCTCCACCTCCTGGTCACCCATTCCTCCTCAGCCTCTCCGAGTAGCTGGGACTACAGCGCCCCCACCCCCGCTAATTTTTGTATTTTAGTAGAGACGGGTTTCACCGTGTCTCGATCTCCTGACCTCGTGATCCGCCCGCCGCGGCCTCCCAAAGTGCTGGGATTACAAGCGTGAGCCACCGCGCCCGGCCAGTCATATTTTATAATACATATCTATTGTGAAATTTTATATTGAAATATATCAGTACTAATATATCTAAGTTGCCTTCTATTTTTAAAAGTACTTGTCACCTAGTTATAAATAAAACAATTATTCTTTTTAAAAATAAAATTAATTATATACCAACTATAAGTATATTATATTATAATAAGTCTTGAGCATCTTCTTGACTTGGATTCAGCACAAAAACACAGTTTAAATTGCATCAGTTGGAGCTGGGACATAGTTTTAAAAAAAATTAGCATCATCTATGGCAGGTAATATTTCATGGAAAAAATCCTAAATTAGATAACTTGTGTTAACTTCACCTGGACTCTCACTTTGCGGGAGGAATAGGAAATTTGATACAGATAGGTAGAGAAGGAAGACCGTGTAAAGACACAGGGAGAAGATGGCTGTTACAGGCCAAGGAGTGAGGCATCAGAAGAATTCAACCCTGCTGACATCTTGATTTCAAACTTGTATCCTCCAAAATAACTTTCTTTTGTTAAGGCCATCAGGTTTGTGGTACTTTGTGACGAAAACCCTAGTAAAGTAATACACAAGATATATATATATATATATACGTATATATATACATATATATACGTATATATATATATATTTAATCATTAAGTTTTAACTTATTTTTCTATGTATATTTAAAGTGATAAGCAATAGAGAACTTGATAGGTGATATATACAGAAGGCAATATAGAGTGGTGTTTTGCTTTGCTATCTAGTCTGACAGTCTCTGCTGCTTATTGGATCTTTAGCCCATTTATATTTAATGTGAATTTTTATATGGTTAACCTTAAGATCACGATCTTACTATTTTTGTAATTGTCCCATTTTTTCTTTCTCTTTTCTCTTTTGAATTGAGAATTTTTTATGATTTAATTTAATCTTTCTGGTTGGCTTATTACACATGACTTGTTATTTTAGTGGTTGCTTTAGAGTTTATAGTACATACTATTACTATATCACTGTCTAGCTTCAATTGATATTATATCACTTCACATAAAATATCAGACCTTTACAAGAATAAACTTCCGTTTCTTACCTCCAGGCCTTTATGGCACTACTGTCATATATTTTGCTTTTACATGTTATATGAGATTCATATCACACTTATTTTTTAAAGTTACATTTTAAAGGGTATAGATAATAATACAATTATTTTATAATTACCCATGCAGTTACCATTTTCAGTGCTTTTTATTCCTTTGGGTAGATTCATGTTTTTATTTCCTATCATTTTCCTTTAACCTGAAAGATTTCTTTAGCATGCGGGCTTGTTTCAGGTGAATTCTTTTACCTTTCATATGCCTGAAATATTATTTTTTCACCTTCATTTTTTGAAATACATTTTTTATTGAGTGTATAATTCTTTCACTATTTTGAGATGTTGCTCTTTTTGCTGGCATTGTTTTAGCAAGAAAGACATTGCCATCTCTTTTTACCTCTGTACGTTTCTTTGTCTGCATTTAAGATTTTTCTCTTCTTTTTATTATGGTAAAATATATACAATGTAAAAATAACCATTTTAATCATCTTAAGTGTACAGATTTGTGGTATTAAATGCATTCACACTTGTTGTATAACCATAGATACAGTCTATCTCTAGAACTTTTTCATTTTCCTCTACTTAAATTCTGTTACTATCAAACACTAACTTCCCATTCCACCCAACATTTATTTATTCCCTGGTAACCACTGTTCTACTTTCAGTAGTGACTACTCTAGAAATCTCATATAAATGGAATCATACAATATTTGTCCTTCAGTTGTTTAAGTGGATTTTATTTCACTTGGCGTAATGTCTTCCAGGTTCATTCCTGTTGAGTATGTGTCAAAATTTATTTCCTTTTCACAACCGAATTATATTCCGGTGTATGTATGTATCATATTTTGTTTGTTCATTCATTGTTCAGTGGGTACTTGTGTTGCTTCCACATTGTAGCTATTGAGAGTAATGCTGCTATGAATGTAGGTACACAAATACCTGTTTGCATTCTTGCTTTCACTTCTTTTGGCTATAAACTCAGGAGTAGAATTGCTGGATTGTATAGTAATTCTGTATTTAAGTTTTTGATGAATCATCATACTGTTTTCTGAAGGAGGAGCATCATTTTACTTTCTAACCAGCAATGCTCAAAAGTTTCAGTTTCTCTGCATCCTCACAAACATTTGTGTTTTTTTGCCGTTTATTTATTTTTATAACAGCCATCCTAATGGGTGTGAAGTAGTATTTCATTGTGGTTTTGATTTGCATTTCTCTAATGACTAACGATATTGAGCATCTTTTTATATGTTTATTGGCCATTTGCACATCTTCTTTGGAGAAAGATGTATTCAAATTCTTAGCCTATTTTTAAAATCAGGTTGATATGGATATCAATTCCTTATCAGACACAAGATTTAAAAATGTTTCTTTTCATTTCATTAATTGTCTTATCACTCTGTTGGTATTCCTTGATACACAAAATTTTTGAATTTTCATGATGTCCAGCTTACCTCTTTTTTCTTTTGTTGTTTGTGCTTTTGGTGCCATATTCAATAAATCATTGCCAAATCCAATGTCATGAAGCTCTTTTGTTATTTTTTTCTAAAAGGTTTGTAGTTTTAGCTCTTACATTTATATCTTTGACCTATTTTGAGTCAATTTTTGTATATAAGGGTCCAACTTCATTTTTTTAATACATGGATCTCCAATTTTCCCAACACCATTTTTTAAATTTATTTATTTATTTTGAGACAGAGTTTCACTCTTGTTGCCCAGGCTGTAATGCAATGGTGTGATCTCAGCTCACTGCAGCCTCTGCCTCCTGGATTCAAACAATTCTCCTGCCTCAGCCTCCCGAGTAGCTGGGATTACAGGCACCCGCCACCATGCTTGGCTAATTTTTTTGTATTTTTAGGAGAGACGGAGATTTGCCACGTTGGCCAGGCTGGTCTCGAACTCCTGGCCTCAGGTGATCTCCCTGCCTGGGCCTCCCAAAGTGCTGAGATTATAGGCGTAAGCCACTGTGCTGGCCCCAACACCATTTGTTGAAAAGATTGTCCTTTTCCCATTGCATGGTCTTAGCATCCTTGTTGAAAATCATTTGGCCATACCTGTGAGGGTTTATTTCTGGGCTTTTAATTCTATTCCAATGGTCTGTTTGTCTGCCTGTATGTCAGTACCATAATCTTTTGATTACTGTATATTTTTATTTTTTTATTTTTCTCTTTATTATTATTATTTTCATTACTGTATACTGTTAGTAAGGTTTAAAAAATCAGGCAATGTAAGACCTACAATTTTGTTATTTTGATTTTTTTTTTTTTTGCAATTTTAGGTACCTTATATACCATATTAATTTTAGGATGAATTTTTCTGTTTCTGTTAAATATGTCACTGGGACTTTTATAGGGACTTCATTGAATCAGTAGATTGCTTTGGGTATATTGACATCTTAATGTAGTAAGTCTTCCAATAAATGAACATTTGTTTCCATTTATTTTCATCTTTAATTTCTTTCAACATTGTTTTGTAGCTTTCAGTATACACATCTTTCACTTTCTTCTTCAAGTTTACTTCTAAATATTTTATTCTTTCAGATGCTATTGTAAATAGAATATTCTCTAAGTTTCCCTTTTAGATTGTTCATTGTGATTGTGTAGAAATGTAACTGATTTTACATATTAATTTTATATCCTGAAACTTTGCTAAATTTGTTTATTCTACTAGTTGTGTGTGTATGTGTATATGTGTGTGTGTGTAGTCTTTAGGGTTTTTTACATACAAGATCATGTCACCTGCAAACAAAATTTTACTTCTTCCCCTTTTTTCAATTTGTTGGCATTTTATTTCTTTTTCTTGTCTAATTTTTTCTCTGATAATTTTGATACCATTTTAAATAGAAATGTCAACAGCAAGCATCCTTGTCTTGTTCTTGATCTTAGAAGAAAAGCTTTAAGTCTTTCAGCATTGAGCATAATGTTGTCTGTGGTTTTATATACATATATATGTATTAATATATAGACGTATATGTATGTGCTTTCGTTATGTCTTGGTAGTTTCTTTTCCTTCTTACTGATTTTTTTAATAATGAAAAGGTGTTGAATTATGTCAAATGGTTTTTAGATATCAATTGAGATAATATGTGTTTTCCTTCATTCCATTACTGTGGTAGATCATCATAATTGATTTTCACATGTGGAACCACCCTTGCATTTCAGGAAAAACTTCCACTTGGTGGATAATCCTTTTAATATATTGTTGAATTCAATTTGGTAGTGTATTATTCTAGTTGAGGCTGCTCTAACAAAATACTTTAGACTGGGCAATTTATAAATAACAGCAATTTATTGCTCACAGTTCCAGAGGCTGGGAGGTCCAAGAACTGTTGCACTTTTGAGTTGTTCCAGCATCAACTCAAAAGTCTAAAGTTCAGAGTTTCATCTAAATATTATACAAATCAGGTAAGAGCGTGAATCAAGTATATTTCATTCTGAGGCAAATCACCCTCCAGCTGTGAGCCTATGAAATCAGACAAGTTATGTATTTTCAAAATGTTATGGTGGGATAGCCATAGGACAGATACTCCCATTCCATAAGGGAGAAATAGAAAGGAAGAAAGAGTAATAAGTTCCAACCAAATACAAAAATCCAACAGGGTAAACAACAGTAAAACTTAAGAATTGAGAACAATTTTTTTGACTCCATGTTTATTTTCTGGACACATTGGGGAGAGTATTGGGTTCCCAAGGCTCAGATCAACACTACCTCCATGGGGTTGCTGGCCACAGCCCATATAACAACTCTCAAGGGTTGGAGTCATGTGCCTGTGGATCTCCCAGAATGGAGTTGCACACTGATGGCTTTACAGTTCTGGGCTCTCACGGCAGCCCCACCTCCATGTCTCCATTAGATACATGGCAGCCTTGCTCTTGTGATTCCACTAGGCACTGCCCTGATGGGAGCTTTCTGTGGTGGCTCCACCCCTGTGGCCATTCTGTGCTAGGCTGTGAGGTACTCTGAGGCATTCTTTGATATCTAGGTAGAGGTAGCCATGTCCCCATAGCTCATGTACTCAGCACACCTGTGAGGATGGCACTGCATGGACACTACCAAGGTTTACAGCTTATGCTTTCCAGAGTGTGGCCCAAGCTGCAATCTGGACCTATTAAGCAATGACTGAAGCAGCCAAGGAGTGATGCACCAGAAGGTGGGGAGTGAAGCCTTGAAATAGTTCTGTCTCCAAGGCCCTGGCTTTCTGGATCTGTGATGGGTGGAGCAACTTGGAAGATCTCTTAAATGCCTTTGAGTTTATTTTTCCACTGACTTGATGAATAGCATCTGGTTTCCTTCTATCCATACTGATCTCCATCAACTGTTTCCTTGGCTGCATCCTTGGTATTCTTTTTCAAACATGCCTTTCATTCTTTACAATAGGGGCAGCCTGATGATTTTCCAAATCTTTAAGTTCTGTTTGTCAATTATAAATTTTATATTTATTTTGTTTCTTCTCCCATATTGCCATATGCAGTCAACAGAAGCCATGCTGTACCCAGAATAATTTGCTTAGATATTTTTTCTGCCAAATAATCTATTTTATCACTCAGAGTTTCTATCTTCCACAAAGCACTAGGACATGAGCATAATTCAGCCAAATTCCTTGCAACTTTACAACAAAGATTACCTTTCCTCTAGTTTTCAATAACATATTCCTCATTTACATCAGGAATTTCATCAAAATGGTCTTTACCATCCATATTTCTACCAACATACTGTTCAAGACCTTTTTGGCAATCTCTAAGAAGATTGAGACTTTTTCTATGGCTGTCTTCTTCTGAGTCTTCATCAGTTTGTCCTTCATGCTCCAGTCACAGAAATGTAAGCATTTTTTCTAGAATAAACTTCCAAATTCTTCCAGCCTCTCCCCATTACTCAATCCAAAGCTGCTTTCACATTTTTAGGCATTTGTTCCAACAGAGCCTCACTTCTCAGTACCAGTGTCTTAGTTCATTCAGCCGCTGTAAAAAAAAAAAAAAAATAACCTTAGGGTAATTTATAAACAGCAGAAATTTATTACTCACAGTTCTGGAAGTAGGGAAGCCCAAGATCAAGACACCAGCAGATTTGGTGTCTGGTGAGGGCCTGTTTCCCAAAGAATGTGGCTTCTTGCTGGGTCCTCATATGGTGAAAGGGCAAAGGGGCAAACAAACTTCCTCAGACTAGGGGCACTAATGCCAATCACAAGGGTTCTCACCTCATGATCTTGTCACCTACCAAAGGCTCCATGGTTTTGTACCAAAATATTATTAATTAGATTTCAAAATATGAATTTTGGAGGGGCACAATCAGATCCTAACAAGTAGCATTTTATTGAGATTTTTTGCATCAATATTCATAAGCCATATTAGTCCATAGTTTTCTTTTTTTTGTAGTGTCTTTGTCTGGCTTTCACATCACAGGGTAATGTTGGCCTTACAGAATGAGTTAAAATGTTCTGTTCTTCAAGGTTTTTGGAAGAGTTTGAGAAAGATTTGTGTTAATTTTTTAAATGTTTGATAGAATTCACCATTAGTACCACCTAGTCCTGGTTATGTTTTTTTTTTCTTTTTTCTCTTTGGATGTTTTGTATTACTGATCCAACACTCTTACTATTTTGTTCTGTTCAGATTTTCTATGTCTTCATGATTCAGTCTTGATAGTATATTTCTAGAAATCTGTCATATGATCTGCATTACCTAGTTTGTTGGCATGTGGTTGTTCATAGTGCTTCCTTATAATCTTTTTCATTTCTATAAAATTCATAGTAATGTCCCCTTTCATTTGTGATTCTAGTTATTATATTTTCTCTTTATTTCTGAGTCAATCTAGCTAAAAGTTTGTCAATATTTTTTATTTTTTCAAAAGACTAATTTATAATTTCATTGATTTTCTCTATTTTTTTATTCTTTAGTTTACTTATACCTGCTCTAACTTTTACTATTTCCATCTTGAATGCTTGATTTGAGTATTCTATTCTGTCTTCCATATTTCAATTTAACTTTTAGATTATATATAATATAGTTATAAAAACTGTTTTGATATTCTTACCTTCTAATTGTAACATTTGTTTCTGTTTGGGTCTGTTTTGATTGGTTGGTTTATCTCTTCATGATGTCTTCCTGTCATTTGGCATGCCTGGTAATTGTTGGCTGGATGCCTGCTATTGTAATTTTTACTTTTAAAATGACAGATCTTCTTTTCTTCTCAGTACTCTTGAGCTTTGTTCTGTATTGCAGTTCAGTTGCTTGTAAATAATTTTCCCTTTGTTGTCTTCTTTTAAAGATTTATTAGGCAGGAGCAGAACAGTGTTTAGTCTATGCCCAGTTATTTTTCACTATGGAGGCAAGGCTCATTGTAGAGTCCACCCAATGACCTACAATTTATAGGATTTTCCAGTGTGGCTGGTGGAAGCAGACATTATTTCTGGCCCTGTGTAAGTGCTGGGCGGTGTTACTTCCAATCGTTTTGGCTGGTTCTTGTCTTGGCCATCTTCACATAGTTTCCTACCATGTATCCAGTGATTAGTGTTCGGCTGAATATGTAAGAAGTACCCACCCAGTTCAGAGCTCAAAGATTCTCTGTGCAGATGTCTCGTCTCTAGCATTCTTTCCTGTGAATTCTATCTGCCTTGGTTGGCCTGGACTTGTCAGTTATATCTCCTCAACTAAGGAAATCTGCAGGTATAGGTTTCCACCCCTCTTTGTTATATGTGAATGCTTTCTCAAGATAGTAAGCTTGGTCAATCAAAGGGCACATCACATTTATGTTCTGTCTCTCACGGATTACTGGCCCCTGTTACCTGATACCCAGTGTCTTGAAAATCATTGTTTTAGCTCTTCTGTCCTTTTTTTTTTTTTTGGGGGGGGGTTGTGTGATGCAGGAGGAAATATTACTCCCTGTTACTTCACCTTAGCCAGAAGAATTGTTACTTCTTTTGATTAAACTCTCAGTTAGTTGACGGGGATACTCCTTTAGTTTTTGCAAGAAAAAGTTACATGATTTATTTTATAAGCACTTGCCTACATGAGTATGTCTCTAAAAACTGCCTTTAGTCGTAAAAAAAAAGAATTACTTGACTGGGCATGAATGCTTATATCACATATTTTTGTACTAAATATTTATTTGAGTATTATTATATTGTCTTTGTCAGAGTATTTAAAAAAATTCTATTTTTCCCAATGTTTAGATGTTTTAATTTTGTTAGAATACCCCCACCTTGTATATGTCTCATTTTAACAGGCAATTTATTTCAGTTTTCTTAATTGTGTCTTTCAATATAAGCTGTAAATAACTTGCTGATATTTGGACACATTAGGCTGAGAGATGATCGATTTACTCTTAAAGATGTTGATATAATTCTCTTCATTCCTCACTCTAAGCAAAACACATACAATTCCCATCTTCCTACCTTCTCATTATTGTAATATTCTAATTCTAGTATTCCAGTTTTGTTTATTGTGACTTTATGAACTCGATTTACAGATGTGCCATATTAAGTACTATAATTAATTTTCTTTTTTCTTTCTTGCAAGACTATTTTTGTCTTCCTGCAACATACATCATTTTTTAAATTTATATGCTTGTTTACTTTTAAGTATGTATTTATCACCAATTTATCCATAAGTGTAAATATTTACTTACCATATTAAAAATGATCAGGGATTCTATCAATTTTAACTACTTAAAACTTTCCTAGAAAGTTCTGATATATACCAATGTTGTTGGTCTCTTTTAAAATTATTATTATTTTTTGATTTATGTTTTTGAGGCAGGGTTTTGTTCTGTCACCCAGTCTGGAGTGTAGTGGTGGGATCATAGCTCACTGCAGCCTCAAATTCCTGGGCTCAAGTGATCCTCCTGCCCCAGCCTCCCACGTAGCTAGAAACATGGGTGCATACCACCAAGCCCAACTAATTATTTTAAAAAATGTTTTGTAGGGATGGAGTTTTGCTATGTTGCTCAGGCTGATTTTAAACTCCTGACCTCAAGCAATCCTCTTGCCTTGGCCTTCCAAAGTGCTAGGATTACAGGCTAGAGCCTGTGTCTGGTCTGATTGGTCTATTTATTTTATTTTATTTTTTTAGGTCTGCTTCATGGTTGTAATCCTTCGGGGTCTTTTTTGATAAACAGTCTTGTTTTTCCTGTATCCTATATCTTTCTGATTTTGGTTTGTTCTTTTTGTGAGAACATTCTCCAGTGGCTTTCTAAGTAATGGTGCATTGGAAGTAAATTTATAAGATCTTGGACTGATCATGTTGTCTTTATTCAGCCACTTTCTTGGTAATTTGTTTAGACCAAGAATTCCATGTTGGAAATTAAGTGTTCTACTAAGCTAGAAGGCAGGGTTGTTGTTGCGAAGTCTAATAGCATCATTCTCTTAATCTTTTAACATTTCTTTTTCTCTTTGAAGCTTTTTGAATCAGCTTTTTGCTCTAACATTCTGAAATATAATGGAGATGTAATTATCACGAGTCTACTTTCACTGCTTGTTTTGGGCATTTATTCAGTGAATCTTTCTGTCTACAAAGTCAACAAAATTTCTTCAACTTTGTGATAAAATCCTGCTAAGTTTTTTCTTTCTGCTATGTTTTTCTAATTTTTCATATGTGTTTTCTGTTTTTTTCATGCTCTTTTGAAATAGATTCCTTTTGTAAAATGGATGTGATATCCTTTTTCATATTTCTGAAAATATTAATAATAATTTTTATTACCTGGGGGTGGATAATTTTACTGCATAATCTGTTTTCTCTAGTTGTGTTTTTTACTTGTATATTTACATGGTCTCTGTCTTTTGTTTCATCATCTTTTTCTGGATATCTAATTTAAATCTCTATGTACATAGATGGAGTTGACCAATGCTAGCCTTCAGTGTAGGGAGATATCAGGTTGATTCATTGGGAAATCTCCATAATTTTAATTTTAATTTGTATATCTTCCTTTGGTCACATTTTTCAGAAAACATTTTAGTATCCTGCATGGGAGAATATAAACCTTGTTGTGTGCATTTGAGAAGTGAAAAGAGGAGGGAGACTACTGGATATATCAGAGTTCCGTGTAAAGAGTCAAATTTCTTGTTTCCCGTGTGGTCCCATTACCTTTAATTTTGCTGGATACCTAATAGTGCAGAAGGCCTCTAGTTTAGTCTGTTTAGAGAATAAATCTTCTGCCTTCTTCGTGGTGGGGGGTGGGGAAGACACATTGATTGAGGAACTCTGGTGGTTCAACTTCTTTTAAAATGGATTTTCAAATAATCTTGTTTATCAGGCTTGCTTTCATAAATATCTGATGCCATCAAAACCAGTTTTCTTCGTTGACATCTTAAGATCAAATTTCTCAGGACAGTAAGTTACCTCTTGTGTTTTTCTGCATTCTACTTTGGGAACTTCTGTTGCTGTTTATCATCTTTCCTGTTCTTTGGCCTTGACACTAATTATTAAAAATAAAATACTTGGCTCTTATTTTATTGGTATTTGGAGAAGAATTAGAGGAAAGTGAGTCCAATCTTTCATTTCTAATGAACTGTCTTCTCCAAATTTTCTCTTGATTTACAACTTAAATTTTTTTCCAAAATATGCCTCTTTTATTTAATTTTCAAATGTTTTGTTTGAAGTATATAGTAAGCATTGTCAGTCTTAATCTCGGAGTATTTTATGTCAGGAGATTTTTTTTTTTTGCTTTATTTATTCTGCTGTACACTTTTATGATAAGCCAATAATCCTTGGGCTAGCCGTGTGTGAAGCATAAGCCCCAATATGTACTTCTAAGAATCTTCTTATTCCTTGCCTCCACCTAAAGTGTTTTACTCTAGAGATAAAGCATAAGAGAATTAGTATGCCTATGTCTACCCTACCTTCTTCTTGCTCCTTTCTTGAAGTTTTAGTCTTTGAATAGATAAAAATATATGAAGCCAAGAGGCCTAAGAACAATGATCTAATCACTTCATAAAATTTTCCCCTCATAGTAGAGGAAGGAATAGCTAATTAGTTTTCTATTTGAAACAACCAAAAATGTATTGAAGGGATATTTATAACATGCAAAAAAAAAATATTCCTGCCTTCTCTTATGTTACTAATGTTATTTAGTTTTGTAAGCATGAGCTGGACACTTTGTTTTTCTCAGCAGCTCCTTAGACTTAGCAAAGTATCCTTTCAAATTTTGAATACTTTTTGTCATCTTAGTTTTGATAGTGAATGTTTTTATTTATTTATTTATCAGTGATTTTTCATAGATTTTTTTACAATGTCAGGAGATGTGTCTGAAGCTAATTAATTGGACCTTATTTAAAAAAACTGAGTTGTTAATATGTCTTCTTATTTCATCTTTGGTAATGATATACTTACATTTATCCACAATTAGAATTGTATATACAAAGAATATACGTATCAAAATATCATTATATGTCCTATAGTAATTAATTCCTGATTTTTCTGTAATTATTTGATATTTTCAATTGTATGAAGTATGAAAGGACAAATATTTAAAGCATTATTTCTTATTCTCATACTTAGGACAAAGTATTTATATACTTTTGAAGTATCATGTCTGAAATATTTCCTAATTCAATATTTGAGCACAGGAGAAATGAATTTCACTCCCAGGCTAGCTTGGGAGCTTTGTGTTAGTACCTTCTGCTACTGGGTTTATGATGTAAGCCAGGAAAGCCTTGCAGAGATTAATGAGGGATGATGGCTTACAGCTATTTTGAAAGAAATTATTTTGGTTATTTATATTCAACAGAACCACATCAGTCAGCAAACAAGTAGGGAGTCATCCTTTCCTTGTGTTTAAAGGTCTGCATTACAGTGTCATTTACTGAAATGACCATTCACATGGAACTGGGCAAAAAAATTCTTACATAATCACAGAGATAAGAACTAAATTTGGCAGATTTCCTTTGTTCCTTTTAATCGAATATTATAATGAGCATTTTTATTTTATAAAGGCAAATAGCTGTGATGAACAATTACTAGGCAAATAGAAAGTGAATACTTAATTTCTGTCTGAAACATTAAGTACACAAATCAACAGGTGTTGATAAAGTTCCTAAAACTGTCGATTTATGAAAGTATCTTTTTTATGAGTTTACCTGAATTGTTTTCTCCATTAAAATGCAAATCCCTCAACTTATCTCTTAAAACCTTAAATAAGAAGAGAAAATCCTATTTTGGGGAGAAGAGAGGAAGAAACATGGCTACCCATGAGAAATATAAAGGTTTCTGTTTCATTTGCAAGCTAGGTATGGCCTTGGTACTAAATTCTAATCAGTTATTTGACATTTCCAGTACCTGTCTTGATATGAAAAAGATGTACCGCCTCCATTTCTTTCTTATTTTTGCTCATTGAAATAAAAAATGCTTGGAGTTCAAATTGCTACTTGGACCACATGGTGGAAGACATGTATTAGGGGTCATGGAGAACAAAGTAAGAAGGACTGGCTCAGCTGTGAACCACTTATCTTTGGATTTCATTTACATGTGAGAGAAATATATTCTTTTTCTCTTTTTTTTTGGCACCTGCATCCAAACTCATTTCTGATTGATGCAAAGTGTTTCAGCCTTCATTCTATTTTTTATACCTTATCTTTTTCTCTATTACTGTAGTCCAGCTAGATTAGATGATCAATGTTCCTTTAGTAAGCATTATGCCTTTTCAGGTTTGACCTTTTGTTCAATCTGTTCTTTCTGTACAATACAAGATATTCCCCAGGCTATAAGTTTGGAATTCTCTTCAAGCACATTTTGATTTCCTTAGATCACCCTAAGATGATCTTTTTCTCAATTCCTATATTATCATTCTATATAATTTACCATAAGTGTATTATATAACGAGTGTTTTGAGGGCCAGAACCAGTTCCCCTTTGCAACAAACCATATTGAACACCGATTGTGTGTCATGCGTTATGCAAGAGATGACTGAGGTAGGACGGATGATAGAGACAGTATCCATTCTCACAAATATTTCATAATTTAGTGAAGTAAAGGTGTACATACAAGTAATACTAAAATAAGAACTCAGCATAATGAACAACACATTATAGAATTACAGAAGAGGAAGTGATTAGTTCTTCTGGAGAGGGATGAGCAGGAAGCTCTAAATAATTTCTCCAAGGGGAAGATATTTGGGCTAACCTCAGAGGATAAATATACATTTACTTAGGAAGAAATGTCTGAGGAAACTTAAGAGGGCTCTGGATATCCAGCTGGAGCAAGGTATTGACTTTGTGTTAAAGAGTTGAAAGAAATAAATGCTATTCTTCATTAGAAAACGTGGCACTGTCAATGAATGTAAGCATGGGACAAAAGGAGAAATGTTTACGTATGTGACATTTATATGCTTTTTGTTCAAAAAAAGAAGAAAGTTCTGAAGAAAAGATGAGAAATAGATTTAATGAGGGATAATTGATGAGAGTAGACTGAAAAAAATGGCTCTAACAAATTGGTCAATGGAGCAACAAATGAAACCCAGGCAATGGAAATATGTCACTAGGTAAGAAATTTTGAATGAAAGAGATGTAAGAAGAAAGACTACTCTGACTATGTTCTTTGTAAAGTTGTGCATATAGGTAGTTTCTGGAAGAAAGTTGCTTATGTGATTGTAGGCTTGGAAATTAAGGTAAAGATGGAGAACAGCAGCTATGAAGACTGGGAAAGAGAGAAATGGAGGGGGCTAGTGTGAGTGTGCATTTAAAGCAAAAGGCAAAAGTATTCATGTCCAGATTTGGAAGGGGGCCACAAGATGACTAATGGACTGAAGAAATAAGTAGAGATTAAGAAACTAGATATTTCCTAAGAACTGATGTGGTAGGAGTATTATGCTTCGTTGCTTTCCTTCATAGTATATAACACAATGCCTTCTACTGAGTCCTCATAAATACTTATTGCATTAATACACTACAATCCATCCCAAATCACCTTCTTATATTGTTATTTAAACTTAATGAGTTTTTAGGGAAGAAAACAAAATGAAATTATTCTGGAGAAGAGCTGTGGGGTATGGTGGCATAGGTAGCTTTATCTCTATTTGTGGGTGTTCACTAAGACCTCATGGGATAAATTTACTCAAAGTATTCCTGATTGCAGCTTTCTAATGGGGTTGACTATGTCTCTTTTTTAGCCTTTTTTAAACGTAAATATGCAGAATATAGATTTTTACTTATGTTTTGAACAAAAATGAGCTGAGGGGAAACATAGATATGGAGAAGAAAACAGTCTAAGTTTAGCATTGGATAAACAGCCTAAAGCCCCAAAGATTTGTCACAATATGTGAGGTTTCTCCAAGATCACAGGATTGTTTCTTATTAGAAAAGATGTAGCATTTATAGAAAGTGCCATTTAAAGGATTGTGTAGCTCAGAGGGGGAAAAAGCAATATTCTGGTAGGCTGCCTTTTGAAGCAGTAAACACCTTTCATGTCATTTAATAATGGCTTGGATAGGTTTGAAGAACTATGTCAAGCATTCTGAACACAAGTAATGTAAATTTGGTGAACTCTTTCAGTCATTTGAATCTTAAATCAACCAGTCACAGTGTCTTTAAACAGCTTGTTTGATTCATTTAAGCTTGTGGTTACAGTAGGGATAAGATTCTCAGGCCTACTGTTGTTTCATCTGTAGTTGTTGTAGAAGAAAAGTATACACCAATTTTCTCCTTTCTAGGTCGCATATCAAACTGATATGTGGTTTTAAGCAAAAGAGAAAAAATGGCTCATGTTTTCCCTGTTTATAAGGCAGAAATTAAGCAATTTCTAAATAATATAGAGATCATGACCCCAACTGAGCTCAAGGCCAGAGACTGGCGATTTCTTGTTTGAGTCACAAATGGTTGAATAGTTTATAGTGAATGTTTAGAATATGTGATTTAACTTTCAATCTACAAAGCCTAGTCAGAAAGGAGAACATTTGGTTTTCGACATTTTTTGCTAGTTTCGCATATTTGGATGGTGTTGTCTTATTTGAGGAATTATTTCTGCTAAATTCTTCCTAGATTGAAAGTAGGAAATTACGTTTATCTAACCTATCTTCTAGTGGTTTTAGGTTGCTGCATTATAAACAGGCCAGCTCCTCCCTTCCCACACCAACCTGTGCTTCATTTTCTTCATATTTCTTTAATGTTTTTGAAATAATCTTACTCAAGATATAGATTCTTTGTCTGGGGAAATCCTAATTATATCAATCAAGTTTCACGTAACAGTAATGTTACACATCAATTATTTCATTGACTATATTTATTATTTTTAATAGGCTTTGCACTAAAATAATCAAACTAATTTCATTTAAAAATATTCTGGATGTTCTGAAATTCAGGCTGGAGGTGAAAATTCAGCTGCATGAGATTTTTATTAGGTTTACAGGTTAACTGCTGTCATTGGGAATACTGAAATAATATTGCTTAGTCAATGACCTCATTGGGTTAAACGGAACACCAAAAGACAATCTTACAGGAAAAAATAAGTAGTTAGAATTTTGTTTTATTTAAGAGGATTATAGATATATTTGGAATGCCTTTTTAACAAAACAAGTCAATATTAATACCTTAGCTCACTTACTTTACCACATGTTAATCAGAGAGAATTCATTTAGCATTCACGTGGATTAAATAAATTATATCACTAACACTGGTCTTGTCTTTGATTATTTTTTCCTCTCTTTTTTTTTTGTTTTAAACCTGTGTACAAGATCTAAAAAAGTGAGATTCTTGTTCAATTACAATAGGGTTAAAAAAATTGGTCTATAATACATGAAAACTCCAGGTATGTATCTCGTGTAAGGAAAACAAGAATTTATGAACCTGAAACTATGAAGATAATAAAAACAAGGGAGTATGTGTGTGTTTATGTTTTTTGAAACATAAGTTATTAATACATTTCCAACTATATTTCTACATCTGTATATGTTTTCATAAGGCTAGAAGGACTTTAAAATATTATCTGATTTATTGTTGTGGATAGCATGTGCTTGAGCGCATCTAGACTACCATATATTTTTCTTGGATAAGAGTCCAGTGGGGTTTAGAATAAGACTTCCTGGAATTGAATCTCAGTTCTGTCATTAGTTATGGGCCTGAATAATTTTGTAATATTTCTGGACCTATTTTATCGTAGGTGAAAGGGACATAGTTATAAGCCAGTTGTGAAGATGATATAAAACCATCCATTTAAATTGTCTGACTTCCAAAGTCTACTCAGTAAGTGATAGCTATTATTGTTGGATGGTAACATACCTAACAACTCTGGTAAAGTAGATTTTCCCTAACACTGCTCCTATTTCCTCAAGCTAAAATCTTTTGTGAAGCCTAACCTGAATCATTTCTACACAGTTTAAGTCAATATTCATCACATGTGAAAATTAAAATACACACACAAACAACTTTTATATATAAAACTTTCTATATAAAAGTTATCACTATTCTTATACTGTAGTTTTTATTGTTCTACTACTGTATCACTCACAAAACTTGCAATTTGAGTTTGTTGCAAAGAAAGCTTAATTAAAATATATTGACCCTCAATAGTAGTTGAGCAGAAAAAAGCGTTGGTCTCTATGCCTGTATTTAACAAGCTAGATGATTTGGTCACATCTTTCCATCAACACAACTAAAAATATATAAAATATTTCAAGATTTTATTTTTTCAAACCACTGAGACAGTGTCAAAAATTACCAGGCAGTACTCTAAAAAAAAGCAGGAACTAATACAGCTGAAAAGACCACTGAAGATTTGCTGGATCTAATGAAACTGGCTTCAGCTTTTGATTGCAATTCAGGTCAAAGATGACAAGAATCAAAGCTTAAAGGTCAAAGTCTAACAGGCTACACTTTACCCCTGAAACTGAGGCCCTAAAAGACTATACTCTCATAACGAGGATGACACTAAACAAACCTGGCTCCCTGACATTGAAGTAGAACAGTGCATCTTAGAAATTGTAATCACAAACCTTGTACTTTACAAATGTAGTCAAGTTAGCATTTCCCTAATGTACTCAAAATTCTTAAACTAGAAATTCAGTTTAAATGATCCCAGAAACATGGTCTTCCCAGGTCCTCAGCAGAAGCAACATAAATCATCCCTAGAAAAATACAGTCCATCCTTGACCTTAAGGAATTTGCATGAATAAATTCCTGAGAAAAATAATATATTAAAATAATAAATACACATAACAAGAAGGCATAATGAGTTAGAAATAAGCAAAAGCAGCAGACAACAGAAATAGATGCATACATCTTCAAATTCTGAAATAATCAGACACAGATTATAGACTAACAATGGCTGTATATTTAAAGGGGACAAAATCAAATTTGAAAGTATTTCTAGAATAATAAGCTGTAATATGTGACCTGAAAACACAGTAATAAAAATTAAAAACCCAATGGACATGTTTAATAGCAGACTGGACACAGACAAAGAGACAATTAGTGAATTGGACAGCAAATCAGAAGAAATTATTCAAAAAAAGTACAGAGAAATGAAAATAAGAAAAAAATATGAGAAAAGGTAAAAAACATGGAGGATAGAGAGAAAAGATTTAATGAATAATGTGGAGACAGCAGTAAAAATATGGCAGAAAACAATACTTGATTACCTATATATCTAAAAATGTCATAGAGCTAATGAAAGTCACTAATGCACAAATATACAAGTTTAGAGGACCCCAAGCATGAGCTATATAAAGAGAAATCTACACCTAGACATACTGTTGTGAAACTACAGGTAGATAACAGCTGGGGTGGGGTGGGGAAGGAAATACAAATTAACTTTAAAAAATAGCAGCTGAATTCTCATCAGTGAAAGCTAAAAGACAGAGAAAGTAACTTTTTTAGTGTTCTGAGAGAAAATACTTATTAATGCATCATTCTATACCCAGCAAGTGTATCTTTCTTTTAGCATGAAGATGAAGTAAATCAATTCTCAGCCACCATCCCCTACCACCACCAAAAAAAAAAAAAGAAAAGAAAAAGCCAAATTGTTGTTTTCTTGTCTGTGTAATGTTTATGTACACTTTTCCTGTGGTTTGAATGTGTCTTCCAAGGTTCATGTGTTAGAAACTTAAGATGGTATCTTTAAGAGATGATTAGATTGTGAAGGTTCTGCCCTCATGATAGCAGTGACATCTTTATTGTAGGAGTGACAGTTGTAACAGTGAGATTGGCTCCCCTACTCTTTTCTTCCTCCTTCCACCATGGGATGATACAGCAATAAGGCCCTCACAAGATGCGAGTGCCATGCTCTTGGACCTCCCATACTCTACAACTGTGAGTGAATCCATTTCTGTTCTTTATGAATTACCTAGTCTCAGGTATTCTATACCTTTGGCAGCACAGAATGAAGTAAGACAGGTGTACTTTTTTTTTTTATTCGGAATGTATTTAAATTCCACTTTATTTAAATTCTGATATTACTCAAAGATTGTGGAAGTCTTTTATCATAGAAATTAGTGGGATATAATCATAGAATTGTAAGTTGATGTTCTTTTTTAAGGAAAGCAAGATTCTAGAGCAGAATCCTAAAGATTTGTTACTTTTCCTGACACCTCTGTATCCCCATGGAGTGTTTCTCTAGTTCCTCTGGTTAGTTTGATAAGCTATTTTAAGAGTGATGGCAATTGAGTGAAGATCATGTTCTCATCCCCATGACAGCCTGTAAGCTTCGTGCTCTTTCATGGCCATAGACCATCACTCAATAATAGCTAAAATATATTGCCCAACAGAGAGCAAGGAATGGAAATGTAAACAGATCAGAATGAACATGTAACCTATCTACCATAGCAAAATCTTCTTAAAGAGCTTAAAGTGCTGGTGGTAAAGAAGTATTTATACTATATTAGATCAAGGGGCCATGAGGTAAATGCCAGCATCACAGTGTAAGTTAGAAGACCAAGTTTTTTCTGGTGTTAGATGATTTTTGGACACATTTGTCTTCAGTTTTCCCATTCAGCACTCCAAAATTGACTGATAAATAGCAACTCTTCTGTAGCACCTTCAGGTTATTTCAGATAGGAATTTCTGGTGCTGTACACAGTGTTAAATGCATCCTACAGAGTTTGAAAGTGAATCAAATACAGTAATGAGGAAAGGGGGAAGTCTATGAGTTTCAGAGGTTTCCTCGGAGACTTGTAAAACATGCATTAGAAGTGAGCAATTTAAGTACCATGAATTTTATTACTAGCCCAAAAGTTACCCTGAGTCTTATATTTTAGCTGCTTTACATTCATGCTGTCTTCAGGGTACAATAATGAGTTCGGTCTTGCTTATATCTGAGTTCAGTTTATAAGGCAAACTCAGGAAAAGTGCTGAAAGTAATATAAGCAGAACCCTAAATTATTATTTTATAATTTGTCCTCTACTTCTAAAGAAAAATGATTGGTCAAAAGTAATATTTTTTTAAAATTTTCCCAAACTGTTACCTTGCTATTAAATTTATTAAATTCTGGTTTATTCTCCTTCATTTTTATCACACATACCTTTTACCATCTTTTACTTTCCCAAATCATCAAACAATACCAATTGGTAACACTGCATTTACTTATTTTTATTTTATCTATATCTTTATGTGTACATATTCTATGTATGTATGTATATATGTATGTATGAATCTATCTATCATCTATCTTCCTTAAGATACTTTTATAATACCATTACTTATAGTAAAGAGTTTATGAAACATTCAAACATAATCATTGATATTATATTGTGAAAAGTTTAAATTAGTGCCTTGGTGAATCATATGCATTATTTATTTTTTTTTTCACTTATTTCTAAGAAGAATGTCAAACAAAACAAGAATGTCAGTATTTCTGAGAGTAAACTCTTCTATTTTTTACCAAATTCCCCTTCTCTCTATGGTCAACACATATTCCAATCACATGCAAAGCAAAAACAAACCCAAAATCTCTGCAAAACTGTCTTTGTTTCCTTACAAGAATAGATAATAAATACTGTCGATGTTATGTGGAGCCTCCAATTTGTAATTGCCCAATTGTCACTCTTCTTTTTACTCAGCTATTAAAATTAATAGCTTACTTTTTCAATCTCAAGTCCTATAACAAACAATAATATTATGATTTACATTGTGGTGCATCCAAAGTTGTTTTAAAATCTGAACTAAAATTACGTTGAATATTTTGTGTTGGACTTCTATTACTAGCCATGCAATGCTATTCTAAATACCTAGGGGGTAGACCAGGAGAACAGGCCCAAGAGGAGTCATTTAAATATCAATGGCGAGACAGAAGCACAATTCAAAAAGTTCATAATTAAGGCAGGATTTTCTTTTTGATAATATGTATATTGGCATAATGTTGTTTTGAATTTTATTGGAAATATTTGAAAATAATACGTAAAGTATGTAATGTCAGTCTAGTTAAAACTTGTATTTTTGTGGTATATCCCTCAGTCTGATTTTTCCAACTGATTTGATAATGTTCAAAAAGCCAACATTTAAGATTCTGTTTCTCCAAAGAATATAAATAATATTCTCTTTCTCCAAAGAATATAAATAATAATGTCATTCTAATCCTACAAACGTAGTAGAAATAATATGTACAATGATTTAATGAAATCTCCCCTGTGGCTGATGTTCAGCATTAAAATGTCACTATTAGTTGAATGCTTACCCTTACCAAATATTCTAGTAAGCAATTTATGCGTTATCTTATTTACTATCAATCATCCCTATAGTACCATTAATATATCTTTTGAGTTAATAAGGAAAATTCTATTTAGAGTGGTTAAAGACCTTGTGTCAGCTGCTTAGCACTGGAGACTCTAAGTTCACTGGAATGAACTTGATTTTGTTTGATTCCAGAGTCTATGTTCTTACGCTATAAATTATTCTCTCAAGATGCTATTGAGATCCTGGAATTGGTTTATATATTTGATCGGAATAGGACAATCTGAATTTTTAAGGACATTTAATATTAAGTATAAAGTGAATTTTCTTTTTACATGACAGTAATTTCTCAAAGTGAATTCTCTTCTTCTCCTCTGAAATTATGCAGTGCTCACCCTATCTCTAATCATAATATCTTTGGTTGGCTTCTTAGCAATTGTCAGCATCTTTGCCACATGGTTGGAGGCCTGATATCAGTTTGTCACCATATAATGTATTTTTCCTATCTGGTTGGGAGCAGAGAGCAGGTGCTTGGAAATCCTGCTCTCATCCATTCTCCACACATGACTGGTCTATGTTCAGCTGAATTATGGTGAGCATCGCTTGAGAACTGCTGTAGTAACTGCACTTCAAGACCTGCCTGTAATCTTGCGCTGCTATTTGATATTCATTCAGCAAAGCACATAAATGAAATTATTAAAACTATTTAAGGACTCAGATGTGCTCATATCATCTTCAAGACTTATCATCTTATTATAATACATGAGAAATCAATGTAATTCTGAAGAAGTTAAGCTTGACCCAGAGCTTGGAACACAATTGAAATACCTAATTGATGGTTTGTTCTTAAACTATCAATTAAATGTATTTTTACATTTAATTTTCAATGTTTTTGATCTGCTGGTTTACAATTGGGAAACTCACTCAAAAGAGAAATGAAATTCAAAACTATAATGATCTATCATCTTACACTAGTTAAAATGGCTTTTATCAAAGAGATAGGTAATAATGGATGCTGGCCAGGATATGGAGAAAGGGGAATCCTTGTACACTGTTGGTGGGAATGTAAGTTAATATAGCCACTATGGAGAATAGTATGGAGGTTCCTTATAAAGCTAAAAATAATACTGTCATATAATCCAGCAATCCCACTGCTGGGTATACATCCATAATAAAGAAAATTAGTATATTGAAGAGATATCTGCACTCCCATGTTTATTGCAGCACTGTTCACAATAGCCAACATACGGAATCACCCTAAGTATCTACCAACGATGAATGGATAAAGAAAGTATGGTACATATACACACTGAGATATTATTCAACCGCAAAAAATAATGAAATCCTGCCATTTGCAACTTAGATTGAAATTGAACACAAAGGTTTATGTAAACAGATACTCATGTAAACAAACTTTCGAAAGACAGTTTTCATTAATGCAAATATTTACATTAAACCAATCAATAATAAAAGTTTGCCTTGCTTTAGCAAATGTTTTAAATAAAAATTAAGATGTAAAAATATGAATAAGAGAAGCCCTAATCACTCTGAAAAATAATTATGTGTAAAAATTTTTAAAGATACATGTGAACACTTAAATGACTTAGTTGAAATAGATTTACAACTGTCTTGTATTACATACCTATTTTATACCGCAAGCATACCTATATGTAGATTCTGGAAACTTCATGCCTAGGTAGAGATTTTAAGATTAATAGCAAAGCTCCAGATATAGATAGATTTTCATATATTTCAAAGGCAAGTATGCTCTGATACAAAATATGTTATTAGAGGAAAGCTTGCTTAAACTGTATAAGAGAGAAGCTTTTCTTGTTTCTAAGCACAGGTTTGAATTTTCTTCTGTTCATTTATTTCCCAGCAGGTGTCTCTATACAGCAGCGATATTCAGAAAGCACAAGAAGACAAGAACTAATTATATAAAAAAGAAAATGTAGCAAGGAGAGAAATGAACTGGTCATAGAGTATATCTATGTTGACAATATGAAGTCAAACTAAAAATATATACTCTCCATAAATAGTTGTATAGCATATTTTGTTTTCTTCTTGATTTTATTTGTTCAAACGACTTTTTGAAAAGAGTCCTAGGAAAAGCTTTTAAAACAGTTTGTACTATATACAACCTATATAGGTTGGTTGTGTATAGATAGATAGATAGATAGATAGATAGATAGATAGATAGTAGATAGATAGATAGATATCTAGGACCAAATACAAACCTCTAACAGGGTATCAATTTACTCATTGCCATCTTGATCTGATAACTTCAGCATTTCAGATGAAACTTAAAGGAAGTAGAACTGATCTGTGCTATGATCATCAACAGTGATTTAAAGGTGATAGTAGACAGTAAGATATTAAAACGCAGAAAGATAGTGTAAAATAATATCACTCAAAGATGTAAATTATCCAGCTTTCCTTGATCAGTGCATTACAAGTCACTGTTTTCATTTAGAACGAGATGCAAAAGAGTGAATATTTTTAATGCTTAATTGTCAATACATAAGCTTTTTAATCAAACAAAATTTATGCTTTGATGGATCCCAGTTGAATTTCTACCCTAAAATAGATTAAATAAAGCATTTCAACTTTACAGATTAAAGGAATCGAACTCGTGCCTTTTTTATTGTAATTGCAGATTTCATGCATCACAACATTCTGAGATGAAAACATGAAATCAATACATGCTTAAAACTTAATAGCGTTAACTAAATTGCTTCTAAGTTAAACTTAAGTTTTAACATGTAGCGTTCTTATTTCCCATACAATAAACATTCACCCAGTTTAAAAAGACATGAAAACTATAAATTTGTAACACATGATAAAATATAAATATAAGAATATATTCCACAAAATGGTTAAAGACAGAAAAAAAATTCTAGCTGGATGGATCTCAAAGACAGTTTGCTCAACTTTTACATTTATTGGATTTTTTAGGACATTAATAGAAATTTGTAACACCTTAAAACTAAGTATGTCACAAAAATGTATGTGTATATTGGCCAATTATAGAGAGGCTATGAAATAATTGTACTCAATGAGGTCCCAATTTTCCTTTCACTCTGATGTTGTATTTCTTTTATGTTTATTTAAAAAAAGTTGGCCGGGCGCGGTGGCTCACGCTTGTAATCCCAGCACTGTGGGAGGCCGAGGCGGGTGGATCACGAGGTCAGGAGATCGAGACCACGGAGAAACCCTGTCTCTACTAAAAAAAAAATACAAAAAAATTAGCCGGGCGTGGTGGCGGGCGCCCGTAGTCCCAGCTACTCGGAGAGGCTGAGGCAGGAGAATGGCGTGAACCCAAGAGGCGGAGCTTGCAGTGAGCCGAGATTGTGTCACTGCACTCCAGCCTGGGCGACAGAGCGAGACTCTGTCTCAAAAAAAAAAAGTTAATATGTTAATCTGAAGGGCCACTAAATAAATCTTCCAGGCTTCCACGATACTTTCGGAAATGGACTGAACTGGCTGGGTGCAGTGGCTCACGCCTGTAATCCAAGCACTTTAGGAGGCCGAGGCGGGCGGGACACCTGAGGTCGGGAGTTTGAGACCAGCCTGACCAACATGGAGAAACCCTGCCTCTACAAAAAAAATAAAAATAAAAATAAAAAAATACAAAATTATCCAGGCATGGTGGCACATGCCTGTAATCCCAGCTACTCAGGAGGCTGAGGCAGGAGAATTGCTTGAACCTGGGAAGCAGAGGTTGCAATGAGTTGAGATCGTGCCATTGCACTCCAGCCTGGGCAACAAGAGCAAAACTCCATCAAAAAAAAAAAAGGTAGAACTTTTTAAATTCGTTCTACTTAGATTAACAATCTGATTTCAAATTATCAGATAATATTTTCTGGTTTAAGATGAACAGAAAATACCCTTGTCAACGTTTTCTCACAGTCTTTTTTTTAAGTAATAAAAACATAAGAACAAATTAATGATAAAAAAAAAAAAAAAGAAAGGAGGTAGTGACAAGGCCACAAAAATGGAGAATTCTCAGTAAAGGAGAATGAGTAGATCTTTAAAGAGAAATCAGAGTTGATAGGGTATATCCCAAGAATAAACATGGTTTTGTCCAAGGAGCCAAAAAGGAGCTCCAGGTTCTAAATCAACAAATTAAAAGAAAAGGATTGTATCATAGGGCAACAAAAATGGGTTACACATGCTCTCATGTAAATCCATGAGAGCAGGGGTTTCATTGGTCTTGTTTGCTGCTGGAACTGACATAGAATTTTGCCTGGCAGTAAAGAATTCGGTACAGCATACAGAAATTTACTACCGGTAGAGTAAGGAGATCTGTCATTGTTTTATAGTTATTTTTTCCTCTTTATGGCTAACCCAGATATGGAGTTAGAATAAGCTCAGCTTTGTTGCACTCTCAGGCTTTATTTTCCGCTCTGGGAACCTTCCAAAGGCACAAGACCAGTGGTGTGCTGGAGCTGCCTTCTATGGTCTATTAAAACCCAGCTATTAAATTTTTTTTTTTTTTTTTTTTTTTGAGATGGAGTCTCGCACTGTCGCCCAGGCTGGAGTGCAGTGCCGCAATCTCGGCTCACTGTAAGCTCCGCCTCCCAGGTTCACGCCATTCTCCTGCTTCAGCCTCTCCGAGTAGCTGGGACTACAGGTGCCCGCCACCACGCCCGGGTAATTTTTTTGTATTTTTTAGTAGAGACGGGGTTTCACCGTGGTCTCGATCTCCTGACCTCGTGATCCGCCCGCCTCAGCCTCCCAAAGTGCTGGGATTACAAGCGTGAGCCACCGCGCCCGGCACTATTAAATTCTTAGGAATTTTGCAAGACAGGTTTTAAATGCACATATCATTTTTTTAGAAATCTACAAAATAAATCCATTCTTCCATATATTATAATAAAAAACATGCAATACATACTCAATATTCATTACTTTCTAATTATTCCACTACATTTTAATGCTATTTATGATCTTGTGGTTATTTGCATCTGCGTGGGTGGTGGAAAAACTATCCAGTTGTCCCTCAGTATCCCTGGAGATAATTGGTTCCAGGATCACTCCCACTAAAACAGAATCCATGAATGCTCAAGTCCCTGATTTAAAATGGCATGTTATTTACATGTAACCTATCGATATCTTCCCATATACTTTAAATCCTCTCTAGAATACTTATAATACTTAATACAATGTACATGGTATGTAAATAATTGTTACGCTTTATTATCTTTTTACTTGTATTATTTTTGTTGTATGTATATTGAGTTTATTAGAATATTTTTGATCAGCAGAGGGCTTTTTTATTGTTGTTCTTTCTGGATATGCATATGAACATACATGTTTTTCCACCTGCTCTACCATATGGAAATAGTTTGCTGACGTTCTTCTAGGTAGCCTCCAAAACCCAATCAATAAATTTAGCCCATATGATACACAGCAGAAAACAATAGAATTTATTTGTGCTTGCAGCACCCATATACATGGAAGAACTCAATGATGAGTAACTCAAAAGAAGTAATTAGAATTTGGAGCTTATATATAATACAATTTTAATAGGTGAAAGGGAGAGAGAGAAAGGCACCTAGGGAAAATAGATGACTTTTTGGAAAGATAAATGGGTTTTCAGGAGAAAAAAACAGGAGATAAAGTTTGTGATAATGTTTGTCTGTATAGTTAGGAATGTTTTCTCCTGTTTCCTTCAGGGCCATAATACTCCCCTGGAGAAGGGGTTTGAGGTAGGTTTTATTTACATTTTCCCTTCTGGGATTAGATCTACCCTGAAGTGCAATTTATAGCAGCCTTATTTCCCATAAGTTTCTACTTTTACTCAGGTAAAGAAAGCTCTAGGAAGGCTTTTTTTTTTCTGCATCTGTTAAAAAGTTGTAAATAGTTTACTTAGATACATTTATTAGATTTGAATGAAAAGGCTGGTGTACTTTACTTTTCAAAGTATATACCAATTTTATAATTCTTTCTTCTTTACAGTAAACCTCATTTCTGACAAGTGATTGGCTGTCTTAGCTTGACTTGAGATATGAAAATATAGGTAGAACATTTTTCTAGCAATCATCTACAAAGATGAAAATTTCCCTCTCAGATAGGCACTTGGACTTTTTCTTAACACTTTGTAGAAATAAGTAGTTTTTTGGAGAGTATGTGAACCCTCTTTCGTCAATAGATGGTCTTGCTAAATATATTTTTAAATATGACAACAAAAGAACACAAGGAACTTTGATAAATTTTATTTTATAAAAACGAGTATTTTTTCCGCAAACACAACGTTAAGAAAAGAAAGAAACCCCAGACTGGGTTAATATGTGCAAAACACACAACTAATAGAGACTTGTATTTACAATATAAAAAGAATCTGAAATACTTAATACGAGTATATATATTTTTTTGAGACAGAGTCTCACATTGTTACCCAGGCTAGAGTACAGTGGCACCATTTTGGCTTACTGCAGCCTCAACTTCCCTGGCTCAGGTGATCCTCCTAACTCAGCCTCTCAAGTATCTGGGACTATAGGCGTGTGCCACCATGCCCAGCTATTTTTTGTATTTTCTGTAGAGATAGGGTTTCGCTGTGTTCCCCAGGCTGGTCTAGAATTCCTAGGCCCAATTTATTCGCCCACCTCGGTCTCCTAAAGTGCTGGGATCACAAGCGTGCACCCACCCTTAATAAGACTAATTTTAAGAAAACAAACAACCAAATAGAAAATGAGCAAAGGATTTGACAGGTATTTCACCAAACGTATATGGATGATAAATATGCATAATAAAAGTCTCAAAATCAGTAGTCATTAGGAAAATGCTAATTGAAACCATGAGATACCATTACACACCTATTAGGATGTGTAATAATTTAGGATGGCTAAAACAAATATCTGACAATTCCAAGGGCTTTCAAAGATGCAGAACTACTAAGACTCTCATAGGTTGCTTGCAAGAATAAACGTAATATATCATTTTTGAAAATAAATTAGAAATTTCTTATAAAGTTAAACATAAGCCTATGACTCAGTAATCCTACTCACAGTATTTAACCAAGATAAATGAAGACTTAGGTTCATATAAAAACTTGTATGGAAAAGTTTATAATGGTCTTATTTATTATTGTCAAAAACTGGGAAAACCTAAACATCCTTCATTGGTTAATGGATAAATAGTGACATATACATCCAATGAAATACTAGTTGGCAATATAAAAACCTAATTAATAATATACACACAACATGGATGAATCTCAAATGCATGTGCTAAGTAACAAGAAACAGAGAGAGAAAATTTTATATGCTATGATTCTATCCAATGACATTCTGGAAAAGTAAAATTATAGGGACAGAAAACACATTAGTGTTTGCTATGGGCTGGGCGGGAGGGAGGTTTTGACTATAAAGTGCAGCAACAGGGGTTATTTGGGGGGCGATGAACTATTTTGCAGTTTGATTGTGGTCATGGTTTTATATGACTGTAAGCATTTATCAAATTTGACAGGGTGGTACATCAAAAAGTAAAATTCTATGTGAATTTGAAAAGTGAATAATAATAACAATGACAATATTAATCATAAAATCCTAGATGAATAACAATGCCAAAAAAAGTGATGTAAAGACAAGAAGAACTTACAGCATTAGCACAAAACATTTTTTAAAAATTTAGGTCTCAGATTCATTGTTATCTCCTCAGAAAAGTTTTCCCTGACCATTGAGTATGAAGTATCTACTCGTCATTCTCAATCACAGCATCTTAATTTAATTGTCTCCCTTGCACTTAATTCTAATCTAGTGTTTTCTCATTTATGTAAGTTTTTATTATTTTTTGTTGTTTGTATTCCTGTGTTAAAATGTAATGTTGTTTTCTGTAATGCTCACAACTGCAAGCTGAGGACTTCAAATAATTCCTAGCATGAAGGATTACTTGATGCACATTGGTTAAATGGGGATAATGTCATTAGTCTTTGAACTGCAATGTAGGAGTTCCAAGTTTTTAAATAAGATTAACATGTCATATAATAAAAAACATTGATCAAAATTGAAATACCAAAGAAAAGTCTCTGAAAAGCCACAAGTATTCAATAAATATCAATTTCTTACTAATATGAGTCGGGAAGTAAAATAATAAGGGCTAAAATTGACTAAAATATTTAGGTAGTATCTTTGGAAAAATAGGTGAAAACATATAAAGTATAAAAATGTTTTGAACTAAAAATAAAGAAGACTATTTAATATAAAACCATATATAAGAAGAAAGAAAGAAAAGGCTGTGATTTTTTGCATAATTTGGATAAGAAACTCATCATATAGTTTTCACATACTTGGAAGAAAACTGAATAGCTTCAAGATGGCACCAAGAAAGAACTGCACAGATGCCAAATATACAGCCTAGGACACAATCAACTCCTTGCATTAAAATGACATGCCATCATAAGTTGGTTGCAAATTCCTGATTTGGGCAAAAGAATGGATGGCAATATAGAATCCCCCAGTTATGAGTTACTCATTAATTTATTAACTTGTAAGATTAAAAATAAGAAGCAGACCTCAAAAATGTTGTGTTTAGGTTTTTGTCTTAGTATACAAATTTAAGCTTGCTTGTTTGAGAATATCTGTTTTTTTATATATGGACTTTTTTTCTCAATTACCTATCTGTATCAGTCTAACTGTGAATAAATTGTAGAGAACGGGTTGATGTTGCTTCGACCTCTTTACCTAACAATATAACTGCAAAGACTAATTGTTAGATGGGGAAGCTGACAGTTTATTCTCTGGAAGGGCTGGTGATTGGGATTGTAATGATCTTGAAAGATATTGTTGCAACTGTACCACTTCCACTGTTCCTACTATTCCTTTTTGCCTCAGATGAAGTTGCTCTGAGATAGGAGTTACAGCAAGGAAATGTTAACATAATTATTATTACTAAGTTACTTAGCTGAATATGAAAAATGACCCACTGAGGATTTTTATATCTTCTAAGATCTGAGTGAGCCAAAAGGTAATCAAAAACACCCTGCACTGATGTAGAATATGGCCTGCTTTAAGTCCACTTTAAATAGATATTCATTTTCTCATCCTTTCATTTATCCAGAGGCACTTATGGAATATCTGTGGTGTAACTGACCTTGTTCTAGGTACTTGTTCCCTGTTTTGAGACATCTCCTGGAGACCAAGTTCTTTGGAAATGTGGCACTGCTCTTGCCACTTTATTGTTCTATTCTTGATGTGACATTTTTGACAAAATTTTAAATATTAATTTCTAAAATATATAATAATTTTGTAGCAAATGAAAATAATATGAAAGCCTTTGCAAAATACTAAGGTCAGTGGTTTTTCTATATGAAAAATAAAATCATAACTTAGGGGTGGGATAGACAAGGTTCCCCAAAGAAAGTACACATGTTGAACTGTTAAGATGTTTGAAATAAGAAATCTCACTAGCAGAAGGCTGGAAACAGTAACGATACTATCTGAATATAGATTGGAACTATTTTAGAATACAGGTTAAAGAATACAGTTTCTTAAAGAAAGAGATTGGTCCTTATATGTTTGTATTTCAAAACGTCAAGCTTAATAAAGAACCAAAACTAGTCCCATTGAGGAGTAAGAAGTTGTCTGTTATTTTGCCAGTATTCTAATTATTATATCTATTATATCCAACAATCACATAATATCTATACAAAAGAAAAGAAAAAGACAATGAACAATACCTCAACTACAATTCTATATGTCTTTATATATATGTATATATATAAATAACAATTTTCTCTCTATAGATTACAATTCTACATGTTTATGTATATGCAAATATATATATACCTGTTATATATATACATGTTATATATATATACCTGTTATATATATACATGTTATATATATATATTATATATACCTGTTATATATATACCTGTTATATATGTTATATTATATATACCTGTTATATATATTATATATATACCTGTTATATATGTTATATATATACCTGTTATATATGTACCTGTTATATATATTATATATACCTGTTATATATATATATATATATATTATATATATAACAGGTATATATATATATTATATATATGTACCTGTTATATATATTATATATATATACCTGTTATATATATATATATAATATATATATACTACAAAAAGGGAGAATTCACATCAGAACACTAGCAAATCTTTTATGGCATTGAACACAGATCTGAAGCAAAAAAAAGTATTATTCAAAAAATATTTGAGACCATTAAGAAGAAACTTGAGTAAAATGTTAAAACACAAAAAACAAAACAGGATTAATACTCAATACATTAACCAGCCAAACAATAATATATTCTATGAGATAAATATTTCATATTAAACAATAAATAATAAAAATAAAAATTAACCAGGGGACAAAAATTAAAAAAGAATTACACCTAAGAATGCTTTCAATAGGATTTTTATTATCAGAATAACATAAAGAAATTAGAAAACTTTGGGCTATTTAAACAGCAGGATATACACATCATTATAACCACTATGCATACATATGTGAGTTCAATTATTTCTCTCTCTGATATTATCAACCTCATTTCATGATGCTAGCAATTATCATAGTAGCTTGCATTTATGTTTACTTACTATGTGTATGTTCTTTATACAGTATAAATGGCATGCCAGATATTCAAATAGCAATACCACCTTGGCAATTCTGTGATAAAATCTGTGTTTTTTTACTAAGGTTCAGAAGCTTTGGAATATTCACAGATGATATACTATACCTTGTATCCTTATAGATGATTAATAAGCATGCTCTACTAAATGAAACAGGATAGAAAGGAATAATTTTAAAATTTGAGTTAAGTATATTTATGTATAAATTAATTCATATAAAATTTCTCCTGAAAACTAGGCACTGCTCTTAACTTTACTTATTATTTTCCTCTTTCCTTGACTCTCTCTATGCTAGACAATTCCTTACTTCTCCATAAAACTAAGAAAACATATGCATCAGGATATCTTAACAACCAGTGGATACTAGGAGTTAATTTATTGGCACATTTCATGCAAAATTAATAAGAATGGAAGAGAAATAAGAGCCTGAGGGTATTAAGTTTTCCTATCAGACTACTACTTGATTTTTGTAGGCCTAGTCATATATTTCTTGGGGATAGAGCAGGGTATAGGACATGTTTATAGCTATTAAATATTTATATTTAAAAAGAGAAAGTAAGCACATAAGACCACTGTTAGAAATTTTAGAATTTGGAAGTTAAAAAAAAGAAACTTTAAGAAACAGCTGTTTTTGTTTATGGTTTCATTCTTCCAGGAGATAAATCAGATTTAGTGTGGATCTGTGAAAACAGCATTGGAAGTGGAATCAGCAGGCCTCAGTAGGAGCTCTAAACCCTTCAGGAAATTACTGAAAATTTAGTCAGGGCGCTTTACTTCTCTAAGCCTCAGTTTTCTTATATTTTATACAGAAATGATTATTTTTGTTCTGAGAATCTTAGCTAGTTATTATGAATAATGATAATAATATAAATGAATAATAGAAATGGAAACTCTTCATGCATTATAAAATACTACGGTATATTCAGAGCAAATTAAATAATAAAGCTGATTGAGACGTTTTGCTGAGAGTGTAGCCTTCCTGGTCCAGAATACACCAGCTGAAATGTCTACTCAGAGAAGCTATAGACAGAGTAACTAAAAGGGTGTATATCATTCTTAGCTCAAGAAGGGAAGCCAGAAGTCAAGGCCAGAGAAGACATAGGAAACATCATTTCCAAAGTGGGAGACAAAGCTGTTAACAGGAAATTATTTGTAAAGTCAAGAGCCAAGCAAAACAGAAAAAGGACAAGAAATCTATCACCTATGGGTATGAATGGTTCTAGGGAAGTCTGTTGACAATTGGAGGGTCTCAAAGGCGCTTTATGGTACTTATTTTATGACACTGAGTCTGGAGTCTGATGAATTAAAGAGGAAATTCTGCTCTGGGCAACATTTAAGAGATAGTATCTCCAGTCAGTAACTTTGGTATTAACTCTCGTAAGATTGATGCCATTCTGTCATCTAAAGTGTGGACAAAAGTAGTATTAAAGCAAAATGAAAAAATATACTAATCTTTGCATAGTTAATTTACAGCAATGCGATCTTTTAGTCTATGTTTTTCTTTTTGGTCTCCTTGGAAAGCATGGTCATGCAGAGCAGCAGTTCTCCAAACTTTTCAGCACCAGGGACTGGTTTCGTGGAAGGCAACTTTTCCACATTCCGGGGTGAGGATGGGGAATGGTTCCAGGATTCAAATGCATTACATTTATTGTGTACTTTCTTTCTATTATTATTACATTGTAATATATAATGAAATAATTATACAACTCACTATAAGTGGGACCCCTGGGTTTTCCTGCAACTAGATGTTCCCATCTGGGATGATGGGAGACAGTGACAGATCATCAGGCATTAGATTCTCATAAAGAGCAGGCAACCTAGATCCCTCACATGCACAATTCACAATAGGGTTCATGCTCCAATGAGCATCTAATGCTGCCATTGATCTGACAGGAGGCGGAGCTCAGGTGGTATTGCCAGTGATGGGGAGCTGCTGTAATACAGATGAAGCTTTGCTCACTTGCCCACTGCTCACCTTCTGCTGTGTGGCTTGGTTCCTAAGCCGTACTGGCTATGCGCTGGTACTGGTCAATGGCCTGGGGGTTGGGGAACCCTGATGCAGAGTTACCTGTAGATTTAAAAGTAATCTGTACCCCACAATTTTATTTTAAGATGAATTCTTCAAGATTACAAGCCAATTAATTTAGCCACATAGGGCACTTATTTTAGTAAGACAAAAAAAAAATGATAACACAAAAACACCAAACTCCTTTTATTTTCAGAATCCAACAACTATAAATTTAAGTACACAGACAAATTTTATATTTTTATCCAGTCAGAAAGCAAGTTCATGATGTTGGTTCTAGACATTAAAACTATTGGTTGTTACCAATCACATGAAATAAAAATAATATCAGCAAATATATAATGAGTTAAAGAATTATACTTTATTAGGTACTAAAGGCCATATAAAGAAGGTCAATGCAATAGTTCTGTTTCTCATATTAAAGAAAATACAATTCAAATATCATTTCAAGCTAAAGAGAAAAACACAAGACTGCACATCATTAATTACTTTGTAAAAAAAAGTACTCAAAACATTTTGCATTCCTAGCAGCAAATTATAAGAGTTCCAATTGCTTTTCATTCTCATCAGCATTTAATACTATCAGTATTCTTTACTTTAGTCATTCTTATAAATCTAGTAGTGGAATCTCACTTCAGTTATAATTTGCATTTCTCCGATGACATTAAATTGATGTTCTTACATTGAAAATCTTTTCATGTGTTTATTTTCTATCCATATATCCTCTTTAGTGATGTGTCTGTTCAAGTCTTTTGCCCATTTTTTAGTCAATTGTTTCCTTCCAGTAAAAAGTGTAGTGAGTATATATATTTTCTAACAAGTTCTTGGTTAGATATATGCTTTCAAAGTACATTTTTCTATTCTATAGCTTGTCTTTTAATTTTCTTACTAGGGCCTTTAATGAGGGAAACATTTTTAATTTTCATAAAACCCATTTATCAATTCCTTTTCTTTTATGTGATGTATTTTTGTGTCATCTTTAAGAGCTCTTTACCTAACCACAGATTATAATGATTTTCTTCTATGGTTTCTCCTAAAAGTTCGAAGTATTACATTTTATATTTAGATCTGATCCATTTTTGAGGTTTTTTTTTTTGGTATATGGAAAGAGCTTTAGGTTGAGATTCTTTTTTTTTTGCATATGGTTGTCCAATTGTTCTAACATTATTTATTGACAAAATTCACCATTCTCTATTGAATAGCTTTTGTACCTTTGTCAGAAATCAATTGGACATATTCGTGTAGGTCTGTTTCTTGACTTTCTTTTCATTTCAGTGATCTATGTGTCTATCTTTTCACCAAGACCACAATATCTTGATTACTATAGCATTATGCTGAGTCCTAAAATCAGATAGCATCATCCTTCCCACTTCATTTTTCCTTTCCAACATTGTTTTTCCTATTCTATTTCTTGTGTCTTTTCAAAAGAGATTTTAGAATCAGATTCAGAGTTGCATCCCTTTGAGCTTCTAATCTACTTTTTTTCATTCTAAATTTCTACAGTATTCATTAGATGAATTGACTACAAAACGGACTGCACTGAAAACACATCACATGATTTCAACAAGGAGATAGGAAACTTGAATCCTTACTAATGAGAAGGAAGTTAAGTCATATTAATAAAACTAATAATATATCAAAGTGATTTTCAAAGATTGCACTTAAGTATTAAAATTTATCCCAGGAGATATACTACAGAATAGTTTCCTGAAACATGAGAGTTGTTTTTTTAAGAAGGGAAATTATGAAACACTTGTATGTTAGAATAAAAAGCTCTGTTAATAACAGAACAAAATGAACATTTTAAAAATGTTTGAAAGTACTGTGAACCCCTAGGGAGCTTATGTGTGTGAGAAGAGAGGAAAGAGTAAGAAAGGGAGGGGCTTCCAGTAAATTGACTGAAGGAAAAGTACTAGCCATTTAATCGGCCAAACTAAACAGGCATCTGATGTCCAACAGCTTTGGGAACATTGATCCCCTTATTGCACTGGAGCCCTTGAGTCATTTGCAAAGGAGATTTGATGTCTTGCTTTATCGCCCCCTGGAGACATATAAATAGAACAACAAGTGCTTTCCCTGAGAAGATTATTAAGGGAAGTGAAGGGTATTTTTGACAAAGAAAAGCATACAAATAATAAAGGCCAGATTACTATATTATATATATAGTTTTTTTAATATATATAGTTATATATATTTTTTTGAGATGGAGTCTCGCTCTGTCACCCAGGCTGGAGTGCAGTGGTTTGATCTCGGCTCACTGCAACCTCTGCCTCCTGGGTTCAAGCAATTCTCTTGCCTCAGCCTCCTGAGTAGCTGGGACTACAGGCACATGCAACCATGCCCGGCTAATTTTTTGTATTTTTGTAGTAGAGACGAGGTTTCACCATGTTAGCCAGGATGGTCTTGATCTCCTGATCTCGTGATCCACCTGCCTTGGCCTCCCAAAGTGCTGGGATTTCAGGCGTGAGCCACTGTGCCTGGCCCTACTTTATCTATTTTTTAACTATCGCACCGTTTTAGCTGTTATTCAGCTTGGTCCATGTGGTGTTTTACTAGATAGACTAGGACATATAAGCAGAGATATTTTAAAGAAATATGCAAATGAATCCTTCCTGGAGATTCAAAAGTTAAAAAAAAAATCAGTAAACTCTGAGCATACTTTAAATTTTCAAGTACTGTAAAGCCCCCTTTACATAATGTCCTAATATATCATATCCTTACATAAATTTTTCTGAAAATCAGTGTAGGCATAATTTTGTTATTAGATTTTTTTCTCACAGGAAGTAGAAAGTACATAGTTCGTTTTTCCATTTTGTAAGTACTATTATACATACACAAACGTTTTCAGGCAATGGTAACTTTCATCCTTGTTTTTCTAACCCTCTTCTCTTTTGCTCTGCAGAGATTAGTTAGAAATAAAGAACATATAGCCAGCTACATTACATTCCTAGATGCCTGAGTTTCTATCAGTAGTGCAATTTTTTGATGAAACACATAGAAAATATCAACATGGCAAACTCTGAGATGTTACCTGGCGCCCTTCCACCAAACAGGATTTCTACCTCCTTTTCAAGACTGTTTCATCTCTAGTTCACAAACAATCTAGCACTGAAATATTTGAGGTACCCACTCCTCTGAGGTCATTGTAAAAGCAAAGAATGAGACAACACCATATAAAAGAAAATTATGTCACCTTTTCAGCAAATAAAAAGTTCAGTCTCAATTTCGTGCTGAAGTATGAAGCACAGTCCCTGAAGAGACAGCCAGTTTGGTTTGTTATAGCAGGATTTGTAACTGTGGAGGTGGAAAACTTTTTCAATCTATGAAAGATATTATGAAACATTTACTGTGAAAAAGCTGGAATAATACCAACCAAAAGCTATAAAAATAAGAGGGGGGAGGCTTAATTTGAGAAGTCTTACACTCTTTTATAAGAACTGCTCCATTATTCTTAATACAGACAAAGGTTGAGTCAAGTTTGTGATGCAGTAAATGAAAAGTTAACAGTTCAGCTCATCACTTCAAGCGAATCCATACAGATTCACAGCATTCGTTTCTCTCCCTGTTCCTCCTTGGCCTGCACTTCTTCATTTTGATTAGCTCGTTCCCTTAACTGGTGAAGCAAGCGTTTGTCCTTCAAGTCCAATAAGTTCTAACTGTCATTAATCACAAGTTTCTTTAGTGAGTGTTTAAAAAGTCTAATCAGGAGGGGCAGAGTGCTAAAGAGAAAATACGTGGCACTCTCCAGAAGAGAATCAGGGTCAAAAACTAGATACCTAAGTTTGGAAGTCTCAGATAATTGAAAAACAAACAGACAAAGAAACAACAATCAAACTATAGCTCTCATAGTTTTGTTTTCAAATAGACGTATACATTAAAAAGTCGCTTATGTTCCTTTTTTGTATAGATTAATTTGGGTAAACTGATTGAGTATATAAATTGAATTCCGTCCCCTTTGTCTAGCCTGCGCACCATCTTTAATGATAGTAAAGATGTATGAGGCATTAAATAAGAGGCAATAATTTTAGAGAAGAAATCAAATGTCAGAGATTTCAAGAATTAAAATGCCAAACACAAATATAACATTTACAATTTTTCTGTATCTTCACACACAGATTATTATTTAGTAGTTATAATTCTATTAGTGCCTAAGTCTTAGGGGCTGAAAATTAGGCTCTAAGAAAGGCATAGTATAATTAGAGTCATGGACTAGTGGAGTTAGGATTACCTCTACTTCAGCTGGAATCTCTTCATGATGTATGAATAGCCAGAATAACATTCATGATCAATAATTGAAAAGATACAAGAGGCATTTGAATATCCAAATATAATAAAATATTTCATGTGTAGGCATATTTCTAATCCCTTTACAAGGCACCCCATGTAAGCTTCTATTTCTTTTCCTATTTCATTTCAGCCATCATTTATTGAGGTCTATTAGCCATTAGCAAAGAAGAGCACAAATGCTTTTAAGGAATCTCTGTCGTTAGGAGAAAGGAGTAAAAAGAGAGAGGGGGATAAAGTAGTATTTTAGTGCAATATTCAAAATGTCATTAAAGGGTTGTATAGGATATCATGAAAAATAGATGAATTGTGTTTAACCTTACAAAGGAGAGGTGTTAGAAGACTCTCTGGAGGAGGTGACATACGGTGCTGAGTCTTAAAAGACAGGGTGTTGATAAGCAGGGGAAGAGAAAATGGCATGAGTATGTCTATTTAAGGCAGATGGAAGAGTTTGGATAAAGGCATGTAATCATGGCTTAGTATGATGTGTTTAGTGCTTTCTAAATAGTTGTTATTGCTAAAGTGCAAGGCACATGGGAGGAGGCAAAACTAAAAAGCAGATGGGATGAGGCCATGCAAATCATCAGATGCACATTAAAAATTTTAGGTTTTCAGATAAGTTAGAAGTTTTGAAGGATTTTAACCAAGCGAGTAATGTCAGGTCTATGTTTAAGGTAAATCAATCATTTGGTAAAGTGGAGAATGTATCTGAAGGGTATAGAAGACAAATATCAGAAGTAGATTCAAACATCCTAGGCCAAAGAGGATGAAGGTCTAAATTGGAAGGTTGGACCCAGAAATAAGTGGTTGCCCAGATTTGATGCATAATAAATAAGGTTGATAAGACTTGTAGATTATATATACAGGTAAAGGTAAGGTCCTTATAAACAAAATACCTGAGACTTCTCACTAGGTGTCTGAATTGTTGGTAGAACTATAAATTAACATGTGGGATTTAGAAGGGAAATGATGAGTTCCATTTTAGATATCTTGGATTTAAGAAACCCCGAGACATAAAGTGGAGAGGTTCAGAAGTAGAGTAGATATACATTTTTAATTTTCTCAAGAGAGATCCTGGTTAATGCTGAGTTTTGAAAACGTAAGGACATACAGCTAGAGTTAAGGTAAAAAATGTGGTGATCTTTCAAGGAGAAATTTAATATAAGAAAACTCACTCAGTGGAGAGGAAAAAATTGAGTGCACTAGCTTTTAAGAGATAATAGAGACAAAGTAAATTAAGATTATTTAGAAACAAATTACAGGAGTTTGGTGTTACAGAAATGAGAGAAATAAAAGGTTTTAAGCAATAGAGAATGATCCATAACATTAAAAACAGCAGAGGGATAAATAAAAATTAAGACTGAAAATGTCTGTTGCATTAAGGAGTCACCACTGACTGGGTTAGGAGCGCAGGAACGCCCCATTTTATTATGCTTCACAGATACTGTGTTTCTTCTAAATTGAAGCTTTGTGGCAACCCTGAGTTGAGTAAATCTATCGGCTCCATTTTGCTAATAGCATGTGCTCATATTGTGTCTCTGTGTCATATTTTGGTAATTCTTGAAATATTGGAAACTTTTTCATTGGTATTATATATATTTTAATAATCTGTGATCAGTGATCTTTGATCTTACTATTGTAATTGTTTTGGGGTACCACAAACTGCATCCATGTAAGAGAGCAAACTTAATCAATGCTGTGCATGTTTTGACTGCTCCACCGATTCACCTTTCCCTCATTTCTTTCCCTCTCTTTGGGCCTCTGTATTACCTAAGATGCAGCGATATTGAAATTAGGCCAGTTAATAACTCTACAATGGCCTCTAAGTGTTCAAATGAAAGGAAGAATCATGCACCTTTCACTTTCAGTCAAAAGCTAGAAATGACTGAGTTTAGTGAGGAAGGCATACAAAAGCCAAGGTAGACAAAAGGCTAGGCCTCTCGCACCAAACATTTGGCCAAGTTGTGAATGCAAATGAAAAGTTCTTGAAGGAATTAACAGTGCTACTCCATGAGCTGCTCATGGAGCAAGGAGTAATTTTGACTTTCCACTCTTATTACTGAAGAAATACATTTTGTAAAGTGATGGTTGCCATAGATAGTGATTCCTCGGATGAATCTGGGTAAATTTAAAATCTTCTGGAAATAATTCACCATTTTAGATGCTATTAAGAATATTTGTGATTCCTGGGAGGAGATCAAAATATCAACATTAATAAGAATTTGGATAAAGTAGATTCCAACCTTTATGGTTTACTTTTAGGGGTTTAAGTCTTCAGTGGAGGAAGTAACTGCAGATGTGGTAGAAATAAAAAGAGAACTAGAAATAAAATTGGAGCCTGAAGATGTGACTGAATTGCTGCCATCTCGTGATTGAACGCATGAGGAGATGCTTCCTATGGATGAGCAAAGACAGTGGTTTCCTGAGACAGAATCTACTGGTGAAAATCCTGTGAACATTGTTGAAATGACAACAAAGGATTTAGAATTTTACATTAACTTAATTGATAAAGCAGTGGCCATGTTCGGGAGTATTGACTCTGATTTTGAAAGTTCTACTGTGAGTAAAATGCTATCAAACAACATAGCTTGCTACAGGAAGTCTTTTGTGACAGGAAGAATCAATGGATGTGACAAATATTATTGTTTATTTTCAGAAATTGCCACAGCTCCCCCATCCTTCAATATTACCCTGATCAGTCAGCAGCCATCAACACTGAAGGAAGACCCTCCACCAACATATCATTGTTGTTTATTTTCAGAAATTACCACAGCCACCCCATCCTTCAGTAAGCGCTACCCTGATCAGTTGTCAGCCATTACACTGAAACAAGACCCTCCACCAGCAAAAGGATTATGACTTGGTGAACGCTCAGATGATCATTAGCATTTTTAGCAACAAAGTATTTTTAAATTAAGGTATGCATATTTTTAAGACATAATGCTATTGCCTACTTAATATTAGTGTAAACACAAATTTTATATGCACTGAGAAACCAAAAAGTTCTTGTGATTCATTTCATCTGCAGTCTAGAACCGAACCCCTGATCTCTCTGAGAAATGCCTGACACTTTCAGCGGAGGCAGAAGCCAGGTTGCTGTGGATGCAGAAAGGAACAGCATGAGAAAGGCAGGCTGCCATGATACAGGCAGACTGCATTGTCAAATATTTAGCATAAGAAGGCTGTATGACATGATATCAGTGAGGCAAAGGAAATGTAAACCATTTGTAAATTATGTCATTTTTCTGCTACCTAATATCCGAAGTTTTAAAATTAAAGTACATTTATTTGGTACATGAGTTTTTCTATAAAATGTAACCTTCCACCAAGAGTGGGAAATACAGAGAGCTGTGTAAGCTATCATTGCTACGATATTGGTTTTATTTTACCCTTTTGTGAAAGTTCATTTTGATATTGCTGATAGAGGGGGTTGAAAATAATTCTACAAAATCTTGACGCTGTGCTTTTGAATTCGAGTCTTCTTTTTGAAAATCTGAGCCTATGAGACCAAGCTATACTTTTTCAATATTTATTAAATTACATTTCTAAAATCTAGGAACTATAGCTGGCTATAACGGATATCCCTATTGGTTAACACAAAGACAGTGTGTTTGATTTCTTACAAGTTTTTTTTTTTAATTTTCACTTCAAGAAATATATACTTGGCAGCCAGAGCTGGATTCAGAGTAACATGTTACCTTATTGCTCCCTCTGCTTGTTAATAGATGAAAGTCAAGTCCGCAATTTGTCATACACTTGATACCCCTAGCTAAAGTGAATCTCATTATCCCCATTTTGCTCTTCTTTCTGTGCAATTCTGTTTCTAACCCTCACTCATCACAACCCCTCTCAAACCTCAAATTTAATGTTAATATTATCCAATCTGTTTTAGTTGGAGTGGTCTCTCATTGTTTTTACATAATACTGCTTTAATTTATCTAAACTTATTTTTTTAAACTTGTTTAAAAGAGGCTTTTTATATAGAAAAGAAATATAAAACAACTTGTCAATCTTCCATTATGGTCTATATTTATTTATTTATTTGGTCTGGTAAAAAACTCCTCCCATATTCTCTGGCTTAATGTTTACTTCTAACTTTTAAAAAAAAAAAAAAAGGTTAAAGGGAATGGAAGTGACTACAAAGAATAAGAAAAATTTTTAAGGGGATGGTAATGTTCTACGACTTCATTGTTGTGATATCCTATACATTGATAAAACTCATTGGCTGTACCTCAAAAAAATAAATTTTAGTGTGTGTGAGAGTATGCTTAAATAAATCTGAATTTTAAAATTGCCTCTTAAATTTAGATAATTAATATGGATATTAAAAATATGTGTAGGCTATTGACAGAGCAATTGCCCTACCAAATATTAAACATATTATAAAAGTGCAATGAAAGCATTATAGACGTGACTCATGAATTGATTAACAATAAAACTGGCTACATAGATATAGATCTATATAAATGTAATAATGCATGCAATGAATAGGACTTTAGCTTAAAATTTAAAACAATGAAAGCAAATATGTTGGGAGTCAGTTTGCCTCTGTTAGAATCCTAGCTTCACAATTTCTGTCATGTGATATGGGGGAAAAGATTCAAATTGTCTATCACTCAGTTTTCTCATTAGTTAAACAACAATAATTCCTATTTCACAGGGACCGTGTAGAGATTAAATAAGATAATACACATAAAGCAAAACTTCTTAACCTGTGATCCAATAACACCCATGAGGTCCATGGGTAGGCACTAAGGGCCTGGAATTTTATGGAAAAAATTACATCTTCATTTTGATAAGCTGTAACTGAAGTGTACTGTTTCCTCTATCATGAATGTAGGCAGCAAACCACAGTAGTATTAGCAGGAGCTATGGTGTTACCGTTAGAAATCAGATATTTTTCTATACTACATTACTATTTTTGTAAATATCTCAAAATCTTGTTTGATATTAGCCAACATAATAGAGTTATTAGCTCAACTTTCAGAACATATATTGTTGAATACATTAGCCAAATATATGGCAACTCTATACCTAGTAGCATTTCCTCCACCAAGTGATGAAGTCCCATTGTCTTGTATCAATGACCCAAACACCTACACTGTTTTACAGTTCTCTGTATACAATTGTTTGTTGATCAATACAGGGAAGAAGAGATGAGTTACTTTTATCATTTGTCCAAATTTTGCAAAACTCAGCAATTTAAATGAGAATTGTCCATTCTGGGGAGGTGGTGTGTCATTTTTTAAGATAGGCATTCATGTAAGCTACACTATCAGCTTATATATTTATAGCTCTGTATTTGTGATTCCTCTTCATTTCAGCACCTACTGATTTCTCTTCTTCCTTTTAAACTTGATTATTATTCACTTACTGTTTTTATTTTACTTATGAAGCATTTCCAAGTATTTTACAAGAATGGGTTAAAATATTATCTTAGTGTGCCATATTTTCAGACCCAGAAGAACTTTCATCCTTTTATAACACATAAAAAAATATTTATGGAATTTCAGGTTTTGTGGATTTTCATTTAGTTGGACTTTTCTTTTTTTCAAAACATTCAACTTTATGTCCCTTGTCTTCCTTGAGGTCCGTTTCTTTTGAAGTATGTTTCCTTTTCTATTTTCCTCCTCTGGTCATGAAGCGCTAACTCTTATGGGCTGTTTACCCCTTTGCTGAGAAAAATATAAACATATAGATGACATCAATTTGGAATCAGGGCATATTTGGTTTTCTGTAAATCTTTTCTCTAGCAAATAGAAAGTTTGAAAACTATTATTATTATTTTCAAAACTTTTAACAATCTTTTATTACCAAACCCCGCATAGGGCCAACTCTCACCTGGCTAACGGCAAAAACAGCATCACCAACAAGATCAAGGATGGAGGTGCAGACCCCAATAAAGGTTGTCTCTTAAAAAAAGGATTGGAAATATATATATATATATACATATGCATGAGTACTTTTTAAAAAACTAAATCTTTCCAGTGTTGCAGAAAAATATCTCCCAAAGTGATTTCAGTTGATAAAAAGCAGCATTTGGTAGTCTGTGCTGCCTTAAAAACCCCAACTTGAGATAACCCTAGGAGAAAAATCATCCCCACCCCATAAAGATGAAATTCCCTTTTCTCCTCTTTTTTGTTCAAATTCCCCTGCTTATTCTACCAACACCCAAAGAATAACAAGACCCAGCTCACTCCTCCCGGCACCTAGGCACCTATCTGATAAGGTTAAAAAATCAGGAAACAACAGGTGCTGGAGAGGATGTGGAGAAATAGGAACACTTTTACACTGTTGGTGGGACTGTAAACTAGTTCAACCATTGTGGAAGTCAGTGTGGCAATTCCTCAGGGATCTCGAACTAGAAATACCATTTGACCCAGCCATCCCATTACTGGGTATATACCCAAAGGACTATAAATCATGCTGCTATAAAGACACATGCACACGTATGTTTATTGCGGCACTATTCACAATAGCAAAGACTTGGAACCAACCCAAATGTCCAACAACGATAGACTGGATTAAGAAAATGTGGCACATATACACCATGGAATACTATGCAGCCATAAAAAATGATGAGTTTGTGTCCTTTGTAGGGACATGGATGAAACTGGAAAACATCATTCTCAGTAAACTATCGCAAGGACAAAAAACCAAACACCGCATGTTCTCTCTCATAGGGGGGAATTGAACAATGAGAACTCATGGACACAGGAAGGGGAACATCACACTCCGGGGACTGTTGTGGGGTGGGGGGAGGGGGGAGGGACAGCATTAGGAGATATACCTAATGCTAAATGACGAGTTAATGGGTGCAGGAAATCAACATGGCACATGGATACATATGTAACAAACCTGCACATTGTGCACATGTACCCTAAAACCCTAAAGTATAATAAAAAAATAAAAATAAAAAAAAATAAAACAAACAAAAAAACAAAAAAAAAAAGGTTCACAGCAACGGCTATTCCTTAAGTATCTTCGCCTCAACTACAGTCAGGAAATTGAGCTCTAATTTCTGGGCCAGATTCTGGAAACTTGCAAAACATCCTTGTGCTTTGAGGGGCCTGAGGACTCCTTCAACGATCAAGGGCCAGCAGACCTGGCAGAGACTGGCATGCCTGCCCTGCAGGGCTGGGACAATGGGACTTTTTTAAGCAAAAGCACCCCAACACCTGTCACTGAAAGTCTAATGAGGCTAAACCAAGGAGCAGCAGGCACCAAACTAGGGCTGTGCCTAAAAGGTGTGTATCTCCCCTCTTTAGCCATAAACACAAGGGAGATAAAGAGAATCAAGTGAGTATTTGACCTCATTGTTATTTTTAATTCTATAAATCTGAGGGCATTCTTAAGAAAGTATTCCTTGCTGAGAAGGCTCTCAAAGAATCCGATTCTCTACATCACAAATGTAAAATCTGGAATACTCGTGTGCCTGGTGAAGTTAGCAAGTACCCACTCCTCCCTACCAATATTCTCTCACATAGATTAGAAAAAGCAAGATTTCAGTTCGTTGAGCTACCTTGAATTTTTTTGTCTTGTGGAAGCCGACTGTGACTGTGAGAACGTTCTGAGTCATCCCTAATCCACGGATCATGGGAAGATATTTTTCTTGTTCTTTTAGCATTTTTTTCCTAAAAAATATGCTTTCTTGTTTCTGCTCCCCTTTGCTATTTTCATCTAAAATTTTTAAATCTGTGAATTATATCCTGACAATATCATAAATATGTAAATAGGTTTATAGACTATCTCAGCATTCTAAATTGTCAGGAATAAAATACCACTGACAGATTTAGCATCCCACACAGGCAAAAAGCATTCTTTAGTAACAAGGAAGAATTTTACCATATGGCACCCTGCTAGGTGGTGGAATACAAAGGTCTTCCAAAGTACTTATTATAATTCATATACCATGAGAAGCTGACTAATGTTTTATTTTCTTTTTAATCAGAGATCTACTCACTGTCATGTCTTTCTTCCTGCCTGGATCTTCTAACTTTGGACATAAACTTCCTAATAAGCACCATCACAAATCTTTTCTCAGTTGCAAAAAGAAAATACAATAGGAGTCCTGAACCAATTAAATGGACATCATGAGTAGAAGAGAAAGAAATGTATAAGATAGATGGAGATTGCTGCCAAATGTTAACAGCCACAAGAAGACAAAAGGTAAAGAGCAAAAAGGTCACTGAACAAATATTTTAATAATGCTTGATTTGAAATTCCATCAGTTACACATTATTACCTTTACTATGCTGCAGAAACTCAGGAGGGATAACGTGAACAGTATTATTTATAGTACAACAAACCTCAACACCTCTAGGAGACACATTAGCTTCTAAGCATTTTGCCATGTATTGCCTTATTTTCTGGCTTTAAAAGTTGCTTTTCTTCAACAGAAGGTATCTATGTGTAGAATAAAACTAATATTAATGTAATAAAGGGTGTTTCTCATTGTCAGCTTAGTAGAATGAACTTCATAATATTATTAACATTATTTAATGCATTCTATGCACAGAGACTATATTAAATGATTTACATGTTTTTATTTATTTCATCCTCATAGCCAAACGTGATGTAAATGCCATTAATTTCTGTTTTATAAAAGAAAAACAATTTAAAACATACAGAGTTGAAATAACTAGACCAATGTCATGTACGCAGTAAGTAAGCTTCTGGAATTTAAATGTAAACGTCATACTCTTAAACACTGCTATACTATTACGTTGGTGCAAAAGTAATTGCAGTTTTTGCCATTAAAAGTATGGCTAAAAAAAAAAAAACTGCAGTTACTTTTGCACCGACCTAATACCTCTTTAATTTACCAGTATTTAATTTAATTTTGTATAAAAGAATGGTGCAGTGATACACCAAAGCCCTTTCAAAATGGCATAATTCTATAATATACTATAGACTCTGTATTAAACACAGGAGCATATATAGTATTGAAATCCTTTTCTCTGGTTAAGGCTGTGCATTATGTCATCGTGAAAACAGTATTCAATTGTGAGGAAGGGAAAAAAAACAGGAATTATGGATTCCTACTGTTACAAACTGACTGTGTCATCCAGGGTAGATTATTTATCCTCTACCTCTTTTCATCTGAAAAATGGGATGCACAGAACATACATAGGTAATTAATCTGAAACCTAAAGAGCTTTGTTTATTCTCTAATCTAACCAATTTCCAGAACACTATAGTGTCATAGTTGTTTGCTATACAGATTGTCACGGGAAGCCACACAAATATGCAATACTGAAAGCCTACTCACGTCTTGTCTTAGGTAACCAGAAGCCTTCAAGCACAAATGCTTTCATTTCTTGCCACTGGCAGATCCAATTGCTCACTGTAATTCAGGAGGTAGAAGGGTGGACAGAGATAGATACAAGATAACATTTCTACCACATTTATAGTAGAATTTTTATATCCTTTGAGATCTAATACAGGCCTATACATTTGAGCCATGATTTATGTTATATTTTCAAAGTCTTTAACACTGAGAAATGCAGATAATTGTATGTAAAACTAAATAACATGACATTATTTAACACATGTTCCTATCAATGTGCAATCCTTTGAGGATCCCCTTCAGACCTTTTCTGTGTCATTAGGCTTCCATGGTTATTAGGTATGAGTTACTGCTTCACAGTTCTATGCCGGCAAACAGATTTTTTTTTTTTTTTCATTGTTGTGCTGTGTGTGGATGGGGGTGGGGGGGAGGGGAGATGGGGTGATAAACCGACTAATACATAAGACTAGTCACATAAAACCTCAATGACTGCAGAAAAAAAGTGCGAAAAATATCTGGAATCCTGAATGTTGCCTTTGCATTATCTTTGAATGTGAATGGATAATTTGTTTAACCTAACGGTCTGTGTTATAATCTGGAAGCAAGAGAAAGGTAAAAGGGACCTACTTTCAAAACACAGAAAATTCTGAAAACTCTCCCTTTTATTTCTATATACAGAATCTGACCACTTCTTATATCTTACCTCCTTATCTCTTTACCTTCACCTGGGTGAATCTTTCATTACCTCTGACTTGTAATACTAAGCCCAATCTAGCAACCAGAGTGAGCTTGGTGAGGTGTAAATCTCACCCTGTCGCTCCGCTCCTCAAAATCATGATGACTGACATTACGTATATGTGGTATCTGAAAAAGTTCAACTCACAGAAGCAGAGAGTAAAATGGTGGTTACCAGAGGCTGGAGTGGGGTGGGAGTCTTTGGTCAAAGAACACAAAATTTCAGTTAGATAGGAGGGGAAATGTTCAAGTGATCTATTGTACAACATGATAACTACACTGAACAACAATGTACTGTATTCTCGAAAATGCCAAAGGAGTAGATTTTAAATATTTTCATCACAAAAAATAAATATGTTAAATAATGCATGCGTTAATTAGCACAGTTAAGCCAATTCACTATGCATGCGTCTTTCAAAATATTATGTTTTATAAGATAAATATTTACAATTATTTTCAATTAAAAATAATTACAAAAAAAAACTGTGATGATGTACCAAGTCACTGGGGAGCGGGGGTGAGGGGGGTGGTGGAAAGCCAAAGTCCATTCAGTCTGCAGACACAAAGCATTCATTTGCTGACTTCAGTGCCTACTCATGTCCCCTTGGTTTTTGCTCCAGCCGTACTGGCCTCCCGATTGTTTCTCAAATCTTTCAGCTTCCTCCCATTTCAGAGACTATCCTTGCTGGTCTTTCTGCCAGGAACAGTTTTCTCTTGGATACTTGCAATGGAATACACTCTCCCCCTATTCAGAATAGGGGCGTCTCTTTGCTTGCTATGCCTTTATCATCTCGTTTTAAAATATTACCGTTCCATTAAATGTATTTGTATATACATATTAACATTCTCAAAAAATGGAAGCACAGCTTGAGTTTATGGTATTAAAATTGAGGTAGATCCATTCTATTATCTATATTAAATATAATAGCACTATTTATTGTCCTCTTTATGACCAGTAAACAAGATAAGATGTAACTGGTATCTATTGATTTTTCCATGTTAAATGTGATACTAATTAAATTTAAATATAGTTGAAAATAGTTCCTTGCAGGAAATAGTCATTGTCTCTGGGTTGCGGGATTAAGAGTGACTTTTGTTTCCCTCATTAATTTTTTCTGGGTTTTAAAAGTTTATGACAGACTACACATTTATTATGTGTATTGTTGTTATATTAACAGTTTATTTGTTTTTGTTTTAATAAATAAAGGGTCATTTTTGAAAAATAAAATTGTACTAAAGGTTTGTATAAAATAAATAGATAATACTGTTTTCCTTTCTGCCCCATCCTCAAGGTTACTCTTCAGGAGTCATGGCTTTATTCCTTTTGCCTTGTTTTTGTTTATCTCCATTGTACAAAATAATATGCATATCTTGACATTTGCTGATACAGTCATTTAAATCACTGTTTATTGATTTTCTTTTATGAAAGACCACATTTCCCTTTCTTTCATACCGCCCTTCCAAATTCTCACCTACTTTCTTTAAAAAGCTCAATAAAATTGTAAATTTGTATATTATAGGACAATATAAGTATTATCTAGTAGTAAGAAAATTGCATGCAGTGTAGAAGTTTTATTACATGTGTAACTTATTTTCCCTGAAATTAATATTTGCTTTGTTTCCAATGTACCCATTTTTACTCATTATAAACCTGTCAACGACATTATTTTGCAAAAGCTCAATTCCGCTAGAGATTTTATCATTTCCACTTTTTCCTGAGTGTCATCTTTCATCCTATCCTACAAGCCTGAGGCATTTGTTTTCTAAAACTACTCTGTCCATAATTGTATAACTAGGTGTGCTCTGGTTTTTGGAGTTTCCTGTATTTTAAAGACGTTTCCTTCTTCTCTCGTCTTGCTAAATCTTGTTACCTCTTTTAGTTTATCCTCTTGTTTTTTGGATCACATGTTCTAGTAGCTCTGTAGAAATCAGAAAAATGGGCAATATATTTCTTAAAACTTTACATATCCAAACATAAATTTATTTTATCCTCCCAATTAACAAGCTAAATGCAAAATTCTATTGAAAATCATGTCCTTTCAGAGTTGTGAGGACAATGCATTAATCTATTGTTTTCTGGCTGTTATTATTGAGAATTTCTGAAATACTGTGATTCCAATTCTTTTATATAAGATCTTTTCACTCCAAATATTTTAGGAACTTTTTGCTATCCTCGATATGCTGAAAAATTTAAATACTATGCTTTAATTCAGGATTTCTTTATTGTGCAGGACCGTTTGTTAGCTCTTTATGTTCAGAGACACATGTCCATAATTTATAGGTAATATTGTTGTATTATTTATTTGATAGTTTTTTCCACCTGTTTTTTATCAGTCTGATTTTCTTTAATTTTTGTCATTGAAATATTGAAACTTTTAAATAGTCTTTTCAAATTTCAAGATTTTTTTTTATTTTTAATTTCCATAGCTTTAATTTTTGAGCATTTTTCTTGATTTCATCTTACATCCTTTCCTTTCTTATTTCAGTGTTGTATTTTTAATTCCCAACAAGTATTTTACTTGATCTAATTGTCCTTTATTCTTCTTATTTTACCAATGTAATTTTTATTTTTCTCTTCTTTTGTCATAGCTTGGTAAGTTTCTACATGAGCTGGCATTAGCTGTTTAGATAGCTCAGTCCTTGCCATACTTCAGGTCTTAGTGTAAAAGACATCACCTCAGTTTTCTTTACAGCAATTCAAATTTGAATTTTGAATTAATCATTTTTTACTTGTTTATTTTCTCTTTACTACTGCTAGGATGTTTTATGATGACAGAAACTATCTTTTGCTTATAACTGGGTACCCTCAGTCATGTGTAATGCCTGGTGCATGATAAATATTGGTTAGGGTTGATGAGAAAGGAAATAAAATGGTGTACAGTAGGAAAGAATATATTGGGTAAAGTAATAAGTGCACAAAATGAATGCTATAATAGTAGAATTCGAATGTGCTAAATTAGTGGATATAGGAAAACCTATGCTGGCAAGTAAGATATTATAGAGAATTAGAAAATGTAAGAAAGTGGAAATTCAAGGAGTGCTTAGATTCTTAACAACACAGAATAAGAAGCCAGAACACAGCCAGAGTTTGATAAAGTGGGGAAGAGGGCCCAAGTGAGATGGATGAATTGCCAGGTACAATTCAGAGTTGGTTTGGCCATAAGACCCAATCCTCAGGATAATGACATTAGGATGAAAAACACTTCATTCATTAAATTAATAGTACTAAGGTATGTAATACCATTGGCTCACGCCTGCTTTACCTTGGAATAACCTTTTGGAAAGAAATTATTGGAGGTTTCTTCAGAGCATAAGAAAATGGCTTTGGTTGTAAATAAAATATACTGCACTGAATTTACAATGCAGAGAGCTTCTCAGTGCCTTAAACCTTGAACCCACCATAACTCCTGTAGATGCTCTTGTAATCAGTATTAAAAAACTACATTATTTCATCTTTTTTCCTTGGTTCCTTTTTTTTTTTTTTTTTTTTATAAGGAAGGAAATCCCTGGGCTGAAACAGAATATGACTCATTGAAGCCATTCTTCTGATGGTTTTGTGAAATAGCTTGGGGTAAAAGCAGTTGTAAGAGCTTGTTTTCTTAGTGCCTTGCCACCGCCATGGAGCGTAAACCCCATGTAAAAAGCTAAAACAGGTAGGAAAGGGGAACTACCAAAAAGTTATGTCAAATGAATTCAACGTATCTTTATTCATTTCTCCAGCAGGAAGGTGTGTGACCTTGTGAAGGTCATTTAGCTCTGAGTGCTGCCTGAGGATTGTAACATCTGCAGTGTGCTCTGTAGTTCTTTTGCAGAAAAGGTGTCATGAGGGACAATCAAGTAGGATGAATCATTGCCTAGACAGAATATAAAAAACAGTCCTGAAATTGAACTGAACGGGTGGCAGAAGGAGGTGGTGGTATTATCACATTTTGGTTATCATCAGGACCTGACACGCAGTGAGAGGCTCAATAATCACTTTGGATATAATGACATTTCAACGTTAAATTTGTAGAAATGCTGACGCCATTTTGACATGGGGGCAGCCCAGGTTCAGGGGTCTTCCACGGTGGGAAATTGTACCACAAGGAGAGTAAAACACACAGTGGTGTGTAGGGTTGAGAAATTGTATGAAGGAGAGAAATAAAATTCCAAAACAAACTTCTGACAGGCATGAAAAAGTATAAGGAAGTTATAAGTAGAAAATCAATCAAGGGATAGGTCTAAATCATTAATCAGAATAAAAGCCGCAAATAAATGATTACTTAGACACTTTGAAAAAGAAGAATTACCACCACCAGGGACTTTTTGAGGTTAAAGTTGTTTCAAATAGAATATTTAGGAAGTAATATAAGTTTCATCTTTTCAGAGGGCCACTGGTAGACACATTGGGTGAAAGCATTTATTCTGACAGAGTGTTTCTTTATTCTGACTCATTCATTTTATTAACCATTTATCTCTTGGGGAATTGTTTAAATATTTAATCCTTCTTAGTATTTATTATGCCACAGGCCAAAGATGGCTATGTTTTTAAAGGAACTACAGTATCTTATCGTTTTGATGGTCTGGAAGTTTATATTCACATCCAAGAATTCTTCCTGCTTCTCCGAAAACTCATCCTTTGCTTTATTACTCTTCATGGGAATAAGGAAACAGCTGTGCAGTATAAGTTATGTGCTCTTTCTTTTCTTCTTGACAACTATTATCAACGCATTCTTACCGAAAAATGACTTAATAAACTTCTCTCTTCTAGCCTCTTTTAAGAGATCTATGTAGTTTCCAAAACTCTTAAACACTGTAGGAACTTTTTCAAAGCCTATTTCAAATTGAGGTCTGTATCAGATGTAATAATCTTTAGAAAACCTGATCAATATTAATTATTTAGACATGATACCCTCCTCATTTCTAATTAGCAAATGTTTTATTTTTTTCTTTGTATTCGATATGAGCACTTTACCCTTTACCCCACACCCCAACAAATCTAAGAAAATAAATTATGGGCCCAGACATTTTATTGATTTTAAAATTACCTTATTCATCCATGAAAAGCCTAAAATGAGGAAGGTAAAAAACCCAGGTCATAATATATCCTAGAAATTCCTCTTTTAAAAATATCCCATATTTTGTTCGATGGATTCCCATGTTTCTAATGAAAAAGAAACACCCATTTTTCAACTCAATTGCAATATTAAGAAAAAAGGCAGGGGAGAATACTTTCTATGGGAAAAAGACACCAAATTGCATGGGTTTGAAAACATTTGATTCCAGAAGACATTATGAGATCAGTCTACTCTGAGATGTCCTCAGAGTTTTCCCTGAGCTGTCTGCAACCTGACCTTTCAGTTGTTGATACCAGTTGTTTGTGTCCTTGTTTGATTGTTCCTTTTCCTCCCTATCACTTACAACAAGTTACATTGTTCTTAATCCTAGGATCTTATCTAAATTATTTGCCGTTCCACTAAACCTCAACATTTTTTCGCTCAGGCTTTCGATACTTTGAACTCCCAACTTAAAAATTCTGTAATTTTTTTCCGTCTTTTATTGTTTATTGTTGTATGCTTTTATTTAGAAACCATAGATTCTAACAAGAAATCAGTATTAAAATTGCGGGTCTGAAACTAATGAGCTGTTTGAACTTGGGCATGTTCCTTAACCTTGTTGAACTTCAGTTTCTTCATCTGTAAAATGGAAAAATCAATACCTATCTCATAATATTGGTGTGAGTAGCAAGTGAAATAATGTGTATAAAGGAATAAGAATGGTGCTGGCATTGTTAAAGCTAAAAATACTAGTTTGCCTTCTCATTCCTCATTGATTTCCTTTTTCAAACTAAAACTGGATTTCACTTTGTCAGAAGCAACTAGAATATAATGTGCAAAAGAATATGGCCAATGCAGCTTAAATTTGTTGTTATCATTGTATTAAATGATCTAAAACTGTATCAAATTGTGTACAATGAATTTGCTTACAAAGGAAGACTCCTAAATTTAGTTGGTCACTCATTTTAGGTCGTTTTTTTAAAAAGTTCCTGCAAAAATCTTGAATTGACATTATTTAGCCAGCAATAGCATCAGCTAGTAACAGAAAGCAGTTATAAGGAAAATGAGCATTAGGAGATTATTATTATGTCAAAATAGATGTAAATAAAAACATCACACACACACTAAAATGTAGAAGAACAAAGCCCCACTGGAAAAAAACAAAACAAACAAACAAACAAAAAACAAAAAAACAATGGTAACTGCTTGGCACATAGTCATCTAATTAGAAGGCACAGTTTTGATACATCCTTACTTGGGAAAAATATTAAGTCCATTTTCCACTGGATTGTTTGGAGGCTGTTAGTATTCAGGCTTGAATCCATGGAATAGGAACACGTATTTGTGTGTCACAGATTGAAGGAAATAATGATGACAGAAACAGCCTCTGCCTCCTATCTAGTGCTGCAGAGACATCTTAATAGAGGTGAAAGAAATACTTCTCTTTTTTAAAGCCATTTTAGGAAATAGTTATAGACCTCCAGGGCAGAGCAGAGAGGTAGATCAGGAAATATTTATGCAGAGGAGGGATACCTATAGAAACTGTAGAACATTGATCATAAGAGACTGCAGAATTACTCTGACACTAATTCAAAGTGGAGCACGACAGTGGCCACCAAAGGTGTTTGTTTTCAAGACAGCACAGGCAAGTGGCAGATAGGCAACTGTTGGAACAGAAAACAAAGTCATTGTCTTGAGAATTTGATCTTGTAATCATGCAAACTTCACTTCTAAATAATAATGAGAGTTCTAAGGAGCCTTAAAAATTATAGCCTAATTCTGTCCCTCCCTTGCCTTAGTCTCTCTCTGGGAGAAGTTATAAGTGGGTACTCAAAGAAGCTCATTCACACTTGGAGACTAAGAGGACACTGAAGCAGTAATATGCTAAGTGCTCCCCTAGCGGGATAAAAACCTGAATGTGCTTCCCTGAGTGTAAAATGTTATCAACAAAGACCTTGGCACTAGAAAGATAAAAACCTCATTGAACACATGGATATGTTTTCTTTGACTCTGATTTATAGCAAGAATGTCTGACAGACAAAATCATAAAATTCAACTTCCATACATTTGTACTATGCTCAGCTCGACACCAGATATTCTGAGGACAGTAGCTCTACATCGCTTCCTCCTTTACCATCAGAACAAACTTTGAGCTAGCTGTCACATAAAATGGAAGGTGATAAAAGAAACCAATTCAAATTAAAGATTTAATTATACAACTGTTTAATTTGCCCTTTCCCTCCAAAAGGGAAATTTCAGGCATTAGGCATAGGCTATGGGGAAAATTTATTTGAAGGTAGCCCTGAGTCATTCTGCCAAAGTACCTGCCTAAAATCTTGTCAGGTAGTTGCAAGTTTGAGTTAACTTGTCACAGCATCCTATTGAGACTAGTAGAGAAGTACTTTATGGAAGCAAACTTAAATTTGAATTTGAGTGCATGACCTTAAAAAAAGGGAATGTTCAACACAGAATAGAAAAGAACTTTGAGATACCCCCTCCTCCAAAGTGCACCAGTAATGCATTTACTAAACTTATATAATCAAACAGAAGTTGGTTAAATACTGAGAGATCACATCTACAGTTTTGTTTGTTTTTTTATAAATTGGAAAGGAGGGAAATAGAAACAACTCAATAAAAGCAGTGTGGTTTGATTAATTGGTGGTTTACCTCCAGTTTAGGTAAATAATACAGTTACTCTAGAGCATAGATTCTCGAACACACTTTCTTTTCCTTGTCCTTTGTTTCTTCTATATCAGAATCTGTTTATATGCTATCATATAGTTTAGAACCATTACTCAAGCATGACAACAATAGGTCTACGATTATTTAAGTAGGAACCAACTCTTTGGAGATATTCATTGCTTTAAAAAGCCTCAATGTGAGCAAATGTAATTGTATTTAAAACACAAACACACATGTACACAAACAAAAAGAAGGCCACTGTACAAAAATTTCCTTACTGGTTAGCTATTGCTGCATACCAAAGAATCTTTAAACCTCATGACTTGAAACAATAATCATTTGTTTGGCTTCTGAGTCTGCAATTTGGACAGATATTAGGGAAGGCTCCTTTCTGCTCCATGAGGCTGAAAAATTCACTTTCAAGAGAGCTCACACACATCACTAGCAAATTTGGCACTGTCTGCTGGCTAGTAGGTCAGTTGGGAGCAAAGGTCAAGAATATCAGTTCATCTTCTCTTGGTTCTCTCTAGGTTCTGCCTGGTTGACTGGTGGCATAGTGGCTGTGTCTCAAAAGTAAACATCCTAAGAGACTCAACAACTGGATGCTGCCAGTTTACTGAGGTCTGAATTCAGAATTTGCCACTATGAAACTTTTTTCATGTTTTTTTGGTCAAGCAGTCACAGGTCCCAGGTTCAAGTATATGAAACATATAATCTACCTCTTGATGGGAAAGGTGCCAAGATTGTTGAGGCCATATTTTAGAATATTACATATCTCTTTTAAAACGTCTCATGGTAAACTCTACTACTTGATTTAAAAAAGGGTTGAATAGAGGGCAATTTGTTTTTTTTATACAACTTTTCAGAAACTGTTCATTGTAAAAAACAAACGGGTATGACTTCTTTAAAAAATATTTATATTTTGTTTATTTATAATTACTGATACTACATTACCACTACATAGCATCAGTGCCACTGACTTACCAAAACACAAATTAATTCACTATGCTGTGACAAATCACTCATCCTAGTGTAAAACAAAAATTAAATTCTAAGCCCCCTAACAGACTGAATGGATCCCCCTCTTGGCCAAAAGAATCCCAAAGAAACCTAAAAAACTAGTTCAGGCCATGACAGAGAAGGGGGTCAGACATACCTCATTACACTATCCTCCCTTTGGAGTTTAAACACAGTTTATCAGCATTAAGATTAAAACAGAGCTTACAACTGACAAAACAGCTCTTTGTAGCAATAAGATACGAAATTCGAACCTGACCCTGGTGTAGCATCACATTTTTGAAAAAAAAAAGAAAAGAAAAAAGAAACAAGGCTAAACTCTGTAAAATATTTAAGGAGATTTATTCTGAGCCAAATATGAGTGGCCATGGCCCAAGGCATGGTCTCAAGAGGTTCTGAGAACATGTGTCCAAGATGGCTGGGTTACAGCTTGATTTTGAAAACCCAGGGAGACATAAGACATCAATCAGCACATGTGAAGTATACATTAGTTTGGACTGGAAAGATGGGACAACTCAGTGCAGGGGCTTATAGCTCATAGGTGGATCCAAAGATCTTCTGAGTGACAATTGGTTCAAAGAATTAAGTTATTATCTAACGACCTGGAATCAATAGAAGGGAAGCTCAGGGTTAAAATAAGCATTATGGAGACTGTGGTTCTTATTATATAGATGAAGTCTCATAGGTGGCCTTCCTAATAAATTGCAAATGTTTCCTGTTTAGACCTTTAAAAGGTGCTAGCCTCTCAATTCATCTCTTCAGGATTGAGAGGGCCTGAAAAGGGAAAGATCTAGTTATATTAATATGGAGATTATTCGTAGATGCAAATATTCCCTCAAAAAAGATGCCTTTGCAGGTCCATTTCAAAATATGGAAAATATTTTGGGGTAAAAATATCTTGATTTCTTTCTTTTTGTGTTATGTGATGTTATACTAGAGTCAGATTGGAATTTGATATCTTATTGCTACGAAGAATCTGTTTTGTCAGTCTTAAGATCACCGTTTTAATGTTAATGCTGGTCAGTTGCGTCTAAAATGGAAAGGGAGGAGGTTATAGTGAAGCATGTCTGACATTATAATTACTGATATTCTGAATTACTGTCATGGCCTGAACTAGTTTTTCAGGTTGCTTTGGGATCACCTTAGCCAACAAGAGGGTCCATTCAGTCTGTTGGGGGGCTTAGAATTTTATTTTTGGTTTACAACATGGCATATAGCAGGCTCTGAAGGAAATCAAAGTATTTTACCCCAAAATATATTTCTTTGACCATTTTAAAGCTGTCACTTGTAGGGGAAATCTGCATTCTGTGGAGACTCTCTTTCCCTTATTAGGCCTTTTTGGGGAAGTCTGACACAGTTTAGATTTGATAAGAGACATTCACCATCTATTTTCTCTAAAGCCTCCTAACCTGGAGGTTTCATTATATGACAAGAACCTTAGCTTCCACAACCCGCCCCCCCACCTTACTTTAATTTAAGCTGACTTCAGTTCTTCAGGCAGAGCTTAACTCTTTCAACCAATTGCCAGAAACTTTCTGAAATCAGAAACTTTCTGAATCTACCTGTGACCTGGAAGACATCCCACTTCAAGGTGCCCCGCCTTTCCAGGCCAAGCCAATGTATACCTTACATGTATTGATTTATGTCTTTGCCTGTAACTTCTGTCTCCCTAAAATGTATAAAACCAAGCGATAGCCCAACCACCTTGGCCACATGTTCTCAGGACTTCCTAAGGCTGTGTCATGGGCCATGGTACTTAACCTTGGCAAAATAAACCTTTAAATTGATCGAGACCTGCCTCAGACACTTTTTGGTTTACACTAGAAAGTGATTTCACTCTGACAAATCACTTTAGCAATATTTCATATTCTGTTGCAATAACTTGAAAGAGTTTATGCACCACCTGGAAAGCTAACAAATACAACCATCAGGAAGGGACTTAGGTGCTGAAGGAATTGGATTCATTATGTAAAATGGTGCATGAACTCTCACTTTTTCAAACTCCTGGAGGACTTTTTGAAGCAAGTGGAAATTTTGTGCTTGCATTAGTCTACCATATAGATTACTGTGATGAATTTAAAATCTTTGCCAAATGACTTAACAAAAAAAAAAAACCATAAAAAACAAAACAAAAAAAACCCTCACACAGATGCCTCCAATTTGAAAATACAAGGTAAGCATATCTATTTTGTTACTCCCATTTATAGATTTTCCAGTAATTTGAAAATAAACAAAACCTTCTGGCTTTACATGTCTGTGGGGAGTTTGGGACTTTAGGTACACATATTTAAGAATCTTTTGCATAAATCTGCATATGTTTACATGCAATGACAGACATACTGCCGCTTCCCAAATGTGGCTAGGGTAATTTAATCTTCTGCAACATTATGCGTAGCATATGTAGGTGTAATATGCTCAGAAACTTTACCTGAATATATGCAAAGTACACTTAGCTCATGCTTATGTAGTTCTCATACCACAAGATGTAGTTAGATCTGAGATAACACTTTATAGCTTTTCATCTGTACATTTAAAGAACTCAAACCAAATTATCCATCGCAAGAAATGAGCTTTTTAAAAATTTAAAGATACTCCCAGATTTGCTTACTGTGCATTCTTTGAACTGATTTGTCTTTCTTTATTTTCTTGGTTTAACTTTGTAACTATTGAAATTTATTTTTCTAAATTATTCAACAGTTGTATGTCGGGGCTATTGAAAATTGTTATAACACTGATTGTAAGAGCATTTATTCCAAAACAGTAAAACTATAAACAGTAAAAATAATAAAAAGTAATATTGGTGTAAGCATAAAGAAAGCACCTATACATTTTTAAAACGGGTAATATTACAAAATTTATAAAACTTATTAAATCATATAGAATATTATATTTTTACTTCTGTGTTGTTAGAAACACACTTTCTTTTCTTATGAGCCTTTGATTTCATAGGCTGGCTCTTTGTTCCAAATTCCTTAATTTGAATAAATATCTAATGTTTTGTTTACCCAGAAAATATATATATATTATAATATTATAGAAATGCAAGTAAGCAAAAAGAAAAAAATAGCTTTAGATAATCCTGTTATCTAAAGCAATGTTAACAGTCCATCCAGATACTTTCTTCTATCATACTTATTTGGCTAAAGTTTTTCATATAGATTTTTTCACCAAATTATATATTTTTATATATATTAAATATTTTTCATGCCATTTGAATATTCTTCTTATATAACATCGTCTTTACTGGCTGCATAGTTTTCTAATCATCACAGTTTTGAAAGCAACTTTCCTGAATTCTCTCTTTTGTGTATTATAGAGATAATCTTCAAATGAAAAAATATCTTTTTGAATAAGAATTTTTAAAAAAATCTTATTTTCTGAAAAAGAGTTAAAAACAGCTCATCACCTGCTCACTAGTGGCTCCCTTCCGGTCATCCTCTCCTCCTTCATGATTGGAATGTTCTCTAATGAGTGCCTCTCATTCATACATCCAATTTACCTCCATCTATATCATAGTTATTTGGAATAGCACTTATGAGAGAATGAAGTGACCACACCTGGAACATTATTTTCCCAGGTTAAAAGAACAGAGCTGCATTTTTTTTAAGGCATATTATTTAGAACAACTAATGAACCTTATATTCATGCATGATGGTAAAAATTTAAAACTCCTGCCATTTTATTTTATAATTATGTCCTAAACTCTCAAAAAGTTAACAGATATATATAAATTTATATATATATATATATTATATATATTACATGTAATATAAATATATAAAACCTGATTAGGTCATGACACTGCTTAAAGCACCTGGACCGGTCCTGTTTCTTTTGAACTAAACTAAAATCCTAAATGAGGCACAGCAGCTCCTCTATTACCAGTCCCTGCCTTGCTTTCTAGCTTCTCATTCCATCACTACCTCACCCAAAATTCTCTGTTCATATTGAATTTTAGCTCACATAGAGACGCTGCTCTTTTCTGGTTGGAATGCTTCTTCTGTTTTCACTTGATCTTCTCTTCCTCCAAGGTTTAGCTCTGGCTTGTTCTCCCTTAGAAGCAGTCCTTGAACTCCCTATTTTGAGTCAGTTTCCCTTTCTCTGTGCTCATAAAGAACTGTAATGCTATGTTTTGATGTTCCTTCAGCTGTGAGCTCCTTGAAGACAGGAATGAAGGAAGGAAATTAGTTTGCTTGTGCCTTTGAGAATGATCTTCAGATGTGTGCTTATGTAGGTGGCCCTGCAGATGGCCTTTACGATGCTCTCTTTGATTCCTTCCAAGAATAAATTGTGCATGTGCAAATCTGTTCTCTCTGCATATTGCAGAGCATATGAATGCCAGAGCCCAATGGCTTGCTGCTGGTGGTCATAATCTAGCCTGGTTAATAAGTATGCTCTGTGTTATATAAAGAACCTTCATTTTTTTTGTCTCTGCCTCAAATCTATGGCTGAAAGAATATATATATGTGACATTTGTTAATGTCCCTCATTCGTTCATTTCCCCATCCATACTCTAACTTACTAGGCACAATTATATGCATCCAGGACAAAATGATGTTGCTATTGATATAGAGCTACCAATTCACCCACAGTCTTTAGATTTCTGAGGTATGCCTTTGCCCTATCACATTTTTCCTTTTGTTGCTGTGTTATTAAGCACTCAGACATTAGAAGCCACAGAATATAATTAAAAACATGATTCCTGACCTTGAGATCCCTTCAAAATACATGAGGGTGAGAATGTAAAAAGATAATGTGTATATGGAGCACAAGAGATATAAACATTTTAGAAATCCTAGTAATGTAAGCAACAATATCAACTAGTATTTAATACCTGCCTCATAAAGTATGATGATTAAATGAGTTAATATACATAGAACATTTGGAGAGTGTCTGCAAGTATTAAGCATTTTATAAGTATTTGCTATTATTATTATTTACTAATTATACGATAGATGCTGTTGTAAGCATTTTACAAATATGAACCTTATATAACTCATTTAAATCTTCATAATAGCTTATGAAATTGATTGTATTATCAACCCATTTTATATGTGAAGCAACTGAGGCTCAGAGACACAAGTAACTTGTAGGTCATCTAGAATTCAGGCCCCCTGTCTCTAAACTTACTGACCTTTCCACTGCAGACAGCTGCCTCAAATTTATCTAGCAGTTAGAATTTCTTTTATTGTGCTACTCTGAAGTTATCTCCGAAATGATTTTACTTCATATTTATTGGAAGTACTGAGTGCCTCTTGGTTATAGATAAATACAGGGTAATAGTGTCAGTGAGGCCTAAGAAAAATGGTAGAACATTTTCCTTTTAATTTTCTACTCACTTAATTTTTTTAACGTCATGTGGCTCTAGTATAGGTCACATAGAGTTCACTTTTCAAGGGAATGGTTATTTTAAAATACTTTACTCAAGTCTCCTCTAACTCAACTTACAACTAATTTTAGATTTTGTATTGATAATTTTCCTCTGCAAAGATAAATTAACTCTTTAAATCAAAGCTGTAAAGGTTGAGTATTGACTGTAGTGAATAGTAAGGCCTCCTTAATTCTTTCCAGCATCACCTAAAGAGTTGTAAATTTTCAAATCTCTGCTTCTGTTGGTGGGAAGCTCAGTTATTTATAAGCATAAATTACAAATCAATAACTAGCTATTGAAGACAAATTTTAAAATAACTTCATTCTTATCTGTGTTTTTCTAGTTATATCTTCCTCCCTTAAAGGTTTTTTTCAACTGTAACTTTAAGTGTTAACCCTCATGTTACTTTGAAAGTCTCTAAAGGGACCAATTATTCACATCTGCTTCCTCTGAATTTTAACCTGATTGAGACATGAGCTTAAGAGCCAAATACAGAATGAACTGTTAACATTATTATCAGTGAAATGGGCATATAGCTTGGATTTAAAGCTAAATTGGGTTTAGCTCTGAATTTACTTTTCTCATGTCATTGCACATGAGAAACTTAGCAACTCAAACCTCATCTCTTCAAGGGGGCAGCCCTTCTCCCTGTGGGTATGAACTAGGGGAAGAAGGAGTGGTACATTACTCCCAGGAAGGCAGGCTCTATGAGAGGCTGTGGTATCCATCCATGCTCAGGCCCTCTTCCTAATGCTCTAATCAGATTATCCCATGGCTCTTCCATTTGAGGTGGTGGGTAGAGGGTAGAGATGAGGTAAGTGGTGAGTTGGAGAGATTGGACAGTTATCAGGGAACCTGCCCTGATAGTCACGTAGGTTCTTTTCTATTTTCCCTAAGCGTTGGCCAGGTTGAGAAATAAAGGGACAGAGTACAAAAGAGAGAAATTTTAAAGCTGGGCGTCCGGGGGAGACATCACATGTCGGTAGGTTCCGTGATGCCCCACAAGCCACAAAACCAGCAAGTTTTTATTAGGGACTTTCAAAAGGGGAGGGAGTGTACAAACAGCTGTGGGTCACAGAGATCACGTACTTCACAAGGTAATAGAATATCACAAGGCAAATGGAGGCAGGGTGAGATCACAGGACCACAGGACCGGGGCAAAATTAAAATTGCTAAGGAAGTTTCAGGCACCATTGTCACTGATAACATCTTATCAGGAGACAGGGTTTGAGAGCAACCAGTCTGACCAAAATTTATTAGGTGGGAATTTCCTCTTCCTAACAAGCCTGGGAGCGCTATGGGAGACTGGGGTTTATTTCATCCCTACAGTTTCGACCATAGAAAATGGCCACACCCAAGGGGGCCATTTTAGAGACCCACCCTCAGGGGCGTATTCTCTTTCTCAGGGATGTTCCTTGCTGAAAAAAAGAATTCAGTGATATTTCTCCCACTTGCTTTTGAAAGAAGAGAAATATGGCTCTGCTCTGCCCGGCTCACCGGTGATCAGAGTTTAAGGTTATCTCTCTTGTTCTGTAAACATTGCTGTTATCCAGTTCTTTTTTCAAGGTGCCCAGATTTCATATTGTTCAAACACACATGCTCTACAATTTGTGCAGTTAATGCAATTATTACAGGGTCCTGAGGCAACATACATCCTCCTCAGCTGACAGGATTAAGAGATTAAAGTAAAGACAGGCATAGGAAATCACAAGGGTATTGATTGAGGAAGTGATAAGTGTCCATGAAATCTTCACAATTTATGTTTAGAGATTGCAGTAAAGACAGGCATAAGAAATTATAAAAGTATTAATTTGGGGAACTAATAAATGTCCATGAAATCTTCACAATCCACGTTCTTCTGCCATGGCTTCAGCCGGTCCCTCCGTTTGGGGTCCCTGACTTCCCGCAACAGACAGTGGAAGAAAGGAGCAAAAACTGTGTCCCAATATTTCTTAGGAACTCTATTTTAGACTGAGGCAAAAACATGAATAAGTTTAGGGTAGGTTCTTTTACATATACATATTTATAAATTCTGAAAAGATCTAAGGTGATAAAGCAAAACAGTATGTCATATAATAATAGCTTAGTGGGAAAGACAGACTTTTTAAGAACCTGTAACCCATACCAATGGAGTGTATTAAATACAGTAAATACAATGGAACACAAAGGCACAGGATACTATGGGAAACAGTGGAGAAGCCCTCACTCAGCTTAGGAAGATGGGAATCTTGGGAAGAGTTCCCAGAAGAGGCACTATAATATCAGAATTGTCAACATAGAAGATTGCCATGTAATGAATAATCGCAGTGGTGGCGATGATCTATGGGGAAGAGCGTCTTCTATAGAACTTTGGACCCAGGGAAATCTTGAAATTCAAAGGAATGTAAGAACAAAGACTGTTCAGAGAAAATCACATCATTCAGTATTGGAACACGATGAGAATGAAATTAGAGACACAGGTAGAAGCCAGATGATGGAGGTCCTATAACTTATGTTGAGAAATTCATATTTTACTGGAATGGTAGTTGGGAGTTATCACTAGACGTAATGAAGGGTTTGGTATGGTCATACATGAAGTCTCTTGGTATCTCTACGGTGACAGATTATAGAACTATGAGTCCAGAATCTGGAGAAGCCTTAAGAGTTATAATGATCTAGATGAGAGCAAATGAAGTTGTGGGAAGGAGTGTTTTTGAGAAATTTGAGACAATCCAATCCATGAAGTAGGTAGAAAGGTAGATACAGTAAATTATTGACTGTGGAGTTAAGACAAAGGAGTTAAAAGGGTGTTTACATACATTATTCACCATGACATGCAATACTTTGTACCTATTTCTAACATAACATTGAATATAATTATTTGTTCCTTATATGATTATTCTCTGAACTCTCATAAGTGTAATATTACCAATTTTTTTTCTGAAGTACAAAGAACTAAGAGATTTTACTGATAAAACATAGTAAAATGTGCTAATCGAACAGTCTCTCTGGATCAAATTTAGCCAATATGAATGAGGTTAAGTCCATGAGGAAAATATAAGATAATCTTCATGTTTTGTTTTAATCTCAAAATCCTAAAACTGTATTTGACAGAGGAGAATTTTTTAGTAATTGATAAACATGTCTAACCATTAGTAAGATAAGTATTTTTGTTTCAGCAGCAGGGTTTATATTTATAGCATTTACATTGTGTAAAACGCATTATATTCCTATTTCCTTAAAGGTTATATTCCAAGGGCAATTTCTGGCTTTATACTTTTGGGATCTGTGTATTTATGAGTGTGTGCGTGTGTGTGTGTGTGTGTGCGCATACATATAAAATTTGACTTCAGCATATATTTTAAATATATTTTTTAATGTTTTCCTTATTCTAATGATGGAAATATTTTGATTTATTTGTATTGTTGTGTCAAGTCTCCTTTGAAGACCAAAAACAGGTAAAACATAATAAAACAAACACAGAAACAAACAAAAAATGTCCAAATACTTCATTATACAGTATGGTGCTCAGCAAATTTGTTTGTCTGGCCACCCTTTCTCCACCCCTTCCACATCCTTTGTCTAGGAAGTTCCTTTGAACATTCTTCATCTATACAATATGATATTAATAAAACAAAGATGCATAATTTACTGTGGCAATCAGTTGTAGGGGCACCTCACTCAGCCCAGTGGGAGTTGGGTATAGGAAGGTTTACCTGAAGAGGTACTGTAATACCTGAATAGTGATGGTCAATGTGGGAAGACCTTGTGTAATGAAGAGTTGTAGAGGTGGTGGTGGTCACACAGCATAAACCTGCACTGAGACAGAGTTAAATACTTTTCTGAAGGTGATCAGTATACTCATACTGAGTTCATTTAATTTTTTCCTTGAGGACAGATAATACAGGATAACAAATTCCATCTCTTTCTGAATACTCTTTTTGAGCAGAGGAGTAGGGACCTGGGAAATGTTGCCAGGAAACATTTTATTTCAGGTGGCTTAGGAATTGGAAAAAGCTTGCCCAAATTTAGTGGAAGAATACAGTACATCCATGGAAAGAATCAGAGATCAGAAATAAAGAGAGGATTTTACAGCACTCTCAACCCTGATTTTAATGCATTTTTAAGATTCAGCTGCATCCCTGCTCTTGGGTTTCTTAAGCACTAAACATCCTTGGGATGTATACACTATACTCAAGGAGTTTTCTATTATTCCAAAACAGAAGGGTTCTATATACACCGGAAAGTTTATTTTTCAGTTGTTGATTAGGCTGCCAGAAAAGACAAAACAACAACAAAAAACAAATATGTTTTGTGACAATGTGGTCTATCTTTAAAGCTCATTCCTACGTGTTTTTCATTTGACAATACTTTTACCAAAGTATTACAACTTCTAAGGCATAATATTTTTCAGTGGTTATGCTTAAGAATGCATCCAGGATTTTACAAGGGGTAGGAAGAATATCTCAACAAAATCACTATAAATCGACCTTGTTAAGCAAAAGTCTAACCACTCAATCAAAGTAAAATTTACTAGAGTGAGAGATAACTGTGGGAAGGGAGAGAAGGACAGGAAAAAAATATACTGTTACCCAGGTCATTCTATGGAGTTCAGAGAAATATGGCAAAACAAGTTCACTTGCCTGGGATGGATGTAGAAAGATAAACACTGGGTTCTTTTCAGTGGAAAAAGGGGTAGGTGAATTGTCTCTCCCAAGTTGAAGTATGCCCAGTTTTCTTAATTTTTGTTTCTAAGATAACAATGATAGATCCACCAAACTAATTACTATCAAGGAGATTGAATGCAGTGGCTGTTTGGGATAGCTTACAGTGTAATGCAGTGACTACAGTTGCTTGGATATACAAAACCTTAACTCAGAATCATTTTTAGAGTGGTAAGAATTTGATATTATAGAGAAATGATGGGGGCTGGGTTTATAAGATCTTATACATGATGCCAGACACAGTGTGTGATTCTGGAGAAGAGAATAGAGATAATGATTTGATATCTTCATAGCCCTAGAAACTAGTTTGGTATCTGGCTCAAGATAGGCCCTTAGTAAATGTTTAGTAAATGAATGAATGTGGATGTTCACTTCTCCTTCTTGTTTAGTGGGTTCTGTGTTGGTCAGATGCTTACTGCAAACAACAGAATTAAATTCTATCTGATTTAGGCAGAAAAATAATTTATTACATTCCCTTTGGGTTATTCCAAGTATTGATTGCAAGGCTAGAAAACTAGTTCTGAGATGACAGAGTCAAGAACAAAGCCAAAAATAACAAAGCAGAACTGGCACTATGAGAACATCTTATGCCACTACAGTTGAGCATTATTTGTTGAAACTTACCTCTCAACACATCTGATAAGAGAAAATGGATCCCACTTTTACCACTTACTCTTATTACCCAGAGACCAGTTACAAAGACCATGGAGGAAGGGCAGATTTCTTAGCTCCCATTTAAAGTCTGGAGCAGACTTGTCTGATTAGAGGAGTCAAAGACACCCTCCGTGGGCAGAAGATAGGCTACAAAAATAAATATCTGCCTCTTTCAGATTTTAGGGTGAGGGGTGGGCTATACTTCCCAACAGGAATGCTAAAATGGAGGATTTCCCAAATATAGAAACAAGATTTAGAATGTGAGCGTCAAAAAAAAATGCCTACCTCAAGTGTCCTCTGCAGATAGATTTGAAAGGTTTATATATACAAGATGTCCTGCATCAGCCCTGGTTCCTGATTCTGTGGATAATACAGAATAAATTGAGTATTATTTAAGGAGCTCATTTGCACTTCTCCACACAGCACAGTGATTACCAGCTCATCATCAATTCCTACCTCCCCTTTCCCATTTTACATATCCAGCACCAGTAGGACTCAAATATTTTTCAAGTTTTAAGCATATGACTGAACACATATGATATTTGCGATTCTTTGAGTAGTTAAATCAATATTCAGCAACATAAGGTTATTGACTAGAACTTCAATACAATGGAGTATTATACTATTTTAACTACAAGATTTAAATGGAAGAACAATTCCATAGGGAACTGGGAAAAACACAAAATAAACAATAATTATCAGAAACATTTTAGATAATCAATGATTAAAGTGAGCAGAATGACTGGATTTTAATCCCAGGTTCAACACTTAAAATTGTGTGACTCTGTCATTTACTTAATCTTTTCATACCTCGGTTTCTTCATTATTACCTAACTCAGATGATTGTTATCAGGATTAAATAAGTTAATGATAGTAAAGTGCTCAGACTGTGCTTGTCATGTAGAAAGCATTTATGTGTTTGCTCTTAATTTTTGTACTATGAATATTAAATCATTATTATTTAAAATATGCACTTCCTTAATATGTTCATCCATAAAGGAGCTTGATCTGCCTCTTTGATGGACTGTTCCCTGTGGATTTTCTTCTTCACTGCTCACCTTGCAGTTGAGGACAGTGGCAAGAGCTTTGACACTGGCATTGGGAAGAAGCCAGGGAGCTGAAGATAAGCTACTGCTCTGAGTGGCCATCAGTAAAATTGTGACGTTTGTTTTCTGACATTTTCTACTTGGTGACTCTGCCACCTCTTTCTTCAATGGCCAATACCCTTTATTATTTTTCCATTTGGACCTCTATCAAAAATGATGTTTATAATTATTCCCTACATTTGTATTATACTTCCAATTTACAAGGTATATATATATATGTTTGGTCCCAGTAAAAACTATATGACAGTTGAGACAATTTAAAGATGAGTATGAACTTAAAGATTTTAAGCGACTTGCTCAGGGTCATGCCAATAATATCTGGCAGCATTAGAATCAAAGCCCATCTGATGCTTAGTCCAGTATGGTATCAAGTTTTTCACAATAGTCATGTCCTTTTTAAGTGGAACATTCCCTAATCTCAGGCATATTTGTACAGGTGATAATAGGCATCACTCTAGAATGGTGGGTCTCTACATAAGAAATTTGAAGCAAATTTAAGTTCCAAAGGAAGAACAGAGAAAAAGATTTTTAAAGGGCCTCAAATTACATCAGGTAGCATGGTCCATAAAGAAGACAAGTACCATTGTGCCTTGAATTTTCTGAAGAGTTATAAATGTGATTCATGCTATCTAATGGTCATGATCAAGATTACAACTGAGAAATTTCAGATTCCAGTTAGTGGTGGCATCATACGTGCTTATCACTCTCTTAATAAAGAGCAATTATGTAAATACAAGAAATACTTAGATTTTACTCTAAATGGGAATGGGCGTTGGCTATTTTAATTGCAAGATACATATATATTTTTTAGTTCTATAATATTTTATTTGAATAAAGATTATTTGTAAAAGGTATAGAGCAGAATGTAAACTACTATGTATAAAATGAAAGGGATAAATCACACTAATTTTACTGTATATACATAAATAAATTCTAGAATGGTACAAAAACTTACAGCAATAGTTACTATGAAGACAGGGGAATAATTGGGTATATGACCCACAGCAATTAATGCATTTTTTAAAGTTAACATATAAATGTATTACCTAGTTTTAAACTATATATTCAATTTTTTAAAAGTACAGAGACCTTAAAAATATGTAATATAGCTAGGAACACTCCGACAAGGAGGAACGTGAGAACCAGTCTAACAGATATTTTTATATATCATAAAATATTGAAAATTAAAATGTTGTGGTAATAGTGCAAGAATAGAGAGGTATATCAAGAAAACGAGTAGATATTCCAGAAATAGACAGATACATATGCGGATTAAGTACATGTTAAAGTAAGCATCTAAAAATCAACTGGAGACAAGATGGACTATTTGGTAAGTGGTATTAGGAGAGCAGAAAACATATCTAAAAAAATCATTTGGACTAGTGTCACAGTGCTTCTTAGGATGTATTTCAAATAGGTGAATATTTAAATGTAAGTAATAAACTATAGAAGAGCTAGAAGAAAATATGGGATAATTGACGTGGAGGGAAAAGAAATTTCAGAATTGGACTCAAAGCAAAGGACATAAAAGATTGTTAAATAAGAGAGAGAGAAAAAAATGTACCAATCGTCAAAGGACAAGCTAAGGAGAAATATTTACCTCTCCTACCACAGACTGTGCTAATCTCTTTAACATAAAAAATCTGAAAATCAGTAAGGAAAGCCCCAAAAATACAATAGAAAGCAAAAGAGAAAAGATTTTGAAAATAGAGCTCACCATGGAGGAAATGAAAACTGGTTCACATACACAAGAAAATGCTCAAAATCATTTATGGCAAGAGAAAAGTAAATTAAAATAATTACTTCAGCAAATTTTCCAAAGTTTCACGATACTCTGAAGGAGAATCTATAGGGAGATAGGCACTCATATATGCTATTGAGAACATAAATTTGTGTAATCCTTATGGTGGGTAAATTGACAAAATATATTAAAACTATGCACACACATTCTTTGACCTAGTACTTTTACTTCTTTCTGGGAATTTATACTGGAATTATACTTACCTCTGTGCAAAATTGCAAATATATAAGGTAATTTATTCCAACATTGCTTATATTAGGTTGAATTATGTAAAATTGACATTGATGTGAATCAAAAATGGTTGAAGGCTGGCAGTTTTATATGATTCAGCCTATAATTGCAAAAGATTGAAAAAATCCATTAATACAATGCGGTTCAAAAAAATTTGTTGTATCAAGGTAAAATAATAGCCTGAAAATAATTAAGATAGATTGTGTATACATTGATGAAAAGATTGCCAATACATGTTGTCATGTGGATAAAAACAAAAGAAAACAACAATATTTTTAATAATAGAGATTATATAATGTATTTTATGTAAAATGAGGGAAACTAATAATATTTGTCATATTTAATTGCATAAGCATAAAGAAACTGTAATATTTATAATAGTGGCTAGCTTTTGGAGGGAGGTGGGCTTCTGCATATGGTTATAACTTTTGGAGGTGAGATTCACATGGAACTGTAAAATGTATGGCCATCATCAGGAAAGGCAACTGTGTGTATAGGGCCAAGAGTTCAATGGGAAAGGGAATTTGTACATTGTATATGTTTTAATATGATTGGATATTTGAACTACAAAAATGGTCTACCTGTTCACAGATAAAACATATCTGGTATTTATTGTATAAAACAGTTTCTTCATGTTATCTGTGGGCCAGAAGATTTGTCCTTATTCCTATAAGACTGTAATCTCATAACAGTATTAATACGGTATTCTGATGTAGAGTTATTTTATAGGCATTGTGAATCTTTAATGGGTTAGAATAAAAAATATGTTTAGTAAGTATTTCTTTAACTTTTAAAAAATGTTTCCGGCAGGCTGCTTTGGTGTAATGATAGAAGGATTTGGAGCTTCAGCTCTGCCACATATATACCTCCTTTGTGGGCTTTAGATAGCCAACAGTTCTCAACCTCCATTTTTCTTAGTTGCAAAAGTAGATTAATAGTTAAAACCACCATTAAATAAAATTTCTTTGTAAAATGTTTTGCATGTCAAAATTTTTATGAAGTCAACATTTAAAAAAGTTCATTTTGAAGCCTAAGTATTCATAATAATAGAAGTTATTGGGTTTTGCTATGTAGATAAAGTGTCCAAAAGAATTGTGCTATGTGAACTGCCAAATGTATACAACATAGAATCTTACAGATCCGCAGGGAATTGGTCAATGGGAAGAAAATAGGGTAAATATGGGTGTTACAAAATGCATAATGAACCACAGTACACTCCGGGCTGGGGCAGATCTTCTGCTTGTGTGTTCACCACCATCACCACCAATTATACCACAAAAGAAGCTATTACTTATTAAGTCCCAAATATTTGTTAGAGTTTGCGTGGCACATTGTACTTATTCTATCCCACTTAACTGTTATAAAAACCCCTGTGAAATAAGTATTACTATTTCTATTGTCCAGTTGCCTAACAGTGAATAGCCAGTTAAATGTGTAAACAGGTGATTTAAAGACAGGTCTTTTTGATCCCAAATCTAAAATCCTTATTAGTATTCCACTTTCTTTCAGACTTTAATGGGCATTAACATATAATAGAAATGCAGATTTCTGGACTTTGCCTCAGAGATTTGGCTTCGTTTGGTCTGTACTGTACCATCTCTCCCAGCGGCTCTAATGCTGTTGGACAGTAGTTACTGAAAGTAATTCCATGCTATCCCCAACTCCTCTTGGCCTTCTTCTATAGCAAATAATCTTTAAGAAGCTCTGGTTAAGTCACTGGGTTTGCAGGAAAGATGGCAACCACGGAGCCATAGTTTCTTTATGCTTTGCTTTTGGTCTCTGGGTGTTCAATGTCAGCCTCTCAGATGACGATGTGGAGAAAGAGAAGGGATTATAGAATCCACCTTCTTTGTTGGAATGGAGGCAGAGAGGTTAGAAATAATCTGGGCAATCTGGGTTCTAAATCCATCCTGGAGATTGAACTTCAGGTCTGCAATAGGGTGTTACAATGTGTAGCTTCGAAAAAACAACTGTTTGGATAATTAGCCAGGTTTGCAAACAACTGGGATAAATGCTTTCAAACATTTTTTTTCTCTCTGTTACATGATTAAGAGCCACATGGCACGTTTCCCAATTCGATGCTGTCTTATCAGGATAGCCATTTCTTCATATTCTCAATACGTAATTTTGTTTGAATCCTTGTCTGTACAGACACAGAGAAAAGTTCATGGATGGCTGCAAATCTGGATCAGGCATATGGAAGATGAGGCATAGCCACAAATGCTGTACACCATTAAGTAGAAAATTTGCTGAGAACCAAGATGCAGTGAGGATGGGTGCTATAAGAAATTAGAAGAAGGAGGAGATCAGTGAAAGGATCAGGGAAACCTTCACAGAGAAAATGATATTTGACCTAAATCTTGCAGGATGGATATGATTTTAACAAGCCAATCTAAAATGGAAAGTAACAGAAGGCTAAAAGACTGCATGAACATATGTAATAAATATGTTGAGATTTGGCCAAAAATACTTTTGAATAAAGAAAATAAATTAATGAATTTCTATATATAAATGCCACATATAAAAATGCAATTAAATAATTTGTACCATAATCAACTTAATACTAGTAAACACTGTAAATTAGACATACTAAAGAATCTAGAAATATAATAATAAACAAGCTTCTACCCATATACAGGTCATTGTCTAATAGAATGCAATGTAGAAACTGCTATATATTAGAGGTATTTGTCAACTACCTGGGGGTTGTTTTCAAAACTGTATTCCACAATGTATATATACTTTAAAACATAATGCTCTACACAATGCATATATATAATTTTATCTATCCATTTAAATAATAATAATAAATAAAAAACCTGTTTCCTATACAACACAGGGTGCCTGGGAATGGGCCTGGGAATTGTTTACATGTAATTTAAAAAATTGCCTCTGGTCAATAAGTATGGAAATTGTTGGTTTAAACAAATTCAGTCAACTATTTTTTCTGTGTGACTTTCCAGAGCCATTAATATTCTAAGTGTATCATGCAACATTTCTCCAACTTCCTTCAACATGGTCTCCTTTTTTTTTTTTTTTTTTTTTTTTTTTTTTTTTTTTTTTTTTTTTTATTTATTTTAGGTACATTGCACAATGTCAGTTTGTTCATATGTATCCTTGCCATGTTGATTTCCTGCACCCATTAACTCGTCATTTAGCATTAGGTGTATCTCCTAATGCTGTCCCTCCCCCTCCCCCCACCCCACAACAGTCCCCGGAGTGTGATGTTCCCCTTCCTGTGTCCATGAGTTCTCATTGTTTAATTCCCTCCTATGAGTGAGAACATGCAGTGTTTGGTTTTTTGTCCTTGCGATAGTTTACTGAGAATGATGTTTTCCAGTTTCATCCATGTCCCTACAAAGGACACGAACTCATCATTTTTTATGGCTGCATAGTATTCCATGGTGTATATGTGCCACATTTTCTTAATCCAGTCTATCGTTGTTGGACATTTGGGTTGGTTCCAACTCTTTGCTATTGTGAATAGTGCCGCAATAAACATACGTGTGCATGTGTCTTTATTGCAGCATGATTTATAGTCCTTTGGGTATATACCCAGTAATGGGATGGCTGGGTCAAATGGTATTTCTAGTTCGAGATCCCTGAGGAATCGCCACACTGACTTCCACAATGGTTGAACTAGTTTACAGTCCACCACAGTGTAAAGTGTTCTATTTCCAATCTTCCAGCACCTGTTTTTTTTTTTTAATGATGCATTCTACTGTGTGAGATGTATCTCTGTGTTTTGATTTGCATTTTCTGATGGCAGTGATATGACATTTTTCATGTTTTTCTGCTAATGTTTTTTTGAAATGTTGTTCATGTCTTGCCACTTTTTTTTTATTGCTATTATTGTAGAGCACCTATAAACATCTTGAGCATTAATGTTCTGTTGAACACAGATTGGGAAGCTAAGTACTAGAAAACACAGCAAAGGAGTCAGTCGAGATATTCTCCGGGAAAGCGGAAAGAGTTATTTCATGGAAAGCCTTTAGCTTTTTTCTATGAAGACTAAGGAAAATTAAAGGTAGGTAAGTTAGACTGTAAATAGCCATTGTAATAATAGTATACAATTTTATTTTATTTACAAGTTCTATATTAATAATGTCATACATTGCATTTATTAAATAAAAATTAGTCTGGTTCCTGTGAAATATCCTTTCTTTATATTCTAACTATGTTCCAGAAAGAGTAAAAAAAAAAGTCTATTTGCTGTGTAGTCAAGTAGTTCCTACTGTCAAAGTGCGAGCATTTATTTCTCCAGAAAGCAGTATGTCAAGAAGTCCTGAAATAATCTGTGCGACAAACCTCTATGACACAAGTTTACCTATGTAACAAACCTATACATGTGCTCCTGAACTTAAAAGTTAAAAAGTAGAAGCATTGCACTGCAGATATATATTGTTTTCAAAAAATATATGTACTCATTATGAAAAGTAAAGGGTCTTAAATATGGAAAAGAAGAGCTCCTGTAGCCCTAATATTTATTTTGAACCTTATCCCTATGGATGAGTGTCCTCAAATATTTCTAGACTACCAAGTTAAAGGGAGACGATATTAAACGTACTTTAAAAATAGATTATTATTTCATTATTTATTAAATGGCAACACCGATACAGTATTTTCAAGGTTTTTTTTAAGTCCATACAGATGAAAATATTCATGGAACTGTTCTTTAATCACTATAGGAATTTTTTAAGTCAATACAGTTGAATATATTCATGGAACTGTTCTTTAATCACTATAGGAATCACTCCCTCCTGGCATCCTTGGTAACTTACACATTGTCATTTTTGGTTGGAGTTAATTTGTGTCCCCATGAAATGGCTAACCAAGTTGTAAAAACATACATAAGCTAAGGGTTCTCTACTTACTATGTAGCTAAGGAGGTTGATATGCAAGAAAAATATTGTATTAATGAAATACGGTCCAGATAAAGGAGTTTCTGAAATGGGTATTAATATTGCCAACTAAAATAAACTTGAACATTATAAAAAAGGCCGTTTTGAAAACTAAGTGATCAAGAAAATGAGGCTCATTTCCTTTTAAGTCAGAAGATACTAAGACTGTGCAGCTTTTCTGAGCAGATTTTATTGAAGGCCAGAGAAATGAGGGTATTGTCTTAAGGTTATACAACATGTTTTTGAAAGAGCCAGAACTCAAATGCAAATTCCCTGTCCGCTACTTTTTCTATTATGTATATTGTCTCATCTTTTCTGATTTTCTAGTTTTAGACAGTTTATCACATTGTGCCCTCTAAATTCTCTTTAGGGCTACGTTGTGCCAAAGGCTGAGTTGCTGTCATTTTCTTATGCTGCCTATCAAAAGAAAATAAAAACAAAATAGTCAGTATTTAGCGCCTACTTTGGTAGTATCAGTATTTGAGGTTAGAATAGTATAATGTATTCATGTCCATGGTTTTCTCTGATGGTAGCACATATCGAAGTCAAAAATAGTTTGGCCCTGCCTTGACTGTTATAAAGTAAGTCATTATTTTTAAATAATTATGAATGCATGACAGCTTTCCTTTAAATTCTGTTAATTTTGATGCTTTTAAAATCAGCGATATAAATAATGTCCTAGTACTTGAACTCTGGCTCGTATATCCAACTCCACAGTTGACATCTCTACTTGAATGTTCAATAGCTGTCACAAAATTAACATGTCCAAAACTTAAATCTTCATCAACTTGTCCTTCTCCCAATGTCTCATACTTTACTAAATGAGCAACCATTCAACCTGTTGCTCAGACCCAAAACCTTGGAGTCATCTGTGATTATTTTCTTTCTCTTTTACCCCACATCCAAACTATCAGTAATTTCTGTTGGCTCTACTGTCAGAAATTATTCAGAATCTAACTGACTTCTTATCATCTTTATTATTATCCTCCTTGTTCAGGCAGGAGCCATCACTCTCCATCCTAGCGAAATAGCATGCTAACTGGGCCCTTTGCTTCTGCTCTTTCATTGCCATAACTTTTCTCCACGTTAGATACTTTGAACCTTGTAAAACTAAAATTGAATTATTACATTCCTCTTTTTAAACACCTTCCCAGGACACTCAGAATAAAATCCAAATTGCAAACTCTTTTCTTGGCCTATAATATCCCATAAGATCTCAAGCCCTTTGTGTCTGTTCTCATCTCACTTTCCCTGTGCTCACTCACTTCGAGCCCCACTAGTGATCTTGCTGGATTTTGGTCCTGTAAGGCATACTACTACCTCAAGTCCTTTGCCTTTGCTCTTTCCTCCACTTGTAACACTTTTTCCTTTACTTTATTCTGTTCTTTTTTCAAATATCTCTAATTAAAAAATAATTTTCCTGACCACCTTACCTGAAATAATACTATCTTGTACCCCTAACCAGTTACCCTGTTTTATTTTTCTTTATTTCTCTTAGTATCACTTAACATTATAATATGTGTTATATTGGCTATTATCTGGCTCCTTTACTTTTGTCTAGAGCAGTAAATGATTGCAGTTGTTGGCTTTTCTATTGCAAGTTTCTAGTAAGTGCATGAGTTATGGCTGACATCTAGTAAGTATTAATAACTTGTAAATGTGAACAAAACTAGACACATACAAACATTGAGCTGTAGTTCTAATTCCCATAAAGAACACTCGACTGAATCAAGGCGATCAAAAAGTCTTCCCTGGGAAGAGCATCTCTATACCTAAATCTAAGGGGACAATGCAGTTAGCTAAGTGAAGAGAAGAGGAGGAATCTTCTGAGTAGTGCAGGGTCATGCCAAATATAAAAGCCTACAGCAACAAGGCCAGTGTGGCTGCAGCAGAGAGATCAAGAGCATTCATGAGCAAAGGAGTGTTACTCACTGAGGGATGGAGAGGTAAGTAGGAGCTGGATCATGCAAAGCCTTGTTATGTGTGATAATCGTGCTGTTTTATTGTAACAATAGGAAGTCTTTTTGATGCTTTCAGTAGGGCATTGTCATGATCATATATATATTATATATATAAATATATATAATATATATTTTTATATAATAATATATAAATATATATATTTTTATATAATAATATATAAATATATATTTTTATATAATATATAAATATATATATTTTATATAATATATATTATATATATAATATATATTTTTATATATTTTATATATAACATATATAATATATATTATATATAATATATTTTATATATATATTATATATAAAATATATATAATATATATATACACAAACACACATATATATATTCACACACACACATATATATATATTTAAAGGCGCATATGACCATGGTGTGAAGTTTAAAATGTAAAAAAGTGAGTGAAAATCAACTAATTCAGTGGTGAGAGAAATCGTTGAGGAAAAAATTGTCAATAATTTACCAAGGGGAAGGTGGTGGGAGCCGTTCGTCTTAGTTCTGGGAAATACAGGAGTGCGTTGTTTGTTGAAAAATTAAAAAGAATAATATAACCAATTAAAAGCCAATTTTTTTTTTTACTATCAGAAAGTGCCAGTAATTCTAAAGAATGTTAGTGACTACATTAGTCTGTTAACTTGGTACACCCTAGAAATAATAGATGATCATAGCTTGGACCAAAGATTCAGTCATTTATTCATTCAAAAATATGTTCAAGTGCCATCTATGTGACAGGTCCTGTTGTAGACATGGGAATGCAGTAGTGAAAAAAAATTCTTTCCTGCAAGCCTATATTTTTGTACAGGGAAGACAGACAATATTAAATACATGTTTAGCATCTCCACTGGTGATAATTTTTCTTAAGATGCCCAAGAGGAAATTTTAATTAAGCAGTTGTCTATAAGCTCCAAGTGCTGAAGCAATAGCTGGGCTAAAGATATAGTTTTGTATGTCATCTGTTGGTAGGTAGCTGTGATAATCATGCATGTAAAAAAAAAAAAAAAAAGGAGATTAAGAAAGAGCTTTCGAAAGGAGTGTGCAGCTGAGAGGGGAGTCTAAACCCTAGCCTAGCATGTAGGAAATGCTCCAACATTTAATATTCAGGCAAAGAAAGATGAACTTGCAAAGAAGATAGAGAAGGAGCAGTTAATTAGACATAAGAGCATATCAAAGACTGATGTAGTCATTATAAAATAATTAAAAGATCAATAGCTCAAAGAAACGTGGCCATAGTCCCAGTGCTTTAAGGGTGTGTTGCTTCTCACTTGGAAAATTTTGAAATTGCCTCTATTAAACATTTCTACTTTTCCACTAAAAAGATGGAGATGACTCTGGGATAGATAGGCTAATCTTTCCAAGACACTCATTTTCATATCACTCTCGCCAAAACATCTTTCAGTGGCATCTTTCTCATGGAATCAATTAGAAGTTCAAAGTTCTGACATTCAAGATGCCCCATGATTTGGCCTAAACTTCTCTTTTCAACTGTGACTTCTATTTACCCCTTACATGAACCTTCTGTTCGGGATCATCTAATTCTTGTCATTCCTGTTCTAGAAATTCTTCCCATTTTTATTCTTGGAATCATGAGAATATTTTTTCAAAACTCTAATCTGATCGAGGCTGAAGGCTGTTAATTATGTGTTTGTGTCTACCACAACATCTAGCTCACATTTCTATTTGTTCAGTATTAAGTAGATATTTATTGAGTGCATATTTCATGTCAGGTACTGGAAAGAGCCAAACAAATAGCTGCTAGCTGAACAACTGTAGTTCTTCTCTTTAAAGTGCCAGATGGCTGGGTGCAGTGGCTCACGCATGTAATCCCAACACTTTGGGAGGCTGAGGCAGGTGGATCACTTGAGGTCAGGAGTTAGAGACCAGGAGTTAGAGGCCAACATGGTGAAACCTGTCTCTACTAAAAATACAAAAAAAAAAAAAAAAAAAAATTAACCAGGCGTGGTGGCAGTCGCCTGTAATCCCAGCTGCTAGGGAGGCTGAGGCAAGAGAATTGCTTGAACCTGGGAGGCAGAGGTTGCAGTGAGCCGAGATTGCACCATTGCATTCCAGCCTGGGTGACAGAGCGAGACTCCATCTCAAAATAAATAAATAAGCAAATAAATAAATAAAATGAATAAAAAATAATAAAAAAAAGTGCCAGAATGAGCCTATCTTACAGAGCAGAGAGCTCTGGTGTTCAAGGTGATGGGCAATGACAGAGATGATCCCTAAGCTTATTTGGCTAATTTCATTTTTTTCTTGTTACATAGCTCAGGTTAGTTTCAACACTATCACTGTTTTACAGAAAAGAACAATTCCTCTTTTCCTTTTAAAATGATGAAACCTTAATATTCAAAAACCTCTCTGTGCAAGCTGTTGGTGTGAAGTATCACAACATCACGTCTGATAGTTCAATTTAAATATTAATGAAAACCCTAAGCTTTATCTGGAGCAGTTAATTTGGAATTTCAATTCATATTCACATCCTCGTGCAAAAAGAGGAGAGAGAGAAGAAGGGTGATTCTGTGTGTTTTAAAGGATTTATGAATAAGATTCCCCAACAGACACACTGTTTGCAGACAAAGCAGCACAGATGTTACTTGTCTGTCACAAGAAATGCCAGCCTATAATGAGGCTCACCTGATTTGGTGTGCGTGTGTATGTGTGTGTTTGTGTGTGTGCATGAACATGTGTATGACAAAGCTAACCTACTGCAAAGCCAAATAGCAAGTGCTTGCCAATCTGCCATATTCATACCATGTTGCATGGGAGAACACAGTAAAGAGAGAGAGAGCAAGAAAAGGAGGCTCAAGTCTGAAATCCCGTTTAACATGGGGCAAAGCAAGTGTGTCTTTCAGATGATCTAAAACCTGTGAACTTATTTTCTGATAGATAAAGCCCTCCAAAATTTAATTATATACATATAATTGTAAACATTCACAAAGTGAAATTGTATATAATAAGTAAAAAAATTCATAGGTAAATGGCCATTTAGCAAATGTATTTCTGTGTCCCTGTGGATCCAGACGTAGAAACAGCCTACTGCTCTTCAATCTTTTTATGAATGCCTCCAAGAAAGCATTCTTGAATTTGGCTCATTGTGTTGTATGAACGGTGATTGATCTTGTCAGGCGAAAGTCAACCACACTTAGCCCCTTGCAAAGCAAACAGCACGGGCAATATCTTAGTCAAGTTCTCTTTGCTGCTGCTTCAGCTGTCAAAGTCACTGGTGCAATGCAGCATTCAAGGTAATTTCCATTTAGTGGTGAAAGCTGTTTTCTTCAATTTCTTGGCTTCTTTGTCTTTTCACTTGCCCCCTATCCATCTAATACCATTCCCGTGTCATTGGCACACTTATATTTACCTCACCTCACTGATTTCTCCCCACCTGCATGACATGCCTAGAGCCCCAGTGCTGCTGATGCATTATCCATCCAGGGCTTTTTTGTGTGGTGACATTCCAGAGCAGAGCTCAGCCCACTGGCATCTGCCAGTGCACAGGAACTCTCCTTTCTGGCAATTATTCAGTTTGATTACACACGATAATAAGCTATTAAGAGGCACTCATGCACGGCCCTTTATTTACCAACAGTGGAAATTTCCCCGTTTGCTTCCACTGTGTAAGAAAATAATTGTAGTGAAGTAAACAAAAGGGAAGAGCAGTCACCTGTGGTGGGAACAGTGCTACAGGGTAGTGAGTTTAAGTCTCCCAAATAACAAAGGTGTCAACAGATCAGTCACATCAGTATTCAAAACTATCATGTAGATAGAGCAAGTGGAAAAGAAGTATATCCAGTGTGTATGATCCCATAATCTAGTTTTCAGAAACGCTATTCCTGGTAGAAGGAGACGGTTTTATATATAGTCACACCTTGTGAACAAAATGCATATTAGGATATTGAAGAATGCTTGCACAAAGCAAGTTACCTGTAACAAACACTTTAACAACTATTGAAAATTCCATGTTTCCATTAATAATCCATAGGCTTCTGCTTTATTAATTCGGTTACAAGTGTATTTTCTGTGTCAATATTTACAGCAAATAATGCTTTGCATAGAAGTTCCTATTATTAACATTCTCAAACTCTACAAAGAGTGCCATTGTGGACTGATGTGTGGAGTGCACATAAGTACCAGTTGTTTCTGGGTCTCTTTCCACTGGTAAATTTAAACAAGTAGTTTAAATTCCAAGTGGAATCATTTATCTGAGCAGCAAGCTATCTTTAACAAGATACCCTAGATTCTCTCAAAAGTAGTCACCTTAAATAATTACAAACATCCGCTATAAGGAATTCTATCTTCTCTCTAATGCCTTTTTTTTTTTTCTCCCTATCTGCAATCCTATCACCCCTACCCTCTACACAGGCATTTTGGAGCCTGGAGGAAGAAAAAGGAAATAATTTGTTTATCAGATAGGTTTGAAAAATAAGTGATTTTGCTTTGAAGGTCTCTTTCCTTCCTTTCACTGCATTGAATTTAGTGCCCTTCCTTCCGAACTTTTTCCCCCACTTGTTAATGCATTGCCTCCTCCCAGGGCAGCATCAATAAAGAGACCTAGAGATCCTGTTTTGCATTTGTTTACCCTCAGCCACAACTGGGAATATGATTCCTAGCAGTATACAGTGAAATCTTGCTATTGTAGGGGGAAAACAAGAAGATGAAAACTGTGATGCTTATGGAGTTCACTGCAACAAGAATAGATTGAGCCCATGTGGATATATGCTTCACCTATGTATGTATTTGTAAACTATTCTCTGTATGTCCATATGGGAAGTTGGTTGAATTACATGCATAGTCCATGCACTGTATAGAGGGAAAAATGTGAGAATAATAATACTAATTTTTTTTTTACACACTCACAAGTGCACATAAGTACTAAGCTCGCATATCTATTTTCTAAGTATGTTTTCCAGTAATTCATCTAAGAAAGTCAGCAGGTGCAATAAATGTTTAGCTATAAATAAAACTAGCTCTTAGAAGCCCATTTAGCTCCCTGCAAAAAAGATCTCTAAACACCCTGAGTATCTTCTCTAAGTAAGGCCTTCATCAAGTCACAACTATAATTGGGTGGATACAAAAAGATAGGAATTTAGTTGGTAATTACAGAATGATTGAGGTGCCTGCGTGAAGTTTTTAGTCGGAACTGCCCAACTCCACAAACAAATATGTGAAATATCTAACATTTCTCAGAGAACTAGAGTTAAATTGCTATTATTTTGTAAATGCAAACATTATTAACCTAGCAAATCATTTCTGAAAACCAGTGAAACATTAAAATATGAGTACTGCAAAATTTGATACTTGGAAATCTTGGAAACTAGAGACAGATCCAAAATTACTCTGATGTTTGCAATTTCTAGCATATATAAAAATATTACCACTTATTGTTTAATTCCTTCTAAACCAAAGTAAAGTAGATACTCCGTTGTCCAAATTCCTCCCATCCCAATCTTGTGATATTACATGTCCATAAATGTTATTCACAGTAGGCAGAATTTCTTGTCTCTGAATGTTATGTTGTTGTTTTTTGTTTGTTTGTTTGTTTTATTTGTTTTTGTTCGTTTGTTTTGAGACTGAGTCTTGCTTTGTCACCTAAGCTGGAGTGCCATGGCACGATCTCAGTCCACTGCAAACTCCACCTCCTGGGTTCAAGCAATTCTCCTGCCTCAGCCTCCCTAGTAGCTGGGACTACAGACATGCATCACCACACCTGGCTAATTTTTGTATTTTTAGTAGGGACAAGGTTTCACCATGTTGGCCAGGCTGGTCTCGAACTCCTGACCTCAGGTGATCCACCAGCCCTGGCCTCCCAAAGTGCTGAGATTACAGGCGTGAGCCACCGTGCCCAGCCTGAGTGTTATGTTTTACTATTAGAAATGATCCCAATGTATTTTATAATGCTTTTTACAATTAAATATTCCAAAAGTAGCTTTAAAATGAAAGTAACAGCTTTATTTCTAGAAAAATATAAGTTCATAAAGTCTACCTTGTGTAAAATTCACAGAAACAAACCAATCCAGACATTCTCCAAGTATTTTAAGAAATACACAAATTTTCAGAAGCAAAAATCTGCATATATGAACATCAAACAGTGTTTTTGTTTGTGATTGTTATGAAAACTCCAATTTCCTTCATTTCTGACCAAGAGAACATTCTTCTAAGTTTCATTCCAAATAGAAATTTCTCCTGATGGCATCATTTAATAAAGACCAGCTGTCATCCTTCAATCTAAAAGAACATTAAATCATACTTTCTGTGTCTTAAAACATAGACAATCTTTTCAAATTGCAAAGTTCTCACAATTTAATGGAAATTTTAACTTGTTTGGCTTTGTGGGCTATTCAATAGTTTTCTAGGTAAGTAATCAGAGAAAATATTCTTGTATGGTTTTGTGCATACATCATTTCGGCAGTGTAGCTAGCTCTAAAGCAAATAAAACTGGGGGAGAATAGTGAGTTTAACAATGTCAAAAAGCAGTTGGTATTGGTATTGGTATCAACTTGTCTATTACAAAGACCACTCTATTAATATTCTTCTGTGGTGAAGACATTTAGCATTGTGAGAAATGGGATTATTACCAGTTATAGAAATCCAAGAGAAACCTTGGAAATGATTGTTTCCACTTTATCCTTTGGTAGTTTCTGTTGTAACACTTTGATCATTCAAATAAGATTCAATCATGACTGCCGCACTGATTTAAAAACATATCTTATGAAGAGTTCCTGCCTTTCCCAGGCAATTCCTTTTTCTAATAATGTCCTCTCCCTGTTGGTCCACTTGACATAGCTTACTCATCTTTCAAGAAGACCCTGCTCTTTGTGGTCTGTTGTGTAAAACTGCTGTCTTCCAATGCAGTTTAGCCCTCTCACTCATTAGGCTCCCACAGACCTTCGTCCCAGTTCTGGGAGAGCCCTGGCCCTGTTGCATAAGAATGATTTATCTTCCAGTCTGTGTTTCTGACTGGAATATGAGCTTCATAAGAGCAAGGATTATACCTTTTTCTGCCGCATAACCTCAAGCCATATCTGACTTACAATGAAATGCTCCAGGGGGATAGAGACGAGTGCTAGGGAAGTTTCTGTTTAAATGTACACAACAACAACAACAAATGTATGACTATATTTCCTTCTCATTGTCTTTAAGCTCTTTTTGTTTGTTTATTTTGTTTGGAGGGCAGTAGTGTTTTCCAGGGAGGTTTAGAATAAATTGCAAGCTCCTGAAGGACAGGGAACTTGCTCGATTTGTTTCTTCTTAGAGCCCCCAAATACAAGTGGTCTGTGCAGTGGGCAGTGAGTGTTGAATCAACACACCAACACTCATTGCTCATCTTTAAAGTAGGTCATAATGTCAACTGAAAATAATGTCTTGTCAATTATAAGTGTTATAAAACAAAAAATATTCTCTTTATAGGTAAATTCACTGTCTGATATTACAAAACAATTGAAGTTTATTTTAAAATGCTTTTGCAGTGATAAGCTACAATTAAAGCAAATCAAATACATACACTAACAAAAGCAAAGACATTTATTGTCTCTTTGTGGTCTTCAAGGCATCCACTTATTCATTCATAAGTTCATTAATTTATTTCCTCATTCCTTTAGTGATCAATAATTATTAATATTTTAAATTATTATGTATACATAATAATTGTATATATTTAGGGTATATGTGAAATTTTGTTACAAGCATACAACATGTAACGATCAAATTAGGGTTGTTGGGATATCCATCACCTGAAGCATTTATTATTTACAGGAGACCTATTGTGTAGATACAATTCTAGTTTCCATGTGGTTTGCAGTGTAGTGATGAAGACAGACATTGAAGGGATGAATGGACAAATGATAATAAAAATAAAAATACAAAAAGTCCTGATTGCTACTGGAGAAGGTATAAGGGAACTCTCATCTTGTCAGTGATGAAGGAGGATTGAGAGACTGGTGTAGAACAAGAAAGAAGTCCTTGAGGAAGTGTCACAGATGCCGAATCCAGAGGCAGGAGGAGAGCTTGTCAGTCAAAGGGCTCAAGGGAAGGAAGAGAAAATGGTGAGGCAATGTTCTAATGCATGAATGTGATTTTTATGTAGCACAAGGGCAAGGCGGGTGGGTGTGACAATGGAGAGATAACGAAGTGTAAATTGAGGATATACAGAGATAGGAGTCAAAGAAAAATGCTTCATGAAGCATTCATGAAGTTTTTAGTTTTTTAAATCAACATTTATATTATTAGTTTTCTGAAAATATTTTAGGCAAGTACAAAAAAAATCCTTATTTTTGATCTCAAAGAACTTTACATTTATTGTAATTATTCAGCCCTTTATTTATATGGACCGCTAACAATTTATTTTCCAGGGGTTATAAAAATTTGTGACTAATTAAGAAGGCCTGGGTCTCATGAATAGAAAGAGGTCAGTGAGTATAGTGAAAGCTTAATGGGATGGAGCCTGAGCTAAATTGTAGCTACTCTCAGTGTACTCAAATTTCCAGACAAGCACCATGTCTTAGAAGAGGATAGTTCAAAATCTACCGGCAAGTGGTGTTGGAAAACTGACCCTATTAGAAGGATTGTGCAGTTGGGTGCAGAAAATAGGAGCTCTCCCTGTAAACTCCTGAAATTAACTTCTCTACGTAGATCGCATAAGTGACAAGCTGCTGTCTTTTGCTGTAGTGAAATGCAAAGCCTTTGTGTATCAACGAAGTCTAAAGCAAGGTATATCACCATGGCAACCATAACTCCAATCTCAAGCCAGAAAATGGACATTTTATTATGTGCAGAATTTTATTGAGATGGTGGTCTCCAGCAGTTCCCAGAGGTCTGGTATCAAAGACAGGGTAGGAGTAAGTCGGAAGTCACTAGCAGTATCTCTGTACAGCTCATTTCCTCTGCTTTATTCAGAGACTGTTATCTGTCTGACTAACATAGTTTTGGCGTTATAGGAAACTAGTTAGCTACTGACAAATGTTTCCTCGTGATTTTGACTTTCTATGTTATCCTGAATTAATTGTAGGTGATTCTGTAAGATTTCTAGGCATTACCCTGTATTTTTTTCAATGTTATTTATGAACACTTCAGGTAAAAAGTAAATACCAAATTTTTCATCTCGTTTGCCTAATTGTTTGTTCATAAATAACAAACTGTAGGACACTTAACATACCTGGAAGCTAGTTTGTGGCATATCTCCATTGCATATTAATGCATTCACTCTGTTTGATTATTAATATAGAAATAATCAATATAAATTGATATTTGTGAGTGATGTTACTAAAAACCTTGTGGGGAAAGAATTAAAGAATTAAAGAGCTATGATGCTGATTATGTAGCCTTCTGAAGAAATTAACTTTTTTCCCACGTCTTTTGTTAAATGCAAACAAAAATTCTGCAAAGATTTAATTTTTCACTTTGAATTAATGATATGCACACATCAAGAGGCTCACAGAAAAAGCGTATTGTTTTAAATCTTTCTTATTAGAAAATTTCAGATTTTTTTTGTGTAGTTTCTAAGTTAAAAAAAATGACTACTTATAAATTCATGAAAACCAGTCTTTCGTTATGAAAAACCTGAAAATACTGGTCAAACATATTGAACAGCAAATGAGGATATTAACAACCTTTATATTAAGAATTTAAACAGTTTTGCTTCTTATTTCACATACACATAGACATAAATTGTCTTAGATATCAATGATTTATTTTCTTAGCACCCCTGTTGGAGGAATAAAGAAAATAATATGAGCAACTTAATTCTGAGGAAAAGGCAGAGGAAGAGAAATCACTTTCAAATATTTTTTCATGACTAGAAGTTCCTCCTTTTATTTACATTCAATTTGCACTTGATTCCTCATTAACATATGCCCTTATTCATCTTTTCATTAGCAGGGAATCATAGCAACCTAGGAAGAGACAGAAAGACATTGTAAGTTTTCTTACACAATAGATTGGAGGACAGAGTTGTCTTGTTTGTATAACTTTAGCCTTTTTTTATATTACTGAGGAGTCATAGAGCACTCTCACAGAGATCAACCCTGAATTAATGACGTTGGGACGATGAATGAGCAATTCATCTAAAGCTTCCTTTGGATAGGCAAACAGTCTTAGACGTGTGTGAACTACTCTCCAGGCAGCTGGGGAATAGGTCAAGTCAATGCCATTCTTTCCCTCAAAGTACTTTCTGTTCTAGGCATGAGGTCCTTTCAAGGCTGCAAGAAGTATCACATAGATGACTCAGCGTCATGCACAGGTGCTGGTTGGATTCAGTTCTTGGACCTGGGATCATAGCCTATTCAGATTATCAGTGAGATGTTAAAGAATTCCTGTCCAGGATCAAAAACAAAGCAGGCATTCTCTCTTTTTTACCGTTGGTTTTCCATGATCCTTTTAAAGTGCAAATTCTCTATTTTCCTAAAATTAATAGTTAAATCACTGCCTTAGATTTTGACTTATTAACTGTTTTTTTTTCCTCTTTGTGACATTACTGAACTATCTTACATAAGCTTGACTGTCCTGTCCTCATCTATAAAAATGAAGATCAGATAATCTAAGTCACAGTGATATTTCCAGAGTTAAAAAGATAACACGTGCAAAATTATTGCAAAATCTTTGGGACATGGACAGTTAGTACTCTTCCAAATACATAAATCAGAAATTTAGCTCTCCTGAGTATTTTGTTTTTATTCTTCAACTGTTACTGGTAGATAAATTTAATTAAAGATTAAAAATGTAAAATTGTGACTTAACTAAAATGTCTATATGAAAAATTAGAACTTCATTAAAGAGTTTCAGATTAAAGATTTTATGATCTGCATCGGCAATTTCCTAATTCTATTCTATTTTATAACCCTGCTTTAGATCAGTGAAGGGTGTACATCTTCACAAGAGTACAGCAGAAGTTGGAAAAGTCAGAGGCTGAGTAGCATCTCTGATTCTTTAACATCAGGTCACTCACTTGTTGAAACCTCTCTTTGTCCTTGAGGGGTTAATTAGGTTTCCCTTATTTCCTTTGAGTTATTAAAGATAAATAATAATTGTAAATAGAAGAAGCACTTCTAGATCCTTTCATGGTGATGGATAATCATTCAGAGTATAAACCAAGTGTTTAGCCATTTGTAAAATCATAGTGCACTTTAGAAATAAGTAGAAAAAAGCAAAAACAAATGCTCTGATGAGATAAAAGTTGGAATGTATTTTGTATCTTAAATGATTTTTTTATTCTTTTCATTTTTTGTATAGTTAGACATTTAATATAACCAAACTTATGCAACATGAGGCAGAGTGTGGTCTGAAATCTTTACTTCAAAGTTATTTTGAAAAAAAATAGAGCCAGAAATGTCGTTTTGAGGTAGGAGTAGCCCCTTAACTATTATTATTATACAAGCTTAATGCTTCCTAAAATTCTACTGTATCAGAACACCCAGAATAAATTAGTGCTCTCTTATTGGTGGCTTGGGGTCTTGTACAACTAAATGAAATTTAATATCATCTAAAAATATCTTATTGTAATAAAGAAGTCAAGATCATAATTTTAGTCAGCATCATTCGAAGATCTGGCAAATGTTATCCAAATTGAAGGAGCTAATATGTATTTCTTTTTTTTTTTTTGAGACGGAGTCTCGCTTTGTCGCCCAGGCTGGAGTGCAGTGGTGCGATCTCGGCTCACTGCAAGCTCCGCCTCCCGGGTTCACACCATTCCCCGGCCTCAGCCTCCCGAGTAGCTGGGACTACAGGCACCCGCCACCATGCCCAGCTAATTTTTTTTTTTTTTGTATTTTTAGTAGAGACGGGGTGTCACCATGTTAGCCAGGATGGTCTCGATCTCCTGACCTTGTGATCCGCCCGCCTCAACCTCCCAAAGTGCTGGGATTTACAGGCATGAGCCACCACGCCCAGCCAATAATATGCATTTTTATCAAAGTATCACAAACTTATATTGTAAGGAACTGTCAAATCTTTCATCCATATTCTAGTGGCTGCTACCCCAAGTGTACTTATAAATCAAATTCTATGCCTTTTTTCTAATTTTGTTGTAAGCATTAATTGTTAAGTTATTGTCAAGATTGACTATGGTCATGAAATTGTGAATCTTCGGGAAGATATTCTGGTACTTTACCAAGCTTTGCAATGAAACAAATCCTTTTCCTAATTTTCAGGAATACATCATTGTTTTTATTTCTTCTCTTGTTTCTGAGTACAACACGTTTTGGGGGGAAAACTTTACAGTGCCCACTATGACTTACTTTAAGGTTGGTTTAGGGTGAAATCTGATTGTAATTTAATCACTTCAACTTTTCTTAAAATACAAAGGCAAAGAAAAGGATAGTAGAGAAAATAAAATATTCCAAAAATAGTTTTTCATGGTGACCTCTTACAAGATCTTGCTAAATTTCAACTGTCAAGGAAGAACTAGTCAATAAAATGAATATAATATTAACTGACCGTTTCATTAATGTTGAAGTTACTATCTCAGTAACTTTTACTTCTTTATTCATTTGACATATATTCACTAAGCATTATAAGATGTGCATATTTAGCCAAATGTTGTAAAATTTTAAGTAACTAATAGTTTTAGAGAGGGAGGATGAAGTTAAATTAAAACTTAGGGATATTTTATATAAATAATTCAAATCAAATCAAAATCAAAACAACTGGTAATAACATACGAGTCCAGAGAAAAGGGAAAGGGATTTCTGAAGAAAAACCAGTTGAGGATGTGTCAGATAAGTAAGGCTTTGAGAGAATGAGCATGGTTTGTATAGGTAGAAGAGAAAGATCGCTCTAAAAAAATGAGGCTGGGTGCGGGGGCTCACGCCTGTAATCTGAGCACTTTGGGAGGCCGAGGTGGGCGGATCACGAGGTCAGGAGATCGAGACCATCCTGGCTAACATGGTGAAATCCCGTCTCTACTAAAAACAAAAAATTAGCTGGGCGTGGTGGCGGGCACCTGTAGTCCCAGCTACTCGGGAGGCTGAGGCGGGAGAATGGCGTGAATCCGGGAGGCAGAGCTTGCAGTGAGCCGAGATTGCGCCACTGCACTCCAGCCTGGACGACAGCGAGACTCCATCTCAAAAAAAAAAAAAAAAAAAAAATGAATAACATAAGTCGAAGCCTGAGAACAAGAAAGAGTGTGTTGTGTTTAAGTGAGAGTCAGGGAACCATGATGGTCTTGATAAAATATGTATAGTAGTATGAAATAGGGTTAGATAGAGTTTTGAAAGCCAGGCTGAGGTTTTAAAATTTATACAACAAAGACTAAGGAATTGGGGAAGTTTTAGGAGAAACCGTATTCTGCTGATGCTAGTAAAAATTGTTTCGTTATTTCTGAAAATTTTTAAACCTTTTGACTCAAAATTGCCACTTTTAGGAATTCATCCTACAGGAAAAAAATCAGAAGTGATTTAAAAATGAGTGCTCTACAATATTATAAATAATATTAAGAAACTGAATTTCAATTAAATGTCCAAAAATAGTGATACAATTAAATGAATTAGAATACATCTTGGAACATGAAATGCTCATGAAACCTCATGTTTTAGAAGATTATTTATCACATGAAAGTTTAATACTCTTTAGAAAATTAGGCTGAAAGCAGATACTGGTACTATTAAAAATATTATTTCTGGTTATCAGTTGATGACAGATATGCAGGGTGATTCATTTCTTTGTTCTTTTCTGGATTTATAAACTTTATACATAGGGTATATATTATTTTGTAGTACATGGTGTTTTTTCACAAAATAACCTTGAAATAATTTTCCACAGGATATTGTCATAAAGAGCTCTGTATTTTAGGAAGGCCACCCGGTGAGAGTATAGAGTTGAGATGAAGGGAGGCAGGAGCCATATATTATAGAACTTATACTGAGAAGATACTGGAACTCAAGGAAAAGGTGGATGAAGGAAATATGATTGGGATTTGATATTTAGATGGACATAGGTGTGAAGGAAAAGATTGTCAAAATTTGGAGCCTACAAATTCGATTGTAATAAAAGTCAGTTCTTTGAGTGATAAAAACAATAATGGGCCGGGCGCAGTGGCTCACGCCTGTAATCCCAGCACTTTGTGAGGCCGAGGCGGGTGGATCACGAAGTCAGGAGATCAAGACCATCCTGGGTAGCACGGTGAGACCCTGTTTCTACTAAAAATACAAAAAATTAGCCGGGCTTGGTGGCGGGTGCCTGTAGTTCCAGCTACTCGGGAGGCTGAGGCAGGAGAATGGTGTGAACCTGGGAGGAAGAAGTTGCAGTGAGCCAAGATCACGCCACTGCACTCCAGCCTGGGTGACAGAGTGAGACTCCGTCTTAATAATAATAATAACAATAATAATAATAATGATGATTTTAGTATTGAATTGTTACATTTTAAGGTGACGACATTTTCCCAAAATATGGAGATGGAGCTTATGTAGAAAAAATAGCAGAAGCTAAAATATGCATTTAAGGATCATCAAGTATTATGTTAAGCTATTGGAGATGATCAGTTACATAATGAAAAGAATGGATTGCAGAAAGAACAAATGCCGAAACCTGAGCCTTGGAGAATACTTTAAATCCAGAAATGGAGGATAATAAACAGCAAATAACCCAGTGGAAAATGGTTAATTTGCAGTATGTGGGAGAAAAAAGTAATTCTCAATGTCACTGGAAAGCAGAAAAAGAGTAAGGCGACATTTCAAGGTGACAATTGTTAGTGTTGTCAACTATTGTAATGTTTTGAAAAACGTGGCAAAAAGGTCATTGAAATAGAATATTAATAGGCGATGAACATGGGAGAAGCTCAGGTACTTCTCTGGTAACTGCAGACTTCAAGCTGGATTAAACACTACTGTTTAAAATTTGGGTGCAACACTGAGAAGCTGTGAATATTTGGAAATTGACTTCCACTACTGACCTACAGTCCATGTGCACAATGGCACCAATGAATAAACTGAATAATGAATGCTTTCTGTATTTTTTTTTTTTTTTTGGAAAATAACTGAGATATAACCAAGAATTTCACAGTGTTCTGAAAAAAAAAATACTCCAGTTCCATGGGACATTACTAGTGTGAGAGTTACATGAACAAAGTATTCTGGAATAAAATGACTTTGGGAAACTGAGTTATACAAAGTTGAGAAAATCCCTTCTTTAAAGAAAGACTTTATGTGATGTTAATTATTTTAATTATTTTTGTATACACTGTAGATTTCAGATAATAAGCTTTGGAACAAAGTGATTCCCAAAATTAACTGTGACTAGAACTCATTTTTTCAGGCAGTATCTCTCAGACTAGTTTTCTGTTGACTGGACAGTGGGAAATGATGATAGACTACTGTTGTGAGAAGCTTGGCCTTCCCCCTCGCCCCAAGGACTTCCTATCCTACAGCTTCGGGTTTTATCTATGCTTAGAACAATGGAAATGCCAATTTACTGTTTATTGTAGGCTATCCTCTTCATCTTTCTTCACACTTTTTATTTGCAATCACTGGTAAAATATTCTTTAGAAGAGATACCTGTAGCCAACATAAGACGGGACAGATGCTATCCTTTTCTTCAAAAATAAAACATGACTTTTGATCTTTGACTATATTGAGCATTTCAGTGCTTTCCTTGTAGAATAGGTATCATTCCACTATAGTACATATTTTAACAATAATGTAAGAAAATTATTTTTAAGACTGAGATATTAACCTGATATTTAATATTTACTTTTTTATGCATAAGCATTAGCTATTTTTCAGCCATACACCTGAATTGAATTACCCTTTTCCTCTTTCTCTACTTACTGACTTTTGTTCCTTAAGCATCATTTTATCAAAAAGACTTCTATGATTTCTAAGCTGAAAACTCCTACCTTGTGCCTACTGTTACCGAATAATTTACCACTCCGCCTTGTGGTCTTTTCCATCGAATGTGTTTTAAACAACTAATTGCAGTGTCTAACATTTAGTTATTGCTTAATAATTGGCAAATGAATTGAGTGAATAACTGAAGGCCTTCTTCTATATATTTATGAATTCTGAGAATCCACATAAAATGTTTAATTACAAGAGGTTTTAAAGCCGAAATGACTCGGTAATACAATATGTATTTTTTATTTCTTAACCAATTTCTCTGGAATTTTCTTTACACTAAAAACTGTTCTGGAATACAAGGATTTTATTTAAAGCTACAACTTACAAATATGAGACAAGAAATGCCTCTCAGTATCTCATCTCCCTTCCCTTTTTTTCCTAATTATCTTCCATTTCTTCATTCTTTAAAATGAACAGATGGGCTGTTCCAAAGTTTTTACAAATCTACTTGCTGAACATTCATACAGACTAAGCAACAATTGAAAATGAAATCCACCAGTTGTTTTACTGCTCTACCATCAACTGGAGCAATAAAATGATTCCATGAGGGAATTGTTGCCACTAGAAAATGTGATAATGCCACTTTCCATTTCTGTTTACTTTCATAAGTGATAATAGATAATTTCTTCTTGTTTTTCCTCCTTTTTCTGCATAGAACAATGATTTCAAATTCTTTCAGCTGCAGAAACTTTCTTTAAAAATTATCTTCTGCATATTTCTAGTTACACAGAAGTAGAACCCCATAGTGAAGGGTCAACTCCCACCTTCTTGTCTTAAGCCTCTGGAGTGGCCTTTGAGATATATCCATGGAAAAAACAGTTGCAAAAACACTGGGATGAAACCTTTCCCTTTCCCTAATGAGTGCCATTATAGTTGACATTTTAAGCCAAAGTTTAACTTCCTATGGCAGGACTTTTGGGGCTTCACAGTTATGGCCAATTTGTTAATACTAAAACAAATTATGTAAGTTTTAAAGTCATTTGATGCAATGAAAGTTTGGTATCATATTGTGGCTTGTTTGCTTGTTTTATAGAAGATCTATAAACTGTTTTGCTCTGAAAATAACTATATAGACTTAGAAAATAAAAGGAGTCTAAATAATTTGGAGGATTAATACAAATGCGACATAAAGAAATATACCTCTAGGCTAGTAATCTGAATTCTTGACATAACAATAAAAACCAAAATTGTCAGCTCCTGACAGCTGTTTGATAGAAGATAGAAAATGTGGTAGGACTTCCCATCTAGTTCACATTATGCAGGTGTCTACATTTTTAAAAAATCGTAATTGGCACTAATTAAGAGCATTGCTGGCAGCTTCAGCAAAAGGGCCAGACACTGAGTGGGCAGGAAGATCTGCTTGGCCTCTAAGCCCCTGAGTTCCCGGCAGGTCACTGCTGAATTGAATTAACAAAGCTACTCTTACACTTTAATTCTGTGGAAAGAGAAAATCAATTTTCTGGTGCCAGCAAAATAAGCAATTCCAATGTGTTTATTCCTATACATTTATTAAATACATTGAAAGGCCCAACCTCAGGATCACCTTTGATAATATGAATGGCTGCAAATATTTTCTATCTTGTTTGTCCCCTATAAGAAGGCAAAGCAGCAGGATCACTAGCACAAGTTCTGCAGTTAACATTCACACCATTGACAGGAAACATAATTAAGTATGTGATGAACCTGCACCAACCGATAACCATAAATTTTGCTTTTAGGACTTGTTGCAAGTTCCTATTTTATGGCCTTTGTATTTCAATGTAATGTGTTAGTAGTTTTTGCTACCAGATCCATCTGTGATTTTAATTTTGTTTACACATGAAAATAAAGTTGGCAATTAAACTTATTGTCTTGGGATTTCCATCCTGAATAGTATTTTTTAATATTTTTTAGTGATGATAACATTGTAAGCGTACAAGAGTCTCCTTGGCTGGTAAGAATAAGGATGTGTCCGTGTAAGCCAATCAATGTGAAAAAGGTGCTCGAGGTTGGTTTTCAATCAATGTATTTACAAATTATTCAGCCTTAGAGACCCACATTCAGTTTTATATTCAGATGCAGTCCAGGGTTGGGGGTGGGAGGAAAATAAAGCTCTGAAGTGGGGTACCTAATCATATGAAGGTTTTCAATTTTGTTAGGAATAATAGAGAAGCAATATTGAGAGAGCTGTGGGGTTAATGAACACGGATGTGGCTTTCATGTGCAAATTTCTTTTGATTAGATGAAACAACAATTCCCAGAGTTGGGACTGGTGTCCACACACTCAGGCCTGCATCTGCATGTAAATGGCTTCATTAGAGGCCAAATCTGTGTGCACAGATGAACTGTGTAAGGCACTCAGAGAGTCTCTGCTTCATGAGCCACTTTCTTGCTGTGTCTTTTTCCCCTTCAGAAAATTAGTGGTAAATTTTCCTTTTTGCCAAAGCTTTTGAAAAAAAGGGATGGGAAGCAGTGAACTGTTAACATATTTGTCCTCTTTTTCTTATTCTTACAACTTGCCGATTGAAAACGTAACTTTTTCTACTTCCAAGTAAAATTGAACTTTCTCAATTTTATCTTGCAATTATTGAGGTTAGTGTTCTGTGGTTTACCATTTATTAAATGCTGACAGAAGAATGGACCTCGTGTCAATCAAGAGCATCACCGAACATACAAATAACTTGGCTGTTGGCTCATTCTACCTAGGTTGAATCGGACCTCTGAAACTCCCTGGCCTTTTTATGATTGAAGGCTACTAAGGAGAACAGTCTTTTCTTTGAGAGAAAAGAGTAAAATATATTCTCAATATGTGCTTGATGACATCCTGAGCATCATTTTAGTTTGAGATATTTCTGGGAAATTTTTATCCATAATCAATTCGTTTATTAATTGAACTGGCTTGCTATCAGCTGTAGCCTACTTATTTTAGATGGAGCATATAGGTGCTAACTTTGTGGGCACTAAAGTAATAATACTTATATTGTATAATAGAGATCTGATGTTATGTTATTTCTGCTCTAATATTTTAGAGATGTAGTTTTAACTTTGTTTTATTTACAAGCTATAAAATGCATAGATGGATAGTAGCATCACATGCATTCTTTTGTATCTGGCTTACTTTTCTCTCAGTTTAATGTTTTAAAGATTCATTCACATCACCGTATTACTAGTTTGTATCTTCTTACTGCTGAATAATATTCCTGTAAATATACCCCAATTTTCTTATCCATTTATCTATTGATGTTCTTTTGGGTTGTTTCCAGAGTTTGGCTATTATGAATAAAGCTACTATGAACATTGTGTATAAATCTTTGGATTTATGTTCTCATTTATTTTGAGAGAATACTTGAAGTTATAGTTGCTCATTTATATGGTAAGGATATGCTAAACTTTATTAGAAATTCCCTATTTTCTAATGTGTCTGTATCATTTTGCATTCTCACTAACAACATATGAGGTTTCCTGTTGTTTCACATCCTAGCCAACATTTAATATTAACAATCTTTTAAATTTTAGCCCTTCAAATGGGCTATATTTGCATTTCTTTGGGGATTAATAATATTGAGCATCTGTTCCTGTGTACACTGGCCACTTGTGCATTTTGTTTTATAAAGTCCTGTTCACAATTTTGCCCATTTTTAATATTTTTATCTTATTGAAACATAGGATTTCTTTATATATTTGGAAACATGCTTAATTTTAGAGATATTTATTGCAAATACTTTCTCCTAGTCAATGTTATGTCTTTTCAGTCTTCTAGTAGTGCCATTCAAAAAGAATTTTTAAAAATTGATGAAGCTCAATTTGTTCATTGTTTCTCTTATGTTTTTGCTTTTTATGAACTCTCTAAGAAATATTTGCCTTCCCCAAAGTCACTTATTTTCCCCTCAAAGTATTATAGTCTTAGCTTCTATATTTAGGTCTAAATCCATTTCAAGTGTGTGGTGTGAGGTAAGATTTAAATGTTTTTCTTTATAGATATTTAGTTGTCTCTGCACCATTTATTTTTTAAAAACACTATCTCTTTACCATATTATTGCTTTCAGACGTTATCAAAAATCAAGTAAATATTTTGGGAGGTTTATTTTTGAAGTTTTCCTTCTATTCCATTAATCTCTATCTTTAATCTACTAGCATATTGTCTGGATTATTGTACCTTTAGAATAATCTTGAAATCAAACGGTATAATTCTTTCATCTTTTTTCTTCTTTTACAAAACTTATAATTATTTCTTATTTTTTACCTTATCATATTAGAGTGGCTTATTGATTTATATTTTTAAAACTGCTTAAATTTTGATTGCAATTGAGTATAGTCTAGGGGTCTATTTTGAGAAAACAAATATTTTGACAGTATTGAATATTCTGATTCATCAACAATTATTTGGATTCTTAATTTTTTCTTAGTGTTTCATAGTTTTCAGTATACATGTCTTACAAAATGCGAATTTCCCATAAATATGTTTTTGTAGACACTATGTTATATGTTCTTGTTTTAATTTTGATTTCCACTTTTTTTCAGAGTATAGAAACATAAATAATTTTTGTATATTGACCTTGTATTCTGCAAACTGGATAAACATATTTATTAGTTTTCTAATGATAGTTTTTACTCTTAAGCCAACCTTATATACTTAAAATAAACCCCAGGACACAATCTTTTCATACATTTCTGGTTGGGCTTTGCTAATATTTTGTGAAGACTTTTTACACGTATGTTTATGAGGATATTGGTGGGTAGTTTTATTTTACTGTAATGTCTTTGCCTGATTTTCATATCAGTGTAATGTTTTCTTTATAAAATTAACTGAATAATTTTTCTTCCTAAATTTTCTGGTAGAATGTGTAAATAGCTAGCATTCTTTCTGAAATATTTGATGAAACCCGTTAGTAAAAATGTCTGGCTTTTTTGTATATTCTTTGTGGGACCATTTTTAACTAAAAACTTAAGTTTCATAATAGATATAGAAATAATCAGATTATCAATTTCTTTCTGAAACAGTGTAGGTAGTATGTCTTTTAAGGAATTAATTCACTTCATCTAAGTTTTCAAAATTATCAACATGTGGATTTTTATCATTCTTCTATTATATACCAAGAAATTTACCAAATTTATTAGTCTTTGAAAGGTTTCACTGATTTCCATTCTTTGTCCATTTTCTATGGTATTTGTTTTCTTTCTTTTTTTTTTTTTTTTTTTTGAGACAGAGTCTCGCTCTGTCGCCCAGGCTGGAGTGCAGTGGCGCAATCTCGGCTCACTGCAAGCTCCGCCTCCCGGGTTCACGCCATTCTCCTGCCTCAGCCTCTCCGAGTAGCTGGGACTACGGGCGCCCGCCACCACGCCCGGCTAATTTTTTTGTATTTTTAGTAGAGACGGTGTTTCACCGTGGTCTCGATCTCCTGACCTTGTGATCCGCCCGCCTCGGCCTCCCAAAGTGCTGGGATTACAAGCGTGAGCCACCGCGCCCGGCCTGTTTTCTTTCTTATCTTTAGTATTTTCTAACTTTGTTCACCATGGGTTCTAGTTTCTCTTCCTTTTTGGTTTATTCATATAAAAACTTAGATACTTGATCTTAGACTTTTTTTTCAATTTAAGCATTTAAAATTAAAATGAAGGTTTTCTTACACATTAGCATCATCCTATGCATTTTGATATATTTGCATTTTCATTTTCAGTTGGTACAAAGCATTTTCTAATTTCATTTATAATATCTTCTTTGAAGTATTGGTTATTTAAATTTATGTTTTTAAATTTCCAAATACTTTGAGCTTTTTAAGTATATTTCTGTTATTGACGTCTGATTTAATTTCAATTAGGTCAGAAAATACACTCTTACAATTTAAATCTTTAAAAAATGTATTGAGACTTGTTTGACGATCACACACATATGTAGTCTATCTTTATAAATGTTTCTTGTGCTGTTGAAATGAACATGTATTCTGATGTTGATGGTGGTGTATTCCATGTCAATTAGATCAAGTTGGTTGACAGTGCTGTTCAGGTGTTCCATATTATTATTTATTTTCTCTCAGTAGTGTTGAAATCTCTACCTACAATGTGGATTTTATTTCTCCTTTCAGTTCTTTCACATTTTGCTTTAAATATTCTGAAGATTTGTTGATGGGTGCTTATACACTTATAGCTGTTAGATTCTTTTAATGAGTTGAACCTTCAATCATGTGTTTTCCTACTTTTATCCATTGTAACAGCAACTGTTTTGAAGTCTACACTGTCTGATATTTACAAAACATCTTCAATGTTTTTTTATGACTGGTATTTGCAAGGTCTATCTTTTAAGCTGTCTATTTCTTTGTATTAAAAATAGGTTTCTCAAAGAAAGCAAATAGCTGTTGCTTTTTTTTTTTTAATCCAGTGTGTCAGTATATCCCCTTTATTTGGGGTGCTTAAATCATTTACATTTAATATAATTATCAAATGTGTTTGGGTTCATATCCACCATCAGGTTAATTTAAAATTTTTTTCTCCTCTGTTTTTTTCTGCCTTTTTTTCAGAAACTGAGGACATTTTTATTATTCCATTCTGATTCTCTGATTGGTTTATTTATCATACCTGGTAAATAACATGGTTTGTTTTATTAGGAGTTGTTCTACATTTTAAAATACATATCTTTAATTTATCATAGTCTGCTCTCAGCTGATATTATACCACTTTACATATAAGAACAATTTCTGTTTTAAATTTACCCAGGTGAATTGACAATCACATAAGCAAAATTTAATATAAGTCAGGATGTAGGTTTTGTGTGACACATTGTGAATAAATCTGATTTGAAATCCACATCTCAGCCAGTTGGTACTGGCTGATTTTTCACAGAAAAGCCATTATTGGCATCCTAAAGATCTAGGCTTGTCAAGGAACATAAGGCAATAGTTAGAAAAGGTGGGGACATGTGGGCTGTGTCTTATATATCCGTGTATCTACAAGGCACAGCACAAAATCAGGTCAGGTACATCTGGAGTTCTAAAAATATATTTGATTGAAAGACAAATAAGTGAATTTAAGGATGACTAGCAGAAGCTGGAGAAAAAACCCAAAGCTCTTCTATACCATTCAATTGTCTAGAATGCTTTTGCTACGACTACCCGGGCAGAAGCATCAGACTTATTCTAATTTTATTTAAATAAAATTTCATATATCTGAACAATTTTTTTGTGGGGAGGGAGGTTCAATTTGTTAGGTAAAGGATTTTATTTTATTTTCTAATAAAACTGTCAAATGTACTCCTTTGAACTGAGATATTTATTCTGCTCCTATGTTTCTAGAAGGTATCATGCACTTGAAAAATTTCTGAAGACTTGGTAAGTCAGAGTGGCCTCTTTCTTCATTTTTTTCTCCCCTTGTTCATGAGGACCGTGGAAAGTTATGGCTATGGGGGAAAGATAGAGTGCTGGGAGAGGATTTGAAGGCAGGAGAAATCCCAGAGGCAAAAAAGTGAATGATAATATTCTGATAAAATTTGTCTTGTACTGTATGTCTATGTATTTTGTATCCAAAACATTTCTTGTTCAAAACTAGATGACTAATTTTAATACAATGTTGGGAAGCTTCTCTTGTTCTGTTTATGATGAGCTGTTTTATTTTCAATTGTTATATCTTTTACTCTTTTATGGAAGGCAAGTGGGAAATAACATGTTCCCAAGACTTGTTTTGGTTACTTTTCACAAATCGTGATTTAAGACATTCTTTCCAAAACATATGGTCATTAGCTATCTTTATCATTAGGAGACAAAAGATGACATATTTATTATTCGACATATTTATTATTCAACATATCTAAATAGCTTTGTTTCATATTCACTTTTTCTCTGTAACAAGGACAAAACATCCAGTTTCACCCAAGTTCTTCAAAGATAATATGTTTGGGCTGGTTTCGGTGGCTCATGCCTGTAATCTTAGCACTTTGGAAGGTTAGGTGGGAGGCTCACTTGAGTTCAGGAGTTTGGGGCCAGGCTGGGCAACACAGCAAGACCCCAACTCTACAAGAAATTAAAAAAAATTAGCTGAGCATGATGGAACATGCCTATAGACCCAGTTACTCAGGAGGCTGAAGCAGGAGGATCTTTGAAGCCCAGGAGTTTGAGGCTGCAGTGAGCTATGATTGCACCACTGCACTGAGCCTGAATGACAGAGTAAGACTCTATCTCTGAAATAAATAGATAAATAAATAAAATACAATATGTCTGTATCAATTTCCTACTTTTTAATTAATTGTGCATAAATTAGTACTATTACTTTTTTCAGTTTTAAAATTGAATTTCCATAAAAGTAAGTTCTTTTTAATATTCTAAGAAGTCAACTTAACTCTTAGAAATATGTTCTTTTCAATGTCTCATTGATGGCTGCATTCAACACTATTTTAGAGATTTTATTTGCTCCAGCGGAGTTCTTTTGATGAAAGAGATCAAGTCATATAGGAATGTTCTTCCCTCTCTATGAGTGTAAGCTGTGTGGGTCCTTTCAAAACTTTAGGTCTCAGTGAATCAGCACATGAGAGGTAGGTAAGCTTTATTCTGCAACTTCATCAAAGCATATTAACTTCATTTGATGTGCTTATCAAAAATTCAAATCTTTTATTTTGTTTGACTTTCATGTCTCATAATTCAGTAAATCATTCTACTTAGGAAAAACCTGTAATTAGCAAGGTCCTAGTGAGATAAAAGGATGTAGAACCCCTTGATGCTTAACTGGAGTAGGAGAATAACAACATAAATATAGAGAATGCAATGATTTTCATAAGAGCTTTGAGGGCAGAAGAGAAAGCTTTTGGATTATAGTTGAGCATAATACTGATGATGAGCAGGATTTTTGGTAGACACTTTCAATAGAAATGACAGTTTAGATGGAAAGGGCAGAATGAATACAAGCATGCTGATTAGAAATATAGACCATATCCTAGGAATGCCCAGTAGTGTTGTTCATGTCAGTGACACTGAGTGTAGAGTGTAGAGAAACAGAGATTAGGGTTGAAAAGATACAATCATGAAATACTGGTTTTTAGAGGGTGATGTCAAAATTAGCTGGTCTAATCTAATTATATAAATGAAGAACATGAGGAGCACAATTGTTTGGAGTCCAGTGCATGGCTCGGATTTTCTCGAATTCCATTTTGTCTCTTCAAAATGTTCTGTCTATGTGTCATACTCCAGAGAGCCCTAATCACATTGTCATGTGTTCACATCTGATTTGGTAAAAAAATGGTCATTACTGAAGATTTTTGAGGAGAGAAGTAACATGATCAGAGTCACACTTAGAAAGATTTCTCTGACAGCTCTCTGGAAGATGGATTAGAGAGGAGAGAGACTGAAGGATGGGAAAGAAGTTACAATTTGATTTAACAGCCCAGAAGAGTAATAAGAGTCTACACTATAATGATGACAACAGTAATAAGAAAGAGGAGATGGGAATATATATACACACACACAATCTATGTATATGTTACATATATAGTTAATATATGTAAAACATATGTGTAGTTATATATAAAACATAGATATAGATGTAGATATAGCTTAGGGTAGAAGTGGCTGGATTTATTATCTAACTGAATGTGGGATTCCAGAGTGAAGGAAAAGTGATCTTCGACCCAGAAGTTCGGAGTCATGGTAATTTAGAGTAAGTCAGCATTATTAACAGAAAGAGGCCAATCCACTGACCTAAGAAGAACCAGGCACACACACACACTCAATGCAGACACAGAATCATTATGAAAAGTTTTATTTCTTCTATGAGAAAAGCATTTTTCAAAAAGCTGGATCACCTAGATGGGCTAGAGATTGTGATATGGAGACAATTCTGGAATCGTCACACCAGAGGGCTGGGTTGTATGACCAAGCATGCTCTCTCTCCCAGGGTGCACCATAGGACAAAAGGAATGAGTAAAAGAGAACCTAAGATATATTCACGTAGCTGGGCTATAATTATTTAATAAATAGAACCAAAAGATCATATTTTTATATATTGGGAAGCCACGTATAGATAATTTTATGTAAAAAGAAAGGGTTTGACTAGCTGGGTCTGTAGGATGAAAAACCTTGCACAAGAATTGTGTATCCTGACTCTCAGTTCAGTTCTGTTTCCATTGCTTTTAGGATGTTGGCTGCGAATACATCAAAGGCAAAACTGTAAAGAAAAATTATAGGAAAATTTAAAACTACATGGAAGGTGTAATAGGATTGGAAAATTATGTTAGATACTCGTGAGCTAAGTTCTCAAGCGATGTGAGACACCCAACCCTCCTTTTCACTGGCTGAACCAACTACTTTCATTCTTTCTTTCTAGTAGCCACTAGTTATTTTTGCTAAACTTCCAATTCTATCCTAATTAAATGGGGTGAAAATAAGCCACTACCATATTCAAAGCAGCTTGTGTGTTCTCCCCATGCTTCTGAACTGAGGGACTGGAACATTTACAAAAGGCTGGTTTTGCAGTAAGGCTTTTCATGTTCTAGTTATATGACCTTAGGCAAGTAACTTGACTCTTCTGGTCTTATTTTCTTCAACTATAAAATTGATATGGTAATAATAAGATCAAATTATAGGATTGCTTTTAAGACTAAAATGAGTAATAGATGTAAAGCGCTTAGAAGACTACCTGGCATAAAATAAATGTTCATTATTTTCCCCAGAGTTAGAAAATGTTCTGACTTGAACAAAGCATTACTCTCCCCTCACAGTGATCTATGAGCTATTTATAGCTCCATGTATTGTACAGTTTCTTCATGAAATCTTTTTACCACTTTGATGCCTCACCTTTGATCATTTTCCTGCTTATAGCCAAGAATACCTTATAGAAAACAGGTGCAAATGAGAGAGGATACAGCCATATTTTGTCATAAGAACTTTCATTCCTTTTTAAGGCTTTGCAAATAACTGATCAAGGAAGCAGTGTAAATTGAGTATATCCCATATGCATGTCATTGTTTATCAGTATAATTGTTGGTATATATCACTTAGTATAATTAAGACATATTAAAAACATTTTTTTGTCTTTCTTTTCTTGGACTTGGAGCAAATATCCAGTATGCCAAATTATATCGAGACCTGGATGTCTGAAATAATTGTAAGAAGTGGAGAGGTAGACCAGTTCTGAGATTCATAATCCAGACTCTGCACTGAATGAGGACTGATGCTTCCTGTGTGACCTCCCAAGTATTTATTTATGTAACACTTATTGAATGAAGATGTGTGAAGATGTAAGGATGAAAGAAAGGTTCCTCCCTTTAACAGCCTCCATTCACTATATATAATGCTGTATACCCATTTAAGCCTGAATGTAATTGAAATCTAATTCAATATTACTCCGGCAAAAACGAGAAAAAAAAAAAGGGTAGTTTAATGGTAGATTAATTGTGTAGGGGAAGCAAACTAGTCAATTATTTTGTGGGTGTTTTTATGTTCCTTGGAAAGAACTGTGAGCAATTAATTAGTATGCAGACCTCGTGTTCTCTAGCGGTATCTTGACTATAGCTAAAGAAGAATAGTCTTTGGCAAGAAGTGATTATAAATTATTTTTAAAAATCAAACATAAAGGAAAAGTGAACTTTCTGGTTCTTGAAATAGGCCTATGGAGACACAGTGGCAGAGCCAGGTGGATTATTCTCCTTGGTTTTCAAAATCAGTGTTTTAATGGAGGGCTAATTACATAGAAGAGAAGAAATGATGGTATGCAAGAAAAACAAATTGTATAGATAAAAGCTCTTTTTGTGTGTGGCGGGGAGGAGATTTACGCATTTTGTAGGTAGATTTGGACAGAACTAGAATTTCCATGTATTTTGGCGTTGGGCAGCAGAGCAGCTGAAGTCTTAGTAAAACACACATACACACAGAGATGTGCACACACAGGCACACACTCACAGAAGCGTGCCTCACACAGCACTCCTGTTTATAAAAAACTATTAAAACGTGCCTGTGTTTCCCTCTATTGTCCTTCTTGGTACCTCTTTCTTCCTGTTTTTCCTCCTTCCTCCCTTCCTGTCTTTTTCCCATTTAGGCTGGAAACGACTCTTTCTCTATTGAAAAACCTTCACAACTGCGGTCATTTCACATGCAACTCAGTTCATTGGTTTCAGACCATCTGCTGCCCTCTTGTGGCCATACAATCCACCTACCCATGCCCCAACTCTAAGACCCTGGTGGTTTTTGTCAGTTGAAATGTTTTTTTCTCAGATGAAACGGACATCTCAAATTATAAACAAACTATTTTTACTGTCATATATTACACCATTATCTTATAATACACTTCTCTAAAATATGTAAAAAATATATAATGTTTGTAATCATATTAAAGACAACATATTCCTATACATCATGGGGTGATTGTTGTTATCTTTCAGGGATATTTGAAAGTAATGCGTTTCACTCATTCACGTGGAGTCTTCAGTAAGTATAAGCCACTTTATATTAGTAGATAATGTTCTAACATAGAATGAGCCATAACTCACCATATAGTAAAATTATACCATGGTAAAAATTCTCTGAGAAAGGTATCAGGTAATGATAATTCTTGATCAAAATGATTTGTTTCAAGCATGTCTCATATAACACTTGTAATAATTGCAAGAAAGAAATGGTTTCAGGTAGAATTCTTAAATATGTCTTTTTATAGATTTGGGAAATATGTTTTTCTAACAGATTCTCAATTTCAGTACCAACTATACATAAACTAATACATTTATGTCTAAAGTCATTACACTTCAATTTATAGTCTTCCTTTTTTACCTCATGATTCCAGTGTTCTTTTTTGGTCACAAGAATAAAACCAAAGTTAAAGCAAGGATAAAAAGAATCATTTTATTAATGTTGACGTGCATGTCCCTGGTATTCCTTATTGCACTGCTTTTTATTTTCAGTTTCTCATTACCATTTTAAATTAAGCACAAAGATATTTAACTTATTCAATATAATGCTTTAATGAAAACCAAAGAGCCAATTCCAAGTAGCACCATATACTCAGCTACTCTGAATGCTCAGCAGAGCTGACAATTCCATTTAAGGGGAACTTTTTTTTTTCGTTATTTGGGCTGTGGCTTAAAGACTATATTAGGTAATTCAAATGTTTCTATTGCAATAATTCCTAATCAGAATATTCAAGGAGATGGAGGTATAAGAAACAGAGATTAAATGTTAAAGTCCTGGTACTACTGGAGCGTTAATGTCTGAGACATTGTCACACTGGCACAGGTTGTGCTTAGGGCCCAGCAAGGAAGAACATCAAACTATTTTAGAAAATTATTTCATGCTTTATATTTAAAACAAAATCAAATGTTATTTTTAAATAACAAAGAAGAACATCAAATCATTTTAGAAAATTATTTCATCCTTTATATTTAAAACAAAATCAAAATCAAAATGTTATTTTTATGTTAAATAGATGATTTATCTATTTAAAATAAGATAAATAGATGATTTATCTATGGGAAAAGGCAGAAATCTGTTGTAATTCCTAATACTTACTTAATGGTTTAGCTGGTTATGGTTTGAATTAAAAATGTATGGAACATGTATATTCTTTATCATATTTAGGGTCGCTAAAGGTCCTAAAACAGTTCTTAGCATCGTCAAACCACATGATTAAACCGATTCTTTGGAGACAGAGAGTAGAGAATAATGATTAAATGAGAAGCATATGGGCTATTGAAAATATTTCTAAGCTGATGACTATGATGTTTCCTTAAACATGAATCACTGATTATTGATCACTGAACATGACTCTTTACCAAAAATGAATGCCCTTTCTCTATGTTCCTTACTATCCTCATCTCTGAAATGGAAAATAGAATTGTGATCGAATCTGAAAGTATCATTATTTAATTGATACCTGAATAAACCTAAATTTTCTTCTTCAGAGCTGAATGAAGAAGGAGGATATTTTTCACCTGGATTAAAGTTATGTAACTATTCAGTTACAGTTTTAAGCTCTCTTGTGACCACTTGTCTTTACTATTTGAAGACAATCTAACCTCGATGATAGAGCCAAAGGTGGTTGTCTTAAGTTGTTTTGGAGACGATTAGCCTGTACAGTATATACAAACTTTTCCTATTGTTTAAACGAAATAAATCTTAGATAACTATTTCTTTCCAGAATATCATCTTAGTTTATTACTTTAGCATTCAGTTTCACTAACTGAACCTAGATCCATGCACAACTTAAAAGAGAATATTTTCTTTGCAATATTTGTCTCGTAGAAACTAACAACAAACAAAAAAACTTTTTCTTGCTGCTGTTAAGCAGGGGAAATTCTGGCTTGCAACTCCATTCTCCTCTCAATAGGTACCCCCAGTTCAAATATGCACATGTTGCAAGAAAAGGCCAGCTTCGTATTTGGAAAATGAGCTGTAGATACTTTTCTCCACTATAAAGAAAAGATGTTCTTACCGCTTTTCCTCGGGGTTTTATGGCGCAAGAAAACAAGCAATTAAAAAACAATCACATGTGTAAAGTAGCATGTTGTATGAGTTGTTGCACAGGCTAAGCAAGAAACTAAATCATTGAAAGTTTGAACATGGCTAAATTGCAAATCTAGAGAACATTCTCACACTGAGTGATGCTTGTTTATAAAATTTATAAAGTAAGAATGGGGACCTGGACTGCATTTCAAATTTAATGTGATGATTTAGAAATCAAAAAAATTTAAATTATAAGTTGTATGAAATCCTTCAAATGCAAATATTTTTAAATGGCAGTATTGGAGGGTACAGTATGCTGCAAATCAGAAAGAACATGTCTCAAAGGCAAGATTTCTAAAAATCAATTTAGATTAATTGGAAATAGTTCCAGTAAAATTCTTGGACACGTTTATTATTTAGTATGCATCAGAGCTTAGCTATTTAAAAATTATTAAGCACGGCATTTATTGAATAATATTGTTATTTTTATGTTAAATAGATGATCTTTTTTTCTCTGAATGAACCATGCCTTATCTGAAAGATTTAGCTATAACTTTACGATTTTAAGAAAACTAACAAGATCATATTCCTGCCTTTCTCCTTTTTCCCATTTCTTTCTTCCTCCTTCTCTCCCTGTCTCCCTTCCTTCCGTCCCTTTTCTCCTTTCTTGCCTTGTCTCATCCCACCTCTCTCTTTTCCTTTCTTTTCTCTCATCCACGAAATGGCCATGTGCACAAGCCTGATGGATGCCTCATTCTGTGAATAAACTGGCAGTGTTGATCTACAGCTGTATACAGACCACATCTTTCTTCTACAGCTGCAAGGCACACATTTAAACTCAAATCTCAGAGATTGCAGCACCTAGATTGCAGTACAAATTGGTATGACCAACCAGACCCAGCAACCATCGATCTTCATTCTTCCTGCCACCCTGGAAACTGAAACCTTTTGTAGCAAGAGGTAACTAAAATTCTGAAGTCGGCTTGCAATAAAGGGAAGCAACAACTTTAAGATTGGACTGAAATATCTGACAGCTCTCTGAAACAAAACAAAAACAAAATGTACCCAGGTTTCAGTTACGCTCTATTTGGTTTCTTTTCTTGTTAAATAAGTGCTGGCATATAACTCATTAGACACCTTGTGGGCCGCCCCACAAAGATGTGGGCAGTTCAATTTAGAGTAAGTGGGAGGTGTATAATTCAGAGTTTACACTTCTAGATAAATCAGGCTTCAGCATGAGATTTTTGCCATATACTTCAGATAATCTTATTTCCCTAGCTGCTGGCTCAAATTTGAATTTAAACAGAAAAACAAACAATACATAGAGGGGGAAAGTTTTCCAATAACAATTAACATTAATAATGAAAATTCGATTGAGGAAGTAAACGCCTCTTAGAACTTGTTTTCCTGGTTCATTCCTTCATTTTGGAGTAGACAGGAAAACTATGTCCTTATCTAGGAGACTGAAGGTAGATCATCTGTTTGGTCTATTCTCAAGCGGTTCTAAAACCTTTTTAACTAGTCTTGGAGACATGTTTAACTGTTGGTCAGAGAATGTGCTTTTACTAGAAAGAGCTTCAGCAGATTTTCTCTTCTTGGTGTCTAGTGATTTCTGCCCAACCCTTGGCCTTTCCTGGGACAGTTTGTGCTCAAACTGGATGATCACATGTCTCCAAGTGTAGCTTGATCTAAGTCTGTTAAATGGGTAGACAGGGCATTAGCAGTGGTTGTGGATTTTTCTTCTATCAGAAAAATATGTATTAAAAACAAAACAACAACAATAAAAAGTACATGACAAAAACAAGCAAACAAACAAACAGGAAACTGGAGTATCTCTTATTTGAGAAATCTCCCTTCTCCCTCAAGATGATTAGAATTCTGTGGCATATAGTTTCCACAATTATCAAGATGAAGTTTACTATTAGGCCTCAACAGACAAAATAACACCACAACACACTGCTCTTTGCCAACTATATGGCCAAAGATTTACAAATGAATAACTATTTCACTCAATGCTAATTATGGTATGATGGTACGAGCATTCTCATTCACAGCTGTTGCTAGTTGTGGTAGACTATTTGCAAAAAATGAAAGAAATTCTCTTACGTGAAAGGATCCCCCCTTGCCATGTAACTTTGCAAATCCCCTCATCAACAGATGGAGTATCGTTGCCCTTCTCTTTAACCTGGGCTGGCTTCATGACTTTCTTTGGCCAACAGAGTGTGGTACTTTTTAGGTCTGCATTCTTGATCCAGACATAAAGATACTTTTAGGTCTGCATATAAAATCATGAGAAGCTTTCTTGCTCTTCTTCTGCCCTTGTCTATAGTGGAGAATCACCTGTCATTGCTATTTGAGATCACAAGTCATTACCTTCCTGAGGAGTGGAGTCTGTTATTAAATTCACTCTCATCTTTCTGATTTAGATTTCTCCTATACTGATTTCTCCTAATCTTCCCTCAGAAAGACTGATTTCTACTGCTTCATTCTAGGCACAGCTTACTGTCAGAATACACATTTTGACCAAACTCTTTATAAACTGTGTAGAACCAGACAAGGGTGGGGTAAGTAAATCAAACAAGGCACTTAGATTGGATGCAATATTTAAGGGGCACCAAAAATGCAAAAGTCAAGGGAAATAATAGTTTAATGCAGTATTATAAAAAATCAGAATCAATGCAAAAGTCCATAATGAACATACAATCAGTAATTTAAACAAAGACATGATCAGTATGGAACCATGTAACATGGATTTGGGCTAAATATATCTAAGTTAAATATCTTTATTCTGACAGTTTTTACTTGTGAGGCCTCAGAAAATTTATTTATATTCTCCAAATCTCTGTTTTGTCATTTGTATAATGGAACTATTATTTTCAGTGGGTCATTTAAAAGAGTAAATAAAATAAGGCATAAACTACTTAGCCTGTTCTTACCACATATTACTACCCAGTGTTAATGATTTGTCACTCTTTATTCTATGTGTGTGTTTTTTCCTTTTGAAGTTTATCATTTATTCAACAAAGATGTTTGAGTTCTCATCAATGATTTAATTGGTCTCAGCAATGGATATAGAATTATGATTTTAATGGTCAGCAAACACAAGCATAGGCCTTGACAGTCCACGAGCTTACACTTCCATAGGTAAGATAGACAGTAATCAGTTAATCACAACACACATTTTAAAATACAATTTAGATAACTATATAATATAGGGATTATACTTAATCGGACAATGCTTCGTTGTGTAAGTACAAAGCTGTGAGGTGTGCATTAATAATTAAGTGAATCCAGAGAAAGATAACATTCTTGAATAGAGAAAGTATAGTTCTTTGTAAATAGTTGAATAAAAAGAGTGTTTGAGGAGAGGTCAATGATGACAATTGTTCTAAAAATGTTCATTGGGTTTTGTGACATAGAGGTTATTGATCACCTTAAAGAGGGCTGTGACTCCAGGTTTGGCTTAAATGAAGAAAAGGGGGAAGTAACAAATAAACCCATAAAGTAACAGTACTCCTTTTAATGAGCATTTTCCCCCAAGATACCAGGCAGACATAGAATAGGGAAAAGAAGGAAGGTTTTTTCTTTTCTGTTTTTTAATTAAAAAATAGAAAAGCCTTGACCGTGGTTAAATATCAAAATATGAAGTTTCCATTTCAGAGGGAAGAATCAAATATACAATCAAGAAAAGGAGTAATCAAATCAGTCTAGTGCCCCTGAAAGTAGAAGAGAAAGGGTTTCAAAGCATCATTTATAGATATGTGGAGAGGCAGTAGATCATCAATTATGAAGCAGAGAAGGAGAAGAGGGGTATAAATATAGGTGATTTGCATGTTGTGTAGTGGAGAGACAAGAGCAAAATATCACTTTTAAAATTGGAGATGTCCTTTTCTCACTATGATTACCCTGTGATAGTGTAGTGTAGTGAGTTCAGTTTCATCCCCAAGTGCAAGTATGGGATCTTCTGTCTATCACTCTATTAAATGACTAGGGACTTCATTTGGTCTTATGAGTTGTGCTGTGTGTTGCTGGGAAAAGGACTCTCCATGAAGTTGTCATGGTAGCAAAAATGAAAAAAACAAAAAACTTGGCATTGGTACTTGTATTATTTTTTCGTTGCTGCTCTAACAAATTACCGTAATGTAATGGCTTAAACAACACAAATGTATTATGTTACTGTTCTGTGGATTAGAAGTCTAGCACAGATCTCACACTGTGTTGGGGCTGCATTCCTTTCTGGAAGGAGTGCAGGGAAGACTTGGTTTCCTTGCCTTTTCCTGGTTTTCAGAGGCTATCTGCTTTTGGGGCTTATGATTCCCTTCTTCTTTCTTCAAAACCAGCAACATTAGCCTGAATCCTTCTTGCATTGCCATCTCTCTATCCTCTAATTCTTTCATTCACTTTTAGGAACTCATAGGATTATTTTGGGCCCATTTGGGTAATCCAGTATAACCTGCCTGTTTTAAGGTCCGCTGATGAGCAAATTTAATTCTTTCTGCAACCTTAATTTTTCTTTTCTATGTAACATAATTTATTCACAGGTTTTGAGGATTAATATATGAACATCCTTGTGGGGGTCCTTATCTTACCTACTGCAGTAATGCAGTAGTAGATTGACTGAGATTAAGGTTCAGACTCTGCAATATTGCCTTAGGGAAGGTTCTTGATGAAGCCTGGTCAGGGGCCCTGAACTCTTATCTAATATTTCTGGAGAAATAAATGGCACCAAACGCAAGCATCCTTTGGAATACTCATATAGAATTCCTGACTAGTCATCTTCTAAATCCACCCTTCTAACTTAAGGTCCTAATCTCCTCTTCCACTACTTTAGAATTTCTAGAGCCTCTTATTTTACTCCGTGAGAACTACAATTCTGTGGTGATCTCCAAAGATTGCAAATTAGACTAAATGGATGTCTAAATATTTGGAAAAAGTAGTTTGTTTGTTTGTTTTTCATGAAACCAAAGAGGGCACTGTCTCTTCAAATCCATTGCCCTGGGTCTCCACACCTGTAAAGGAATGATTAGGGGTAAAACATTGGCATTCTGATTCTGTCCTGCTGAGGTCACCATTCTTTACATAACTTTTAACACAGCAAGACAAACCAACAAAGAAAAACGACAAAAAAACAAGTGTAGTTTGATTGATCTGCTAAGGATTTTTCTTTTGTTTATTGTTTATGACATATATGTATTTTGTATTACTCAGCTCATGCTGCCAAAACAAAATACCATAGATTTAGTGGCTTTCCAGGAATTTGTTTTTCATAGTTCTGGAGGTTGAGAAGTCCAAGTTTAACATGTGGCCTGATTAGGTTGCTTCCTGTGGGCTTTCTGCCTGGCTTGCCAGCAGTGACCTTCTCACTGTGTCTTAATGTGGTGAAGAAAATTCTTTCTTACTTAGGTTTCTATTTTATTCAAGCCTTCAATGGATGGGATGATGCTTACTCACATTGGAAAGGGCTATCTGCCTCACCCAGTCTACTGATTCAAATGTTAGTCTCATCCACAAACACTCTCATAGACACACCCAGAAATAATGTTTAACCAAATATTTGGGCACCCTGTGGCCCAGTCAAGTTGACATATAAAATTAACCATCACGAGTCCAACCCTTATCAACTTGGCACCAACATACATTTCCTTAAACGTCACTTAGTTTTCAAGTAAGGACAATAATATGGTCATAAATCCACTAAACATGATACAACTACCCTGTGTACAACTGAAAATGCACTGATACCTTCTCCAGAAAAGGGAATAAAGTCCTTGAGTGATATTTACTCTTCTTCTTGATATCTCATAACTAAAACACTATGATGCAAATCAACAAAACTTAAATACTGTGGTATAAAGTCCATATGTCTTATACTACATATGGGAATAAGAAAGGGAAGAAAACAAAGATATTTACATACACACATACATATGTATAACAAAATATGGAGAAAGTATTCATAAAAATTATAGTTCTCATTTACATAGCTGATCATATGGTTGTAGCTGGTATTTATAACATTCTTCTTCAACTACATATTGTTTTTGGTTTTCTTTTTGAGTCAGAGTCTCGCTCTATCGTCCATGCTGGAGTGCAATGGTGCGATCTTGGCTCACTGCAATCTGTGCCTCCTGGGTTCAAGCAATTCTCCTGCCTCAGCCTTCCTGAGTAGCTGGGATTACAGGGGTGTGTCACCATGCCCGGCTAATTTTTGTTTTTTTTTTAATTTTTTATTTTTTGCCAGGCTGGTCACAAGCTCCTGACTTTAAGCGATCTGCCCGCCTTGGCCTCCCAAAGTGCTGGGATTACAGGCCTTTACTACATATTCTTTATTCCCTTTGTCTTTGGCAAACATCTCAGCTGGTAATGGTTCTTTCCCTGGTAGAATGACCCAAACCTTCATAACTGAAGGGTCTCAGCCATTAGTAGTTCCGCCTGGATTCCACTGTTTTAGTTTTCCATTGGCCTGAATCACAGGAAATGGTAATACTAAGAGATACCCTAAGGGATTCCCTGTTTTACAGACATAGATTTATTTACTTTTATAGTGGCATAGCAGTCCAATTTCCCCTTGGCAGTTGGGATCAATTAGCCCATCCAGCAGTGTAATTCCCTTCTTTGCTGTTGATTCAGAGGCACGAGGATTCTAAAGGGGCCAGTCAGCAGTTCTAACTTCCAGTTCAATGGATCATTGTTTCCCCTAGGGAAGAAATTCTTCCTCTGGAATGAAGACCTCTCAGCCAGCGGAGCATAAACTTACAGGAACAAGAAGCAAACATTTTGCTAGAGGGTACCAGGGGTGACAGAGAGTGGTGTCACTCCCATTTCCATCCCTTGAATCTTGAATCTATGAATTTTGGGTATGGGAAAAACAGCACTATATGTTGGATATTGATCAGTAGCATATGAAGCCTATAGGAGAACTTTGCAGCAGCTGTGCAAGGTATTGCCTTCTAGATGGCACCATCGCTGAGTCTTCAGAAGGCCATTCCACTATCCTATTAAACTAATTGCATCAGGATGGAGGAGAACATGGTAAGGGCAGTGATTCCATGAGGATGGGCCCCTTGCCACACTTCTTTTGCTGTGATATGAGTTCCTTGATCAGAAGTAATGCTATGTGGTATAGCATGATGGTGGATAAGGCATTCCGTAAGTCTGTGAGTGGTATTTTTGGCATATTTGTGTGTAGTGTTGACAAACCCATATCCACAGTGTCTATTCCTTTAAGAAGAAAATGCCATGTCTTCCATGATGGAAGTGATTCCATATATAAACCTGCCGCCAAGTAGCTGGCTGATCACCCCAGGGAATGGTGCCATATCATAGACTCAGTGTTGGCTTCTGCTGCTGGAAGATTGGGCACTCAGAAGTGGGTGTAGCTAGGTCAGCCTTGATGAGTGGAAGTCAATGTTTCTAAGCCCATGCATAACCTCCTTTCCTGCTACCGTGGCTAGTTTGGTCATTAGCTCATCAGAAAATGACAGGGGTGGCTGGGGAAAGAGGCTGACTGGTATCCACAGAAGATGTCATTCTATTCACTAGATTATTAAAATCGTCCCCTGCTTGGGTCACCATTTGGTTAGCATTGAAATGGGACATAAATATCATCATATTTCTTGTGCATTATGAGAGGTATATCCATATCTTTCTCACAAATATCCTTGCCACCAACTTTGGAATCATGTTCTTTCCAAGTCCCTGACTGTATACCAGTAACATGCCTGGCCATTTCTTCTTTCATGAAAAGATGTAATGCTGGAAGTTTTACATCCACAAGAGGATTTCCCTTCCCCACTGTCCTTCAGAGATGTTCCAGAAAGAGGCTGTTGTGTTATAGCTGTCCATTTTCAGGCAGTGCTTGCATATTGTGCAGAACCATGTATAAACCAGGCCCTAGTCTTCTCTTCTTCTGCCAATAATCGTAGGTACTCTCCATGAGACCATAGGTGCAGGATGGAAGAGAGAAGGTAGTGTAGCTGGAGTGGGAACCATGGGCATTTAGGCTAGTTCTTCAAATAACTTGACATGGGTACTTGTGTCTTCAGAGCCTGCTCAGGCCTGATTGTGTACATAGCACTTCCATTTGATGATGGAGTTCTGCTGTGCATGCCACACTTTTTGGCTTAGTGGGTTGGATAACACCCTGTTCATCATGGGAAACTCAGGTCCCATGGTAACTTGGTGGCATTTGATTAAGCACTCAGTCTCAACTGAGGCCCAGCATCTGGCCAAGAACTGTTTCTCGGAAGAAAAGTAGTTATCTGTAGAGGACGGCAGAACTTTGCTCCAAAATGCTAAGGACTTGCACTGTGATTCATCTTTAGGGGCTTGCCAAAGGTGGCAAATGGCATCCCTGTCTGCCACTGACACTCCAAACAGTAGGATCTGCTGGATTATATAGCCCAATAGGCAGAACAACTGGCATAGCAGCCTGGACCTGTTGCAGAGCCTTTTCTATTTCTGAACCACATGCAAAACTAGCAGCTTTTGAGGTCACTCAGTAAATAAGTCAGAGTAACTAAGAAATATATTGCCAATTCCTTACCCAACTAGAGTAAGTTGCCTCCAAAATGCAAGTAGCCCCACTAGGCATTGTGCCTCTCTTTTGGTTGTTAGAGGGTCATATGCAACAACTTATTTTTCACCTTAGATGGGTAACTTGACAAGCCCTATACCACTGAACCACTAGAAATTTCACTGAGATAGAAGGCTCTTGACTTTTTGTCAGATGTATTATCCACCTTCTGACACACATATGTGTTACTAATAAGTCTAGAATTGGTGCCACTTTGTGCTCACTTGGTTCCATCAGCATAATGTCATCGATGGAATGGACCAGTGTGATGTCTTGTGAAAGTTAAAGGAGATACAAAATCCCTGAGAACTAAACCATAACATTATATTAATATAAAGAATTTTTCAGAAATATTACAGATATCAGGAAGCTATTCAAGGTCATGTTCAGGCTAAAGCTGCCTGGCTTTGAATGCCAAAGACTAATTGTAAGTAATTTATGCAAGGCTGTATGCTAAAACCTACAATTCTCTTCCAGGAAACAAAACCATTGGCAAATACTCCAAACCCTTGTGGAGTGTTAGACTAAATTATCCTTACAAATCTTTCACACAGCATGGTGAGGGGGAAGGGGCATTTGCTCATCTACCTATTAAGCCACAGGACTTGGAAGAATGTTCCCTACATCCTGTAATGCAGGACAGGAGGTTTGACGTACTTTAATTTTAAATTAAAGAGATTGTTTTAAAATAGAGGATATGTAAGGGAAAGCAGTTAGAATTGAGAATAGCCCATAAAGATGAGCTGTTGGCTTCTGGATGCAACATCTGGAGACTGTTAGTACTGAGGATTTGTATAGATCTCTGTTTGGAATTTGAGAAACAAACATGGCCCACAGAAATCTTGGATGGGATTGCTATCCAAGGCAGAGAGACAAAGTTTGCTTATGTCTCTAGCATAATAAATATTAATTTATGTTATAGAAAAAAATAATCACTCGTTCATTCAAAAAGCATTTGTGAGGTTCCTACTCTGATTTGGGTTTTGTGCAAGTGTTAGAGATTGAAAAACAAAGACTGAAAGATGCCTTGAAACATTAAGCACTTGAGAGAATAACTGTGGACATTTAAAACATCATCGTAGTGAGATATTTTCTGATGAAGTTTAAAACAAGAGGAAACGTCTCTCGGGCAGATAAATGGGGATGGGAGAGTGGTGGTAGAGGAGTTAATTCCAAACAGGGTAACTGCTAGCATGGGAAAAGGCAAGTGGAGTGCAACACAGTAAGTTTGCAGGGAATTATAACATGAGTGAAGCACAAGATTCAAGCAGAATTAGAGACAGTAAGTACTGAAGATGAAAAGGTAGCAGGGACTGGCACATGGAGGATATTCTACAGCTATGACAGAATTTATAACTTTGGTCATTTATGCATCAAATGTACAACTTTAATTTAGATACACATTGTGCATGATTGTTTGCTTTGACATATTCTTTAAATAAACCAATTTTTTAAAATTGTATAACTTTTTGAAATCTTATATTAGTCTCATAAATAGAAAATTGGTACCATTTTCTATAAATTATAAGTGAAAAGCAACTTCTCAAACTTCAAAAAATGTTATTAAGGGTGAATCAGAGGCAATTTATAGATCTGAATGCCAAAAGTTCCAATTATATATATTTGTTAAGTTCCAATTATAGATTTATGATTATAGAGGTCATTCACTGAATTGGTCCAAGATACTAAAGAAAACCAATATTGTAGACAGGATACTAAGGTCAATTTTTGGTATGATACCTTTGCAATGCCAGTGTTTGGGCACATAGAAAAAAATTCAGAAATAATGTTAGTGCTGGGAGTTTAGCTCAGGGCCGTATCAATCTGCAGGTCGGAGTTGACACTCCAAGAGTAAATGGCTCTAAAGATTTGTGAGGTTCTTAGTCAATGAGCAGATTAGCAGCAGGTTAGACTAGGTAATAACCATTACCTGGAAAATACTAAAGATACTGTTTTTTTTTCTTTTTTTGCTTTCCTTTTCTCCTCCTTTTCCTCTTCCTCCTTCTCTTATGCTACGATTCAACTATGACAAAAATTGTTTTTCATCACTCATGTGCATAAAGGCAATTTTTTTTCTTTGTGGCATATCCTCCTAATGGCAAATTTCTAATCTATGGTGATATATGTGTTTTCATTTTTTTATTTCTTGGTGTTCCAATGTCTGTGACTGGACTTTGACTTGACTCTTTCAAGGTTAGGCTGTTACTGAGTTGCCTAACCTTACCTCCATGCTGAAATAGCCATGCATGTGCAGCTTTGCTATGAGCTGGATGCTCATGTTCTCCCAAAATTCATATATTGAAATCCTAACTCCCCCAGGTGATAGTATTAGGAAGAGGAGCCTTTGGGAATAATTAGGTTATGAGGATGAAACCCACATAAATGAGATTAGTGTCCTTATAAAAGAGACTCCAGAGAGCTAGCTATCCCCTTCTGACTTGTGAAGACACAGGGAGAAGTCACCATCTGTGAACCAGGAAATAGGCTTTTACTAGACACTGAATATGATCTTGGACTTCCCAGCCTCTAGAACTGTGAGAAATGAATTTCTGTTCTGTATAAACTACTTCATTTACAGTATTTTGTTATTGCAGCCTGAATGAACTAAGACATGATTCTATCCTATGGGTTCCCGTAGGAACTGCCATATATAATCCTTGAAATGACCTTTGCCCCTTTGCCTTGGTATGACATTTATGTCACATTTCCTTAATCCTTCACTCCCTCTGATTAATAAACTCAGAGATGAAATACATTTTAAGGCATTGTGTTAATATGATAACATAGTAGTGTAAAGGTATTTTCTGGATTAGCAAAGAAAAGAATATTTAAATCATGACTTACCACAGGCAGTATCTTTACTATTCTGATGGAATCTAACATTGACACTAAGTTTTAGTGAATTTCAGAACAAATGTGCCAGAATTCATGTTCTGGTCTTTCAGTCCATGTTGACAGGGAATTTTAGCCCAATAAGATATTCATCTGAGGCATAAAATTTTTCCTTTTAACAAAGATAGGTGTTAGTGAGTGTGCTGGATCTGCTTGGATAACCATCAACAACATGGAGCTCACAGCAAAACAATGGCAATGAAATGAAAGCTTGCTAGATTGAGAAGGACATTTTAGGGGATGAATGTACCAGGATAAATTCAAGACTGACAGAGAATGTAGAAGCAGTATTGTCCAGCAGTCCAGAGGCCTTACAGCAAGGTAGGCATGCAGTACACAACAGCATATAATAAAACACAGACAACTTTCTATTTGATAATAGAGAGCTCGATGCTGGTGGGATTAGCCAATTGAAAATGAAATGTTATACAAACTCTCCTCCACACTATGTCCCTTCTACACCTTGCCCTGTTTTAATTTGGAATTAGAATTGTCATCATTTATAGGTTACATGGTCATTCTTTCAAAGCTTTTTCATCATTGGGATATTTTTCCCTCACATTCTAAGGTACTTTTTCCAAAGAGTAAAAATGACACCTTCTTTGGTGTTTCTCCTGGAGTATCTGGCCCAGTGCCTTGCACATATGCTATGCCCAATAAATTATGGTGGCTGGTTAACTTATGAGCCATTTTATCGTGAAGTACTAAAAAGTCTTACAAAACACATTAAGTAGGATGTTGATTTGAGGGACTTAGACTGACAATGGCCAAAGCCTGTCACAATCATTGTGCTAATAAAAAAAGAGATGCCAGAGTAAATTGGGACAAATAATTTACCGTTCTGATGGATTAACACAGTTTTACCAATGATACATGAAATGTTGATGCTGTTTCTTTTGAAATGTGATTAGTTAGAAGTACAAGAGTTGGTCAATAAATCAATTTTGAACAACTAGAAATGACCACAAAAATTTAGAACATAAAGATACTTGTTGTTGAAAAAGATTAGTTCTGAGATTATGGTTAATATGGTTAATTATTTGATTCAGGATTTTAAAATTATTTTTATTCTGGGATTAGTTGACGAATTTAGGAAAATATGATTTTGACTCCAAGCAATGATACTGCAATATGATATCCAAAGTGGAAATGTAAGTGCAGAAATAAAAATGTAGGAGAATCTCCATAGGCAGGAGATTTGTAGGTTAGTTTCAAATTTCCTATTAAATTCTGTGAGCTTTTAGGCAAATCACTTTCCCTCTGAAAAGTTAGGATCTATCTGTAATTTAATAATTATGAAATATTTGTTAAGTTTCAAGTTTATTCTAGGCAATTTTTGAGGCAAGTAGCTGTCAACTTAAAATATGTTTTGGACACAAAAATCCCTTTCCATCTCTAGATTTTATTACCTATTACTAAGGCTTTTAATATTTTAACCTGCTAAATCCACATTTCAAAGAAAATTCAATGAGAATTACAATATACAAACCAAATCTATGCAGTGAAGCAGGGATAGAGGGCTTGGTCTCCATCTGTTTGACAACACCCCCCCACCCACCAAACATCTTCCTTCACTACTTCCAAATAACTTTATGGTTTAGTCAATTACCATTTAATTTGAACTTGACTTGCCTAGGCCACTATTAGTTGACATTAGCTTAACAGAGGGAAAATTGTAAATAAAGTAGATGTAATAATTAAACACCTACATCATTCCCTCATTCTGGATCTATCAGTGATTTCATACTTTGACTATATCTAAATTATCTGTTTTTCCTGGACTTCAAGGTGGTCTTTAGTTCAGCCCTGCTTTCCATGGGTTAATTAAATTTCCTACAATGCTGAGATGTTTATATTGGTTTCCTCCTGTCCTATGAAGTTTGTACTGATTTCTGCCACAATAAATTTGATTAGATGAACCCATTGTTTCTTGAGTGTCATCTCTTTTCCTTTTTTCCTCTCAGATCAAGTGTAGTTCCATTCTTGACTTATGTTTTTAACTCCATTGCTTGTTAAACTCGATGAATTAAGCACTATATTATATATTGCTTTGTCCTACTTGCCATTGTAATTCTCTTGATTGCTATGTATAATCCACCTGAAAAATTCCTTAATTTTTCCTATTTTTTAAACAAACTCATCTAAAAACTAAAAATAACCAGAAACCTTTAGACTTGCCAGGCTTAACATAATCCTCAAGATCTGGTGGTATCTTTATTTTGAATAATGTTGGTTTTCAAAAGGTGTTCAATTGGCCCACAATAAATGGTGGTGGCTGGTTAACTTAAAAGCCATTTTATTGTGAAGTACTGTGCCATGGATTAGAAAAATCTATGCTTCAACTCTGTTCACGTTAAATGTTACCTTCTGTGCCATATTCTTTTGTTTGTTTGTTTGTTTGTTTTTGAGATGGAGTCTCGCTCTGTCACCCAGGCTGGGGTGCAGCGGTGCCATCTCGGCTCACTGCAACCCCTGCCTCCCGAGTTCAAGCGATTCTCCTGCCTCAGCCTCTTGAGCAGCTGGGACTACAGGTGTGTGCCACCACATTAGGCTATTTTTTGTATTTTTAGTAGAGATGGGGTTTTGCCATTTTGGCCAGGCTGATCTCAAACTCCTGACCTCAGGTGATCCACTTGCCTTGGCCTCCCAAAGTGCTGGGATTACAGGCGTGAGCCACCATGCCCAGTCCTGGTGCCATATTCTTTGCCTATGCCTGGAGTATGGGCTAAGATATTAAGTCCTTAAGTCTATAAAGATACTCAAGCTTCCTTTACCCTTTGCACATATTGTGCCCAATTTTAGAGAAAACTGTGTCTACAAATTGTGGTATCAAAGGGCATAAATTTGAAGGAAGATAGTGCTAATATCCACGAGAGTCAGCTTTGCTGTCTGGGTCCTAAGAAAGAGAATTTTTAGGGGTCGTTAGTGCTCTCAAATAAGAAAGCAACTGGGACAATTTACAGTTAGATCTGAAAAAGATAGTGGAGACCTTAAGAACTGGGAACTGGTGAGGGCAAGGCAAATGTCTGTCTAGGTCCTTACACACCAGTAGGGTTTTAGCTCAGGAAAAAGAGTTTGAATCCAAACCATTGGTGAGACCAGAAGCCCATATATTTGGACTGGGAAACAGAGCACAGATGTAAAATAGAACACAAATCTAGGGGTAAAAAGAAATCCAGTACTCAGACCCAGGACCTTCGATGCTCAGTTTATACTGAAATAACTAATTTAAATAACCAGTATCAATGTCTTTTTATAGTTTCTGCATAATAATCAGAGCTTCTCTGAACATCTACTAAGCACATGATAATAGATGACATGCTTGCATTTTTAAATCTTAAATTAAACCAGCCAGTGTTATTTTTGTCTTTTAAGAGGATATTTGTATTTTTATCTTAAACATCAAAAATTACATCATTATTTTATTTCTTCTTCTACAAAGCAATTTTTTTCATTCTCTATGTTTAACAAATGGTATAGATTATAATTTCAGCATACTTTTTATCCATGACAGCCTATGTTCTGAATGCAATAGAATAAAATACTATAGGCAATATAGTAAATTTATTTTTGTATACATAAGTACCATAGATGTTAAAATGAGTCTAAAAAGCTTTGAAAATGGATTTGCCACTTGTTAAATTTTTTGATAAAGAAATTTTGAGAACACATGAACACAGGGAGGGGAACATCACACACCAGGGCCTGTCGAGGGGTAGGGGACTGGGGGAGGGATAGCATTAGGAGAAATACCTAATGTAAATGATGAGTTGATGGGTGCAGCAAACCAACATGGCACATGTATACCTATGTAACAAACCTGCACGTTGTGCACATGTATCCTGGAACTTGAATTTTAATTAAAAAAATTTTTTTTTTTTTAAGACAAGGTCTCACTTTGTCACCCAGGCTGTTTGTTACCTAGTACAGTGGTGTAAACATGGCTAACTGCAGCCTCTGTTTCCCACGTGCAGCTAACTTTTTTTTTTTTTTGTAGACACAAGGTTTTTTCGTGTTGCCCAGGCTGGTCTCAAACTTCCAGGCTCAAGGGATCCTCACCTCAGCCTCTCAAAACACTGGAATTACCAGTGTGAACCACCATGCCCAGTAAAAGAAACATTTAGGTATTGAGGAGACAATAATTCAATAGCAAATTAAATAATATTTTTAAATTTCCTGGAGTCTTATTTATTTTGAAAAACGTGATTTATTACTGAAAATGCATCTTATGTAGATAAATAAGTAATAATAAAGTAATTTTTTTCAAACAGCAGCAGAACTTTTGTTTCTGAAGAAATTTTGAAGTACTATGGTGGAAGCATAGTTAAGAAATCAGTTACTAATGATGCTCATGTCATGGCAATTTTATTTCAGATCAGTACTATGCAAATATAGACAAAATTTGTTCTGTAACACTAAGAGATGTTCTAGATCCATGGCTGACCATCTAAGAGTTAAACAGCGCTCACAAACCTTGGAGAAAGCCCATACTTTACATACAAAAATACAACAAACTGTTTTCAGGGCCCTTTAAAATGTACAATGCACTTTCATTGTGTCCTTGGGTCAGAACTTCATAAAATTCTGAAAGAATGCATTATCATACTTACTACAGCAATAGAGAAACTGAGGCTCAGCAATTTAATTGATGTATTTCAAGTCATACTGAATTGCAGACCCTATGCTCAGACTCTGGGTTTTAACTCCCAAGCATTATTTTCTTTCTCTCACAATAGCCTGCATCCATATCCCACGGGGCAAAATGTTGTAGAGGTGAGGTAAACTGTTACGGAAGAGCCTGCCAACAATATTCTAGACATTTAAATATATTATCTGACCAATGTCACTTTTTGGGGTTCTCTATTTGTACTGACTGAACACAACTTGTGCTAACCAGAGTAGGTAACTAATTATTAACTAACTAGATGATTTGTGTGTGTGTGGTGTGTGTGTGTGTGTGTGTGTGTGTGTGTGTGTGTGTATGTGTTATATTCTGAGCATTCCTAGATCCTGGGAATATATGCATGATGCAAATGAAATTTGTACAGCATTGAAAACTAAGATGTTAAATATGAGAAAAAGTTACACGTATAAATCTAAGAAGTCAGCATTGCAATAATCCTTAGGTGGTGTGTGCATCACAGGACGTGAAAGAAAGCATGAGGAGGATTCCTGGGGTTATGATTACATAGAGATTGTCAGTGTTTGAAATCCCATCAAAAGGCATGCGTTTTCTGAATGGATGTTATGATGCAATAAAAATTTAAAAATTCACTGTTTATTATTTTGAAAAGAAATAGGCTCTTTATAAACACTGTATTATGCATATTTGTTGGTTGGTTACTTAATATTTGAATATATTTAAAATGCCTATATCCCTTCCAAGTGATATACACACACATACACAACAGAAAAGAGCAAAATATAATGAAAGCATTGTACATAATATCACAAAGACTTAGAAGTGTTTTGGAGGGAACATGTAACTATGCATCATAGACAAACCAAGAACTAAATGCCAAGGAAATTAATGTTAGATAACAAATTCCCATGTTGAGCTACAAATACTAATTCAAGGGACAAGACTAAATTCCTAATCTGAAACATAACATAAAACATTCTGAAAAATGTCTTGAATGTTGTAATGGACACAGTTGTTTTATACCTCCGAGAATGATTTAAAATTCATTCGCATCTTGCTGAGATATTATCTATCATATATAAGAAACTTAAGCCAAAAATGCCTTACTTGCCAGAAAAACACCCTTCGTGACAAATGTGAAGCCAATGTGAAAATTCAAGGTCTCAAGAAGATTGTGCTCAGTAATTAGATAGTTTGATAAGATTTATTGAAAACAAATTATAAACAGATAGGAAAAGAAATGGCTTTTAGTACTGAAGGTTGATCTTGTTCAGAAATGTACACACACACACGCACACACACACACATTAGATGGGCAAAAGTTTTGTTAATTGTAGTACTGATCCAAGATTTGACATTATAAATTTAATTTCTGTGTTCCTCACAGCAAAACTGCCTTGCCTGTGTATTAGTTTTGACATAAATGTGATACTTGGATTGAGATTTTAACACGTGTGATATAACAGAGCATTTTATTTTACTGAAGAATTAGTGTATTCACAGAAGGTATTGTAAGCATAAAGCAAAACCTTGTGCATTTACAAAAAAAAAGATGATGGTCTTTTGGGTTACCCTGTTTTGTTTTTTTGGAAAAAAAAGTTATTCTTAAAATTATCTCCTGTTAGCAAAAACAATGAAGAAAGAGACATTTTAAATGAGATGGAAATGTAAATCTTATTTATCTTCAGTCTTTTGGATGAATTTGAGGGGAGTAAGCCTTTTTCTGAGCCGCATAGATGCATGAGCACTGGAAAGAAAACGTGAAGACCTGATTATAGCTCTTGGGACTTTTCTTAGCTCCTTTGACAAATAAAGGTGACTACACATGTCTATACCAAACTCTTCCAAATCTATATTCAAATGCATTTTCTCATGGAAAGTAAGAAGCATTGATTCTTGTTTCCTTGTATGACATCATTTCTTCTGACATGTTTTGAGTTACCTGGGAAGGGCAAGGGTTCCCAACACAGGAGTCCCCAACTGTAGGACCACTGAGGGATATGTGTCCATGGACTGTTAGGAATCAGGCCGCACAGCAGGAGGTGAATGGCCTGCAAGTGAGCATTACGGCCTGAGCTGTGCCTCCTGTCAGATCAGCAGAGGCATTAGATTCTCATATGAGCACCAACCCTATTGTGAACTGCGCATGTGAGGGATCCAGGATGTGCGCTCCTTATGAGAATCTAATGCTTGTTGATCTGAGGTGGAACAGTTTCATCCCAAAACCATCACTCCACCACAGATCTCCCCTGAACCCACATTTCTCCCCTCACCCCATCCGTGGAAAAATTGTCTTCCACAAAACTGTTCCCTGGTGCCAAAAAGCTTGGGGACTGCTGAGGAAGGGCACCCATGCACAAAGACCTGGTGCACTGGAGTCATACCGTAGGAGTAACAATAAGTTAACGTTTATTGAATACTTCGAATCTGCTACAATGTCTAAGAGATTTTTACATGGACAGTCTCATTTAATTTTCTTACCTCTTATTCTGATCATTTAACATGTGAAGTAAATAAAGCATAAAATAGTTTAATCTCTTGAGGAAGTCACACAAGTAGTAAGTAGAACTAGGATGCAAATTTAGGTATCTTACCTCAAGAATTCACATGCTTAACTGAAAAACCAAACTTCCCCTCTACAGACTGTGTTTTGTTTTGTTTTGTTTTTTGCCTCTTATTCCACTTGTCTGCAAAAGCTTGCTCCATTATGCCTGCCAGTGCTGAATCAGTTAAACCAGTGTTATCAAGTCACCTAACTATGAATGTAGAAGAAAAATCTTAGGAGGGAAACTGCATTAGTTTTATCGATCTGCTTTTGCAGAATTGAAAACAAAAAGCCATCTTGAAGTACCTCAATAGAATTATGGTTTCCCTTGTGAGAATTTACTGTGTTGTCATTCTGATTTGTTCTCTTCTAAAGAAGGAGCACAGAAAAAATTATTAGGTGCTAAAATAGGCTGGCCCTGGTAAATTACTGACACCTCCTCATATCTTTCTAGGGTTTTGTTTCCCTCGACGCATGCTAACATTACTCATGCTGCACTTTAACAAATTATAAAAGGTTTATTCAGATTTACTTTTTTTTTTTTAGATTGAGGCCATAAGACATCAAAGCATCATACAAATTACAAGTCATTAAGTGAGGTTCTAGGATTAATATGTATTTCAGAGTATAGCTTTTCTTTATTTCTTCTCTGCCTTGAATCCATCTCTGTTCATGAGACTATTGACTATGATCTATTATGCATCCTAGTTAGGCAGCGATGGTATTGAGACTCAGATGGTGAAATATTACTGCTTTTGGAGAAGACTTTCTGGATGCAAAATACACATATGTGTATAACACATTAGATATATGTGATTTAAGTATATATTACACATATATATGCAATATATGCTATACATATTTGTGTGTATATATATGTCTATATATGCACACAGACAGACACAAACCCATAAACACACATGAGAGAGAGATTTCAGAGCCTAATGTAATGCTTGCTGCAAGTCAAACGTCTTTGCACCAATCAGTTTTAGTGCTTTTTTTCTGAGAAATGTGTTTAGGAAAGGTAGCAATTCAAATTCCCACATGTTTAAGTCAATCTGATCCTCTCTAAAATGTACATTTCTCTAAGCAGTTTGAAGAAGAATTAGCCCCTATCCAAAAACAAAACAAAACAAAACAAAAGGTTGTATCCTAAATGTTTTACTCTGCCATCATCTGTTCTATCAAGGGCACTTTGCCACTTTGTTACTTTGTCCTGTGAAAGAAAACTGGAAAACTTGTTTGCAGGCACAGTTTGCTGACTCCTAAGTCACTTGGCTTCAATGGTCAAGCTCCTTACATGCCCTGTACACAGCTTGCCCAGCTCTCACTGCTATTTTGGAGCATTATTTTTGCTAGATTCTGGAAGTCATCAGTTCCACCAGGAACAAAATATCAGGCCGAGGAGCCAATGCAGCCACCGACTGAGGACTGCAGATACTCAAGGCCCGTGTTCTGAATTGATGGGTCTTAATATGCCAAAGAGAAATGGAAGAAGCATCATTGCTTAATTGGAAAATATTGAGAAACACGAGCTTTTGAAAATTTTGTATCACATAATTTCTTTAAAGTTTTGCTTTCTTATTTGAAATATATTTATTCCTTGATGTCAAGTCAACCACTCCATTTTAAGCATTAGAATAGAACTGAAAATTGATCCTTGCTTAACTTTTTCTTTATTCAAAAGAGCCTCATTGAATACGGTCAGAGAGTAGTTATGAGAAGAGGCTATGAAACTGCAAGTCTTTCCAAGTTGACCTTTCTGGTGAAGCAGTGATCTGATGTCACCAGATAAGAGTAAAACAGTTTATGCTTTGTGCTTTTAAAATGGGTTATAAACGACGTGTTTGACTTTATTAAATTAACTTTTCTTTTCTAACAAACACCATCTGTTTAAGCTTGGCAAGTCTTCCACAGGAAAAAATTAAAAAAATATGTATCCTGAAATAGAAAAGAGAGTATAACTTTTTCCTTCTTAATTGACCCTGGTAATTTACTAAGGTTAGGTTATGCTGGCTCAGAAATAGCTTGTAAGTTTGCAGAACTAATTTAGTTATTTAGTAAAAAAGTTTGTAAAGATTTAGAAACTTTATTTGGAAAGCCATTTCACGTCCATTGTCTTATTTAATTTTCCCAACAAAGGTGAAATATTAATGACTTTAGCATTCTATCCTCCCACTTTTAGACTAGCAAATAGAGGAAGAGATGTTGCAGCTTTTTTAAAGATGATATAGGGAGCAATGATAGAGGTGAGTCTTAAATTCAAATTTTCTGGCTACCAATTCTATATTATCTCCATTCTACTACAGTTCCTAGGCAAGTGAAAATGACATGAGCTTTTCTGAACACCATAAAGATATGACCTTTAGTGACCTGGAATGCAGAGTTGGATTAAGAAGTATTAGCTGCTCCACAACCAAGATCTGTGCAGCACTTTCTGCACTCCACTAAGGAACAGGTAGAAATGGTGAAGGGATAATATGGCTGAGCAAGCTGCCCTCAAATGGAAATTTGCTGAGACTACGTGATGGAAATAGTCCAACCGTTTTGAAATGTTTTGACCAGTAGCCTGGATAATAACAATCACAAAAGAGTCAGCAAATGTAAAATCTACAGCTGCTCAGGATTTTGATGAGATGACTTCTTTCAGCATCATCAATTATTGGGGATGATCAGAATCCACTTCTGAGAGAAATGATGCTGAAACTAAATGAAATTAGGAGCAGGCAAAAGGGCAGTTCAGATGAAAGGAGCAATCCGTGGTGCTATCATAATCTTGATGACTGCTTGCTTAATGTATTTTACTTTGTAAACAGTATAAAGTAATTGTTGATGGCTTTGCCTGAGGTGCTTATGACAACAAATTTATACCTAGCCAGAGTTCAGTATTGCCAACATGGGGAGTTTTTGTCTCTGGGTCCAAAAAAATCTGATGGAGATACAGGGAGAACCAACCTCAGGCCAGTGATTCTGTACCTGTCTGTGACATATACTGGAAATCTGATTGGGGTAGGACTAAAAAACTCAAAGATCTATTGTCACCCAAACTGGCATTGTGCTGATTCCCAATAAAGTATTTTCAAATTAAAACTCTTCCAATGTTTGATGTTAAATGTTCCATTTGCATTTCTGAGTGCTGCTTCAGGAAGAATTGAAACATGATATATAGAAGGTCCTGGGTTCCCAGGATATGAAGCATTCATATCTTGGTTTTTTTATCTGAGTTTGCTGAACATTCACAACTAGCTCTGTTTCTAATTCTCTAGAGCATCCATAAAGTAATCTTTCTTTAGGTCCTTTGCTCCTCTTTCCAAATTCCTGAATGAGCAACATAGAGCCCTGTAATAGTGTCTAAAATAGCCCAAGAGGAAGTAAAATGGTTTATATGGGTACAATCTCAGCTTCAAGGACAAAAGTATATTAATTAATAGGAGCATATTTCAAAGTTCACTTCTAAAGCTTGCCATTTCATTACTCTCTTGGCCAAAGTACAAAATGATGATAGTCTATATTATTTAACTACAATGAAATGGCCATAAAATGTTACTGATATTGAGAAAAAAAAGTAGATTAGCCTGTATTTTTTCCATCAGCTCCTTTGAAAGACAAAGTGCTACCATTTCTTCTTTTTGCTATCCATTCTCTGGTTCTTTTTTTTTTTTTCTATTCCCATTCCTCGTCCTTTTTCTTCTTTACTCCATCCCCTGATCATTCTACCTTCTCCTCTAGTTTCACCTCTCTGGACTTTCCTTTATTCTTTATATCTTTGTAACACTCACTATGTAGGATCTAGAAAATGAGATTTCATGTTTTTAAATGATTATTATATCAACTGGGTAATAATCTCAAAAGAAAAGCACAGATAGAATGCAATGAATGTTCAGAGATGAGAGAGAAGTCCATTTTAGCTTAGTGGTGGGGAAAGGAAAGGTCAGTGTAAGTTTGATGGATGGAGATTCTCTAAATTGAGAGTTAGAGTAAGGGTAAGATTTGGCCATGTGGGTACAACAGGACAGAGGAATTGCATGCACATAGGCATGGAAGTGGGAAAAAGATTTAATAGCAGCAATTAAGTTTGTTCACATGAGCATGAAATAAATGGAAAGAATGGGAAATAAAATATAAGGTAGGACACACACAATCAGAACAGAGTTTCGAATGTGACATGGAGTAATTTGAAATTTATTCATTAGGTAAGAGAATCTTGATTTTTCTTGAGAAGATCTGTTTTGTGTCTCGTGAAGATTAACATGGCAGTGATGTTTGGGATGGTTTGAAGGTGGCTTCTGTAATAGTTATTTATTTTTTTATTGACTTATTTATTTTTTAGACCGAGTCTCACTCTGTTGCCCAGGCTGGAGTGCAGTGGCACGATCTTGGCTCACTGTAACCTCCGCCTCCTGGGTTCAAGCAATTCTCCTCCCTCAGTCTCCAGAGAAGCTGGGATTACAGGCGCCTGCCACCAGGCCCAGCTAATTTTTGTATTTTTGGTAGAGATGGGGTTTTACCATGTTGTCCAGGCTGGTCTCGAACTCCGGACCTCAAATGATTTGCCCACCCTGGCCTCCCAAAGTGCTGAGATTATAGGTGTGAGCCACCACACCTGGCCTGTAACAGTTATTGATATGGTTTGGCTTTGGCTTGGTGGCCCCACCCAAATCTCATCTTGAATTGTACTCCTGTAATTCCCACGTGTGTGGGAATTACACACACACAACCACAGTGGGAATTACACCCCTCCAACCACAGTGGGAGATAATAGAATCCTGGGGGCAGTTTCCCCCATACTGTTCTCGTGGTTGGGAATAAGTCTCACGAGATCTGATGGTTTTATCAGGGGTTTCTGCTTTTGCCTCTTCCTTATTCTCTCTTTGTCTGCTGCCATCCATGTAAGATGGGACTTGCTCCTCCTTGCCTTCTGCCATGATTGTGAGGCTTCCCCAGCCATGTGGATCTGTGAGTTCAGTTAAACCTTTCTTTTGTAAATTGCCCAGTAACAGGTATGTCTTTATTAGCAGCATGAAAACGGACTAATACAGTCATTGATAGGTTAATGAAGTACTCTTTTACGTTTATGCATTTTGAGTTGCATTTTGAGTTTCCTGAGAAGTAGTTTCAGTAATAAATATCAGCACACAGAGATTTATTAGCGAGTGTTCTTGGGATCCGTACCTGTGGAAGGAAAGTGAAGAAAATATAATCAGATGGAAAGAGAAATCTCAATATATATATATATATATATATATATATATATATATATATAATCCTAATGGGAGCTCCAAAGCTGGTATAGTTCTTCAGAATTGGGACAGTCCTTGAATATGAGCTGCCCCAGGAAGGGGCCATGGCCTTAGGCAAGGTGACTCTTCAGTGGCGTTAACTCCTGAGATAGCTTGACAATTGAGTGCTGTCTAGCAATAATACTCCCCATAGCCAAAGCAGTATTTCCCGTAGTCTTGCTGGGAAATTTGAAAAACACATCATGGTATCCACTACAATGTTTCTTTTATCTCAGTGTTTAAGATATGTCCCAATATGGCCTTGACCGCTTCTCCCTCAGAGCACTTTTCACCCTCTATAGTTATTATAGAATTACTTTATCTTTGTAACTAGGAGGTAATCTTTGTGTGGGCCAGAATTGTATCCTACTCATTTTCATTTTAATAGCGTCTGGGACAGTAGGAAATAGGTGTTCAACAGACAATTTTGAATAAATTTTTTTTAATTTGCTTTAATAAAATCTAACTTTCTCCGAATTTAGAATGATAGACCAAGTGTTTGTAAAATAGTGCAACTATGTAATGATGCTATATCTCAAATCAACCATGAGTGTTTCAAATAAAATACAGCGGAAATTTTTCCTTAAACAATGACTGATAGATTCCAACCCTTCTCTTTTGTGTCTGTATTCATTTGGGGCATGTGATAGGAGCAAATAGAAAATATCTGATTCAAAAACTGACAGCCACTTCAGTTTCCTTATGAATTAAAAACTCTTGTTATAAAAAGCTATCTTTCCATTTTTAACCTTTTTAGGGGAAGTCTTAGTTTAATCAGGCTGTCCTGAATGTGCACTTGTGTCTATCATGTGTTGCCTAATCTCTGGCACTAGTATTATTTTGGAAAGTTACTAACCATTATTGCCAACGCATATGCATTTTTGTAAGACACTGCTAAATATTTAAGCATATTGAATAAATCTTCCATGTGTAAGGAGAGGCCAATGCTGGGAATTATTTGAAAATGCAAATGAAAAGAAGATATGATGATGTACTCTAAAATTTACCATATTCTTATAACACTTTACAAAGTCTAATAAACTCCAGAATAAATATAAAGCAATGTATAATAAGTATTGAGTAATGCTGAACAATTAAGGATAAGAAACATTAAAAGAAGGAATGATCAACATGAGGATAGTTTGTGGAGAATATGTGTGGTATTTTAAAATATGGCCTCAAAATTCTTTAACTCTACCTGCAAAGAGAGATGCAGCCTATGCCTTCTCTCCTTGAGCCTGGGTGGCTTATGACTTTCTTGACCTAAGACAGTACAGCTGGTGTGACCACCAAGTGACATAGGAGGCTCGGTCAGAAAAGGTCATGCCGCTTCCACCTGGTTCCTTTGGAACACTAGCTCCGTGAAAGTTCACTTTCAGGAAATTCTCTATCAGAACCCAGACACCGTGCTGTGAGGAGCCCAAGCCATAGGTAGAGGGCATGTTACAATGCTCCATTCAACAGCCTCACCTGAGCCACACTTCAACGTGGAAGATGCCTTGGAAGTGATTCCTCTAGAACAGCTGTTAAAGCCCTGGATCGTTTGAGTCCCAGACATTGTGAAGGAAAGAAGCCAGTCCTGTTGCGTACTTTCGTACCCACTGATCTGACCCACTGATTTTGTAAGTTATGTTTGTTGTTTTCTGCCACAAAGTTTGGAGTGATTTGTTGAGCAGTAAAGATGAAGATTAAAAGGGCTTTTTGAAAAATTGCATTTAAAAAATTCTTAACTCTCATTGTATTCTTAAACTATTTAAGTTGCTTTAACTATTCTGGAAATGTCATACATTTTTAATTTCTGTTGTTCAGAGGAGAAAGTGACTATAATAGGGTAAGCTACTAAGGCACAATTTTCTCATACCACTAGACAACAGAGGTGGCAGTTTCTATAATTAATTAAAAGTATAATGACATGTTTTAGGAGGTTCTGCATGTCAGATACCACATTATATGCATATGTGAATTATTAATTTTTTTTTTACTAAATTATATTCACCTAAATTCTTTAAGGGAGAAACTATCATTATATTTTATACATGAATATAATGAGATTTAAATATTACATGAGCAATTGGCCCAAGGACAATCATTCTTTCCATTCAAAGAAAGTTGGGAAATGAATCTAGGTTGAGTTGACACCAAAATCTATAGTCTTAACTGCAATGAACTAGGGTTTTTATTCTTGAGATAGAGTAGAAAAATTTACAAGGGGAAAATAGTATCAAATGGTTTTTGGCATAGTATTTTCCTCTTCTGTATGGAAAATAATGAGTGTATCATAATATTGTAGTAACTTTTTACACATTAATACAAAACTTGCTGCAAAAGATTCTGGCTTAGTCTCTCTACAATATTTAGAGTAAGAGGAGAGTGTCGAGTTACTATATGTGCTGTATATAGTCAAGAAGACAATCTGAAAAGAATTCATTCAAGCAGTTGCTCTTGAAAATAAAGATTTTCTCATAAAGTAAAATGAATTATTGTCCTTTCCCATTGCACTAAAACTCTAATACGACAGTAACCAGAAAGCTGAAAAAATCATTTCAAGTAGGTCCTGTTTTGTGGCTCTGGCCTCACAGATTGATTTTATATGCAGGTTTAGCACTCGGCAGCTGCCAAAAGCCATCAGTGCAATAGCCCATTCAGAGGAAAACAAAATTTGAAAAGAGGTCAGCCAGCAAGGACATGCTGTAAAAGGCAAAGGATAGATATGAAAAAGATCTGCTGGTCCATGCTCTCAATCTGGACATTTACAACATCTTAGAATAGAAGAGAAGACAAGGGAAAGGCTGGACAAGGGAAAGGTTGAAACATATGAGATAATGATCAGTTGCTCATTAAGTCTTACGTATTTCCATGAGAGTGGGGCGAAAGATAGCTAGCTGAAATTATTTCATTTCAAGTAAGAAATCCCATTTAGTGTGGATGTTGAACCTGGGAACTAAATACATATGAGAGGTGATGAAACCCCATGATCATTTGAACATAGCCCTCTTTTAGAGATGGCTTGAGTCTGTGGGGTAGCAGGGAGCAGTAGATAATTGAGAGTTATCTGGGGATAATTTTAACACTTTTGTCTTATGTAAAGGTGTTATAAAGTTATGGTATTTAAATGTTCAAGAATAATGAAGTACATGTATTGAGAGAATGTTGCGATCTTAACTTGGAATCTAACAGGGTGTTTACAACATGAATTATTAAATACAGCATTCTTGGGTGGCTTTATATTTCCTGACTAACACAGCTTCTCAGGGTAACTCAGCATGTACCTTCAGAAAGGATCCTTTGGCTTTACAGAATTTGCTATGAGATAAACATGAATTTAGATGCAGGATTTTGAAAGAAAATGGAAATGTGAATACATATTATTTATACTTTTATTTCCATAAACCAGAGGAGTTTCCCCTAACATTGTTGTTTTTATTTAACAAGTCAGCAGTAATAGCTTTGAGAAGAAATAATTCATGTAACTGAAGTTCAAGACGATAGTGGACTTGACAGTATGTAACTGTGCTGAGTGCTGGTGTACTGGTCAGAGTAACGTGATGCTGGAACGGGGACCAATTTCTGTGACAGGTCTGATGTTTCACAATGTGGCTTCCTGGTTGTATACCTAAGTGGCATTAGTAAAGGGACTGTAGAACCTCTGATATGGCTTGTATCCCACCGTGCTCTGCAGGCTTCCAGCAAAGCTTGACAAAGCATGCTGTCTGCATGCAGGTTCAAATGTGCTTAGAGACCTAAGTAGTGTGAGCTCTGGAGTGACTCTATTGCAAAGTGGAGTGCAAGTTATGGATTTCCTTTTAGTGATTCCTCGTTTGAATTATTTTACAGTATCTATCTGCTTGATGCTAGCCAGTTCAAAATCAGCTTGAAGATCAGTCAGTAAGTTGTTCAAATGTTTGAATCAATATAGCATATTAATTGAATAATCACAGTACTCTCTAAAGAAGGTGAACAATATGGATTTTGAGTGGTAAATAATGACTGGTACTGACTTTGAACAATAGACAGTACTTTCAAGGTGGTGGTGGGATATTGTAGTAGGGAAGCCTCTAGCAAAAATATTGAGCTAAGTGCATTTCCTTTTTTAATTGCAATTTTACATCAAGGCAAGAGACAGCAAAGGAACACATTCTAAGACTGAGTTTATGTGCCTATCTGGATACTGGTAATGGTCCTTTTAAATATTTGACCACAGGTGGAACTGTTTTCCTTCAGAGCTTTCTGAATTTTAGTTTGGCAATAAGCAAAACAAAAATATGCTTGCCCAGTGCCTGACAACTCTGAGTTGATAAACTAAATGATTTCTTGTCTGTGATAATATTATAAATAATTGCAGTGTTAACCCCTGTTCAGCCGAACTGAAGTTATTTTGATGTAATATAACTTACTATGCACTATATTGTCAATGCAGCTATATTGTAGCATTGAACACGGAACATATTTTTAATGCCCTTATAGATTCTCTTTGGGAAGCCTTGAGTTCATAGGGATTCCATTTTAAGTAGTTATTTTAATCACCCCTTGTTTGTAGTCTGTTTTAGAAATACAGCTCAATATTTGCTAAAACATTTAAGAGATCATGATTTCCCCTAGAAATCTTTTCTGGTGTGTTAAAACTCTATAGGCAAGACACTATTCTAAAAAATATTTGCCTGTAATTTCAGTCCTTTTATTTTATTCCCATAGAAAGAGAGAAAAATATGTTCACCATTTATACAAAATCATATACTTTATCCGAAAAGAGAATATACTTTCTTGGCTAAAAAAGCTGAGTTTGAGGTCTATTTCATAAAATTATTTCTCAACCCATGCACACTTTTGCTTTCCATATTATTTGTTTTCATACTTAAATTATGAGATCCTTGACAAAATATATACTACTTAAAGGACTAATCAATATTAAGAATGTGTTTAGAAAATATACTTTTAAAATTTATTTGCATGTGCACCCACATTTGCATCCCTAGATGAAAAATACTAAAGAAGTCTCAGTCTTAAAGATAACTATATGCTGACTAGGATCATGGTAAAGAAATTCTATTGCAACATGGGGCAAGGGTTCACAACTGATGGTTCAGGACCATCTGCTCACTTACAATTGTACGTATTCATTCTCTCTACATATATCTGTTCGTGCCATTCTTCTCTGCAGTGTTCTGGAAATTTTTTGTCTTTTACCTGGACAAATCCCACCCAGACCAATGGGCTGCTCTCTAGTTCACTTCTTCCTAGGGTTCTTTTCTAATTACCAAAGCCTCTATTAAATCTCCGCTCCTGCAATTCTTTGTCACACCAGTAAGTCTTCAATGTGCAACATGTTATCTTGGGCTCTTAAGATGTTTATATGGTATACATTTCCAAGTAAACTTTTAAACTGTTTGAGGGTTAAGAATATATCTAAAAGTTCTCTTGTATATTCACAGCAACTGAGCATAATGTTAAGCACACCTTGATAGATGCTTATAAACCCTTGTTGATTCGGTCACACAACCAATTGATAACCTGAGTCTCATGGTTAATTTTGCAGTTCAATTTTGTGATACAGAGAACACTATGGTCACTTCGAGTTTCAGAAACTCTTTGTCAGAATTTGAGTTCTAGGACCTCTTAAGACTAAGTTGAGTTAGGGTTTGGAGAACAGATTCTTTCAAGTTCGATTTGTTGCTCTCGATTTTTAACAAGAAAACAAGCAAGAAAGCCAGCAAACCGGCAAACACACAAAAAAACCTGCTATTGTTTTCAGGCTTTCATATTCTAATTCTCACTCAAAAATGTTAGCAGCCAAAACTTTCTAAACAATTCTATAAAATAATTTTTTAAATTCCATTATTAAATTAGTGCCTGTGATCTTTGGGAATGATATTCTTTTTAATAAAATGATAAGCTTACCCCCTAAATTCTTTTGTACCTTATAATTGGAAGATTCTAAAGAATCATTATTGCTAGTTTAAAATCTTGGTGCCCAAAGGGTTCATGTGAAATTGTTTGATTCACTTTTTCAGATTGCAGATAATTCATATCTGGACAAAGCATAAGTATTGCTTAAAGTCTGTCTATACAACTTCATAAATGCTAGTTTAGAAATTTCTGGGGGCACTTCATGTTTTGATGACTGAATGTAAACTTTAGAAGGGCAGGGCTTTTAAGTTTTACACTGTTCCACTTCCATCGCTTAAACAATCCCGAACACAACACAAATATTTGCTTTATGAATGTATTTATTTAAACTTTTTTGAAATTCCAATGATATTCTAACTTTGTGGTTTTGTTAGGCAAAGATAGAGCCAATGAATCTAGAGAGGGAATAACGTAACATCCTCTCCTGTTTCAAGATGACCTTAAGATGATCTTTGGTATTATCTTTGATCAACCAATACTCTTAAAAATAATGTTATTTTTGAGGCTATTTTGAATCTCATAGAAATGTAATTTTACATTTTGTGTAAAGATTTGAATTTATTAGGTTTAGCTGTGTTGGAGAGTGTAATATTCTACCAACTTTACTTTCTCTTTGTTAACATCTGTACTGTTTACTGATGCCATTAACCAGCAACATATTGCCTAATAAAGGCCAACATACTCCAAATGTTGTTTTGAACAGTAATGAAACCACTAGGCAATTAACAAATATCTTCAATGTTTTTGGTAGAACTTGGTAGAACCTAGCAGCCAAGCTTTACCTTGTTCTTTTTCAGAATTAATGACTGTGCATTTAAAAGATAATATATTTTTTCTTCTGCTTCAGACTTTTCTGAGCAGGGAATTCATTGCATCCAGAGGATAATTGTACAATGTCAGTGGGAGGATAGCAATACTCCCCATATTCTCCATTACCCATTCTGCACAAGACATATCAAATAAAAAATGTACTCTAAGTAGAAAATGTGCACCTACTATGCAGCTACAGTTTCAAAGCATGTTTACTAAAATTCCTCTTGGAAGTAGACTTCTTTGCCTAAGCTCTAGTTTAGAAATTATGAAGTTTCCCAGTGGGCAGTATGTACACGGATAGTTCCGTCATTGATTTGTAATAATAATAATAATTAAGTTCTTTGTGCTTTATGCAAAACAGCTAGCATAAGTGATCATGTTTTAATATCTACAGTGGCCTTTAGAGATGTGTTATTTTTTTCCATTTTTAATTGTGCAAGCCAAGGCTTAAAAAGGTAAAGTAACTTGCGTTAGCTCGTAGAATTATTGTGATATAACTACTAGCTGGTATTGGAACCCAGTGTGTTTTACAATTAATCTGTGTGTTTTGCTCTTAACAGCAATACCATATTGCCTCTCTCTGCTCTTGGCACTTATTTTACACATCACTAGCTGAGGAATGCAAAAGGAATATGTTGCTGAGTTTACTTGTTTGGAGAAGGAAATTTGATAGACAAAATTGCTAAAAGATAAGAGGCACTTAAAACTTTTACCTCTGTCTGAAAAAGAAAATTAATGCAAGTTAAAATGAAAGGTGATTTGCCTAGTAGCATAGATTTAAGAGATTTTAGAAATTGGGAAACACTATAGTCATCTATTCAGTGCGCAGATATTTTGAACACCTACTATGTGGCACCATTGAAAGTAGGCACTGAACATACAGTAAGGTACGCTTGAAGTAAAGGTTTCTTTAGTGAAAATTATACAGAAATAATGTGACTCATCACAGATGAAAGTTGTAGGGACTGATGGAAATACCATATTAAAGATTTCATTGGAATTTTACACAATATTATGGAATTATGTATTGCTAATGAAGGACAACACATTAAATATATGTGATATCATTGAGCTTATGTCTTGCAATATAATATCAATAAATGATTTGTTATGTGTATTTGTGTGTTTTCAGATTTTATGACCAATCTTCACATTCAGCAATCTTGTTAAATTCATTTATTAATTCTAATAGTTTGCAGATTTGTCTGAATTTTAAAATATACACTCATGTTGCCTAAAATGGTGAGTTTTCAGCCTTACATTTAAAATTCTTATGCCTTTTATTCATTTTTTTGTACTTCCACAGTGAATAGGGCATTCAGTGTTATGTTCAACAAAAGGGATAAAACAGACATCCTAGACTAATTTCTGATCTCAGAAGTAGGACTTTCAATATCTCACCACTAGCTAAAATGTTTGTTGTGTGGTATTTGTAGATACCACTCACCAAATCAAGAAAGTTTTTACCTATTTCTAGTTTGCGGAGATTTAGTCATGAGCTATTTTTAATTTTATCAATGTTTCCCATGTCTGTTGCATTGATTTGGTTTTATATTTTATATATTTTTTTCTATATTTTATTAACATGAATGATGACCAGCTATTGGTTTTACATACTTGGAACAAATCGAACTTGTTTGTGGTTTAATTTCTTATTTATTTTTCTGAATTCAATTAGCTAATATTCAAATTATAATTATTGCATCTGTGTTTATGAAGGAGCTTATGTTAAATTTCCTGGTATTGTTTAGTATCAAGAGTGTTATAACTTCATAGAAAGAGTTAGGAAGTGTTTTCACTCCTTATAAAACAGGTTGTGTAAGGCTGGTGTTATTTCTTTCCTATACATTTGCAGGAATTTTCTTGAAGCCGTTCTCTGTCCCTGAAGATGTGTGTGTGTGTTTGTGTGTGTGTGTGTGTGTTTGATATAGGTGATAAATTACAAATTAATAACTTCAATAGCTGTATAATTATGCACTAGCAAAAGTTATTCAGAATAACTTCTTATTCCTTTTTCATGTTTGTAAAACTTGTATTGATATTCCTTATTAATTTTCAACATACGCAATGTATTGTCTTCCTTTTTTCTTGTTTCTCTTTAACAGGGGTTTTTAAATTGTATTAGTCTTTTCAAAGAAACAACTTTTAAATTTGTTGATTTTTTTATTCAGCATTTATTTTATATATTATTGATTTCTGCTCTTATTTTTAGAACTCTGACCATTCAATTAAAAAACATTTTTCTGGAATCTTGAGATGAATGCTTGATCGATGATTTTCTGTCTTCTCTTCTAATCTATGCATTAAACTCTATATCTCTGTATATGCTTAGCTTTAGATGCATCTCTCCAGGTTTTGATATGTAATGCTTTCATTTCATTCAATTCACATATTTCTAATTTTCATTATTAGATCTTTTTTGACTCATGGGTTACTTAGAAGCATGTTGCTTCATTTTTAAACACTTAAGATTTTTATTTAATTATTTGTTATTGACTCCTATCTTAATTCTACTGAAGTCAGAGAACATGAACTTTATGATTGTAAAATTTTGCAGTTTGCTGAGAAAACATTGATGATCCAGCATATGGTTTATTTTGGTAAGCCATCCATGTGCAGTTGTAAATAATGTGTACTATGGAGCTGATAGGTTTAATAATCTATATATGGTTAATCGATTAAGTTTATGAATGTTGTAGCTCACATCACTTGAACCTGTAATAATGTTTTTGTTGGATTGCTCTATCAGCTATGAAGATAGCATGTTAGCATGTAAAGCCTTTAAATACTTCTCTGTTTAGTTGTGTGATATTATAGAATGTTTCTTCCTCCGTAGTGCCACCTCTTGCTTAAACTTCTGTGTTGTTTAATAAAGTATAAACTTAATTTTGATTATTATGCATGGCACATGCTTTGCATCCTTTAACATTCATATTTTCTATGTTTTATGTAGAAAGTATAATTCTAGTACACAGCAAATAGTTAAATTTTTAAAAATCTATTCTGAAATGTTTGGGTTTTAATTAGATGACTTTGCATTTTCAAAAGTAATATATTTAAGTTTAAATGTAAATTCTTGCTATTTACTTACTGTCTATTATCGGTCATATCTCTTTTTTCCTCCTAATATTCTTTCATATTTTTGACATTTCAGGAAATAGACAAAAATACACTTTACAGCTTCAATCACGTTTATTTTCATACATATATTTCCATTATATTCATATACATTTTACCTAGAAGACATAATTTTATCAAGACACTCTTAAAAATGGTGAAAAAATTTTTAAGGTGAATAATGGGAATAAATTTCTATTTTTCCGAGATGTGGCAATAAAAGTTAATATTATATTTAACTATGAAAATTATTTAAAGATTTATGCATAATCATTGTAGATATTTTTAAAATACAAATAATTCCAAATAAATTCATAACTAAGACAAAGTTATGAAAGCTTCAATCATCTATTTTGACACACAGACACACACACAGCAGAATGATCATAAATATAATGTTGAGAGACTTGCTTTGTTTGCCTACAACATATTATTAATGCTTTTACCTGGCAATGTGTGTATTAATAGTGCATTATTTAAAATTACTGCATAAGTCAGAGTGTGTACTCTAAGGCATATCCTGATTATTTTAGATTAGAGGAGATTCTGAGGATCAGTGAATATAGAAATAATATGTCAATAGCAGTGGGTGAATTTCCTTCTCGGGAAGTTTTAAAAAATGAACACATTTTTGTTGCTTCTTATCAATCAGTAAAGGTAATGGAGGTGAATTCTATGATTCTTTATATTTTGAAATAATGCCACTGTGTCTGCAACTGAATATTATGGACTTATAAATGTGGCCGGGCAAGGTGGCTCACGCCTGTAGTCCCAGCTACTCGAGAGGCTGAGGTGGGAGGATTGCTTGAGCTTGGAAGGCAGGGTTGCAGTGAGCAGAGATCAGGACACTGCACTCCAGCCTGGGCGACAAGAGTTAAACCGTCTCAGAAATAAAAAATAATAATACATTTTAAAAGAAATAATATGTCAATAATCATGGATCAATTTCCCTCTCAGGAAGTTTTAAAAAATGAACATATTTTTATTGCTTCTTATCAATCAGTAAAGATAATGGAGGTGGATTATGTGATTCTTTATATTTTTGAAAAATGCTAATATTTCTGCAACTGAATATTATAGATTTATACCTTTTATTGTTCTTCCCAGAAATTTTAACACACACTTTCTATGCTTTGTGATTTCAATTACTTGATTCAGAGAAAATATTTCAGATCACAAAATATGATTCTGTGATATCTTCAGAGAAGGTTGTTAAAGTATGCTGGCTTGTTTAAAATTTAATTCCAAACATAATGAAAGTTGCTACTAAATATTTATTTTCTAAATTAAATAAAAGCACAGTGCATTTAAAAATAAGAAGAGATTATTACAAAGAATAGTTCATTGACTTAACACCATTTAATCATTTACTAAATTACAGTATCTGAAGAGAAAGACCTAGATTCTGGCATCCTTTAAGTGATTTTTTTATATTTAAGCAGATAAATTTGTGGAAGCGATGGGAATGATCTTATCCTTTAAAAAAAAAAGTGGTAAAAGTATAAACAAGAAAGGTACAACTAGCTCTTCAGGTATTTTACATTAGTGATTTTAAAATATTTATCTCTTTATTTTTTAGAGACAGGTTCTGCTCTGTCACCCAGGCTGGAGTGCAGTGGCACAATCATGGCTCACCACAGCCTCAAACCCTTGCGCTCAAGCAATCTTATCACCTTAGCCTCCCAGGTAGCTAGGACCACAAGTGCACACCACCACACTCAGCTAATTTTATTTTATCTTTTTGCAGAGGTAGGGTCTTGCTACGTTGCCCAGGCTAGTCTTAAACTCCTGGACTCAAGTGATTCTTCAGCCATAGCCTCCCAAGTCCTGGGATTATAGGTGGGAACTAATTAAAAATAAATATAAAAATAATTTTTTGAAATTTTCATTCTTCATGCAAGGAGATAAACATGCATTGGCTCATCCATACATTCATCTATTCAGTCACTCTTTCATTTATTAGTGTTTGGGCACCTATTATGTACTCAGAATACAGTAGCTAAAAAGACTTTCAGATTGCATTCCAAATTAGGAGCAAGAGCCTAATTAAATTCAGTTAAAATGGCATTATTACTTAATTGAATTACTTTAAATAGAAAGTTTAGGGGCAAAAGATAAATGAAGAAATAATAAAGATGTTGAAGAAAATATAATTAAAAGCTATTATGTACAACTTTATTAAATTGAATTTGAAAATTTAAACAGGCATATTCCTGGAATTCCAAGAAATAACATAATTTTACAAAATAGATAAAGAAGAAGAAGAAAATTTAAATAACCTTATAACTATTAACTCAATTGCAACTGGCTTAAAAATAGCTGTAGCTGGCCGGGCACAGTGGCCCAGGCCTGTAATTGCAGCACTTTGGGAGGCCGAGGCAGGTGGATCACCTGAGGTCAGGAGCTCGAGACCAGCCTGGTCAATGTGGTGAAACCCCGTCTCTACTAAAAATACAAAAATTAGCTGGGTGTGGTGGTGGGTGCCTGTAATCCTCAGCTGAAGCTGAGGCAAGAGAATCACTTGAATCTGGGAGGTGGAGATTGCAGTGAGCCAAGATTGCGCCACTGCACTCCCATCTGGGCGACAGAGTGAGACTCCGTCTCAAAAAAAAAAAAAAAAAAAAAATAGCTGTAGCTACAGGACCTGATGGCTCCAGAGTTAAATAATATGAAATATTTAAGAAAAAAAAACCAAACCTTACCACAGAAAAGAAAAAAATAAATTATAACTTACTACGTTCCAAGAAAGACAGAAAAAAATATATATTTATATTTATATTTATTTACTTTCAGGAAATCAAATGCAAAACTTTTGAAACAAAGTGCCAACAAGCTAAATGAAATATTATATGAAAGGATAGAATCTTGATCAAAATTATTACCCCTGAATGTGATGGTATAGCATGCAGCAGACCAACCTTATTCAGAACAAGTAGCAAAAAACATATATACAAATTATATTTTCTTAAAGGCATTGGAGAGAAAGCAACCAGGCTTGGAGGGAAAAGGATTGCAAAATTACGAAGCAGATAAAAATAGAGAGGTGTGAACTGACAGTCTGCAGCCATCTTTTCCTTGGGGGCATTTGCTTACTCTAAAAGCAAGACAGGAGGCTGAGAATCCAGGCCTCATTTTCACAGAGCCCTCCTGAGAACAGAGAAATCAGAAGAACTAAGCAAACAACAACAACAGCAGCAACAACAAGACAAACAGCTTAAGCATTTATAGGCCATGATACTAGAGTACAGTAATGGAGACAGAACAATACTGATCCAGATATAAAGCTGATATTTCTTCTAATGTGTTTGCCAGAATCTGATGATGCAAAGTGTATAAGGCTAAGAAACTGAAAGAAAAAAGTTGTTCTGATTATTTATTACTTTATTTTATATTTTGTGGGGTTATTCAGAAATTACAATGTTCAGAGTTTAGAAATCAACAGAAGTGGAGCACGAGTGACTACACCAAGCTTTCAATTTGAAGCCCAGGAAAACTTCACCTTAAGTACTTTACCCAAAGACTGAGGCTTTTCAAACTTTAATTCGGTGCTTGCATGGATCAAGGTCATAAGCATGTTCTATTTGCCTAGGAGATCAGAAGCTGAACCTTCTCTGGTTGAAAAATAACATCAGTTGGAGCCTTAATAATTTTTTATACAATATAAAAATTTGACAAAAAATTACAAGGCATTCCAAGATACAAGATCATGTAATTGAAAACAAAGAATATAGACAACAGAAACTATCAAAGATCTTCCAGACATGAGAGTAAGAAGACAAAGACTTTAAAACATTTTTACCATGTTCACAAAAAAAGATGAAAGGTCACTGATGAAATACTGGATAATTTTACCAAAAATTAAAATAATATGAAAAACAGCATTAATTGGGAAATCTGGAAAGGAAAAGCCAAAATACTGAAAATGAAATTTCAATGGATGATTTTTATTAACAAATAGATACAGCAGAAAACATAATTAGTAAATTGTAAGACAGGAAATGTAAAACATCTTAATCTAAAACAGAGAAGAAAAAGATAAGAGCAAGATATGTGTGGGATCTGAACTGTTCAAAATAAATGTAATTAGAATTTTAGAAGAGGAGGATACAGAGACAGATGAAAAACAGCATTTGAGATTATAAAAATTTTTCAAAACTGACAATGAATATCAATTTGAAATACCACAAAGTTTCTACAAACTAAGCAAAGTGAATACAAGGAAAATTATGGTTAGAGATACCAAGGTCAAATGTAAGCTACTAAGATAGATACAATACTTTGAATTCCAAAAATTAGTATCAGTAGCAGCACTGACTTTTAAAAAATAAAATAGAAAATACTTTTTAAATTTACTTAAAAAATAAAGCAGAAAATAAAAGGGTATGTAAAATATGGAAACATGCATTATATATCCTTCAAAGCTATTCTTTAAATATAAATTAATTTTCCAACAGAAAAGAAAAAAATTATCACCAGAAATTATGCATTAAGCAATAATAAAGGAATTTCATTAAGTAAGAGATGATATGAGACGGAAACACAAAAATTCAGGTAAAAATGAAGAGTAATGGAAAGAAAAATATATGATTACATCTAAATGAGTATTTAATAATAATTACTTTGGATGTAAATATATACATGCATGTACATATAAATATATATATGGAGAGAGAGAGAGAATTATACAATATATAATTAGTGCAAAAGTCAAAAGAGAATTAAGCAGCTTAAAGATTCCTAATGTTCCAGCATTATTTGAAAAGTGGTAAAAACAAATAATTTCCACTGGGCTACAATAAATCAAAGATACATAAAACATGTAGGGTAGCCATTAAGAGAAAAATAGAATAAAGAGATGTAACAGAAAAAATAAGCATGATCAAAAATATTTGACTATCCATGTAAAGGACATAAAACATAAAATATGCAAGTAAAATGCAAAAAACTCCCACATTTTATACATATACATATTGTATATAAAATCTTACAATGTGTATGTATATTGCATACATATGCATATTACATTTACATTAAATGTAGTTATATAATTATGTTTAAGCCTATTATACTGCTGTCTGTTTTTTTTTTTAATTTTTACTTTATGATTTATTTTTTCTTTTTTGATGACAGAGTTTCTCTTTTGTTGACCAGGATAGAGTGCCATGGCATGATCTCGGCTCACTGCATCCTTTGCCTCCCAGGTTCAAGCTATTCTCCTGCTTCAGCCTCCCGTGTAGCTGCTTACAGGCATGTGCCACCATGCCCAGCTGACTTTGTATTTTTAGCAGAGATGTGATTTCTCCATGTTGGTCAGGCTGGTCTCAAACTCCCAACCTCAGGTGATCCGCCTCCCTCGGCCTCCCAAAATGCTGGGATTGCAGGTGTGAGCCACCACACTGGCCTACTTTTTGATTTTTATAGGTAAATAGTAAGTGTATGTATTAATGACGTATATGAGATATTTTGATATAGGCATTCAATGTGTAGTAGTAGTAACATCAGAGTAAATGGTGTGTTCATCACCTCAAGCATTTATCATTTATTTGTGTTATGAATATTCCGATTATTCTCTTTTAGTTATTTTTAAATGTACAGTATCATTGACTGTAGTCATTCTGTTGTGCTGTCAAACACTAAACCTTATTCATTCTCTTTAACTGTATTTTTGTACCCATTTATCATCCCTTTGTCCACCTCTGCCACCACATCACTACCCTTTCCAGACTCTGGTAACCATCATTCTACTATCTCTTTGAGTTGTATTTATTTATTTATTTATTTAGACAGGGTCTCTGCTGCACTGCTTTGGGTTGGAGGAGGGGTGACACAAGTACTTCCTTGGCTACCCCAGCTGGTGTCCCACTAGGTTGTTTGTACCCCAAGTTCACTTGCTCCAAGCCTGGGACAGCACCAGTACTTGCCTAGGAGTGGCAGTCTTTGTGGCTTAAACTGCCTTTAAAATTTGTTTAGAACCCTAGAGCACTTTACCCATGGTGATGGGGCTAGCTGGGACTTAGTTTCTAACCATGAGATTCTCCTTAGTCTAAATGTTCCCACTGTGAACACAGGCTGAATTCTGCCCTGTGTTGCTTTCCACTGTGACCGGGCAGTACTGAGTTTCAAAGTTAATTTTCGCAATTACTGCGCTCCCCCTCCCCGAAGCTCACAGATTCTGTTGCTGTGTCAGGCAGCTACTGCTAAAACATGGGGGATGTGTAGGTGATTCAAGGCTGTCTTTACTGTCCTTTTCAGTACCTCTCTCCTTGATATAATGCTAAAACTAAGTACCAGGATTGCTCAACTAAGTTTTGGTTCTTATGAAGGTGCTTTCTTGCATGAATGGTGGTTTAATTTGGTGTTTCTGTGGAAGGGATGATCGCTGGAGGGTTCTGTTTGGCCATCTCGCTCTGTCTCCTTCCTCTCTCTCTCTCTCTTTTTTTTGTTTTTTTTTTTTTCTTTATGGCTTCTTTCTTTCATTCTTTTGCCTTAATCAAGTATTTTAAAATTCTTCTTTATGTTGTATTATCTTCTTGTTTCACATTTAGTATTATTTTATTATTAATTATTTTAGTAATTACAGTAGAACTTAAAATATTTTATGTGTATGTATGTAATGATTTATACACGCACATGCATACATACAATTTAAGGTAGCATAAAAATAATAAAAGAACTTATAATAACGACTAAAATAATCACATACCTGGAGGAAAAATACAGGAAAATATGTTCCGGTGTTCTACACTGGAAACTACGAAAGCTAATTAAGAACAATTAGAGGGACCTAAATAAATGAAGAGACATTCTGTGCTTATGCACTGGAAGACTAAATTTTACAAAGATGTTAATTTTCCCCAAATATGTATATAGTTCTATTATAAACCCTATCACAGATTTTTTTGTTTTTTGCTCTACATTTAAAATGTATCAAGAGTCCAACTTATCGCCACCCCCACTACTAGAATTTCCTAGTTGAGTCTACCATCTTATATTTCTTAGCTGGTCTTACTGCTTCTGTTTTGGTTTTCTTATAGCATATTCTTATCATAGGCCCTACAGTGTTAAAAAATAACAATATGTTTCTACTTGTACAAAACACTCCAATTCTTGCCAAATTATAGGGTAAAAACCGGTGTTCATAGCATCCCGCTTCAGTGCCTCTCTTAATCTCCCCTTCTCGTAACACCTGTGATCTCATCTCCTAGTACCCTCTCCCTGTTTACGTGGTTGCAGCCCAATTTTCCTCCTTCAATAGCTTGAACATCCTTAGCACAGTCCACACCCGGGTCTTTCCATTGCCTTAACCTCTGCCTAGATGGGATTTTTTCCCAGTTAACAATATGTTCGCCTCCTTACTTCCTTCAGGAATTTACTGACTGCAAGTCTTTGAGATAACCACATTTAAAAATGCAACCCATCAACACCAGGATCAGTGCCTGACACAGTGTCTTCAATAATGTACATCCATTTCTGTATTCAGTAAATGATTGGTGGACACATCCAATATACCCATCCTATGGCTTGAAGAATGCCAGTGTAGATAAGATTTAATATTTACTTTAAAGCAGAGGTGTCCAATCTTTTGGCTTCTCTGGGCCACATGGGAAGAGGAAGAATTGTCTTGGGCTACATATAAAATACACTAACACTAGTGACAGCTGATGAGCTAAGAAAAAAAAATCACAAAATAATCTTATAATGTTTTAAGAAAGTTTACAGATTTGTATTGGGCCACATTCAAGTGTACAAATTTGTGTTGAGCCTCATGTGGTGGGGGATATAAACGTAATATAACAACTATCATCTATCTGATTTGCAATTTATGCAACACATTCACGTACATTTTTCATTTGAGCTTCAGTAATAAGCTGAAGTGCACTGTAGAGAAAGCAGATGTTTTACAGATGTAAAATTGAAGAGGTTTAATAATTTGCCAAAATGGAAAAGCTGTGTCTTAAAGCCTGATTTTCTGACTTTGAAACTTTCTTTTTTTAATCATATAAGACTGCATTTTGTTTAGAGTTTGGAGAATTTGACAGAAGAGCAAAATAAAATTTATGCCCACTGTAAATTTAAAATGTTTTGTGCATCGTAGCTGTGGCATGAGAAACAAAATGGAAAACTATGATACCCTGTTCCCTCAGGCCAGTTCACATTCTGTAAAATGGAAATCATGCATACGTAATTCTCTTGGGGGACCTTGAGAAAATTAATGAGGCTATGTTTGTAAAAATTTTTTACATTATATAGAGAAAAGCATTACCTTCAGGAAAGAAACTATCAGTAATCCATATTTTCCTTGTACATAAGCTCAGCATACGGATTCTGACAGGAAATCCATGGCTGTTTAAGTCCAACTTTGAAACTTAATATATTGATTTTAAAAGTATCGGGTTTCATAATTAAAACATTAAAATATTTATTACATTCTTTAATTAAAAAAGGCAAGACCAACTTATCTTCCAATGGCGTGCCAATCTGTAGACCATTCATTCTATGCTTAGGACACTAAAAAAATTAAGGACTTCGAAGTTATTGACTTGATAGCCATTAAATTTTGAAAGAAGAACATAAAAGATTCCAAGGGAAAAAAAAGTAAAATAATACTAAACAAAATAATTAAAAGATAATTATTTTGTATCTAAACTCAGATGCAGAGATTGTCAGATTTGAAAGACTAATATATGAAAAATGGCATCTAATTAATAATAACTATAAAGTGACTATAAAATAACCTTGCCAGCATTTTTAATATAACTTTTTATTATAAAATGGATTTATAAAACATGATAAAGCAGTTATTTATATAAAAAAAGAAAAAGTATATATATATTTTTTGTTTTATTTTGTTTTTTTTTTGTTTTGTTTTGTTTTTGTTTTTTTGTTTTGTTTTGTTTTGAGACGGAGCCTCACTCTGTCGCCCAGGCTGGAGTGCAGTGGAGCGATCTTGGCTCACTGCAATTTCCATCTCCCGGGTTCAAGAGATTCTCATGCCTCAGCCTGTCAAGTAGCTGGGACTACAGATGTGCGCCACCATGCCCAGCTAATATTTTGTATTTTTAATAGAGACAGGGTTTCACCATGTTGGCCAGGCTGGTCTTGAACTCCAGACCTCAGGTGATCTGCCCGCCTCGGCCTCCCAAACTACTGGGGTTACGGGTGTGAGCCACCCTGACTAAAAAAAAAATTTTCTAAACTAAAATGCTAACGTACAACAGAAACATCCATAAGGTGAAGTCATGATTAATAAGGTTTAAAATAATAATAATTAAAGTACAAGCATTGGTTTGTAAGCTTATGAAAATATGCATATAGTAAAATAAAATATTGATTTAGCTACTCATTCAAAATTGATACTTTATATATATAGCCACTAAAGTTTAATTTTGTAAAATCTATGAAAAATTAGAATAATGCAAAATAAAATATTAAGAAAATTTCAGCTTTAACAAATTTTTTATAAACTCAAGTTAGTGTTTCAGGGCATTTCATAATAAATATAAGTTCACTTATCTCTCCTACAGGAATTTTGCTGAATTTTCTGCTTGGGAAATACTGCCCATTATTTTTCATTGTGATTAATTTACTTAAAATAAAGCTTAATTGAATAATATATTCCGAATGCATGGTCCCCAAGTATTTCATATCATTTCATTTTTACAGTAGATAATGATGCAGTACAATTCAAATGAAAAAGATTTCTGATCATATGAAAAAGCAAAGAAGGAAACTGTGGTAAAGAAAAATGTGATGGTTTAGTTGATGTGTCAACTAAGCTAGGCTATAGTACCCAACTATTTAGTCAAAAGCCAGTCCAGATTGTAGTGAAGTCATTTTTTAGGTGTGATTAATATTTAAATCTGTAGACTTTGAATAAAGCAGACGATCCCCTATAATGTAGGTGGGCCTCAACCAGTCAGCTGAAAACATTAAGAAAAAAGACTGAAGTCCCCAAAAGAGTGAGAGATTCTGCTGCTAGACTACCTTTGGACTCAGGCCTACAGCATGAACTCTTGCCAGAATTTTCGGCTTGCCAGACTGCCCTAAAACTTTCAAAATTTATTATTCCCACAATTGCCTGACCCAATACCTAAGAATAAATAGATCTCTATTTTCAGGTTTTTTTTTTTTTTTTTTTTTGAGAAACCTCTAGAGTGTTTTCCATAGTGGATATACCACTTTACATTCCTGCCAACAGTATACAAGCATTGCCATTTCTCCACATCCTCACCAGCATTTGTCAGATTATGTTTTCAATAGTAGCCATTTTAACTGGGATGAGATAATATTTCATTGCAGTGTTGATTTGAATTTTCCTGACAATTAGTGATGTTGAACATTTTTTTCATATACCTGTTGACCATTTGTGTGTCTACTTTGGAGAAATGTCTGTTGGGGTCTTCTGCCCATTTTAAATCAGAATTTTTTTTTTTTTTTTTTGCTATTGAGTTGAGTTCCTTATATATTCTAGCTATTAATCCCTTGTCAGATGAGTAGTTTGAAAATACTTCCTCCCATCCTCTAGGTTAACTCTTCACTTTGTTGGTTGTTTCCTTTGCTATGCTTAAGCTTTTTAGATTGATGTAATCTTATTTGTCTAATTTTCCTTTTGTTGCCTGCACTTTTGAGTTCTTACACAAAAAATCTTGCTCAAACCAATGTTCTGTAGAGTTTCTCAAAAAATTGTCTTCTAGTACTTTCACAGTTTCAGATCTTACATTTAAGTCTTTAATCCATTTTGAGTTGATTTTTATATATGGTGGAATATAGGAATCCAGTTTCATTCTTCTGCATATGGATATTCAATTTTTCCAGAACCACTTATTAGGAAGGCTGTCCTCTTCCCATTGTGCGTTCTTAGTGTCCTTGTCAAAAATACATTGGCCACCAATGTGGGGATTGACTTCTGGGTTCTCTGTCCTGTTCCATTTTTCTGTGTGTTTTTATGCCAGTGCCATGTTGTTGGCGTTGTATTATAGTTTGATGTGAGATAGTGCCTCCACCTTTGTTCTTTTCACTCAGGATTGTGTTAGCAATGGATGAATGGTTAAAGAAAATGTGGTATGTGTGTATACAATGGAATATTATTCAGTTACAAAAATAATAAAATCCTATCATTTGTAGCAACATGAATGAAACTGGAAGTCATTATGTTAGGTCAGATAAGCCAGGCACAGAAAGGCAAATATCACATGTTCTCACTTACATGTGGGAGCTAAAAGTGGGTTTCATAGAGGTAGAGTAGAGTGGTGGTTACCAGAAGTAAGGGGTAGGGGGGCTAAGAAGAGAAGATGGTTAATGGCTACAAAAATTATGTAAGATAGAAGGAATAAGTTCTATTGTTCCACAGTATGGAAGAGAGACTATACGTAACAGTAATTTACTATATATTTCAAAATAACTAGAATAATTTGAATGCTCCTGACACAAAGAAAATATAAATGTTTGAGGTGATGTATATTCCATTTACCCTGATTTTATTATTATACATTTTATTCATGTATAAAAACATCACATGAACCTCAAAAATATGTACAATTATATATCAATAAAAATAAATTAATGAATCTCAATCTCTATGAACATACATATAAATATATACATTCTTTTATGTGCTATATGTATATATGCAATGTGTAATATGTATATATACTATACATTGCATGTATACATATATAACATAGAAAGAAATCAGATACATATATGCATAAATATATGTATATATAGGTGTGTGTGTATATATATGCATAGTTTTTAAAGGCATTTTCTTATGGGTAAGATTTGGTATTACCTCCCAGGAAATGAAGTGATAAATCTTTTCAATGTGGTTTCAGAGACAGATAGTTAGGACCCTAGAATTATTTATGCAAAATGGAAGGTGGTATTTTAAGCAGAAAGGATATGAAACAGATTGTATGACTTGAAGTTATTGTATGAGAACAGCTTTGATTAATTAAATACCTCTTTCTCCTCAAGACTAAAGAGAAACATAAAAGCCTATAGACAGAGTGCTTAAGAAATACTTAGAGTAGATGAAACTATACGTTTTCCAGGCTTCTGCCATGGTATCTTAACATGTCTTTTTGTTCATTCTTGAAGATAACCACTCAGCAATGAGCTTGAGTAATGTTTAGCTTCTATATCTAATCAAATAAAATAATCATTAAGGTCACCAAATGAACTTTACAAGTGAAGAGCTATGGAAAAGAATGATGACCAGATAAGTGAACATTAGAAAATGTGATCAGACTACAGAATGCAGGATTTTGTTTCATCATAAACACAGACATTTGTCAGCACCATTTCTGGCTGAAAACTTTAGGGCAGGTAAGAGAGTGGATGATCTGATATTTAGGGATTATTTAATTTTTCCTTTTAAAAAATCTTTTAAGTTCAGGGGTACATGTACAGGTTTGTTACACAGGTAAACATGTGTTATGGGGGTTTGTTTTACAGATTATTTCATCACCCAGGTGTTAAGCCTAGCACCCATTAGTTATATTTTCATTTCTCATAATTCATATGCTAGTTACTTGCCGGCTTGGTTGCTGGTCTATTTCTCACGTTCCTTTCTTAGCTCTGTATTATAAATTCTCATAATGATTGACTTCTAGTTACATTCAACACATGGTAGGCATTGGTAGGCATGAGTAGGAGGCAAGTCAGGGTATCACTCCACTCTTTTTCTGCCTACAGTGGCATTTCTAGCAGTGCCCTTTCATCCATATTGGTTTTAGCTCCTTATGAAATGCTCTTTGCTATGGCCTAAATATTTTGTGCTCCTTTATCCCTCCCCCCAGTTTATATTTTAAAACCTAACTATCAATGTGATGTACTAGGATGGGGCCTCTGGTAGGTGAATGATTACTGCCCTTATCAAAGATGCTCACAGAATTTCCTTGCCCTTTCCAACATGTGAGGACACAGTGAGAATGTGCCACCTATAAACCAGGAAATGGATTCTCACCAGACACCGAATCTGCAGGTAAATTGATCATGGACTTCCAGCTTCCAGAACTGTGAGAAATAAATTTCTGTTGTCGCAAACCTACCTAGTCTATGGTACTTTGTTATGGCAGCCCAAGTGGACAAAGACACCCCTATTTCATGGTCTCTACTTTTGCCTGCCAAGAGGTGGGCTTTTATATCTGTTAGTCAGTCTTACCTTCCTGCTATGGTAACACCATCATCTCTCATTGATCTTTTGTCCCAGGGATGGTGGTGTCTTCCTGCAGGTGCTAATTTTCGGGGTGCTTTATACTACTCACTTATACTACTCAGTTACTTAACTAATTACCCATCTCATATTTCCTTTGCATAAAAAATTAAATAGATTTCTGTTTTTCTATCTTCATATTGTTCTTAAAGGTAGTCATATAATTCTCTAGTAAGAGAACAGAATTTCTCCTATATGGTAATGAGTTTAGGTATGGACCCATGTGCATGTTAGATTTTCTGATTATTATTCAGTATCACTTCAAGAATTTTCATGATATGTTGCACTTTTGTTGTTAAGTGCAATCAAATGTACTCATATTGTTTTTTATGGAATTTTGTGTTTTGTCACTTTTATAACAAATGCTTCAGCATTACTCACCAAAAAAAAACCCTTTACTATCATTTTAGTTCTGAATTGGGGATTTTAATGTGTCACATTGTTGTTGATGAAGTGCAGTTACAATAGGGACTCTTCTACTTTTGCTATGGATTTTAGCTGTTTTAAAACTAATTGCACCTTTGGTATAACTAGTTGCTTTAGAAATATCTCTAGGCTGAGTGTGAATATCAGTATTAGGAGGGAATTTATGAAGATATTGTATGTCCCAATTAAACAATTAAACAATATTTCACTAGACACTAAGTGAACACAGCACAGGTTCCTTATTGGACTGCCTTTGGGAGCCTTGCCATGGACCCACCTAATAGGTAAGATTGAAAAATAATAACAGCATTCTAATAATTAAGTAACTTGAATTATCTCAAATTATTTTAATGGTTAACTTAGAGGACAAATCTAGAGAGAGGCTTTTTAAAGTAGTGAAATTCTGGGATTTATTTCTCTGATCTATACGTGGTTCACAACTTTACCCATATATCAAACATTAATGTAGTTCACAGTATCCTCAAGGGTGTCAGAAATCTAGCCACTGTGCTGAGCTGGACTTTGAGTGTAACCCAGTTAGACCCTAGGGAGAGAGTGAATATTAAAAGCAGCATGCACTCAAAAGGAAACCCATTGGGAGAACAGCAACATTCTGTTCTGCCTGGATCAGAGCTCAGTGACCCAGATGCAGCAGAGTGACCTAAGAGCTCCCAAAACAATTCTCTAGCTTCCAGAGTGAATGACACCTGGGACTGAAAACTCAGAAATTCAGAGTTTACATGTAAGGGAAATGCTGAAATGATATCAAATTATATTTTTAAAAATCTGTGTATTGAGTGTTCTTACACATATATTTGAAAATTCAAGTAAAAAACAAATTTATATATGGTAAGAAAAGCAAACCTACATATATGAGTATATACAGAAGTATTTTAATGTTTTCATATCAACTCACCTCTGAGTTAATTAATAGTATATTCCCAACAATTCAGATTCAGGCTACTTATTACATATATATATATATATACTCAGATTCTACAATCAAATATACCATATGCCACAATGTTATGAGTTACCTCAACTTCAAAAATCAAAGGAAATGAAATATTCCTCTTTATATATTTCTCCAAATGGTTAGTTCTTCTTTTGGTACTTATTGACTCTATTCAACATTAGAATTCTTCTCAGCAAAGTAGCTGAGAATCTCCAGACTTTTATTATAAAAAGCATTTCAGATATGATATTTCTTTTATAACACAAAAGTAATCAATAAGAGTCAGCTCTTTAGGATGAGAAGATTCACCAAATACCAGAGGGATTTGAAGGAAAGATTTTGTTCCATTCTCACTGCCAGAAGGTCAGATTCAATTTGATGCCACACTTTTGTTTTTGTTGTTGTGGTTATCTTAAAGCTTTCACGTAGTTGTAACTCTGAAGTGGAATGCTAAACAGCAAAGAAATAAGAAAAAAAAAAGTTCCACAAGAGTTCTGAAGATTTTTATGAAGAAAGATTTCTTAGAGGGAAATAAAAAATGAAAAATGAAACTAGGGCAAGGTAGTCTTAAAAGTTTTGGCTTTGAGTTATAAGTACCACAGGAAAAAATAGTTTGTCAATTTAGGTCTAAATTGAACAGGCGATATGCAGGTGGTAAAGCATTTTGTCAACTATCTATGGGTAATGAGGCTTCTCTTGACTTCATAAAAGTTTGAAGACATCTAAGTATATACCAGAAATTCCATACCTAAATTGAAACTAGTACTGGTTATCAGTGATAGTTCAGTAACTAAACCCTAAGGAGAAATCTGCTTGCATTTTAAAAATCAAAGACAATTGTTAAAATAACTTTTGTTTTTTGAAGTATAAAGGCCAAGTGATGCATAACCAGAAAATTTCCTTATTACAGGGGTTTATTTAGTGTTCTATTTACTCCTTAGGAATTATACTTAGTATAGTATGGCAGACCTCAATAACACTGCCCAGACTAGGTGTTTAAAACTATATCTTTGTAACAGCCATATGACATGATTGTCTCTAGGGAAGTAGTTCTCTCTCTCTCTCTTTTTTTTTTTTTTTTATCAATTGCTATAGTTTAGTGCTAATGAAATAATATTACAGTTTCTCACCACATTCTGCAAAAGTCAAGATGTCCTGTTGACTCAAACAGTAACAGTGGTATCTGGATTTATCTTATGTCAGGGTCAGCTTTGTTCCACAAAGCAGCAATGTTCTGAGATCATTCCGTAACCATAGCAAAGTGTAACACAGAGTTACTCTGCTTAATTTGCCTCAAATGAAACAGAATGAAAGTTTAAAATGTCCAGACTGAAAGTTGCTCACTTTCTCTAAAGACTTACTCCATCCTCTGCAGAATAGTTGATAGACTGGGGCCCCCAGAGCCACATTGCCTGAATTTGATTCCTGACCCTGTCAATAGCTGAGTGACGTAGGCAAATTACTTAGCTTCAGTTTCCTCATCGATTAATCTGAAATAATGATACAAGCCACCACATAGGGTTGTTATAAGGATTAAATGTGTTAATATATTCAAACTGGTGGTGTTACTCAGTGAATAACGGCAGCATTATTCATCTTGTCTTTCAAGATAGGAATTTTATTATTTGCCTTGACTTTCAAGACAGCGATCTAGGGTCATTCGATCTCCCTCCCTTTTCTCATCATGCTCAAGTCCTGTCATTTCTATTACTTTAAAATTTATCACATTTTTCTCTTTCACATCTCCCTCATTAACGTTGAACTTGGCTCATTGCAACTGATGTCTTTTTTTCTTTTACATTCCTTACAAAGTATTTATGGAATTTTCAAGCATAAATTTGTTCACTGGTTTCCTGTTGATTGCTGCAGTGGTTGTCAAGTTTTGTGAAAAGAGTTTACATCATTATTACAAAGAAAAACTTTCATGAGAGTCCCATATGTACAAAAATATCAGCACTGAAATTCTGTAGTTGCAGTGGCAAGTGGGGGTTAGGAATCTTTTCATTCACTCTGCAGTTTACCATGTCTGACTTGTAGGCCTTGTCTTTTACCTCTGCACATTCCTATGCTTACTACTATTCTTTGGTCAAATACTTTCATATGTTGACTCGGAGAACTCATAGTTTATATTATTTAAATTACGCTTGTGTTTCTACAATTATCACATTTGCATATTGCTGTACTGTATTGCTATTGTCCTTCTTTAACTGGAGTCTACACGTAAGAAAATGAATTGAGTTTACCTGTCTTGTGTTCCTTAAAACTTCTAGTGTACAATTTTGTGTACTACAGATGCTTAATAGTGTGTGAACAATAGATCAATTATGCTTCATGTCTATTTTCTGTTGTCTCCTCACTTAGGACGAGATCCACCCTGCTCTTGTTTATGCCCCATACTCCCCCTTGTGTTTCTTGGCCATCTAGTGCCTCCCCAGAGTAGTTTTCTACCTGGTCTACCTTTCATTCTTGGAGGATGAGTTTGTAGGAAATACTTCATTCTGACATCAAAAATCTTAGTGCCTGTCATATTAGTTTTCCATTGCTACTATGATAAATTATCACAAACTTAGTGACTTAAAATCACACATATTGACAAATTATTCTAAATTTCTGCAGGTTAAAAGTTCAACATGGGCATCACCGGGCTAAAATCAAGGTATCAGAAAGGCTGCCTTTCTTCGTGGGGGTCTACAGGAGAATCCATTTCTATCTTCTCTACCTCCTAGCAGCCATCTATAATTTTTGGCTCATTGTCCCTTTTCTGCCTCTTGAAAGCCAGCATTGGTGGGTTGAGTCCTCACATCTCATCATGCTCATGTCCTCTTCCACCTTCCTTTTCTGCTGTGAGGGAGTCTTAGGATTACATTATATCCACACAGATAATCCAGGGTAATCTGTCTATCCCAGGCTCTTTAATTTAGTCATATCTACAAAGTCCTGTCTTTTCATGCATGTAACATAATCACAGGTTCCAGGGGTTATTAGGATGTGGATATCTTTTGGAGGCATAATTCTGCCTGTCAGACCTGGGACTATTTATTAGGATGATGTTGATGATAATGCTTTGCAATTGCATAGTATGTGTATAGTTTTCAAATTCCTTTCTTCTCATTTAGTCTAATCTAAATAACATTTGTCAAGGGCATTGGTCACGTCATTTTTCTCGCACTAATTTTACAAACTTTCATTTATATATCTAGTGTCATATAGATAGTCCTAGTTACATATCTGAGTCTCCACTAGATCAGAACTTAAAGGTGTAAATTATATTTTGTTTATTTCTGGACAAACTGTAGCTTGTATTTAGTTTTATTTACTTTGCCAAATCAGTAACTGAAAAAGCTATGTTTTAAAGGGAATTATGTGACTTGTCCAATACAATATTTAAAAATGTTGGAGCCACAATTAGAACTCAAATCTTTTGAACCAAAGTTTGCCTTATGAACCAAAATTCTTTCCAACATACCCCAGTACTAATAATATACTAGCTGATTACATATTTTCATTATACAGTTACATATCTTCTATATAAGGATGATAAAAACTATGTTTACAAACATACTGGAAAATCTGTAGTGCTATAGTTTGCATACCACTGTTATGTAATGTAAATTTTCCAGGGTTGAATTTCCCACAAAGAAATTAGAGTGTTTGAAAATGTAAAATTCTCAATAGAAAAATAATTTGTGGCCGGGTGTGGTGGCTTACACCTGTAATCCCAGCACTTTGGGAGGAGGGTGGATCACTTGAGGCCAAAAGTTTGAGACCAAACTGGGTATCATGGTGAAAACCTGTCTCTAATAAAAATACAAACATTAGCTGGGTCTAGTGGTGCACACCTGTAATCCCAGCTACTCGGGAGGCTGAGGCAGGAGAATCGTTTGAACCTGGGAGGTGGAGGTTGAAGTGAGCGAAGATCATGCCACTGCATTCCAGCCTGGGTGACAAAGGGAGACTCTGAAGAAAGAGAGAGAGAGAGGAAAGAGGAAGGAAGGAAGGAAGGAAGGAAGGAAGGAAGGAAGGAAGGAAGGAAGGAAGAAGAAACATCATCTGTTTGTTTTAGAGTAAATCCAGTTGTTATCAGCATCAAATATACAGAAATATTATTCATTAAGGTATATAAACATGTGATGTAAGTAAATGAGAAATCAAGAAAAGGATTCAGAAGATTTTTTCTCTTTTAATAAGTTGATAATATTAAAAATAATTATTTTCTTGTTGGGGAAATTTGGGCTTTTAAAGAAGAATGTAGATTTAGAAAAACGGGATAGGATGCTTTCAATAATTTTATGAAAGCTGACAAGTAAAAAGCAAGAAACCTTTATATTAAAGATATCCCTTGCATATAATCTTTGTTTGTACATGTTCATTAATTATGGGCTAGAAAAAGCATAATTTGAAGTAGGAAACCTCCGGGGGAAGTTCTAGATTAAAATCCCAACACCTTTGGTATTGGTGATTTGAATGTCACTTGCTGGAACCAGCTAGTGACCTCTGTTCTATCCTGTCTTTGGCTCAATTTTAATCACACAGAACAATCAGACTATAGAGAGGTGTGTGCTTTTTCTGTAGTCAAATAAGACTGGCTTTCATTCTAGGAAGAATTCTCCTTGGAGCTCCGTTTAACCTGTGTTTTTTATCAGGATGCTATGAAGACTTATTAGGACCTAGGATACAACAAATTGAGCATAATCACCTCAGGCTCTATGGCTTATAGAAAAGATATACCTCCTTGTTAGCCTGTTGGGAAGGATAAATGTTTTTGGTGTTTAAAAGAAAGAAAAACTACTAATGTTGCATAATATGCCACGAAGACAAAATGACTAGAATATCTCCAATCTTCTATACCCATGTTCTTTTCCTGAATTTTATTGACTTTTTACTTTCAAGATTATAATTTAAGTTCAATTTATCTTGCTACCTAATTGTTCCAGTACAAAAGAATTAATTCTCAGGGAAGTATGTGTTGAAGTTTCCTGAGTCCCCAAAACCCTTGGGAAATTTTACATCCAATAAGTAAAAATATCCCTTAAAAAATGTTTAACAAATGTCTATAGTTAAGTACAATACTTAAAGCACAGTTACTGTTTTTTTCTTTTTTCTTTTTTCCCTTAGTGGCAGTGATCCAAGATTGACTCAGGATTAATCTTCAGGAGAGTTCTAGAAGACTAGTAGAGGACTCCATCCATGCTAATATGTGGGAAGAGTATTAATAGAAAAAACAGTGAAAAGTCATTGTCTCAATAGAGTTTAGAAAAAAAAAAAACAAGATTTTACAAGCTTCTTTCTTTTTATTTTTCACTTGTGCCTAGAGAGGGCATATAAATCTGCAGTTCTCTGCAGACTAGTTTCAAGAGAAACTTAATATGGAGGGATGCATATCAACCTGAATTTAAGATCAAGAATGCAATTTTTATAAACTCAGTAATGTCATCATTTGTTTGAAACCGAGGTGCTCATTTTCTGTTGCATAGATTTCATTCTGACCTTAATAAGAAAATAGCATATTCTTGTATGTGTGTGTTTTATTCTCTGAAGCTGTATTATTAAAAAAACATAAATCAAAGCTGTTTTGACAGATGAACAACACAATTTTGTAAGAGGATGGAAATTTTAAAAAAGAAAGACTCAACAGCTGATAAAAGATGAGTTGGACTGGGAGGATTGATGTTAGAGCTGAAGGCAGCATTAGAGAGTAGATGCTCATTGGCTTTTTAGCAAGACTGGTGACTCATTCTACATAAATGCAGTTTGTGATATGTAATGAAAAGCTTTCTATCTTCACTGCAAGCAAATTAGCAGGTATTTTGTGGCAGGAATGTTAATGTTATCTTGCATTTGTTTCTGAGCAGCAGCACATTAACAGAGCAGGTTTGAAAAGAATTTCACTTTTGTAACATCAGGTGCCGAAGGTATTAGAACAAGGTCACCTCTGTAAAGTAATGAGGGAAAATTAGGTTATAAACATGCAGTGCCTAAAAATATATTCAGTCTGCTCTGCAGAGTGAATGCAATAGAAGATCGCCCCAAATTGCTAATTTTCTTTTACTCCGAATGACACTCAGACCCCAAGCTGAATTCGAAAAGTTAAATAATAAAGCTAGACAGGGTAGAGGAGGGTTACTGAGGCTTATAATAGACAACTAATTCAAATCAATAGGGTCCAAATATCTGTACACAGATACAAACTGCTTCATAATTTATAAACCAGAAAGCTTGGAATACTTTATGCAACAAGCCTCAGAGGTTCGTATTATCTGCTTGGGAGAAATACTATGGCAGAGAGAGGCAAATAAAAGAAAGGTAAGACATTGCTCACATTGGATGACATTAAAATGTAGGAGAAAGCTGAATGGCTGTCGGGATTGAGAGATGAACTAGAATATAAAATAACAATAAAGTTTTGAAAAGTAAAGTAATAGAATTGTGAATAATTATTTTCCTTTTACCACTAATATAAAGATACAAAATGGGTAATGTGTGTGCAGAAGGTCTACCGGATCTGAATAATCAGTTCTTGGTCCATCTTCTATGATGGATCATTAAGTATCAATGACTGACTTGTGGGATCTGGGTAATCACACCGGTGGCTTTCCCTGGACCAGAAACAGACATGCTGATGTAAGTCTCTAATCTTGCCCTAAATATCATCAGCCCATTTGCCTGACCTCCTCTTTCCTCGGCCATGGTTTCTGCCTCATTATTATTTTCTACACTAAATTAAGCTTGTTGTTATCCACTTCATCCTGTCCAAATATGGTAAAAATATATGTGGTGGTTAAAATGTGAGAAATCAACCCTGATCACCATCTACAAAAATTATTCGAGTTATATAACAACTTAATTACTGGATTAAGCAATTAACTGTAAGTAGAATGGTGAAATAAAAGAATGTTTGGCATAACGGCCAATAAGGTTTGTGTTGAAGTGGAAGTTTATCATAGTAAGGATCGAATTGCAACTGAAAATGCACTGCCACTTACTTATAAAAGCCACTTAGGAAACTATCCACCATGGTCATCGTCGGATTCATATTGGTTGTATTCCAAACTGAAATTAGTGTGCCTAGAGAACTTAGTAGGTAATATGGATTTTTTAATTTTTTAATTTTAATTTTTACTTTTTTTTTTGCCTAACAAAGGATTAAATTATCTCATGCAAACTTTTTACTTTATAGGTGAAAAATCTGACACCTGGAGAGGTAAAATAATTTGCCAAAATTCACAAGGTAATTACTGGTAGAGTCATGAGGGACTAGAACCTAGATTTTTAGATTCTTGTTTTGTTAAAAAACACAACAGAACAAAACAAGAATATGTATTTTATTGACTGGTGCAGCACTTCTCGAACCTGTCTGATTATTGGTATTGATGTCTAGGCACTACTCCAGGTCTATTAAATTCAGAGTATCTGGGGGTAAGTTGCACCATAAATATTTTTCAAACCCTTCTCAAGTGAAGTCATGTAGATCCAGGACATTCGGGCATTAAGATATTTCATTAGAGAATGTTGCAATTCCTTTAGCCTAGGACTAGAGTGCTATTTTACCCAAGGTCATCTTGAGGAGAAACTCATTTTAGGATCAATGAAATGATTAGCATAGAAAGTGCTCTGTGTATGTTTGCAATGCTCCTGACATGTATTCAGTTTACAGTAGGACATGTCTCAAGGAAAGAGCCAGTGTTAAGGTAACATGAGCCTCATTTTTGAAGCTGTCTTTAAAATGAGAGGTCCGGCAAGACAAAACTCAGAAAATAAATCAATGCTTTTCTAAAGTTTATAGAGTAATGTGGGAACTATTTGAGCTCTAGTGATTACAAGATCAGAAGATTAAAAAAAAAAAAACCTAAGGGTGTGCTTTAGGTTCCATTTTCTCTGAAGATATATGGGAGATTTATGAGTGAGTTCAAATTATTTTTGATTTGAAATAACTCCAATCCAGAAAGAACATTAAGATAAAGTAAAAATGGTGGGAAGAACATTGTCAGAGAGAATATGTTATTTATGCACATTCTAAAGTCTAACCATTTACTATTGAGAGAATAAGAAATAGCTAATAAATTAATGCAAAAACTAACAGGAAGCCTAACAACCAAGCAAGTTCTTGCTGTAGTCAAGATGGTGTAAGGGATGAGATTAGACTACAAGGAAGACCAAGGTAGTACTGGAACTCAAAAAAAAAAATTAACCTAATTTGACAAATACTTGAAAAGTTAAATAACAAAACAAGAGATAATTTTCAATCCAATGCTATAATATATGGTCAGTTATAAACTTTTTATATAGTCAAATGAATATGTAGAAAATAAATATTTTCGGGAATTCAGAGGCAAAAGAAGAAAGGCTCCCAAATGACTGTCTTCAAGACAAAATGTAAATAGTTCGACATGGAACATGTGTGCTGTGGGTGAAGAAGGAAAAGGGAACATTAAAGGTTAAAACTGGCTTTTCTTGACAAGCTTTCCCAGATGTACACAATAGAAAAGATGCATGTGGTTGCCTCTCTATTCACTCCAGAAAAATAAATTCACCAATGTTATTTCCAGGCCCCTTCCTGTCTGGTTAAAAACTTCCCTCTAAAAGGGAGCTATGTTACCGCAATTGATCACAAATCTGATCACATTTTAAAGGAGTTTATTAATGAAGAGTCTCAGAACTTTACCTTTGATAGAAGATTTCTAGAGAAGACAAGGGTGAATAAAACAGAATAAAATGTGATAGTGTATTTATAGGCCTGCAACGCTTGGCTCTTTGCTTATTCATTTTAGGCTGGTGTAAAGTAATTACTTTTAATGGCAAAAACTGTGATTACTTTTGCACCAGTCTAATATTTGGTTAGTCAGTCCACAAAAGTGGGCTGAGAACAATAAATACTACTAAGATCTAAACATAGTGACTCTAAAATAAAGGTGAAACTCTTAAGCATTGATATCTCACTGAATAGAGCAATAAAAATTATGATTGAAAATAATATAAACCCAGAGTTAAGTAGATTGCAAGACATACTATTAGCCGTAGGAGAAGAAAAAAATGTTCAGTGCCTCTTAAGCTGGTCCTTCTTCAATGTTCTCGATTAGAGAGAATGTAAGCAAATCATTCAGTTTTTGCATGTTAGTTACATAAGAGGTAACATTAATGTTCCATTGTACCTTATCCTCGATTCTAATCTATTGGCAAGTTATTAATAATTAATATTCAAAGTTTCTTCCTATCTTTGCCACTTTACATCATCTCACCTTTATCTTGTCAAGTTAAACTTAGGTTCATTCCTCTCCTACACTATTTAAGTAGCCACTTGACTAGTCTCCCTATATGTGCTCCTGGCACTACTACAGTCTCTTCTCTAAAATTGACGAGAGTGATCTTTTCGAAAAGCAAATCTGGTCATATCATCACCCTACTTAAATTTCCTGAGAGCATAGGTTCTGCTTTTGCAGAACCGATACTAGCCTATGCTATAGGACCTATAGTATCCCTAGTAGCTAATGTAGTTTCAGGCACAAAATAGATGCCTAATACATATTTTGAATAAATAAATATGAAGTTGGAAGAAATATTTTGATATTCCCTAATATCATTAAACTTTAACCCAACTAAGAGAGCATTTTCTGCCCATTCTAAAGGTCACTGACCACACAAAGACTTCTAGAGTTTAGAAAGCTGACAAAATACCTCTTGCCTATATGCCCCACACGTCCTAAATATATATATTTATATATATATGCAATCTAAATATGTATACAATGATTGTTTTTATGTGTGTATATGTGTATTATATGTATATATATTTAGGATCTATTATATATTATTATATGTAATATTTATATATAATTATTATAATCATAATATTCATATCCCCTTGGACTATGATTTATATACTTATATGTAACTATTTTATATGGATATTTAGGGTATGTAATATATATAATTATATATGAACATAGAATTTTTTTACTACTAATGAGAATTTGTAAATAAGACTATTAGGACAATATTTTCTACATAAATATGTGTGCAAATTCTATCTAAAGTCCACCTAAAGGGAAATAGATGAATATTATGTTACAAAGAATATTACTGATATTGCAGCAAACTTCTAGTAGAACAAGAAAGAAGTTGCCCTATTTGTGATACAGCAGTCGTACCATTTTGGCCATTATTATATACTTCCCCTTTGCCTCCCAAATAGGACTCCAACTCTCTCCAGGGAATCATCCTTCTGCTACTTTAAGGCCTGGCTCACTTTTTTTTTTTCTTTTTTTTCCCCCAAGTTTGGAAATTAGGCAGTGCATTCTCTTGGCCACAGTAATTGTTTGAGGGAGGAGCACCTGAAATAGTCAGAGCTAATGAGTTGTAACCAGATATCTCCTGGGACTATACAACTTGAAGGTCAAAGAAGATAAAGCTGAAGCTGAAGCTGTTGCATTCATCTTGGCACCACTAAAAGAATGCCTATTAAAGAATGGAGGCAACATGAAGAACACAGAGTTAAGTGCTTGAAATAAATCATGTCCTGGTGGCATCATATGAGCACCAAGAGCAAGGCAAGTCTTAACCAGAACTCTTCTGTGTGTGAACTAAGAAAATCCCTTCTGAATATCCTTGTTTGAATTGGTTTTCTGCTCCTGGTAAACAAGAGGGCTGGCTGGGATGAAAGGGTTCATCCCAGGCAACTGGAGTCAGCCTCGAAATCTGATAGATTGACTTAAGGCCTAGGACAGCGTATCTCGGTGAGTTAGGACAGGCTAATGAAGTGTAAACTGCAACCACAGAGATAAAACTAAGCTCTGCCTTGCAGACTGCTGATGGAACCTATCTAGTTTCGCTTATAATAGGTTGCACCTGTTATGGAAAAAAGCCTCATGGCCAAAGAGACTTTCAAAGTGGGCACCTGCCCAAGGTAAAAAAAGTGACAGAAAAATCAAAACTGATGACACATACCACTGCTTTAACAGAAACCATTACTTTCATGACCTTTATTTAGTAAATACTCAAACAAGGGCCTCTGTGCACATTTAACAATTGTGTGAGAAGCAAAGTACAGGTTTTAGAGCAAAAGGCCATTAATCTTTTATGATGCATGTTAGGTAAAAACTCCAACTGCTGTTTTATATTTTTTTAATCCTTTCTTCCCTGTGGAATATTTTTTCTGCTGTGGAAAAAGAAGGGCCAGCTGGGGGCAGTCCATGCTGTGACATGAGGACCAGAGGAAGGCACGAAATGATAGGACAGCTGCTTAGCCAATCTGTCAACTGCCTTTGACAAGCTGAAGACAGCAGTTATGGTACCATATCTTATAATAAGTGCTTATTTATGTGTGAAATCGTGTCTAAAGAAGGCTTCTTGATCAAAGGAATTTGGAACGTGGCTGAGTGAGGAAGAAACCTCAGGCTTGTGAAAGAGTAGACGCCAGAAGTTTGGCTGTTTGCTAATTGTTCTATCCTGGTTTAATGATTTCTTAGATAAGTATGGAATACCTGTGACCTGCTCCTGCCAATGCCTCCTTCAGACTGGTATCTACATGAGCTTTGGAAGCCATGGACCTCATTATGCCACTTCCTGCTCAAAGTATTGGGAATATAATGAAATGATAAGCATTATCACTATCTCATGGATCTCATTCTCAAAATATAAATGATAATAAAAAATAATTTGATCTAAAGCTAAGTGACAAATACAAGAAATGTGATATGAACTCAAGAAATTGGGTGTTTCCGTTGGTGAATTTTTCATGGAAGAGGTTCGATCTAAACTGTGGCATAAAGAAAGAGTATAGATTAAACACCTTGAGAAGAGAAGAAAATGATTTCTCTCTGGATCCCTGTGTAAACAAAGCTCAGGGAAATACAAGTAAAACATTTGTCAAATGGGGAAAGGTAAAGAAAAGAATTTGTGAAATAATTCCTCTTTACCAATTCTGTAACTTATCTTTTGAAAAGAATCACAGAAGTATTTTTCCATTATAAATCAACCTCATACCAATCATTTCTTGTAAGTTAATTACCTGGGGGAAAATATATGGTTTAATTCGCACTTGGACATTTTTGGAATTTTTAAAAAACATAGAGTTAGCTTATCATTTTTGATGATCTTTAAAACTTACCAGGCCCAAAGGAATTCCAATTATTCTATTAAATTACTCTATAATTGAACTAACATCTCCGCTCTTAATAAAACTGTTTCTTATGTCCAAAGCAGTGTGTGAGCTATTGCTGAGTGTCTTAATGGCTCCTATGTTTGCCTGAATACTCTTATACTAGTCTCCAACTAATTACTTTGTAAAGCACTTTGGGATAATTTGGTTGTGAATAGTATTGTATAAAGCAAACACATTTCTTTTCTAAAGCATTGGCTCATGTTAGGAGCTTAAGAACTGCAAGTAATTTCTTGTTTGTTCGTTTGTTTGTTTGTTTTTTACCTAAGCAGTAGCTATTTTATGTTACATATGAATATATTCTGAAGTCCTCTTTTAGAATGACATGTTTTTAGAGACAGGCAAAAAGACCTTCCTAAGGAAGCTAGAGAATTTGGGGGACAATGATTATTAAACAAACAAAAATTCCACCTTGTATAATAAGGGAACCTATTTTTGCTGATATTGTCATGACACAAAATATTTGTTTTAAAGTGTTCTATTAATGAATATGAATGTATTAATCCATTCTGACACTACTATAAAGAACTTCCCTGAGACTGGGTAATTTATAAAGAAAATAAATTTAATTGACTTCATGACTGGGGAGGCCTCAGGAAACTTACAATAATGGTGGAAGAGGAAGCAGGTATCTTCTTCAAAGACGGCAGGAGAGAGAAGAGAGTGTGAAGGAGAAATTGTCAAACACTTATAAAACCATCAGATCTCGTGAGAACTCACAAGAACTCACTATCACAAGAACTCACTATCACAAGAACAGCATGGAAGAAACTGCCCCCATGATCCAATCACCTCCTACTGGGTCCCTCCCTCAACACATGAGGTTATTAGGATTACAATTCAAGATGATATTTGGGTGGGGACACGGCCAAATCGTATCTTTGATGTATACATATTTCTCTTAAAATAATTGTCTTTCAAGAAATAACTAAGATCAGAGCAGAACTGAAGGAGATAGAGACACAAAAAACCCTTCAAAAAATCAATGAATCCAGGAGCTGGATTTTTGAAAAGATTAACAAAATAGGCCACTAGTTAGACTAATAAAGAAGAAAAGAGAGAAGAATCAAGTAGACACAATAAAAAATGATAAAGGGGATATCACCACTGATCCCACAGAATTATAAACTACCATCAGAGAATGCTGTAAGCACCTCTATGCAAATAAACTAGAAAATCTAGGAGAAATGGATAAACTCCTGGACACATACACCGTACCAAGACTAAATCAGGAAGAAATCGAATCCCTGAATAGACCAATAACAAGTTCTGAAATTGAGGCAGTAATTAATAGCCTACCCACCAAAGAAGGCCCAGGACCAGATGGATTTATAGCCGAATTCTACCAGAGGTACAAAGAGGAGATGGTACCATTCCTTCTGAAACTATTCCAAAGAATAGAAAAAGAGAGACCCCTCCCTAACTGATTTTATGAGGCCAGCATCATCCTGATACTAAACCTGGCAGAGACACAATAAAAAAAGAAAATTTCAGGCCAATATCCCTGATGAATATCAATGTGAAAATCTTCAATAAAATACTGGCAAACTGAATCCAGCAGCACATCAAAAAGCCTGTCCACCATGATCAAGTTGGCTTCATCTCTGGGATACAAGGCTGGTTCAACATACGCAAATCAATAAACATAATCTATCACATAAACAGAACCAATGACAGAAACCACATGATTATCTCAATAGATTCAGAAAAGGCCTTCAATAAAATTCAACACCCCTTCATGCTAAAAGCTCTCAATAAACTAGGTATTGATGGAATTTATGTCAAAATAATAAGAGCTATTTATGACTAACCCACAGCCAATATCATACTGAATGGGCAAAAGCTGGAAGCATTCCCTTTGAAAACTAGCACAAGACAAGGATGCCCTCTCTCAACACTCCTATTCAACATAGTATTGGAAGTTCTAGCCAGGGCAATCAGGCAAAAAAAAGAAATAAGGCATATTCAAATAGGAACAGAGGAAGTCAAATTGTTTCTGTTTGCAGATGACATGATTGTGTATTTAGAAAACTCCATCGTCTTAGCCCCAAATCTCCTTAAGTTGATAAGCAACTTCAGCAAAGTCTCAGGATACAAAATCAATGTGCAAAAATCACAAGCATTCCTATTCACCAATAATAGACAAACAGAGAGCCAAATCGTGAGTGAAATTCCATTCACAATTGCTACAAAGAGAGTAAAAAGGAATCCAATTTACAAGGGATGTGAAGGACCTCTTGAAGGAGAACTACAAACCACTGCTCAAGTAAACAAGAGAGGACAAAAACAAATGGGAAAACGTTCCATGCTCATGAATAGGAAGAATCAATATTGTTTAAATGGCCATACTGCCCAAAGTAATTTATAGATTCAGTGATATCCCCATCAAGCTACTATTGACTTTCTTCACAGAATTAGAAAAACTACTTTAAATTTCATATGGAACCAAAAAAAGAGCCCGTATAGCCAAGACAATCCTAAGCAAAAATAACAAAGCTGGAGGCATCATGCTACCTGACTTCAAACTATGCTACAAGGCTACAGTAACCAAAACAGCATGGTACTGTTACCAAAACAGATATATAGACCAGCGGAACAGAACAGAGTCCTCAGAAATAACACCACACATCTACAACCATCTGATCTTTGACAAACCTGACAAAAACAAACAATGGGGAAAGGATTTTCTATTTAATAAATGGTGTTGGGAAAACTGGCAGGTCATATGCAGAAAACTGAACTGGACCCTTTCCTTACACCTTATACAACTGATGCTGGAGAAGATGTAGAGAAATAGGAATGCTTTTAAACTATTGGTGGGAGTTTAAATTAGTTCAACCATGTGGAAGACAGTGTGGTGATTCCTCAAGGATCTAGAACAGAAATACCATTTGACCCAGCAATGTCATTACTGGGTATATTCCCAAAGGATTATAAATCATTCTATTATAAAGAAACATGCACATGTATGTTTATTGCAGCACTATTCACAATAGCAAAGACTTGGAACCAACCCAGATGCCCATCAGTGATAGACTGGATAAAGAAAATGTGGCACATATACACCATGGAATACTATGCAACCATAAAAGAGGATGAGTTCTTGTGCTTTGCAGGGACATGGATGAAGCTGGAAACCATCATTCACAGCAAACTAACACAGGAATAGAAAACCAAACACCCAAACACCACGTGTTCTCACTCATAAGTGGGAGTTGAACAGTGAGAACACATTAACATCATATACTGGGGCTTGTCAGTGGGTGGGAAGCTAGGGGAGGGATAGCATTAGGAGAAATACCTAATGTAGATGACGGGTTGATGGGTGAAGCAAACCACCATGGCACGAGTTTACCTATGTAACAAACCTGCACGTTCTGCGCATGTACCCCAGAACTTATAGTATAATTTAAAAATAATAATAATAAAATACAAAATAAAAAAATTATAATTTTTGTTTTTATCCCTACCCATGGCAGGCTTTTAAAGAAAAAAAAGTGCTTCCATCACAAAATAAAGGTAAGCAAAGTAAATTTTCTGAAAATTATTTAAAAATTAATAACTCTTGAACTGTGTCTCATCCCACATCCAGGTTATCTTCAGCAATCTGTGACATTAAAAAAATATATGGCCATCTCTTATTTGATAATCCTCTTATCCAAGTGCTGGAAATGGGATTTAGAATGTGTGTCTGGAATTGTTTTTTGTGCACATACATAAGAAAACACTTATGTCCTTACAAGTGTATGGCATCTATGGACCTGGTGCTGGTGCCAGGTTGTGATCTGCTTCAATCTTCTTTGCATGGTTGGTATCTCCTGGAGACTGGAAGAAAGCCCTTGCACCACTCTTTCATTACAAGTATTCAGTATTGTGACTTCTATCTCAATTTCCTCTTATAAAAATGATTAACAATTTCCAAGAAACTGGGGCGTAATCTATATCTGTAATCAGAGCATTTGGGGAAATAACTTATGCTCTTAAAATTTACAGATATTCTTAAGTGCATCATGATTTATTGATAAAGTATTAAAAATATTATCCCTCTATAAACAAACTGAAACTTTGAATATAAAGAAAAAAGAGCAGGATGGAAATTGTGCCCTTTAAATGGAATGGCCGTCACTAATGTTGAATGATTAAAATGCATATGCATGCACATGTCTCTCTCATCTAGACAATGGATTTGTGGATTTGCAAATCTGCATGCCCAGTGAGTCCATTTGGAGATGGAATTAATGGTTTTGTCCCTTTGATAAACCACTAACTGCCTTAAATTAAGTTTAATGATCCTTAGTGGGTTATTAGTGAATTGTTCCATGGTGTAATGGTTGAATTAGTGAAATCTCACAACAGTATAGTAGCTGTATCCAAAGGAATCTGGACACTGATGAATCTGTAGGAAAAGAAGTAATTTCTTTATTCTTCCCAATGTGTCTCATTATATTCTTTCTTGCAAAATGCAGTTAAACATTATTGAAAGAATATGGGATATCATGTAATTATCAAATAAGACTACTCCATGTGAATTGTTTCAGTATATGTGCTTACGCAATGCTGATGCATAATTATACAAAATTCTCAAGTGTCTTGTGTATTTAATGTTAAAACCCTTAAGAATAAAAATTTTATTGTTAATTTCCCACCTATGAGTGAGAACATGCGGTGTTTGGTTTTTTGTCCTTGTGATAGCTTGCTGAGAATGATGGTTTCCAGCTTCATCCATGTCCCTACAAAGGGCATGAACTCATCATTTTTTATGAGAACACATGGACACAGGAAGGGGAACATCACACACTGGGGCCTGTTGTGGGGTGGGGGTAGGGGGGAGGGATAGCATTAGGAGATATACCTAATGTTAAATGACGAGTTAATGGTGCACATGTACCCTAAAACTTAAAGTATAATTTAAAAAAGAATAAAAATTTTAATGTAGTTTCATTTTATAAGGTTTTACATTTGTGGAGGTAAGGGAATTCTTTCTCAGTGAGGTTTCTCCTGTAGCAATTTGTATTTGGGTACATTACAAATATATGATAATTAGAATTGAGGGCTTTTTATTGACTTCAAATTGCCTGCAAACCAACTGCTGACCCCAGTCAATAATCTATGTACATGATTTGGGAGAAAACCATCTTCATGATCCTGTGAAGTTATATGCCACCACTAATTGCAGTACGGGGGATTCACTTAGAACAGCTAGGGCTCTCTTTGATTATCTTGATTTGGAGACATAAAATTTCAAGGTATATTTTTATTGCTATACATTGTTATAAATTTGACTATCGACAGATAACAAAACATGACATAAGTTAGAGAGGAGAACCAAAGTCATCGAATTAAAAAAGCAAGTCCAAAAATTCTCTCCTCCATGCACTTTCCAATAGCCTAGAGACTGAACTGCAGTGCTGAGAGGCAAGTTGGGATTTTTAACTCAGTAAGCCAATATGGCAAATGTCCAGAGCATGATCACAAAACAGCTGTTTTCCTCCATAACAGGGTGAATTATAGTGCATAGTGGAGCCAACAAACCTCTTAGCATTTGTGCAAAAGGTTCTTTTGCCAGCCAGGGAGCAAGCATCAACACGCATTGGCTTTGGAAAAGTTGACATCATTTAACTATTTGCCCAAGACAAAAGTCTTACCTATGAAAAGTTTTGTTAAATATTTCCTAAAGGGTCTAAGATAGTGGTGAGGAAGAAGACATCATAAGTGAAAACAGGTGTGGGATTTTCACAAAAAAATGCCTTTACAAAATACCATGACTTTTGAGTTCTTATTTATAATGATAGAAATGCAGTTCTCAAAGATAACATTATTAGTGTCTGAAACTTTTAATATGCAGGTCTATAATCCAGATCTGTGCAACCAAGAAACCATGGGGACCTATCACCATCAAAGTCAGAAAATCTGGAGGTTACATGAAGTTATACTTCATCCCTGAGCAGGAGACTTACTGGCCTTCTATAAAATATGGATAAGAAACAGAGGCCATGCTTATTATGCTTCAGAATTTTTTTAAAATTATAGTCAAATCGAATAAGAGTTTGGTTATTAATTGCAGTGAATTTCAACAAATGAGAAGAAGTGAAGACATTTGAGTATAAAAAATTCTTTCTATAGAAAAATTTGTGAAAAAAGCTAAAAATATAACCTCAAAATGTAGGACACTATAATTTTCCTTTTGGCTAAATCAAGTCTGTGAGCCCCCTGCCTCAGAGGCTGGGGCTTATATTTTTATACTTCCAGTCACAGTAACTAGTGTTACTTAAGGTTACATTCCTAAGTGTATATATTTCTCATAACTCTTTTCAATTTGTGACACTGGCACATAATCCCAAGGCAAATACTCTAATAAAGACAGGATTGATATAATGGCATTTTTCTTAATTATTAACCTTTTTAATCTTAAAACTGTAGTCATCTGGGCCTTCTGTGAAATTTTGCAAAAATATGTATAGCTGATTCCTACCTTGTGGAGACTCTAATTCAGAAATCTGAGGGTAGAATGAAACATCCTTATTTTTCAAAAAGTAAATCTGATGTTCACAGAATTTTGAGAACTACTGCATTAAAGTATTTATGAATTGTAAAGATCACATATTTTCCTTTGAAAACTCAAGCTCCTTAAGAGAAAAGATTGGTTTTGCGCATGAAAGTTTTGACCTCTGGAAGAGCATGCTGCAGCCCCATTGAAGCCAAGCCACACATAGCAAAAAAAAAAAAAAGCACAGTTTGTGCTTATTATATCCCTTATGTACACTTAGCCCAAATATACTTCAAAGTAGTCTCAATGGTTCCATTGAATTTTAGCTCTCCATCATGATCTGAATGTTTGTGTCCTCCAAAATTCATATATTGAAATCCCAACCCCCAATGTGATGGTATTAGAAAGTCAGGTAATTAGGTCGTGAGACTGGAACCGTCATGAATGGGATTACTGCCTTTATAAGAAGAGACATAGATGCTTTCTCTCTCTCTCTCTCTGTCTCTGCTCTGGGTCATGTGAGGATAAGTTGAGAAGAGGGTCATCTACCAACCAGAAAAAGTGGATCTTCCAACTCTTTGATCTTGGACTTTCAGCCACCAGAACTCTGAGGAATAAATGTTTGTTATTTAAGCTCACAGCCTTTGGTATTTTGCTTTTACAGCCTAAACTGACTAAGATGCTCTGCTCATTCATTAATGGTCAACTTGGACCCTTTGGCTCAGTGAACTAACAATTTGCCTATCTTGGGTGCCTACTCTATTTTCCTCTTGGAATCATAATGAGTTGTTTTTCTTTCCTCGTTAGATAACATCTGGAATGGTTTCTAAGTGACTGATTATTTTGTTCCATTTTCTTGGGTGCTTATTAGAATAAAGACAAGGCTTTTCATCTCTTATTCATTATTATAGTCCTACCACCTAGAAAAGTTTAAGTGTAGTGGTATGGCTTACATAATATCCCCCTAAATTTCAGATCCATCTGAACGTCAGAATGTGATCTTATTTGGAATTAGAATCTTAGAGATATAATTAGTAAAGAACCTGAGTATGGAATCATCCTGAACTAAAGGTGGGCTCTAAATTTGAAGACTGAGGGTCTTATGAAAGAGAAAGGGACACAGACACAGAGGAGACAATGTGATGATAGCAGCAGAGATTGGAGCGATGTATCTACAAGCTAAGGTATGCTAGGAGCCATCAGAAGGTGGTAGAAGCAAAGAATGACTCTTTCCTAGAGCCTTCTGAGGCAGCATGTAACTGCTGACCCCTTGATTTTAGACTTCTAGGCTTCAAAGCTATAACAGAACACATTTCTGTTGTGTTAAGCCACCTAGTTCGTGATACTTCATTACAGCTGCTCTAGGAAATGAACACAGTGAGTGCTCAATAGAAATCTGTTGAATGATTGTAAATGGATGAATACATTCTGTATACTTATTCACTGCAATAGTTTACCTTCTTTGTGGGGACAGTTCTGGGAGGAACTTATAATACTTAAACTTTATAATAACTTACAGATATTTGTAACCCAACAGCAGATACTTTAATGGATTTTTAGCAGTAATTTTAAATACAATAGAATACAATATTATATAATTCAATATAATAAAAAATATTACAGGTTATCACACCTTTTAAAGGTAAATATTGTGTGAAAATTATGTCCCAGTTATGTGTGCTTATGTGCTTGTAGATGCACTGTGTTGTAACATAAAATATGTTTTACTTTGGGCTATAATGAAATAAAAATATTTGAAAACGACTGGTCCAGAGATATGTTACTCATATTTAGTGGAGCCAGTATAGTGTCTTTTATATTACTTATGAAAAATATATAATTTTATTCTGTCAGAGCATTGAAAATTTACTGTAGTATCTTCATAAATACCAGGAATACATATTGAGTAAAATTTTATGAAATAATCTTATACATAGAAATAAGCAATCTTAAATAAAACAACTGGAAATAATGAGTTTACAAGGTTGGAGAATACAAGGTCAATGTACAGAGATAGACCATATTTCCCTACTGACAGTTGAGAATTGAAATATTACAAAATACCACTTACAATAACCTCCAAAAGCATTACATCAAGCAAAATATGTCAAGACCTTTTTATTGAATACTAAAAACATTGCTAATAGAAAGTTTAAAATACTTAAAGTGATATATCATGTTCATGAATTGAAATAATATATGTTAAGATGTCAATTTTCTGCTCATTGATCTATAAATTCGATACAATCCTAATCAAAATTTCACAGTCCCTTTGATTGACATTTAGAAGTTAATATTCTAAAATGTATTTAGGAATGCAACACATTTAAAATAGCCAAAACAATTTTGAAAAAGAACAAATTTGGAAGACTATACCTGATTCCATATACTAACTGATTCCTCTCAGTAATCAAAAGAATGTGACTTTGGGGTGAGGGTTTTTATTTTGAATGTGTGTTGATTTATGTAAAATGCTTTTCCTATACCTGTTGAAATGTTCATATTTTTAGCATAAATCTTTTCGTGTAATGATGTTGACTTTTAGAATGTTATACCAACTTTGCATTCATGACATATATTCCGTATGGATTTGCTGTACTATTCTTTTGATAAGAAGGTAGATTGTTAAAACTTTCTTAAGAATTTTCACATCTAAGTTTCTCAGGAATATTGTTTTCTAGTTTTGTTATTTAGCATTTTCTTGTTTGCTTTGTTATCAGTGTAATGAGGACTCATATAATAGGCTGAGAAATGTTTCCTTCTATTTTATGTGTGTATAGTATTGGAATTAATTCTTCCTTAAAAATTAGACATTATGAGAATTTGGAATGTTCTTTATAGGAAAGTTTTAGTCATAAATTTGGTTTAAAAAATGAATATAGGGCTGTAAATGTGTTTTATTTCTTTTGAGATGGTTCTGGCAACTTTTGTCTTTTAAACAATTTTGCCACTAAAGTTGTTTATAATATGTTGTATATATTTTTTAAATATTTGCAAGATCTGTAGTGATACCCTGTTTCAGATGGGTAGATAGTCATTTAAATTCATTAATTAAAAATATTGGCTTCATTGATTTTCTGTGTTGTTATGTTGTGTTGTGTTTCACTGATTTCTCTTGCTTTCATATATATATATATATATATAATACTTTAAGTTCAAGGGTACATGTGCACAATGTACAGGTTTGTTACATAGATATACATATGCCATGATGGTTTGCTGCACCCATCAACTCATCATTTACATCAGGTATTTCTCCTAATGCTATTCCTCCCCCAGCCCTCCACCCCCTCACAGGCCCCGGTGTGTGATTTTCCCCTCCCTGTGTCCATGTGTTCTCATTGTTCAACTCCCACTTATGAGTGAGAACATGCAGTGTTTGGTTTTCTGTCCTTGTGATATTTTGTGAGAATGATAGTTTCCAGCTTCATCCATGTTTTTATTTTTATGATTTATTAATTTGGAAGTATTATCATTGGCTTGAGGTTTTTCTTATTTTTTAATATTAGCATTTAATGATTTGTATTTTAAACCTTGCATTATTTAGAAGTGTGCTGCTTAATATTGACATGCTTTTTAATTCTCTAGAGGTCTTTCTGTTATTGTTAGTTTATTCCATTGCCACAGAACATTTTCTAATTTTATCATTCTTAATGTTATTGACAATTGTTTTATTACTCAGAATTTCATGAATCTTGGTGCTTATTCCATGTATGCTTGAAAATAATGTAAATGGTTCAGTTTTTTGGTGTGTTCTGTAAATGTCAATAAAGTCTAGTTGATTGATGGTGTTGTACTCTTTGTATATTGTTCTACCAATTAATGTGAGAAGTGTGTTTAAATATTCTACAATTGTAGAGTTTTCTATTCTTTCAGTTCTGTCCATTTTAATTCATGTATTTTGAATCATTTTTGTCTTCATACACATTTGAGATCTCTTTGATTTTTTGATGTACAGGCCCCTTTCCTTATCATGAAATATTCTTCTTTGTAATAATATTTTTTCTGAACTCTAGTTTATCTGATGTTAGTAGTGTACCTGCTTACTAAATTCAGTACACTCCCATCACCATGATCTCCTTGAACCCCCCTCTCTCTCCTCGAACCCCCCTCTCTCTCCTCAAGTCAGTGAGAATTCTAGGCTCTTTTTGGGTCCTGCCTCTTTGGTCTGCAGCTTAGAATATGTCTCCAAACAGAAAACCTAGAATATTAGAAAACTTAACTTCTTTAATTTTATTCTTTCAGGAACGGTCATAGTCCTACACGGCCAGAAAATAGTTGTTTACATATTCTGTCACATGTTCCACATGTTCTAGGTATTCACAGTGGGGATAATTCTAGTTCCTGTTACACAGTATGGCCTAAAGCGGAACTCAGGATATACTTTCTTTCATATCAATTTTTCATTATTCTAGAACTTTATTTAAAGGTTATTATTTTCTCACTATATTGTAGTATCCCTTTGTCATAAATCAGACGACTATATACGTTTTGGGCTATTCCTGGAATGACTTTTCTGCTCAATGGTTCAATTTGCTCATCCTTATACCAAAATCATAAGGTCTTACTATGGATTTCTAATGGTTTTTGATATGTAGCAATCCAAGTTCTTAACAGAAATCTTCTTCAGGAATGTCTTGTACATACTGGACTATTTGCATTCCCTGTGAATTTTAAATTCAATTTGTTTTTACAGAAATAACTAACAATTTTTAGTAAACATACATTTAATCTATAGATTATTTGGTATAGAACTTTTAAGATAAGTATTCCAATTTATGAATACAGCCTATCATTCCATTTATTCAGATGTTCCTTACTTTCTCACAATAACGTTCTAGTGTTGAGGTCTGTTGCATCTGTGGCTAGGTATTTGATATTTTTCAGCATATTATTTTAATGTTTTATCTTCTATTTGTTTACTGCTGACATGTAATTATTAAAATAATTTTGCATATTGAATCTGCATCCTGCAATTACAAAATCTACTTATTTGTATATTCTGTTCATGGATTTCTTAGGCAGTTTTATTTATTTCTTTACAGTTCTTGTATTACTTCTACTTTTCTTTGGTCTTACTGAGCTGGCTAGTATCCTCAATACAGTTTCAAATAGAAATGATGACAGCATGTTTCTTTGTTCTCATTCCCAATCTCAGAGAGGATACTGTCAAGATTTCTCCATTAAGTATAATATTTTATTATTTCTCAAATAATCTCGTCTATTTACAAGTGTACAATTTTTATTTTATTCTACAGGCTATCTATAAAACAACATTGGGAACTGAAGATGGTAGTATCTTTCAAGAGAAAGAGTTATTTCCTTTTTCTAGCAGGGCGATGACCTGATCATCTCAATCCATCCAAGGATAAGCTGAGTGGGAGCTGAGTAACAGAGCAGGAATAACTCTACATCTGAATTGCCCTTGTTTTTTTGTGTGTGTCTATTTTGATTGTGAGCTTTGTAAGTCTTTTTCTGCTCAGCTCTGAAATATTGGCACAGCCATAACCTTTAGAGCTTTTCAATCTCCTACCCTACAGGGCTTCATAATTTGGGCAATATTTCGAGGTGAGACTGGTTGTGTGTTTGTGGTTATTGAAATTTTTCATTTTATCACTTCAACCTCTGGTGAAGGCCAGAATTCCTGCTGCTCTCTCTGTCCCCAGCACTGGCCTCTAAGAGGGCCAGCCTTGGGTTCTTAGCCTCCTCTTGCCCCCCAGGGTTGGACCAGACTGACATTTGTGAAGAGGCCGTGCAAACTCAGGGACAATCCAGCATCCCAACCCAGGCTTTCATCTCTTGACTATTTTGTTTCAGGTCCACTTCCTTTAGCAATTATTCCCCCAGTACCCCATATTTAGAATGTCTTTTATGAAGACTTTTAAATGCTCTCAGCCAAACCTTTTTTCCTCTTACCCAGCCTCTGAATTCAGTGTACATCTTCAGAGGATGTCTCTGTGTGGTCTATAGGGATCTCCAGGCTTCCAGTTCTACCACTCAAGGCCCTGGCAACTGTTGAAAGCTTTGCTGGATGTTTCTTTCCCCAGAAGATGCCCTCTACCTAGTGTAGGCATTGATCCACAGTCTGCATTCAGAGTCATCAGATGCCTCCTTCTGCCCATTCTGGGGCAGGGAAAATTTTAAACAGAAACAGAAACAGCAGCAACAAAAGGTTGCTGAGTTATCAGCTCACTTCTGACCAGTTTTTCACTTTCTGGAAATGATTTAGCTCTCATTACTTCACAGCACTCTGATGCCTTTAAAATGTTTTTTTGTTTTGTTTGTCTGTAATTTATACATGCTTTACTGGCTCTTGCCAGCAAGAGCCATTGACCTGCCCAGGCTTACTGAATCCTACCCTACTTTTTATTTCAAATGAATAAGCTTTCCTTTGCAGGTAATGATATGGCAATAATTAAACACAGCACATTGAGAGTGGGACAAATTAACATTATGCCTTTCTAATATGATGTTATATGTAGTATTTTTGCCAAAAATATTTATTTAACCTGAATCTAATTAAGCCTTTTGATATAACTACAAGGAAACAATCAGTGAAATGTGTAACAGGGGACTTTCTACATAACTGGCCTTGAATCTTCACAAAAAAACTGTCATGAGTGAAAATTAGGAAACTACTAAGACACTGAGGATACATTACAAACAAATGTAATGTGTGAAACCTTCAGTCTTGGTTAAAAAATAACTAAAAACCAGAAATTAGTTTACATGCAGTGGAAGTGCATTGAATTTATAGATCAATTCAGGAAGCATGAAAATCATTACAATATTATCATCTTCATCTGAGCACAGTATTCACTATTTTTCTATTTATTTAAATATATCAAGACTTCAAAATTATCTTTACATCTAACATGAATATGTCTTCAGTTTATTTCTAGATGTTTAAATATTTGTCTTACTACTGTAAATGGGAGAGCACTTTCTGGCACATTATTTTACATGAAAAATGTATTATACATAAAAATAGTTAATTTGAAAATGTAATGAATCATTAAATAAATCTCAATATACTTCAATTCAGATTAAAATGCAATATTAGCAGTATATTTAAGCCCTTCTTTTCCAGTTGTCTTTTGTTGCATATCAATCTACTTCAAAACTTAGGGATTTAAAATAACAATATTTTGCTCAGAATCTGCAGTTTGGAAGGGCTTGGAAGGGACATCTTGTCTTTGCTCCACTCAGTGTCAGCTGGTGTGACTTGAGAATTAGGGACTAAACTCAGTTTAGGGTTCATTCACTTGCATGCCTGACTACAGCCTGGGACTTTAGGTGGGTCTACCAGCCAGACCACCTATATGTGCCTTGAAGTGCACAATATGGCTGAGTTTCAAAGGTGAGAATGCCAATCTAATTATTCCTGCCCTAATGTGTTCATTGATTCCTATAACACAATTTACCTATGGTGTTATTGATGAAAATCTAGGTAATTTCCAGTTTTGTTCTCTTATGAATAACACTCCTATGTGTTTTTCATAGTCCTACATAGTTCCTGGGCACATATGCAAGCATTTTTCTAGGGCAAATATCTGTGAATCAAATTGTTGGCTCATTTATACATGCTCAAATGTGCTAAATAACCACAAATTGTTTTACTTAGTGGTGGTGTCAATTTATGTAAATACTAATAGTGTAAGAGTTCATCTTTAGACCCCCTATTAGCCGAGAAATGATAATGTCAGACTTTTAATCTTTGCTAATCTAGTGTATGAGTGGTGGCTCATAGTTTATTCTCTGTTTGCTGATGATTTTGAGTACAGTCTGTGTGTGCATTTTTTTTACATATTTCTTGTATATTGTTGATCTTTTTCTAATTGATATATGGGAATTTAAAAAAATTTCACGTATTAATATTTTTCAGTGTAAATGTGCCAAAAATCTTCTTGTTGTGGGTTTTCTCATCATTTTCTTTACTGTGTTCTTGACATATACGATTAGAGGATTCAAATTTAGTAAAATAAATCACTCTTTGTACTATAGTTTGTGATTTTTGTGCCATTAAAAAAAATTCCCTGCCCCAAATTCTTAAATATGTTCTCACATAATATCTTCTCAAAGTTTAAAAATCTTTCCCCTTACATGTATCACTTTATCTGGTAGAAATATATTTTTTAAAAAATATGATGTCAGGAAAAAAGCAATATTCAGTTTTGTTTATTCCTCACAAATGTTCTTGAAAAGGATCCATCAACTGCACTCTTGGGAGCAGTATTTTTCTGTACAACGACTGGATTAAATTTGTTAGTTTGCATCATTCTAATCACTTATGAATTTACAGATTACTTGGCTGATTGACTAATTGTTAAAATAGTCTTTCTCTGTCTTTCTCTGAAGATGAATTTCTCATTTGCTACTTTTAGTTTTGTCAGTTTTTGCTTTATATATTTGAAGTTATTAGGTACAGCATTGAATTTATTACATCTTTCAAGTGAATGTAATTTTTCATGTAAATTGTACACACTATATAAAGCACTTCTCTGTATATTTAATGTTCTTTCCTCTCCTAACTAATGACTAAATATCACCTCTTCACGGGTTACTCCTTCATCTGTATCCTAAATCCTTACTTTTCCTCTACATACATTTCTGCATGTCCACTTGCTAGATGTTTTTCATCAGTATATTCAAATATAGTCTGCCCCAAATTAAATAATTATGTTTGTTCTTATATCTGCTTTTTTCTTATTTTTTTCTGCTTTATTTAATAGAGTCATTTTGTGCAAGGCATCCATGCTTAAAACATGACTCATTTACTCTCTTTTGTCTTATATTTTCATGTGTAGTTTATTTTTCAAGTATTATTGAATCTACCTATACAGGGTAATCCTTATCAGTCCACAACAGTTGTAAGTCCTCAGTACTCTCTCTTTAATCACTGTAAATCAACCCATTTTCCCCATTTCCATTCAATATTTTTTATACATTAGCATGTAGATCAAACTTCTGGAACAAATATTTAGATTATATAATGTTTCCTTTAAAAATGGCTTAATAACAGTGATTTAAAATATGGAGCTCTGCGGTCCTCTTTGGGACTCAATGGTCCTCTTCTACTGAATGTCTTTTATTTTGAATTCTATTCAGATTCACCATCTCCTCATTTCCACCCTGCTTTTGTCTGCAGCAGAGGCTCAAGTATCATGGACTACATTCACATCCTTCAGTTTCTTGTACATTGTTTATTCTCCCTGCCCTGTCCTTGCAGCCTTGGTCTGGTTGTGTCCCACTGCTGGAAGTTTACAGCTCTTGACAATGTGGTTTTCTTTATGGGATGCTCTCCTTCTAATTTCCAGTAACATCTTCTCCTTACTCTTTCAGATGCAAAGGTTGAACTAGCCCCGGCCCCCTTACTATCTCTGGGGCATTGCACTAATCCTATACGATATTTTTATAGATTATCCCTTTATTAAACTCTCTCGTATTATACTAATTTTGTTGTATCATCTTTTTCCTGACTGAAAATCTATTTCCAAGTCCTGACCCTGCCATTTACTCCTGGGTAAACTTTGCAAATTCATTTAATGTTATTTTTAATAATATTTATGCATTCATATATATTATATCTTTATGTAATAGTTAATGTTATTTTGGTCTTCTAAAATGTAGACTACATAGAAATACCTAGAAAAGTTGTTGTGACATATATAGTGCTCAATATATACTATATTATTATTTATAAAATGAAGTTGAAATTCCTTAGCTTGGTATTAAAGACGTGCTAGAAGAAGAGGAGAGGTAAACATATACTCTCCTTTCTCTATAACAGGCAGAGAATCCTGGGAAACATTCTGGGAAACAACCAGAGCATCCCGAGTAGAATTAAGCCACAGTTGTTCATGATGGAAATCAGCTTAATAAAGGACACTTGCATTTGCGTTTCCTCTTTCGTTGTTTCATTACATTGTCCTCTCACTTCTGTACTCTAGATGACTTTCCCAAACAAACACTTCAGGTTTGTCGTAGTCTATTTTGTGCCACCATAACAAAGTACCACAAATTGGGTAGTTTATAAGGAAAGTAAATTTATTTCACACAGTTCAGGAGGCTGAGAAGTTCAAAATCAAGATCCAGGGGCCTGTATCTGGTGAGGGCCTTCTTGTTGTGTCATCCCATGGCAGAAGGTGGAAGGACAAGAGGGCACGAGAGAGCAACAAGAGCCAGACAAACTCACTTTTATAACAAAACCACTCTCATGATAACTAATCTCACTCCCCTGAAAACAACATGAATCCATCCACGAGGGCCGAGCCTCTCATGAGGTTCCACCTCCCAACACTGTTGCTTTGGAGACTAAATTACCAATGCATGAAATTTGGTGGATACATTCAAACTAGAGCAATATTTAAATCCTTATGTAAGGCTCTGTTTGCAAAGGTATCACAAGCTAAGACAAAATTACTGGGTTTAACTTTTGGATGCTGTGGTTAGAGGATGTTTTGGCTGTTAGGTAAAGTCTAAGCTCCAGTCACCAGCATATACTGAGAATTGCTGAAGCTGATATATTAAACTATTCTTCAAAAAGCATTTACTATTCCTTAAATCTGTATTACCAACACTTTATCAGCATTTATCACCAACTTTTGGTACCAGGATAAAATAACAATTGTGTGTATATATATATATATTTTTTCATGTAATTATATATATATAATTTCATGTATATATATATACATACACTGTATATACACACTATATATACACACACACTACATGTACACTATATATACACTATATATATACTATATATACACACACTATATATGTATATGCTATATACACACACGTATACACACACAAACTATATATATCTCTATACAAATACACACACATATAGTGCTGTATGTGTGTATGTGTATATATAAATATTGTGGTTTATAGTATATATGTATAGTAGTGTATGTACAATGTGTATGTGTATATATACGTAGTGTTATATGTGTGTATGTAGGTGTGTGTATATGGTGTATACATATATGTATACACCATACACACATCACTATATATGTGTTTGTGTATATATGTATATGTATATACACACCACTATATATACATATACACACACATACTACTACACTACACATATATACATATACACTCATACAACACACACACACATGCACACACACATGCACACATATACGTGTGTGTATGTAATGGTATCGATTTGGTAAAACATGCAAAGGTGGTAAAACTATAAACCTCAGTAGGAAACTACACTAATCAAAGGATGGACTATTTTGGTATTGCCTGTTAATGCTTAATTTTGTTGATATAAACATAGGTGTTTCATTTCAAAATATCTCCCTTGTGATGATATAAAACCAGTTTTATATGAGTTAATTCATTATGTGGTACATATTTTTCTTACTGTATGAATTTTTATGCATACTAAAAAGCAGAGTGCCCTAAATCAGAGTAAAAATTCTATAGTAAAATCATTCCACTTCTCAGAATTTTTACCTCATTTTTGCTAGTTTTGACTGCATTGCACCATAATATAAATTTAATTTAGCTTTAAATGTATTACAGACTTATAGCGCAATGTTAACTGGGTGCTCTTACTTTAAGATTCTTTATCCCTGAGCCCAATTAATAGGTTGTGAAGATTGAGCATTTAAAGATATTGTTGAATGTCAGAAAAGCATAAAGCTTGGATATTCTACAGCTCAGTATTTTAAAAGTCTGATGATATAGTCACAGGTGAATGTAACTGAGATACAGCAAGTTAAATTAATGTATCAGGTAGACCTTAAGTACTTACATGCTCCCCTTCTCAAGCCTAATGGTGTAAACCACTGTGGGGTCCTTCATTACAGCAAATCCTTCATTCTATACATACTACATTCCTCATCAAACTATTAACTCACTCTACGAGCAACTAGGCAGTCATTGAGAAGTTGTATTTATTTACTCATTCATAGCTTTTGTAGTGTATCTTTTGTGCTGTTTGTTTGCTGGGTCAATAGCAAATCAGAGTTAAAGCAATAAATAGTCACTCCTACTTGCCTTTGTGGTCTGGTCTAGCCAAATAGGTACAGTCTGATTTCAAATACGTGATTACCTCTGTGTACAGAGAGAGGAAAATATGATCATTGGGAGGAAAATGATTTGATGGTATTTGAAATATTTATTTTGCTAAATAAAAAGGTCTGAAGTAAATGTGGTAAAGGTTAATGCTTAAAATTCAATGTTCACTATATAGGGGCAAAAAATAGGATATAAGTTAATATGATGTAAAAAAATGGACACCAAATACAGAAGCTGATAACACAATGGAAGCTTATTTCTATTTACATAGTATGCAGTGTAGAGGCAGGCAGTTCTGCTCAACAAGATCAAGATGGGGTCTGGCTTTCTTCTGTCTTAATGTTAGCTCTGTCTTTCAAAAGGATGTTTGCCTGACACGTGGTTGAGCTGCTGGTCAGCAGCACATCCCTTTCTGGCCTAGGATAGGGGAGCAAAGAGGCAGAGGAAAGCAAGTAACTTTCTTTTAGGGAAATGACATGGAAGTTGTAGATATCACTTCCATTCACATTCCTTTTGCAAGGACTTAAACATATGTGCACGTGCAGGTACAAGGAGACTGTGAAATACGATCTTTAACTGGGCAGCTGTATGCACTGCTGATGCTCTGAGAACTGGAGTTGGTTTCTATTACAAAATGGAAAAAGGGCAGAAAAAAATCTAGGGGAAATTAGTCACTGCACAATGCATGTTTATTATGCTGTGTTATGTTATTTTGTCATGTTGTGTTACATTATGTTTAAAACTTAAAAACGAAACATTATTTGTTAATCACCTAGGGAGCTGAATAAATTTAGTAAGAATAAATCTTTGCAAACCATGGTTGTAGTTGTTGATTTTCATTACTACAAGTGATAGAAGAGGTGAACAGCCTGGATATAATATATCTGATTTCTGTAAGTCACTAAATAAATTCTACTGTAATATATTTAAAATAATATGGGTGATGGTAGACTGAATGAATTATAGGTTGGCATATTAATAGTTAATTAATCACCATTTCCAAGTATATTGTTGATAGATCATGATGAATCTAGAGGGAAATGTGTGGTGGTATCTCATAGCTTCATCTTGAAGTCTGCAATAAGTGTAAGAGATAATGAAGAGTGGGGAGAGAAAGGAACTAATAGCTATTGAGGGTCTGCTATGTAGGCACTGCTCAACTTTAAACTATTATTAATGACTTCCAGATATTATTATTACAACTTTACAGACAAAAATGAGTACATAACTAGCCTAGGTTATTTTATTGAATTTTGAAAGATGACGTTTGGAAGAATACCCCAAAAATTGGATGAATAATCAGAATTATGAAATGAAATTAGCATATTAAATTAGAGAATTATATAAGGCACTACATTTATATAGAAATACTTGAATTAAAAATTGTTGGCCGGGCGCGGTGGCTCATGCCTGTAATCCCAGCACTTTGGGAGGCCGAGGCGGGCAGATCAGGAGGTCAGGAGATCGAGACCATCCTGGCTAACACAGTGAAACCCCGTCTCTACTAAAAATACAAAAAATTAGCCGGGCGAGGTGGCGGGCGCCTGTAGTCCCAGCTACTCGGGAGGCTGAGGCAGGAGAATGGCGTGAACCCCAGTGGGGGGCGGAGCCTGCGGTGAGCCAAGATCGCGCCACTGCACTCCAGCCTGGGTGACAGCGAGACTCTGTCTCAAAAAAAAAAAAAAAAATTGTTATTGCAAATAGGATTTTCAAAATATTTATTATGTGAACAAAAATGTAATGTTTAAAATCAATTGGTAACAATTTTTGTTAACCATAAGGCCCACTTCCCAACCACAAACCATATTACAAATTTGATCAGTAGAAGCCCCGGTACTATCCAGAGCACGGGTGGTGACATCGCCACAATATTCGGTGTTAATTACATAGCCTTGCCTATTTTGTTCACTTTGGGAATCTGCATATTAATAGACAAATTGACTGCTTGCCATTTGTCTGGAGAAAAGGGTTCTGAATGGAGAGATATCTGGACATGATGTTATATGCGGGATAATGGAGGAACTGGGGCTATTTAATAAATTAGAAAGTTTACTGTTTTAAATTTTTTAAGCATTATCTTGGAAAAGGTAGACTATTCATTCTATGTGACTCTAGATATCAAAATTAAAACCATTTGTTTATAAATAAGTAGATAATGGGTGTATAAGGAAATTCCTTAAACAACTTTAACATTTATAGTTGTTCAGAAGTATAAGGGTACTAATTTCCTGTCAGAAAAAAATTCACACAGAGAATAGATCCCTCTGTGAAGTGTATTTGAATTTACTGAGAGGTGCAGATAGTAGTAATAATGTTCACTTTTGATTTTTATATTCAATGACATATTTCTATCCCACTCCGTGTATATGATGCATCAGCCATTGTTAACTCTTATTATCCATAATATATGTACATATGTAATTAATAGGATATATGATATTCATTAGCCCTTCTAGATAGTTGTCTTTTAGCTAATTTTGCAGAAGAAAAAAATTGAACAAGATTGACTAATGGAAACTCTGCAGTATTTTCCCGACAACATATCAAGACATAAAAGCAGAAATTTTTCTTTTTTAGAAACATTATCCTTAGCAAACAAATGCAGAAACAGAAATTCAAATATGGTATGTTCTTACATATAAGTGGGAGCTAAAAAATGAGAATTCATGAACACAAAGGAAAAACAGACACTGGAGTCTAGTTGAGGGGAGAGGGCAGGAGGAGGGAGAGAAGCAGAAAATATAACTATTGGGTACTGGGCTTAATACCTGGATGATGAAATAATCTGTACAACTACCCCAGTGACACAAGTTTACCTATTTAACAGCCCTTCACATGTGCCCCAGAACCTAAAATAAAAGTTTTTTGGTTTTTTTGTTTGTTTGTTTAAAGAAACATTTGATAGAGGAGGATTTATCAGGCATTTCATTCTATTGGTCTAATCTATGGCACTTGCACATGTGAATCAGGTATTTTTTGTATCAGATATTTTTTTCCTTGCAAAACGACCAAAAGACAATACTAGAACTTATTAGGCAGGTGCCAGGGATTTAAATATCCTGCTTCGAATGCTAATAGCGCCACCCAGCCTATTAAAAAACACTGCTTCACTTTAGGAACTAACTTTTGCTTCAGGAAAAATAATATTGATTAGTTTTGTTTCAATTGTGCATTCTGATTAGCAAGTCCATAGCTCATGCCCAGGTGAAGGTGGGGTGGACTTGGGAACTGTATAAATATCCTTTGGCAATGTCAAAACTGGGCTTCTTCACGTCTAGTGGAAAGTGTCCTTCAGGTGGTTGGAATGCTTTCTTGGGAAACTTTGGGGGAACTTGGAAATTTGTACCAAAACCGGGTAATGTGCTACATAACCTCCTTATTTATTTAATGATCTATTTTTCTTTATACTTCTCCTTAAACAATTATTTCTGATGGTGTCTTTCCATTATCATATCACTGTACCTTTAGATGTCCTGTATCATTTCTAGAATAAAATCCACCAGAATTGATATAAAGACATTTTAAAAGGCAAAGTCTTCTAAATGTATGTAAAATTGTTGCTTGAAAAAACAATTTAGTAAATTCCAGTTGTTTATTCTATTATACCTCGTAGTTCAATGGAATCAAAACCAGGGCAGAGATTCAGGAAAAGTGTGTTCTACCACTGTCATTTTGATCTCTGGGAAATTATTGTGATGTCTCTTTGACTCAGTCATGTTTGACAGTAAAAATAACTAATTATTGTTAAATATTGCTTTATTAAAATTAAAAACATTTTATAATGGAAGAAAAAGCTATACAAAGAGCTTGACTTTATTTTTAAAGACAGACAATTTCAGATTATTTAGTGTAAGTAAACAGATGCTTGGTAGTTTTGCTTTCTCATTTAAAGATGTCAAATGTGTAAACAACTCCCCAGAATTATGCGATCATCCCATAATCATTTCAGATATTGTTATGTAAAAAACTTCTCTCTGATAATACACATAAACGAGTCTAGTAAAACAAGTAAAGAATAACGAATATTAAACCCACTAACCTTAAGCTTTCTCCCCTCACACACAACACACACACACATCTTGTGACACTTCAAAACTCTCATTGAAATTCAGGTTACAATAGTAAACAGCACAGAACAAGCCAATGGAATCCATTCAGAGCACACAAAAAACAAATAAACAAAAACACCAGGCTCCAGCATTGTCAAAACTGTACTGCTGAGTTAAGAAGCCAAGCAAGAAAATCAATTTTCTCTAACACATGAATTAAATGAATAAAAACTCAATATGAAGACAGAGGAAAAATAACCCAGCATTCTTAAGCCAACCTGAAAATGCTTCTATAGAGGGAGGGGGAAACAGTGCTTATGTGCATATTTTTACTTATCTATTCTATAGACATTTATGAAGCAACTACTAGTTACCAAAAAACAGTATTGAGCATTTGAAATACAGAGATATTAATTCACATTTCCTGCTTTTGTTAGGCAGTTTCTATTTTACTACAAGTGCAAGCTGTATTTTGGTACTACTTATGTTTTTATTATAGGCATGATATAAAGTTGGAAATCAAGTTCTTCATAAGTACTGATACTGCTAACACAAACCGTGAGGTGATGGCAAATATTATACTATGAGTTACTCATCATTTTATTCTAGACCATCTTACAGCCAGGGAAATTTGCAATTCCACATCTACAATTTTTTTAAGTCATAATTGTTCTCTGTCAATTGAGAAAAGCATTAAGATTAAGATGACAATGACTGTATCAGGTGACTATTATAAATAGACTCTCAGAAACTAAGGAAAATGTGTTTACTGACATAGATGTAGAGTATTCATAATCTTAAAACTGGCTGAAATGCACCAGGTATACAAATATAGCCAGTCCTCCTACCTATTAGGTAAAATGCATGGTGAAGCCTACATATGCCTGTTTTGGGGCCCACTCATCTACGATGAAAAACTTTTGCAAATGTTGCTTTGGAGTTCTGAATAAAAATTTCTAATCACTGTTTGTGACAAGGTCTTTGTATGTAGAGTTAATTACTGAAAGAGCATGCATATCTCAAATAATAGAAATTATATTTAAAGAAATGTTTGGAAGAGCTAAAAATAAAAGAAAGCAAAATAAAATAGTCTGTAAATTCACCTCAGCTTGCTGAATTCTTTGCAGTTTTATGTTTTTGCTCACACCAAGATCTCTGCTTTCTCCTTTCCATTACTCCAGGAAGCTTTGTTTGATCCTCCCAGGCACAGTTAGATGCCGTTTTCTTGTTCCTGTCTTCTTAGAAGACCTATTTCTCCTCCCTCTCTAGACCATGCACTTCTTAAGAGGCATTGTCTACTGTGAAAGAAGGCATGGCCAGAATATGTATATGCTTAAAATATTTATGGAATTGAATTTGATTAAAAATATATATATCTCTTCATAAAAAATAGTCTAACTAAGAATTACCAGCCATGTTTATTCCTTTTCATGTCATTTTTCAAAGACAAACTACCACTTGTCAAAGTCTAAGACACATAGTGGGAGACTTTAATCTCATGCATTCTAACTACTGTTTCATTAGTTTTAAGGAATATTTGTGCTTTGAGACATGCCATGTGCAATAAATCATGGCTAACCAGAATATTTAAGGAAAATAATTTTAACTATTGGAATCCCTGTTTCCTTATTCCTCCTCCAAATAATACACACAGTGCTTTTGTTTAAAGTCTTGTAGAGACATACTTTGAAATTTTGTCAGTTTTTTCTGTTTAAGTCTGTACAGGATAAGACTCTACAGTGAAGCATTTTCTTGACTATTCCCTGATAGGACTCATGATTTGGATATGAGAGATTGGGCTGAATCACGTTGAACCCAAGACATGACTTCTTCCTTCTATAGGAGGAACAACTGAATTTGTAGTCATTTGCTTGTCTTAACTTTCCCTATTCTCTACATAATTGTGTGCATTAATCTACAGCTTTTAGGTATATTTGTTTCTGTGGCATACAGATTTGTTACTCAAAGTAGTAGACACAACTTGCCTGTCTTTATGTAAGGGATTCAAGGATAGCTTGGTAGCCTTATTTCAGAATTGCTGAGACATCACTTAAAGTTAACAAAGTTTGCTTTCATAGATTGCTTATGTGATTTAAGATGTCGTTCTGCACTAAATTTGTAAATTGTCTTTTCGTAAGCAGAAGAAAAAATATGTGTAGGTCATTTTTGGAGTAAAATGTATTATTTGTCTTCTTTAGAAAGAACACTTTTAAAATCAGCTACCAATGCCTCTTCCGTACCTCTTGCCTTGTTTTTGCTGCCATAGAAAACAGAACCTCTACATAGTTGCTAGCTGAGACTTTCTAAAGTGATATTGACTTCTGTATTTGAAAGCACTTAGTTGAGTCTTTTTTCATGAAAATGCATTTTATTTACAACCACAGCACTGGTGATATGACATCTAAAACTATCTAATAATTCTCGTATGCATATTTTACCTTATTTTTATTTCCAACCAGTAGAAGTCAGATCATCTCATTATACTACTCCCTTACCATCGCTAGTTATTTACTTTAAAGATGTGCAAAAGTACACAAAGGAAAGAAAGGAAAGAATTTCAGTTAATGAAACAACAATATCCTGCAAAAGTCATTTTAAAATGCCAGTAGGGACTCTGAGAACAAATAATTTTTTTTATTTGCACACAACTGATAGCTTAAACATGTAGCTAGATAGAGACTTTCCCATGCAATCCTCACCCTTTTTGAAAGACTGTACTTGTTACTTTGATATGTGGCAACTGGAGAAACTTATCCACGGATAGATAGAAAGTTCTCTCCTACAGTATTTCTTACATGCACAGGTACTAAATGATGCAGTGCCTAACGTTGAAAGATAATAATATAAATTTAGGGCTAAGCAGAGACGTAATTTAAATAAGCAATCAAATTTAGTAATTTTTTAAGGGAACGAGAACCATGCCTCTACCACAAAACTAGTTCATCATGAAAAATGTGGGCTTTTTTTACTCTACTCACATAAACAAATTTTATCATTCATAATAAAATATGCAGAAAATATATGATGAGTGCTGGTTCATTTTGAAAGAGCAATAAATAATCTAACATTGGGCAATAAAAAGTGAGGACAGTGCATCAAGAAGAAGTACTTTCAATGGCGTATTGCAGAAAAAGAATAAACAAACTTATTTTCTAAAGCTACTCCACATGCTGCAGACTAATTTATTATTACATTATTATTTCCCTCTAGAATTGAAATAGTGTGGTTGAATAAGATTTTATACTTATCAGGAGTTCTAAATCCTTAAATTTTCAGTGCTTTGCATTTCCAATTTTTTATATACTAGGAGGAATAAAATGTTCCAAGCTCTCTCCTTATTTTTATTTCTGCTCAGAGATGTTGCAGAAGCTGTCACATGTGCTGAATCTAAAGCAAGTATATGGATAAAGAGATACATGATTCAAGAGTAAAGAACAACATCTCCTGTATGAATGTGTTTTTATTCCTATAACTGACTATATAATCATTCTACAGATGTGTTGGAAACTGCTGAATATTGTGAGTATCTAGCACAACATAATTAAATAAACACATTGTCCTTTGTGTTTCCAGGGAAAGAGTTGTAGAACTGCAGCTTTTGGCTGTTCTCCAGGACTGGTGGGCAACTGTGGCAAGGTATTTTTGTTCCCTGATGATTTAAAACTGTATTTGACAAATGATCTCATACACTAAAACATGACTGAAAAAAAATGGGCCTGTGTGTATTTGTTTATATTAGTTATTCATTAAGCATTGTTACCTTATTCCAATAATGCTTAATGAAATGTCTCATCTGTATAATGAGGTATGTTTGCAGTTGTCATACCATATCTTGCAATATGGCAAAACCACAGTGTAAGGGTGTGTCTACTTCAAAATTACTTATTAGTGTCTGAATGTGCAATAATTGGGACAAAGTAGGAAGTCAGATGAAGAGTTGAATGTGAAACTGTGTTGGAAGCAGAAAGCAGGCTACAAAGTGGGGAAAATTTTGTAGGGAGAGAGCAGATTTAAAATTCCAGGGAAAGTTCAAACAATATGACCAAAAAGTGCTCAGTCTTTAGATAAGAGGAAAGAGAAAACCTTCTAAATAATGGCCAGCTAGCCACATGAATACAGAATTGTTCTCAGTGATTTATGTGAAGACATGCAAAATGCAACATAAATCAAATAAGAATAACCTTGAGTACATGTAAATGGTAAATCTTTCACCCACTCTTTAATCTTCTTACAACCATAGCTGCTTGGCCATTATTTTGAACAGAGTTTTTTAACCTTGGTGATATTGACATTTTAGGCCAGATAATTATTTGTTGTGAGGGGCTGTCCTGTACATTGGGAATGCGAGTAGCACTCCTGCCTAGTTATGACAACAAAAATGTCTGCAGACGTTGCTAGTTGTTTCTAGGGGGCAAGGTCACCTGCAGTTGAGACCACTGATTTAGTCTCTGTCTCAGATACTAAAACGTTGCAGCAATGGACAGGATTAACGTATTGTATGTCAACATTATTTGTTGTAGCATCAAATTATACTTCCTAATAGACTGGTCTTGACCTTCAATCCAAGTTCATGAAAACGAGACTCCAATGTGTGCTGCATTTTTCTAAAAAAGTAAACTTCTGCAGCATCCCATTTGCTTCTGCCTCTATATTGTTAATACAAAAACTATTCCTTCACTCTATTAACAGATTACTCCATGACTCTTGCTGATGTGATTCTCCTTTCCTTTTATTAATATAGTAGCTTCACTTTTCCCCTTGCATTCCATTCAAATAGTTGTCATTTCTATATTCATGATAAATTCAGCTAAGCCGGCTGGTGTACCTAGGATTCAAAGTAAGAAAACAATCCACAGCTATGACCAAGAGTGGAGTTTTATGCTTTCTCCAGTGAGAAAACTGCACAGCGTCACTGTCAAGAACACAGTGAAGGATGAGACTATCCACATCTGGCCTAGTCAAGGCAAGGTCATTCAAGACAGAGATGGCATTAGTTTGCACATGCTCCGTTTTAAAACTAAAATTAAAGTTGAGGCGATTTTTGAATACAATTTATGAATACAATTTATGAATACAAATGTATGAGAAGTAGTTTGCCGTACAATTTCCATGTGATAACTCTCATCCTCTTTATTAGAAAGACTATAGAAGAACAATATATATGTTATCACCATGAGCCCTTAACAATATTTTCATCTGCAGTCATTCCTTCTGTCCATTGACTCTACATCTTCTAGGGGTCAAAGTGGACACCTAAAAGATATGCTACTAATGGTTTAAGAAAAAGTTCTGTTTCACATGTCTTTTAGGATTTATAGCTTTTTGCTTTGTGTAAAGCATTCAGCAGGTCTCAAGTCAACCACTGATACTATTTCTTTCTCCCTCTTCTATTCCTGTCTCTCTCTTCACTTTGCCTTTTACTGATGACCAAGCTTTGTGTTTAATTGAGAAATCAGATTTAATCAGATATATTCTTTTACCTTCCCATTACCCAAACTGCCAACTCACCTGCATCTATAACTGCCTACATTAATTTTCCCTCTGTTATTTTGAAGGAAGTGTCCCTATTCCAATTAAACCGGTAAGGTACGCCCTGAATTCAGCCTCTCAAACATGACCTGTGAGATTACCCATCTCTTTCTTATTTCCCTAGGGAGGTAACAACGGCCTGAACTAAGATATCTGTAGGATCACAAGGAGTATATAGATGAATCATGGGATGGGGCAATATCAATAGGAGTTATCAATTGATCTTATTTGGACAATAAAGGAGGATACAGTGAAGATTATAGCACATTTTTGGAGCAAGTAGAGAGATGTCATTGACTGGACCTGAGGAAACATTAATCTTATGATCATTGATGGATTCACACACACACACACAAATTCCTTCCTCCCTTTTCTAAGTGGGGTGTGGAGAAACAACCATAGCTTACAATGCATTTAGGAGCTTTCTTATGTATCCATGGATTTTCCCGTTACGTTATTTCTGGGAGACTCATTTTATCATTCTTAACTTCGGTAGAGTCTTCTTCATATCCCAGTTAAAACTGTGCTCTGTGTATAAGGATGGTTTATATATACTGCTTGATAATGAAATCTCAGTGTTTTTTCCTCTTATGATGGTAGTGATTCTATCTTCTGGTACTTTGTAAACATAATGACTGTAAATTCCTTGGAGAGCGAAATTTAAAAAAATAAAAAATGAACACATATGGTTGTGATTAAACATCACATATTCCAGTTATTATGAATTCTACTAGATATATGGTCAGATGATATTCTCTCCACCCCACTGAGCTATTTTACCACAATATTAGATTTGTTTTCCATTTTCCTAGGGTTTTTGTTTTTACAGAACTTACTTACCAGTGTACAATTTTTATTTAAGAAATACAGTGTTATCATTGAAATCTACTGAATTTTCTTCTGAGCTCTAAACTCAAGTTTTGAAAGTTGCTAAAATAAAATGTTTTAGATAGATTTTCTAAAATAATTAGAGCTAATTAGACACTTTAATAAAGATTCTAAAATGTGATTAATGCATTTTCTTAATTTCTTTACATTATAATAGTCACATATGCTGTTCTCAATCTGCAACCAAAATATGAAAGTCTGAATAATTGTCTTTGTAAAAATCATAAAGAAAAGTGATATGACTTGAAATTACAACATTATTAAAGAAATAGCATTAGCCTCTAGGCTTGCTTGGAGTAGAGATGGTTTCATCATGGATAATGAAGTTTTCTAGGTCTTGTATCACCTCTTCGCTGGTTCCTCTAGGCTTTTCATTACTCCTCTGACTGTATGTTTAGGAACATTTATACATCTATAAGTTTTAGAAGTATTAATCTTCTAAATTATCCCAGGATTTTAAACTTAATTTTAATTGCTCTTCTTTGAAGAATTTATAACAGCAATGCAAACATCTACATCTTTGTAAAACTAGATTTATTCTTAAGTTTTTGGCTCTCAGTTTGACATAAAAACTTTCTGTAATAAATGCTCTCTAAAACATGAATCCCTTGGGAGTTTTCTTAAGTACAATGAATTATAAACGATAGCCTCAAATTATGCTACAATCCAAAGAAGAGATGGTTTGAACTTTCCGGTGATACAATACACATACTTGGTTACAACCTTATAGGATTCTGCTATAATAATATGTTCAAAGAATAAAGGTATTTTAATAAATACCTTTATTATTTTATTATTAATACCTTTATTATGATATTAATTATACCTTTATTATAAAGGTATTCTAATAAATACCTTTATACCTTTATTATTTATAAAGGTATTTATTAAAATAGGTCACAATTTAATTTTTCTATTTCTTTCATAATTACTAAGAGGCAGTGGTACTTAGTACTGATTGTTATTCCAAGAATGTCTTGCATGCATAAATCAACATAAAAAAGTATCAAAAATATAAATACTATTCACTTTCATCTTCTCAGTAATCATGTTAAAATAACATAAACAATCCTTACAGTTTTCTACTCAAGGATCATCGGGCACACGTTGATCTAAGCAAAACAACATGAGGAGTTAGCATGAAGCAGTGATCTAGCAATTAGAAGATAGCGATTTAATTTTTGCCAATATCACTTGTTCATTTTGTCACATGGGCATTACTCTGTCTCTACCAACCTGGAATTTTTACTTCCACAATTGTCTTGTTTACTAAAATGTGTTCACAGGATCTTCAGAAAATATTAAAATATGATAGCTGGTAATGGTAAACCTTGCATTTTACCTATTGACTACAGAAAGTGCTGTATGATTGAGTAAATGAAAGGTTTTGAAATTGTGAATGAGGCTCTTTTTTGTTTTCTCCTATCACTATTCAGTACATTATTCTTTGTTTAGTGATGGGTTGAACCCAGAGGATAACATACTGCTGTACACATCTACATATTTCCCTGTTGTGTTTACTACTTAAAGCAGTTTATTATTCACCTTTGCAACTTTTCCTAATGTTTTTCAGTGTTTATTGGCAATAGCGAATATAAAGTTAAATATATTGTTACTTCTCCTGTATTGTAAGGTTATTCTAAAGTTGCCTTTCTCTAATAATAACACCCTGGAAAATTGTACATTTTAAATTTCATTTATCTACAGATGTACCTTAATTATTGCATGTTTTATGAGTAGATTTTTTTAATTAATTTATTTATTTATCTATCACATTGCTCCATGGCAGACAAAATTGCATCCTAAATGGACTGCAAAAGTAATGCTTCTTCTCAAAACAAGAACCGAGCCCATACTTGATGAATATAGCTGGCTTTTTCAGAAATAAAATAATTTTAAGGGTAAGTTGCTGGGAAAGCCCTTAAACTTAGCACTTCTCAGAAATTTAGCCCATGTTTTAAAATAAGTGTATTCACATTAGCGTTTGAAAATATTTAAATCTATTAAATTAATGATCTACAGAATTTTTAAAAAAGAAATAGCTCTATTATTTTGCCCTGTTTTATATCAAGCAATTCTTCAGTCTTACTTTACACTATCAGTTTACCAAGACAGCGGTTTCATCTTTTCAACTGATCTCAATTCTTACTTTTTAAAAAAATATCAGCTTTGTATTCATTGATTTTTTTTAACTTTTAGGTTCGGGGTCCATGTAGAGTGTTGTTATATAGGTAAATTGGGTGTTGCAGGGATTTGGTGTACAGATTATTTCATCACCCAGGTAATAAGCACAGTACCCGAGAGGGAGTTTTTCAGTCCTCGACCTCCTCCTACCTTCCACCCACAAGTAGGCTCCAGTGTATATTGTTCTCTTCTTTGTATCCATGTGTACTCAATGTTTAGTTCCCACTTGCAAGGGAGAACATTTGGTATTTAATTTTCTGTCCCTGTATTAATTAGCTTAGGATATTGGCCTCCAGCTCCATCCATGTTGTTGCAAAATACATGATTTTGTTTTTGTTTGTTTGTTTGTTTGTTTGTTTGTTTGTTTCATGGCTGCATAGCATTCCATACTGTATGGAATGCTATTTTATCCAGTCTTCTGTTGATGGGCATCCAGGTTGATTCCATGTTTTCGCTATTGTGAATAGTGCTGTGAGGAACATAGGCGTGCATGTGTCTTTATTATAAAACAATCTGTATTCCTTTGGGTATATATCACAATAATGAGATTGCTGGGTTGAATGGTAGTTGTATTTTAAGTTCTTCAATCACCATACTGCTTTCCACAGAGGCTGAACTAATTTATATTCCCGCCAGCAGTGTATAAAAGTTTCTTTTTTTCTTCTTTTTTGCAGCCTCCCCAGCATCTGTTATTTTACTTTTTTAATGATAGCCATTCTGACCGGCATGACATAGTATCTTTTGTTGTGGTTCTGATTGGAATTTCTGTAATGATTAGTGATGTTGAGCAATTTTTCATATGCTTCTTGGCCATGTGTATGTCTTCTTTTGAAAAGTGTCTGTTCATGTCCTTTGCCCACTTTTTAATGGGATTGTTTGTTTGTTTTTCTTGTCAATTTGTTTAAATTCTTTACAGATGCTGGAATATTAGACCTCTGTCAGATGCGTGGTTTGCAAATATGTCTCCCAGTCTGCTTACTCTGTTTATAGTTTCTTTTGCCGTGTGAAAGCTCTTTAGCTTAATTAGGTCCCATTTGATCAATTCTTAAATTTTTATAGGAATTTATTATTTTCATAACAGCAGGGGAGAGCCATTCTTGACAAAAATGCAACTGTCTGATGTTTATTGGAATAAGCATGTATTTCTGATATGGTGTGTTTCGGTATCTAAGAAAAAGAATCACTCTTCTGTCTCTTTTTCCTTTTTTTGTGTTTTTGCTAACTTTTGACTTTGAAATACAGTATATTTTCTCATTTTAAAATCAGTTTTGGAGTTTATTTACTGACCACTGATACCCATATGCAGAAATAATAGCACGTTATAAGAAAATTCAGCACCTAGTGAAAAAATCAGGAAATCTTCCTGGAATGTCAATACATGGAACTCAAAAATAGTTAGATCCTGTAGAGGCATATTCTCCCATTTCCAAACTGAGAGAGGATTTCATTTTGTATGCATAGAACAAAGTCTATTGCATACATTAAGAGAACTTTATGACAACAGGGAATCTTTGTAGACTTGAAAAATCAATAAAATATTTATAAGAAAATATAGCTACTGAGAACATACAATCCCTGGTTATCATCTCATGTTACGGGTGATAGCTTCAGCTATCTTCAAGTTGCAAAATATAATTTATTACTATAAAATCACCTTTACTACAAAGCTGAGCTCTTTCAAGTTGATACAGGTTATTGCCCTGTAAGGAGGTAATGCCCATCCCCACTCAGAGCTCAAACAGTTAACATTCAGCACTTGGGACCAATTTGGCTGACATGAAAGAACACCTGGCGCAGTAATGGCTCTTTACTGGTGATCTGTATATCACTACACTTAAGTTCTAGAATGCCAGAAGTGCTTCAGATGTGAATTTATTTTGTTACTGGGTTTAATGCACCCACTTGAATTTTTAGATGAGTCACTTTTCTGTCAAATCAATTTGTCTTTTGATTATCAAGCACTTTAAAATAATGCTGATAAATAGGCAATGGATAAAACTGTGTCCTGTTTGATCAGAGGTTTTCTTTCTTCCACTTATGCGGGAACCACTAAGATTGAATAATGTTTCAAATCCATCTTGAAATGAAACAGGTATAGATAAATATGAATTATATAGGCTAGATAGAACAACTGACCTTGGTTTTACATGGCTGGGTTCTCATACCTGTCATGCCTGGACATGCAGAACACTGGTCACAGTTGGTCTTTGCAAAGGATGCCCCTCTGCGCCTAGATCATACATAATGGACACAGTATTTTAGAAATCAATGGCACCCATATGAGATGGAAGGATGGAGTTTGGTTAAACTACCACTGAGTGCACAATTGGTACCACAGCACATGGGGTCACTGGTACAAGTGGATACAAAGCAAGTGAGGAGTTTGATTAAACCAATATTCTTAAATCGCATAAAGTTTTGTAGTCAGCTAACTGAATAAATCATACTCTTGCCTGCTTTGAATTTATGACTTTTCCCCTAATGACATTTAAGAGCTAGAATTCACTTAAGAGTTCCTCTAGTCCAAACTCCTTACACTATAGAAGAAAACTAAATTTCTGATTCATCAAGGGGAGATAGTAAGCTACATAGTATAGTAGTGGGTGTCAAACTATATCTAAAATAAAAGTATAAAAATTTCCTTTGCAGTGATCCCTTTCCAAAATTCTATTTAAGTTCTCTTTACCTTATTAATTTGTTGACAGCCACCTTTCACCTGGTGATTATAAGAAACATCATAGGGAAGTGACCTTACAATTACGGAGTTCTGGTTTTAGTCTCTCTTCAAGTCCATTCTGCTGTAGGGATTCCACAGTTTTGATCTTGGCTTGTTAACCTCATTAGCATTGATTCTCAACACCTGTGCCTGTGGTTAGTCGGGGACCTAAAGTGCACGACTCCTTTGTACCAGGGACCACCACCAAAAACCATTTCTCTCATGACCCAGTGGAATACATGGAAGCCGTGAATCTGGAATCAAGTGTGAATGTTGGACAGGATATTATAAGTATTTTGTACAGTCTATATTTTATGATATTTCATGCAATAGAGGTTTGGACAACAGGCAAAGGAAAAGCAAATGAAGCTATTTTCTTTTATCTCTTTTTTTTGTACTGAAGTTGATGGGGTTTTATTTGCTTTCCTAATGAGATGGTGCTTTACATGTTTTGGAGAACTGCTATCTCTGTGCCCTCTGTGCATGGTTTTAGCCTTGCAAATCTGAATCAGAGGCATGTGTGAGTCCAGAGCAGATGTGTGCAGCTGGGCAAACCTCCTTGCCATTGCTCTTCCTTGGAACGATAATCCACATGCTGAGATTTCAAATGAGTTTAATACACATTTTCTTGGTTAATGGAAAATGGCAGAGTGTAGGAGACTGAAACAGTTCGTGCTTTGCTTGATTAATTAATAAGGGACTCTCTTTTCCCAGCTTCGACTCATTATGCTAATGAAGTGTCATCAATTAAGGCTTTCCCTTGATTATTGAATCTGTCAGGTAGTGCTCAGTGAAAATGTTGCATTCCTTTGCAGTCTGGGTGGAATTGCCATTACAGCTTTTTATGAACTGCTCCTGCCATTAGCTGCTGTTTGTTCTATTTTCTCATTATTGCATCTTTTTCTTGACCTTGAGAGAAGTGACTGTGGAAAGCCTGGAATGAACTGAATAATGTTATATCTGGGAGTACAAGTTGAGAAAATATGTCAACAGAAAGATATACACCATTCTTCATTCAGAAACCACTGGTAATTATTAATGATAGAGTAAAAAATGAATCAAAAGAATGTGTTGAAATTTCTGAAGTAAGTCTTTGGCACTGTCATTAGGTTAGATAAGTAGTTCAGAAATAAATTATCATTAACCATTTATCATCCTGCTCTTCACATTGTATTTTAAGAGGAAGAATTTTTCCTAAGAGAAATATTCTGCAAACAAAAGAGTGCATATTAAAATGTTTTTTTTCTTCAGGTAAAGTTTTCCTTTTTTTAAAAAAAAGGCAGATATTACTTGGATATGAAACCAAGTAAAGGTGACAGAAATGTAAAAATAATAGAACATAACCTAGGAAAGCTTGTGGGTTAGGCTTAGTAAACAAAATTTTTGTATGTCTTAGTAGCCTTTCCTCCCCAGCACTGAAGATGAGGCTTTGAGTATGATCCAGCCAAGCAACAGGAGTCAGCTCCTGTTGCTTAATACACCCATTAGAGGACATCCTACTTTAGGATTAGGGTGGTACTCATTAGTGAGAGACTCTTAAGCCGTTTTAAAAAGTTGTGTGTAGTAGAATACCGGAGTAAGACACTCACAATCACCCATCCCATTCCCATTTTTGTAACTGACATCTTAGGGGAGCAATAATAATGAATTAATTTAATTTTTTTCTTTATCTAAAGAACAAAATAGTTTTATATTTTTATGGTATATCCGTGGCCCTAAAATAATTATGTTAAACTAATGGTGTCATCTGTTTAATTAATCCATCAATGACTTAGTTTCCCTAACTGGAATGAGAATATAATGTTTATTCATGACTACTCTTCTGAATATTTTGGATATAAATCAATGAAAAAGTAAATGGGATACTCTACTACTTTCTTTTAGGGAAAAAAAATTACACTGTTTGGCTTGGTTTAAAGTCCAAAATGAAATTATGTTTTTAGAGAGAGGATGTTACATCCAACTGATTAATTTCAATTATTTCTGGTAAAATAGACTTTAGGGTGTGAATATATATGAAGTTTGCAGATCAATAAATACAGTTATTTTTTAGATGGACAATGATATGTGTTTAATTCATAACCAAGGTTTTTTTTTTTTTTAGAAAAAAGGAAATAGAATGCAATCAGTTTAACAAACATGGCTTGAAAGTCAACATTTTGCCCATTCTCATGCCATCCTTCCTCTAATAAACTTTATTATTGGTAGGAATTGAGCATGAGGAGACGCAGCATTTATAAGTATGTAAATACACCAATGCTGGAGTCAAACAGCCTGAGCGTGAATCTTAACTCTCCCCTTTACTAGTTTTGTGAACATGAACAATTTACTTAACTTTGATATGCTTCATTTTTCTCTATCATAACGAAAGGAGTACCTGCCTCATTCAGTTGTGTGCTAAATGAGTTAATAAATGTAAAGCTTCTAGAAGCATGTTAGTACTGATTAAATGCTATAAAAAACATTTCGGAAATATATTTTACTGACAAATCTTACTAAATTTTAGGATCACATAGATTGGTGTTCAGAATCTCTCTATGGACATCTTTATTATTTTATTTTTCCATTTTTGGATCTTGAGTAATGAGATGATATTTTCAGCCTCAATTTTCTTTCTTTTTTTTTTTTTTTTATTTTTTGAGACAGTCTTGCTCTGTCACTAGGCTGGAGTGCAGTGGTGCGATCTCAGCTCACTGCAATCTCCACCTCCCGGGTTCAAGCGATTACCCAGCCTCAGCCTCCCGAGTAGCTGGGACTACAGGCACGCACAACAACGCCTGGCTAATTTTTTGTATTTTAGTAGAGACAGGGTTTTCACCATGTTGACCAGGATGGTGTTGATCTCCTGACCTGGTGATCAGCCCACCTCGGCCTCCCAAAGTGCTGGGATTACAGGCATAAGCCACTGCGCTCGGCCGTCTCAATTTTCTTATCTGTAAAATAGGCATAATGATAGAAATGATAGAATCTACCATATTTTGTTTTACATGGATTAAGTTCTGATACATAATCAGTATTTAATAAATATAATTATTATCTCCAATTTTTGTTTACACATGGAACGTCATTGCCACATCAAAATAATTTATTTTTCTTAAACAAATTCAGTATATAATAAAATCATTTTCTTGCAGATGCTTCAGCTAGAAACAGGTAATGTCATATACTCTAAGATTTGGTATTAAAAATACATTATTGGGCATATACTTTGCAGTCTAATGTTCTCTTCTCTTGCCACAGCAAAACCCTGAATTATATCAGAAAAGCAAACATAACAACCTTAATAGAAATGGATTATATAGAAACAGAAAAACCCTCCTACTGTTAAAATATATTAGTTTTCTTAAAAGGGAAAGTAATATTTACTTTTGACTGACATAATTATAGCTAAGGCACAGAGTATTATAATTTCAAGTTTTATTGAAACTCAAAAGTTTACTCCATTTTCTACTAGGTTTTTTTTTTTTGCCAAGATAAACATTACTCTTTCAAGCAAAATATAAAAACTTTGAGCCTAATTTTAAAGTCTTCTTCAGTATAGTCATCATCATCATCATCATCATCATCTTCATCATCATCACAACACATACACATGAAGTGATTTGGGTAATACATATTCATTCAAATAACTGAACAAAGAAGCCTTTTTTCTCAATGTATAAAATGCAAATTACGAAATGACTATAAAATAAAAGGCTACTGTTGCTCTGTACTTTGAATTTATTTTACTTTTACTATTCTTTTTCTTTACCTACTTCTGTATTTTCATGACATATTGGTTTTTTATGAATTATGCAACCACTTTTGAGAAATTCAAAAGCAAAGTAGACACTTGCCCACCTGCCCTTTTTACCTGGGCACATAGCTAAGCCTATATTCTCAAATTCCCCTGAAGATTGCTGTAACCATGTGACCAAGTATTCACCAGTGGAATGACAGAGAGGGTAGTATGCACATTTCTGGTCTATTCTATAAAAATCACTCATGAGCACTCCTTCACACTGCTTTTCCTTCCTTCTGCCTTAAATAGAAACCCCCAGAGTGCCTCAAGCTTGATCATTGACCTGAAAGTTCACAGACAGTTACATGAGAATGCTATTGCCTTGAAGTATTATATGTTTAGTTCTATCGTCTATAGCCCAGCTCACCAAAACTAGTAGAAGAAATCTAATATTGAAATGGAGTGCTGACTTAAAACAAATAACATGTGCTGTAACATAAGCAATTTTTACTCTAACAGCAACAACAACAAATTGGAGACTATGTAATACATACAGCAAGTTGCAAAGAGGTACATTTGGGCCATGTTTGGAGGCAGAGCATTTTGGAAAGTCATCCGTAGTTACATGGCAAGCAGACCAAGTGGCCCCTGAACATTTAGCTAAGGGAAAAGTTGAAAAAAGTAAAAATGTTAAGAAATACTGACTATTATTTGCTGCACTGAGCCATGAATTATAAGAAAGAGCTGAGCTTAGACAAGAATTAACAGGTTTTAAACAAAGATTGAAGGGAAAAGAGAAAGCCAGAGATTAAAGCATCATAGGGCTGGAAAACCGAACTGCTCTGAGCCCTGAATAAGGGGAGATAAGGCCAGAAAATGCTCTGAGAACCAAAGGCATATTAAGATAGTATAATCAAAGGGCTTCGGTTTGTGCAAAAATCAGCTTAAGATGTCTTGTCTTCTCATCCAGTCCTATTGTTTCATATGTTCTTAAAGGGAAAAGAGAAAGAGAGGACAAACATATGTGGAGGGAGAGGAAGAGCAAAGAAAGCCAACTTGACAGAGTCAACAATGATATCTAGGAAAAATATTTGGCAGCATTTATTGGAGCATAGAAGTAACTTGAATATGGAATTTATCAGAAATATGTACATTTTTAATGGAGTTGTATACTTCAGCCCATAAAGTTATTAACAATTCAGAAATTTGAGTGATGTGGATATGAAAAATTTAGTATTATTTCACAAATTTCTATAAGTCTGTTGTTATATTAAAAGTTTAAAAAAGCCTCCCATCCCCAATAAAGAGCAAGAATGTGGACATAGGGTGTGTAATAATAGATACTGGAAACTTGAAAGAGTAGAAAGGGATTAAAGGGTAAAAAGGTATTTAATGGGTACAATGTAAATTATTTCCGTGATGGTTACACTAAAAGCCCAAACTTCACCACTAGGAAAGATATCCACCTAACAAAACTGCACTTGCACCTCTAAGATTTATACAAATAAAAAAAATAAAAATTTTAAAAAGAACAAGAATAATAGAACAACAGCAAAAGTGTGTGTGTATGTATGTGACATATAGGAGAGCATGTGTGTGTATGAGAGAGAATGTGGCATAAAGAAAAAGCCTGAGATCACAGGAATTTCACCAACAGGAACATGGCTGTCCAAATCATGAAGTTTCTAAGTAGGGCATTCTCGACGTTACCCACGTCAGATGTGGCCATTGAAAATAATAAGTAAAAAAAAGAGGGACTTTCCAAATGTCAGAGCAAAGGGCGCAAGATATATTGAAGAGAGGAATATGCCCCCAGAGAGCAGGCTCAATTAAAAAACAAAAACAAAACAACCTTTCTCCATGTCCCTGGGAAGTGGCTTTCCAGATGCTTGTTTTGCAGGGTTTGTGCTGCCAAGATCTAGGAACTGAACTGTTCTATATCTCCTTTTCCCCTTTCATGAATGTGAGTTTTCATCTTGCTCTTGCTGTGAAGCTGAGCATGGTGGGAGAGAATCCATAACTTCTCTTTCGATTCATAGGTCGTTAGAACAAGCAGAACAAAGTTTAAACTTAATGTACTTTGAGCTGACTTCTGTAACTGGAGGGTAGCCAGGTTGTCTCACTTGGCTGGGACTAAGTGTTTTCTCAATGGAAAAAGTTACACACATGGATGAAGGGGCCAACTTATGTGATGGCTACTTGCAGTTCTCTCAGGAACAGATTCTTCTTTTTCTTCGACTACATTTTCCAGTTTTCCTTTCAGATAGGTACGTGCATATGACTGTACTCCCTTTTAGCAAATATGGGCCTCCCCTGGCCTTCATCTCCTAAATGTAGTCCTTCGTGGTCATTTCCCCTTCTGACTGACTTAGAGTATGATCCCCAGGGAAATCATGCAAACTGCACACTCACATTAGAGAAGTTGCCCTCAGCCTTGATACTCACAGATTTTGTGAAGTAGATGATCCCTGTATATTTGGAAATTCCCTGTACTACAGAAGCACTGAATATCTTTTCATTGTGTTGATCTACTATATATTTGTCCAGTTGTTTTCCTAGCCTATCCTACACTAATGAGCACAAAGGATAAAATCCAATTGGAATTGTAAGGATCTAAGAAATTTATTAATCTAAATTTGTATAAATCAAATTGGTTTAGGGTTATTTAAGAACCTCAGCTTACCTCCAAAATATTTCCAAATTTATGTAGTAAGTGAAAGATAAAATTAGGCTAAAACACCGTTAGAAATGATAGATGGTCTATATTTCCTAACACTGTACTGATGGCACTTAAAATTATGTTGAATTTATCTTTGTCCTAATGTAAAAAAGGAAAATAAATGGCGAAAAGTCTCCTCAAATCATTCTGTGACTATATCTAGAATGGGTGGACAACACTATTACTACTTGTCACCTTGCTATTATATTCTACGACACTAAAGTGTTAGAAAAATGTCTGTCATCATGTCATTTGAAAATAAAATTTTTACCATTGGTTCTTTATATCTCTGAAGGCAGAATTTTGTTACAGTGATTCTGAATGTATATTAGCAAAATATTTTTGCAAACCTAAAAAAGAAAGAATAAAGAGTTTACTATTCACATTTGCTTCAATAGAAACATTTTTCCTTTATAAACCTCATTATAGAAAATCAAGAATATGGAAATTATGTGAGTGTATCTAAATATTGGATGTTATTCTAATATAGAAATAAAAACATTTAAAGTTAATAGTTTTGTGTCAACAGCACAAACTGCACTTTGAATTTCTGATGTGTTAGCGTTGTTTTTAGTTTCATGGCAACTCTTTACATTTATTTTACATTTGGGTGATCTAAATTGGAGTCTCAGGTGCTGATTTTTTTGTTGTTGTTTTTTAACTCATTTTGTTTTTCTTGATACATCCAGGAAATTGAAAAGTAAAGTAGGAAACATAATGTTCTGATAAAAAAAACAACAGGGCTTCTTGTGCTGAGGTAAGTGCAAGCAGTAATTCTGCATTGCAGTTATTACTACGAAATCAATAAGTATAGAACTAGAAAACGAATGTGTCTCGCTGGAGGTTTAATCAACCAGCAATCTCCGATAGTGCCCTTCTGTGAACATAGTGTTGTTTTTATGAAGAATTTATTAACTTACGCTTTATTTTTGAATCAGGGCATGCAATTGCAATGTCATTATTTAATGGTTAGACAATACTCTGTTGATTTATGTGTGGATCATGTTTTAAAGGCACATTCAGGAACGGGAGGACAAAATGGAGAATGGGCTGAATTCTCTTCAAATAAAATACGTAGTAAGGTTTAAATTTGTGCTCTTACTCTTTTAAACAATGGTAAGATAATAGATTATGTAGTAAAATGCATGTCCTACAGGTTTACAACGTGTTCTTAAGTAATAAAACTAATACATGTTTATTATACAGAGTAAAAAGAAGAAACTAAACTTTACCCATAATTCTATCAGAAAATAGTTACTTTTCTGTGTAACTACTCCCAATCTATCTACCCGTCATCATTATCATCTATCTATCTCTGTCATCTGTCCATTCAGACTCTTTTAGCTTGTTTGCATGTGTACATGTTATATATGTATTTCTTTGTTCTTTTAATTTTTGCCAAATTGCATTATACCATTTATGAAATTTTATTTTCTCCTTTTTGCACTTTACATGTATTTTTAGCATTTTCCATATCATTAAATATTCTTCTAAAATAAAACTTTAGATAGCCACATGGAATTCTTTATTTAGATATACTATTTATTCATTTATTTGTAATCAGACCTTTGTGATTTCCAATTTTGCATCTAATTAACATCTTTTCTGCAAACATCTTAATAACTCTTATTGACAATTCCTGAGCTCAGGTTTTATTATTTTATTATTGTAGGTTTTTAGAGATATAATTTCCTGCTCACAAAGAGGAGGTTCTTTGAAAGGCTTTTGCATTAACTGCCAAACGGTTTTAGAATAGGTATACTAATATATATTCCAACCTACAGTGTGCAGGAGGATCTGCTTACTAGCCAACATTAAGAATTATTTTTATTAAAATATTTGATATTTGACTAAATTGTATTTTATTACTCTTTAAATTTCAACTCAGATAACATTTATTATATATCGTTATTTGGTTAGTTGTCAATTGCATTTCATTTTTACAATGTATATTTTTAATATAAATGATGCAAATCATGATACTTACAAACGGAGGTAACACTAGATATTTTTTCCTTGTTTCTGAATTTAACAGACCTGCCCTTACATTTTAACTATAAAGTGTGGTGTTGAATAAAATCATAACATAGCCTTTAATTGAAGAACAAAGGGAACATAATGTGCTTATTTTTCACGTTATTTTTTCCTTGTAGTTCTGCTTTGCCATGTCACTGCATCATTTGTTTCAAAGGAAAATGGTTCAAAAGAATCATTTATGTAGAATTGAAATTATCTTTTTCTGTAATATACAACCATATGAAGCAAATTGCCATTAGGAATATTTTTCCTCACTAAAAAATAGGTCTTTGGCTTAATATAATAAAAATCATCTAAGTTAGACCTCAATAAACCAGAGTGTGGATTTAATTACTTGTGTACAAGATGGACCATATTAAACATTTAATCATCAGTTTTTAAAGGTCTAGATATGCAAATTGTTGTGAATTTTAAAGCAAGTAATCTTAATCTACCTAAGATAAACTATTTTTAAGAATTTTAAAAATACGATTTACATGCAAATATATTATGTGCTAAGTTCAGCTGTTTCTTGTCTGAGTAACAGGCAGGCTTGACAAAAGAGGGCTACTCAGCAATACTGTTGGCTGCCGGTTTGGTGTTATGCTATTGATTTTACTTCTAGATCAATTATACTTTAAAAAATGAGGTAACATATCCAAGTAAGTATTACTGCCTTTAATATTGTAACTCTGAAAGTTTCTATTCTGATTTTAATGATGCTATCACTATTTAAACCCTATTTAAATATTCTCCTTTGGAAATATTTTAGCGCCCTCTACAATACTCTAAATATCTTAGCTAGTTGCAACTTATTATTCATTTTGCAAACACAAAACCTGTGGAACCAAGTAGTGTATAGGGATATATGCACTATACAGTGTTGATCCAACACTGCTTCACAAAAAGCGCCATGTGAGCAAATGATTTATTAAGCACATTGTCATTGAGCATTCACATACACTTCATTAATTTGAATCAAATATAATCTTTCAAGTTTCTCAGATTTTAAACATAATAAACTTGATTGATCATTTGACATTTTAAAATCAATATTGAATGACCACTATCAATTATTTAAAGTCTTTGTTTCAGGTTTTGACATATAATCACTCTTACGTCTTGAAAATGAGAGAGTATTCCATGACATGCCAAAATTTTTTTCAAATGCATTTAATTATTATTATTATTATTTTTAACTAGCATGTCTTGAGCTTTGAACTTTCCGCTCTGCACTCAAAACATATATGTCACCATCTTAGAAGACACTTTGTTCTTATTCAATTATTTTCCACATCAAAATTATTTCCATACTTAATCAGAATTCAGTTTTTAATTCCATATATTAAATGTCGGACATTTTAAACAATATCTTTGTCCCTGTAAATTTATTCCTTTGTTTGTTGTTGTTGTTGTTAGTTATTCCAATAGCCACCAACCCTATTCAGATTCACATCACTTTACGAGGCTATCACAATAGTCATATATACAGCACCAGATAAGCACTCACTGAATAAAATTCCAATATTATAAAGTGAAATTGAGACTTCTCCCTCTTTGAAAGGCTTTCTTCCTAATCCTACCCCATATCTGCTACTTTTTCATTAAAGAGGCCTCTGTTTTACTCAACTTTCCCTCTTCAGTTAATTATTGCCTATAATAACACGCATTCCATTTTTTGTGTTCATGCAATCTCAAAGAAGACTCTCCATCTCATCTTTCACTTCCCCATGTTTACATCCTATCTTTTCTGTTAAACTTCGGTAAAAAATAAAACTGAGCACCGTTTGAAAAGTGAAATAAAATAGGGTTTAACTCTTGATCTAGTGTATGTGAAACTGTTTTGTTATAACTGAAGAGTTATGTAATTGAGTGGCTTTGGCAGCAATATTAAAAATTTACCAATTTTAAAAATGATGACATTAATTACCAGTTAATTATGATTACCTGCTCAGACATATAAGCAGGATTAAAGATTGAACAAGTGGCCTTAGGAATGCACAGAATGGAAATTCTTGTTATCCAGTAACCCCTTGCCTCTTAGATGGGGTACCCCCTGATATGATTGGGAAGATAAATCCATACTATGAAGACAGGGCAGAGCAGATATTTAAATTGTTGTACCATTATTTTCCTGACCTTGACCCTAATAAAATGGTTGGTACTAACATATATAAAAGATGAAATCCTCAAAAGCCATTGATAATCTTGATAATACTACAGGAGTGAAATCTTCAGTTAGAGAAGGGGTTAAAATTATCTCCCTTAAACACCCATTAAAATATCTGTGTTTTCTAAAACTGTTTCTTAGTCACAGTTGTTTTTTCCTCTTTCATCCTTCACTTCTTTCTTGGGTGATTTTATCCATGTCTAAGAATACATAATCTCTACCTAAGTATTGTTGACTTAAAGCTCATCTCTAGAGCCAGATTTTCTTGACAACTGTATACTCTTTTTTTTAAATCAAACTTTCTACTAGATATCTCCACATGATTGTTCCACAAACAACTTCATGTCAGCACGTCTAAAACTCAGCATCATTTTTCTTTCAAAATGTCTTCTTTTGTCATTGCCTCTGTCCCAGTCTAGATCCTTAGTTTACCATCTGTTATCCATTTCTCACCAGGATTATTACAACAGTTTCTCAACTGGTTGTCCTGTTTCTTGCCCACTAACCAATTTAATGTCTTTACTGAGCTAGGTTTCTGATTCCCACATGAAATTATGCCATTTCTATGCTTTGATTGCTTAAGTAGCCCCTTATCCCAATATGATAAATTATAATTTCATGACACTCTGGAAGACTACCTCAACTAGGAACTTGATACTCTCACCTTACCAAAATACCAAAATATTTGCTCTGCTCTAAACGTTCCAGCTTTCTCACGCCATTTGGCTTCTGCACATACGTTTCTCCATGACTGAAGAACTCCCCAACTCTTGTCTGACTAATAATTTGATAAACATTTGTTAAGTCTCAGTCACGACTCGTCAGTAAAGTCATCTCTCACTCCTCAAGGTACACTTCTGTTTCCCTTCTGCCATGCACCAAATGAATCTGCTACCGTTAAGTTGCACTTTATAGCAATGACTATCTTATACGTTAATTTATTAATTATCTTCCCACTAGAGTATAAGCTCCCTTGAGGTAAAGGAGCATGTTTTGTTATCTTTTGTTTTTATCATTAAGCATAATGTTTAGCCTATGAAAGACTCTAGTGCAATAATATCCAGTCTCTTTTGGGGACCACAGTGGTGTTGGATATTCAGATATATTCAGATCTGTGGTGGACTCCAGTGCACCCATCACAGTTTCAACTTTAGAAATGACCCATTTATCTGCTTTACATGTCGCTCTATAGCAGAATATAATTAAAGGCAAACGTTTTTACATGAAACATATTTGTCCATGAATCCTTCTCTAGTATTTTGTAATTAATTAACTTTAGGCAAGTACCTGAATATTGAGTCTTTAAAATCAGAGTCAACACCTATATATATATACACTGAAGAATTGTGTTGCAATATCTGGAAATATTGGAGAAATTGATGCTTCCAGTAAATCTGAAAAGTCTTCATATTTAGCTGTGAAATTAATTCTTCAAAGCAGAGCTCAGAGAGATCTGAAAATACTATCAGGAAGGTAAAGTGAGTTTGTACAAGGCTCTGCAAAATCCTCACATGTGACAGAACCATGCATCTTACCACTGTGACCTTCCAAAAATAATGTCTTCTGCTGCATTTTCCTTTTGCCCTCAGTAAACACTACAGCTGGTAATGATTCTTCGGCTAGTACTACAAAAATGTGCTCTTGGTACATGACCACGAAGTGAATCGTAGGCTATGCTGGCCAGAGGACCAAGATAATTGCTATTTGCTGGCATAACCTCCCCACTTTCAACCAAATTTGGGAATGTTTACTGGGTTATAGGAGAAACAAATAATTCCCCTAAGTAGAAAGTAAATAAAGAAGAAAATAGGTAGAGTAATATGCCATCAGTGACTTTTTTGTGTGTGTGTGTGATGGAATATTGCTCTGTTGCCCAGGCTGGAGTGCAGTGGTGCCATCTCGGCTCACTGCAACCTCCGCCTCCAGTGTTCAAATAGTATTCCTGCCTCAGCCTCCCAAAGAGCTGGCATTACAGGCATGTGCCACAATGTCCGGCTAATTTTTTGTATTTTTAGTAGAGGTGGGATTTCACCATGCTGGTCAGGCTGGTCTCAAACTCCTGACCTCCAATCATCCTCTCCCCTCGGCCTCCCAAAGTGCTGGGATTGCAGGTGTGAGCAACCGGGCCCAGCCCCCTTTTATTTTCATACATGGTATAAGAAACTTACAGACAAGCATTGCAAGTGTGGAGATCTATGTTGTCTTGCTGCCACCCAAGACTGCCTCTTATGTAAGTTTCCCTTGAATAAATGTTTGACTACCTACCCACTGGAGTGGTCTACCTCTTTATTTGCTCTGAGCATGCCCTGCACTTTGACAAGGCAGTTCTCAGTTTAGCAGGGAATTTTCCCAACAATTGGTGAGCTAGCCAGGAGCCCATCAAAGAAATAGGCCTGGGGAATAGAGAATCTGTGAGGGGAAATCCAGATTGGCTAGCTGCCTCCATGCTGGGACCAGTGACCCATATATTTGATGCCTGTGGACCTTTGCATGAGTACGGAATGCTCTAAAAAGGCCCCAAAGGGTAGTCACCCTATTTGAGGGATAAAAGCAGATCATGGCAGTAAAGAAGTCATTTGCAGTCGGTGGACCCTGTGGTGGGCAGTGCAAGAAACAACAGATATGCAGTTAGCACCAGAAGTGAAGATACGGAACTCATTGGAAAGTAAGACATGTATTTGATGAATTAAGCTATGAGATATAATCTTGTGTTTTGTTAAGGGAAAAACAGTAATTTTTGCCCTAAAGTAGAATGACTTGTTTCAAAATGATAATTTAATATTTTATACTAATTCAAGATGGAATTAATATTAGAAGAAACAAACAACTGTTATCTGTATTAGATGTTTAAGATCATAAAGCTATGAGTTCAACCAAGGGACAAATGTGCATGTGGAAGTGCTGTGTCCATTACTTTTACATATCAAACAGAAATAAAACAAAACCAAAACCTCCAAAATCATGTATTTAATTCACTAGGTTCTTGCTTTCTCAATGACTGCTTAACATGAAACACGTTGTAAAAATACTTAACAGGAAATAACTTGATGATAGCTAATGTTGTTTTGCGTTACAATATGTCTACTTAAAAATAGCTTCCCACATCTCTTTGTTAGCTTATAGCCTTGGAGCTTTGCTAAGTTAAATTAAATAATGGATATTCATCAAATATCTAGATAGTTTCCAAAGAAGATAAAATACTAAAACATTAATTGCCAAGCATAAGTTTAATTTGATATACTTTTGGCATCTTATTTTTATATGGTGTAGAAACAATACTATATTTTTGGGTCTGTTAATTAACATGAAAAATTGAACTTTGTGGAAGCATACATTTCTGGAAGTTACAAAATGATGTTAATCTACAGAATGCAAGTTCACGATTGTTAGGGAATAAAATTCTAATTAACATATGGCAATTAAATCTAGAAATAATAAGGGTGCTTTGTCTTGGGACACAGAGGCCAAGAGATAGAGACACACACAAAAAACACGTGGGAATGAAAGTGTACGTTTAAAGAAATAAAACAGTAAGTAAGAGACAGATGTGAAGCAAGTAGAAACAACCCAAGTAAGACATTGGAAGAAAGAGGTGGGAGTACAGGAGCCAGGTCTGGATTATCAGTGTTGGGGAATCTTAGATAGGCCAGGCTTTTCACTCTAGGTAGGGGCTATGGGAGGCTGGGTGACCAGAGGTACTATGGCTTGTGCTTAAAACCCCTGTGAGGCCAATGAGCTCATATTGGCTGCTGTTGTTGCATCCTTTCCTCTTCTATTCAAATATCAGGTTAAGGATGGGTTCCGAGCCTCACACTCACCAAAGACCAGTCTGCAGGATAAGTGGCAATGCCTACCCGTTGCCCCAGGAGGTTTCCCAGGGCATGCAACAGGGTCCTCAACACTATGCTTCACTGATCAAGTCAAATCAAGTAGTGCTGGAGGTGGAAAAAGCAAAATAAAACCAGAAAGACACAGCTCTGCAATCTGCTGTGGAATAGTCGCCCATGACTTGACTCTGTTTTCTCCCCTCCCCCACCTCCAGCATTGCAGGGTCACATTACATCGATGATATCATGTTAACCTCTGAAAATCTTTTTTTTCTCCTACAGACCACTCTGACCTCAATGTCTCGCTGGGTGGACAAAATGTTGCCACAAGCTATTAGGCTTATAGATGAAAACCCAGTGGGCCCTATTGCTCCATATGACAGGATAGATGAGCCGTCACAAAATGGCAAACATAGTATGGCAAACAAAGAAAGACATATTCTTGGCTCAGTCAGCCTCTACTAATTGCATTATAGCAATGCATACCTCTTGGGACATCCAGCCAGGAGACAACCTCTTGTAGTTGAGACTGACTAGCACAGGAATACCCTGTCAGGCTGGATAGGATACTTTGTCTCACAGTAGAAAAAGGACTTCACCTTACTGACCTGGACTCCCGTCACACTGCTAGATTCTGAGCCTGAGGTAAGGAGACACTAATGCAAGGCCACTTGCATTTTGCATAAGGGAGAAGTGATCAGGCTCCTGATCTGGCATATAACAGTCCAGGAAGAGTAATCATGTAGGAGACACTCCTACATCTCCCAGCAGGCAAGTATGATATGCTTCTCCTGGGAAGCCTTCCCAGGCAGCTGCTGTTTTGACCACTTGGGACAAATCTTCCATCATAATCATTGTTGGAGGAGACGATCTACCTTTACAAGTGCCTGCTGGAGTTTTACCTTTCCATCTCTAGCTTCCTCTTGTTGTATCACTTGGCATCAAAGATAAATGATCCCACCCATTATAGGAACAGTTATTGTCACATTAGTTTAGAGATTGGGGAAATTGGTGGGAACATTTGTTAATATGCTTACTTCTTTTGCTTTGCATTTTCTCCTGCGTGTGTCTCTATTGTTACTGTAGACTCATCATGCAATGTGGCATATCAAGTTTGTGAATAATGCATCCACCCTCCCTATAAAACCCCTCAGGGAAGCCAGGTACTCTCATGGAAGGAGGGGCTTGTAAGAATATAAGGCCAGTCAGGAGGGGTGGAGTGTTTTGCAAATGTATTCTGGGGCTGGGCGCGGTGGCTCACGCTTGTAATCCCAGCACTTTGGGAGGCCGAGGCGGGCGGATCACGAGGTCAAGAGATCGAGACCACGGTGAAACCCTGTCTCTACTAAAAATACAAAAAAAAATTAGCCGGGCGTGGTGGCAGGCGCCTGTAGTCCCAGCTACTGGGAGAGGCTGAGGCAGGAGAATGGCGTGAACCTGGGAGGCGGAGCTTGCAGTGAGCCGAGATTGCGCCACTGCACTCCAGCCTGGGTGACAGAGCGAGACTCCGTCTCAAAAAAAAAAAAAGAAAATGTATTCTGGGTACATGACCACAAAGTGAGTTGTAGGATGCAGTCATCAGAAGACCAAATAACTGCTACTTCCCAGAACATCCCTTCCCTTACCCTCCATTCCCCACTTAGGAATGTTGACCAGATTGTGGGAAACCCAAATAATCCCTTTAAGTAGAAACTACATAGATTAAGAAAGTAACCCTATGACTTATGATCATCAGTGACTTTTTTTTAAAATTTTGTCCCTTTCTCTTTTCTTTTCACAGTATAAAAGATTAGACAGGTATGCATTGCAAGCACACAGATTTACCTAGTCATCACCCAATCTCACCTCGTAAGTAAGTTTCCAGCTAAATAAATCTTTGACTACTTAACAATCTGAAGTGGTCTGCTTCTTTCTTTGTTCTGAGCTTGTACTCCGCCTACTGAGGGCGATTCTGCGTTCCGGGAGGGAGTTTTCTCAGCAGTTGGCTAAGTGACCCAAATCCAGATTTTCATTTTTATAGAGTCTAAGTCATTAAGAGTCCTTTCTGGGCCATTAGCACTCTTACTTGTGTTAGTTATTACAGTTTTACATTAAATTTACCACATGACATCAGAGAATGAAAACACTCCCTGGAGAATCTCATGGGCTCCAGACACATTCCTTCCTGCCTGTATTATATAGTTGTAACCCAACTTTCTCTTGATATTCAGAATCAATCACTATATCCAATATATAAAGAGACTCAACTGGGAGCTTTTAGCCATCAGCACTCCCAGAAGATGAGGAAATGTATATTTCAGTCCCAAAGGAGTGGTCTGAGCACCACATAAAACATTTATTATTGTTCAGATTTTATAATGTTCTGATCTACTTATTTGATATCATAAGTTCTGTGAGCAGTTCTGCCATGATTCTTATTGGTGTCTTTTCCTGGAAAGTAAGAGGAAGATCAGTGAGAAAAAATACAGCCCCTACTGCAGCTGGTCTCAGGGCAGAAATTGATACTTATTGTTTTAGTTACCATCTATTCGGGTGTATACCAAGACCTTATCCCTTACAGGTCTGAACACCTGGTTAACCCACCCTTCTCAACCATAGTTATTGCATTTGTCCATTTACTTTCAAAAGCAGCCAAATGGATACCAAAATATATGCAAATTAATATGTGGATACCAAACACAATCTTTCTAGCCCCTATATCCAATAATAATTCTACCTTCTCCTGATGACCAGAGTCAATTATTCCTTCCAGACTGATGATTCCTTTCCTTGTTTGCCTGTCTTTTCACATAAGAAGCCCTAAGTGGCCATGTGATAGCATAGCTTGAAGTTTAGTGGGGCTTCTGCTACTGCACTCAGGGAAACTTTGTCTCTGGGAACCAGGAACTCTAAACTCATATTGTCCAGATCATGGCCCAGAAAAAGGCCAGAGAGTTTGGAAGTAAGTGGGGCCATTATTACTTTTGTCCTTGGTGACCAAACCCATGTTTTAGTCTACGTATTGAAGATAGAAGCATAAAATGGTCGTCAACTCAGTATAAACACGGAGTCTTGAAAAATGTCTTCCCGTCTTTGTAAGTTATTGTACCTAAGCTGGTGTCTCAGGTATACCTTTGAAAGATAGTTTCATTACTCTTTCAGGCCAACAGCTTCTCAGTGGTGAGAAAGACAATAGGATTAAAAGATCTTATGGTCATATGCTAAATCTCACACCTTCTTTGCTCTTTGCTCTAATGTGGCGTTAGGTTACGTAGGGTCTTTGGTGAGTGGATCAAGCACGATATGATTCTGTCTGAAGCCTTTCGGTCAGTAAAGCTTGTCCTACTTATTGTATGTGTTGATTCCACTCGAGTTGAAGCACTGCCCCTTTCAATATGGAAGGTAGGCAATGTAATAAACTTGCTATCAGGTAACTGATCCTAAAGGATGGTATATCAGAGGCTCAGAGTTAGTCTCCATTGCTGACTTTATCAGCAGTGGGGGCTCCATAAACTTTGGAAATTGGGAAGCCATACAGCTGGGTTCATACATGGTTTCTATTCCTGCCTCCATTGCTACTGCATTTATGAGCCATTGTGACCATCTTGGTGTGGACAATGACAGGGGCTGACTACTTTTGACTATCTTAGTTTAATGTGTTTTTAGAAGTAGATGTTATTTGGATAGGTGTTTTCATCTGATATGAAGCCCTTCATACCTCTGTTTTCATAGATCCATCAATGTACACCTTCCTCAGAATTCTTTGTTCCCTATCATTCAACATTTATCTTTCCAGGCTCCTGATCAATTAGCTAAGCCATTTGACATTTCCCATCCATTCATATATTCTTACCTTGGGTTCTCTTCTCTCACATACAGTGGATGCTCAGTTGCCTTACCAAATGCTTTTCCATTGGTTTGGTATGTAGGCACAATTCACTTATCTCTGCCTTTGGTAGCTATTTCAGGTGGCACTGTAGGACTTCAGCAGTCCATTTTTGACTAACATACACATACAAGTTCATCCATCTCTAATTCAAAATTGGCCTTGGTTTTCTGGTCCTAAACTACTGCTCTACTCCCAATTCCCCATGAGACTACAGGTATTATCTGAAAGAGAGGCCAGTGCAATAGTGTTGGCTGCCAATGGAACTCTGTACCACCTTCTTTTGCAATCTGCCTGTGTTCTCTGTTGCCGCTTTTGCAAAATTCCTCTTACAGTGCTGCTAGACCTGCTCATCCTTATGCTTAGGTTGGTCTGAGAGAACTCAGCTATGTATAGGAAGTTTTGCTCCATGATCTCTTAATGCTCATCATCAGGCTTTCCATTAATACCAGGGCTCATTAGCAAAACCTGTTTTTCAAATTATGTATACTTTTTGACTGAAAATAGCACAAGTTTCATCCAGAAAACTAGGAGTCTTCATTCAGATTATTTTATTGGTGTTGGGTATAAATACCACGTGGAACCTTTCCTTAGCATCAATACCTTTAACACCATAGAGTGTGTGGGGTTCTGTGACCCAAACGGCAAAGCCAGGAGCACAGACTGAATATCCTGTAGAGTACTGTATTGCCCTGTGTCTCATAAACTAGCAGTCTTTCATGATACCAAATAAATTTGTTGGAGTAATATTTCCAAATGTGAAATATGCTATGCCTAGAACCTGAAAAGGATTCTATGATGTGATGTGATGGGATGCACAAACGGCAATAATTTATTTTCTCGCTTTGAAGATGTTATATCAGCATCTGGTCTGATTGACATGATGGCATTAATACAGTGAATAAACCTGACTCATTGTAGTGTGATCCTTTGTTCAATTATTGAGTATTCACTTTTGTCCAGTGTATCTGAGTAATTGGCTACAGGTCTCTTTGGGGAAAGAGTGATAAATTCTTTATTCCTTTCAATTTCTGTGGTATTGCAGGGTCTTTCTTTAATAGAAACTCTGTCTTTCCTGTGGTAAATGGGTTTCAACTGTGAAACTGGCTCAAGTCAAAACCTGAGAGAAACACCGTGATATTTCTAGGGGCAGCTGCCTTCAAGAAACTGGCTTTCTGTCCTTCCTGACCCCCAAGTTTAGATTGTGCAGTTGTTATAATGGAAGCCCATTAATTTGTGCATAGGAACATAGTAACTTATTATTTCCTTAGCTGTCAAAGAGTCAGGTTTCTTTGTCTGCCATTTTGGCCTCCGCACACTAAAGCTCTGCCATCTGGCCTCTATTACTCAGGATCCCATTGCTATAAGGGATCCCTGTTTTGAAACAGCATCTCTTACTATGTCTTACACCACTGAATCACCAGTGAGATTCTCAGAAGTAGTGATGCCCCTTTCCCTTGAATGTTACTTATTGTTTTGGTTAAAAAAGAAAGTGTCTCCTGACTCCCCAGCACCCCCACCACACCTGTAGAACTTAGTCAGTTGGTGGGTTATCTGACCTTAGGTGGTATATCTACTCAAGCATGTCCATTTTTCTGGGCTTTTAATCTCTTGTTTCACTTCCTTTCATGGAAATTCTGGCATTTCTATTTATTAACTGTGAGCCATCACTTTCTCCAACTTCCGGAAACTATCCTAAAAGGGTGTTATTATCACATTCTGGAGGTCTTGTTAAGGTGGTACATTTGTACCATGAGGGAGTGTCCCATAACTATAAGCTCTCCAGTATCCAACTTTAAGTTTTACTACTGTTGATCCAGCATCCTCACGCTTCGGGCCGTATGCATTCCCTAGGATCCTGCCAGTATGTGATGGATCTATCTTGCAGCTTTCTTCAGTTATGTTTCCTTTCCTGTCTTAGTAGGTCCAGCCCTTACCTGATCAGGTATGTTGTAGCTTAACTGTACTTATTGGCCTAGTAGCCCAGAGAAATGGTGAGGGTAGTTTCTGGGAAGAGAGCATGCTTTCTTGCAAATCAGAGGTCTCTATTTCATCTTTAAACAAGAGACTGCACTCACCATTAATAACAGGAAGTAGTGGGCCATTTTGAGCACTCCCAGGTTCAGAAGAATCCCAAGATTCAGGATTTTTGAAAGTATTAACCTAGATACCTCATTTTTCAATACCCCTCTCCCTCCATATCAACAACCTGAACTTGGTAGAGCATACTTAATGAGGTTGAGAATTCACACTTCTCCAGTAGCTATTCTTCTAGATAATGTTACAGATAATTCCTAGATCAAATCCTTATCTTTTCCTGCCCTCTGGCTGCTGAAGATGAGAGGCTATTTGCATGTTGCCAAGAAAAGACTTTGAGCTTTCAAACTAAGCCTTTAATGTGTAAGTAATCACTTTCAGTTTTTATCAACTTTCTATGATGCGTTAGAAGCACCCAGAGAGCCATTCAAATCTATAGATTCCATAATTTTTACTTATCTAAGCTTTTCAAATGCTTGGATATTGCCCCTACCAGTACCTTTCCTTCCCTGGTGTCCCATTTCAATTCATTACCAATGAAAAAGTTTTAAAACTTGCATGACTACTGTATTCTGATAACTCTTTAAATTCCATTCATTTCCAGGGCTTGCTAGCTGGTCACATAGCACCAAAATCCAATTTTCATGTCTGTTTCTTCACGTCACTCCTGGCACCAACTGTCTTATGTTGTCTTTCAGAGACTGAGACTCAGTTTTTCTTTCACTAAATTAATTGGGTAGTGCCCTCAGGGGCATATGTTGGGGATGAAAGTAGTAGCATTGAATAAAAGAGAAATTGAACTGTGACAATTTCTCAACAAAAGTCTATCTCAACAAAGGTCTTTGGGAATATCTGGAGTTTTCCTAACATACACCTAAGTTTATACCTCTGCATTAACCAGCCATTGAATGCTGCCTTCAAGGATAGACAATGACCTTGGGAAAGTTTGTACACTTTTGCTGAGAGCAACTCCTGGAAAGTGACTCAGCTGAGAGCCTCCAGCTATGGAAATGCTCAAAGGATAGGAAAAAAGCCTTAGGCCTCAAAAGGGTACCTGAGCAATACATCACAACATCCACTATAAAGTTTTTAGGATGACCAAAAAATGCAAACAAAAGGTCATAGTTTTTTTTATGTATATATTTTCTAAACCTCATCATGAAGCATCCATTCCAGAAAAGGCACACAATTATCATTTAGACAAAAGACTTGTCAGATGGACAGAAGGTAGTCTGTCTTCTTAGCCATTGTAATATTTGCACAGTAAATCCATGAGTTGAGTGGCAATGGTGAATGGAGGCTATGCATATACCTAGTGGCCAAGGCCTCTTATTAAAGCTGATTGAGATACTGTCTTTGGTGATACATAACCTGTCATCAGAGGAGAACCAAATCCAACCCTCAATATTGTACCATTTATTATGGATGACCAGTTAGCTACTTGTAGACAAATTAATTACATAGGCCTCTGTCTACCCTGGAGAGAATTGTAATTCAGCCTTACTAGAATATACCTTAGCTCTGACTGTAGGTTATCTTCCTAGTATATAAAACTGCTGCTGGCACCATTATCTCGGTACTTAAAGAATGCCAGATTTACTTACATGAAATTCCCATGTAATGTTGCCTCTATAAAGGGACCATTTTACTGCAAAGATATGGAATAACAGTCATATAACCACAATATAAAGAGGTTTTACTATGCAAAGCACCAACTAGAAGTTGTCAGCGTGATACAATACAGTGTGAAAAAATAATAGAATGGCCTACTAAAGGCCCCAAAAGTGTGCTGACTTAGGAAGAGCATCCTGAAGAGGCGGAACACTATTCCAGGATATGTGATGTTCATTGAAACAATGACAAATATATGGTGCTGCATCTCTAATTCCTAGAGTCAAGAAACTATAAACCAAGAGATAAAAGTGGTATTGATACTTCTCACCATCACTTCCAATAACCCACTTGTGTTGTGCTTTTCATTCTTATAACTTTAAGCTTAAACTAATTAAAGTATCTTAGAGTGGTAAAAAGAAAGGGCTAAATATATAGTAACATATACTTCTACCAATGAAATGAAAAACATATATATTTTTATTACTCTTGAAAGTAAAATCATAGAGGTATCAGGCCTCAGTCCTCTTGGAAGGGACTTCCCAAGAAAGATATTTAGTGCAAATATTGTGTAAGACAACCATCATCAAGGTAGAAGTGTTATTATTGGCTATTACTAATTACTATTACAAATGCATATCTAGATTAATTATCTTCTTCAATTAGAACAAATTACTTCCCTGTTTATAATGAAAAGGACCTAGTGATTTCAACCTGCCATCAGCTGACTGGAAGATTCCTCACTGTTGGTGCCATGGGGAGCTCAGCATTGGTGTCTGCTTATAACAGAATATAATGAGGGGGATTCTACATTGAATTCCTCAGTGAGGGAAATTATTGTCACTGATGAGGGGAATTCTGTGTTGTTAACCTCTTCCATAACCAACATTCCTACCACCATGATATGTTCCACTTCAGTCCGTTGATCTCCTGTTAAGTGGATATTATGTGACTGGTAAAAAAGTAGTCATGTATAAACAGTGCCCGATTATGGAAAACCTCCTCTGCAGTGGATATTCTCTAATGAATATTTACATAAGAAATACATATATTCACAAGCTAAGCCCATTTTGAGAGATCTGCCTACATGGCCCTACTTTAGTCTTGCTAGTCTTAATGTTCCAAACATATTTTTCTCTGACTAAATGAAAAAAAAAAAAAAAACAACATTAAACACTACCATAAAGCAATGTATTACACTTTTATTATTATTATTATACTTTAAGTTTTAGGGTACATATGCACAACGTGCAGGTTTGTTACATATGTATACATGTGCCATGTTGGTGTGCTGCACCCATTAACTCATCATTTATGTTAGCTATATCTCCTAATGCTATCCCTCCCCACTCCCCCCATCCCACGACATGCCCTGGTGTGTGATGTTCCCCTTCCTGTGTCCAAGTATTCTCATTGTTCAGTTCCCACCTGTGGATGAGAATATGCTGTGTTTGTTTTTCTATCCTTGTGACAGTTTGCTGAGAATGATGATTTCCAGCTTCATCCATGTCCCCACAAAGGACATGAACTCATCCTTTTTTATGGCTGCATAGTATTCCATGGTGTATTTGTGCCACATTTTCTTAATCCAGTCTATCATTGATGGACATTTGGGTTAGTTCCAAGTCTTTGCTATTGTGAATAGTGCCACAATAAACATATGTGTGCATGTGTCTTTATAGCAGTATGATTTATACTCCTTTGGGTATATACCCAATAATGTGATGACTGGGTCAAATGGTATTTCTAGTTCTAAATCCTTGAGGAATCACCACATTGTCTCCCACAATACTTTTATTTAACCATCCCTACAGTAACAGTGGACAGTCAAAAATATCACTTTACATTTGTCTACCTTTATAATGTTCCTTCACTACTGTCCTTCCTGATCATATGAAACGTGTACTGTCAAAGCATATTATGTATAACCATGAATAAATCACATCTGATGTGTGTGTGTGTGTGTGTGTGTGTGTGTGTAGGTGTTTTTCTTGGCTGTACTTGATCTTTAAGTTTTGTTTCTTGGGAAGCAAGTCTGGTCTGATCATTCTGATCATTTCAGGTCTTTTTTTCTTCAGTCAAACTTCCTTGAATCTGTTCCACACAGGGGCTTTAAGTGTCAGTCACAGCTATGGGTAGAAAGAGTTTGGGGACTCCTGTCTCTGGCTGTTTCCCATTCATTATTCCATTTCTATATTTGTAGCTCCTGGCTTCAGTTTTCAGTTTCCTTAGTCCAGAAAAACTATGTTCATTTCTAAGATTTCCTTCCTCTCACCAGCATGTATATTTTGTAGACTATACTTAAATCTTGGCTGCAAGTTATGGAAATTGTATCTGGCTATCTAGATACCTATATTTGATCCTTCAAGGAAACATATACTTCCAGAGTCTTTCTGCTTCTGTTCAAATAGTTGTTTTCAGTACTATGTGCAGATTTTATATTGTTTTCTGCTTTGGAGTTTATCTGAGAGAGTCTTAGTGCATCATGACCAGAAGTGGTGTTTCAATTTAATGTTTTAGTTTATTTTTTAACTAGCAAATATTATAAATTCTGTTACTAATTTCAATGATCTACCTGTGAACACTGATGATTCTGAATAGAAAATCATCTGGTCTGGAGTAAAGTCAGTTGCATTTCTTTCTATCAATATTTATACAGCTAGGTTAAATCTATATTTTTTTTTAATGAATAGGTACTCCAGCACAATTTCGAATAAAAGTCACGAGAGTGAATATTTTTGTCTTGTTCCTGATCTTAAAAGGAAAATTTTCTATATTCCACTATGAAATATAATGCTTACTATATTTTTAGGTATGTTTTACATGATTAAGAAAGATTCTGTGATTCTTCATTTGCTGTGTTTGTAAAATTGTGAATATATATTAAATTTTATCAAATATTATAGTAAATTATTATAGATAGAATTTTTCTTTTTTCTGTTTATGTTCCAAACTATACTTATTGAATATCTAGTTGTATCCTTGAATTTATCATAAAAAATTAATATTCATTTGTAATTAGTTTTAATTTGTTATTTGTTAATACGGTTTTCTACATCTAAATGAGAGTGTGATTTGTCAATATATTTTCTTCTTTTTTGGGTTTTGTGATTGATATGATACAAGCCTTCTAAATGAGTCAAGGAGTTTCCCCAATACACCTCTCATATCTAAAGGTGTTTTTGAATTGAAATTATTTATTCCTTGACTATTTGGTCATTTCAGTTTAATTGTTTCATGTTTAGTATTTTATTCATTTATTTAATAATTGTACATTATTGCTAGCTTTTTGTCAGCCTCAAGTTATGGAAAAATATAAACAAAAAAGACACTATTTTTGCCATCAGGAAGTTACAATCTACACACGTCTGTTTCCCCACAGTAAAATGTAAGGTAGGCGAAAGTAAGAACACAGCAAATTATTCATAGACATTTAGAATTAAAGGATAAGCCCTGAGAATATTTAAGTGATTTCTACCTAAAGAGAAATGGTGTTTTCTTTTTCTTTTTTTTTTTTGGCAAAACCACATACAGATTCATCTAACTTTTGCAATGTAGACAGTCTAATGTACCTAGAACAAATTTATATTTAGTTTCTTTCATTCATCAAATAAAGAGTGAAATAATTCTCTTTTTTTCTCATTAAAATATACCAGGTAACTATACATTGGAGTGAATAGAAGTGAGTAATATTACCTGTGCTAAAGAAGTAAAGACCTGTGGAAAATTTCTCTTTCTGTGGCTTCGGCAGATTTGTGATCACATTGATTATCTTGTTCTCAGCTGTAATATTTTGTTCTGTGGGTTTGAATTTTCATCATTTTGTTGCAGACTAATTATTATTTTATTTAGAAACTTATAGAAAGTGCTTTATTTTTATTTAATTCATCTTGAAGTATGAACAGTCTTATAATCACAAAGTTATCTAGTTTGCTATTTAAATCTTTGTTGTCAATTCTGGTTTGGGTTACAATTCAACTTACTGATTCTTCTGAATTGGTTTTGATGGTAAGAGGCATATTAGTCAGGGTTCTGTAGAGGGGCAGAACTAATAGGATATATATAGAGAGAGAACTAATAGGATATGTACTATATAATAGGATATATAAATACTACTAGGAGATATATATATATATATATATATATATATGAGTTTACGAAGTATTAACTCACAGGATCACGAGGTCCCATAATAATCTGTCAGCAAGCTGAGAAGCAAGAATAGCCAGTCTGAGACCCAAACCTGAAGAATGTGGAGTCCAATGTCCTAAGGCAGGAAGCATCTAGCACAGAAGAAAGATACAGGCTGGGAGAATAGGCAAGGCTAGTCTTTTCACATTTTTCTGCCTGCTTTGTATCCTGGCAGTGCTGGCAGCTGATTGGATGGTGCCCACTCAGATTGAGGGTGTCTGCCTTTCCCAGCCCATTGACTCAAATGTTAATCTTCTTTGGCAACACCCTCACAGACACACCCAGGATCCATACTTTGCATCCTTCAATCCAATCAAGTTGACACTCAGTATTAACCATCGTTAAGTCCACCCCTTGTCAACACTGACTATCAGTGTTCTCCATACTATTGGAAGTTGAGTCCTTAACATTTTGGGGTTTAATCATATTAAGCAGCCAACCCCAGAAACCCCAAAGCTAGCATAAGAACTCCATCCTTAATATTCTATTCCTCTAGAGCCACCCCACTTCTGGTACCAAAATAAGTCAGGGTTCTCTAGAGGGATAGAACTAAGAGGATATATATATATATATATATATATATATATATATATATATATGAGTTGAGTAAGTATTAACTTACATGATCACAAGGTTCCACAATAGGCAAGCTGAGGAGCAAGGAGATCCAGTCTGAGTCCCAAACCTGAAGGATGTGGAGTCCAGTGTTCAAGGCAGGAAGCATCCAGCATGGGAGAAAGATGTAGGCTGGGAGGCTAGGTCAGTCTAGCTTTCTCATGTTTTTTGTTTGTTTGTTTGTTTTTTCTGCCTGCTTTATATCCTGGCTGCACTGGCAGCTGATTAGATGGTGCCCACCCAGATTAAGGGTGTGTCTGCCTTTCCCAGCCCACTGACTCAAATGTTAATCTCCTCTTGCTACACCCTCACAGACACACCCAGGATCAATACTTTGCATCCTTCAATCCAATCAAGTTGACACAGTTTTAACCATCATGAGAGGAAAGTATGCTTATATTTACATAAACAATTTTTTTATTTTCCTCTTTTTACAAAACATGTTTTTAACCAGGACAGACATCTTCATTACCTCTCCCTTTTCATTACTTGTATTTTCCCACTGTCATTCTTTTTCATTTTCCATGTTAAATTGTGTGAATAATTAAAGTTGGACTTTTAATTTTCTTTTCTGGGCATGGTTCCATTGTTTTATTTTATGAAAATTCACAGTGGTTAATATAGCAAAAATATCCCTAGAGTCTAAAAATTAAAATCAAACAAATCCTATCCATCTTGTGCTCTAATCAAACATTGAACTCTAGCAATTGCTTCCTTCTAGCAGCAGCCTAGTGTATGTCAGGTGTGTTACAATTTTATTATCCTCCTTTTCAAACTCAGATGGCTCCGTGTTTTGACAGATAACTGAACTTGGTGTTATGTGTTCAGCAAATGATGTATTCTTCATGGGAGACACTCACAAGTTGACAGTGTTGGGTCACATGATGGTACTTTCTACCTAAATAGAAACACAATCCAACTGTTTCAATAAAATGAAAAGATTTGATTCTATCTAAGCCTTCTCAAAACACTGCTAAATATTCCAACTGAAATAGTATCCAGTTTTAACTCACCAAAATGCTTTGAGTATTGCTCCAATGTTAAAATTGATATATCATTGTAAAGTAAATTTAAGATATTAGCAAATTTAATATATTAAAGTAAATTTAAGATATTAGTTAAAAGGTCATAAAATATCTGCTGTGATATCTGTACATGGAAATCATTGTAAGCCTCCAGTGACGCAGTAAAATACTGGAAGTTCCACTGTGTCACACAGGTGAAACTGTTAATCTGATCTGAATTGAAACAATTGTAAATATAGGGAATATTTTTGAGAGTTAGTAAGCAGATAATTTGAGTGATGAATTATGTATAAAAAACAATCTTTAAACATTTTTAATAAAGAACATTTACTACAGTCCTAGCAACAAGATTATTCAATTATATCCAATAATCAGAAATATGATCATGATCATCATTATATTCAGTAAGATAATCACTTTTTTTTCCTTTGGCATGCAGTCTCACTCTATCACCCAGGCTGGAGAGCAGTGGTCCAATCTGGGCTCGATGAAACCTCTGTCTCACTAGTTCAAGCGATTCTTCTGCCTCAGCCTCCCTAGTAGCCGGGACTACCAGCGTACAACACCACGCCCCACGAAATTTCTGTGTTTTTAGTAGAGACAGGGTTTAGCCATGTTGGCCAGGCTGGCCTCAAACTCCTGACCTCAGGTGATCCACCCACCTCGACCTCCCAAAATGCCACTTTGGGGTTTAAAGTGGGAGTGTAAGAGCAGTAAAAATCCAGCACATTCAGTAAGACCATACATTTGTACTTTACAGGTTATTTGTGAGTATTATTGTTAGGAGCAAAGCCTCAATTTATGAAACGCTATTATTTGCCCTATCTTAAAATTGATTGATTCTTTTTTAACTTCTGGGAAAAAGTGCAAAGCATTAAATTAGCTGATAGCATATATTTGTCTTTTAAAAATCAACTTTATTGGTATATATTTCATATAATAGAATGCATCCATTTTCACTGTACAGTTCAATGTTGATACATATATACACAATTTTAACCATCACTTTAATCCAGATTTAGGTAATTTCTACATCCCATAGAGCTTCCTATTGCGCCCCCCCCCCCCTTCTTTTTGAGACAGAGTCTCGCTCTGTCGCCCAGGCTGGAGTGCAGTGGCGCAATCTCGGCTCACTGCAAGCTCCGCCTCCCGGGTTCACGCCATTCTCCTGCCTCAGCCTCTCCGAGTAGCTGGGACTACAGGCGCCCGCCACCAAGCCCGGCTAATTTTTTGTATTTTTAGTAGAGACGGGGTTTCACCGTGGTCTCGATCTCCTGACCTCGGGATCCGCCCGCCTCGGCCTCCCAAAGTGCTGGGATTACAAGCGTGAGCCACCGTGCCGGGCCCCTATTGCCCCTTAACTGTCTTCCTCACCCCCTACTCTCATGCCTTTCTACCGTAGGTGACTACTCATCTGATTTTTATTACCAGAGATTCATTTTATCAATCCTAGATATTCACATATGTGGAATCATAATTTGGTGATTTGTGTCTAACTACTTTTGCTTAGCATAACATTTTAAAGATTCGTTCATTTTTCTGCATGCACCAAATGTTTGTTGCCTTTAATTGCTGAGTAGTACAAATATACCACAGTTTGGTTATCTATGTTTGTCTCCTGTTTCATATAGTTTTGTTTCTGAACTCCCTCACTTCTCTTTGGTATCTTAGACTGAACATGTTTTAAATTTGATTTCTAATCCTTCTGAAAGCTCAAAAATTTGTATCCAATTTTGTACTCGAATTTCCTCTTGAGTCTTCCTTCTCTTTTACCCTTCTGATAAATTACCAATAGTGCAGACTAAACCCCTTAAATCTATATCAAACATGTGGTCTATTTCTCAAATATCGATTGAGACAATTCCAATTTTAGCTACCAGCATGTCTTACTAGGTATTTGGTAACTGTTTTATAACCAGTCTCCTCAAATATAGTCTTGGGACTATATTGGAGACCCAATCTATTATTTCTCCATCTACCACAGAGTAAGTTTTTAGAAAGAAAATATTTCCCTGCTTACAGTCTTTCAATCATCTATTTTAATAATAGAAGAGAGTGAATATCATGAATAAGGTGTACATAGCTCTTGATTAATTCATTATCCCAGTGGACTGTCATCCTTCCTTACTAAATTTCACCTTTGGTTCCCTTATTCAGTACCTTCCTCCCACAGGACCATTGGACAAGTTTCCTACCTTATTTGTATGCATAATTCCTACTTACTTTTCAAATTTCAGCCAAAAATTACTTTGTCAGGGAGAGCTTTCTTGAGATTACTGTTTACATGAGCCTCTTTTGTGAAAGGTCACATATCATCCTGCATCTTGTTTTTTTCTCATCCTTCTTTTTGGCCATAACACAATTATTAATGCATTTGCTTAATGTCAATGTCCTCATGTAAATGCTTTTATCTGTAAGGAGAGAAGTTATGTTCATTTCATTTATCTCTATATACATTGCACTTAACAAAGTACTGAAGTATTTTCATTTCTTAACAATTGTTTGTTGAATGAACTGTGATGGAGATGGGTATTTGCAATTGGCTATATCAGTGACCTGTGCTGAGAGATCATGGGAGAAAGAAAGAAGGTAAGACCTAAAGAAATATAGAGAGAAATACAAAGAGAATGGATCCTGTGGAGATGAAGCAAAAAGTGTTATTCTGCCTTGAAAGAAAAAAAAAAAAAACCTCATGTTCGTTACTATCATCAAATGAGGGAATGCTCCAAAATATCCACCTTAAAGCACCTCCCTCATCCTTAATAATGGTAAACTAATAATCTATGTTATTTAGAGAATAATGATATCAGAGTTTATAGCTAAAATAATGAGATAGTTGTTCATGTCTTAGAGCATGAACATTATCCCATTTTGAACAACAAAATTAGTGGAGACCAGCACATGGGCTAAACTATAAATTAGACCTCTGATAAACAGTACTACCTGTGAAACATAATGTTTTACACTGGCACTTACTAGCTATGTGATCTAGGATTGTTATTAAACCCCTCCCAGACTGAGTTTTATGATTTGTGTAAGATAATTTTCATTTCATAACATTGTTTATGAGGTTTAGGTGAGGTAATATCCTTATTAAGACCATCACATAGAAATTTCACATATATATTTAGAAACGCAAGGCTACTGATACTGCTATTGTCATTGATAGTATTACTGTGTAGATGTTCCTGTTCTGTCACTATCATTGCCGTTATCACCAGAAGAACACTTAGCTAACGGTTAAGAAATTTTGTTCTTTCTCAAAAATGGACAGACGAATTGTTGGGCGAATTCATTAACCTCAAATTCAATGCTATTACCTTTATTTATTTTATTTTATTATTATTTTTTGAGACAGAGTCTCGCTCTGTCTCCCAGACTGGAGTGCAGTGGTGCAATCTCGTCTCACTGCAAACTCCGCCTCCTGGGTTCAAGCAATTCTCTGCCTCAGCCTCCCAAGTAGCTGAGACTACAAGCACCCACCACCATGCCCGGCTAATTTTTGTATTTTTAGTAGAGACAAGGTTTCACCAAGTTGGCCATGCTGGTCTTGAATTCCTGACCTTGTGATCCACCCGCCTCGGCCTCCCAAAGTGCTGGATTACAGGCGTGAGCCCTTGTGCCCAGCCCAGTGCTATTATCTTTTTAAAAAAGTTATTAGTAGTATTGGCTTTCTCAAAATAAAATTTTTTGTGTGCATGAATAAAATGAGTAAGCGAATGTGAAGGCAATTTGAATATTGTACATTACTATTGTTAGAATTAGACCACAGCTCGGAATCACTAATTTGAAGCAAAGCTCTAGTAAGGACAAGTTCATACATTGAATTCATTTTGTCCAATGGCCTGGAAGGGTGATCTTAACTGGGTACTAGCCCTTGTGCATGTTTTCTCTAGATAACAGAGCAAAAGTGATACTTTAAAAAAATGTATGTATTTATTAGCACAATCTATAAACCATTTTGGGTGAAAACAACATTCTAATAGAGAGGTTCTAAAAGAAATTAGCCACTTTGGCTTTAATGTGCTAATTTTATTACCTCCCTCACTTCATGTAAATATTCTTGTGTTGCCATCTACGTTTATTTTTGTAAGGGAATCCTCAAGTGTTTGCAGGCCTAAGTTTGGTCTGTAAACCACTGTCTGGTTACCTCCCTGATTGATAGCTTTGAAAATGTGTCAACAGTTTTCGTGTTTTACATTTTATCATACTGCCAAGCATAATGTAATATTTATATTCCCTGTATATACAGGGTTTTTTTTCGTTGTAGAAAAGAAAACAAAATCTGGTTTAGTTAATTTTGCTCTTGCAGAATTTAATCAGTATCACATGGAACTTCTTTACTTATTTATGGGAGACAAGGTTTTGTGGTGGAAAAATATGGACCTGAAGTCAGTGGAACCTGTGTTTCAGTACTAGCTCTGCCACTTAATGACTTTCGACCTTAGGGAAGTTACCTATGCTTTTTAAACTTTTGATTCTTTTTTCTGTAATATTGGGATAATAATAATAGCCACGTTACACATGGATAATAGCCACCTTAGGCATGGATATTATAAATAAATAAATAAATAAATAAATAAATAAATAAATAAGATACTATGAGACATTCAAACATAAATGCCACACAGGAACTGAGACTGCTCAGGGAACAAGAGATCTCGATTCATTGTATCTTTGCTTGGTTGGATATGCATACCGAAGGGAATGGTGGTCACAATGCCCACGCCCATTTACTTACGGAGCAGTCAAATGCTAGCACAGTAGGAATTGACTATTTAGTTCTAGAGATAAGGGAGTGACATGTCCCTTTACAGAGCACCATTGCATCCACAGAGCAGGGAGAGAGAAGGTGTTAACTGATATACATAAAAGTTATCTGAATGCGTGCCAGGCAGTTGGAGCACTTGACCTGTGTAGAGTAATATATTTGTATAAAGACTGCTTACAGATGTATGGGGTCTTGTAGTTTGAGTGTGCAGTTTAAAATATACTGCAACTTACTGCTTTTAATGTGAAGAGGATCCAGTCATTTTTATAGTAGTACTTCAGTGTTGGGACAACACTTACCTACCTGCTCCTTGTACTTAGGCAGGTGTTAGAGAAAAATATCTGTCTACTGTAAGGGGAGGAATGGAAAAGGGTCCATTCTGTAGAACCATTCGAACGATCATGGGCAGAGCCATACATACTATTAGAGGATATCCTTAAAACTCCATATGTAACGATGAATTTATCTCATGTTTCAGAAGGCTCCTGAACGCAAGGGCATTAATATTCACATCTTATTTATAGAACACTTAAAACTTGCCAGGAAATGTGGTAAATATTTTTCATGACTTTTATAATTTATGAAATTTGAGATATAGCATTTTTACGGAAATATAAACAGATTCTTACATCAATTTATAATAATTTACATAAATTTCACATGGTGGAAAGTGATGGCGCCAAAATTTGAACTCAAGCAACTTGGCATGAGACCCTGTTTTCTTTTACTCGGCTGTCAGGGAAGAATTCAAATGACCTGGAAAGGGACGTCACCATAAGCACGAACACAAAGGCGGACTGGGCCTTCGTTGTTTCTGGACGTATCATAAGCAACAATTTAAACAAGTCAGAAAACATTTACATAATATTCTAACATACCAACTCCATATGCATTCATATGGATCAGTATGTATACTGTATTTCAAGAAAAAAATACAAGATGTAGTTTCATGTTAAAATTTCAGCAAAATAACATTTGTGTATGCATATACTATTTCTGGAAGTCCATACATGAAACTGATGAGGTTACCTATATGAAACAGTAGTAGGTGGACAGTAGTGGGGGTGTACAGAGGAGGTCCTGGCTTTTGTTTTTTTCATTCAGTTTATTATTTATACTTAAAATAGGTTAGCCTAAAATTGTTTAGTAAAGAAAAGTATATTTTCAGATTGAGAGAGCACTTTAAACCTTATCTCAAAGTGGTCTACGTTTTTCAAAAACCTTTGTGTTTTATGTCTAAAGAAGATTAGTAATATGGGTAGAGGCAGTATTGATTTATGCATACTGCTATCCCCTTAGTATTCTAGGTAATCTCTTGGTTTATTCTATCTTTGTCAGCAGAAAAGTATAATTAGCATTTAGTCAAGATATTATTTTTCATCTGGAAATTGAAAATGTGAATTATTTAAAAAAGAAAAGGAGAGACCATTCACCTATTTTACCCAAGCAATTTACACTTGCAAAGTGGTAAAGAGGCCAGATTGATAACATTGAACTTGTACATCAGATAATTAAGTTTTAATCTCCTATTCAAAGACTTCAGCTTAGGGGTCACAGGAATTAAGAAAACTTTTCTCTTTAATCAGTCTTCGATGATTAGTGACTTTGTTTGTGGAATGATCATTTTCCAAGTACAGCATTGCAGTGTTAAAATAAAATAGGGGGAAAAGATTAAGGAGTTTAATTTACTTGGCATGTTATAACTATGTTTATTAAAATACTAAGAATTATAGCAAAACTTTATCATTTGTTAATATTACTTTTGCCTCAATAGGGGTTATATTGAGAAAACAATATTCTAGACATAAAGGCCATTGCCAAGCAGTATTTTTCTTAAAATTTGTTTTAATTATTTTTGTAAAATAACCCCGTGGGTACTTAAAATGAAATCTTATTTCTTTACTGAAATGTAATTCTTCTCTCACCCTCAATAAGCTTTCCATCTCTGGTTTATTATGGCAATGTTGTTCAGAATAAAAAGACATGTTTGGAACACTGATACATTAATCAGCATGCCTTACCCCATAAGAAATAGGATAAAGGTGACTGTGTATTATTTCTCAATAAATATTATTTTTGTATAATGACACACTTGGGATCCTCCTTCTGGATTTTTCATAAAATTAACTGAATTTAGCAAATACATGCAGAAACTGTACTAAATGTAGAAATACATGTCAAATTATGAGAAAAAATACCTTGCCTAAAATACAATTGAAGTTTTTATAACAAGATCAATGATTTTAAATCACCAGGTCTTACAATGCTTGCCTTTTAGGAGTTTGTGCTATCTTTTGAAGAATCACTAGGTAATTTTTGGTTTCAAAGCATGAAAGTCAACAGAAAGTTGGCTTTCACAGGGTTGTGAAATAAATACTAAAGAAATATAGAAAGTTTTCTAAGCTTTTGTCATGATGGTAGTATATTACGTAATAATAACTTATGACGTAAGCTATCTTTGCTAGAAGGAAAATAGTGCTACATTTAAAAAGGACAAGAACACGTTTATCAGGCCCAGAATAATACTTGCTAGGGTTTCCTGAGAGTTTAAAAATGTACTAAACAGCTTGGACAAAGATGTCTTCTATGCTTCCAAGCAGCAGCTTGTATTACCAGTCTCCTACTGAGATCTCTGCCCTGTCTAGTAGGATCCATAATGTTTTTGCTGTATTCAGAGTTTTATGTCATATAGTAATTACATGAGACACATATCTTTTAGTTGATTAATTACTGCTTGTTAGAATTTCCCCAAGTGACCAGACAGACTACTTTGCACATTGGAAAAGGGCAGGGAGCACACACTGACAAACACAGGACTGAAATATAGGTCTGTAAGGGGTATGGCTTCAATTGTCTGTTTGCTTTACTCACAATATTCATAAAGCCATTGTGATCTAGGGTCTAACAGATACAGAAATCAACTTTAAACAAAAAGCAAGATAGTTTCTTTATTTTCACACATTGTGAAGACCACAGAAGGATTATATAAAAATTACTAAAGTCACATCATTAAATAGGATCAATTTACTCTATGTTATCTACCCTTATATTAACTCAATATAATTTTTGTAAATGTATTTATAAAATATAAACACTACATACTTCATTTCTACTAAAAGCTATATGTGCATACTTTAAAAATTCAATCATGACTGATGGGGTAAGTACAAAACTCTTCCCATAATACCTCAGGGAATACCATTTTTCTTTCTTAATTCTCTTGACTACTTCAATATTTCTAAATAATATAGGTATATATTTTTAAAGTTTTATTTTGGGCTCAGGGGTATATGTGAGGGTTAGTTATAGGTAAATTGCATGTCACAGGAGTTTGGTGTACAGATTACTTGGCCATCCAGGTAATAAGCATAGTACCGAATAGGTGGTCATTCGATCCTCAGCTTCCTCCCTTCCTTAAACAGGCCCTGGTGTCTATTGTTCCCTTCTTTGTGTTCATAATGTACTCAATGTTTAGCTACCACTTATAGGTGAGAACACGTGGTATTTGGTTTTCTGTTCCTGCGTTAGTTCATGTGGCTCCATCCATACTGTTTCTCATTCTAAATCAAGTGTATACAACCTCTGTTGACTTCTTATTCTACTATTTCCACATCAGTTTTTTTTGCTCTCATCATCGATAACATTTAATCATTTATGTACTATGCTTGAAAATTCCCCTGTTACTTTTAATTTATGTATTTTAACCTTGCGTGCAGTAAAATTCACTCTTTGGGGTATACAGTTCTTCTATGAGTTTTGACAAAGGCATAGAGTTGTGTATACCACAATAAGAAAAGTATGGGGCAATCCCTCACCTAGAACATGCCCTAGAGCTGTCCCTTTGTAATCAACACTTTCCCCGGTTTCTAAAACCTGGCATCTATCATTTGTTCTCATTCCCTATAGTTTCATCTTTTTCAGTATGTTATACAAATGGAATTTTGTATCATGTAGCTCTTTGAGCCTGGCTTCTTTCCCTTATCATAATTCATTTGAAATTTGTGTATATTATTACTTGTATCAGTCATTTGCTCCTTCTTATTGCTGAGTAGTATTCACTGCATGGATTCATCAGGGTCTGTTTTTCTTTACACTAGCTGAAGGGCATCTAGTTTTTTTTTTTTTTTTGGAGCTTATAAATTAAGCTACTTTAAAAATCTCTATAAAAATTTTAATGAATTAAAGTGTTATTTCTTTTGGATAAAATCCTAGGGAGAAAACTCATGGCATCATAAGGTAAGTATATGTTTAGTTTAATAAGAAAATGCTAAACTCTTGGCTTTATCATTTTTGCATTCTTACCAGCAATGTACCAAATTTCTGGCTGCTCTGTAAACTTGCCACCAAATGTAGCTTTGTCAGGTTATTCTTTCAGTTATTGTCGTTTACCAGTCTAATAGATGTCTATTGTTAGCTCCTTATGCCTTTAATTTGTATTATCCCAATGACTATAATCATATCAAACACCTTTTCATGTGCTGATTTGCTACTGATATATCTTCTTTGGTGAGTGTCTATTCAAAATTGTGCTAATTTTTTTTTTTTTTTTTTTTTTTGAGACGGAGTCTCGCTCTGTCGCCCAGGCTCTGGAGTGCAGTGGCGCGATCTCGGCTCACTGCAAGCTCCACCTCCCGGGTTCACGCCATTCTCCTGCCTCAGCCTCTCCGAGTAGCTGGGACTACAGGCGCCCGCCACCACGCCCGGCTAATTTTTTTGTATTTTTAATAGAGACGGGGTTTCACCATGAGCTCGATCTCCTGACCTCGTGATCTGCCCACCTTGGCCTCCCAAAGTGCTGGGATTACAAGCGTGAGCCACCTCGCCCGGCCCACTAATTTTTTTCATTGGGTGGTTTTCGTGAGTTTTGAGAGTCCTCTGGGAGACACCACCTCTGTAAGTATCTTTCCCCAGTATCTAACTTGTCTTTTAATTCTCTGAACAGTGTTTTCACAGAAAAAAAATTAATTTTGGTAAAGTCCCATCTATCAATATTTTCTTTGGGGAATCATACTTTTGGTATCAATCTAAGAACACTTTTCTGATTCAAAGTTCACTAAAACTATCTCTTATGTTTTCCTTTAGAAGTTTAGAGTTTTACATTTTACATTTAAATGTCATCTATTTTGAGTAAATTATTATATAAAATAAAAGGCCTACTCCAAGATATTTTATTTTTAATTTTTAAATTTGCATATGGATATTCCAATGCTCTAGCAACATTTGTTAAAAAGACTTGTTTTTTATTTTATTTTTGATTGTACATATTTATAAAGTATAGTGTGATGTTGTGATACATGGCTAACTTGTATAATGATCAAGTCAGGGTAATTAGTATTTCTGTCACCTCAAACATGTATCAGTTCCTTATGGTAAGAACATTTAAATTTCTCTCTTCTAGCTTTTTTGAAATACACAATACGTAATTGTAAATTATAGGCATCCTACTGTGCATTGGAACCCAGAAGGCTTTTCTCGTATCTAACTGTAGCATTGTACCTGCTGTCCTACTTCTCCCATCCCTCCTCTCCTTACCCTCCCCTGACTCAGATAACCTGTATTTTACTCTCTACTTCTATGAGCTCAACTTTTAAAACTTCCACATAGGAGTGAGATCATGTGGTATTTCTGTCTTTGTGCCTGACTTATTCCAGTTAATTTAATGTTCTCTGGATTCATCTATGTTGTCACAAATGGCAAGATTTCATTCTTTTTTATGGGCGAACATTATTTCATTGTGTATAACACATTTTCTTTAACCATTCATTTGCTAATTGGACAACAGATATCATTGATGACACTGATACCACTGGATAATATACTATATCACTACCAGTAGAATGACTTGTATAATTGTGGATAAATTGCTACATTACCCCAAGAATCACATATTAACAGATTTCTCAAATGAAGTATTATAGGAGGTTCAGATGCTGAATGAAAAAAAATAAAAGACAGACAACTACATACAAAAATTTTAAATATGTAAAATTTTTCTAGGTACCTTCTGTCTTGCTTCCAATGTAGACTGATTTCTTTGTAGGCTGCCTATTCTCATCCAGGAATATTTCTTATTATATGTAGAGATGATGCCTGCTGTTTCTTTGATGTTATGTTGTACACTTTAATAGGTTACTTCTAATGTTTGACTGAGGGACATCTCCAAGTATTTATCATCTTGTACATGGCTGATACTGGTTTTCTTTGTTTTTCTGTAGGTCAGCTTCCCCCAATATTTTTCTCCTTTGGATAGGAGGACTAGCTCTCAGCATTTCCTATAATGGCATGTGAGTAAGAAGCAGATAGACAAGCTAGTTTTCACTGTAGTTTCTGAAAATAAAAAAAATACATTAAAATTAATAAATGGAAAAATTCTGACATGTTAATACTTCCACCAGGATCCCTAGTTCTCCCATATATATTGTTCAGTTTCTTTGGGGAGCAGTTCTTCAGCTTTGGTCTGGAAGTAACCAGTATCTCTGTCAATGCTGGGCTTGCATATGAAGAGTGAAGACTGCCTAGTTGTGCAGTTGCATAGAAAGGCTTTAATAGTATGAACATTCTATTAATCACTATCATAGTTTAATATTATTGATAATATGATTAATAAAATGATTTATGTTTCATCCAAACTCTCAGACCATGTGATCATTGTTGCTAGGCTCGTAACCTTTTTAGATTTCTTTTTTCCCACTGAAGGGAATTACTGTCATATGTACTGTTACCTTGTGCCTTTTTGTGAACTTTGCTATGTTCATTCTGTTTCATCAGTTATTGGAAAATTAGATAGCCACATGCAGAAGAATGAGGCAGGATCCATATCTCTTACCATATACAAAAATTAACTCAACATGGGGTAAAGAATTAAATGTAAGATCTGAAGTCATAAAAGTTCTAGAAGAAAACCTAGAAAAAATTCTTCTGGACGTTGGCCTAGCCAAAGAATTGATAACTAAGGCCCCAAAGTCAGATGCAACAAAACTAAAAATAACGGGAAGTAATCAAACTAACAAGCTTCTGCATATCAAAAGAAATAATCATGAGAATAAATAGACAACCTACAGAATGCGAAAAAAAATCACAAACTATACATCTGACAAAGGGCAAATATCAACAAGGGGCTCAAACAAATCTGCAAGAGAAAACAAATATTCCCATTAAAAAGTGAGCAAATGATATAAAGAGACATTTATCAAAATAAGATTTTGAATTGGTCAAAAATATATGAAAAAATGTTCAACATCACTAATCTTAGGGAAATACAAAATAAAACCATAATAAGATACCACCTTTCCCTAGTCAGAATGACTATCACTGAAAAGTGAAAAAACAATAGGTGTTGGCATGGGTACGGTGAAAAGGGAATGCGTATACACTGTTGGTGGAAATGTTATACGCTGTTGTTGGGAATGTAAATTAATACAACCTCTATGAAAAACAGTATGAAGATTTGTCAAATAACCAATAGTATATCCACTATTCAATCTAGCAATTCCACTACTGGGTATCTACCCAAAGGAAAAGAAAGTCATTATATAAAAAAGATATCAGCACTCATATGCACAGTTCACAATTACAAAGATATGGAGTCAACCCTAGTACCCACCAACCGATGAATGGATAAACAAAATGTGATATACACACACACACACACACACACACACACACACATACACACACCATGGAATATGACTTAACCATAAAAAGGAATGAAATAATGTCTTTTGTAGCAACTTGCATGGAATGGGAGGCCATTTTCCTAAGTGAAGTAACTCGGGAAGGGTAAACTAAATACTGCATGTTCTCACTTATAAGTGGGAGTTATGCTATGGTTATGCAAAGGAATACAGAATGTTATAATGGATTTTGGAGACTCAGAAGGGGAGAGAGTGAGGGGGGTGAGGGATGAAAAATCACCTACTGGGTACAGTGTATACTATTCAGGTGACAGGTACACTAAAGGCCCAAACTTCACCACTATACAATTTGTCCATGTAACCAAGAACCATTTGTACCCCTAAAGCTATTGAAACTTAAAAAAAAAATCATATTCACAGTCCTGATATCTATCTCTATCCTGTTAGTTCTGTTTCTCTGGAGAATACTGACTAATACAGTCAATTTGTCTTCCAAGCTGCCAGTTTTACAACAGGACAATAGCTTATGGACAGGGAGAACACATATCAATCCATAAACTCCTCCAATTCCCAAACTAGAAGGTACCAAGGTGCAGCTGTAGCTCAGCCTCACTTTTTCACACATGCTAAAGAGAAACCTAGAGGCTAAGTGCTGTGCTGGTGTGCTCAGTAAGTGGAAGAACTACAGCTAGGTCTCAGTTTTCTCGCTATCATCCCCATTGTTTTTCTAAGACTTCGATTTTCATTATTTTTCTTCAGAAAAAACAATAGCCAACAACAATAAACCATACACTTTTGCCTCATAAGTCTATTGCTGCACTCTGTGTGGATATACCAGCATCTTGCTACTAGCTGTCTGAGAGCAGGTAACTAAATTCAGGCCCAGGTCTCATGTAGTTTGGCCAGGAGTGTGTAAAATGCTAATTTATGTTTACATAAAGTATTTCCGATCCAATGGTTTTCTGAATAGCACTAGAATCTATGTCATGCTTACATGTTTTAGACTTTATGAATGTGTTATTTGCAAATGTTTGAGCAATTAAATAATAAAATTATAAAATACCTTCTGTCAGAATGCTCAAAGCACTATGTATATATAATAATTGCTACATTATAAAAATGTAATAAGCAATCACCCACTAAGATAAATTTAGAGGCAAAAAAGTTTAGGATAGTGTCACATAAATGTAGAAAGGATTAATTGTAAATTCAAAAAATGACTGCAAACATGATTAAATGCAAAGACAAACAAAAATCAAGCTAAGCACATTTGTCTTTGGAAAAGGAATTATAAAAATGTTTGGCAATAAAAATGAAACTGCTTATAAGTCATTTCAACATAATGGTACACCCTGGGTGATTTTATTGGTTATTTAACTTTAAAGCTGTGACCCAGTGCCTTGTATGTGCTTTCTTGTAAAGTTATAACCTAATTATGAAGCGACCAGATATGAAAGAGTTGCTATGAATCTGCTGCAGCCTCCAAGTGTTACGTCTGATTTTTAAAAAACTCTTCTAATGAAAATTGCGCGGAATAACTATCAATAGAAAAAGGTTAGATACTATGGTGCAGTAAAGTGAAATAGAAATTGGTTTTACTCCCTGTCAGGTTATGATTGGATTATCATGGACTCAATACTGGAACCAAAGAAAATTATTTCTTTCTTTAAATATACAATTCAATAACTGAATAGACAAGGTTATTCCTGTTAGTTAAGGAGCTTTTTTTTAAACCATTGGAAATAATTATATATTGTACCTTTCCTTCTATTCGAAATGCCCGTTTACCTCTATTGTTATTTTATGAAAATACTTTACAGTGCTACAAGAGAAAAACAAACAAACAAACAAACAAAGTTTCTCAACTCCAGAAACTCTCCAGGATATTGTCTTGTATTTCTATGTAGACATTTGTGTGTTGGGGGGTGGTGGGTGGGGAGAGGGTGGGGTGGATGTTTGAGTAATTGATAACGGAGGGAGTCGATCTAAGATCTGGTTAATATAGCTAGCTCAGTACTATAATTCCCAGCCTATAAGAAAGCTGTTTTACTTTGGGAGGCCGAGGTGGGTGGATCACGAGGTCAGGAGTTTGTGACCAGCCTGGCCAATATGGTGAAACCTCGTCTTTACTAAAAATACAAAAATTAACCGGGCGTGGAGGCGCATGACTGTAGTCCCAGCTACTTGGGAGGCTGAGGCAGAAGAATCGCTTGAACCCGGGAGGCTGAGGTTGCAGTGAGCCGAGATCGTACCACTGCACATTAGCCTGGGTGACAGAGCAAGATTCCATCTCAAAAAAAAAAAAAAGAAAGCAAGCTGTTTTATGATTTGTCATATACTCTATCCAATTCATTCTACTTTCTAGCACCCCTTTCCAGAGTGCCACATTTAAGTAGTCCACCCAGGGCTCTCTATAATTTTCTACAGGGAAATAGTTGTCTATGGTATAAAATTACAGCATCACTTAATATTTTCATCTCTACATTTCTCATTACTAAAGTGGAAATATGAGTTTTTAAAAGGTAAGATTCTGACTTTACAAATTCACACTGAAATGTGAATGTTAATCGTGACCATATTGACGTGTTTAGGAATATTTGTCTAATAAAAGAATATACTTACATATTCTAGTAAATATCTAATAAAAGAATATACTTACATATTCTAGTAAATATACCTTTGGTGATGACATTTCAGACAAGCTGGGTACGACAGGAGAATTGCATCCCAAGAAGATTCTACATCTTAATCCCCAGACTATAAGTGTGTTATTTTACATATGTAAAATAACTTTGCAGATGTAATTAAACTTACTAATCAGTTGAATTTAAAACAGACAGATTGCCTGGGATTATCCAGCAGCAGGGGCCCAGTATAATTCCCAAATACCTTAGACACAGAAGAGTAAGACATAAAGGGAAGTCAGAGAAATTGGAAACACAAGAAGGATTCAATGTTTTTTGTTTGCTTAAATATGAACAGGACAATATAAGCAGAAAAAAAAACAAAAAAAAAAAACAAAAACAAACAAAAAAAAACAGGGATCTCAGTCCTACGGTCACAAGAAACCAAATTCTTCCAATAACCACCAACCTTGGGAGAAGCTGATACAGAGCCCTAGAAGAGAAGTGTAGTACTGACCAGTACCTTAATACCCGAATAGCACTGCTCTATTCATTCATTTTAAAATATTACTGATTAAATTATTGCAATTTTCAAAATAAAGCATACAAGCTCCTGCCTGTAAGAAATTTCTATAGGAGCTGAAGAGATAAAGCGCATGTTGAATTATATGGAATGATTAAAAGACACTTTTTTTCATCAAAGAGGTATGAATAAATTGAGACATCAGAAAAGTGAAATGTCACTCACAGCTGTTGATGAAATGTAGGGAGGTTTCTTGGAGTAATTGGCATCTAGGCTGCTGAGTTGACTCCAATTTCACCATTTTATTTTGACAAGTAACTGAAAGTGTTAATTTCTATATCTTTGGCACAACCAAAACAGGCTTTTTACTTGACTATTAAATAGTTACATTTAATATTTGTCTTTTTTTTGCATGTATTATAGGTCCTAAAATAAGATTCTGAAGCTATTTTCCTTAGTAATATGTATGTGTGTTCTTAATAATACATAGAATAGTGAAGTTTCGGGAGAAAGTAATAAGGCACATGTGGATATATATTGTTAGTCTTGAGTTGACAAAATAAGGCATTTCAATACATTAGTATTCTTTATTAATTTGTGCTAAAAATATTAATGCTAAAGAGAAAGTGGCATTACTAGCTAAATAATACTAAGTTGAAAAAGGAAACTGGTCGTGGTATATCCATAAGATTTTTTTTTATTGATTAATCTTCTCTTCAAGGTAGATAGTCTAATTCAAGTTATTATTCAGTAACTGGATACAGCAGTAATGAATTGAGAATGTGCACAGAAGACACATTAGCCAGTTCATGACTTCTATCCCTTTTTCTTTTTTAATAGAACAAATTTCCCATAGCACCTCAGGTACGAAGAGAAGCAGAGCCAGGTGAATTTCCTTGATAGCCCATGCCTGTATCTTTAACTCCCATTTGACTTGTGGAGCACAGTCAGTGTAGATACTATTGTTCATGTTTTCTGGATTTATCTCTAACATGTTTTCATGTGCGTAATTTCATACTTGTGTCTCTTGTCCAATATTATCTTGGCCAATAGGTTTATTCACTTGGGAAATATACAATGAAATATATAAATGTTGAGCCTTTGTTTTTGCCAGCTCATTATTATTAATCTGCTTATTTTCCAGCATCTTTTTTTGCTTTTTTGCAACTTTGTTACTTTTCTATTTAGCTGTAAAGACTTAACAAAATCAGAAGGCTGATGTTTACAGAACGCAGGGTTTTCTTACTACAAGTCTTCCTGGCAGCATATTTTCAAATTTTATGCCTCATCTGCCAAAATCTCTCTCAGCATAAACCCCTACTGGGCAGCTGTATAAATCATGTGTTCCTGTGACCAGGTGTGCCAAGGATGACTGTGGAGATAGCCCTGTTAAGTAATCCTCCCACTAGAAGAGATACTGATAACATTGATTTTCAGATGTTGACAGGCTGTCTGACTTAGGAGTCAGTCAGTTCAAGACTGTTCCAGAATATTTTCATTTGAAGCATGATGGCTAACAGTGAGCTATCAGCTTGGGAACAGTGGGAGCACCTTTTCTGTGCTAAAAATTACTGGGAAGCATTGCCCTCTGCAGACTTCAGGAATCTTTAAAACGTGGGCTTTTCCTACCCTGCTAATATTTTCATTTCCCTTCTGCTGTTGCCAAAGGAAGCCAAACCATAGTTTCTGTCTAACAAGCATCAATTACTCCATGCAATCAAAAGAAGATATTGATTGATTGTGGAGCTGCCTTGAAGCTGTCAGTCATGCAAATTATTATCATTATTAATATCATTTTGGTTTAGTTTTACAAAATGATGCTTGAGAAGTGGTTAGTTTAAGTGTGCCTGTGATGGCCACATTGAAGAGAAGACCTCCTTGAGTTGAGAAGAAATAGCTGGCTTTTATTATGAAAGCAATTTAAGCTAGCTGTTCTTTCACTTAAAATCTAATATGAAAAGCGGTGTTATAGGTATATTTTAAATCACTGTCATAGAAAAGTACACATTATTCCAGCAGTTTGATTTTTAGACATATATTACATACTTGCCCTTCAAAAGAGTGGAGAAGTAATAAATGTCTTTTGTTTTGTTTTCTGGGTATTTTTTAGCCAATGTATTAGCACCTTTGTTCATGTCTTTTATGTAATGTTGTTTACTCTGAAGTCCTCAGAAGTTCAAGAGAAATAATGTTTTCACTAGCGGCTAATCATCTGTCCAAAAATAGCAGAATACCACCAGCAAAATATGAAGTATTCAGTGAACGGGAGAAGAAATTTCAAACATTAGGTTTTTATCAGTAATGCAAGCTAGGAAATAGATTAATAAGTTAAAATTTGTGATTGCTTGGATTCTGATTTTATTTCAGAAGTCACCGAATTTCTGTGTGAATTTTAGCAACTCTTATCAACTATTAAACAGAAATAATACCATCTATTTCTAATTCATACCAGAGAAACATTGTTGTGAGGATTAATGCAATAATTTCTATGAAGATACTTTGTATAAATAAAACGTGCTGGGTGAATACAAGGTAGTTCTATTGTTTGTTATTACATAGTGAGAGGGCATTCTGTTTATTTTGTTTTGTTTTTGTTTTTGCCTAGTTGTGTTCAATTTTTTAAATGCCCTAGTTCTTGTTTTCTTTAGTGTTAGCTTCTTATGGTCTCCTTAATTCAATGGTAGATTATTTTCCCTTATGTTTATTTCTGTTTTTCTACCTACCATTTCTTGCTGAAACTATAGTCAACAAAATGTTGCATCTGTAGGCTTGGAAAAACCTTTGCAGGCTATCTCAATACAATAAAGAACATATGAAATCTTAATCATGTCCAACAATATAGTATATGAAAACTTGCAATTACACTTGTATGTATTATAGGTCATACAATTATACATATTATTGTATGTATTGTATGTTGGTAATTTCAGGAAGCATAATCTCTCATGAATTTTATTATGTGATATAATTCCAGTATAATAGCTAAAGCCTATACTTTTTGTTTCTATTATCAATCTATATCTTAATCTATTTATAGTCTTGTTCATAATTCATTTTGAGAAATAATGAATTTTTTTGTTTTAATAATTGTTCTTATTGTTCATATGCTTAAAACTAAAACTTACAAGCTACTTCCAGAGCTGTAACTAGGATTTTTATATTGTAATTAGTGAACGTTGAACAACTCATTGTTTTCTATATCCGTGTATTCGTTTACTTGTTTTGAGAGTTGGTTAGGGAAAATTACAATTTATTGTGTATATTCTTTCAATGAACAATAAGAGGTAATATTCCATTAATTCTGATGAAAATACTGTTATTTTTATGCAGCTTTTATATTTGATAAAAATAACTTTATAATCTACACATTAATATTTATATTTATATAAGAATTTATGTTTTAGTAACTGGTAACTTGAGGTTCTTTTTTATTAAAACTGGGGTTTTTAGGCAAAATCTTAAGAAATTGATTGTTATGTGGGTTCTCACTTTTAGTCTCAGAATAAATTGTTATAATTTTTATAAGCCAGCTTTCCCTGATCTTTGCCCAATGCAGTGTCCTTCTGCCGTAGCACTGTAACCACTCATTTGTAAGGGATGTAATTATCGTGGAGGTGTTGATGCTGATGGTGTTTCTTTGAGCAGAGTGGGGAAAGATGAACAGGAGACACTCAGCTACAACATTTGCCCTTTTATTGTGAGAGGTTCCTATGTATCGTATTAACTAAAATATATGACAAACATGTAGCTTGCTAAACAATGTGATACATTAAAATTTCTGTTGTCTAAACTTTATATAAAAGTTAAGGATAATATCCTTTGCCACCATTTTTGTTCACCTGAGCTATAGCTGACTTTAAAGCCTAGACTTGGAGATACCTAATTAGGACTGAAAGAAATAAAGGATTGGGCATTCATATTTGTTCAGTGCTAAAGAGCCTAGTCTGAAACTCAACAAAAGCAGTCTATTTGAGTTTTCTTTCTACACTTGTATACATTAATTTTTATATGGACATGACATATAATAAATATCATTATTCCTTATGATAATAAAAATGACAATGAGGACAATTTCTTAGCACTTGATAGTGCTAAAATTTGGAAGATACCTTAGAGGTCATCTATTTCAACCTCTTAAACACTGAAAAGTGTTTTTTTCTAATATGTCAGATAGCATTTTCATAAAAGGTACACTTTCATAAACATACATTCATAAATGGAAAGCTCATTACTTGTGGAGGAAAATATATTTTTAAAATATACTGTCAACTCACCCAGGTCCTTATAATTTCCCACTACTTTAAAAAATTCTTCTCACTCAGGAAAATTTTGTACTTATTATATAAACATAAAAGTTATTTAACTGAAACAAACTTAAACTACCAGGGTTAATATTTGCCTGTCTCTTTCTACATTTTCTATTTTACTGTAGGCTCAAAATGTAGTCAACAATGATTCTCAGTAAGTCTGCAATGATACTGCTTTTATTTTCTAACCTCTCGGTTATTTAAGTAGTCTTGGTATAAGTCTATAAACTAACATAAAATACCAAGGTAATCTTTTATGATGCTCTTCTCTATGTTGGAATTGTTCATTTTTCATGCTGATTTTGCTCTTTTCAGTATAATGTTCATTTGAAGAAGATACAGATAATTTTATCCTTCTCTGTTCTTATACCGGCAATAAGCTAAGGTGTGCCTTTTGGTTGTCTTAGATTTTCAAATACTTGCTGACTTGTTCTGTTAACATAAGAAGTCATTCCAGCTTCTGCCTTTGTGCCTTGGATTATATGATATGGACTTCAGATAAGTTTTAGATTCTCCCTAAAATGTGCCTGTATCTGGTACCAGTTGTGTAGAGCTAGCTATTTCTGTTTCTCTTTTCTATGACATGAGCTTTTATTTGTCAATAATTTAACTGAGATTTCTACTGTAAACTTCAACCTAAAATAAACTAGTTCACAGTCTGACAAAGTTGGTTAGAGCCACTTAAAATATAGTTCATTGACTTTATGCACTGAAGTTTTTATTGCCAAAGCAGAAATTACATAAATAGAAAGTAAAATTATGAGACCCCATTACCTGTTACTATTCTAGATGTACCCGGTAATAACATTGTCTTTGACCTATGAGAAATTATTGGTTTTCATTTCAAACCTAAATGCCCTTCATTTTCCCCTTTAACAGGTACAGCAATCACAATAGATACCAAATGGTTAAGCCTCAGCCCCACTCATTCCTTTTTATGGGTGGTGATGTCTCCTTATCTTTATTCTTTATTTATACGTGACCTTAAGTCTGGCTAATATTCGCTAGTTTCATTTATTAAAATAACCATGGGCTGGGCGCCATGGCTCTCATCTGTAATCTGAGCACTTTGGGAGGCCGAGGCTGGTGGATCACTTGAGGTCAAGAGTTTGAGACCAGTCTGGCCAATATGGTGAAAACCCATCTCTACTCAAAATACAGAAATTGGCTGGGCATAGTGGTGGGTGCCTGTAATCCCAGCTACTCGGGAGGCTGAGGCACGAGAATCACTTGAACCCAGGAGGTGGAGGTTGCAGTGAGCCAAGATGGTGTCACTGTACTCCAGCCTGGGTGATGGAGCAAGACTCCATCTCAAAAATAAATAAATACATAAATAATAAAATAAAATAAACATTATTGGACAACTACCTTTAACCCTTTACTGTTCATTTTACTCATTTAAAAAATTTCTTAACCATGTCTTTTAAAAAAGGACTTTATTTTTTGTCAAAACTATTAAAACTGCACCTTTCTTTGCTTTTTTTCTTTATCCTGGGAATATTTTTCAGCCTTTTGTGCAGAATTTCTTGTATCTCATTAAGATCTCTGCATACTTTATAATAAATCAGAAGATAGAACATTGTCTTTTAGACATGTTTACCTCCCATATCAGAGTGACCAGCTTGTATTTATGGCAGACATCATTGATACCCGCCTCAGGCAGGAAAGACTTCTGCAATAGATATCTTGAAGGTCAATGGAATAATAATCTCACTGTTTCCCTATGGGTGACATCACACTGCAGTCCTCTGTGGCTTCCCCTGGAGGTCCCAGGATACATTTTCCCCTAAATCTTGTCATAGAAACAACTTAATCACTTCAGCTGCTTACTGGAGGCTGTTTGGCATGGTGCTTTTGCTCTATCTTGATCATTTTTCTTTCCCTTTCTACTAACTCTGCCAACCCTTTATGTTTTAGAAGTTTGCAGCCATTTGCCAATGCAGACTAATTATTAATCAGGGTTCTTCAATAGATACCAAAAACAAAGAGCATACAGTCATGTGCTGCATAATTAGTTTTCATTAATGATGGACTTTATATGTGGTAGTGCGCTATGAGATTATAACCACTGTATTTTTCTGTACTTTTTCAATGTTTAGATATGTCTAGAAAGACAAATACTTGCCTTTGTGTTACAATTGTCTACAGTATTCAGTACAGTAACATACTGCACAAGTTTGTACCCTAGGAGTAATAGGATATACCAAATAGTCTAAATATGCAGTAGGCTATGCCACTTAGGTTTATGTAAGTATGCCCTATGATGTTCACACAATGATGAAATAATTTAATAACACATTTCTCAGAACATACCCCTGTCATTAATAGCACATGACTGTATAGACTAAATTATAATTCTCTTTCTTTGTACAAAAATTTCTGGATTAAGGTCTTGTGTATGTTACTGTAGTCATGCCATTTACTATTTTTTCAGTCATGCCATTTCAACTTTCATTTTAGATTCAGGGGTAAATGTGCAGGATTGCTACCTGGGTATACTGCATAATGCTGAGGTTTGGAGTATAATTGATCCTGTCACCCAGGTACTAAGCATAGAACCTAATACTTAATTTTTCAACCCTTTCCCACCCCGCTCTCCCACTTTCTACCTCTAGTGGTCTCCTGTTTCTATTGTTGCCATCTTTATATCCATGAATACCCAATGTTTATCTTCAACCTATAATTGAGAACATATGGCACTTGGTTTTCTATTTGTATGTTAATTCACTTAGGATAATGACCTCCAGCTGCATCCATGTTGCTGCAAAGGATATGATTTCATTCCTTTTTTATGGCTACATAGAATTTCATGGTGTATATGCACTACATTTTCTTCATTCAATTTGCTGTTGATGGACACCTAGGCTGATTCCATGTCTTTACTAATGTGAGTAGTGCTGTCATGCGCATACAAGTGCATGTGTCTTTCTGGCAGAATGATATATTTTCTTTTGGATATACCCAGTAATAGGATTGCTAGGTCAAATGATGTAATAGGTCTCTTTCACATTCTTTGATAAATCTCCAAATGGCTTTCCACAGTGGCTGAACTAATTTTACATTCACATCAACTGTGTATAAGCATTCCCTTCTCTCTACAACCTAGCCAGCCTCTACTGTTTTTTGACTTTTTAATAATAACCATTATGACTAGTTTGAGGTTACCTAGCTTTTCTTCTAACATTTATATATTTTTAGCTCTTACATTTAAATCTTTAATCCATCTTGAATTAATTTTTGTATGTGGTGAAAAGTAGGGATCCAATTTTATTCTTCTGTATATAGCTAGCCAGCTATTTCAACACCATTTATTGAATAGAGAGTCCTTTCCCTGTTGCTTATTTTTGTCAACTTTTTTGAAGATCACATGATCATAGGTATGTGGCTTTATTTCTGGGTTCTCTATTCTGTTCCATTGGTCGTTGTGTCTGTTTTTGTACCAGTACCATGCTATTTTGTTTACTGTAGCCTTATAGTATGTATAACTTGAACTCAAGTAATGTGATGCCTCTGGCTTTGTTCTTTTTTCTTAGGTTTGCTTTGACTATTCAGGCTCTTTTTGGTTCCATATTAATTTGAATAGATTTCTCTAGTTCTTTGAAAAACAACATTGGTAGTTTGATAGAAATAGCACTGAATCTGTATATATCTCTGGATGGTATGATCATTTTTATGATATTGATTCTTCTGATCCATCAGTATGGGATGTTTTCCCATTTGTTTGTGTCATCCATGTTTACTTTTAGTGGCATTTTGTAGCTCTCGCTGTAAAAATCTTTCACCTCCTTGGTTAGACGTATTTCTTGTGGGGAAAAGAAAGAGGGATAAGGCTGTTACTGTGTCTGTGTAGAAAGAAATAGACATAAGAGACTCCATTTTCTTCTGTACTAAGAAAAATTATTCTGCCTTGAGATGCTGTTAATCTGTAACCCTACCCCCAACCCTGTGCTCCCTGAAACATGTGCTGTGTCAACTCAGGGTTAAATGGATTAAGGGCTGTGCAGGATGTGCTTTGTTAAACAAATGCTTGAAGGCAGCATGCTCGTTAAGAGTCATCACCACTCCCTAATCTCAAGTACACAGGGACACAATACACTGCAGAAGGCACAGGGACCTCTGCCTCGGAAAGCCATGTATTGTCCAAGGTTTCTCCCCATGTGATAGTCTGAAATATGGCCTCGTGGGAAGGGAAAGACCTGACCGTCCCCCAGCCCGACACCCATAAAGGGTCTGTGCTGAGGAGGATTAGTAAGAGGAAGGAAGGCCTCTTTGCAGTTGAGATAAGAGGAAGGCATCTGTCTCCTGCCCGTCCCTGGGCAATGTATATTCCATCTACTGAGATAGGGGAAAACTGCCTTAGGGCAGGAGGTGGGACATGCTGGCAGCAATACTGCTCTTTAAGGCATTGAGATGCTTATGTATGTGCACATCAAAAGCACAGCACTTTTTTCTTTACCTTGTTTATGATGCAGAGACATTTGTTCACATGTTTTCCTGCTGACCTTCTCTCACTATTACCCTATTGTCCTGACACATCCCCCTCTCCGAGAAATGCCGATAATGATCAATAAATACTGAGGGAACTCAGAGGCCGGTGCCAGCGCGAGTCCTCCCTATGCTGAGCGCCGGTCCCCCGGGCCCATTTTTCTTTCTGTATACTTTGTCTCTGTGTCTCTTTCTTTTCCAAGTCTCTCGTTGCACCTGACAAGAAATGCTCATAGGTGTGGAGGGGCAACCCACCCCTTCGGTTTCTAGATATTTTATTTTTTGTGTGTGGCTATTGTTAATGGAATTGTGCTTTTGATGTAGATCTCAGTTTGAATGTTATTGGTTTACAGAAATGCTACTAATTTTTGTACATTGATTTTGTCTCCTGAAACTTTACTGAAGTCATTCGTCAGTTCCAGGAGACTTTTAGCAGAGTCTTTAGGGTTTTCAAGTATAGAATCATATCGTCCACAGACAGAGACAGTTTGACTTCTTGTTTTCCTTTCTGGATGCTTTTTATTTCTCTCTCTTTCCTGATTTCTCTAGCTTGCACTCATAGTATTTTGTTGAATAAGGGTGCTTATGGTGGCATCCTTATCTTGTTTTAATTCTCAAGGGAAATGGTTCTAGTTTCTGTCCAGCCAGTATGATATTGGCTGTGGTTTTGTCATAAGTGGTGTGTTTAGAGTTTTTATCATAAAGGGATGTTGGGTTTTACTCAAAGATTTTTCTGCATCTATTGAGATGATCGTATGGTTTTTGTTTTTAATTACATTTATGTTGTGAATCACATTTATTGATTTCAGTATGTGAACCAACCCTGCATCCAAGGAATAAAATCTACTTAATAATGGTGAGTTAACTTTTGGATGTGCTGCTGGATTTGACTTGCTGGTATTTGTTGGGGATAATTGCATCTATGTTAAAAAGAAACATTGGCCTGTAGTTTTCTTTTTTTCATTGTGTATCTGCCAGGTTTTAATATCAAGGTGATGCTGGCTTCATAGAATGATTAAGGGAAGAGTCCCTCCTCCTCAATTTTTTTTGATTAGTTTCAATAGAACTAGTACAAGCTCTTTTTGTGTGTCTGGTAGAATTTGGCTATGAATGCATCTGGTCCAGGGCTTTTTTGGTTGGTAGGACTTTTAATACTGGTTCAATTTCGGAACTCAATATTGGTCTGTTCGGGGTTTCAGTTTCCTTCTGTTTCAGTCATGAGAGGTTTTGTGTTTCCAGGAATTTATTCATTTCCTCTAGATTTTCTAGTTTGTGTGCATAGAGGGATTCATAATATTCTTCGAGGATCTTTTGTATTTCTGTGGGATTGGTTGTACTGTCACCTTTAACATTTCTGATTGTGCTTATTTGGATCATCTCTCTTTTTTATCTTTGTAAATCTAAATAGTTGTTTTGGAATCTCGTTTATCTTTTAAAATGACCAACGTTTTACTTCTTTGACTCTCTGTATAGATTTTTGGGTCTCAATGTTGTTCAGTTCTTCTTTGATACTAGTTATTTCTTTTCTTCTGCTAGTTTTAGAGTTAATTTGTTCTTTAATTTTTAGTCCCTGTAGGTGTAATGATGGATCATTAAGGTGAGATCTTTCTAACTTTTTGAAGTAAGCATTTAGTGCTATAATCTAGACTCTTAATTAACACTGCTTTTACTGCATCCTGGAGATTTTGGTATAGTATGTCTCTGTTTTCATTTATTACAAATTTTTTTTTTTATTTCTGCCTTAATTTTGTTGTTTTCCCAAAAGTCATTCAGGAGTAAGTTGTTTAATTTACATATAATTATGTGGTTTTGAAAGATCTTTATGTTCATTTCTATTTTTATTCCACTGTGATCTGAGACTATGGTTGGGAGGATTTCAATTTTTTTGAATTTATTAAGGCTTGATTTATGGCCAAACATGCAGTCAACCTTGGAGTATGTTCTACGTGTGAGTGAGAAGAATGTGGATTCTGTGGTTGATGGGGTGAGTGTTCTGTAGATGGCTAATAAGTCGAATTGTTCAAGTGTCATATTTAGGTCCAGAATTTCTTCATGAGTTTTCCGACTGGATGATCTGTTTAATGCTGTTAGTGGGGTGTTGAAGTCTATTATTGTGTGTCTGTCTAAGTCTTTTCATAGGTCTGGAAGTACTTGTTTTATAAATCTGGGTTCACCAGTGTTTGGTGCATATATATTTAGGATAGTTCAGTCTTCTTGCTGAATTGAAACCTTTATCATTATATAATGTCCTTTTTTCTCCTTTTTACTATGGTTGATTTAAAGTCTGTTTTATCTGATATAAGAATACCAACCTCTGCTCTTTTTTTTTTTCCATTTCCATGGTAGAGCTTTCTCCAATCCTTTACTTTGAGCCTATAGATGTTGTTACATGTGAGATGAGTGTCTTGAAGACAGCAGATGGATGAGTCTTATTTTTTTTAATCCAACTTGCCACTCTGGGTCTTTTATGCGGGGCATTTAGACAATTTACATTCAAGATTAATATTGATATGTGAGGTTATGATGTTAACATGAAGTTGGTAGCTGGTTGCTTTCCAGTTTCTATTTGTGATTGCTTTATGGTGTCTTTGGACTATGTACTTAAGTATGATTTTGTGGTATAAGGTATCATTGTGTCATTTTCATGTTTAGAACTCCCTTAAAGATCTCTTGTAAGACTGGTCTAGTGGTAATGAATTTCCTTAGTATTTGCTTGCTTGGAAAAGATTTTATTTATTTTTTGTTTATGAAGCTTAGTTTGGTGTGCTATTAAATTGTTGGTTGGAATTTCTTTTGTTTTGCATTTTTCAGTTTTTGTGGGTACCTAGTAGGTGTGTATTTACAGGGCATATGAGATGTTTTGATACAGGAATGCAATGCATAATAATCCCATCATGGAGAATAGGTTATCTATCCCCTCAAGCATTTATCCTTTGTGTTACAAATAATCCAACTAAACTCTTTATTTTAAAATGTAAAATTAGATTATTATTGACTGTAGTCATCCTGTTGTGCTATCAAATAGTAGGTCTTATTTATTATTTCTAACTATTTTTTCTACCCATTAGCCAGCCCCACCTTCCCTTGATCTGCCAGTACCCTTTCCAGCCTCTAGGAATCATCCTTTTACTCTCTATTTCCATGGGTTTAATTGTTTTGATTTTTAGATCCTACAAATAAGTGAGAACATGCAATGGATGTCTTTCTATGTCTGGCTTATTTCACTTAACAAAATGATCTCCAGTTCCATCCATGTTGTGGCAAATAACTAAATGTCACGCTTCTTTACGGTTGAATAGTACTTGTTTGTGTTCATGTATCATACTTTCTTTATTCGATCATCTGATGATGGTCATTTAGGTTGTTTCCAAATCTTGGCTATTGTGAACAGTGCTTCAACAAACATGAGAGTGCAGATATCTCTTCAATACACAAATTATCTTTATTTGGGGTATATATCCAGCAGTAGAATTGCTGGATCATATGGTAGCTCTATTTTTAGTTTTTGGAGAAACCTCCAAACTGTTCTCCATAGTGGTTGTACTAATTGACATTCCCACCAAAAGTGTATGAGGGTTCTCCTTTCTCCACATCTTCACCAGCATTCGTTCTTGCCTGACTTTGGGATATAAGCCATTTTAACTGGGATGAGATGATATCTCATTGTTTAGATTTGCATTTCTCTGATAATCAATGATGTTGAAGGCCTCTTCATGTGCTTGTTTGCCATTTGTACGGCTTCTTTTGAGAAATACCTGTTCAAATATTTTGCCATTTTTGATTGGATTATTAGATTTTTTTCCTATAGAGTTGTTTGAGATCCTTGTGTGTCCTAATTATTAATCCTTTGACAGATGGATAGCTTTGAAATATTTTCTGCCATTCTGTGGGTTGTCTCTCTACTTTGTTCATTGTTTCCTTTGCTGTGCAGAAAGTTTTTAACTTAATGTGATTCCATATGCACATTTTTGCTTTGGCTTTCTTGTTTGTGGGGTATTATCTAAAAATATTTTGCTCAGCAATATCTTGGAGAGTTTCCTCAATGTCTTTTTATAGTAAGTACCTTCGTAGTTTGATGTCTTAGTTTTAAGCCTTTAATCCATTTTGATTTGATTTTTGTATACGGCAAGAGATAGGAGTCTAGTTTCATTCTTCTGCATACACATATCCAGTTTTCCCAGCACCATTTATTGAAGAGATTTTCTTTTCCCCAGTGTATGTTCATGGCAACTTTGTTGAAAATGAGTTCACTGTAGGTGTGTGGATTTGTTGCTGGGTTTTGCATTCTGTTCCACTGGGCTTTGTGTTGTGTTTTTATGCCAGTACCATACTGCTTGGGTTACTATAGCTATGTAATTAATTTGAAGTCAGGTAATGTGATTCCTCTGATTTTGGTATTTTTCCTTAGGATAGCTTTGGCCATTTTGGGTCTTTTGTGGTTCCATATACATTTTAGGAATTTTTTCTATTTTTGTGAAAAATGTCTGGAATTTTTAAAGGGGTTGCATTGAAACTGTGGATTGCTTTGGGTAGTATGGACATTTTGACAATGTGACAATATTGATTCATCCAATCCATGAACATTAAATATCTTTCCAATTTTTGGTGTTCTCTTTCATTTCTTTCATCAGTATTTTATGGTTGGAATTTATTGTATCTAAGAATTCTGAAAACAGGCCCTCAATCTCCCCTTGCTTGTAAGGTTTCCACTACGAAGTCTGCTGTTAGCTTGATTTAGGTTCCCTTTGTGCATCATCTGACCTTTCCCTCTAGCTACCTAGAATATTTTTTCTTTAGCACTGACCTTGGATAATCTGGTGACTAAATGCTTTGGTGATGTTGTGTAATATCTGGCAGAAACTATCTGCATACTTCAGTCATTTTTTAAAATTCTTCTTGCTTTATTTTTGTCTAACTGAGTTAGCTTGAAAGACTGGACTTCTCGCTTGAAAATTCTTTCTTCTGCTTGGTCTAGTCTATTGACAAAGCATTCAATTGTACTTTTAAATTCTTTAAATGAGTTTTTCAATTCCAGAAGCTCTGAGTTCTTTTTAAGATGTTTATCTCTTCCTTCACTTTCTGATGCTTTAGAAGTTTCTCTGCATTGACTCCTTTCAACCTTGTCTTGGACCTTGTTGAGCTTCCTTTCAATTCATGCTTTGAATTCTTTACCTATCATTTCTGCATTTCCATTTTGGTTAGGGACCATTGCTGGAGAACGAAGGTGATCCTTTGGTGATATCACTACATTCAGATTTTTCATAGTGCCAAAATTCTTGCTCTGTTTCCTTGTCATCTGGAGACCCTGGCACTTCTAATTTTTGTAAATATTTTTGTGCAGGTAGGTAGGAATTTCCCCCTTCCTTTTCCTGTATTTTTACTTCGGTATTTTTATTTTTTTATTTTTTTTTTGGTAAATTTGGAAATTTTATTTTCGTACTTTTACTTTCTGTTTCCCTTATACTGCCTTGCTAGGGGCTGAGATCATAAAGAATTGTAGTGCCTTTTGGCTTTGCTTCTATAGCTCTATGCACTCTGTCAGCAGGTTGTATTTTGGGCTGTGCAGTTTGACCTATGAACTAGTAAATGGTGCTTATGGGTAAGAGCCAGCTGAGGCCAATGGGACTGGGTATATACTAGATTCTTGATTACTGGAAGAATCTCTCCGTTGCCTCAGGCAATGAGCTGATTCCTGGAGTGCACAGTGGCTTGAGATCCGTCCTCTTCCGTTGGGGTGGGGGCCAAGATGGGTGGGGCCAGACTGCAAAGGACCACCTACAGATCCTTCAAAGGCAAGCACAAGCACCAGTACCAAGGGAGAATCCAGTGGGCAGCCACCAAGTGCCCACAGGGATGCCTAGGCATAGAGCTGGGAAACCTCATTGGTTCCAAGTTATCTGCATGAAAATGAGAGTAGCTAACCTCGTAATCCAGGAGAGTATGTGCTCCAGACGCCTGAAGATCTGCCTGGATGTTGAGTGGAGAGGGCCCCCCTGCACCCAGGTGTCTGCATATTAAGGGTGTGGGGAGCTCAGGCTGCTTTCCAGGTGAGTGGATGCTCTGAATGCCTGGATATCTAGCTAGGTGGGGAGCAAAGAGGGAGTCCCCTGCATCAAGATCCCTACACAGGAAGGATGAAGCAACTCAGGCTGCTGAACCAGGCAAGTAGGTACCCTGAATGCTTGGAGAGCTGCCTGGGTGTGGAGCAGAGAGAGCCTTGCTGTATCACAATCTATGCCCAGATGGGTGGGTTGGCTCAGGCTGTTGATCCAGTTAGAGAAGGAGTGCTATGAACACCTGAATTTCTGCCTGGAGGTTGGGGAGATAGGACCCCAATGCACCACAATCTCAGGGGAGCAGGCTTGGACACCCAGAATATGGCACACAGAGACAAGTTTCAGGTCACTAAGCTGGCCCTGGTTGCTAGTCGTGGTGCACAGGAGAAACTGCAGCTGTAGCACCTCTTCTCTCATCCCAGGCCGGTGACAGGTGAGAACACAAATCCAGCACCTATTGTTGAGGTGCTTTCCACAATCATGCACTCCAATCTCTAGCCCAAGACTAAAATGCCTGCACAGCCACATGACTGGGTGGCCAAAGAATGGCTGAGTTGTATGTACCTGGATTAAAAATATTGTCCTGCTCTTGGTCCTGGGTCTGGAAAAATGTCTGCGGGTTTTCCTAGTGTCTTTCCTTTATAGCGTCTCAAGTCCCTCCCCAGATTAGCTCCACAGCTTGGGTGAAACAAAGTACTCTACCTTGGCTAGAGTTGCTTGGCTCCTCAGTGGAAAAATGAATCACAGAAGGAGGCTCTCCACCTCTCTCACATATGGGGGCTTCACCCATTTTTATCAGTTAAATGCCATAATGAGGGATGTTTGCCCACATTCTCCTCCCTGGTATCTGGAGTTTCCTTCATGATTCTGATAGATTACCTTCTCCTTCTTGAAGTGAAGCTCACAGACTTGATCTTTATGTAGCGTCTTGCTATTTCCAAGTGGCTGAGGCATGTTAAAAGTCTCTAATCTTCCATCTTGGGAAAAAAATCCAAACCTTTACTGTTTCTAATTTTCAAATTTCTTTTCTGATAAAAAGTGTTAGTGAAACTATACAATTTCTAGGTATGTAGCATAAAGGAAGTGAGAATTTTCGGATCTATAAATATGTCTATCTGTATATAAAGCTTGATGCAATTTATAAATTTTTCAGTCATAAGAAACTTAATTGGCTTTTTTTTTCCATTTTAGGGATAGTAATACTTATGTCATAAGTAATTTAAAAATTAAGCTGGGTAATATTTTTAAAGTGTGTAGGACTGACTCTGAGCATAAATTCAGAAAATATTAAATAGTATAATTCTCTTAATATCCCCTATGGCTCTATATATTCCTAGATATTCACTCATTTGCTCATGTATTTGATATGCAACGATATGCCAACCACTGTGCCAAGTGTCATCATACAAATGCTTCCCATATGAGGTCTATGTATATTTAAATAAGGTAATTGAATATACTGTGGTAAGTGCTATAACAGAGGTATGTAATGATCCATATGGAAGGATATACATTTTCTACTTAACAACACTGATTGACCATATTATTGGCTTCTAAATAAATATCGCTTGTTAATTCTGATTTGAGGGTAAACATCTTATGCCGAATCTCCACAGCTAAGTAATACTCCTTGCTTCTAACCATTTAGGTTACTTTCAAACTTTCTTTTCTATGCAATATATTTTGCTCAGTAATTATGAGCTAATATATCTAGTTTACTGATACGAAGTATATGTATTTTAGTTTATATTGTGCAAATAATCATATTTGCCTGAGTAATCTTGATATAATCATTTATTCTTCAGTTAATGCCATAAACTTGATCAATACAATTGTTGCTTCAGCATTAATTTTTAGGCCTGACATAAGTTGTTTGCTATCCAGGTAGACCTCACCACCTTTAGCCTAGTTAAAGCTTCCTCTCCCTGTGTGGTTGTGCTATAGCCTGTCTATTCTTCATCCCATAGACCTAAATCCCAATATATCCCACAGCTTCCAACCATGATAAAACCTAAGGGTCAATACCAGAATCATGTAAATACATTCCCCCTTTTCTGATGTTTTCTTTAAACTAGCCAATCCGTAACCCCCAGGGGAAAATCTAAGAGGTAACGCCCATGGGCCTTAATGAAGAAACAGTTCCACAGGCTCCTTGTCTCCCCGCTGAACCTGCCCAGAAATACCTCTGGCCTCCTGTTGGCACCCTTAACAGCACTGGGATCTGTAAGTAATACATTTCTTCTATTGCAATGATTTGAATGTTTTCTTCTTATGCAAATTCATTATTTTATATACTGCCTTTATTTTTGAACTGTAACTCAATAACTTAAAATTATAGGATTTTAAAGTTAATAGAGGCTTTTTAAGTTCCATGTCATCCCAATCTCAATTTAGGAAAGAGTAAACTAAGGTCCAGAAAAAAAAAATGATTTGTACAGGATCACATAGTTAATTTATGGCAAGGCTAGAAGAACAAGCTGGATTTCCTGAACTTCGGCCCAGTGACTTTTCCACAATAAGTTTTAAGTTCTCAGTAATTAGTATGTTTCAGTAAACCATTGATAAAATATTTTGTTTTATTTTATAGAAATAAGTTTGACACCCATTAATTCATTTTATCCTATTAACATATTATTATCTTTATTACACACACACTAGAACAGATTAAGTAATATGCCCAAAATCATATAATTAAAAAAGAATGAAGTGTGAATTTAGCTTCACTTTTGCCTGACTCCAGATTCTAACTTATTTCAAGACATTATGTTAACTTCTTGAAGTTTCCATTGAGCATTAGAATAATAACATCCTGAAGGACACCTTACTTACATCTTTGATATTGCCTTTATCAAGATGTGGTATAAAGACCATCGAAATTTATGATTTTTTTTGGTACTGCTTCATCATGAGGCTTATGCTAGGATATATACCACACTAAATGTTTGAGATGCATATAAATGATTGACTAAGCTTTGTATGGTTGATTACTTCAGAAGTTATTCACTCATTTTTTCATATTCTGAACAGATTTTTATTTTATTTGTGTGTGGGCACACGTATCAGAATTGTACTGATTTCCTTTTTACCCTATCAACAATGTCTTAAATGCCAATCCAAGGCCCAATGTATAACTTTTGCTGGAATCTTACCATCAACTTTCAGAATCAAAAGTTGTCACTAGAGGTTTCTCAATGCCTGTCTACTACATTTCTAAATTAACAACAAACGCAGATTTGTCTGTGATGGCTCTTTTATTGCTGCATGCAGCTGGAGAAAAACCAACTGCCAAGGGAACTCAATTTTCTTTATCATCAACTTGACATTCGTTAACAGATGGCTTCTGGATACCATGGTAGTCTTCTTAATTTGTCTGTTTATATAGTGCTGCAAACACCCTTGGTTAATTGCCTGATTATTACGTTTAATTCCTCGTCAACAATATACATCCTTGTTTTGGAACATATCCTAGGAGATAAGTTATGAAAGGCAGAGATTTGAGGGTAGAACTGCTACCAGCCTTTTGAAACATAAAGTGGCACACCTGAGGGTAAGCAAATATGCTAAAATATCCCCTGACTTAAAATCCAGTAGGCTTTCTCTGAAGTACGTCATTTATCCAGAATACAGTGGATTGGCCTGAACTAATGTTATACAAAAGAATAGTAGAAAAAAAGTCAGCAAATAGATGGATAAATAAATAAATAAATAAATGGTTAAAACACTCTAAGGCAAAACGTCTTTCCAATTGAGCATAAACCTAAAGCTAACAGCAACTGAAGTCTCTTTTTTTTCTTTTTAAATATCTAAGTAAGTAGGATTTAAATATGACACTTGGGAGAGCGAAAATTTCTCCAGTGTTTCCAAGGGGATGCAAAAATACGCTTTGACTCAGTCAGCATTCTTTTAAGTGCAAATATACACCTTTCTTTTCTTTGCTTTGGAAATCCAAAGAAATGAGCAAACTTAAAATCTGTATAGATCGAGAGCTCTGATTCAATTAGAAAACAAAATACATAGTATTATATATAGTACTGTGCACATGTACACACTTTTATATACACAAGATGTAGAATTCAATGTACAATAAGTGAGTGCATTTATCAACATAAAATCACCTCATGTTGTCAGTCCTAAGAGTAGCATATTGACCTCACAAACATATCAGTTAAAACCACTATTAATTTTGATTTTTAATCTTAGTTCTTTATTTTCATTGCTAAGTGGTATGGCTGTCTTGAAAAATAATGTGAAACTATAGTCCTATTCTTTCAATAAAATAAATTACTCACAACTGTCCTACATTAAGAGCTTTAAATAGATTCAAAAGATGGACTCACTGGAATCAGAAAACCCTCGGAATAGTACTTTTGCTGTTATTATAGAAGATCTGAGCTAATATTGCTAGTAATGAATATTCTATTGAAGTTTATACTGCCACCTATGGGGAATGAAAATTCTTAGTAATTAATCTAAAATGTAGAAATTACTGTTGCCAATTATGAATGGAAATTGAAACATCTGAGTGAATGTTATTACTATTTGACTGTCAAAGGAAAACCTATTTGGAGAAAGCTGTAAGTTCTTTTATTATTCCTTTTAAAACCCAAATGTGATATGTGCCCATGGAAATTTATCTACATAATCAAAAAGGGTCATTTCTAAGGGATAACTTAAGTGTCTAAGTTGAGTATTTGCAATCAAGTAATTAAAAGAATATAAACTGAATTAACTATTTACTGTGAAACCTTTGTGAGTTGATTTAATATCTCTGCCCATTTTTTCATATTCTTTTCATTTTTGCCTCTTTTAACATGTATTGTCTTGTTCAAACTGGTAAGTAAATGAAACTAGTTTGTAACTCCCAGTCTATTAATATAGTAATGTAGTAAAATGGAAAGAGAAAAACCTGTGGATTAAGGAAGGTCATTGGTTGAAATTCACACCCCAGAATTTGCTATTTATATCACACAAGAAAGTATAATCAAGTCCCCGTTTTCATCAGAAAGTGGAACTTGCACTACCCATTTTATAGGACTGCTGTAAGAAACATGAGTTTCTTCTAGTGCTGACCAAAATGCCTGACACCAAATGATTCTAAATAAATATTTGTATTCTTTTCTTCCAAAATACGGTATCTGCTACATCATGAAGATCCAGAAAACTGAGTCATAACTCACCTGGTAAGATGTAGGGTAAACCAGAGTGTAAGACATCTGGGTGAGCAGGATGAGAATAGGAACGATCTTGTTGAACTATGTCAGTGAGTGCAGCAAACAGACTCAAAGGTGGCCCACCCATGGTTCCCATGCACATCTTTGTGTGATCCCCTCCCTTTGAGTGTAAAATGGGACCTATGACTTTCTTCTAATCAATAGAATAGGATAAATGTGATGAAATGTGATGTTTGTCATTATGTTATATAATATACCCTTTCTGTCTTTGGAGAAGGACATAGCCATTTTGGGAGAACCAGATGGCAAGGAATCAAGCGACACTTACAGGAGCTAAAGGCAACTTCCAACCAACCTCCAGCAAGAAGTCAGGCTTTCAGTCATACAATCACAAGGAAATGAATTGTTCCATCAACCTGAGTGCATCTAGAAGGTGACTCTTCCCTAGTTGACCCACCAGATGAGAATCCATCTTTGGTCAATACAGTAATTTCATCCTTACAGCAGACCTAGTTAAGATGTACCTGGTTTCCTGACCCACAGACATTATAAGATGATAAATGTATTCATTTTAACCTTCTAAACTTATGCTAAAGATTAGCAATAGAAAAGCGAATCTACTGGGTTTTCTTGAATAAGTAAGATTTTCATTCCTTTATTATTCTGTACAACTTTAAAATTGTAAAAATCTAATTTATGTGTGAATTTTTGAAAAAATAAAATTACAAAACTTTGCACAATGTAAATGAAATATTCCTTCTACTCTACAAACCTATATTATGCTCCCTCAGAGGCAATTGCTATGTTCCGTATCATGTTTTCACGCCGGGTGAAATGATTTTCCAAACTCATAAGTACACATGAAGATCTAAAAGTGATTTAATTTTATGTCCTTTCTAATATTTATAATATACAAAAGTGAAATATTGATTAATTGGCCCTTAAGTTTGAAGAGATTTCAGAGCTAATTTAACAAACTGTATCATATTATGTAACATTAAATCTTACATTTTATGGTCTATCTGTGGAAACAGAAGGAAAAGGAAAGCATGAGTTCAGCCAATAGAAGACTATTTTTAGTAAATCTAGGTAATTTTGCAATATTGCTACTACCTGGCCATGTATCTTCACACAAACCATTTTCTCTGTTTAGACTCTTAATTTACACATTGCAGATTTCAAGTTATGTGTTTTTAGGCACCTGCATGTTATACTTTGTGTTTTGCCTTTCACAATGTTGACCAGTTATTTATAAACCTGACTGATCATAAAATCATACTCCAAGTTTGTTATTATTATTATGATTTGTATTATTAATGCAGATAACTGGTCATCATGCCTAGGTATTCTTCTTCAGTGAATTTGGGATATAGTTATGGAATTTATATGTCAAGATATTTTCACAGGTACTTCTCACTATCTTGATTGGAAAACAATAATTTAGATATATGCATGTTATCTAAATTATAACTATAAACATAAAATATCTAAATTATAAAGTATATCTTTCAGTGTTATTTTATCAACATACATTAACATACGTATAACACTGTTTGAAGGAGAGTGATCTGAAATTCACCATAAGCAACATGACAAGGACAGTAATCATGGCAGCTATGAGCTATATTAAGAGGCAATTACAACGGAGCACAGTGTAGGAAGTCTTCATTTGATTTTGACCCCCATTTTCCATTTGCCTTGTATTTTATTTGTTCTTGGTCTTGATGTCCTTAACAAAGCACATCTTTTCTTTGTATCATATCCATAAGTCTTTCCGGTTCACTTGAAATGCCTGCTACTGGGAAGATATGAGAATTCTTTGGAATTGTTTAGAGGAAACAGTCTTCCTTCCTTGTCTTTGGCTTCTTTTCCCCTTGGTGGATCAAACCTGGGAGCTGACAGCTTCATCTGGTACCCTAATGCAATCAAATTCTTTCGCAGTATTTTTTGCTCAAAAGCTGTTTTTTGACTCATACATTGTTAATGTATGTTAATTTTATTTCACAAATACATTCTTCAGACAAAGTAAGAGTGCCTCCACTTTGTCATTAATATGCATTTTTTTGACTATACATGACCAAGGAATGAAGGAGGGACTGGGCTATTCCGTAGTTACAGAGACTGAAGCAATGATAGGAGCATCTCACCTGGAATGTAAGAGGCTGTAGCTGCCTTTCTCTCATCTTCCTGAACCTAATTCCTTTAGTTAGATAGGTAGCTAGATAGCTAACTAGATAAATATAATGCAAAAACTACAAAATTCTCTTTTAAGTGTAAAACTTTTTGATGTTTTAGTATACTCACAGAGCTGTGTAATTATCACCACTCTAATTTTAGAACATTTTTACAACTCCAAAATGAAACTCCATATCCATTTGTACTCAGTCTCCAACTCTCTCCCCCAGTCTCTGGCAACCACTAATATATACACTGTCTCTATAGGTTTACTTATTCTGTAAATTCCATATTTCCCTAATGAAATCACACAGAATGTGCTCTTTCGTTAATGCCTTATTTCACTTAGGATGTTTTCAAGGTTTATCCATATTGTAGCATATACTAACACTTTACTGCTTTTTACTGAAAAATAATAGTGTACATCATGGGTATATCACATTTTATTTATCCATTCATTAGTTAATAGGCTTTGGGTTGTTGCCATGTTTTTACCATTATAAATAATGTCATGATGACTAGTCATCTGCAAGGTTTTGTATGGACATACGTCTTTATTTTTCTTGACTATATACCCAGGAATGGAATTGCTTGTATAAATGGTAACTCCGTGTCCAACATTTAGGAGACATGCCAAACTGTTTTCCAAAGTAGCTGTACTATTTTACATTCATAGAAGCAATGTACCAGAATTGTAATTTTTTTCACACCCTGTCAAGACTTATTTATTGATTTTTACTATTAACCATTTTAGTGAGTGAAATTGGTATCACATTGTGGCTTGTATTTGCAATTATCTAATGACTAATGATATTTAAAATCTTTGCACATGGCCATTGATCATTTGTCTCTCTTTTTTGGAAATTATGGTGATATTTTTCTTCTTTGGAAAAACATCTATTCGAAATATTTGTCCTTTTTAAATTGTATTTTTATTGTTAATTTATAAGAGTTCTTCATATAATCTGGATATGATTCTCTTGTCTTTTCTTATCTTCAATGGTTCCTTTGAATAAAAAAATTTTAATTTTGATGGAATTCAATTTGTTTGCCTTTTCTTGCATTACTTGTGCTTTTGGCATCATATCTAAAAATTCTTTGGCTAATCTCAAATCATAAAAACTTACAATTAGGGTTTCTTCTCAGAGGTTTATAGTTTTAGCTCTTTCACTGAGGCCTGTGATCCATTTGGATTTAATATTTCATATGATATGAGGTAGGGGGTACAGGTTGATTCTTTGGCATGTTTGTGTGCAGGTCTCCCAGGACAATTTATTGAAGAGATTATGCTTTCATGATTGAATTGTCTCAGAATCCATGTCGAAAGTCAATTGCTCATAAATTGATATGTATGTTAGCCTTTCTATATTTACCACCTGTATGTTCCTTTCTATATGTACCAAACTTTCTTGATTACTAGCTTTGTAGTAAGTCTTATAATTGAAAAGTGTGATCTTCAAACTGATAGATGCAGGCAAGGGTGAGTACCTGGTGAAACCCCACCTTCAAGCCAAAAAGTCTGAAACCCTTGGCCCAACGTGAGAACTTCTATCCTGTTTGCCTGCTCTCTACCAATTAGTTCTTTCTGAATAATGTCTTTTTACGAATCAAATGTTGCCTTTTCTAAAACTACCTATGGTCTTCCCTGCCCCCCCATCCTGTGCCTATGAAAGACTGCAGACTCTATTGCTAGAAGAGAGAAGCAGCTTGAGTGGAGAGAGGTGACTTGACTTCACAGGTATGGCTTGACTTTAGAGGAGAGAGGGCTTAACTTTGGAGAAGAGCTGCCTAGAGATAGCCGAACTGCAGGGAAGATTACCTGCCCATCCCATCTCCTCTCCAGCTCCTCTCTTCCCTGAGAGCCATTTCCACCGCTAAATAAATCATCCTCCTCCACCATCCTTCAAGTGTCCACACAACCTCATTCCTTTTGGATGCTGGACAAGAGCTCAGGACCCACCAAGTGCAGGTACTCAAAAAAGACTGCTGTCACATTAGCCCTTTATCCTTGCTGGTAGAGGGCAGCTGCCCCATGTGATGAGACAAGGGGCCCACTAAGCTGATAACACATTACTGTCCATGGACTGTGGAGATAAGGGAGCATTGTAACACAACTTCTGAGGCTGCAGGGGTCACAGGCACCTCCACCTGGGTGCCGCCACAGGGCCCACATGGAGCCTGCTCCTGCAGGCACCCAAAGCAGCCAGCCAGATCCCGCACTCACTCGCTGAAGCGCTCCCTCCTACAAGAGGTTGAGTAAACCGAGGACCCCATTGAAACACAGATGAAAAGGTTGAGAAAAAATCCTGCATCAAAACTTTGTTCTTTATCAAGGTGGTTTTGGCTATACTGGGAACACTTGAATCGCCATATAAATTTTAGGTTAAGTTTTTCAATTTCAATTAAAAATGCAACTGAGATTTTGAAAAGGATAGCTTTGAATGTATAGATTAAGTTGGGAAGAATTGGCCTTATTTATCAATATTGAATTGTTCAATCCATGAAAATGGATTGTAGTTTTTATTTAGATATTCTTGACTTCTTTCTTCAGCATCTTATAGATTTTTTTGCCTAGAAATACTGTGCATATTTTGTTAGCTATGAAAGCAATAGAGTTTTGTATGTGGACTTTGTATCCTGGGACCTGCCAATACTCAATAATTAGTTCCAAGTTATTTGCACATTTATTTGGAATTTTCTGCAAAGAAAATCATATCATCTGCAAATGAAGACCTTTATTTTTTGCTTTTCAATATGCATATTGTTCATTCCTTTTTATTGTCTATTGCCCTAGTTAGGATTTCCAGTACAATATTGAATAGGAATGGTGAAAGAAGAGATCATTATATTGTTGTCAGCTTAGGTGGACACTGTTCAGTTTTATATTAGGTATGATATTAATTGTAGGTTTGCTGTTGATGTTATAATTAATTTAATATGCTGCTAAATTTGGTTTGCTAGTATTTTAGTGACAATTTTTGAATCTATGCTCACAGGAGAATTGGCGCATAGTTTTCTGTGATGTCTTTGTCTGATTTTGTTATTAGGATAATATTAGCCTAAGAGAATGACTTGAGACATGTTCCTAGTGCTTCTACTATTTGAAAAAATCTATGAGAAGATTTTCTTTAAATGTTTAGTAGGAGTCACCAATGAAGACATCTTGGACTAGGGTTTCTCTCTGGAAAGTTTTTAAATTACAAATTTAACCTCTTGTAGTTTTATTCAGGTTTTGTTTTTCTTCTTGAGAGTGTTTCTGTTGTTCATTCCTTTCTAGGAAACTTTCTATTTGACTTTGTTGGCATATAATTGATTATGGTATTCTTGTAATTATTTTCTATTTCCATAAAGTCAGTAATAGTGGCTTCTCTTTAATTACTGATTTCAGTGATTTGATTATTTTCTATTTTTTTCTTGGCAAATCTAATAAAAAATTAGTAAACCAACCTTTGATTCTGCAGATTCTTCTTTTTTCTATTAATTATTTAATTCGTATCTATCATAATCTTTATTATTATCTTCTTTGTCCTTGCTTTGGGTTCACTTTACTCTCTTTTTTCTCATTTCTTAATGTGGAAAGTTAAATTAATTTGATATCTTTCTTTTAATTTACATGCATGCATAAATATAAATTTTTCTCTAAGCACTATTTTAACTGAATTTCTTAAGTTCTGGGATGTTGTTTATTCATCTTCATACATCTCCAACTATTTTGTAATCTCTCTTTTGTTTAACCTATTGGGAATTTGAGTGCATTGTTTAATCTCCACATATTGTTTAAATTATCCAATTTGTTTCTTATTTCAATTTGTTGTGGGGATAGAACGTACTTTTTGTGATTTCTCTTATGCTAATTTGTATGATTTCTATAATTTTAAATTTATTAAGATTTGTTTTATGGCCTAATATATGTTTTTTCTTAAAGAATGTTCTTGGTGTACTTCAGAAGAATGTGTTTTTCTCTGTTGTTAGGTGGAGGGTTTTAAAGATGTTTGTTGGGTATTCTTGGTTTATAGTGTTGTTGAGTCTTCTATTTCCTTGTCAATCTTCTGCCTAATAGTCCTATTCATTATTTCAAATGATGTATTATAGTTTCCAACTATTATTGTAGAATTATTTATTAACTTCTTCACTTATGTTAGTTTTTGATTTCTGTATTTTGGGGGATCCATTGCTAAGTCTATATATGTGACTTCTTAGTCCATTTGTGCTTCCATAGCAAAATACCTAAAACTGAGTAATTTATAGAGAACATGAATTTATTTCTTACAATTGTGGAGGCTATGAAGTCCAGGATCAAGGTGCCAACACTGCTGCCTGATGAGAGCTGCTCTCTGCTTCCAAAATGGTGCCTTGTTGCTATGTCCTCACATGGCTGAGGAAGAAAGGCAAAAGAGCATCCCTGAACATTGAGCTATTTTATAAAGGTGCTAACCTCATCCATGATGGTGGAGTCCCTATGATTTATTCACCTCCAAAAGGCCACATCTCTTAATACTGTTACATTGAGGACTAAGTTTCAACATAAATTTTGGAGGGGACACAATTATTTAAACCATAGCAGCTTATAATTGTTATGTCTTCCCAATGAGTTATTCATTTTTTATTATAAAATGTTATTCTAGTAGAAGTTTTGTCTCAAAGTCTATTGAACCTTGTATTATCATCAACCTTGTATGTATCATCAACCATTTGCATGTTGATGATAAAGACATACTCAAGACTAGGCAATTTACAAAAGGAAGAGGTTTATTGGACTTATAGTTCCACGTGGCTGGGGAGGCCTCACAATCACGGTGGAAGGTGAATGGCAAGGAGCAGCAAGTCACGTATTACATGGATGGTGGCAGTCAAAGAAAGAGCTTGTGCAGGGAAACTTCCTTTTTTTTTTTTTGAGATGGAGTCTCACTCTGTTGCCCAGCCTGGAGTGCAATGGCACAGTGGTGCGTGATCTCAGCTCACTGCAAGCTCCGCCTCCCGGGTTCATGCCATTCTCCTGCCTCAGCCTCCCAAGTAGCTAGGACTACAGGCACCCGCCACCACGCCCGGCTAATTTTTTGTATTTTTAGTAGAGACGGGGTTTCACTGTGTTAGACAGGATGGTCTTGATCTCCTGACCTCATGATTCACATGCCTCGGCTTCCCAAAGTGCTGGGATTACAGGCATGAGCCACTGCACCCGGCCGGGAAACTCCGATTTTTAAAACCATCAAATCTCATGAGACTCATTCACTATCATGAGAACAACACAGAAAAAACCCACCCCTCCATAATTCAATAACCTCCCACCTGGTTTCTCCCACAACATATGGGAATTGTGGGAATTACAATTCAAGATGAGACTTGGGTGGGGACAGAGCCAACCCATATCATTCCTCCCTGACCCCTCCCAAATCTCATGCCCTCGCATTTCAAAACCAATCATGCCTTCCCAACAGTCCCCCAAAGACTTAACTCATTTCAGCATTAACTCAAAAGTCCACAGTCCAACCTCTCATCTGAGACAAGGCAAGTCCTTTCTGCCTATGAGCCTGTAAAATCAAAAGGAAGTTATTTACTTCCTAGTTACCATAGGGATACAGTCATTTCAAATGGGAGAAATTGGCCAAAACACAGGGACTACATGCCCCAGGTAAGTCTGAAATCCAGCAGGGCAGTCAAATATTAAAGCCCCAAGATGATCTCCTTTGACTCCATATCTTGCATCTGGGTCATGCTGATGCAAGAGGTGGGTTCCCATGGTCTTGGGCAGCACCACCCCTGTGGCTTTGCAGGGTACAGCCTCTCTCCCAGCTGCCTTTACAGGCTGGTGTTGAGTGTCTGCAGTTTTTCCAGGCACACAGTGCAAGCTGTCAGTGGATCTACCAATCTGGGGTCTGGAGGATGATGGCTCTCTTCTCACAGCTCCACTAGGTGGTGCTCCAGTAAGGATTCTGTGTGGGGGCTCTAAGCCCACATTTCCCTTCTGCTCTGCCCTAGCAGAGGTTCTCCATGAGGGCCTCGCCTCTACAGCAAACATCTGCCCGTACAGCTAGGCATTTCCATATATCCTCTGAAATCTACAGGGAGGTTTCCAAACCTAAATTCTTGACTTCTGTGCACCCACAGTCTCAACACCACATGGAAACTACCAAGGCTTGGGGCTTGCATCCTCTGAAGCCAAAGCTTGATCTTTACCTTGGCACCTTTTAGTCATGGCTGGAGGAACTAGGATGCAGGGTACCAAGTCCCTAGAATGCACACATCACAGACACCCTGGGCCTGGCCCACAAAACCATGTTTACCTCCTAGGCCTCTGTGCATGTGATGGGAGGGGCTCCATGAAGACTTCTGGAAATGCCCTTTAGACATTTTTCCTATTGTTTTGGGGAACAACATTTGGCTCCTCATTAATTAAGCAAATTTCTGCAGCCAGCTTGAATTTTTCCTCAGAAAATGGGATTTTCTTTTCTATCCCATTGTCAGGCTGCAAATTTTCTGAATTTTTATGTTCTGCTTCTCTTATAAAACTGCATGCTTTTAACAGGACCCAAGTCACCTCTCGAATGCTTTGCTGCTTAGAAATTTCTCCTACCAGATGCGCGGAATCATCTCTCTCGTGTTCGAAGTTCCACAGATCTCTAGGATGGGACAAAATGCCGCCAGTCTCTTTGCTGAAACATAACAAAAGTCATCTTTGCTCCAATCCCCAATAAGTTCCTCACCTTTCATCTGAGACCACCTCAGCCTAGACCTTATTGTTCATATCACTATCAGCAGTTTTGTTAAAGCCATTCAACAGGTCTCTAGGAAGTTCCAAACTTTCCATCATTTTCCTGCCTTCTTCTGAGCCCTCCAAACTATTCCAACCTCTGCTTGTTACCCAGTTCCAAACTTGCTTCTTTGTTTTTGGGCATCTTTTCAGCAATGCCCCACTCTACTGGTACCAATTTACTATATTAGCCCCTTTTCATGTTGCTGATAAACACATACCCCAGACGGGGCAATTTACAAAAGAAAGAGGTTTATTGGGCTTACCATTCCATGTGGCTTGGGAGGCCTCACAATCATGGTGGAAGGTGAAAGGCAAGGAGGAGCAAGTCACATTTTAAATGGATGGCGACAGGCAAAGAGAGAGCTTGTGTAGGGAAACTCCTATTTTTCAAACCATCAGATCTCATGAGACTCATTTACTAACAGGAGATCAGTGCAGAAAAGACTCACCCCCATGATTCAGTGACTTCTCACAGGGATCCTCCCATGACATGTGGGAAATGTGGAAGTTACAATTCAAGGTGAGATTTGGGTGGGGACACAAATCATATTAAACCTTATATTAATATAACCATTCAGCTCTCTTTTGGTTAATATTTGCATTGTACACAGTTTTTCATGCTTTTTCTTTCAATCTCTTTGTATGTTTGATTATAAAGCATGTCTCTTGTAGATAGGAATTGGTACTTTATTCTTTCAAATTTATTCTGTCAATTTCTGCCTGTGATGGAAGTGCCTAATCCACTTATGCTTAATATTAATTTCCTTGTTGTTTATTTTATTGTACTTTGGGTTGTTTTTTAATTGTTGCCCTGGGGATTATAAGCAGCATATTAACTTTCATCAGTCATGTCTGATTAATATCAAGTTAATTTTAATAAAATACAAAAACTGTGGATCTAAATGCTGGATGTGGAATTCTTATTTGTTTATTTTAAAAATTTTAAAAATTGTTTGTGGGTATATAGTAGGCATATGTATTTATGGGGTACATGTGATGTTTTGATATAGGCATGCAATGTCAAATAAGCACATTATGAGGAATGGGGCATCCATCCCCTCAAGTATTTATCCTTTGAGATACAAACAATTCAATTACTCTTAGTTGAGAGTCTCTTTTTATCCAGTAATTGAATATATCATCCCATTGCCTACTGACTTCCATTACTACTAATGCAAAGTTAGCCCTTAATCTTATTGATGATCCCTTATGTGTGATGAGATATTTTCTTCTTCTTGATTTCTCTCTGTCTTTGACCCTTGTCAATTTGACTATAATGTGTCTGAGTGTGGATGTCTTTGAGTTTATTACTTGGATTCATGGAGCTTCTTAAATGTATAGATTAATGTTCTTTATCAATTTTGGAAAATTTCAGCTATTATCCTTTATAATATTCTTTCTTCCTTTTTCTCTTTTTTCTCCTTCTTGACTACCATTATGCATAGGTTGGTACATTTGATGGTGTCACACAGTTTTCTGACACTTGCTTAATTATATACATTTCTTTTTCCTTTCCATTCCTCAGAAATAATTGAGAAATCTCAGTTGACCAGTGTTCAGGTTTGTTGTTTCTTTCTCCTGTCAGCTCAGATCAGCTGTTGAGCACCTCTAGTGAATTTGCATTTAGTAATCTTGCTTTTCAACTAAATAATTTATACTTGGTTCTTTTTATTGTGTCTCTTGATTGATATTATCCATGTGGTGAGGCATAGTTCTCATACTTTCATTTGCTTCTTCAGATATGGCTTCCTTTAGTTTTTATTTTTTTGAGTATATTTATAATAGCATAATTAAATATTTGTTTAATTAGTCCAACATCTGATTTTCCTCAGGGACAGTTTTATTAACTCCTTTGTTTTTTCTTTCTTGTGTAAAGGTAATATTCTTTGTTTCTCTACATTTCTCACGTGTGTGTGTGTGTGTGTGTGTGTGTAAAAATGAACATTTGCGATAATCTAATGTGAAACTTTGGAAAAGAGATTCCTGTTTCTCTCCAGGTTTTGTTGTTGCTGTTTGTTTAGTGACTTTCCTGGACTAATTCTTTAAAGTCTATATTTTTTCATTGCATGTGGCCATTGAAGTCTCTGTTCCAGTTAACTTAGTGGTCAACAAAGAGTGTACAGAAACTTTCTTAAATTCCTTGAATCAGTGAATCTCACAACCTTTGTAGAAGGGATCTGTGTGTATATTGGGGGGCAACTTTAGCTCTTCCAGAGTTTACAGTTATGCCTTATCCTTCATTTCCAATTTGTGCAGATCCTTGAGGTCAACTAGAGGTGACAGAGCAGGGCACTTTCAGGTGTTTCTCGGCATAGAAATAAACACAGCATACTTGAGAGCTTATCAAAATCCCATATGTGTGTCTCATTACACATATTTTCCTTTCAGGTTTGTTGACTACTCTCTTCTTTGGCCCACCTGGTATGCCTGCCTCAGGCAACTTCAGTGTTAAATAATTTGTGCTGATTGTTTTTCGAAAACACTCTAGCGTAGAGCTTTCTTCACTGAGCAAGCTGCTAGTCAGGTCCAACAATGAAAAGCCTTGCAAGTGACTCTTTTCCTGAGATCTTTCAGGCAAGTCAAATAGTGGCAGTTCTTTGGGAAAGGGGCTTTATGTAGGCTGCACATCCACTCTGCTTCAACTGTGGCTGTTCAGCTTTTGGGTTTTGAGGCTTTGCCAGTGATGTCAAGAGGAAAATATGATGGAGTAAGTTAAAACACCATAAAGTTCACTTTTCTTACTGAGATTTACCATTTTTCTCCCTAAACAAATGTTTCGTGGATTGTTTGGTCTCTTTGTTAACTTCCGGAGTTCTGAAAAAGTTGATTTTGACAATTTTTCTAGTGCTTTTATTAATTTTCACCAAGGAGTAATTTTTTTTGGAGCTCTTTAGTCTTTCATTCCAGAGGCGCTTTTCTCTTCCTAACTCATTTCTAAGGTAAAAAATAAGAAGTCTCTCCTTACATGTAGGAATTTGAAATTATTGATTTCAAATTATTTTCAAATAATTATTTGAAATTATTGACCCCAAATTGTATTAATAGGAAAGAACTTGGTAGATGATTCAGAGTAAGCCTTAATCACAAAACTGAGCAGCAAAGCAAACCTCTTCATTTACTAGGCTAGTCCAGGAACACTACCAGGGCTCTGTGACTCACAACTCCACGGAGCAAAGAATACAATAAACATACTTAAATGAGGATTCAAAGTTTATATATGGTAGCTCTGGTTTTGTTGGTATGATTTTTCAGGCCCATCATTTTACTGCTTAAAATATGCACCTTGCTTATTTAAATGAACTGCATATATCTGTATTTTATTCTCATTACTAATTAGTTAGATTAGTTCTCAGTACGAATAAGCCCCTCCATTAGACTGTATTTTCTTCCAGAGTTGGACCCTCATTTTTTTTTTTTTTTTCATGGAGTCTCGCTTTGTCACCCAGGCTGGAGTGCAGTGGCACAGTCTTAGCTCACTGCAAGCTCCGCCTTCCAGGTTCATGCCATTCTCCTGCCTCAGCCTCCCAAGTGGCTGGGACTAAAGGCACCCGCCACCATGCCCGGCTAATTTTTTTTGTATTTTTTTAAGAAGAGGCGGGGTTTCACCGTGTTAACCAGGACAGTCTCCATCTTCTGACCTCGTGATCCACCTGCCGCGGCCTCCCAAAGTACTGGGATTATAGACACGAGCCACTGCATCAATGTACTATTTTTTTAATGCTTCATGCCTTGTAGAGTGCCTGGTACTTTTTCTTGATTAACCAATTCAGGAAATATACCAAGGACTTAGTACATACCATCTCTGTGAATTATTCCAGGGACATAAGATGAAAAGTCTACTTTTGACGACCTCATGTCCCTTAGAATTTTAATGAATATTTTTCATTTATGTCATTAGCACATTATATTACTGCATGAGGTGTTTCATTTTTCTGCATCCAACTGGCTCCCAGTGGTGGCCAGAGAGACAAAGTGAGAGACGATGACAGAGCATTGAATGTACGGAATCACTGTCCAAGAAAGTATTAGAGTTAATCAAGGTTTGCTTAATGTGTACATTAATGAAAATTTATTCATTGCTCAGAAATCCATAGAAAGACTTGTTCTAGGTATTGAAATGATTACTACATTAAACTGAAATATATCAGTTAATTGCAGATACATCTGTAATAATAGTTTGACTCTTAAAATAATGAGCATGTAAGTATGAACAAACAAAATAACATGGTAAGGAAATTAGATATACATTAATAGTTATTACACTTAAATTAATAAAAATATTTTTTTATTAATTTATATGTAATATAAATTAATACACAAAGTTTTGTCATTAAAAATGTCCACCTTACACATAAACGACTATATTCTGCAATTAAAAGAGACAGAAAACATTACAGCATTTTGTATTGTTATTTTTTCTTTAAGAGCAGAGTCAAGAATATGGTATTAGAGTTAGTATTTCCTAATAATTGTCATATTTCAAATCATATTCCCAAGGTATTATAGGTTAGTATAGTTGTGTACCTGAAGTGGATGCACAGCATAAGCTGCTATAACAAAATACCATGGATTGAGTGGCTTAAACAACAGATATTTCTCATAATTCTGGAGGCTAGGATATTCAGGATCAAGGTGGTAATAAATTTGGTCCTAGGTGATGGCCCTCTTTCTGATTCACATACATACATGTTACCTTCTCATTTTATCCTCACATTGGGAGAGAGGAAGGGAGCTTTGGCCTCTTTCTCTCCTCATAAAGACTCTAATTTCATTCTGAGGGCTCCATGCTCATGACCTCATCTAAACCTGACTGGCTCCCAAAGACTATGCCTCTATCACATTTCAGGTTAGAGTTTCAATATAGAGATGTAGGGGGTGGCAAACACAAACATTCAGTCTATAACAAAGCACAAGGGAAATAAACATCTGGAGGATGTTTCTTGAACGTCAATATTTTGAAAGACATTGACAGAAGCAGATAATAATCAGATAACCAAGTAAATTAAAGGCACCAGCTTGGTCCTTGAATTTAGTGTTCAATGTAATGTTGACATGGAAAGATGGCAGAATCAATCACAAAACACAGTATCATAAACCACAATATTAATACTGTGATGCTTAGGATGTGGATATACTAGGACCCATCTTGGAGTTTACCATTATTATGTTGCAGGAATCCCTTCTAACTTTCCCCTTCTCTTCTTTTCCCTCCCCCACATATCTCCTCTTAAAAACAAATTTCTCAGTCTACAGGAGAACATATCTAAAATGAATTAGTAAATACTTTTCAAATATTAAAGAGAAAGTGTTTGTTTGCAGTCTTGTTTTGCATAAGTTTGCTAAAATGTTTTATAACTTTACAGACTGCTTAATTTGACTTTTTATTACTATAATATTTTCACATTATCTGAATAATGTGATGAAATACAAAACTATATTCATGTATTAATTAAATGTATTTCTCCTTCAGCTTATTATTTAATATATGCTTTATTATAGATTTCTAATCATATTTTCCCTGTACTTACATTTACAAAACTTTAACATAAACAGAGTTTCTATGAGGACATTTGGAATATAGACTCTCAGCAAAATTCCTCCTTCACTAACTCACTTTTGAGTCAGTAGGAAACTACCTAACAAAGGTAAAGCAGTTTAAAACCTCACATTTTGTACATATTAGGATTTTCTGTGATGTGATACATCTACATTTGATTTTTTATGTAAATGAATATAATCCAGGTATTGAAAGTACGCCTGTGGGTTTTCATGTTGCAAATTCATGTAATATTTGAGATCTTTAAGACCATACTTATTGTTTGACTAATTATTGGGTACACCTTTTGAAACTATTAGCTGTGAAATTTATAGGTGTTTCTAAACACCATCTGTCAACACTGAGGAATATCTGAGACATGCTGTGAGAAACTTCATTTCACATGATTGCTTTGAAATGCACACTACAGGCATTTATTAAATATAAGATATGGAAAGAGAACTTTCAAAAACTATAGTTGAAGGAAATAATGGAATTTAGTACACTTAACTGCTCTAGCTGATGAGTGTGAAACTTAATTTGTGCTAATCAATGTGAGGTGAAAAGAGCACAAATTAATTTGACATGCAGATTTCGTACTTCAGTAATGATGCTGAAAATATTTGGGGCCTAAACAAAGACAGCATATTCGTCTCATGAGTCAGTGGAATATACTATGTCCTGCCTGTAGCAACATTGTACAAATCTTCATTGAGGCTGAATGAAGTAAAATCTCTAATCTAGTCCTTTTGATATTTTTGATAATAAACTGATAAGGAAAAAATGATGTCTTGCCTCCCAAAGCACATCACACCACAGTGTGGGATGGAGGAAATGACACACTGAATCCCGAGCAACTACAGAACCAGCTGCACCTTGTTGAGCAGTTGTCCTTAAATTAAACAAAACCTTGAGTCTTTTGTCACTACTTCCTGAGTTTTTAGTGAAAGCAAAGATATCCTTGACTTCTATACATCTGATATCTGCAAATACGATGTTTGACAAAACTTATTTTTCCATAATGAACAGACCATTACATTAGTAATTGTTTGTGTGTTTATGTTATTAAAAGTTACTGTGTGCTATCTTCAGAGTACCTTACAAAATATTGCAAATATTTTATTAATGCTTCTGTTTTCACTTTCAAAAATATATTGAGTTAATAAACTGGGGCAAAAACAGAGCTACCTAACATAATGCCTGTTCAGTTAAAAACTATTTACTATAGTAGTTCTTGAAAATTTGTATTATATTTTTGACAATGTCTCCTTTTGTTCCAGTATGATGACTTTTTCAGTTAAAGGCACAATAAATTAATATTCTGTAAAAAGTGATACTTTGACATTTTAATTTCAGGCAAAGATACACTCAATAGTTTACATGACAAAACAGTTCTTAGAAAAATTATGGAAAAATTTGAATTACGTTCCATGTTTGGATGAACCCAACTGTTTTGCTTTAGTATGTATGCCAAGTAAAAGGGAGGAAAATAGAGCATCTTATTTGACTTTGCATCTCTTGTGCACATGAGCTATTTCTGTGTGTTTCAATGTGCTCTTGTGATTTATTAGCTTTTATTTTTCTCTAAATGTATTAAGTGGAGTTTGAGTGCAGAGTAACCCCAAAACCCAGGAAGGGTGACAAATTGGAAATGAAAATGGCTCAGTAAAATAATGCACCATCAAAATAATGATTGCTTCTCAAGTCTTTCCCATCACTATTGAGTCTTCTCCTTCTTAAGATTAATAAACCTATTTGTTTGCTCCTTATATAAACATGTCTTCTTGTCATTTGACACATTTTTACACCTATGGATTTTTTTTTTTATAGATATGAACTTTTCACATAGCTGTGGGGTTTCCAGCGATGAATTAAGGCTATTAAAGGAATGAGTAAATTCCAGTGCTCACAGTGGAAAGATTTTTAAATTCCTTTTTATCTTGAATCAGGCTCTGATTCAGTCTGAATGAGTCCTTATGAAGAATTTGCCAATATATGTCCATACTTTTTTGGCATGAAATTATTGAGATATATACATCATTTTTGATTAGCCAAACAGAAGGAAGAATAGAACTTAAATATGCTTTAGTTGATGCTTTACATCCTTTTGCTTTTTAAAGTCAGGATGGCTTACAAGTAGTTAAAGGGGAAGCTTAAAATAAAAATTTGAATTGAGGCATCAAAGTTTTATGCTTACACTTTTCCTCTCCAGACTAGCACTTGTTCTCTCAATGCAGCAGCACTTACAGAAGGTAGTTTCAACTGTCAGGACACTGTCTCTTTGCTTATAATGGCTGAGATAATTTTGGAAAAGCCAATGGCATTATACCATGTTCCATAGGTGATGAGGTATATCAGAGCTAAAAGACACACAGTTATTTCTTCAAAAGTGTTTTGTGAACTTGTAGTATAAAGATTGACATAGATAGTGTTATGGCTTTACAATGTGAAATTTATCTATATGTACAATGTACAATTAGTTGTGCTTATCAATTTCATTGCCACAACAATTTTCTCCTTGATTAAAGATTAAGTGATACATTATGAATCTTCAGTAGGTGCAATTATTTGACTTTAAGAGTTAGCAAATTACAAAACTTAAACTTACTTGGGATCTTTAATGTCTTGGTAAAGTAATGTTATTGCATAAAAAGGGGTATAGATTCTATCACAGTAATTTGGGGAGCATTAAAAAATACCAAACATATAATGAACAGTCATATAATCCAGACACAAGCAGATGTGCATTATCTAATTATGTCCTTGCAAAAATATTATGATAGAAGTGTTATGCCCTTTCTATAAATGAGAAAATGGAGGCTCACAATGATTAAGTTCATTGTATAGTCTCCTACAGCTAATGTATTGTGGTGACATAGCCAAATTTATTGTTTTAAATTTACTCTAGAGGCCTGATAACCACACACCATATTGTGTCTTTTAAGACTTGATCCAACTCTGCCATTAATGTTTCTTATATATTTCTCTCAGGTGAAGTTTTCTTATTTTTGTAAAACTGCTCATCTAGTTATCACCTACACAAAGGACCAAACCATCTATGAGATCAGATATTCAAAAATAATGATTAAACAGTCATCATGTGGAAGTAACCCTGCAATGTGGTGGGGTGGGAGGGATACATCAATAAATGAGACAAACGAGTTACCAGTCCAAGAAAATGCCATGTATTAACTCTGTGTAGGAAGCTGATTTTTAATCATAGCCTCCTGTTTTTGTACCTTTCTCATTCGTTTATTGGATCACCTTGACTGCATCAGGATTTTCATTTCCTTGATATATTCATTTTCACATGATCTAGCCATACACTCTTTATCTAGTTTCACATTTCTTATCCAGTACAATTTCTGTAATTTGACATGTCAACCACTGTCTATCTAACTTCTTCATTTCTCCTATTCTTTCCTTCTTTTTTTTGTTCTTTCCCTACTCATATCCAACCTTGGGCTAAAACAAACACCTGCTTTCTAGAGAAGTATTATATGGTGCTGTTTAAGTTATTGAAATCTATCATCTCTACTCTCATTTGGTCCTTTAGCATTCCTCAGTCATTTTTGTATTTCATATTTGTCTCTGATCAACTCTTTCTTCCATGTTCCTATATAGCTATTGAAAACATTATTGCTTTTCTCATAATCTCTTCTGCTTCTCAAAATAATTAATTATTTTCCTACTTGGCTTTCAGAAAACACAATAAATATAATGTGTAAATTTCTCAATGATGTGCTCCAACATCAATGACATTTTTTTTTCATTTCCTATTTTCTTCCTATTCTGCAAATTTTAGAGGAAGCACTGTCCTTCTTTCAATCTGCTTATGCTATAACTCTATGATCTTCCTTCTGTCCATTGGACTTTACCCACCCATTATGTAACTTTTTTCTCCTAAACCAGTACATGAACCTGTGCCACTCTCAAAATAATAATAACAATAATAATAATGAAATCCTCAACAATTATTCTCATCTCATTTTGGTCTTTTTTTCCTTCATTTTTCCCTGAAATTAAATGTAACTGGGAAGGAGTATTGGTTGAGTGACCTTAGTGCCTGAGGCTATGGAGTGCTGCAAGCCAGATGCTTCTGTTGTCACTGCAGGGTGGAGGCTGTTAGGTTAGGCAGAAACTTCTATCTGCTGGCTGGCGCCCACCTCCCCTGGGCAGTGCTGGAGAAAAACAGAGCAACACTTGCTTTTTGGCTGACCTTTTAATAACCACACTCTTTCCTCACAGAACACACCCCTATATAGTTTCAAACTTCACTGAACTAACTTAGATAATGTTCCTAAATGTCTAGGCTCATGTATTTATAGATCATCGACTTATTTGCATTGCCACATAACTATTCTTCTGTATAAAAACTATTTTCATTCATATTGGTAGATAGTTCTAGATTATTCATTCGTATAGCTCTTGACTGTGAGATTACTTGTATATACAAACATTTATTTACCAAATTTCCTGACAGATGTTTCAGATGTTTAAGATCACAATCTCTCTCTCACAAGCTATCCAATTGTGAAGATCCTTATTAATGAACTCCTCTATTAAACATCAACTTTCACTGTAGATTTCTATCTGTAGATACTTCTTTTCCCTTCAGCTACTCTGAGTCTGCCAGTATAGTAATACTAGCCTAGATATATATTCTGTTTACCTGTGTGTGTTTCAAATCTAATCTTTTATGTTTTTATTCAATTATGCAAAATTTCCAGTCATTATTTCTATAAATAATTCTTTTTCTCAGCCTTTCTTTTCTCCTTAGAACCGTAAAAGCCTTTCTTTAGATCTTCTCGTAATTTCTCAATGTTTTTTGATGTCTTTTTAAATTTGTTGATTGATACCTCAATTCTAAATTTTAGAAAATGCTTCAGATTTATTCTAGTTGTTATTTTCAGTTGTATCTATTCTACTGTTACATAGCTTTTCAACTTAGAATGTTTAAAGCATTATCTTTTCATGTGTAGATTTATACTTTGCTTCTCTGGGAAGCTTGAAAGTTGAAAGCCTCTATCTTGCTGTCTTCTTTCTCGACGATGAGGATTTTTATTTTAAAAAACATTATATCTAAAAAATTCTGATATACCTTTGATTGTATTAGCCCTTTTCATTCTGTCTGCATCACGGATGACAGATGGGATTTCTAGACCTATTGTCTGTAAATCTTGACTTTTCTTTTTCATTATGTTAATCACTGATTTTTTCTATCTTGTTTTTCAGAAACTGCCATTTAAATTCTCTAAGTTACTAATTCTATTCAGCTGCACCTATAGTTTTTATACCAAAATGACTTTATATTTTTATTTTCAAAGTTCATAATCATTTATTTTATAGCTACAATTTTATAAATGCAATGGTCTTTTTTAAGCCATTAGTTGTATTATATGCAGTTTTTGAAAATTTGTATTATTGTTCTAAAGAGTTTTTCCTCTGTTAGCACTTCTGACTATTGATTTTCATGTAACTCTAGTAATAATACTTCTAGCATTTTGGTTGTATAGTCATCTTGTTTTTTAAGCTCTCCACTGTCAGTTCTCTGAAGCCATGCTAGTTTCTTGAAACCTGTCTCAAAGGGTCATGGAGAACAGTGAGAGATGCTGCCAGATACCAGAACTCTGAAGCCTGGGCTTAAAACCTCATTGCTCTTCCCAACTCTTGCTAGTAGCCTGTCTCTGCAGCAATGCTAAAACCATTGCTTCATCCTCAACCATAAGGGTTTCTGTTGCCAGTCCCTAAGAAACATGTTTAAAAGGGGCTGACCTACCCTGCTCATCTGATATTCTCACCCTCTAGTTTGCCGATATTACTTTGTTTGCTTATTTGTATTTCAGGTTTATTAAAGATTTATTTTATATATGTATGTATTATATATATATATACACACACATACACACACACACACACAGTTTTGAAGCTACAGACTAAGAGTGGGAGTTATTTGTATTCATTTCGCCATTTTGATCTGCTCTTTGTGTGTTTTCAAGATATTGCTGAGGACACTTAAACAGTCATTTGTTGCTATAACATCATTTATTTTGTTGCTACTAAGACCACTTCAAATGTCTCTTAATTTCTAAAGGTTCTTTAACCCACGTTTCTTTACTTTGACCCTTATGACTTGTGGATTCTTGTACCTCAATTATGTTAGTTTGTTTTACTTTTACTTCTAACTCTCTTGTGTCATTTATTTCTTTTTTCCTCAGAAGTTTTTCTCAACATTTTTCTCTATGTTAATAAATAATAAAAGTTCTCAGAATTTAATTATTCAATTGGTCATCATTATTTTTTTCATGCTCAATAATCACCTTTGATGGTCTCCTCCGTAGATATGAATTACCACCTTAATGTAGATCTTATTGTCTAGTACAGCTTAAACTCAATATATTACAGTACTCTATATTATTATTCATTAATTCTGAAAATCAATTTAAATTTAATTGTATAATTACATAAAAACTTTCCGATTCCTAAACTTCTGTTCATATTACAGACACTGAGATTGTGAGAATTTCTCTATATAACAGCATATCCGCAAAAAGATAAAAGTATGGTGTTATAACAGTTATTATCTGAGGAGTTTATGAGAACTAAGTTTTGTTTGGGGACGAATACTGACTTACCTACAGACTGGAAAATTGCCAAATATTTCTGTTCTTCAGTTTCCATAATGGAAATGGCTCTTACAATATTTCAGGCAAAAATATCTACAACAACCATGGTTATCAGTAATAAATATCATTTTAAATAGCAAAGTCCAGGCCTTATTTTGATCTAACAAAATTTCACTAGAAGGAAACAGTAATTTGAAGACACAGGTGTAATATAGGTAATGCATTGCTACACATATTTGTGTATGACAGATGCCTCCTTGATGGTACTGTTCTCTTATCCCAAACACCATCAAAGGCATTCTTCATAAATGGCCCTGTATTCCTTGTATACAATCCGTGCAACTGAGCAAAATACTTTGGGTAGGATTTTCAGGGACAGAGCACTGGTATTCTTTTTATGAGGGACAGTCTCCTTTCCTTTCTGAGGCTCTGTGTTTTTCTCTTCTCTCTCATCATAAGCTGTTTGCAATTTCTTTGGGCAGTGAGCCATTCTGATGTGGTGTATAATTTGTTTTGTTCAGTGGTTTCTTATTATGCATAGATGAAGTGCCTTTTTTTATCACTCATTTAAATTATTGTTTTCCTCTGGTGATGGATTTTTGCAGCTTCTGTGTTTACTTTATTACTTGTGACTAAGGCATGCTTTCCTATCGGGAGCCCAGCAGAGGTTTGTGTTTAGTATTACTTCATCATCATTCAGCACTACACTCCCAGCAACATCACTAGGCAAAGGAAGAGACAAGTAGTCTATAGGTTAAATAGCTTCTGCGAAATAGCTCCTGCTTTCCTGATAGCCTCAGCCTGCATTACAAATTATTTTAGACCTTTACAACCTATATTAACATAGTTAATTTACTTCCTATGTCAAATATTTCATGTGGTTATGCTTTTGCCTTGAACAAAAAGAGGGAAGCCATAAAATGACATGAGCGTTTTCTTCCCATTCTTTCTTTCCAATTTCAAATATGGATGTAAAATATTTATGGAATGTAAAATTCATCCCTGAAGACTTAAGTGAGTGAAGAAGCTATAGCCAGACCTTGGAAATTTCTGTAAATTGACTGAATCACTTGCGTCACTCACAAAAATAACAATAACAATATTTTTTTAAAGGCAGAAAGAAAGAGAAAGAAGATAAAAAAGAAAAAAAAGTTGTTGGCTTACATTTTTGTAGCTGTAATTCCTCTCAAATTTCTTCTTAGTTAATTCCAGTGGGCCCAAATTTTATTCCTCATTCACAAAATTAAAGAATTATAAATTAGTTTTAAGTGGTTTTGAATTTCATTGCTGTTCTTCAGATAGAACCACTTGGAAACTCTCATGGAACATAAAAAGGTATCCTGCTTGCTCAGAAACTCCGAGGGAAAAATGCCACTTCTCTTCTTAGTAACCGTTTTACATCTATTACCTCTTACTAACTATATTTTCTAAGGCATAAGTAAAGTCCTGCTAATAATTTAAGTCTATTTATTTTGTTCATTCAAAAGCAAATATAACACAATTCTTTTCAGCAAGTCACATTTGAGTCAGACACTGATCTTGTCAACATAATATATTTTAGCCCTCTAAGAAAGATAAACTAACTAATTAAACAACAGTGGAAAGTAACCCATGGCAAAGAATACACACAAAGTCGTCTCCTTGTTCAGAGAAAATGTTCAGTTTTGTTCAATCAGAGGGAAAAGAACAGATTTTGGAGACGAACTAAAGCTGAAGAAATATCAGTGCTGCAAACTTATATAAAATTCAGGGCATTGGAAGACATTGTTTAAGATTTTACATGCCAGAAGAAAAAACTTGAAGTTTATTCTCGAATTAGAAGAGCCAAAGCTTGTTTGAATCCAAGTTCTTGTTAATCTACAGAAATCTAAGTCTCAGTTTCTCATCTATAAAATAATGATAACAACATGCACATTTCAACATCCATGTGAGGGTAAAGTGAGATAGAATGTACAAAGTGTTCACCATATCTCTCGGCACACATAAAACGCTCAGTAAAATAAAGCTGTTATCAATGATGGTAATTATAATAATGTGTTATGCTGGCAATAGTCATCAAGAAATTTTGAGCAGTGGAGTGTGACTATAGCTACATTTCAAAAATTCTAATCCAGAGATAGTGTGTAAATGTAATTAATTAATGGGGACATGAGAAGTAAGATTAGTTTTATGAACAATAATATTTATTTAAATAAATATAAATAATAAATATTAAAACATGGTTAAAATGTTTGTTTAAATAAGCATAAATAATAAATAAATAAATATTAAAACTATCAGCTCAACCAAGGATCTCCACAATGGCGAAGAATGGATGTGGAGAAGATTATGGAGGACAATATCAGATCACAGAAAAAATGTATTATTATAAGCATAGTGATATTTTATATAATTAGTTTTTGATGCAATTTTAAAAATCCAGTTCTTTTGTTTAATGCTCATTCTAACTCAATATTTGATCATTCTTGTAAAGTCTTGCCATGTTTCTCTTCTGTTATGCACTGGAGTATTTAAAACGTTCATCTCAATTTCCATAAGACTTTCCATAGATTGGCAGATGGTAAGTAATAATTGAGTAGCTGAGTTTCACAAAATGTAATTAATTTAGGACACATATTACTATTAAGCAGATGACAATACATTATAATTTTACTTTGGTTCCATTCTTTTAATAAATAGATATTTCTAGTATCTGCATGGCAAGGAGAATTCATCCTGGAAAATTCTTCTACAAATTAGTATATTAAACTTTGGGGATTTTGGTAAATGTATTTCATTGCAGTTGAGAATTTGTGTTCTGGAGTCAAATGGACCTATCTTCAATTTAGAGACTGCCATTTACTGTATATATAACCATGGATCAATTACCTTGTCATCTAAGTCTTAGTTTATTAATCTTTAAATTAGAGGAAATGGAAATACTGAACTTATAGGATTGGTGTGAGCATAAAATAATATACAATTTTATCATATTGCCTGTTAAACAAGTATACAATATTATAATTATCATGAACACTAAGCTTCAAATGATAGTAGCTAATCTCCTTATGTTGTATCTGAATTGCTCATGGTCTTATTTCCCCCTATTTACTTCATTCTTCACCACTAATTTACAAAGGATGAGAAACAAATTAAGTTTTGTGTTGTCAAGATTGTTTTGTAAAAAACCCAACTAGAAGAGCATATGTTATGTGTTGTCAAGATCCAGGATTGTTGAAGAATTGTTCAGCCATCCAGAGTTCATCAGTCAAATTTCTTCCATATTAGTGGCTAGGGAAGGAGTTAGCTTCCAAGTAATCTTGGATTCAACAGTAAAGAAGTGAGATTTTCAGATATGAACTCAGCTAACTTTGAATTCAACTCTTATTCTGTGTCCTGAGGACAGAGTATGAAATCATTGTTATTGTTTTGAAATTTGTTGCTTTTCTTTCTCCTCTGACTGTTCAAGTATCATTACCAGTTTGGCTTCTAGTTAATCTCCTCCCGAGAAATCTTGTGCCGAATGTTGTATGCAAATCATCAGAGAGATATAAGGTGGGAGAGACCTACGAACAGATCTGAACCTGAACACCATCAGGCACATGGTAGCAACTTCATCATGACCTTTGGTGGTCACGTCTTGTAAACTCTTTTGCGAGGGTTTCTGTTATCCTCATTTTCCCTTGCCATCTGAAAGTTATGTCTACCTTGATTTCTCTAGCTGCTCTTTAAGCTAATTTGATCTTATTATTTCCATTGTAGAGATCAGGAACAAGTGGTTATCATACCCTGCTTACTAACCCTTTACACTTTGAAGACTATTAATACATTACCACTAGATTTTCTTTACTACAAGCTAAATTATTTCAAATCTTTCAATCTTATTGTTACTCAAATAAACTATTTAGCAACTTCTTAATTATTTTTGTGCCTCAGGCATAGCCTCTTGTTTATTTCTGCAAACTCATTTAAAATTAGAAACTTTAAAAATATGTCATTTTCTAAACATGATAGTCATCACTGATGAACATGTAGAGAAATTAGCTTATACTCCAGAAAAATTTTAAACTGTGACCTAGAATATCCAGCATAATTCTTCTCAGTATGTGATTTAAAAAAATTTCCTACTGCTATTATTTCTTCAGTTCCTAATTCCATAAGCTTCAATCTGTACAGACTTAATGAATGGCACATTTGAAAAAAAGAACTATTTAGCTGAAAATCTTAAATGTTCATACTAATGTATAAATTTTATAATATGCAGTCCTAGACAATGGAATAGAAAAACTATGCACACTAATTAGAGGTTTGGGTTAAAAAAGATACTTATATTAAATATAAAAGCATTTATGAGCAAATCTCACTTTGTTTTTCTACCCACTCCGAGTCTTACCTTTGAGATTGTTCACAAAATCCTGTACTTTATAGAATTTAGAACAGTTTGGAATTTTGTATTTCTTTGTGTAGTTAACATTTAATCTCCCACCAAACTTTAAGTTTCATAAGGGTAAGTAGGGACCTTGTGCATTTTTCTTAGAATTAATATCTGGTATATAGTAGATAAACTAGAAATGTTTATTAATTGTGTAAATGAATAATATGTAATTTGCGATTGTACCCAAATAAATGTGCAATTGCTACCTTCCTAAGTCTGAAAGCCCATTTTATTTATTTGATTAAAAATATGATTAAAAGGAAAATGCTACCTAGAGACAGGATATATTAAATCGTTATTGAAATTACATGTATTAACTCAAATTTATTGACCTATTGTCAAGAACAAAACAAAGACCTTAGAATTGGGACATAGCAGAGATCTGTTTTGATGAATATGTGGTTGGAACAGAGGTTTGGGAAGATGGGAAATCAGTGATCCTTTCCTATGTTAGATTCTGTAGCAGGAAAATATAGCTAGCCAGATACCTCATCTGTGAAATGCCTTCTCTCTTTGGAGTAAATGGTTCTGGAAGGTTTTAGAGACGGGGTGAGCACTATAGAGCTGGTGAATACACGTAAAACTTTAGTATAAAAGTATTGTAAGTATGAATGTCTTTTTGTCAAACAGTCAACACCAAGACTTTAAAAATAATTATTCTATAACAATGTATCTGCTTATACTAACTTTTCTATGACAAATATCCAAATGAAAAGTTCCAAATCTGTATCAGTACAGAGTAATTTTCTTCACTTTCTAATCTTTTACAAGAATTCTACACATCTTTTCTTATTTATGTTTTCTTTCTACAGGCTATATATGCAATTTCCAGCAACATCCTTATAGTAACAAAAGTATGCCGTAAAAATTTTGTAATATAAGACATATTAATAAAAACAACTAAAGGTATTAGATCCTAGATTCCTAATATTACTGCACTGCAATGAATGGGAATATTCTTACTTAATGTATAAAATATGCATTCTTATTAAAATATGCATGCATACATTTATATGCAAATAGTTTGGTCAAAGCTGTCACTGATGCTTTGTGACCTTGAACACATCTCTGACCTTTCCTGTGTTTTAGTTTGCTAATCAGAAAACTGGTTTTAGAAATATTGTTTTAAAACTTTACAGGTTGGAATATGCATGCTCTTTGCTCCTCCCTATTGTTTAACACCTATGTAAAATGGCATTGTGTTCACTAGCTACTTCCATGGGAATATCTCCACCACTGTTTCTATGTTTCTATTATCAGCACACAAGAATAGGCTCTTACATTATACATAAGACTGCAACATTGTTGCCGGTCATTCTCCTCCCTCCTTCCATGATTGCCTCTCTCTATCCGTATCCACTGCTGCCAATTCAGTTTTATGACCCATTACTTCTTTTCCAAATTGCCTTGTTAAGGAACTTGTAATAGTCCATTACTACTATCACATTGCATCTATTTTTTTTTTTTTTTGCATTGAAACTTCTTTTGGAAGCAAATACTGCAAGTTACTTTTCCAATATACACTTTTCCTTTATTCCTTCTTCCGTGATGTATAAGTCTGCCAATGTAGTCAGTTCAAAGTAAAATAAAACAGAACATGATTTCAAAGTAAAATAAAACAGAACATGTGAAAGGGGCCATGTGACATGATTTTGGCTAGTGACAGACAGATGAGTTTTTTGCATGGAGCTTTCAGGAAATATAGGTTTCTCTTTGCCCTTCATCTACTTGGAGCAAAGATACTCTGCTTGCAGTGCAGGAACTTTGCTGTAACCAACAGTGCTGAAGATGTAAGAAGACTGGCAGAGCAGAAAGAGAGAAGGATACAGGATCTCATGCTGCTTTAAAAAGCTGTCATGGCATCCCTGAGTTGTCTACTTTCAGAATCCTTGATTTGTGAGAAAAACAATCTATTTTTTAGTTAAGCCACTTCAGTTGAGTCTCTGTTACATGCATCTGAACATAATAACAAGCTGATACATGCTCCACTAATTCAGCCTCATTTTCCACTAGCTCCACTTATTTATCTTTCAGTTACAAAACTGGAATTCCCTTGTGTCCATTTCTGAGTTTGGGCTTATGTACTTTTACCCCCACTGCCCAGTCTGAAGAAAGTTTCTTGCTCTTGACATTAGCCTTTCTGTATGTTAAACATTCTTCTAGCCAATTCAAGCCTCATCTTCTCTGTGAAGGCTCCTCTTCCAACCAAATAATTTTTGAATTTCTACAGCAAATATCCTTTCCACTACACTGAACTAAACTGTTATTTTCCTGTAACTTTATATGCTTTTGTTAAATTTAATACTCTAATTAGTTTATAAATTCTTTAAAAACTGATATTATTTCTAAATTTATGGGAATATACATTCTTGAAAGTCAGAGGCAAGTTTTACATATTGTGCCATTCATTGTTTCTTCCTCAAGCACCTCTATTCATCACACAGGTTAAGGTCTGAATGTTGGTGTAGCTCCAAAATCCATATGTTAAAATCTGAATCCCCGAGTTGATAGTATTAGGAGGTGATGCCTTTGGGTGATGATTATGCCATTAGGCTGGGCGTGGTGGCTCACTCCTGTAATCCCAGCACTTTGGAAGGCTAAGGCAGGCGGATCAACTGAAGTCGGGAGTTTGAGACCTGCCTGACCTACAGGGAGAAACCCTGTCTCTACTAAAAATACAAAATTAGCCAGGTGTGGTGGCACATGCCTGTAATCCCAGCTTCCTGGGAGGCAAGGGTGGCGTTGAGCTGAGATTGCACCATTGCACTCCAGCCTGAGCAACAAGAGCGAAACTCCATTTCAAACAAACAAACAAAAAACACCCTTAGGGTGGAACTCTTATGGTAGGGATAGTAACATTACAAAGGAGGCTCCAGAGAGCTAGCTGGTCCCTTCCATCACGTGAAGACAGCAAGAAGATGCCATCCTTGAACCAGAAAGTAAGTCGTCCCCAGACACCTAATCTGCCAGCACCTTGATCTTGGACTTCCCAAGCCCAGAACTATGAGAAATAAGTTTCTCTTGCTTATAATCCACCAAATTTATGGGATGTTGTTATAGAAGGCTGAAAGAACTAGGACAACAAGTTCTCAAAAATGTACTTTGGGTATATGTGCATCTACATTTCTCCAGTAGCATCCTTTATTTAGGATGTTTTCACTCTGAAATATTTTGCATATGATTAAAAACAAACAAAAAATAAAACCTGTGTGTTCTCTTTCCTCCTGTCCCACCTACTATACTGGAATTTTGTGAGGGACTATTTATGAGGTTGAAAAAATTAGCATTTGTATCTAGTTACTGGCCAAACTCAGGAAAAACATAATGAAAAATAATAAATTATTGTTTCTTTACAAATCTATCAATAAATTGCATTTGCATAAAAAGATGCATTGAATATAAAGCTTTGGAGAGTAAAATGGCTGCAACTTAAAGATTTCCTGACAATCTTAAATCTTTCTAATAAAAAATCTTTTATATTATTTTAAAACTCTAATCACTGTCTCTCCTAGGTCTGGGTGAACTGAAATGTGTCAGTATTAAAATCACAGCAGTCATTCTAACATAAAAATCACCAAGGGAAAAATGAAGATATGAATGCAATAGGATTTTTTTTTCACACTCTATAAAGTTTTCCTCTTGTTAAGCTTTAAAGATTTTCTAGTGTTTGCCCATATTAGCACTATTTCTAACATACCTGACAGTTGTTAGACTGCACACAATAAATGAAGTAGTGTTGAAAATAAAAGATGTGCCTACGTTAGCCATTTGAAATGAAATACTTTGGGCAAAGTGGAACTAAAATTTATATGGGCACCTGTCTTGTGCTTTGTATTATGCAAGTTTAGAATATGTTCCTTCTATTTAGTTCTCTTCTTGTTTTAAGCACACTCTGGCTCATTTTGGGGGAGAGATCAGTATGGGAGTTCATGGTTAATATAAACCTACATCTCTCTATGTGGTCCTTACTTGGCTTCTTGGCTAATCACATGTGAACGCCAACTCACTTTTCTTTCCCTACACCCACTGTCTTCTTTATCTTGCTTTTCGTATTTGGTTTAGGTTTAAGTCCACACAACAAAGCATTTACTGTTGTGTTATTAGCTTGACATTAATCTGTATCTTTCTAGAAAAGTGTCCTTCTGGTCCCACAGGTGAGTAGTGAACCAGGAAAATCCATGAAGTTTTCCCTAGAATAATATACAAAGGGCAGGTGTACACAGAGATGAGAGAAGGAAGTGTTGAACCTTCTGTCCTACAGCTGGCAATCACGGCACTTCTGTGGCTCCATGGCTTCATGTTCTCCATGGAAATCACGAGATAGAACTGTCCCGATGGACTTTATAAATCTGTATAGCAGCTCTGACAGACTGAAGCTTCTTAAGTGCCTTTGCTTCGAAAACTGAAACAAAGCATTTATCTGTTACTTCAACTTTAAACTGTACCCTCTTTGAAAGCAATCTACCTCTCCATAAAGTTAGAAAAGAAAAGCTTGTATTGATAGTGTAAAAGCATGAGTTTAGGTAATAATCTTTGATTAGTTAAATTTCTTACATTTAAAATGCTCAAAATCCATGTGGTTTTGTTTTTCCCCTTGGCTGTTGGTGATAAGCAAGTAAGAGGCCGTTAAGAATCTCATAGCACAATGAGATATCATCTTACCCCAGTCAGAATGGCTACTACTAAAAACACACACACACACACACACACACACACACACACACACACACACACAACAGATTTGGGTGAGAAAAGGGAACTCATGTACTATCAGTAGGAATATGAACTAGCACAGCCACTATAGCAAACAGCATGGAGATTTCCAGAAAACCTAAAAATAGTATTACTACTTGATCCAGTAATCTCACTTTTCTTATCTATCCAAAAGAAAATAAATCAATATATCAAAGGGATACCTGCCCTTGCATGGTTATTGCAGCACAATTCACAATAGCAATGATATGAAATCAACCTAAGTGGCCATAAATGGAGGATAAAGAAAATGTGGTATATATACACAATGGGATACTATTCAACCATAAAAAAAGGAAGTCATGTTATTTGCAGCAACATGGACGGAGCTAGAGGTCATTAAGTGAAATAAGTCAGACACAAAAAGAATAATATTGTAGGTTCTCGCTTATATGTAGGAGGTAAAACAATTTATCACATGGAGACAGTGTAAAAATAGATAATAGACTGAGCAGGGTGAGTGGTGGGTGAAAGAATGGAGACAACTGCAATAAGTGGTACAAACATACAGTAAGATAGAAGGAATACGTTGTGTTTGATAGCAGAGTAGAGTGACTATAGTTAATAAAAATGTATTATGTTTGGGTAATAAACACCTAAATACGCTGACTTGATCACTACACATCATATACCTGTGACAAAGTGTCATATATACCTCACAAATTGTTGAATATTTAAAAAAGTTTCATGGCAAGTGGTAAAGATTAAGAATATTTAGGAATACCAAGTTTTGGCCACAGAGCTGGAATTTAGATGCCAGACTCCGATACTTGAATGACCTTGTTCAAAGGACAAACACTCAGTTCCAGAAGGAATTGGTATAGTATTTGGTAGGTTAAGTCAGATATTCAGGCACAAGAACTTGAGATGCCAGAAGGATATTTTTTCAGTTACTGTGTTCCCAGAGCATAAATTCAGGGCCAGATTAGCAGCAAGGAGACTTCAATTTTGAAATAGAGCTAAAATTCCCTCCATATATAAACATGACTACTTTGTGAGTATATATTAGGGATCAAGATGATGAGAGATTCAGTGGCTAAAACTAGGTGTGTATGTATGTATGTGTTTATGTCCATGTATGGCCATATTACACATGCTTTGACTTTTGAGTGCTTATATTCCCACTAAATAAGCAAGTAGGATAATCAGAGTATTATACTAATATACATTTTTTCATAATCTTTACAAGATAACATTATATTTTAAAACAACCTTAATTTTCTGAAAATACAAACTATTTGTGTGAAACTCATAAGTTTTTTCTGATTTTTAATTACATATAAATACATCATTTTTATTATCTCTAAAAGGTGATTCTTAAGGTCAAGTTCTGCCAGCAGAACAGCAACAGAGATAGAGTGCATGGTTAGTATGGTTGCAATCCTAAAGCTGCACATATCTTTAATGCTTTTCTTTTGCACTCTTCTTTGTAGACTAATATAAGGAAAAGTGATTGCTTTCTTTCTTTTATCAGTTTCTATTTGTGTGGTAAACTTTGCTTTCTTATCTTTCCTAATTTACTAACCACAATGAGTTTAGCTTACTTGCTGATGATTGCACAGTTTTCTTACTTTTAATAATGCCATCTATGATAACAGGAATAATCCTGAAGATCTTAAAGTGCTTTCTGTAATTTGAAAACAAAAACAAATCCTTAGTTTCGCTGTTAATTTAGGGCTTTGCAACTCATCAAACTTTCCCCTAATTTACTTCTTCCATATCTACATCCTCTATTCAATGTCATCCACAGTGGTTTACATTTTTTTAAGCTTATGTTTTACATATGAGGCTTGCTTTCTTCATTAAATTGTAAATATCTCAAGGGTAAATAACGATATTTATGGTATGGGCTGGGTAGGAAAGATTGAAATCTACATACATTGGTGTTTTAAGATCTAGATCTACCACTCTTAAAGAGTAATAAATGGGAAAGATCCTAAGAATTCCTGCAATAGAAAAGGCCAAATGAACTGTTGTTTTTGTTTTTCACCAGTTTTATAATCACACCGCCTTTTGTTGAAATGTCAGTCAAAAATCCTATCCCCAGGACAAATCCCATTGTCTTCTTTTCTGTATTTATATATAGAACCTGTAACTATAAATTGAGATTCACATATCACCTGTTGAGAATACATAATATTAATGATTTATCTGAAATCTAAATAAAAGCAATGATTAGTTGTCACTTTTGTTTGTCTAACAAATAGACAAAAATAAAAGTTTATTAATAAAAATGTTCATTAAAGAAAAATTTAATGATGTTTATTTGTAAAGGTGTAGAAAGAAAAAGCTATTCCAATATTGATTTGGTAAGAATATATAGAGAGATAATATTTTAAAAGGCAATTTTTAATCTATAAAAATGTTCAAACTTTATGACTAACAATACTAACAAACTGTTCTATAAAATTGATAGTACAAAAATAAAATATAGAAATATATGTATATTTTACAACATCATTGCAGTATTGCTTTAAATACAAATTAGAAGTTGCTTAAACTATGGTTGAACGAAACGTGGTGCACCCATGCAGTGTACTATTCTCATTAAAAGCAATGAATGTACATGTACATACTAATTTAGAAGATGTGCACAAAAAGTTTTTATTTTTAAAAAACACTAAGGAATATATATGGTTTGAGTCTATTATATTAAAAAAACATTGAGGGAGAGCATGTTCAGGGCAACTTAAATCTATGCTCCTGGCTTGCAATCCTCAAATGTGGCCCAAATAAACACTCTATTTATAAAAATAAACAAATAAAAACTCTATTTTAAAAATACTTTGAAAAAGCATATGTGTATATATGCAAATATATACCTATGTACATTTATTTACAAATACACAAGAATTATAAATTCTGCAAACCTAGAGAAATGTGGAGTAAGATATATCAAAAACTCAGAAATTTTTTTTCGATGAAGAAATGCAAAGCAAATTTTATTTACTTCTTCTATTTACAGTGGGTAGTGTTTACTCTTGGAAGCATTTGAGTGTGTGAGGGGTGACTTTTCAAGTAATAATAATAATAAGTGCCATCAGCTTTGTTCCCTATAAAAATGGTATTTGTTTGAGTAAAAGAAGTTATGTATGTAAAATGCATGGTATATATTTGACTTTCTAATCAACAAACTGCATTATTCTTGGGCTGTTTTCAATTATTATTCGTATGAGAACGATCTTATAATCAGTTTTCTGTTCAAACAATTCACAGTCATTCTCAAGTACCCACAGTACAAAATTATTTTGCAATTCTTAAGATGATTATTAGAATGCTTCCTTATTTTTTCTCAGAATTTTAGGAACTTTTAAAATCTGTGGTTCTTGAGAGTGTGTGTGGAGCACATACAGAAGCATAATAATGTATCTTTTCTCTTCCTTTGACCTTCTAGTTTCCACTAGCAACCTTAATGTATGATTCCAAGACTGTCTATTAACTATCACAAGTTAAATTGACTTTAGCAATATCCAGTTTGCAAGAATTGCTTAGTGAAATTCCAACTCTGTTTGTCTTGAACTTCATGTCTCAAAGAACTCCTGTGATCACCAAATGCTCATTTTGTTCATTCAGTTGTACCTAGAATCATTCATGTTTTTCATATCTTTATTCCTTCGCTGATGAAGGATAAGGTATAAGTGCAAATGTAAACTAAGTAGAGGATGACAATAGAAAAAAAAACATAATTCAAAGAGGAGGAATCAAGGTAAAGAAAAACTCAAACACGTTTGAGTAAACTCAACATATGTAACTTATTTCTATATAAAAGTCACATTTTCTTAGTGTTAATTTTTTTGGAGATCTAGTATTTCATCTTACATAGAAATAGTTCAGTAACATTAAAAAAATTATTTTAACTGCTCTGTCAAACCCATAAACAGATTTAGTTGCTTTGATCAAATAGTCAATGTAAGTAGTTTTTGATAGAGGTGATTGAGAGCAGTTTGTTTATTCTGATTCTTTCTTTCCTAATGTATTCTATACCTGTAGATCCAAAATAGCACTTGTCTGCCAAAATTATTAATAAAATATTATACAATACTTAGTTTCACCATATGTACATGAAATTTTTAAGTTCTTTAAACAATTGTTGATGGATGAAGTTTAACATGCTAGCGGCCTTAAGGATCAGTGTCAACTGAATGAGATTCCTCTTCTTGAGTGAGCTTCAAGTCACCATCCAGCTACAGGTTTGGAATATCGTGGAACTCAACTATCTCCTGAAGTAGCCCTTCTCATCCTTGGAATGAACATACTGTGCTCATTTCTTGGTTCCACACTTCAAGTTGCATGCTGATAAGCTGAAATATGTGTAGGGAAACTTAACAAAGATGGTGAAGAATAAGAGCAAGAGCTGAAGGTTTTATATATATTTATATATAATATATATGTAAAATCTATATATTTATATATGTTATATATGTAAAATCTATATATTTATATATAATATATGTGTAAAATCTATATATTTATATATTATATATATAATATATAATATATATAAAATCTGGATATATAACATATATATAAAATCTATATATATACAGATGTATCTTATGTGTACTTATGTGTATATTACACATATATACCCTTCGCATATTCACACACATATATGTATGAAGATATAGATCTTCATATATACACAATATATGCATATACACACTTCATATATATACACACACGTGTGTGTGTGCATAATACATCGGAAGGGAGTGAATATGAATATACCTCTCTTCAAATGTTTGAAAGGATGTAACATAAAAGAAATGTTGAAAGTATTCTTTACAGCTTTAAAGGATCCAAAGTGGACCAAATATAACAGTTATACAAAAGTAGATAATAGGTTAGTCTCTTGATAAAGAAAAATTCTTTCTTTCTAATAATGCTCTATTTTCCTTCCAGATATCATAGATGCTCTACTAATTATGTCTGTATCAACATCTATGTTTCTTTCTTAATCCTGTAGACCGGGGGACAGAGTTCTATAGCACATTGCTGGACATAACCTCTTGGTATTATTACTAATTGACAATTATGTATCTATATATCTTCACTGTTTCCTAACACATAGTTCCCCCAGGTATGCACAAAGATGCCATCACAGGAGTTTGAATGTGGAAATATTTGGAAATTGTCTTTGGCAATTTTACAGCATCATCAAGATAGGAAAATAGTTAAATCTGCTAACACTTATTATATGAACATATGCTACTTACTAGTGATTAGTTTTTCTTGTACACAAAATATAATATATTCAGAGATGAATTCCATAATGTTTGCTGAGATCCATGTTCCACGTATTCCTTTTTACTTTTCACAGTTGAATATATTTTTATCTGTCAATACAGTTTTTTTTTTTAACCTTTCATTTTCTGACTGCTTACCAGTTTTCAGCCTTATGATCATTGCACAAAAAGATTGCTAGGACAGAATAATTCTAGAGAAACAAGATTTCAGGCTTGGCAAGTCTGTCTTATGTCTTTTTCCCTTTTTCTCTTTTTCCCTTTCTTTTCTGTCTTTCTCCTTCCTTACTCCCTTGTTTCTTTCTGTCTCCATCCCACACTCATTCTTTCCTTCCTCCCTCCCTTCCTTCATTCCTTTCCTTCATTTTGTTCTTTTCTTCTTTCTTTTACTTTTCTTCCTGTCAGCTCATAATATGGCTGGGTCCATCTTGAGCTTGAGATCTCAGCTTAGAGGTCACTTCCTGAGAAACGCTTCCCTAACTCTAAGCAAAGCATCTAATCAGCCCACCACTCCCATTTATTGCTTTTACTAAACTTATTGAAACTTGTGACTTTTGGGTCATTTCAAAATGTATCTGCATATAATTTTCCATCCTTACTAGAATATAATTTCCACAACACCAAAGACAATGTGTATATTTTTTTCTTTGTTCTTTTCCTTTTTTTTTTTTTTTTTTTAAGATGGAGTCTTGCTCTGTTGCCCGGGCTGGAGTGCAATGGCATGATCCCAGCTCACTGCAACCTCTGCCTCCCAAATTCAAGCAATTCTCATGCCTCAGCCTTCTGAGTAACTGGGACTACAGGCGTGCATAACCACACCTGACCAATATTTTTATTTTTAATAGAGGGGGGTTTCACTGTGTTGGCTAGGCTGGTCTTGAACTCCTGGCCTCAAGTTATCTGCATGCCTCAGCCTCTCAAAGTGCTGGGATTACAGGAATGAGCCACTGGGTCTGGCCAACAATGTGTATCTTGTTTTCTCTGCATTTAGCACAGTTACTGATGTATATACAGTTATATATTTGAGTGTGTGCAGATATTTGAATAAATACTGCATGAACACTTTAAAAATCAATTAGCCTTTTTATTTATTCATTAAACTTATGTTAGTTGAGAAGCCTTTTTCACCTGTCCTCGTTTTTGGTGCTGAAGGTTCAAAATCTGTACTAGATCCAACTAAACTGGCCAGCTAAATGTGGGTGAAAATTTGAGTTTTTGATAGGTTATACCAAAGTTTAAACCAAATATTTTGCTAACTGATCCAACCCATTAATTCCCTCCAAATATTTGAGGTATCTATTTTTAATTTTCAGCCTGATATTTAGTCTACAAATATCTAAAACCTAAGTTGTAATTTTCTTTCTTTTTTTGTTTTATTGCTCATGAATATTATTTAGAAAATAGTGATACACTGCTAAATGCCCTGCTTAAAGGAAAGAGAAACATGTATGAAATATTTTTAAGTAATACATATCCCTTTTTTAATCCAAGAAATTTTTATATAATCCTCAAATCAGTTAATTACCTGTCTCGAATGCTTGTTTTAATTTAAAGCTTTAAATATGAAAGAAAAAATATCTGTTAGAAGGTAACTGACATACCGATAACTTTTCTTGTTTCTAAGATTTTTTTTTTTTCTTTATAAATGACAGGTGTGGGGGACTGTCTTTTGCTATAATTAGAAAATAAACTGACTTCTGTCTCTATTAGAGTAAATTAAGTAGATTAAAAAGAAACCCAGCCAATCTCACAAATATTTTGGGCACATATCTTACATGGCCTGAAATTTTCTTTTCTTCCAAAAGATGCTGAATTGAAAGGGAAATAGATGCCTACTGACTAATGCAGGAAGAGAACCTTAGGCATACATTTCATGTGATAATTGCTTTCTTTTGCATTTAGGAACTACAGGCAAAATGAGAGAAATGGAGCTGGTTTTATTACCCAGAGGAAAATAAATCACTATGCTTGTCAGGTCTATGAGCATTTCTCCCATCCTGGGAAATCTTTGAAAAATAAAATGATGTTGGTGGCTATCTTGCAGTGCACTCAATTAAAGTTAAGTTGTTAGATTTTTCCCTAAGAAATGTCAGCTACTGCCATTACCAGGTATCTGACCGGGTCGCGTGGAAAATAAACGTGTTCATACTATACTATCTGCATTTGTCAGAGGCAGAGCTAAAAAGAAAGACTGAGGAGCATCTCATGGATATTCATTCTAGTTTCACTTGGGGCAAATTATATTCACCCTGCAATCTCTTTGACCACAAACTATTCTCTTTTGCTCCTTCACTTCCCTCTGAAATTTAGCACAGTAGAGAATTTTATAATTTAAAAGTGTAGATCAAATGCAACTGGTTTGTACATAGGCTAGATGGAAATTTGAAGAAATCTGCCTCATAAAACATGAATAGAGAATGGATACAATTAGTAACTGGCTGGTCTGTTGAGACTATAACAAAACCTCTGATTTTAGTGACTAGAAAGAAGAGAGTGGTAAAAAGAGTGAAAGAATGAATGAATAAGGTGGTAATTGGGTTTCTCATATCCTTCTATTTGGAAAATGTCACATTTCAGAGATTTTGCTGCCTTTCTTTTCAAGACAGAAGGTTAGATTCAAGAAGGCTTTTGCGGCTATGGAAAGGGCAAATTGCCTCATCAGTCACACACACCATCTTCAACTCCTCTAATAACTCTCATTCCAACACTCAGCTGAGGCCCAGACCCAAGGCCAAAGTCTACTACTGAGATATATGAGGAGGAACATATGTATTTTAGACCCAGGAACTCAGAAAAAAACTAAACAAAAACAGCTTTTCTAGCACAGTCTATGATTTCAGAATGAGATTATCATGATGCATTTTTAATCCTAATCTGTTCAGCAATGTTTGTCCTTTGTGACTACGTCATCTCCCATTTCAGCTATTGTATATTACATTATTTCTAGTTATTTCAAGTAACTATGAGCATTGTTCACAGTCATCTGTCTCATTAACTATGTAACTTTGTCTGCCCTGCCTCTAATTTTTAATTTAAGGGTGGTGACACCGCCTGAAAATGGCTTCCATTCCAGTACTTTTAAATTTAGATTTTTACTAAAGATGCCTCCTTAATTCCTAGAGAGGTGCAACTATGATTAGTTTTGTAAATGCTTAGCGAAGATTTGTTATTATACTTGTACATTCCTAAGAATTTATCTCCTAAGGAGTAACAATTCTATTACTGTTTTGTCCATTCATGTATTCATAGGACTCCCAGCTCAAAGAATATCCAACATGATTAGTTTTATAGTTAATCTGGCTCTATTTGATTTTTATACTGTTTTAAGTTCTTCTGACTATATTTTCTGGTTTTACAATATTTTGCTTATCATAGGTTTTTATTGATATGAAAGACACAAAGTAGTCTGCACAAATTGACATCCTTTACAAATCTGATTATGTTAAATTCACTTAACAGAGGAAGCAGTAGTGACCAACACAACGCAGGATGAAAAAAAGAAAAACTTCATTATTTTCTCATTTTCTCTTAAATGAGTAAGCTTATTTGTATTAATTTGATTTATCACTTGAGATTTTTAGAGCACCATCTATGAATTCATTTTATATGGAGCCACTTATCTCATTGTGATTGAAAAAAATAACGAGGCAACATCGTATTGATGGCAAGACAATATGAAAACATAGACTATTCAGGAAGGAACTAGCTTGGCAAAGGAGTCTTATAATAATAAAGGCGTGTATATGAATTATTTAGCCAAACATAGAACTTGTTTAGCTCAGAATGTTCTCTATTGGAAAGCTTGAATATAAATCAATACAAGTATTTGTGGGAAGAAAGTGAGGCTCTGGACTACAAATAATTAGTGGAATCATTGCTTAGTAAAGTCCAATTTCTTAACAGTAATGGTTGAAATTAATAATATGGAGTAAGCAATTAAAATGTCCAATTATGAACTACATCTGAAACTTTACTTGCAAAAGATTAACAACAAATGAAATAGTGATTCTAGGTTTTTATTATTACTCTTTGCTTATCATTTTTTTTCCATTTAAAAAAATACACAATCAAAGAATTATGGAAAGTTAAAGCTGAAATTGTACTAAGATATCAAATCCAATGTGTTCATTCTAGAGGCAAACACACTGAAACTTCACCTATGTTTACTTTAGTTCTACAAATGTCAAATCTGATTTCAGACACTCTTCAAATATATGTTTATTTACCCTTTGAATATGCATAATTCTGTTTCAAACTTACATTGCACATATCTTTGAACAATGTACAGTGTTTAGTAATTTGTTTAATCCTAAAGGTGATCTTCAAATATTTCCATTTCCCTTGTTAAATAAGGGCATGAATTACATACGGGGAAATACATGGACAGAATGAGTAAGTGACTGTCCTTGAAGACAGGTAAATGCTAACTAACTTCAGTGTCTTACACTGAGCCTATATTCCTCTTCAGTTAATAAATAGTAGCATTCATTAGTATTGGTATATTATATATAACTATGGTATCATATATAATATTAGTATTGGTATATCAAACAATTTGTCTTCTAGTGTAACCACAGAAGCTAAGATGGAAACCTGTTTAGATAACTGTCTATGCAAGCTGCCAGCTTGATGTAAGGCCATTGCGGTAACTGACTATAGGGAAGCAGTAAGAGCTGGGGATAAAACTTTATATTCTCACACAGGATTTAATTGTGGGTGGAGTTTTGCGAAGGGCAAAGCAAAAGAAGTTGGTGAACAAAAAGCATAAAAAATGCTTCAGATTGGAATAAGTTTTGTAACTTTTCCAAGTCTTCTTTTATTTCAGGCTACATCATAAAAAGATTGATCTGTATTTCATACCCGTATTGCATATACTAGGTAAAAAGTCCATGCTGTATAATACGATGTGCCTATAGTTGAAAAATTATATGGTTGAGAAGTCCCCCTTTTACTCTAATACCTTATCATGGAGTTTCCCCTGAAGGTTGATATTTACAGTGAATGAGGTTTCTCCTTGTGAAAGGCCATGAAAAACAGATTTTAATTCTATAAATATATACCTACACCCAAACCCCTCCCCAGACACCTTTAAAGGTGTTGGCAATCAGCACAGGTTTCTGCCATCTGGATTGTAAGAATCTCTTTCTTCAACCAGATTGCTGCTTCTTTCCAACTACACACTTTCCAGTACTATCAAATATTTCACTGACCTGTTCTATCTTTTCATATCCTAGTCTACAGAAATTTCTAGTTTCTTCCCTATGAAAATTATATCGGTACACAAATATTCAATGGCATGAATTAAGATAAAAGGGCTTACCCTTCTATCTTAGCTTATCCTAGTATTTTTTTTCCCTTAGTACATGGCTTCTGTCCCTGAGAACAAGTGGTTAGGCAGATTTATTTTGAATAATATTGCATAGCCCCAGAATTCAATATTAAAAAAAAAAGTGAGTCACCACTGGTGATTCGGAATGTTAGGTAGGAATTGAGCAAGTTTGTAATCATTGAGGAAGCTGAATGCCAATTTAAATACCTTTTATTCCAGTGGGCCTGGAAACATACTCTTTAATTAGAAGAATATGAACTCACCTATCCCCAGAATATTGTTTTTAAATGAAAGCAAGTTTATTAAAAACCTCGTTACATCCTGTTTTTGTATGTTTCTGTGTATACAGAGAACAAATAACAAAGAACTACCAGCATAAACACCAGTTTTTAGGGATTCTGAAATACCAGAATGTTTTTGTCTCTAATTTCTACTACTATGGAGGATAACTGCCTCTATGTTTTTTTAAAAAATAAAGTAACGTGATAACTTAGTATAAAGAAATGCATAATAAAAGACTTAAGCCAACCTCATACATCTAAGTCTTTTTTAATCCATGTAAAGACCGACATTTCCCCCTTTACTTTTAAGAAGATTAATTTATGGAAATCTGTATAGGATACTTTCAAACCTGCAATTCTTGGAAAAGAACGACTTGTAGTCCTTTAAATACTAGAGCTGTGCAAGAATGTCCATAAATAATTCTTATTCTCCTACAAGCAAGAGTGCTAGGAAATGTGCAGACACTGCAGATTTTTACTGTTTTCTCTGCTTGCATTTGTATAACAATAAATGAGGATAGATTTCTAATATCCATTTCTATTACATGCCTTAGCTGAAGCTGTGGGGGTAAAATGAAAAATTTCCTATGCTTTGAGACGGTGGGGAAACTCATATGCCTACATGTGGGCAGAACACTGGGTATTTCTGTTTTGTTTTGTTTTGTTTTGTTCCAGAGTAGCTGAAAATGTTCTGGGGATTGCTAAATGTTACAGAGCATTTAAGCACCATTTCCACTAATATTTTTGGAAGGATAAATCAGTTACATTAAGAAAAGCCTTATTGAGGGAAAAGTTACATCAAACTAACATGGACATGAACAGGGTTAGAGTGTACCCTTCTTGTCACTCTTTTCTTACCAATGTATAATTAACATGAAAACAGCACTATAAAACTGAATTATAACAAAGGTGTTATTTCCTCAGCCACTAGATATTAAAATTAAGCTGATATTCAGGACAATATAGTCTGTTTTCTAAGTGTTGATTTGCCTGTCTCTGAGTTGATTTCTTTACTTTGGGGCTTAAGATGTAATTTCCCATAACATATTCTTTTTTAATGCAGTGTACACCTGTACACCCAGGCTTTGGCAATACACATTACAGATACTGGCCAAAAAGGAATTAGAAAATCAATGTCAAAGTTGGATTGTGGTCCCTGAAGACTTAGATTGATGGAATTCTGCTAGAAACATAAAAGTTGTTTCCCTGCTGTTCACATCTGTTGCATCCTGGGAAAAAGACAAAAAGGAAAATGTTATGTGAAGAGCTGATGCTTGCATCGCTGACTCTCCCTGATTTGTGCTGATGATAGCTGAAGCTGCAGTCTTGGCATCTTCTACTGCACATTGTCATCAGCAAGGTAGGAACACATCCCTGAATTAAATTAGAATTCAATGAGAAAATGAGATTTATTTGACAGAAATTCACTTCTAGTCTAATCTGTAAGAATGCAACTGTTATAAAAGTTACAACAACAATATTTGAAAATATTACTAAAGGTAATCTATCTATAAAAAAGTGACTTTAGAAAATCTTTATTCAAAGAAAAGGAAATTATAAATATCATATGAGGAACTAAGGCCACTGCCAAGGTGAGGAGAGATAGCTTCATAAAGTGACATAAGCAAATGTACTGCAGACCCTCAGTTTACAAGCAATTCTAACTCATACTCATAGTTTTCCTTCTTCCTATTCCTCTTTCTCGTTTTACAAAGATCTTTGCCAGTCATCTACCTTTTGTGAATAAAATTAGTGACAAGAAATGTGCTAAGAAATTTTACATATATTATTAACACTTTATTCTAGGACTTAGACACTACTGTTATCTCCATTTTACAGATAAGGAAACTGAGACTTAAAGAGATTAAATAATTTGGTTAAAGGATCCTTCTAATTGATGTGAAGCTGAAATACCAATTACAAGTCTTTCTCAGGACTGACCCTACATCATCTGTTGTAGAAATGGAAAAGAGTGGATATAGAGAAAATACAAGATTAAGTATTGGTAGGATGTATTAACCCTGTAATGAGGCATGTGAGAAAGAGTGAACACACTAGAATGACTCTCAGATCCAGGGGTCTCTGTAACAGGAGAGAGAACAAAGAAACACGATGATATGGTTTGGCTGTGTCCCCACCCAAATCTCATCTTGAATTGAATCTCCCAGAATCCCCACGAGTTGTGGGAAGGACTCAGCAGAAGGTAATTGAATCGTGGGGGCAGGTCTCTCCTGTGCTCTACTCATGATAGTGAATAAGTCTCACGATATCCGATGGGTTTATCAGGGGTTTCTGCTTTTGCTTCTTTCTCATGTTTCTCTTGCCACTGCCAGGTAAGAAGTGCCTTTTGCCTCCTTCCATGATTCTGAGGCCTCCCTCCCCAGCCATGTGGAACTGTAAGTCCAATTAAACCTCTTTTTGTTCCCAGTTTCTGGTATGTCTTTATCAGCAGTGTGTAAATGAACTAATACAGAAGAGAAGACTGGGTAAAATGATGAATGAGAATAAAGAGTCTGTGTGACAGACAAATCACCTGGAAGTCATAGGAGAGTCTTGATCTTGAGATACAAAGGTATAAATAAAATATAGGTTGTAGTTAAAACTGTGAAGATAGGTGGGATTATTTCATGAAAGATAAAGGTGAATGTAAACTGAGTAAAGAAGAAAAATCACCAGCAACAATACTGAGAATACATAACCATGGTGGCAGGAAAATAATCAGTGTCTTGGAAGTTATACAGTGTAATGCTTACCAGTGTTAAAAGCTGTAGAGAGGTTAAACCAGGAACAGGTTAGTGTTGAAAAGTGGCTATAAGATTTGGACATTAACAGCTGATTAGATAATTATTAGGGAGCAAAGTGAGTTAGAATAAGATTTTTTGGGGAAAGAAAAATAAATATTAATTGAGCAATTTAAAAGAGTGAGAAGAGATTCAGGATATTCAGACAGAGAGATGTAAATGTGAGGTTATTGACTGATAGAAACTCAATATATCATGCATGTAACTTTCAGAGAAAGAACATAGATAGACAGAGGATTTTAAATCTTGAACCCCAGGAAATATGTTCACCAAGCTATTAATTTCAATAATTTGAAAGATACTTGCTATATTTTTATTACTCCTTATTATTGCTTGTCATTATCAATTAGGTGGACTTTGGAGGGAAGGGTGTCTCCATAGAAAACAAATTTAAAGTGTTACAAGTAAAGTTTCTAGAATGGATACATACAGAAAATAATTCGGGATGAAAACTAGAAGGAATGTTATCCTAAAAATGTGCATGATAATCCTTAGCAGCATAACAGATGGAAATTTTGAGAAAGTATAAAGACAATAGTGACAAAGAGTGGTATAGATTATTCATCACAAGCCATGGGAAGATTCCAGAATTAAAAACAAACAAACAAACAAAACTAGCACCTCAAGTTCTGATAGAACAATAACAAAGTTTGTAATCATAAGAAAGCTGGAAGAATTATGTTGTTAATCTCAGGAGAAAAGATAACTAGTGGTCTGGGTTCCAAAGAAAGAGGATACAGACACTTTCTGGGGGAGGGGCAGGGGTAAAAGTTGTAGGTATGTGCAAACAGGGCCATTCATCAACCCTCTTTTATTTCATTATTAGCTGTTGTTTTTATCAGCTATAGTTGCACATAGACAAACATGTCAAATATTTCTACAGGTTTCTTTTGAAACATAGCACCCCACTGTAATTCTTTCTCAATGACAATTGCTTCTAATTCTTCTGATTATTTTCAGAATCAACTCGTTTAGAGATAATCGCCTCCTATTATTAGTTCTTGTTATTTTAGTGTTGAAATATTATCTTTTGAGTTACAACTATAAAAAATAAGAGCATAGGTCTTTTTCCTTTCCTACTTTCTATTCCATTTTTCTTTTGGAGTTTATTTTGCTTTCTTATTTGTGTATGTCTAATTTGATCCTAAACTTCTGCCTACTGCTTATGTTATTTCTCAAGGCATTCTGGTGCGTCAGGTATTCTACCAATCCCATCTTTATGAAAAAGTGTTTTTAGGATTCTCTCACTTATTGCAATCTAGGTGGTCTGCTGCCTGTACCTGAGCACAGCTATCACACTGGAATCTCTCCTCTGCATCGTCATCATCTTTTAATCCCTGTCTTGTCTTGTCTTTCACTCATTCATCCATTATTTATTTTATCTAGTCATATTTATTGTCTCTGTGTGTATGTCAGTGCCATTCCTGATGCTAGCTATTAATATATATCAGAGGAAGAAAAAGAAACAGCTAAGCTCATCAATCTCATTGGCCTTAAATTCTTTCGATAGTTAAACAAATAGCTTCAATAATCTTTTCCACCTCTACATAGATTACTGATCTCAAGTACAAGAAAAACCAAGGAAAATTCATAATCCTGGAATATTGTGGAAAATTAAGTGTTTTACTTTCCTCTTGTCTTATTATCCACTTTCTAAAATCAATTTAGTAATCCCACTGACTTTCTTTGCTTCCATTAGTCCGTTCTATATTTTGCCACACTTGTCTAAATAGTGTTTGAAATGCATTGAAAGGAGAAACTTTCTCAGAAACTTTGGAATGTACTTAGTAAGATCCTGCTACAAAAACATTAACGGATTTTTCTGTTTCTTAATACAGAGGGAGTTTCATGAACTTTGAGGACTATAGAGATGATAATGTTTAATGTTGATGATAATGTTTAAATATGCGTATATATATATATATACACCGTGTATATAATATACACACTAAATAAAAAAAAAGTTTACTAATAAGATACATAGAAAAGCCAAAACCCACAAAAGAGTAAAGTTTCATTAATACTGTATTATTTTTCAATTTTCTTGAAATCAAAATAAAACCCCAAAAGTTAGATATAAATTTGGCTGTAAAAGAATGGCAATATATTTACTTTTTTAAAATAACTGTTCTGAAACATAATTTTGTCATATGATTCTTTTGTTTCCCATACAATTGTCTTTATGAGAAAGGTATTTTTAAGACTGTGTGCCTGTTAAAATCTCTTTATTTTTCAAACATAATTGGTAAGTTAGGTCACTATAGAGTTTCAGGTAGAGAATATTTTCTTTCAGAAATTATGTCCAGTGTTGTAGAGGAGCATTGCCATTTGATCCTGATCTTTTCTTGACTTATTTTCCCTCCCTGGAATCTTTTAAGAACTGCTCTTTGTCAGCAGTTTTCAGAAATCACAGAATGATGTGCCTTACTGTGGATCTTTCTATGTTTAATGTGGAACTTATGCCCAAGAGTTCTGGAAAAATTTTCTTTTCAAATTTTAATGTTGTCCTTTTTTTTTTTCTTTGTTATTTGGAAGTTCAGCTATTTGGATGTAGGGCCTTATAATAAGGTCATCTAATTTTTTGCTCTTTCCTCATTTACTATTCATCTGCTTGTTTCTTTGCCATAATATCTGGGAAATATCCTTAGCATTTTCTTTCAACACTTACTGAGTTTTCAGCCATATCATCAAAATGTTAATGTATAAAAATACCTTTTAAAACTTTTGAATATTTCTTTGACAAGGAATCTCATTCTTGTTTCATGGTTGCTGTCTCTTCTCTTATGTATTTATGGTAGATTTTATTTGTGTGTTTTTTTTGTTTTTCCCTTTTCTCAATAGGTAGGGGCTGTTTTTCTCAAATTTTTCCTTTCTTTCTTTCTTTTTTGGTTTTAGTTGGAATTTTTCATATTAGTAGCTTTTTAATCTTTCTAGTCTTCTTTTGTTTTCTGTTTACATTTAAAACTGCAGGACTCAAGTTTGTCAAAAGCACTGAGCTGAGCCTGTCACTATGTGGAAAGTGCAGAAAATGCCCTTCACTGTGGGGGAACTAACTGAATGTTTTAGCTGAGGTTCTTTCATCGAAGGCTTTTTTCTTTTGTTTTCTTTTTTCTTCCCTTTCTTTTACTTCTTCTTATTCTTTGTCTCTTCCCTTAGGCTACTAAGATTCCTGATTCTTTTTTTTTTTTTTTGAGATGGAGTTTCACTCTTGTTTACCAGGCTGGAGTGCAATGGTGTGATGTGATCTTGGCGCATGGCAACCTCTGCCTCCCAGGTTCAAGCGATTCTCCTGCCTCAGCCTCCCGAGTAGCTGGGATTACAGGCATGCACCACCATGCCCAGCTAATTTTGCATTTTTAGTAGAGATGGTGTTTCTCCATGTTGGTCAGGCTGGTCTCAAATTCCCGACCTCAGGTGATCTGCCCTCCTTGGCCTCCCATAGTGCTGGAATTACAGGCGTGAGCCACCGTGCCTGGCCAGAAGACTCTTTAAATATGTTTCCTGGACAGTGTAAATTTAGCTTGAGTGTTTTGGTAACCTTAGAAACCCAGAGAAGGAAGTGTGCTGAGTATCTCTCATATGTATTCATTTATATGTCTATATGCCCACACAGTTATTTTGTCTAAAGTAACATGCTGAGTTTGCTGGTAAAAAAAATCTTTGATTACTTTTTATTGACTTGTTAATCCATAGAATAAGCCTCTAATTAAAAAAAAATAAATAAATCAGGAACAAGAAATCACCTATTGAGCAAAACTGATGAAGGGATTTGAGTACTGGAGAAATTCTTGAAAAGGTTTTCATCTGGTCCTCTTTAGTTTGGCCTGAGGAGGCTAGGATGGTCTAGGATTGCCTTGTTATTTTTGTGATTCACAGAAAAAAAAATTTTTGTTCTGAGTTGTCCGTTTGTGGACTTATGATTAAGATCTGTTGGCTCTGTTAGCCATTTTTACTCATCTAAATGCTTTCCAGCTTTCACAATTGTGATCATTTTGTCTTTTTCTTTTAACTTTTGTGGGTTAATTAAAAAGTCATATTGCTGTTTGTTTGATCAGAGTTCAGTAGATAATCAAATAGATGTGTGTATTCAGTCAACCATTCGTACTTTACTTTCTACTCTCCTACTTTTTAAAAAATATGTTGGGGAGAATTAAACTAACACCATTATCATGTGTGGCATGAGGTTAATGCGAAATGCACATTTGCTACATTAGCTAATTCATACCAAATAAATGAATAAAGAAAACTTGACTACTTTCTAGTGATATTGATTAGCAAATTAGTCAATGGAATAGTAACTGCAAGTATTTAGGAACATATGTGGAATGTTCACCATTTCCAATTGAAAGTTAAAATTTGAAAGAACACATATTTATGAGAAGTGAACAGATGGCTGTGGAAAAGTTAAAAATAGGATTTTAAAATTCTCATTGCCAAAGACATTAGATCTTGCAGTACTCAGAATAATGCAGTCAACAAAACATTCTTATATGAGCAAAATAATTTTAAACTGAATTATCAAGACAGGAATTCTCAAACAAAACACAGACTAGATTTTGTAAAAGAAAGAGGGATGTCATGTAAAGACTCATTGTGGAAAGAATGCACTCAAAGTGCATATAGAGATATAGAGATGTTGATATATAGAACTTTAGTCACTATATGCCAAAATTATGCAAATGAACTAAGGACCTGGTATTTTTACAAAAATAGATATTTTCTCATTATTATCACTGGAAATTCAATGGGATAGTACTTATAATTGGAATATGGCTGTTGCTTTTAAGTAACAATTCTAGTCAAAGGGGTTGGATGTAAGTATATAGGTGCAAAATAATCCACAAACCAGGCAGAGACAATGTTGCTTATCAAATACCCCGTTTGTATTTCAAGTCTTGCAGTTAGGCAGGGGTATGTGCCTGGTTCTGGGCTATGGACCATGGGCAGAGTGATGTGTAGCACTTCTGAGACAGAGCATAGAAGAGATCCACATGATTTTCTAGCTGGCACACAGTGTATTGTGACATTCCAGGTAATATAGTTTCTATCAGCATAGGTCCTTGCAAACTAGGTAGAACAGAAGACTCTTACCACTACCAAGCCTAGATGAATATATATCATGAGCAGTATGTTGTTGCTTTTAAGCAATTTAGATATTATGGCTAATTTATTGCTGTAGCATAACCACCCAATCAAGATAAATACCTAAGTGAACTTAGTGATGATTATTAGGATGACAGTAAACACCATCTAGCTAAATTGTGTCAGTGAAAGAACATATACATGTGAAATGAAAAAATCTAATCCATACTTTGCCTGGAAATTTTATCAAATTAAAACAGAAAACATTGATCTTTTTAGTACATCTCCTGCTGAAAAGTCAAAAGTTTATAGATCTAATCTGGCTTATTCCTGAAAAATTACTAAAAGATACTAAAAGGTAGCTTGTAAAAAATTACTAAATGATATAAAGAGATCATGATTAAAAATAGACAAATAGGATATTAATCTCCACCATCAGATATGTGGACTTCAGTGTCACCAGTGGAGGGTGTGAAAGTTCTTGGCATCATGAACAAAAATTGGACAAAATGCGCAAGCAAAGCAAGGAAGGGATGAAGAAATTTATTGAAAATGAAAGTACACTCCACATTGTGGGAGCAGACCTGAGCATAGGGGCTCAAGGGCCCAGTTACGGAATTTTGGGGAGTTTAAATACCCTCTTGGGGATTCCATTGGTTACTTGGGGTATGCCCTATGTAAATGAAGAGGTTGAAGTAAAGTTACAAAGTCATTTACTCGGCGTACGCCCTGTGGAGAGGATATTTCCTGTCATAGCTAAATTATTTATGGGCCTTAAGTTCCTTGCCTCCAGACCCCATTTTCCTGCCTCATTCCCCGCTGAGAGATGTCATTCCCATAAATCTTTATGGGAGGCAGAGGGACCGATAGTCTTTTTTCTGTAACTGCTTGATGCTGGCTTCGGGCATAGTCCCTTCCTATTAGGGATCACGAAACTCTCACCCTGCTCTGTCTGGTAGAGTTGGGTTAGCTTTTTGATGGCCAGGGGAGGTGTCTTCATCTGGAAGTGGCTGGAACCTTAGTTGCATGATCATCTGAATCTTGATGGTCTCTAGGCAAGAGGAAAGAAATTTGGTTAAAAGATATAATGGGAACTTCAGTGGGTGGATACCTATGCTGTCAGGAATGTTCTTTATGGAGATTTGCAGGAGAAAAAACAGAAGCTGGTCTGTTCTAAGATCTATGTGTTTCCTTAAAGTCTTAGCACAAACGACTCCATTTTGGTTTGGTTTGGTCTGTTGGGACCTAGTACATGAGCTTAGTCCAAAACAATGGCCTTCCAGAATTTTGTAAAAAAAAAAATTCCCCCTTTTTGGTCAGGTTCTCACTAAGGTGAGAGTGTGACCAAAACTTAGGGCCTTAGCGCCACTCGGTTGTCATCATTTTGGGTTTCCAGTTTTAGTACATCATTTATAGGTTATGGTGTCCTTATGGTTGCATATTTCTTTCAGCTCTGAAGAGAGAGCATATGACATTCTAGAGATGGTTGCATGCAAGCATTTAAAATCTTTGAGAGAATACAGCACACCAGAGAGACTATTATTATGTATTATTATGACTACTGGGAGGATAATACCAAGAGTTTGGAGTATGCCTTTTACACAAGGTCCCCATAAGCCAAACCTCCTAAAGTCAAATAGATCAAAGAATAAGTTAGATAAAGAGTCTACTCACTTAAGTAAGCAGTGTCATTGTTGATCCCCTCCCACTGAATTTCTATAATCTTCATTTGATGTATTTTTTCCACAGGCCACAAGTGCCAGCGGCTGCACAAATACTTCTTTGTTCAGTCAATTCTGTCCTAACTTTCACAAGAGAATTTAAAATCTGTTGTGTAACTGTAGCCTTTACAGCAGAATTTTCTACAGAGCCTATCATGGAGGATACATTTCTATTCATTGCTTCTTTACTCTAAACCGTGGAAAAAGGACTTAAATGATGCCCTTCTAAAAGAGTGAAGGCCTCCTGGCAATGTTTTCTTTAACCTATGGTGTGGGTTAAGAGGAGCGAACCAACGTCTTGTTTTTCACTGATTATGAGTCAATGTATGTGCCATTAAAGTTTCTTACCTACATTGGGCCTTCATCTTTTATCTATCAAAGTGTAAGCTTATCCATGTATAAGGCTGGCTGCAAAGTTCTTCACTAATAAGAGTACACTCCATAAGTGCACATAACAGACCTCTTTTCTACTTCTCTTCGTCCTAGAGGCATAAGCGAGATAAAATATTCAAAGATAAGAGTTTCATGATAGTAGAAATCTTAATCTGTGAACTTGGGAAAAGCTGTTCACATCAAGGATGCCTTCTTCTTAGGAGAATTTTCCCTAGTTAGTTTTACCTTAAGGGTTCCAATGGGTGTACAGTTCCAAGAGTGTGGAGGGACTCGTCTCAGTTGTGAGATTATGAACCCAAAGTTCAAGGTCCTGAAGTTTTGTTGTAGTGTGGATGGCAAAAACAGTCTTTCTCTGATGTTCTCACAAGATTCAAAATGTAAAAAGCTTATTTATCTGTTGAAAATACATGGTAGCATAATAATCTACTGTTATAACATCAGCCCTCTTGCATGGGAAAGCTTTTTATACAATCAGAATACATGCATTGAAAATAACAATTGAATGAAATCTCTTTACAAAATGTTTAAATGGCACACCAGGTGACCAAATGTACCTGAAGCTTTAATTGTTTTCCCAGGACTATGGGATTAAACATTGGTTATAAACTATATTAGTAATTTGTAAGTCATCACACCAATGTATTCAATTTGGATTATTTTATCTTTTCCATGATGAGTCATGAAATGCAAAACTTTTAATAATAAAACCTTTAAGTCTCAGGAAAGAAAAAGTGGCCATCCTGGTGCTCCATGAGTCCATGTTTAATCAACATTACACTTATATCCTCTTGAATACCACTTGTTTTTTCAAATTAGGTGCATAGCACTGATAACTGATGAGTTATTTGACAAAGTATTTTCTTGGTATTTAATGAATTTTTGTTCTACTTGTGTTAGTAGCTTTATACAAGCGAAGTCAGTTATTTCTGAAGTTTACAATAACAACATAATAATCATAATTATAATTGGTAGCATATACTTAAACATTCAGATTTTTAAAATTCCATATGATTTTGGAACACATATTAGTATTAGTCACAAAAATATAACCTAAAGATTGAACATCGTTTTGGCAATCCCACATACCTAAATATGTCAAATAATTCTGTTTACCCTTTTTCTGGATGGTTTCAGGGACACTCTGATTTACCCAAAAAGTCAGGCATTAGGAAAGACAATTTTTAAACTAAAGTTTGATTTTGGAAATCCAGATTACCATACATTATTTATTTTGTCAAAATAATGAGTAAGAAATTTTAAAGAAGCAAAAACATTCTATAACCTTTTACAAAACACACACACACACACACACACACGCACACTCTACTGTTCTTACACACCTTGCATGTAAAACTATTTCTAGTAGCCTTAATTGCATGTTATAATGGCGGCTCTTAGCAATTTTAATTTTAACGTAAAACCTGGTATGTTATGTTCTGATAAGATTTGACTATTTCTAGCAAGCTAGGACTGTGGCCATCTCCATATGTCCCCAGGTCTTACCTAGCTGGAAAGTAGGCAAGTTAAATAATTTTCAAAAGCCAAAGAAGCAGTTTATGACCTTAAAACATTTAGAAAACCTAATATTTGAACAAATTTAGACCACATGTTTATATTTTGAAGACAACTGTATTTTACCAACAACCTTTAAAACTGTTTATTTCCCAAAGATTACTAAAGTCATGTGAACTAAAAGGCATTACACTTTTTACTTTTCTGACAAAATATTTCATTTAAGCTTTTATTATTAAATTAATTAATTTAAAACTTTACAGAAGAGATAAACATTGACTTTTACTTTTCATTTAATCAGTTTGCATAGAAAGAAAGAGGACAGAGACTGACTAGTAAGAAATTCTTACCCTTTTGCCAGCATGCCAGGTTTCTGGGTTCTCTCTCCCTGGGCAGCCCTAATGACCCTGCTTGACTGTATGCAAACAAACACATTGTCATAAATTAAGAATATTCACAAATAGTTTACAAATTTTGGAGAAATTAGGCAGAGACAGAAATATGACACAAATTCTCTTTACGAGAGTATACTCAACACACTTAAAGTATCACAAAGCCTAAAATCCAAAAAGTTAGTTTAAGGATAGAAAGCTGATATACTTCATTAATTCCTCCTGGCCCAACAAAGGTAGCTTAGGAATTCTAGATAAATGGGATGAATGCTTACTTGTCAGAAATGCATAGGATACAAAATAACTATTCACAGAACCAAATAAAAGCCTTCCACTAGGAACTAGAAAATATCATGATTTTATATATACACATAAACAAGCAAAGCCAGAAGAGAATAAACAATGAACATATGAAAACTTGAAGCAAACACAAAAAAACAAATAAATAGAAAGCCAACCCTAAATTTTCCTACTCAATTTACCCTGGAGGCTACAGTGTTACCTAGGACCCAAAAAACCCACATAATGAATATTTCGTTCCTGTTACACAATTAATAGCCTTAAGTTCACCAATATCATCATGCATCCTGTGCAATCAAGAAATTCACTTTAGGCAAATGATCAATACGAACTCTAGCACTGTCCACGCAAAACAGTAAACATAGTGTGCAGCAATGCAAGCATGTATATGAAATTTTGCTCCACACTAAATCCAGCTTCATTCTTAATTATATTAAAAAAAAAGAATTGCCAAACTGCCGATGCATTTCTTTACAATACTTTTTTTATTTTACTTTAATCAAGAGTCAGGGCTTTAACTATGAAAATGTTAATTAGCCAAATGTCTCCAATTCTCATTCAGGTTTTAAAGAATATCTTATTATCTAAACTCTTTCCACATATTTCTTCCCTACTTAATGATTCCTTACTACATTGTTTCATAAATAACATTTTCAAACTTGTAATTTGAAATAACTTTTAGATAACTCCACAATTAGATAAAATTATTCTTTTTTTTCACTAATATCATAACCCTTTCTGGTATATTTTGTATACAGAATTATGTGTTAACTAGAATTTTTATTCTTAGAAACATAAAACTGTAGTGAAACCCTAAAAAGCAAGAAATGCTCAACTATCAGATATAGGCATTTATAGACAAGAATAATTCCACAATTTTAGAAAAATATTTCCCCATATCACAACCCTTTCTTAACTGGAAATGACCCAGTTATTAAATGAGCATCAAAAATGACTTTAAGATTTTAATTTGCACAAAAAGTTTACTGATAACATTTATACTCATTTCTTTCACTTTTAATAAGGGAGACATGAGACATCAATTAACATATATAAAATGAACATTGGTTTAGTCTGAAAAGGCAAGACAGCTTGAAGTTGGGAGGAAGGTTGGGGCTTCTAGGTCACAGGTAGGTGTGCGACAGTTGCATTCTTTTGATTTACTGATTAGCCTTTCCAAAGGTAATAATTAGATATCCATTCATCTCAGTGAGCAGAAGAGCAACTTTGAATAAAATGGGAGGCAGGTTTGTCCCCAGCATTCCCAGCTTGAATTTTCCCTTCAACTTAGTGATTTTCGGGGGCCAAAAATATTTTCATTTCATAAATTCTATAGTTTCATTATTTGTCAAAAGAAAGCATGCAAACCAAGATTATTTTGTCTTGGCTGGGTTTGTAGTTTTCTAACCTTCCATGCCAAACACTGACATCTCAAAATATTTAGCAAAGGCAAACATAAAAACCAGACAAAATGTATGTTGACAATTCTGAAAACATTTCTATTTTTATTCCACCAATAATTTTAAAGCTAGCTTGTTTAGTAAAGTTTTACTTAAGTCACATGAACTTGAAAATTGCTTAGACTTATTTACTTAATTTATGAGTGTTCTTTAATTTATAAGCCAATTTGGTAGATATAACAGGTAACAATAAGTGTACATACAAATAAATGCATCTGGAAATGTATACACACATAAACAGAGATCCAATCACTTGGAACCTTAGCCATGAGATAGCAATACCAGCTTGTCAGGTTTTACTTTTTTTGCCCCAGTAGATAATCCAACGAAGGCCGTGAAACAAAATTTCGGGTAAAGCAGTCTCCATGGCAGTTTGATTTTTAAAGACCAAACCTCCCCAGACTCCAATAAGCACTGGGGCCAAACAGCACCAAAGGAGAGTGTCACATGTTAACTGGGCTCCCTGCTTAGAACTGCAGCACAAAAGCCTGGATACATTCAACACCATTCCACTTTCCCATTAGTCCGTAAATTCCAGATTCCAAACAATGTTGGGGCCAAACAGTATTGCAACTCCAAGAGAAAATTCTAAGGAGGGCCTAATACAAGACCTCAGAACTTGTGCCAAGAGTGTCCTCTTTGGAGAGGTTGAGGTCTGGTGGATCCCCCAGAGCATTGTTAAATACAGTGAGTTCTAAGTTTCTCTTCAAAGAATCAGTATGTCAGTATGTTCAGTTCTTTGTTCTCCATTTTAAAGTTTAACTTCCTTGTTCTCCTCAGTAAACAGCCTTGCCACCAACTCTTTCTTTCTTTCTTTTTGAGCTGGAGTCTTGTACTGTGGCCCAGGCTGGAGTGCAGTGGCGCGATCTCAGCTCACTGCAAACTCTGCCTCCTGGATTCACACCATTCTCCTGCCTCAGCCTCCCGAGTAGCAGGGACTATAGGTGCCCATCACCAAGTCTGGCTATTTTTTTGTATTTTTAGTAGAGATGGGGTTTCACCATGTTAGCTAGGATGGTCTCGATCTACTGACCTCGTGATCTTCCTGCCTCAGCCTCCCAAAGTGCTGGGATTACAGGTGTGAGCCACCGCACCTGGTACCCCACCAGTTCTAGTCAGTAATTCACATCTCTTCCCCTGGTCACCTGCTCTGTTCTGAGTCACCCGGTCACCTGCTCTGACCTAAGTCACCTTTAGTCACCTGTCCCATAACCATCTTTCCTGCAGAAACAGCTCACCCCTCCTCTCTGGCTCGTACCCCTGCTCTCTTTAAAATAGCCAATTGGAATTAGCTTAGACTGTGTGGTCCAACTCTAGCCAACAGGGGAACAACACAGCAGTAGGGGCTACCCACATCAGGGATAAGAACCCATTCCCCTCCCTTGTTCAGGTGTGCTCTCAGCATCGCTCCATCTGTGAGATGCACCATTCCATAGAAGTAAAATTGCCTTGCTGAGAAAATTCATGTTCGAGTGCTATTTCTTTTGCAGCACCAAAAATTTATTTCTAACAGTGTCTTCCTGTGGGGACCAATCTTAGAGTATCAGATGTCTCTGACCTTAGGTGGGCACCAGTGCCACATGTTGGTTTCCCTCCAGTGCCTACTATGAGCTTTATAAGAATAGCCATGAACCCTAATGAGAAGAACTGGAAGCCAGGTGGGCTTTTTTGTCCTTAGCCACTTGAGTATAATAAGGGAAGAATTTAGCATAAGAAAAGAAGGTTTAAGTTACCTGAAACATGTGTGAGTTTGCTCTGAGCTGCCCTGCAGGTAGGGATCAGGGATCATGCAGAAAAGATTTTTTAAAAAGTCCTTCCCCTTTCTGGGCCAGGCAATTATTCCCATTCATTCCTAGACCTTCATGCAATACCTGGGAGTGACCCCAGCCAATTGTCCTCAATTTCCAATGAGCTACCAGGAAACAGCCTCTGAAAGACTGAAAAACAAAGAGAGGGAAAAAAAATGAAAAAGGCCCAGGTCCCATAAGCAAACCGGGCAGTGGCAGTCAGGCTTCTCCACGTGGAAACCCCTTAGTTTCACTGGCCACGCCCAGAAACCTGCAGTTGTCTCCATGTTAAGGCACTGCCCACCAAAGGTCCCGAGCTGGAAAGGAAAAGAGAGAGAGAGAGAGAGAGAGAGTGATTCCCTGTATGGAGCAGAAAGGAAAAGGAGAAAATGGAAAAATAAATCGCAAACTTTGGGCTTACCTCTTCCTTCTGGCTGGCTTACCAAAATATGTCACTGGTGGAGGGTGTCCAGGTTCTTGTCATCTTGGACGAAGAATTGGACAAAACACACAAACAAAGCTGGGAAGGAATGAAAAGGATTTATTGAAAATGAAAGTACATTTCACAATGTGGGAGTGGGCCCAATTGTGGGGGCTTAAGGGCCCTGCTACAGAAATTTTGGGAGTTTAAATACCCTCCAGAAGATTCCATTGGTTACTTGGGGTATGCCCTATGTAAGTGAAGAGGATGAAGTAAAGTTATAAACTCATTTACTCGGCATATGCCCTATGGAGAGGATATTTCCTGTCATAGCTGAAGTGTCAATCGACCTTCAGTTCCCTGCCTCCAGACCCTATTTTCCTGTCTCAGTCAGGAAATATGTTAAGCACTTTGCAGAAAAAAAATAGGCGTCACACCATAGATTGAAATTAATAATAGAGAAACAGACTGAAGATAAGCAATTGTTTGTATAAGCCAGTCAAAAATATAAAAATATTAATAGATCTAAGATACATTACAACAAAAAGACAGATAAAAATTACGTTATGTTAACCATGTAGACTGCTGTTTTATCTGTTAAGTTTTTTTTTTTTTTTTTTTTGATATGGAGTCTCGCTCTGTCACCTAGGCTGGAGTGCAGTGGCACGATCTCGGCTCACTGCAAGCTCTGCCTCCCGGGTTCACGCCATTCTCCTGCCACAGCTTCCTGAGTAGCTGGGACTACAGATGCCCGTCACCACGCCCTGCTAATTTTTTGTATTTTTTAGTAGAAACGGAGTTTTATCTGTTAAGGTTTTAAAAGGAGGAACAGGCCGGGTGCGGTGGCTCACACCTGTAATCGCAGCACTTTGGGAGGCTGAGGCAGGTGGATTACCTCGGCAGGTGGCATAATCTTGGCTCACTGCAACCTCTACCTCCCTGGTTCAAACGGTTCTCCTGCCTCAGCCTCCCAAGTAGCTGGGATTACAGGCCCCCTGCTCCCAGGCCCAGATAATTTTTGTATTTTTAGTATGGACGGGGTTTCACTATGTTGGCCAGGCTGGTCTCAAACTCTTGCTGTGTGTATATATATAATATAGAAGATTATATATATATATAATATATAGAAGGTTATATATAAAACATATAATATATGTTATATATGTTATATATATTATATGTTATGTGTTATATATATGTTATATATATTATATATATAACATATAGACAGAGGTACAATTAAAAGAAAACAACTTTAATGAATAGATAAATTCAAGTGATTCAAGTGGATTCTGAGCTCTTTGACAAATACTATTGAGAAGATAACAAATAGATATTTATTGCTTCATTGTTCTACAGTTGGCCCCTTCAAAATTTTTGTTATGATTTTGAAGGAGCATGGAAAGCATGTTTATAGAATTTGATAATGATACATCTCAAAAATCATGCTAATGAACTGAAATACTGAATTCTGCATATAAATAAATTTTGAATGGCTGCAGTGAAATCAAGCAAGGATAAATCCAAGTTTTTTTTTTTCAGGTAACTCAAAATTCAAACTGTATAATAGAAGCATATTGAGCATATATATGGGATATTTAATTCTACACTGCATGACATAGGCCACAGCTGAAGAAGGTGTCATTTATCCAGCAAATATTTGTTAACTGCCTACTATGCACCAGGAACTTTGTCTACTAAAAATCTGTCAAAAAAAAAGCCCAAAAAAACAAGAAATCTTAAGTCTACAGAAGGAAGAAATCTATACAAAATTTCAAATATTTTAGTAGTTCTCATTCAGAAGAGAGATTATACTATTCTGTTTACTGCTGCAAGAGCCAGTGGGTGAAGGCACAAAAAGTATTTGATATAAAGATATACTTTCTATTCATTAAAATTGCTCATCAACGGAGTGGATACTTGGTGAGGTTTCGGCCCCACCTCCTCATCAAAGAGATCAGATTCTTATCTGGTGTGGATGTTGATTTGGTGTGGATACTGATCTAGTGTGGAAGATGCTGCTTGAGATTTTGACAAGATGATCTTTATTATTCCTTCCTAGATTCTATAGTTTCATTATTCTTAACAGGCATGTACTGAAATGTATAGCATGAATGTTTTCACTGCTTTAAAAATATTGGCTCAAGTCTAGTAGAAAATTGGAGACACAGTGTAACTTAGATGAATATAGCAAGCTTAAGGAACTTGGGTTTCAATTTTTTTTAAAAAGGAGTTGTGAGAAATAAAGCAAGCACTTGCATAAGAGTATTAAAATTGGCATAGCATTATACAACACTGAAGTGTCATTGTCATGTTTTGTTTTTGCTTCAAGATGTGCATTTAAAGAATGATCCATATTAGACTAGGCTCAAGGTACAAGATTTTCAATTTATACATTTTCTCAGGAAAATACTGTATGTCTGCATGTGAGTCTGTAGGGACATGAATAAGTTGCTTTAGTTAAGAAAGAAATCTGCCATACGAGTTGAGTTAGATGTATGATTCTGATTCCCTGCAGGATAGAAAAGTTGACATCATTAGTATTAAAAACCCATCAACACCCAGCATGTTGCTGAGGCTGTGGTTGGAAATGCTAAGTGATACTGACACACAAATATTTTTGGGTCATTTGCAGAAAGATTGTAGTCAGAACTAGACAGATTTAGACTTACTAAACAGAAAAAGAATTAAGAAAAACAAAATAGTTCAGTTTACATGCGTTTACAGAGGTATAATCCCATTTGAAGGTCATAGGTAGTTACAGAATTGACACTAACTCTACCCTTGCACCCCCTGCCCTGTCATCCCACACACAAACAGTACAGAAGAGACATAATGTATGTTAGCTGTTTATTCTTCTAAAAGTTTAGCCAATTGAATTCATAGAGATTTTGGCTTAAAGGGTTACATGAACCTTGCTTCTCTAATTCTTATCTCTCGAAGTGACCTAATCTGGAAAACTAGTGTAAAAAAAGCAATATTGGAAGAGAGTGCATAGAAAATTTGAGCAATAATTCCACTTTAATTAGGAAAGTTTATATTTGAAACAGAAAATCCAATGGGAGAATGCAATTACGTCTATAACAGTTTATTTTATTTTTAAGACCATACATTAAAGTCGTAACTCCTTACAAAACATACCAATAGTGACTTAACTAATTTAATCCTAGATCTGTTAAAGGTAAGACTCTTAGAACAACATTTTGGATATTTTAACATAATTTGTTAACATCATATCTCTATACTTTCCTTCCCAATTTTCCAGATCCAAAACTGCCTGTATCTCTCCTTGTTATGCCTCATTCATAAAAAGATTAGAGGAGCTAAATGGAGCACATTTTTGAAATCACTAACTGCCAACACCAATACATAGTATTTATTATCCAAAAATGCAGAATAACAACTTCCTTACTTGTGTTCATTTATTTGGAGACAAGAATGACAAGTACTTGCCAAGCAACTTAATGTCGTTAAAGTTTGGAATTGAGGATTTATGACTGTACTTCTTAAGTTTCAAGCCATAAATACTATTTATTTTGACAATCAAAAACTCCACAAATAAAAGGAATAAAGAAAAGCTCTAAATAGCTTAGCAGTAAATTCATCAGCTTAGCTTCTCATCCCAAAGAGACTTAGACTCCTACACATTAATAATGGGAGACTTTAACACGCTACTGTCAAAATTAGACAGATCAACGAGACAGAAAGTCAACAAGGATATCCAGGAATTGAACTCAGCTCTGCACCAAGTGGACCTAATAGACATCTACAGAACTCTCCACCACAGATCAACAGAATATACATTCTTCTCAGCACCACATCACACTTATTCCAAAATTGACCACATAGTTGGAAGTAAAGCACTCCTCAGCAAATGCAAAAGAACAGATATTATAACACACTGTCTCTCAGACCACAGTGCAATCAAACTAGAACTCAGGATTAAGAAACTCACTCAAAACTGTTCAACTACATGGAAACTGAACAACCTGCTCCTGAATGACAACTGGATACATAATGAAATGAAGGCAGAAATAAAGATGTTCTCTGAAACCAATGAGAACAAAGAGACAACATACCAGAGTCTCTGGGACACCTTTAAAGCAGTGTGTAGAGGGAAATTTATAGCACTAAATGCCCACAAGAGAAAGCAGTAAAGACCTAAAATTGACACCCTAACATCACAATTAAAAGAACTAGAGAAGCAAGAGCAAACACATTCAAAAGCTAGCAGAAGACAAGAAATAACTAAGATCAGAGCAGAACTGAAGGAAATAGAGACACAAAAAACCCTTCAAAAAATCAATGAATCCAGGAGCTGGTTTTTTGAAAAGATCAACCAAGTTGATAAATGCTAGCAAGACTAATAAAGAAGAAAAGAGAGAAGAATCAAATAGACGCAATAAAAAATAATAAAGGGGATATCACCACCGATCCCACAGAAATACAAACTACCATCAGAGAATACTATAAACACCTCTACACAAGTAAACTAGAAGATCTAGAAGAAATGGATAAATTCCTGGACTCATACACCCTCCCAAGGCTAAACCAGGAAGAAGTTGAATCCCTGAATATACCAATAACAGGCTCTGAAATTGAGGCAATAATTAATAGCCTACCAATCAAAAAAAGTCCAAGACCAGACGGATTCACAGCGAAAATCTACCAGAGGTACAAGGAGGAGCTGGTACCATTCCTTCTGAAACCATTCCAATCAATAGAAAAAGAGAGAATCCTCCCTAACTCATTTTATGAGGCCAGCATCATCCTGATCTCATTCTCTTTTCCATTCTAAGCTAAGCCAGTAGCACCACAGTTGCCACATTCTAAATGAAGAGAATAAAGAAAAAGACAAGCTAAAATGAATATATGAGATATATACATATATTCCGATTTCTGTCTTCTGTTTCTTCTGTTGTCTAAAGGAGTGTTTTTCTCTCAGTCATAAATGTGCATAGGAATCACCTGAGGATTCTGTTAAAAGATAGATTCTGATTCAGTAAGTCTAGGCGGGGGTCTGGGAATTGCATTTCTAATTAACTCCCGTGTTATGCGGATGTTGCTGGGCCCAAGCTACACTTTTAATTATAAGAATCTGCAATCTCAATTTCTTTATTTTTCTCTTGATGTCTTTCTAACATCATAGTTTAAGTTGTTTTCATTTGGGACTCTCACAATTGGACAGTTCATCTTGCTAATTCCACATTAGATAGATTTAGATAGATTTATTTATCTTATTGTAAAAAGTGATCAAAAATTAAAATTTTTGATGCTCTAATTACAGTACTGGTTGAGTGGGGCGGAGAGTATGATAGAAGATGATGGTTATTGTGGGTAAAACCTGTAAGTGGGTGGATCATAAAGGCTGAAGGAAGTTCTACAGTAGACTGTGAAAGTGAGGGACGCTGATGAGTTTCAGCTCTTTTCCTCTTTTGGGTATCAGTTCAATATAAATAGCTCTGGATTATATTTGTTGAGCAATTACTCTTCTCCATATTCTAGAATAACACTTTTAAGAAAATTTGCTTTTAAATATTTTTATTAACATAAAAGTTTATGATACTCATTGTACAGTTAAAAAAAAAGATCATTAACCCCATTGAAAAGATGAGTATTAAATGAGTCTGTAAAAGGTTAAATACTTTGCAACTCAATTTTTGAGCCTGATCTTATTCTAATAATAAAACCAGATAAAAGAGAGCAGAAAAACATAAGGCCAATGTCTTTCATAAACCTAGATACAAAAATGATCAACAAAACATTAGCAAATCAAATCCAGTAGTGTATAGAAGAAATAATACACTGGAATGGAGTGAAATTTATTCCAGGTATGCAACACTGGTATAACATGTGAAAATCAATAAATATAGTCAACCATATCAATGGGATAAAGAAGAAAATTGCATAATTATATCAACTGATTAAGAGAAAGCATTTGACACAAACCAATCCTATTAATATAAAAACTAGCAGCAAACCAGGAATAGAGGGAAGCTTTCTGAACTTGTTAAAGACGTCTACAAACAAAGCCTACAGCTCACACCTTACTTAATGGTGAAAGACTGAATGCCTTCTCTCTAATATTGTTAAAACTACAAGGATGGCCATGCTCACTATTCTTATTCATCACAGTACTGAAAGTTCTAGCATGTACAATAAGCCAAGGAAATGAAATAAAATTATGCAGATTGGAAAGAAAAAAAAACTGTTCCTATTTGCAGATGACATGATTTTCTATGTTGAAACTCTCAAGGAGTATACTCTTCTGAAACACTTAAAAAGACTAACACTGTTTTTCTAACTCTGATTTTATGCCATTAATATTGTAAAGGCCTTTCTCTGGCTTAATTTCAGTTATTTTTCATTTGAGAATGCCAACGTTGGTTCTTCCTCACCAAGTAATTTTTTTCCCCCAAATTACTAGTTCTGTGGGTTTTTCCCCTTATTTTCTCTGTTTTAATCATATAGAATCACATCTGCTTAACTCAGGGATTGCTGAGATTTCATGGGGATTTAGGGAGTAGGAGGCATCTTGGCATGGAGATCATTATTACTTTTTGATCCGCCTCCGGTAAGCATTTTGACAATTCCTCCCACACCTTTTACTAAAAGTTTTCTCCTCAGGCTAATTGACTGTTAATGGAAGATAAGTAAGGCATTTAAACATCCACATCTTCTCAGTATACATGATTTATGTCACCCTCTTAAAAAACAGAATTTAAGCAGCAGTTGTCCTGTATTTTTCCTCTGTCACATCTGAAAGTGGGTTTGTAGAGTGGATTGGGAAACAGATGGAATTTTTTACTTGAGTTCTTTGAGACTCAGTAGTAAACTGCTAAAGTTGAAGATATGGAAATAGGAGGGCCAGTTTTATATGTAACTAATGTATACTTTGATTTTATTTGACAACATATTATATTTTTATTTTAAAACAGAGTATTAACAGCATAAATATTATTTTTCTGTAAATTTTATTTGTGGATTAAGAGCTTGATAGATTACGAGTCTATAGGCATAACATCTAATGTCTGAAACAGCTTTTTAGACTTCTTCAACACAACAATTTTAAGGTCATAAATTACACCCTTTAGATTTCCTTGCTGAATAAATAAATGAATAATGGTAAGTTCATCTAATTAGATTTCTTCCAAGTTTGCTCCGGAAATAGCTAGTCGTTATTTAGAAATGAAGTAGAATCTGTAGAGTAGAATGTGTTATGTCTGTATTGTTTTACACTGTTCTGTCCCACGGTGATTGTTACAAGATGAACCAAGAAGTGAATGAGTGGCTCCCAGAAGGAAAAGCATTGTGCGCTCATGGTTATCTGAGCCAATTGTTTGAAAACAAACATTTTATGAATATAAATAATTCAGTTAATTCCAGGGAACACCCATGATCCTGTAAAGTCTCTCAAAGATGTTCTTTCTGTTTAAGTTACACTAATTACTGCTACTGTTTAAACATCAATGGTCTTTTACAATGACATTCAAATGCTTTTCCTAATTTCTCAAAATGCAGGTTATAGTCTTCATCATCCCAAGAGTTGACTTTCTCAAACACAGACCTGACTATGTTATCCCCTTTAAAAATGACTCATTATGTCTCAGCATCAGTGACTGTGCCATGGATTACATTTGCACTTTGGATTGCTCACTTTTTCAGCAACATATGAACTGTGTATCAAACCAGAGCAATTGTATCTATTCCAGAAAGGGCAATTTTACTTAAGGATTGGGTAAACCTTTAAATAAAATACTGATTTATTATAAAATAGCATAGAATGCCACATGAATTTTATAGTAAAACATGAAACATCAAAGCAATATCATGCTTATAAAATCAATCATCTTTGGATTTTGGGTTCAAACACCTTATCATACCATATAATTATCTTCACAACTGGACACCAGCTAACATGATATCCTTGGAACTTACATTCTTATGAGATATCTCTCATGGACTACTAGTAGCATTTCCCACAGTCATAATTTTCATGCATCTCTAACTTCTCTCATGTTGTCCTCTCTGCCTAGAATATCATTTCCCAACTTTTCTGAATTCTGAATTGCTATACACTCTTAAAGTTTACAAATTCATCCAAACCACATACATGTATTATTTCTTCCTCTGTATCTAAAATATTTAATACATTTGAGTATATTTTATATTGTATTAGGCTTATTTATGTATTTACTTTTTACTAGTTATGAAATCCTGGAAGTAAAATGATGTGTCCTATTCATGTTTTGTCCCTCCAGTGTTAAAAAATATGGCCACACATCAAATACTTTGACAATTCTCCCTCCAAAGAGTGATCTTAGATCCCCTTCCCTCGAGTGTGGGCTGTGCTTTATGAGTGCCTTCTAACAAATAGAAAGTTGTGAAAATGACAGATGTAAATTCCAATAATCAGTCATAATACAAATTTTAGTACCTGGACGTGGTTTGCTGTGTTGCCATGACAGAAATGTAAACTCCGGAGCCACTTTGGAATTACACAATGGATGAAAACTAGTAGATCTTTGCAAATAAAGTTAATAAAGGCTTTAAGAACCTTAAGGAAACTCTATATAAAAGACTGATGGAAATTTAGAAGGCTGTGCATGAGGGCTGAAAATAAAGTTATCAGAACATTATGGGATCATGGAAGTAAGGGATTCTTTGATGGAGTAGCAAAAAGTTTAGCAACAATGATGCATGCAAAAAGTTAAGAAGTAGAAATTATACCTAGTTAACTGAGATAAATAGCCATGGAGCTTTCCAGACCAAATGGTGAATATACCACCTGGTTTCTTCTTGATGCTTATATTAAAATGTAAGAAAAAAAAATAAAGTAAGTACCCTTAAACACAAAGGACCAGTGACTTAATTGCTTTGAAAATTCTCAACCTTTACAGACGGCAAACACTGCCAGGACAACATGCTGTAAGGATGAAATCAAATTTGGGACTGTAAAATCTTTGCCACCACCTCATAAAGATCTATGGTGGTGTCTCAGAGCACCATCCAGTAGGAAAAAAATAAAAGTAAAAATTTTCTAAAGATTTTAAGGGTGTGTCTCATAATTCTCCTAAACAGAGTTACTAAGAAGTTTAAGGAAACTACCTCCTAACAAAAGTCTAAAGTACCAAAGGGCATATATTAAAGAGATTGGTTGGTGTTACTTTTAGCACATGAAGGTTAACAGGAAAGCCAGATTAAAAACAATTATATTAACGGAGACAATGCCAGCTTGAACTGAAATGGCCACTCTAAATGACAGTATTTTTGCTGATATAATTTTCACCCTCGAAGTTCTTGCTTGCTTTGGATAAGCTTCTAGCACATTGTAAAGACATTCCCATTACTATATGAAGTTCACGTTCTGAGGAATCAAGATTGCCTAAAAATAGCCACTGAGGAACTGAAGCCTCCAGCCACCAACTATGTGATTGAGCCAATCTGATAATAGATCATCTAGTCCAGGTAAGCTTCAATGTTATTACTGAAACTCCAGCTAACATCTTGACTTCATGAAAGACTCAAATCAGAATCACTCAGTTATCAGTTATTAGCAAATATCAGTTATCAGCAAATATCAGTTGCTTTGATATTTATGACTTTGAGAAACAGTGCTGTAAAAAATTGTTATTTTATGCCATTAAGTTTGAGTTAATTTGTTACACAGCAAGAGATAACAAATACAATTCCTCTTGTCATCTACTATGCTGTTCGGTACATTGTTATCAGTTACTAAATATTTGTTGGCAGAAAAAAGTTGAAGAGACAGTAGGTGGAAGGCAGAAATGAAACTATGTGTAAAGAAATTACATTTTAACTACTTCAAAATTTTGTTGATGAAAACGCATCAATTCTATTTTAAAATTCACTTGGTTTTAAATGTAAAAATGTTTGAATTTACATGACATATTAAGACAAAGGTGATGGCACTACCATTTATTGACTGTTTCTACATATCACATAGACACTCTACTATAACCTTATCAAATTCTGTTATTTAATCTTAACAAAAATTCTGAAAGTTTGATATTATCCCCAATTTACATATAAGAAAACAGCTTTAATGATATAAAATAACTTGCCCACAGTTACTTATCCAGGATATGGCAGAGTCAGAATCTTATTCCACATCTATCTGATTCTAATGTTTCTGTGCACGGGGCTCACCATCACATGTGTTCTAAGCCACAGTTCAGTAGGCTTAGAACTCAGTATTATGAAAATCTCCATCAGAAACAGCATAGTAAATCATTGTCCCTGATATTAAAACTAGACAATTCTAACTTTCCCTATCTTCAAACTTAAGATGGATTTTCAACTTTGCTTTTTGCTTTTTTCTTCTTTCTTTTTTTTTTTTTTACAAAATGTAAATTAATTATCTCTAGAATATTTGATACTTCAGTAATGTATTCTCCGTACAAATAAGTGGAAAAATCAGATCATTTATTGACTAGAATTTGAAGATTCTTTATTGAAAATAACGCTCACTGTTTGATATGGTTTGGCAGTGTCCCCACCCGAATCTCATCTTGAATTGTAGCTCCCATAATTCCCATATGTTCTGGGAGGGACCTGGTGGGAGATAATTGAATCATGGAGGTGGGTCTTTCCCATGCTAGTCTCATGATAGTGAATAAGTCTCATGAGATCTGATGGTTTTATAAAGGGGAGTTTCTCTGCACAAGCTGTCTTCTCTTATCTGTTGCTATGTGAGATGCGCCTTTCACCTTCTGCCATGAATATGAGGCCTCCTCAGCCACGTGGAACTGTGAGTCCATTAAACCTCTTTCTTTTGTAAATTGCTCAGTCTCAGGTATGTCTTTGTCAGCAGAATGAAAGTGGACTAATACACTATTATTTATGATGTTAGTACTGAGAATAAGCGTGTTGAATTTCTTGTAATGCACATAGGAAGCAATCTGAGAATAATTCAATGTAGCACAGAAGACAGAGGAAATCAGAATAAATAGGCTATCTACCATTGTGGGTATGCTGGACAGTTTATGAAGATCATAAAATACATATATTCGAACTAAAAAATAAAAGATCATTCTGAAACCAGGAAAGCATTAAAAACAAAAGTCAGGATAGGGGAGTTAGCAGGCTTGTTAACTACAAGAGAACATCATGTTGAAGAGATATGAGGTAAAAGGGATGTGGTAACCGAGATCCTTTCAACAGGTTAATTAGGTCCCAAGATTAACTCAGTGCTACCTATGATTTGCAAAAGGCAGACTGTAACTACAGGCTTCACTTAGGATCTCATGGCAGCATTCCAGAAAAGAAGACTGAGAACCCAAATTAGGGAGTTTTTGTTGAGAAACCAAAGAAATGATGAATCTCACCAATATTGGGAAGGTAACAATAGAGAACCCGTATAAATAAATTCAGAAACAAAAAATAACATCAAAATATATAGCTTAAGTAGATTACTAAATCAGACCACTCCTAACAATATTTGGCAAGTGGGATGAGAAATTGTTTTAGCAATAATATTAGTATTATATAAAACACACTGTCATCAAAATTCAAAAAATCTCAGTGTCTTTTTAAAGAAGCTTATTTTTACAGATCTACAGTGTAATACAAATGTTCCTATTCTGGCATCTCTCCAGAGCTGCTGTGCTTTATATGGTGTCTCAGGAATCCAGGTTTCTTTGCTATCTAGTCTACATTGAGACTCAGTAGTCTGTGTATTTTGTCATGTGACTACTTCATATGGTAAGGCCTTGAGGTCCTTTCCTTCCAGCTGCATGGGTGGGTAAAAGTGACATGAGGGTTTCTGTGAGAAAATTTAGGGTCAGATCCCCATATGGCATAAATCACTTTCACTCCTATTACACTGGACAATCAGGAGACCAGAAAATAGGAAGTGAATTAGAAAATTCCAGCTTCATAACTACATGCATAGAAACTGGGAAATGTAGTTGTGCCCAGGAAGAAGAGGAAACAAGATATTGATGAATATGAGCAGTTTTTGTTAGAGGTAACAAATACAAAAGTTTAAGAGAGATACAGATAAGAGTAGACGTCTATAATTCAGAGACTGCAAGCAGATTAGCCACATTAAAACATTTCTTCTTTGTCATAGATTACATTTGCAAATATTTGTACTTGTAGGTCTCCTTAGAACTTAATGAACATAACCAGGCATGGTGGCTCATGCCTGTAATCCCAGCACTTTGGGAGGCTGAGGTGGGCGGATCACCTGAGGTCAGCAGTTTGAGACCAGCCTGGCCAATATGGTGAAACCCCATCCCTATTAAAAATACAAAAATTAGCCAGGCACAGTGGTGGGCGCCTGTAATCCCCGCTACTTGGGAGTCTGAGGCAGGAGGATCACTCCAACCTGGGAGGCAGAGGGTGCAGTGAGCCCAGATGGCACCATTGCACTCCACTCCAGCCTGGGAGACCAAGCGAGACTCCGTCTCAAAAAAAAAAAAAAAAAAAAAGAACTTAATGAACATGTTATGGACTGAAGTTAACATAGAGAACCACTCAATTTGTGACCACACATCGTTAACAATGATTATTCTGGTCCAGTTGCTAATCCAGTGTTAATCCATTTCTTACTTTGCCCTGATATTATTCACTAACTTAAATATTGGAGTTTTTTTGGATTTATTATTTTCTTCTTACTTGATTAGTTTCTCCTTCGTTTAGTCCTTCATTGTATAGCACAAAATTTGTATTAGATGAAATTATTTTCTCTATATTCCTATATGCTTTCAGAGTCTCTAAACAATTATGTAGTTTATCTCTATCTAGCATTTATAATTTTGTGCTTTAAATGTCAGCCTCGGGAACATTGTACACATTTGCTCATTCACTGAAAAGCATAATCATTTTACTTTTTGAACCTGTATATTAAAGTCACAGTTGTGGGGTTTTGGGTGGGTATGTGTTTTTTATGGGGTTTTTATAAATATATTTCCTAAGTTTGAAAAGTTATCTTAGGTCACGCAATTGAATTCTGATGATGTGATTCCTGATTATGTGATTCTGGCCAGTGAAATTGTGTAAGCATGTTGATGATGCTGAAACAAGAAAAATAATCACTTCTATTCCTAAAGCCCTGAGATTGTTACTTTGTCCTTCTCCTGACTGTTATGACTCCATGATTTGCACTTGAGCTGTTCTCACTATGGAGAGAGTTCTGGATTCCCTTAAGTCTAGTAAAGTCCAATTAAGGACTGCTAGTTCCTGAGCTGCATACCCTAAGGACACATGTTAATGATGAGTTTCAAACGATGTCCTATTACAGGCTTATAAAGTGCCAGCCACCTTAGCACTTCATTTTAAAAATGAGTGATAACTGGTAAGACTTTCGTTTTTCTATTTAAAAGGTAAGGAAGTACAGATTCAGGGAACTTCAGGGACTTTATCAAGGTTACGGAGACAAGCCATACTTAGAACTTCTTAGATTCTGAACAGATTAAATCATTGAAAAAAGAGCTAGAACCCATTTCAGCATGGCCCACTTTATTTGGAGATATCTATATATACAGATACAGATATATTCTTACTTGATTAGACAAATATCTCATACATACACATATATATGCCTACGTGTATCTCATACATACACATATACATGTATACATACACATATCTATGTATGAGATATACATAGATATGTGTATATATGTGTATGTATGAGATATTTGGATTTGGATTTAGGGAAGAGTATAATTCAAGTTTTAGCTACATTAATAAAGACTGAGAGTTGTCCAGATTTTTATGGAATGAAGGTCACAAAAATACTGACAGAAATTAACTTTATATAATGGAAGAGTGCATCAAAATTTGGGGCCTGGTGCTATGATTTGTAGTGATCTTTCTTGTTTTTTAAAGAATCTTAAATTGTAAGGTTCTCCAGGAGAAAGAGTAAAACTATGTGGTCACCATCATCCCATTCTTGGAAATGAAATTTGCAGCTTGTACATCTGACACCTCACTCCCTTCTACCACACCCTGCCTCTAAGGGTCTTTTTTCCTGTGTGCAATAATACGTGAATGTGCCCAACATTACAACAGCCAGCCTCTTCTATGTCTCAAGTGACTAAATCCTCCTTTAGCACAATTCTTGTTTAAGCATAGGAGGAAAACGTCCTGGTGATTATTTTTTTCTTATACAGTCTAAAGCTGCTTATCACTTATATAGGCATCATAAGTTTATATAGAAAAAAATGGAAATATTAGAGGAAGATTTTCAGACTCAAAATACTCAGGGATAGAAAGGGGCCTTAAAATATATCCCATAAAATGACTAACATATGTACAGAGTTTGTATGTAAAATAGAGTTAGCTAGATGCCTATCTTTTGAAAAAGAGAAACTTCTAAAAAACACAATATACTTAAATAAAAACATCATAAGGAATAGTGTAATATTTATGTGGAAAAGTTGGAAGGAGTGTATGTCTGATGATAATATGGTAATTAGAAGAGGAACTCTCCAAATAAACTAACCCATGGATAGTGCAGAAACACTGACATAATGAGAAATGAAACAGTACAGCAGAGATGAGACAAAGCTATTAACTCCTAAACACACACACACACACACCACACATGCATGCATACACACACAGTAATGGAGCTTAGTCAAGAATCATCAACGTGAAAGTACCTACTGGTGATCTCATAAGTATATTATTTATGCACAAATTTTAGTTTTTTCCCTAGGATGGTAAGTATGTGTTATCTGCATCCTACAATTCACACAGTGCCAAATCCAGCTGTGTTGAGGAAGTAAAATAGACACTGAGGCACTTCCTGATGGACCTTCCCTGGTAGACCAAGCTCCATCAACTTTTTTTGAAGCTTCAGAACAGTAATGGTAGACCCTCAGAATTACACTTCTGCCACATCAAGATAAATAATAGATGATGCAAGTTAAAAGTTTAAAGAATGAATTTGCCCTACTCTACAATTTTAGGGACATCTTAAGGTGGTTTGGAACTCTTAATTATTTCTGTGATAATTCAACTTTTCCAACTGGTGTTTTCCATATACAACTGGAGTAGATATATTTTAACAAAAGCTAAATGGGTTAGACATTAAATAAATGTGTGGTATATTTTTTCACAGCCAAATTTCAATTAATCTTAAATGTATAGTTTGTTGAGGTTTTTTCTTTTTATTCAATCCTTTTAGGCAATATTTCCTAATACAGTAATATTTTTAAAGATATTTCGTTTGCTATTTTTATTTACTTTATATAAGACAGATATTTGTTAAAATAGAAAATTTGAATTACTTTAGAATTTCACCCTGGAAAGTATTTTATGAGATATTAATAATTTAAATTATAAAATTCTATTTTTAGAACAAGTATTCTTTATGGTTCGTTTACATGGTACTGGAAGAAAAGTATCCTCTGCTAGACAAAATATATATGACTTATTCCAATTTAGAAGCTTTAAGACCTTCTACAATTTATTGACTACAGTGAATTCATAATGATCAGTGTACAGAGAGCATCAATACTAAAATTAAGCAATTTATCTATTAATAAAAGTTAAGGAAAAAATGACACTTAGGATGACTCTAAGGTAGTACAAGTACTGCTTGAATCTTTGAAAATTAAGTAATACTGAGAAAGTAAATATAATTTGGGGATTCAATGAGAAATTTTAAAATATAAAAAACAGGGGTGTTGAAAAATTTTCTTTGCCTTACTCTATTGTTGGCTTTTAAACTTTGGTTCCTGTTTTATGCTGTGCAGTTTACCACAACAGTCAGTGAACAGGATTCATATATTTAAAATTTTTCTGCTTGTATTCAACAGAACTGTGAAGTGGTTCAGGAAGTGGATGAATATGATTTTTATCTTGGTGAATGCTATTGTACTAACATAATGTCTAGTCATGGCAAAGCATGTTTATCAAGATGTGCTGTAATGCCTATAATGAAATTCATGCCAGAGAGAAGCAAATTTGTTTATCCTGAAATTTATTTGCTCGTGTCAAATTTCTCTACATCTTTTCCAGTTTGGTCCTAGATGGCTACATTTTTTTTTCTTTGCTACAGTGAAGTCAGTTTCAATAGTTGACATGAAGTAAACAGAGTTTGAATATTTAGTAATTATGAGAATTCCCACAAGATCGTTCTCCACTTACTTCACCTCTTTGTCTTGGGTTTTTGTTTGTTGCCTAAATTCTCTGCATGGCATTTTTTCCAATTGACAAGGTCAGAACAGAATCATTCCTTGCTCGCTCTTATTCTCCTGAGTGTGAGTCACAATATAACCGAACTAGTAATACATTACCTTGTATTAAACAATTAAAAAAACAAAACTCTATTAAGTCTCCATCCTTCTGTGCCCCACTCCCTCCCTTCCTCACCAAAGATATATTACAGCAATTGTAAGGAACAGTTTGTCTCCTTGAAAGCAGAGGACAAACAAGGATACTAGCTGCCATGTTCCTTTTAGCTTACAACTGGACAGGTATGAAGTAATAAAGATGAGCAAAAGCAATGAACATGTGTGTACAGCCTAATATAAAAATAACATTTTACCAAGTTATAAAAGGTCCTTTTTTCTGAATAGGTCAATTTGTTTTTATATGTATTTATATATATATATATCATATTTATAGTTACATCAGCCTTTAGAGGAAACAAAAGATGGTATTATTTGCACTCCTTTGCTCACAGGAGGAAACAAAGGCACCAACTGATAAGGAATTCCCTCAGGATTATGCACCATGGTAGTCACAAAAGAGAAGTTTAAACCACTGGACTTCCAACCTGGTTGGCTGGACACTAAGCCACTTTGCTTCCTAGTATATATTTTTTCTCAACCAGAAAAACAAACAATGCCTTCAGTGAGCTGGTACTTTAAGAAGGTAATAAAGGTCTAAAGAGGCTAAACTTCAATAGAGGCACAGAACAGAATATCTAATTTAACCTTTTGTTGGCATATTTCCAAAGGCAGAGAAATGCTTTATAAACTAAAATAACTGTGCATACAAAGAAATGACTTTAATTTGTCTCACTCATTGCAGATATAAGTATAATCTGCTCCTATTTCCCTATCTGCATTTTCTCCTTAGTTACAAACTCAGCTTTAAAATCATATTATAGTTAAATATTAACATATATCAAGAATATATGAGATACTTATATTTGGCTATCAATGAAATGGTCATGATTTAAGTGATGGAATTAATGCACATGAATCTCTTCTAAGAAAAGCATGAGGATATATTTAGAGCTATTTAATATAAAATTGTACACCTGGAGGCAAACTTAGAGATCTACTTCAAATAGTTAATTTTACAGATGAAAATAACAAGGTCCTGAAAGGTGAAGTGAGTTTCCCAAGGTTATACCACATCCTCATATCTATCTATCTATCATAAAAATAATTAATGATAAAAATTAGTTGTCTTGCCTCTGTATTATGAAGTTAAGTTTGAACATAAGATAATAATATATTTCTAATTCTATGGGCTTCTGAGAAGACCTGATAGACAGTGGTGTGATAATTTCCCGTTTAATACTATATTTTGGAGGAAATTTCTTTTAGAAAATGTTTTCATTTATTAGTAGCAGGAAAATCAGGGCTTTTAATCTTTTTCTTTGTAAGGATGAGTGTATATATGTGTGTATATATATGTGTGTGTATATGTATATATAGCACGTATTTTAGAATCTTAGAGATTATAGGTATATTGCTTTAAAGGAAAAAAATTTAATTAAGTATTGAGGAATTAATGAATTATTCATAAAGTATTGAGGAATAAATAAATTATTGTACTCCAGGTATAATAATGAAGAGAAGAAATATGAACATGAAACAGTAACATAGGCAAATCTTAAAAAACACCAGTTCAGTTATTGTATTTAAAACAAATTTTGTTGTTTGCATAGGTATAACTAACAGACAATCAAGTTGAAGATGTTTCAAGACAGATAAGGAAAGGTCTTTTTTGAGGAGCAGTCGATTTGAAACTATAGCTAGCAGTGTCTTTGAAACTACAGCTTTAGTGTCTTTAAGCAGAGGAAAGAGGTAGATTTTTTTTTTAAATTGTTCTGGCAACAGATAGAGGCAGATAGGGGAAAGTCTGGAAAAGAGAAATATTGACAACAGGTCATCTAAAATGTAAATTGTAATGATTCAGGCAAGAAATGATGAGAATCTGAACAAAGATTGTAGTGGTGGAAATAGAGGGAAGAAATACGACATAACGTATGTTTCAGTGGGTGAATATGTAAGAATTTTTGAAGCTGGAATATGGTCTGTGAAGAACGTAAGAGGCATCAGGAATAAAACTGACATGTCTAGCTGAATGGATACTAATATTGAGATAATACAGGAGAGATACATTGGAATGAATATATATGTACACATATTATATATATATAGACATATTACACATATGTATATAATAAGTAAAATGTGTGATATATTAAGTTTTGGTTGCAAGTGGTTTATTGAATTAGAAGTATTCAAATGGTGGCTGGTTTGGAACTCAGGAGAGAGAACAAAAGAAGAGAAAAATATTTGAGGATCACCAGTTATTTGTTGGTAGAAGCAACTCTTATGAAATTATTTATGTGAGTGTGAATAAAGAAATGCAAGAGGGGCAAGGACAAAACTTCAGAAAATGTTAAAATGTGTTAATACATGTTGAAAGTGGCATCAATAAATGAGACAAAAACAGTATTTTCAGGTAGACAGTAGGTAAACTAAACAAACATGATTTCCTGGGAATTCATGGCATGAGAGTTTTAAAAAGTTAAAATAGTAAACAAGAACAATATGTTAACAAGAATCAAATAGATTGATGATTAAATAGAGAGCATTAAATCTGGCAGTTTGGAGAACATTATAAATTTAATAAAAGCATTTCTAGAGGAATGAAGGATGGAAAACAGTTATTATCTTAGTCTGTTTTCTGTTGCTGTGAAAACAACTTGAGACTGGTTAATTTATAAAGAAAATAAATTTATATCTTATAGTTCTAGAAGCCAAAAAGTCCAATATCAAGGGCCTGGTATCTGGTGAAGGCCTTTTGCTGTGACACCCCATGGCAAAAGAGAGCATGCCAGTTCAGGCCTCTCTTCCTCTCCTTTCAGAGCCATGCAGTTTGAAGGCAGGTAGCCTACCTTTCATACCTTTATATCCCAGGCTAGATTTTATACATTGTTATGTATATACCATACAAGGAATACCATGTTTCTTGTGCATCATGATAGAGATCATCACATGGGATAGAGGAAAAGTGTCACAGCTCAAGTCTTTCTCTTCTTTTAAAACCACAGAACAGAGGCCTCAGAAATAATACCACACATCTACAACTATCTGATCTTTGATAAACCTGACAAAAACAAGAAATGGGGAAAGGATTCCCTATTTAATAAATGGTGCTGGGAAAACGGGCTAGCCATATGTAGAAAGCTGAAACTGGATCCCTTCTTTACACCTTATACAAAAATTAATTCAAGATGGATTAAAGACTTAAATGTTAGACCTAAAACCATAAAAACCCTAGAAGAAAACCTAGGCAATACCATGCAGGACATAGGCATGGACAAGGACTTCATGTCTAAAACACCAAAAGCAATGGCAACACAAGCCAAAATTGACAAATGGGATCTAATTAAACTAAAGAGCTTCTGCACAGCAAAAGAAACTACCATCAGAGTGAACAGGCAAGCTACAGAATGGGAGAAAATTTTTGCAATCTACGCATCTGACAAAGGTCTAATATCCAGAATCTACAAAGAACTCAAACAAATTTACAAGAAAAAAACAAACAACCCCATCAACAAGTGGGCGAAGGATATGAACAGACACTTCTCAAAAGAAGACATTTATGCAGCCAACAGACACATGAAAAAAATGCTCATCATCACTGGCCGTCAGAGAAATGCAAATCAAAACCACAATGAGATACCATCTCACGCCAGTTAGAATGGCGATCCTTAAAAAGTCAGGAAACAACAGGTGCTGGAGAGGATGTGGAGAAATAGGAGCACTTTTACACTGTTGGTGGGACTGTAAACTAGTTCAGCCATTGTGGAAGTCCATGTGGCAATTCCTCAGGGATCTAGAACTAGAAATACCATTTGACCCAGCCATCCCATTACTGGTTATATACCCAAAGGACTATAAATCATGCTGCTATAAAGACACATGCACACGTATGTTTATTGTGGCACTATTCACAATAGCAAAGACTTGGAACCAACCCAAATGTCCAACAATGATAGACTGGATTAAGAAAATATGGCACATATACACCGTGGAATACTATGCAGCCATAAAAGAGGATGAGTTCATGTCCTTTGTAGGGATGTGGATGAAGCTGGAAACCATCATTCTCAGCAAACTATCTCAAGGACAAAAGACCAAACGCCGCATGTTCTCACTCATAGGTGGGAATTGAACAATGAGAACACTTGGACACAGGAAGGGGAACATCACACACCGGTGCCTGTTGTGGGGTGGGGGGAGGAGGAAGGGATAGCATTAGAAGATATACCTAATGTAAATAACGAGTTAATGGGTGCAGTACACCAACATGGCACAGGTATACATATGTAACAAACCTGCACGTTGTGCACATATACCCTAAAACTTAAAGTATAAAAAATAAAAAAAAATAAAAAAACTACCAGTCTTATTATGGGAGCCTCATGCTGATGACCTTATCTAACCCTAATTACTTCTCAAAGCCCCCACCTCCAAATTCCATCAATATATGAATTTGGGCATTAAATTTCCAAAACATGAAATCTGGGAGACACCTTCAAACTATAGCAATTATTTTAAAAATGTATTTTCGCAAATTATTTTTATACGTAGAGTTGGCTATAGCAAGTTAGAAAGAATTAGCTGTCAACATTGTTGATGGGATGTAAAACTGAATCGTATGTCAAAAATACAGTACAGCAGCAAAGTTATCAAAAAAAAGTCAGCAAAGAGTTATCTTTAGGGAGAAGGTGATAATTGTTTCTAATGATCTGTAAATGAAGTGACATTTCTTTAGAAATAACATAAAAGCAACCTTCTCAATTCACTCAGTCATTTTGCTGCATTTGTATTTTTTGAGTTCTGTGTGTTTCTTGTGCACTCTAAGAAAAGTAAAGATCTAGATTTATGTGAATGAGATGGAGAGACTTGGGTACTTTATCCTCAATGAACTTTGGTACAGGAGCACAAGTCAGACAGCTGGCCCAGTAGACAGTTAATGCTGCACACTTGAGGTGGAATTAATGTTTTTCTGTTGTATTTTCCTTTGCACCTGTGCCTAGGTTTTCCACTTTCAGAAGGCCTTTAGCAAATTTGAATCTGTATTTGTATACATCCAGTTTATGAGGGAATGTACTGAAGAGCCTACAGTAGATGGTATACAAAATCACAAGACGGAATAAAACTGAAGTCTGTAGTTACTAGCTTTTCTCCTTTCTCAATTTCCTCTTCTTACATCTTCATTCATACACCAGGTTTTCACTGGGCAACTGGTGTATACATAGCACTGTACAAAGTCTACTTAGAGGCAGGCTGCTCGCCTTCAAACTGCATGCAATCTAGGTGGGATAATGAGGTACCCTCAGGCTAAATAAGACAAGACAGAATATGATTTTGTGCAAATGGGTGTGGCAGGTGATGAATATTATGATGGAATATAGGTTAGTCTCACTTACTCTACTTATGATTTCTTAAACTAAGAAGATTAACCAAACCACAATGAGCCATATTATTTTCAATTTATGAACCTTTGTCACAGTAGAACATTGACCACAAAGCATTCCATATCCGTAACAGTGCGAATTTGTTGGAAGACTACATCATATCATTGAGGACACTAGATAATGATTAAGGAATACGGACTCTACTCCGAGCTCTGTTAAAAACTCAGAAAAGCCAGGTGATTCCTTAATGGATTAAGGATTTAGTTGTCTTTTCATTAAAAGTTTATAACTCAATCATATGTAAGAATCTCTCCAACTCGAAGCTTACTCAAATTACAAAAGCTAGGCCAGAGGTTATTATCTTCTAAAGGAAATAGTATTAGATTAGGTTAATTAGTTGTTGTTGCTGTTGTTAATGAAATTTCCTGGAATGTAACATAAAATAAAATTCTCACATTATAAATATTCAGTTTGGTGAGTTTTTGCAAAAGTTTACGTACATGTAGCCAGCACTGAGTCAAGCTATAAAATATTTCCAGCACTCCAGAAAGCTTCTTTTCCCTCTTTACAATAAAAATTTCCTGCCTACCTTACACCCTGCTTCAGACATCATGAATCTGATGTATATCTAATCATTATCTAAAAATAAAAAGTCAAAAAATAAATGAACCTACCATTATGTCCAAAAACAATAAAATATTACTGAAGTTTTTCTACCCTAAGCCAGAATTCCATCTCCCAGCAATGCTTGACCTCTAGTATATTTGTTTTGTAGCAACACTTTCCAGTAACTATAGTCTCACTCCGTGTGTTCATAGCCCAGTCCACAGCCAAGCATTCCCAGGAGACCTATTCACATGAATTTCTGTGGCTCCAACACTGTAACTTCCTTCTTACCCAGAAAGAAAGCCTGAGCTACTGTGATGCTCACTTGAGTCTCCTTTCAGGGATCAGAGTGTTCCTCGCCTTGCAATCCAATGCCTGAAAACAATGGGCTCATTTATACATATTTTTCTCCAGCTTTATGTTTGTTTACTGTAAAAGTAGCAGTCTAATAGCAGTTATCAATTACAGGTTGCAGCACAAAATTCTGAGTTAGCTTTTGAAGCATTTGCTAGCACCATTTAATGCCATGAGCTTGAATACATCACCTGAAACTCAGTTTTCTAATTTTAAAATGACATAAAATTCTCCATATTAAATCCATTATATTATCTAAATGAGCTACCTTTTCCACCAAATATTACTCTTTCAACATACATCTGTGAGAGCAACATTTGACAGAAGATGCATCAACTATGTTTAGGATTTTATTGTGCAATTGTAGAACTGAGGTTAAACTAGAGTATACATGAGTCATAATATATTCCTATTTTCAAAATGTGTCATGAACTTGTCTAATGCATAGATTTATTCTCTTAATAGCAATAATGTTTCACAAAGTTATGTTGTCACTGAGGAAACTTAAAACATCACCACATATTATAACATTATGCTTTAACAAAAAGAACGATGAAGTCTTACATTATCCTGACACATCTGACAGAAGCAGCGGTTTGATATGAATCATCCACCAACACAAAAGAAGTATGATAAACAAAAATTAACTCGCTTGTTCTTCTGTGAAATTAATACAAATTTGAAAGAAAATTATTAGTTTGCTCTGACAGTCTAAATACATATTTCTCCAGCCAAAAAAAAAAATAGAGGCTTAACCAATGCTTTCCTCAAATCAAATTTATTTCAAATATAATTATTCAACTAGAATTATTTGGGATCATTAAATTTCCACTTCAAAGTTACAAGATCATAAAGAAAAAAAGAAAAAAACAACTCAGAGACAAAAAAATCTAACTTAAAGACTGCCAGGTAGTGAAACTTTGTATTTTATTTTCGCAGAGATAGGGTCTTGCTCTGTCACTCAGACTGGAGTGTAGTGGTATGATTATAGCTCACTGCAGCCTTGAACTCAAGGTCTCAAGATCCCCCAGCCTCAGCCTCCTGAGTAGCTGGGACTACAGCCACTAACCACTACACTAGGCTAGCTAATTTTTTTTTTTTTTTTTTTTTTTTTTTAGAGACTAGGTTTCCCTTTGTTGCCCAGGCTGGTCTCAAACTCCTGGCCTCAAGCAGTCCTCCCACCTCAGCCCTCTTAAAGTGCTGGAATTACAGGCATGAGCCACCATGCCCAGTGTAAAACTTTATATACTGAATCTTACTGTGATGAAAATGCTTCCTTCTTAGTTGACTGAGGTATACGTTATCTTGATTTTGTGATATCTGGTAGGTGTACTGTTCTAAGCAACGTGGTAGATACAAGAGGTATAATAATTAGTACCTGTCCTTAGCTATTTATAATTTTATTAATGACATCAAAAAGGATTTTCTTGCTTTAAAATCTGCATATTAGATGGCAGATATCTTAGGTAAATAACATGTTTAATGTCAAGTATGTAGTAGAGGCAACAAGTATTATATCTTCAACATTCATATCTACACCTGTTAACTGTGACCCTCATTCCTCTTCAATTCAGTCATTTAGCAGCAGATTCAAATTGGTAGCAGAGCAACAATAAAAACTCTTCAACCTGCAAAATTTTGAATTTGCAATGTTGTCTTTCAATGTTTTTAAATCACAACTTTACTCTCCACCTAACTGGTCTACCTCTTCCTGGCTACATGCATTTCTGTATTGTTGCTGCATGTCACAGTCAGGAAATATGTCTATCCAAAGGCCAATTTTCTAGTTACTGGTGAGAGGCCAGAAATAGATTATTTTTATTCTATCTGAGTTATCTGAGTTAACTATTATTTAAAAAAATAGACTTGCAAACTATGGCTAAGCTGCAATATAGGCCCTCAGACCCTGGGCTGCTCAAATAGGGGTCACCAGCACATTAAATATCAAATTAGGTGCCAATAGCACATAGCACTGAGGCCTAAGGGCAAATAACTTTATCATAGTTGCATTATAGTGTTTTTAATTTCTGAGACCTATAGACTTCAACTATTTTAGAAGACAGCCTTAAGACAAAGGGGAAAAAAACCTTACTTTTAAGTAGTATTAGCTGAAAAGTCTTAGACAACAAAAACGAGATTGTTTCATAATCTCCTTACCAATTTAATCAAGTGTTTTAATCATTTAGTTATTCAACAAAAATTATTTGTCCTGTCACTATGTAAAACGCATAGATTATGAAAGCTACAAAGCCCCAAATCAAATTGGTGTTGTTCATTGCACAGTTGAAAAATCACAGATTTAGAAGGGACTTATTCCTCTAGAATCAAAATAGACATGTCAAACCTCATTCCTGGATAATATTTTTAAAAATCTGCCTATACATCAGCTTCTTCATCTCTGTGTGGTGATAATAATTTTATCTACCTCATAATACTGCAAAGATAAAATGAGAACATATGTACTAAGTTATTATGAGAGTCCCTGTGCTATATAAAGTATGTAATGTATTTTGGCTATTGTTATTGTCACTATCATTATTCTAGTAAAATATTACAATAATACTAATAATTTAGTAGATAAAGGGAGTTATAAATAAATTTATTCCTAAGTCAGATAAGTTTCATAGAGAACATAGCACTTGAACTGAGACTTAAAGCATATATAGAAGCTTTTCAGATAGATGAATAGAGAGGAAACAAGAACAGGCCAGAAGAGCAGTTAGGAACTCGTCACAGCATTTGTAGGGAAACTATGATGCGTGCCTAAAATAAGGGAGAAGGAGATAAACTAGAGATATATTTATAATGGCGAATACTGACATGAGGTAAGGTTGATAAGATGTTGCAGGAAATAAACAGGAAGAACCTCTAAGACTCTTGGTTTTTGGCTTATGTAATATGGATAATTTTTTATTGAAATTGGTTACATAAGTAAGGAAGTTACAGATTAAAAAATCTGGAGGTGACTAATATAGTCTGGATCATATTGAATTTACATGTCTGCAGGCTGTTTTGTTTGACATATCTAATTGAATGATTATGAGGTCAGGCAGGTAACGTAAATGAAGGCGTAGCCATGGTCTGACTGTGCCAAACTGAGCAACACATTTTCCTCTAAAGGGCATAAATATGACTCAGCTCTAACGGATGGTTGCCATGCTAGAATATGGGGCCATTGTTGCTATACCTTCCCATTGGTTTTCAAGAAAATTTATAATCTAAGTTTAAATGTAGAATTCCCAGACTAAATATAGTATATTTTTAATTGGGTCTCCACCACCCCCAACCCACATAAAATGCCAGTACTTCACTCGCATTCATCCCTAACATTTCTAGATTGTGACTTCTCATGTAGATCCACCCATCTATCCATCCATCCATCCATCCATCCATCCATCCATCCATTGATTATTCAGAACATACTAATTAAATGACTCCTCAGCTCCAAGAACTTTTGTAGGTGATAGGTAGATATGGATGAGTAATTGAGGATATGTGGAAGTTAACATTGTTGAAGTTGAAAATATTGCCTAAGAAAATTGCATAAAGAAAGAAATAAATGATTTGAGTAGGTACCTGGGGAAACATCAACGGGAAAACTAAGGAGTGCTCATAAAAAGAATAGAAAGAGAATCAGGAGGAATTTGCAGGATAGAAAATGATAAAATAATTTTCAGAAAGAGGTAGTGGTGAATAGAAGCAAACACTACAAAAAGATGAGAATAATTGGAATAAAAATATATAGTTGGTTTGATAATAAGTGTGTCAATGAAGCCCTTAGAGAAAACAGCTTCAGATAAGTAACCCAGACAGAAGCCATATTTTAGGAATTAGAGAATGAATGGAAGGTGAAGAAGTAGACATGATGAACATAGGTTATTTTTTTCTAAAGGCTTGACTATGAAGGAAAGGAGAGAAATAGTGTAGGTAGTGTATGTAGTTGAAAATGTAGGGTTAAAGGAAGAATACTTTCTCAAGATGTGTAAAACTTGAGCATATTTTTATACAGAGTCAGTGACAGGCACGGGATAATGATACACAAATTGAGGGCGGGGGGTGGGGGGAACTCATAAACTAGGGCTGCAGAAGAGGACCCACTTTCTAGCAACAAAGAGTGTGTTTTCCCTTAATCTTTTGTTATAACCACCAAATTTTAGCTCACTAGGTGACTTATACCATTCTTACTCTTACTTGTTTATCTGAGTCTACTCAATTTCACTCAAGAAAGTTGAAAACTTATATATGTGAAAAAAAAAACGAGTATCTGAAGAGATTTGAATTGTCTATTTTGCACCACTTCAATGTGTAATTTGGATCCACATTTTCCCCTTTGACTGCAACGCCTTTACTCTACCAATCTGTTGTTTTTCTTCGCATCTCCAACATTCTCAGAATAGGTTGTTCCTGATTTGAGGTAGGTTGCTCAACCTCTGTTTCTTTATAAAATATCCACAATCATAGCTATCTTCTAGAGACTTATATGTGATTTCTTGTTTTTTTGTTTGTTTCTTTGTTTTGTTTTGTTTTTTGAAATGAGACATCACATGTAAAGTACAACTGTTAATAACTAGACCCAGGAACTAAATATTATTATTTTATCTGAAGTTGATCATAATTGAGGAGTACTAACTTTTAATAATCAAATTTACAATAAACTGAGTCATAAACCAGATGTTGATTTATGAGCTATTATCTGACTGGGAGAGATAAGTACAGAACCACCAGGTCATGTTCAGCCAGACTTATCTCTCAGTAAACCAATAATTCACAAAACAGTGTCTGCTTTATGACTCAGTTTATTTTAGGTTTAATTATTAGAAGTTAGTACTCTTCACTTATAATCAACGTCAGATAAAATGATAATATTGAGTTCTTGGGTCTAGTTATTAACAGTTGTACTTTATATGTAATATCTCATTTCAAAAACAGACAAAACAAAATAGGAAATCACAGTTAAATCACCAGGAGATAGATATGCTTATGGATATTAAATAGATAAGGAAACAGAAGTTAAACAACTACCCCCAGCCATAAGCTAATCAGAGATCTACTGGAAGATGCAAACAGGTTTACATATTTTTATCTAAGTTAATTTTTTAAATTATACTTTAAGTTCTGAGATACATGTGCAGAATGTTCAGGTTTGTTACATAGGTATACATGTGCCATGGTGGTTTGCTGCACCCATCAACCCATCATCTACATTAGGTATTTCTCCTAATGCTATCCCTCCCCAGCCCTCCAACCCCTGACAGGCCCCAGTGTGTGATGTTCCCCTCCCTGTGTTAATGTGTTCTCATTCTTCAACTCCCACTTATGAGTGAGAGCATGTGGTGTTTGGTTTTCTGTTCCTGTGTTAGTTTGCTGAGAATGATTGTTTCCAGGTTCATCCATTCCCTGCAAAGGACATGAACTCATCCTTTTTTATGGCTGTGTAGTATTTCATGGTGTATATGTGCCACATTTTCTTTATCCAGTCTACCCTTGATGGGCATTTGGGTTGGTTCCAAGTCTTTGCTATTGTCAATAGTGCTGCAATAAAAATATGTGTCCATATGTCTTTATAGTAGAATGATTTCTAATCTTTGGGCATATTTCCAGTAATGAGATTGCTGGGTCAAATGGTATTTCTGGTTTAGATCCTTGAGGAATCACCACACTGTCTGCCACAATAATTGAGCTCATTTACACTCCCACCAACTGTGTAATAGTGTTCCTATTTCTCCACATCCTCTCCAGCACCTGTTGTTTCCTGACTTTTTAATGATTGCCATTCTAACTGGCATGACGTGCTATCTCATTGTGGTTTTGATTTGCATTCCTGTAATGACCAGTGAGGACTTCATCTGTTTGTTGGCTCCATAAATGTCTTCTTTTCAGAAGTGTCTGCTCATATCTTTCAGTAATTTTTTGATGGGGTTGTTTGTTTTTTCTTGTAAATTTGTTTAAGTTCCTTGTAGATTCTGGATATTAGCCCTTGTCAGATGGATAGATTACAAAAATTTCTCACATTCTGTAGGTTGCCTATTCACTCTGGTGATAGTTTCTTTTGCTGTGCAGAAGCTCTTTAGTTTAATTAGATCCCATTTGTCTATTTTCACTTTTATTGCCATTGCTTTTTGTGTTTTAGTCATTAAGTCTTTGCCCATGCCTATGTCCTGAATGGTATTGCCTATGTTTTCTTATAGAGTTTTTATGGTTTTAAGTCTTATGTTTAAGTCTTTAATCCATCATGAGTTAATATTTGTATAAGGTGTAAGGAAGGGGTCCAGTTTCCGTTTTCTGCATATGGCTAGCCAGTTTTCCCAACACCATTTATTAAATAGGGAATCCTTTCCCCATTGCTTGTTTTTGTCAGGTTTGTCAAAGATCAGATGGTTGCAGATGTGTGGCGTTATTTCTGAGGCCTCTGCTCTGTTGCTCTGTTACGTTGGTCTGTATATCTGTTTTTGTACCAGTATGATGCTGTTTTGTTACTGTAGACTTGTAGTGTAATTTGAAATAGATAGACCACCATCCAGACAAATAAAGAAGAAAGGAGAGAACCAAATAAACACAATAAAAACTGATAAAGAGGATATCACCACTGATCCCACATAAATATAAACTACCACCAGAGAATACTATAAACACCTCTACACAAATAAACTAGAAAATCTAGAAGAAATGGATAAATTCCTGGACACATACACCCTCCCAAGAGTAAACCAGGAAGAAATCAAATCCCTGAATAGACCAATAACAAGTTCTGAAATTGAGGCAGTAATTAATAGCCTACCAACCAAAAAAAAGCCCAGGACCAAACAGATTCACACCCGATTCTACCAGATGTACAAGGAGGAGCTGGTACCATTCCTTCTGAAACTATTCCAAACAATAGAAAAAGAGGGACTCCTCCCTAACTTATTTTATGAGGCCAGCATCATCCTGATACAAAAACCCGGCAGAGACACACAAAAAGAGAAAATTTCAGGCCAGTATCCCTGATGAACATCGATGCGAAAATCCTCAGTGAAATACTGGCAAACCGAATCCAGCAGCACACCAAAAAGCTTATCCACCACAATCAAGTCAGCTTCATCCCTGGGATACAAGACTGGTTCAACATACACAAATAAATAAACATAACCCATCACATAAACAGTGTAAAAGTTATATTCCATTTTTATATTCCACACTTACAAAAATTATTAGTGCACCTGACAAAAATTACATGATTATCTCAATAGATGCAGAAAAGGCCTTCAATAAAAGTCAACACCCCTTTACGCTAAAAACTCTCAATAAACTAGATATTGATGGAACATCCCTCAAAATAATAAGAGCTATTTATGACAAACCCACAGCCCATATCATATTGAATGGGCAAAATCTGGAAGCATTCCATTTGAAAACCAGCACAAAACAAGGATGCCCTCTCTCACCACTCCTATTCAACATAGTATTGGAAGTTCTGGCCAGGGCAATCAGGCAAGAGAAAGAAGTAAAGGGTATTCAAATAGGAAGAGAGGAAGTCAAAAGGTCTCTGTTTGCAGATGTTTGTATATTTAGAAAACCCCATCATTTCAACCCAAAATCTCCTTAGGCTGATAAGCCACTTCAGCAAAGTCTCAGGATACAAAATCAATGTGCAAAAATCACAAGTATTTCTATACACCAATAATAGACAAACAGAGAGCAAATCATGAGTGAACTCCCATTCATAATTGCTACAAAGAGAATAAAATATACCTAGGAATACAACCTGCAAGGTATGTGAAGGACCTCTTCAAGAAGAACTACAAACCACTGCTCAAGGAAGTAAGAGAGGATACAAAGAGATCGAAAAACATTCCATGCTCATGGATAGGAAGAATCAATATTGTGAAAATGGCGATACCACCCAAAGTAATTTATAGATTCAATGCTATACCCATCAAGCTACCATTGACTTTCTTCACAGAATTAGAAAAAAACTACTTTAAATTTCATATGGAAGCAAAAAAGAGCCTGTATAGCCAAGACAATCCTAAGCATAAAGAACAAAGCTGGAGACATCATGCTACCTGGCTTCAAACTGTTATCTAAGTTTTTAACCATCAAATTAGAAGTGCAGTTCAGAGTCTGTATGTGGTGACAGTGCAAAGAAAAGATCAGCTGTGTGGTGTCTGAGAAGCCAGCTGTAGTTTCTCAGTCTGTCATCCATCCATCTATCCATTCATTCGTTTGTCCGTAGAAAAAAACATTTTCTTTATGATTTTTTCTGCTTGACTCTAAGCTACAACGTGATTGAGCAAAGGCACGTATAGGATCTGTCTGCATTGACAGCAGAGCCAAAAACCCCATTTCCTCAGAATTGGGAACTCTCCTAGGGTGAGAATCATATCTTACTTGTATTTCTGTATACATTCCCTTGCACAGAGTAGGCCCTAAGTGAAAAATTTATATATATATATGATCTGGTTCCTTTTTTCCTCTCCAACTTTTTCTTGCCGCTCTGCCTTTTAATCACTCATCTTCAGCTCCATGGATTTCCATTCTGTTTCTGGGACATGCCAAGCCTTATCCTAGTACGTTAGCAATTTTTCTTCCCCTTAGTTCGAATATTCTTTCTCTAGAAATGTTTAGTTTGCTAATTCTTGTTCATCACTTCTTAGCTACAACATGAAATCCTCGGAAAGGCCTTTCTTTTCCCTATCTAAAAGGAGACACTCTTCTACTTTCTAAGACATCACTCTGCTTATTCCTTTATAGATTCCTGTAAAATTACAGTCTCACCCTGTAGAGCTCTCCTAGTTATCAATGCATTTCCAGAATCTGCCTATCATTGTTTAATTCTAGAGTTTTACAGTAGATGTTTTGTTCTGTTTTGTTTAATTCCATCTCGAGTGTATGGTCGCTATCTGCAGAAAGCTTGCCATGCTGGAAGGTTATTACAAAAATGTTTTGATATTCAAAAATTATGAACAAATTCTGTATCACTAGAACAGTGCATGTTTCTTTAGGTATTTTCTTAAAAATAGAGGGCTAAAAGTGTACATTTTCAATAATTATAATCTTCATATTTAAAATATTGAAGTCTATTTTCTACTATTAATATTTCCTTTGTAATACTCTGCTCCTCAGCTGCTGCCTTTCTTTTTTTTGTACAAACTGTTATTTGTGGGTCACTGCAACTAACAAAAACCTTAAAGATGGCTGAGAAACTTACAGCATGGCCAGGTGCAAGGGCTCAGCCCTGTAACCCCAGCACTTTGGGAAGCCAAGGCAGGAGGAAAGCTTCAGCCAAGGAGTTCGAGACCAGCCTGGGCAACATACTGAGACCTTGTCTCTATAATTTTTTTTTTAGGTAGGTAGACATGGTAGCATGTGCCTATAGTCCCAGCAACTCAGGAGGCTGAGGTGGGAGCATCGCTTGAGCAAGGGAGGTCAAGGCTACAGTGGCTGAGATAGCACTACTACACTCCAGCCTAGGTGACAGATACTGTCTCATTAAAAAATGAAATTAAAAAAGAACAAAGAAAAAGAAAAAAAATACAGGGAAAGTCTTGAGCATTAAGATTATCTGAGTCTGTGACTAAAGGACTGCACAGACTGTGATAGCGACACAGATCCTGTATTTCCAGAAAACATTTGAGTTAAAAATTCACTGATATATTCTCAATCAAGAAAATCATCCTGTCTATAACCCATTTTTCTTTTCCTTAATTACATTTTTGTATTCTAAACTTACAAAAATGATTAGTGCACATTATGAGAAAATTACTTTCCAACTTCATTTTAATTAACGATGCTATTTTTGGAGATATCAGAGCAGTGACACACATAATTCAAATAGCTTTGATATTTATATTTTTGTTACTCTCTTTTTATGTTAAAATGACTATTTTATTCTCTTAGAATTGATCAAAATCATTACTCTTCTGAGCTCCAAGTTAGTAGGCTAAGCTTTATTTTAGAGCAAATTTCTGTAGTTGAGAACATTAGGGGTTTATAACGGCTAAGTCAGCAGACCTTTAACTATAGTTATAACAAAGGGCATCTCAAGCAGAGAGATCATGCTCTCAGAAAAACCTCCACAGTAATATCTTCAAGCTAAAGAGGAACAAGAGCCCCTGACTGGCACTTTGTTACTTGAATGGTCCCCCACTGATGAGGCAGAAAGGACATTAAGGATGATTTTAGCACAATCTGAAATCTCGCTGATGCCAAACTTGAAGCAGTGAAGGCCGTAATGCCATTTCTAAACTATGCTCTGGAATCATGAAAGCTTTGCTTTCCAGGACACCCAGGACATATTCTTCTTCCTACTTATTACTTGTAAAAGACTCTCTTTATCATTATGTCTCCTGTCTTCCACTGCTCAAGAAAAATAGGGAATCATCTTCATTTATATGCAGCACATCCTTTCTACCATCAATGCCACAATATAAATGAGTTTTATTAAAAATTAAAAATATTGGTTTTACCTTCCATCAGAATAAAAAGTGAAGTCTCATTCCCATTTTCAGTCTTGTGTTCTCACTCCCATTTTTCTTGTATTGTACTTCAGGACACTGCTATTAACAGATAGGCCACATGCCCAGAGACTTTAAATTGTGTCAGCCTTTCCTGAACTCTCAGTCATGAGACAATAACAGAAGGCAAAGGACTTTTCAAAAAAATAGGTGAGGAGATACTATGCTCCACTGGGAATAAAGCTTTTTCTTGATCTTGTGTCAGAATGATGCTGAGAAAAATATATGTGGTGTCTTATCATCTTACAGCACATGGCTCTTAAAAGTCAAAAAGGCTTTTATACACTGAGGAAAGTTACAGGCCTAGAGAATTACTCCACTGTATCCAACTCTGTTTAAAATATAAAATAACTAGGCATATCCTGCATGGTGTTCCCATGGACGTTTGTCGGCTACAAGGCGTGATTGTTTCCCTTTGTAATGTTCACTTTCAGGCTCCTGTTAGTATTTTTGGAAAGTAGAGAAGCATGTATTCTTAGTTGCCAAAATTGGCTCCACAGAGCAGCATGCTTTGCAATTTGAAGGTTAAATTCCTTTCAGAGAGACTTGTTGGAGCTGCTCTTCTCACTCCTATTAACTAGTGGAACTGTGTGACCTTTATAAGTGCAAGTCAATATTCGCACTGTCAGAGGAGTATCAGTGGGAGTATCTTTTCAGTCCCAGAGAGAAACAGTTTGCCACAGGCAGACTGTGACTAGAGAAGGGGAGTGGTGAACAGTGACATAAAACACTTTTAAGTGAATTCAAACAATGTCTTTGACACAGCTTGGAATTTTATCCAATTTTAGTTATAACAGTGCCTACTGGTCCCTCTAAACTGCAAAGATGTCATTTTGATATAATAAAGAGAGAGAATTTAAAATGAAGCCTGTTAAGTTGACTCAATTCCTTTTTTTTCTACCCGAGTTTTCCCCCAAACGTATGCATTTCTGAAGGGCACTCAGAATTGAACATTATTATTTTTAATGGTTGCCAGTAATTCTCTTCTCCCTCCATGAAAAATCTGATACTGTGATGAAATTTTAATAATCTTGGGAGAGGGAATTCTAATTTTTTTGCCTTTTGCACCACAAGTTGCCATAGGGTTTAAGTCCACAATAATTCTTTCAAGTAAGTTATTTTCCAAGGTGATGTTCACAGAAGAAAGATAAGGAAGGGGACACTATAATGCTGGTTTACATTCTGATTGGCTTTCTCTTGAATAATAAAGCATTATAATTGCATTTGCAGTTACCTATACTATTATAGGTTTTATTTTAATTAAAAAATCTATTAGTAGGCTTATTTTGAAGATTGAGTGAACTGTTTGATTACTATTTCTATCAATAGGTAGAATATATTTTTAAAACAAAAGAAATCCTCAGTGTTACTTAACATGTGTTTTTGGTAGTGGCATTAGTGCAGTAAGTTTGAAACTAGTTTGATCATGTATAATAGAATTGAGCAAATGATTTAATATGTTGATATTGTTGGGAATTAGGTTTCTCACCATGAAAAAACAAAGACATGAAAAACTTAAAGGAGCTCTCTTTGGACAAATTTAGGACACACTAAGTGTCAAAATAAACAATAATAGAAATACATGAAAGAAATAGCATCATTATTCACAATAGCCAATTTATGGACACAGCTTAGTGTTCATTGATGCATGAATTGATAAAGAAATGTGTGTGTGTGGTGTGTGTGTGTGTATTATTCAGCCTTATAAAACAAGGAAAGTCTGCCCTTTGTGGCAGGTAGATGAAATTGAAGGACATATGCTACGAAAAATAAGCCAGACACAGAAAGACAAATATTGCATGAGATCACCTTTATGTGGAATCTAAAATAATCAAACATAGTGAAACAGAGAGTAGAATGGCTGTGGCCAGAGGCTGGGAGGTGTTAGGGAAATGGGGAGATATTGGCCCTAGTGGGAAGATGTTGATCAGAGGGTACAAAATTTAAGCTGTAAGTTCTAGAGATCTAATGTATAACATGACGACTATAACTTATAATAATATATTTTAGACTTGAAGTTTGCTTCAGGAGTAGATCTTAAGTGTTTCCACTACACACACACAAAAAACCATATTAGGTAATGCATATACTATTTAGCTTGATAGTGAAAATCATTTTATACAAGGTACACTTATATAAAAATACCATGTTGCACATATTAAATCTACACAATCTCTTATTTGTCAATCATACATCAATAAAGCTGGAAAAATGTATTTATCTCAGTCCATTTGGGATGCTATTACAAAATACCTTGGACTGGGTAATTTATAAATATCAGAAATTTGTTGCTCACAGTTTGGAAGCTGGGAAGTCTAAGACTAAGGTGCCAGCAGATTCAGTATCTGGTGAGAGCTCTGCCTAAAGTATGGTGCATGTTGCTAGCCTCATATGGCAGAATGGGCAAACAGGCTATCTTCCTTCAAGACTCTTTGGTGAGGGCATTGATCCCATTTGTGTAGCCAGAGCACTCATGATCAAATCACTTCCTAAAGACACTATCTCTGAATACAACCACACTGAGCATTAGGTTCCAAGGTATGAAATTTGGGGGAACATAGAAATTCAGAACATATCAATATTGAATTAAAGATCAATCAATGAAGGCATACTAATAATTATTTTTAAAAAATAAAAATAAAGATTTGGAGACAAGCATATTTTTTATAAAAGTACATAAGGCTTGCAGGCATGGTGGCTCATGCCTGTCATCCCAGCACTTTGGGAAGCTGAGGCAGGAGGATTGCTTGAACCCAGGAGTTCAAGACCAGCTTAGGCAACATAGTGAGATTACATGTCTACAAAAAATTAAAAATTGGCTGGGAATGGCTTTTTGGTGCAATCGTGTAGTCCCAACCACTCAGGAGGCTGAAGTAGGAGGATTGTTTGAGCCTAGGCATTTGAGGTTGCAATGAGCCATCTGGGTGAGAGTGACCCTCATATCTACAAAAAATTAAAAACTAGTTTTTGGTGAACTCCTGCAGTCCCAGCTACTCAGGAGGTTAAAGTAGGAAGATCGCTTGAGCCCAGGCATTTGAGGTTGCAATGAGCCATAATCACACCACTGCACTCCAGTCTGGGTGACAGAGCAAGACCCTGTCTTAAAAAAAATACATAAGGCCAAATAAACTATGAAATATAGAAGAAATTAAAGAGATAGCAAATCACCATTTCATAATCACCATAGCAATTATAGACTCAGAAAAAAGTTTTCAGTAGATGAATAAACAGTGAAAAAAATATATTTGAAAAACAAGATAAGCATGTAGGCTCAATGCACTATTTAACAAGTTACTTATTAACTACAAAGGGAAAAAGTGATTTTTAGATAAATTTGGTGAAGAATATTTTAAGTGAGTTAACTTAATATTACCTGTAATATTAAACATTGGCGTCATGTGCTTTGCAATGTGATGAACTAATCACCCAAGTACCATCTGCACCTGAAATTCTTAACCAGAATTTAGAATTTAAGAAACAATAAGACAATTTAAATTAGAATAAATTCTGCAAACCAAACAAACAAACAAACAAACTAGAATGGACTCTTTTAAAATATCAGTATCTGTAATATTTATAAAAGTGAAAAGTTTGTGGTGTGGGCAGTTTATAGTTTAATGAAAACTAAAGAATATACGATAACTAAATAAAATGCACAAACTATTTGGATTCTATATTTTTTAAAAGTTCGTAACATATATCATTGGCTTAATTGATAGTAGGTAGAATTTAATATAGGCTCTATATTAATGTCATTGTATCAATGTTAAATATCCTTGGTAGGGCAATTTTATCGTGGTTATGTAAGAGAATGTTCTTCTTCTTAGATGATTAATGTTTCATGCTGAATTAATTAGGGTGAAGTGTCACAATATTTGCAACTAATCCTAAAATGGTTTATTAATAGAATAGAAAAGAGAGAGAAAAAAATGTGATAATATATAAACAACTGACATATATAGTCAAAGGATATATGTGGTTCCCCTTTTGATACACAGTTTGTGAAAAATTTAAATGTTTAGTAATTTGTTTACTATGTTCTATATTTCCTATGAAGGAATAAAATAATTTTATCAATTTTGTCATATAATCTGTGGATTACCTGCATTAAAATAGTTAACAACAAATTCCCAATAATGCAACCATTTACATAGACAATTAAAATAATCATAGAAATTCAGAGGTGCAAGGGTTTTGAGAGTTAGAAGACATAGAATCATAAATTCTCACTCTTTACGTTAGTCTTTTGATCATTCTTTGTCTTTCCTGCATTGTAAATCTCTATCCATTTCTTTTCAATCAGGATTCAATAAGCTCTAGTTTCCCTTAACATAAAAATCAAAAATAAACTTCTTTCCTCAACTTAAAGCCTGTTTGCTTATCCTACTCTCCTCTGTCCGACTAAACCTCTGTTCACACTCCTCAGCTGATTCTTCTTCTACACATGGCACCTACCACTCCAGGGAATCAGCTCTTGTCAAGGACAGTGATGTCCCCATTGTTGATCCTATAGGTAGCTTCCAGTTCTCTTCCTTTTCTTGTGTACCCCCTAAGGCTTATTTAATAAGGTTAACCACTTCTTTCTTCAGGAGGGGGGAAAAAGAGAGGGAACAAATAAACAAAACAACTTCACTTAGCTTTCACAATTCTCTCATTATTTTCTTTCTGCTTATTTTAGATATTTTCTTATCAGTGTTCTTATCAGATTCTATTGCTTCCTGGTTCTTCAAATGTTTGGGTTTGTCAGATGTCTGTCCTAGCTGTCTTTTCTTCTCCTAAGGTCCATGGGAACTTTTATGTGACTTACATTTTCAAAAATCATCTATATACTGGTGCCCACAAAATCTTGTCAAAATAAATATCTGTACTAACTATTCCAGTTTACTATAATGCACCTTCTTTTGATATCTTGCAGAGATTTGAAATTAAACATGTCTGGCATTTCATACTTTCATTAATGTTTCCTATGTTAATGGAAATATTTTAATTAAAAATATTTATAAAGTGCCTAGTATAGTTCAGCTATTTTCCAAGGAACTAGGAGTACATCAGTCAACAAGGAGATAGATTTTGTGTTTTTTTAAGTTCACACTTTTTATTAACTCATACACAATTACTTGTCTTCTGGTTTGCTGAAGCAGTGAGTCAGGCCACACTTGCCACAATAATGTCTATTAAAGTGACTGGCCATGAAAACTTCAGTACTGCATTCATCTGAAGGGCATTGAAAGTGATTAATTTTGCCATTCTTATCTACCTTATACTATTTTAGGACAGCCAGCCTAACCTTTCTCTTTTGCTTATTCTACTTGGAAGTGGTACAAGGCTTCTTCCTTTTCTTCGCACCACCAGGAAGTCTCAGCACAAGATGAAGAGCGGACTTATTTCTAACGTCCTAGTCAAAGTCCCCCCAGTTTCCAGTTGCTTACCAGTAAAGATCAGTCTTGGCTGATCAGGAGGAATTCCTTCCTCATGCTAGATCTTGGCCTTTACATTTTCTATTGTATTGGAGGGTTCAACCTTACAGGTCTTCCCTGTAAGGATTTTTATGAAAATTTTACATTTTGGTGGCAGTTGCACTGTAGATGGCAAATCAAAAAAGGAAGAACAAAAGAGAGAGATTCTTAACATGACAGATCTCACATTAAGTCATACAAGCCGGAAACCTGAATCACATGCTTAACATATTCCTCTTCTTTACCACCCCATTAAATCAGCATATGCCCTGAATTCACTTTTTATTTGCTCATTTATCTCCAAGAATAAAACATTCCTATTCTTTTTTGTCCATAATATTAGGTAATCACCAGAATAACTTTTAAACTCATGCCAATAAATTTGAATCCATGCCGACTGATCAATTACAACTTCATATTAGTAACTATGCTTCTGAAGGCCAGTCAATTAGTAGCAGCCAATTACCAATAGCCATGCTCCACACACCCTCACTTTTGGAAGTCTGCCAATTTCTGAGCATTTAATATTATTTCCTTTGTTTCACTTTGCTTCTGTATAAAATCAACAATTTGTTTGGTTCAGAGGTACTATATCCCTACATGCACAGCTCTCCCTTGAATAGCAGGAAGAAATTCAGTTTTTTAAAAAAATCTTTATATTAAATATTGGCTTTTTCTTTACACATTTCTGTTCTAATTATTAGTACTTTAAAGCATATCTACCTGAGTTATTGCAACAGTCCCTTCATTGGTCTACGGGCACTATCATTTTCTCTTTAATCCATTCTTCAAATCTCAAACAATTCACAATATGGTATCAGTATTACCCTGAAGATAAAATCAGACAGAAGCATCATAAGAAAATAAAATTACAAACTAATATCCCTTATGAATGTACCTATAGAAGTCCTCAACAAAATATAAGCAAACTGAATCCAACAACATATAAAAAGATTAGACACCATGACCAAATGGGGTATAACCCAGGAATGATGCACTGGTTTAACATATGAAAGTCAGTCAATGTACTTCATATTAATGCAATAAAGGGAAAAACAATGGTCATCTCAATTGATGCACGGAAGGCATTTGACAAAATCCAATACTCATTCATGATTAAAAACACCTGATAATACTAGAAATAGAATACAGTTTCCTCAATCTTATAAAGGCATTTATAACTTAACATCATGTTTAATATGAAAGAACAAATACTTTCCCCCTAAGACAAGGAACGAGAAAAGGATCCCTACCCTTGACACTTACATTTAACATTGTATTGGGGTTCTAGTGAGGACAGTCAAGAAGAAATAAACAGAATGAAAATTGTGAAGAAAAAGTAAAACTATTACTATTTTTGTGTCATGAATGGCATGATTTGTATGGTTGTCCCTCTGTATCCCTGGAGAATTGGTTCTAAGAACACTGTGGATACCAAAATTGGCACATGCTCAAGTGCATTATATAAAATAACATAGTAATTGCATATGATCTACATTCTCCCTCACACTTTAAATCATCTCTAGATTACTTATAATACTGAGTAGTATGCAAATATTATGTAAATAGTTATTCTATATTTTAATTGGTATTTTTATTGTATCTTTTTCTCAGCAATAATTCAATTTTTGATAGTTGTTAGTCGAATCCATGAAAGTGGAAGCTCTGAATACAGAGGGATGACTGTATATTGAAAATCCAGGGTAATCCACAAAAACAAACAAAAATCTTTTAGAACAAATAAATTAGCTTGTCAAGGCGCCAAGATATAAGATCAATATAGAAAATTCATTGTATTTCTATACACTGGCAATGAGCAGTCTCATAAAACAATTCCATTTATAATAACTCCCAAACAATAACAAGGAATATATTTAACAACAGAAGTGTAATACCTGTACAATCAAAACTATAAAATATTATTGAAATAAGTTAATGAAGACCTAATTAAATGGGAATATATCATAAGGTCATAAATTGGGGGATTTATTATCATTCAGATAGCAATATACCCTAGATTGATTTACAAATTTATTGCAGTCCTTATAAAACCCCAATTATTTGCCATTACAGAAATTGACATGCTAATACTATAGCCAAATCCATCTTGAAAAAGATCAAAGTCGGAGGACTCACATTTTCTGATTTCAAAACTTACTACAAAGCTGCGGTGATCAAAACAGTGCGGTACAAACATAAGGATAGACATACAGAACAATAAAATCTAATTGAGATCCCCCCAAAAAACCCATACATTATGGCCAATTGATTTTTAACAAGGGTTCTATGACAACTTAATGGGGGAAATCATGGGCTCTTCAACAAATGATACTGGAACAATTGGATATTCACATGCCAAATAATGAAGTTATACCTGTTTACCTCATTCTGTATACAAAACTAAATTCAAATGAATAAATGGTCTACATTTAAGACTTAAAACTATAAAACTCTTAGAAGAAAACATAGGGTAAAATCTTTGTGACCTTTGATATAGTTTTTTGTAGGTGATAACAAAAGAATAAGTGATAAAAATATGAATACACTGGGCTTTATAAAAATTAAAAAGCTGTGTTCGTCAAAGGACACAATCAAGAAAATGAAAACACATGACAGTTATATTCAGAATACATAAATAAATCTTATGTTTGAACAATAAAAGCACAAATTAACCCAATTAAAACATACAAAAGGACTTGACATTTTTCCATAGAGAATATAGAAGTATCCAACAAATCCATAAAAGGTGTTCAACTCCATTTATCGCATGGGAAATTCATGTCAAAACCACGATGAGAAGCCACTTCCCACCCATTAGAATGGGTAAAATTTCAGAAAAGATAGACCATAACAAAGAATATCATGCCTGCAGAGGAAATAGTATCCCTCATACACTGTTGATGGGAATAGAAAATGGTATAGTCACTTTGAAAAAAGTTTGGAAGTTCCTCAAAATGTTAAACCTAGAGTTACCATATAACCCAGCAAATACACTCATAGTTATGTACCCAAGTGAAATGAAAACATGTATCTGTACAAAATCTTGTCCAAGAGTGTTCATAATGGCATTATTCAAAATAGCCAAAAAATGGAAACAACACAAATGTCCATCAGCTGATGAATGGATAAACAAATGTGTATAGTCATACAATGGAGTAGTATTCAATTATAAAATCGAATGAAGTACTGATACATGCTACAACATGGGTGAGCTCTGAAAACATTATTCTAAATTAAATAATCCTGTCATGACAAACCATGTATTACATGATCCCATATATCATAATATGTGATATGACATATCCCAAAAAGGCAAATACATAAAGACAAATAGATTAGCAGTTTATCAGGGTGGGAGAGAGGAAGGAATAAACAGTGAGTGCTCCAAGGAATGAAGTTTCTTTTAGGATGATAAAAATATTTTGAAATTAGATAGTGAAGATGGGTAAACAAATCTGTGAATCTCCTAAAAACCACTAGATTATACATTTAAAGGGTGAATTTTATGGTATGCAGTTTCTTTCTCAGTAATTATTATAAAAATAAAAACTAACTCAGAGTAATACATCTAAAATGAAAACTAACCTTATTAATTTTATCTTGTTTAACACTTTTCAACCGCCTCCCCTTATCGGCTTCTGATAACCCCCACTACAACAATCCAAACTACTCTGACTAAATGGTTTAATGAGGGACTCTCAGCAGTTGGTCACTGCTTACCCTGTCCCAAACTGAATCAGTCCACGAAATGTTTGTCTCTCTGTCTCTTTAACTTACTTCTTCCCTTCTCATTTGTCTAACAAATCCACTGATCTTTCTGTACCTTTATTCAATGAGTTACCTTAGAGTCTTTTTCCTACTCTTAGAAGCACACTTACCTGACACAAGGCAAAAAAGGGTAAAAATTAATTGTGTAAGTTATTGAATGTTTGCTGAGGAATTCTCTATATAAACTCATTTCCAAATCACTCTTAATGCCAAGAGAACACATAAACAATACAAGTAGTCAGGCTCACGTGGATAGCAAGACCAACCTAAGATTGTATATTGTCACACAATAACTCCCTGTCTCAAGTCAGCCTGGTCCTAGAGAAAGAAATAAATGTATGGGATGGCCACAGCTTAGAATAAAAGGAATAAAGAGTACAGTAATGAGGCTCCACACAAGATTACGAAGGCCCTGCTCTTAGTAATGCCAATGTTTAGCTTCCAATCCTTGTTCAGACTCAGACTGAATTCTGACGTCTTGAGCATCGTATCCAAACTCCCTGAGATCTGGATATACTATCTTTATCTAATCTTAAATATTACTTCTGCTTTGTAATCCAAGAAAATATAGATACTTTTCATTTTACTCTAGGATATCCTGTGCTTCTTGGCTCCTTTATATGTGCTTGCTCTGCTCTTTCTGTCTAGCTGACCCTTTAATTGATATTACTTGCTCACATTTTTTGTTTTTTCTTCAGTCTGACATCTTACATCCTGCCTAAAAACATGACCTAATTGTTTTTGTCCTAAAATAAATATATGTTGAATGCTGGTCTTTCTCTAAACCGTTTTCCTACATTTATTCATGCAAAACATCGCATTATTGCCAGCAAGACAGTTGACTAGATAATCTAGTAAAAAATTTATCCCACTGTAGACACCCTAAAAAATGCTAAGGAGAATATAACCACAAATTTTGTGTTCTCAAGAAAATGAGATAATTCTACAGGTGGTGAGAGTGATGAAATAGAATACAATTTTGTTATGAGGATCCGGAAACCACAGGTGTCTTGAGGCTGTTTACAGATCTTACTAACCTTGAATCTTGGGAAAATAAAATCTTTCCAGAGATTTCACATGTGCAGGTCTTTCTTTCTCCACTGACAATTGAAATTTAGTATTTATATTACTGATATGTTCCAAGAATGTTAAAACATTTACTTAAAAGTTGTTATTGTCTAGTGCTGCCTAGAAGACACAAATGCAAATATTATCTGAAGGAGTTCAACCTCTATTCAGAACCCATAAGATTCTCACATGTAAAACGTACCACAGTTCAACTCACTATAGAAAATTTCCAAAAGGAGAAATAGACAAGCCACCACAATTAAGAATTAACACAAAGAGGCCAGGCGCAGTGGCTCACGCCTGTAATCTCAGCATTTTGGGAGGCCAAGGCAGGCAGATCATGAGGTCAGAAGTTTGAGACCAGCCTGACCAACATGGTGAAACCCCGTCTCTACTAAAAACACAAAAATTAGCTGGGTGTGGTGGCATGCACCTGTAATCCCAGCTACTCAGGAGGCTGAGGCAGGAGAATAGCTTGAACACGGGAGGCAGAGCTTGCAGCGAGCTAAGATCTTGCCATTGCACTATAGCCTGGGTGACAGAATAAGACTCTGTCTCAAAAAAAAAAAAAAAAGAATTAGCAGAAATAATAAGTAGCAAAATAAGATCTTTATCCAAAAACTTCAAATTTAAAAATTGGGAAAGAGAATATAAGCTAAGCATGTTCTAAAGATCTAACTAAAAATAGTTGAAGAGATAAATTAAGATGCTTTGAAAACGTATCTAATAGGCAGAATTATTAAAGCAGATTCTTGTAATTTCTGACTAAGCAAATCTGCAAAAATAGTTGATTTATATTAAATTATTTATTGAACGATTGCTAGTAATTGAATGATATTATAAACAAATAAATATCAGTAATTAGAGGGCAAAACAGATAAATTAAAGTATATCCACAAAATAGATTTCTATGCATCTGAACCTTGTGCTATGCATCAGGAAGCTTCTTATGTACTGATTGGACACTATTGTCATATATTATTATTATTATCATTTTTTTTTTTTTGAGACAGAGTCTCACTCTGTTGCCCAGGCTGGAGTGCAGTGGCGCAATCTCGGCTCACTGCAAGCTCTGCCTCCCGGGTTCACGCTATTCTCCTTCCTCAGCCTCTCCGAGTAGCTGGGACTACAGGCGCCCGCCACCACGCCCAGCTAATTTTTTGTATTTTTAGTAGAGACGGAGTTTCACCGTGGTCTCGATCTCCTGACCTCGTGATCCGCCCCCCTCGGCCTCCCAAAGTGCTGGGATTACAAGCATGAGCCACTGCGCCTGGCCTATTTTCATATATTATTAAGTGCAAAAACAAGTGGAAAAGTAGTGTCTATTGTATGCTACCATTTGTGATAAACGAAAGGGTGAGGACACATATTTTAATTGCCTTATAGGTATAAAAAGGTCTCTGGTATATAGTATTAACAAAACGTTATTATTTTTTTTTTTTTTTTTTTTTTTTTTTTGAGACAGAGTCTCGCTGTCTCCCAGGCTGGAGTGCAGTGGCGCGGTCTCGGCTCACTGCAGGCTCCGCCCCCCGGGGGTTCCCGCCATTCTCCTGCCTCAGCCTCCGGAGTAGCTGGGACTACAGGCGCTCGCCACGTCGCCCGGCTAATTTTTTTGTATTTTTAGTAGAGACGGGGTTTCACTGTGTTAGCCAGGATGGTCTCGATCTCCTGACCTCGTGATCCGCCCGCCTCGGCCTCCCAGAGTGCTGGGATTACAGGCGTGAGCCACCGCGCCCGGCCTACAAAACGTTATTATTAATAGTGGGCACTGGGAAGTGGATGACTGAAGTTCAGAAGAGAGTTTTCGTAATATATTTTTGCATGGTTCAAGGTAATGTCATGAAAGATGTCAATCATGGTTTAACTGAAGATCTACTTTTAACTAAGATTTTGGCCAAGTATCAGTAGAGTTGAATAAATTAACAAGGAATGTTGAGAATCTGGAGATTAGTAAGAGTGGAAAGCCATTATCATCCCTGCCATTGATGGAAAAACGGAGGACATAATTTTGTAGGGACTCAGTGAGAGCTGCTGGAAGAAAGGATGACCTGATCAGATCTGTGATTGTAGTGGGGCAGCAACTGAATCCCAAAGCCAAAGTAGAGAGAAAAAGGAAAACAACATTCACATCTCTCTTCCCTTCGGCCCTCCAATTGTCTGGTGCCTTTCACTGGACAAACTCAATCAGAAGTCAGATAACAAGGAATCCTGGTAATGTAGACCATAAGGGTATGCCCTGGAGCACAGAGAGAAAAAGAATATATGGAGAAATGGATGACAGATGGTAATACACAGCAAAACCCTTTTTAAAATGTTTTTGATGTTCAAATTATGTGACTTATTTAGTACTTAGCAACAATACATTTTATATAGAAGTAAACATAGAAGAAATTATTTATGATCTGGGAGTATTATCTAAGTAAAGTATTGATAAATGCAATACCATCAAAATTTAAAACTTTTGTTCATCATAAAACACCACCACCAAGTTAAAAACAAAATCTTCATATTGAGATGACAGATTTATAATGCACATTACTGACATCAGATTAGTAACAAGGATATACAATGATGGTCTTCTAATAACTGATTGAAAATTATAAACAACCCCAAACAAAAATGAACAAATATTTTAAAATGCAATTTAAAGAAAATGAAATGAAAGTAATCAATAAGCAGATAAAAAGCATGCTCAAGCTTGCTATTAATTATGCAAATGCAAATTAAGATCAGAATTAGATACCATGCTGCACACAGATTTTTTTTTGAGAAGTCTGATGACTTTATGTTAGCAAGACATTGGCACAAAAGCAATTCTTAATGCATGGCCAGTGAATAACAGAACATTTGGAAAGCAATTTAGCAATATCTAGTTAAAGTTGAAGATTTACATCCACTCTGAACCAGTAACTCCATCCTGAAATACATCACCCTAGGGAAACTCTCACTCATTTGCACCTGAAGACATCTGCAAGATTGTTCTCTGCGGCTTTGTTCGTAATGGCATAAATAATGGCAAATCACTTGAATATTTATTAATAGGACAGTGGAATTTTTTGCCATATTCACACAACAGAAGAATAGGCAGCAGCGAAAACGAATGAATTAGAGCTGCATTATCAAACTTAAGTGTCACACAAAAAGGACAAACTGCTGATGATATGATGTATATAAAGTTGAACTGTATGCAAAATAATATTATATATTGTTTTGGTATAATAGTAAGGGTAATGCCATATTTAGGATAGAGATTAAGGCATGGCAGATGAGTACACGAAAGATTTCAATGAAAAATGTTCCTTTTTTCTTAAACTAAAATGAGTATGATAATGTTCATTCTATCTCTATAAGTACTTAGGTATATCTGAAATATAAGTACTAGTAGATAATTTTATTATGCTTTGACATATATTGTCAGTTAATATCTGCAACTACTCTATGAATGTCATATTAGTCACAGCTATTATAGTAGCAATGACTGATAATAATATCAAAGATAACATAGATTAACAAAAAGAAAAAATCATCTCAACTAATAATGAAATACAGAGAGGATCTCCCACTTACATATACAATACACAGTAGAGCTAACGACATGTAAAAATATGTTTAAACCCAAATCTTTCTGATTATAGACTTTCTATTGATTCTCAAATCCTGCATATAATTTCCAGCTCTACATTCCATTGACACCTCATACTTGCCTTTCCATTTTCTTTGCTGCCTCTCATATTCTCTTTGCCGCCTCTCATATTCTCTTTGCCATCTTCTGGGTCACTCAAGCATAAAACCTTTATATTATTTCTACTTTTTCTTGCTCTCCACATGCAGTAAGTAATTTTCATAATCCCCTAGCATTCATTGCCATCTTCCTTTTCCTGTTGGCATCACTTCTTGTAAAGCTGCTGAAATCATATTTTAACTAGATCTTTTGTTTCCAGCCCCCTTCCTCCAGTAGCTTAATTACCAAAGTAATCTTCCTAGAGCCCAAGTACAATCCTATGAAGTTCCTGATCTAACATTTCTACTGCAAGTCCAATATATTTCCAATGCCTCCAAGGAAAATTTATTTCAAGGCCCTGCCACAGTTTCTCAACTGCATCACCAATCCACTGTGATCTTCCATCTACGGTTTCAAACAAATTCCTGCTTTGCTTCTTGATGGCCTTTCATTTCCATTTGTGAATGCTATTTTGTCCTGGTTAAATAATGTAATTGATTTGTAATTTATTGTAAAACAGTCTAATTTCTGTCTTCAAGTATCTGTGTATTAATATATTTTTGGTTTGTTGCCAGTCACATATTTTTAACATCTCTTGAGACATGGAATACTTTTTCTATTTGTTTTAGCCACCTGATTATTTGTGGGTGATGCAACAATTGATTTTGGGTTCCATTACATGTAGTCAGCAATACTAGGTCCTTTATAAAACAGATATAATTACATTTTAACATTTTCTCCCACTTACGTATACGATTTCATAGCTTTTTGTATTACAGGAGATTATAATTTTATTTATATGGACTAATATCATAAATGAATGCAGATTTAGACAATTTAGGTGCACATTTTGACACACAGGTAATTCATTCAAGGCATGCACATTAGTTGCTGAAGCTTACCAGTTAGAAAGACGTTTTTCTATACAGATTAAACATTCCAAATCTGAAAAGCCAAAACCTAAAGTGCTCCAAAATTTGAAACTTTTTGAGTATTGACTTGATGCTCAAAGAAAATGCTCATTGGAACATTTTGGATATTTGGGATTTCAGATTTGGGCTGCTCAGCCTGTAAATATAATGAAAATATTCCAAAATCTGAAAAAATTGAAATTTGAAACACTTCTGGTCTCAAGCATTTTGAATAAGGAATACTCAACCTTATATATTTGGTTATTGAATGCTATAGATAATAATTCAACATAAAAAATAGAAGAAAAAAGTCAACAAAATAAATATTTGTAATATTTGTGGCATTCGTCACAGGCTTAGCAATGTTAATTGATTAATTACCAACATTAATTGATCCTAAGCTTGTGAGTACAGGAAGAATGCCACTGTCACTTAACAATTCATTGTCAAGGGGATTATTCCTTTACACAATTTTTTTCTTCATTGTAACATGCCAATGATTATAAGACATTCCAACTCTTCAATTATAGCAGGTTGGCAAAACATTTTTAAAAGTTACATTAAGTGCACCATTGCTGTATAATACCGCTCAATTTCAGAAATATTTAAATAAAAAGTTATGTCGATTGTATAGTCAAGAATAGGCAGAGCTTCGGAATTAGCCATTTATTTAAGAGTTTATTTAAGGGTGATTATATTTTGTACTTCTTTGTTTCTAGGTAGCATTTTCCAGTAGACGAAAGTTTTTAATTTGCTTCTTTCTGAGTAACAAGTGTAGAAGGGTGTTAACAAAGTGAAAGTTAAAGTAGGTGTCCAAGTAGGTATACTTACCTGTTAAAAAGCCATGCAGGAAATATCCAAGGATATAGGACAGGAAAAGATTCCTTTCCAATCCTGGTACATACAATTGTCCCTTTTGTACATATGTGGTCTCCGTTAGAAAGAATCGGAGTTTCATGTGTGTGTTCCTGTACCAGCACTGAGGCCCCAGTTGTGAAAGATAGGTTCGTTGTCTGCATATTATATGTACATTATCATGTAGAGTTTCAACTTTTTTAATATTATTAGTGGCAAACATCGATTTTCTTTACTTCTAGGGCCCTGCTAGGGTTGCAACACTACGAATTCCAGATGAAGAAGGACTATTTTCAAGCTCATGAATGGAAGCCCGCCAAAGTTTAAACTAATATTCGTTGGGAGTGAGGAAGACCTCGGCAGTCTCCTGGAGGATTTGAAAAATATGTTTACACCTCCTGCTTTGCCAATAGTGACAGCAAAACAAATAATTGCTCCCTTCACATAGCAAAATGGAAACATATTTAACTGAGGGGAAGTTAAAAACAATACTGCTCAGATTATCTCAGAACAAGGCATTTTAAGAAGGTTCTTCATTTTTATCTGTTCATTTTTCAGAGATAACAGAATATTCTTCACCACATTTTTTACCTCTCCCCCATTCTATTCTAAACAATATACTGAGCTCATAAAAATCTCTTCCCTAATTCCTTTTCTCCAGTCTTTCTAAAAAAGTAAAAAGTTAGAGTTTACAATTCCATAGCAAAGATATCATTGACATGTTGTAATTAGCAAAAGGATGAAGACATGAAGCTGGATTCAGTAATGTGTTTAGCTCTTACTCCAATGTTAACAAGAGGCAGTACTGAGTTCATGGAGAGATTATTGGTAAAAGTCATAACAAACAGCCTGTTTTCCCTGTTCTTGTTCATTCAGTTCCTTGGTGTAGGAAGGTAAGGGATGTGCTGAGATTTCAGGAAAACATTTCATGCATTTTATCTCATCTTTCCTCTTCTTCTACCCACTCAAGTGTATATTTATGCAACATATCATGTTGCATTTCGTGTTGCAAATTTGCCAGTCTGAACTATGAATTTCTCAGAAGTCCAATCCACAGTGTGGTTTTTAATCCATATTGAATTTAATCAGTCCTGTAGACAATTGTAAGATTGCAAGTACAAGATAGAGCATAGGGGACACTCATAATAAGCCTTACAATGTACTTACAACTGTGGATGCAATATCAAACTTAAGTCTGTGTAAGTAAAAACCTATGCTCCATTTATGCAGTCACCTTTGATCTAAATTGTGTCATAAAACTATGCCAATACATATCTCTGTGAGAATTATTTAGCCCTCTGAATGGAAGAGCCCTTAGCAATCTCATACTTTTGTTACTGTTAAATTGTTTTTCAAAATAAGAGACTTTGGCCTCTTAAATTGCTTAAGTTCAAAAAATGGCAGATAATCAAAATCAAGTTTTGATAATGGCAAATTCACTAGCAGTTCAAAATTACATTGGTGAATTCTTTCTAGCAATTAGTGATAGAGGGACAACTCATGAAGTTACAAAACGAATAGACTGCCAAAGGCCATCAAGAAAAAAAATAAGGTCTTTTGCAAACATACACTTACAGTACCTCTGAATACTCACTCCTCTATTGATCTTACAGATTGTATAGCATTCCATCCCACTTTCCTCTGCACCCTTAGGTTGTATGCTGACTGTAGATTGTTTCCTCATTAAAGAGCATCCTTGATTTTCATTTAATTTTTAGGCTCAAAAAATTGTTGTTGTCCACAAAATACACCCCAATTAAAAGAAATGTCCAGTATTTAACTAGATAGTCAGATATGTCCAATAGTGCTACTTGTCTGTCTATAAAGAAAAATGCACATTAAATATAACAGGAAAATATTAAATGTGAGTTACTATGGGTCTTCAATCACTGTTTTTAGTAATTATGTGAGTCAGTCACGTGTAATCCTCTATTTGCTCAGAAATACCAAAGAATTTTATAAAAAGTTCTAAAACCCAAAAAGGCAAACTAATTAAAGATATTAATGCAATGTTTTAAGAAGTTAGAACCGGATGTATACAGGGCAAATGACTTTAGAATCCAAAGAAAAGGGCTAGGCACAGTGGCTCCTACCTGTACTCTCAACACTTTGGGAGGGTGAGGTGGGAAGACTGCTTGAGGCCAAGAAGTCAGGACTAGCCTGGGAAGCATAGTGAGACTTCATCCCTAAAAATAATTTTAAAATTAGCCAGGCATACTGTCATGTACCTGTAGTTCTAGTTGCTTGGGAGGCTGAGGCTGGAGTATTGCTTGAGCCCAGAAGTGTGAGGCTAGAGTGAAATATGATTGTGCCACTGAACTTCAGTCTGGGTGACACAAGACCCTGTCTTTAATAATAATAATAATAATAATAATAATAATAATAATAATCTAAAAGAGATCGTTTCATTATTTTCATTTGACAAGGAGGAAAGCTGATAAGAAATCTGATGGCATACTATTGAACACTCAAAAAAAGAGCTCTAAGTGTCTTTGGAAGTGCAAGTAAACGTGACACCAAAATAAAGTTTGTTGAAAGATTAATATTTAAACATGAATTATTTCCCTCTTCTGTGAGCCATTACTCAGCTGTCAATGTCATTTACATATTTATGAATCTTATATAGGGAACATTGATGTAACCTAAATGACAATCACAATACAAGTATATTGGGAGGATATAGGTTTAGGAAGTGTATGTGAGTGTGTGGGGTTTTGGGGAGGGATATAAAGGAGATCTAGAGCCTCATTTTCCATGTAAGTATGCCAATAGAAAATCCTTAGAAGTCAAAGACCAAAAAATAGTAATATAAGTATTTATTTAGACATAATATCAAAAGAATTCATTTTAAAAGTTGAAAGAGGTTGCCTCTGGGGAGTGATAAACTTAAGTGGGAATTAAGAAATTGTTGATTTTTGTCATAAGTCTTCTAGTACCATTTGATCCTTTAAACAATCTGCAACTATTACTCAGATAAAAAATAAAAAACAAATTAAAGAAATAACATCAAATTCCCATAAATTTGACATTACGTTCCCAGAGGAGTACTTGGAATGCTGATATTTCATATTGCATTTTAATTGTAAACACATATCCTTAATAATCAAGTGAACTGAAGGTACATTTTTGCCCTTGTTTGAGTCTCCTTTGCTTCACCAACTATAAAATAAATACTATGAAGGGCAGTCTTATCTTCTCTGAATGAATATTTTGAGGAGAGTGGACATACTATAAGATAGCAATGTAATCTATTTAGATCAACTGCAAGTAATTAAATTACATATATTATTTAGCCAATCTTTAGAAAAGAAATAAATGAGTCCCTTAGAGATTAATGATTTGCCTGAGGAATTTCTATTGGGGAATAAAAATCATAATAAGAGGGTCCTTAGCAGTCTCATTTTCTTAACATATGCATCTGGTTATAATGTTTGTATTCTCTTATTCATATCAAATAAAAATAGGGGCTACACATAAATTTTAATTCAGATTGCTTTCACAGAAATTTGAAAAGGATTTTTATAGAAATATCCTGGGATGTTTCATAAACACATCATATTGTATGATAGTTCCACTAAATTAATTTGAAAAAGTGTCAGCATGACAACTCTTTGATTCATGAAAGTATTTTGAAAATACATCTCATGTATTTTTTTTGCTTTGTTTTATTTGGTTTTGAGAAGTCATTGTTGTATTAGTCTGTCACAGTTTAGTCTAGATGATTGCTGTCAGCAGAGCCAACTAGCCAAGGATCATCCTTGATCTTCCTACACACATGCTACAGAACCATTTCTTCATCATCAGCTCTAGAAAATGCCATTTATCAAAGCCCCTCAGGCAAAGCATTCCTAGGGTATTGTGAGACACAGACTCAACTTTAAGAGTATAGAAAAATTCTTGTTGAAATCAATATGAAGGAAATATTCAAAGGGAGAAATACATCACAAAAAGGATGATGTATAAAATGGGGGAATATAAGGGATTTAAAGAGCTCTTTTTCATACCTCAGGTCTTTTTTGTTTTTCACTAATTTCAGAGAGAAATTTAAATATCTCTAATCCCTCTACTCATATATACGTAAATTATATAAATTATTGGTAAGAAATATTATTACTTTAGTCATATGCAAAATGTATTTTTGACAGTTAGGTTACTGTGAATCCTCAGTATTTCATGGGACGATTAAATCATCCCATGAAATATTAACTAATTAGTGCTTATTATTAGGGGTAAAGATTGGTTTAGATCAGGTGTTATAAACCTCTTTTTGTAAATGTCAAGATAATAAATATTTTAAGCTTTATAGGACATACAGTGTCTGTGGCAAGTACTTTGCCATTGTATCATGGAAACAGCCAGAAACAATACAAAAATGAATAAGCAGGGCTGTGTTCTAATAAACATTTATCTACAAAATAGGCAACCAGTTGAATTTGGTTCATGGGCTATGATTTTCTAGCCCCATGGCTTAGATGATATTATAGTCATGGAATCAGGGGTGACAAAATCTTTTCATAGATATCACATCTATGACTTCCCAAGAAGTCTCCAAGAAGAATATATGCAGTAGGAGTCAAATGGAAAACTAAATACCAGTTTAGGAGGGTAGAAGATGGGAAACTTTTAATGCAGAGACACGGCTGTACTTATCTGGTTGAATTAAATGAATAAGACTATAGGCCAGAATGAGGTTTTCTTTTTTATCTATACTGAAACAAAATCTTATGCTTGAGATACTATTGATCTCCTGGTGGTCACATGCCACAGGAAGTAGAAACAGTGGCAATCATGAATAGAGAAAGAATATGGTCATGACTCCTGAAGACAGGTGGGCACCCACTAAGCCAACAATGATGAATGCAATAGAGATGGATGGGATAAAGCAGCTCCATCCACAGAACTGGCCATAGTTTAATTTAGTCACACAGCTTGATGCCCAAATAAAGTACAAGAGAGGTCATTCACGGATTTGTATGAATTCCTCTGATTTTTAGAACACAGTGATCATGATAAGTAATAAATATACTACAGTAGATAATGTGTTTTGATCATCCAGATAATTAGTTCTCTTCCCTGCAGGGAAAGCCAATAAGTGGAATAAACAGAGCTGAAACTCCACGGACAGATACAGATAGAGAGAGGGAGGAAAGAGAGAAAGGAAAGTTTAAATAAGATCAACACAAAGAATCTTTCAAAATGTTTCCTAGCACTTGATAGTGCCTCATTATATGTTATGTATACTTCTCCCTGAGATAGATCTTGCCCTTTCACAGACTTGCTGCACATCTGACAATTTATAAACATTCCTAAGCCTCAGTTTTATTATCTGGAAGACATAAAAATATTAAATCAACCTTACCCAAAACCTGTTCCTTGACACAGTAGTTAAAAAATTTAATGAATTAAAAACAAAACAAATAAAAAGGGTAAGTCAAATAAGTTTGAAAACTCTTTTTTTGCAGGTATATTTTAAAATGAGTTCATTAACTCTTACTTAGAATAATGTCATAACCTCCTTATTTCTCTGAGTTAAATCTCTACTTGCCTCTCCTCTGATATTCTTCCAAGCTAGTCATCTTTTCAAAAGACAAGTATAATTTTGAAAATCCATTGCTCTAAGTAGATCCATGCCTTTTCTATTAGCTTCAAGTCCAATTGCTGTATCTTGCTGCCTCTACCTATTCTCCAACTCTAAACTTCCATTGTTGTGTTTTTGCTCTGCTCCAGGTACTGTTCCTTGATAACTGTGTGTTCTTTACACCAATACCATCTTTCTTGAGCATGCAATTCCAACTCACTCAAATGATTTCTCTTCCCAGCACCCCCACTGATGTTCAACTAATTAAACTTTCCACACTTTTTGAATCTCAGAAAAGCCTGAACTGATCTCCTCCTGACTTGGAGAAATCAAACTAATATACATTTTTATAGTACTATCTACTATAGTAACATGAATCTCTGTTTTATTATCATAGAGTTATCAGAGTGTCATTTTATATTCATTTATGTAATTCTTTGGTTATCATCTATCTCCCCACTAAATCACAGGGTCTATTTGGGTAGACACATTATTCACTTTAGTGAACATATTGTCACCGTCTTGTACAGTTTCTGGAACTCTTTTCTAGTAGTAATTTCAAGATATATATACTCAGAAAAAAATTATCAAGGATATTGCAATGTTTTCATCCATGCATTCATTCATCCTTGTATTCATTTGTTGTGAAGCCATTTCCCACTTTATGACCATTCATTGTGATGGGTCCTGTTGATACAGGCAAAGAATGGCAGAAAGGGTAACTCTCTCATGAAAATAGAGTCAAGAGCTGGAAACCGAGTACATGTCAATATACACAGACTTATTCACGTGGTTTTAAAAAAGTCTTTAAACAAAAAATACAGAGCGATGTAAGCATATACAATTAGCAGTCTTGACCTAGTTTGGGAGTGGGATAAGAAGGCTTTGAATAAGAATAAGAAGTGACATTTGAGTTTATACTTGAAAGATGATTGCTGGGTAAGAAGACATTAAACATTAGACAGACAGGTAGATTTCTCTCTCTCTCTCTCTTTCTCATACACACACACACACACACACACACAGCCACAAACACAACACAATGTATAATAAGTGCACATTCAAAGTATGGTAACTATAGTTTAGAAAAGACAGTATCAGGATGTCCAGAAATGGTCTAGGATTAGAATTGAGCCATGACTTGGCTCAGATAAAGACAAAAAGTTAATGTCTGAATTTTGTCCCAGTAAGAAATTTAAAGGCAATATAGTTTAGCTATTTCTCTCTACTATGTATATATGTACACAGAGATATCCACATGCACAGTTACCACAATACAGCATGAAAAATCTCACATGCTATAAGAAAAATAGAATTCCTCAGATAATTTAAAATTTTGCTGATATAAAATAATTTATTCATAGTCAGATGATTTTAATTTTTTCAATACCCTATTTTACAACCATTATTTTCTGAGACTTGATTCTCCACATTATATTTTTTCTGAGTTTTAATAAGGAATAATTTAAGACACAAGTATTCTCCTTTGTCTATATAGGTGTATTTAAAGTAAATGCGGCACAATCAAGAAAGAACATTAGCTTCAAACCAGGAGTTTCTAAAATGGAAAAAAAAAATCTAAGTACTTTAGACTAATGAAAGAGAAGGCCAGTCTAAATTGTAAATTATTTTATAATACAAATATTCCACTTTTTAAAAACTACATTCAGTAACTAAAAGTGGACTCCAGGACTGTATGCTGAAAATTGCTTTAAGAAATAGATAAAATAATGTATTGGTAGACATATTGATAAAATAAAAATATTTTTAAATACTGTAGAGTTCTTAAAAAAGAGTTTATTACTGATATTGATTGAAATATTTAATCCACAATTTCTATTATTAGTTCTTCCTACAGGAAAATTTTTCTTCACAATTTATGGTAAGATCGGTGTTAACTCAGACATTTACTGAATCATCTGAAATTATTACAAAGTAATGAGATTTCTTCTTTGTATTCTTACCTTGATATTATAAATACTTGGTATTGCTCTAGGAGTTCTGCAACGTTTAGTATGTTCAAAAATGAAAAAAAATAGCAGTTTTTAATGCATGTACAATTCTCACCAAATCTAGTAAATAAAGCTCAACAGTAGTTAGCAATTTTCTTGTTTTTCTTAACTCTTCTGCAAACATGTAGATTATTTGATTGCTAAAATGGTCAGATGTGGGTTTTTTCCCCTTTGAAACAAGTGGGGAGTAATTGAACAAGGGATAACATTTTACACTATTTTAAAGGAGCCTTTTATGGGTTTTAGAAACAAACCTTGGGGAGAGTAAGAGGCCCTTGGGTGCTGAGTTGTCAATCCAGAGATAACAATGACATGTTTTCAGAACACTGCTGGTTCAGAAATGTTATAATGTGTCAGGAGTAAACAGCCTCACTCATTCTGCTAGTTCTGTTGCTTCTGGCATGTTATGATTAGAGATGTGTGTGGCTTTAAAACCAAAAGATTGAATTGCTTAACATGTTATGAACTGGAAAGCCTGGGCCAAATGGAAGCCTAATCAGCATTTTTCTTCTTTCTAAATGTAAATAGTATGATGCAGTGTCCTGTAAATGATGCTGTTTATCATATACTGTCAGAAGATGCTGCTGAAAATGCATTTCCATTTGTTTCCTTACTTGCGTTTGATTTGTAAAATCAGATTTAAACTGTCTGAAATTGAATCTAAATTTCAAGGATAGACAACCTAATGATATTTATCGTAACTAGGACAAAGTCTAAAAACAGTTATTCTAACACCAGCTTTTAGGATTTGAAAGAAAAATGTGCCTTTATTTTTAAATTTAAAATAGCTTAAATGTAATGAATTTCAAACTAATTATAGGCATTAATGTAGAAAAACCTAATCTCAGCCAAAATGTTTATGTGTAACCTGCAATTGGCATACTGAGTTACTAGTGCCATCTTTTCTCTTGCACCTTTACTGCATACAAATAATTTAAAAATAAACAAAGTGTGGTAAATTTATTGCTTTGATTTATTAGTATTTTTATAATTATTATAAGCATTACATTAATTCCTCACTTGCTTGGAGAGAAGAAGACAGCTTATGAATACAGATCTTTTTGGCAGATTATCATGTGCCCACAAAGATTCAAAAACACAATTTGCCTTGTCTAGGTTCTCAGCTGATTATATCCACTTTGAAATCAGTGTGAACCACATATGCATTGCCAAAAGTCTGAAATTTTTAAGACTTCATTATGACTATTGTTACAATGACAATATTTCAAGATTGCCAATTTTAGAAATTAGGGCAATACCATTCTCAGATGCAGGCATTAGTAGTAACACTCTGGAGATCCACTGCAAGTCACCAACACCCAAACACAATGGTGCTTTTTTTTCCTGTTATGCCCACATGGGATATTTTTGAATGTTTGTTAACAAATGCAATTATGTTAACGAGTCATTCAAATCAAGCTGATATAGTCAGGCCAGAGAATGAGAGATTGTGAGTCTTGAAATGTTTTAAAGGAAAGAAGAAAATTAGAGCTTTTCTCCTGGGAAACCCATGAGAGTGGTTGCTTCTGTTAAAAGTTGATTTCTCTAAGACATGCAAAAGTGTCTGCCTGGTCTCTGCTACTTTATTCTTTGTTTAGGTAGTTATGTAGGCAGTTTAAACTGTTTTGAAAACGCTGTCAGAGAAGTGAAGCTGGTGGATAGGACCCAGTTCACCCTGGTTCATTATGAAGCTTAATCAAATCAGCTGACATTTGGAGTGGGTGTAGGTGCAGCCACTGTCCCAGAGATGGATTGGAAGTCCTGAGTAAAGGTGCAGACCAGGTCAGGGGGGATAGTTGGATTTGTACATTAAACTCTTGGAATATGCATCTTATTTGTACTTTGGCCCCGGATGTCAGAATTATTAGAAGTGGGCCTGAAACAGGAAATGTCCTTGGTATTATATGAAGACAGCATTGGATGATTTTTAAAAAATCACTCACTCCATATGTTGATGCTGACTTGGGGAAACCTCTTTTTGACTTAATCTCTTCACATTTACAATAAAATAATGAAAATGCTTTCTTCTTCCAGGCTCTAACATTGTATGGTTATTTTCCTTTATTTTGAATACTAATCTATATAACAATACTAATATACATTTGCCATGTAGAATCCTACATTGCTAAACTCTACATGGTAGATATTTTTAAGGCTTTGGGAAACAACAGAGATTTAGATTCAATACCACTTGCTTGGAAAACAATAGCAATGTAATCAATAATTTATACAAACAAAATTTATTAATAAAATTTTCAACATAGTCGGAAATGTACTTAAAATTGGGAAAACATAGAAATATTACTTTTTGTTAGTACTTTTTTCTTTCATTAAATCTATTTTTGACGTTTTATACTTTTTTAAATTTACAGAAATCAAGGACTATAATAACATATATTTCCCTGATTTCTTTTCATAAACCAATATAAGCATGGTTTACATTATGCTTCTACATCCTATTTTAGAATAGAATATAGAAGGATATAGAATATTAACGATACAAGATATATAAGGAAATATATATATGATATAAGTATATAGGATATTAATCCTTAATATAGGGTATTAAGCTTACTAAAATAGGATATAGAAACATGATATAAATCTATTAACCTATGTAATTTCTATTTTAAAATAAGGTATAGAAGCATAATAGATTAAAAATAGTGAAGAAAATTATAAAAGTGCTATTTATTCCATAAGCATGCATTCAGAAACTAAAGTAATGGCAGACAATGTAATAAAAAACAAAAAAAGAACACTTGAGAAGATTTATTTTTTAGAACTTAGTATTTTTGGACAAGAGATACATATAAAATAGATAATTTTGCTACAAGGTGGTAAACAATACGTTGTTGAAAGGATAAAAAGAAGTTTGGGAATTTAGAGAAAAGTAATGACAAACTCTTCTGGGAAGAATCCAAAAAGAGATATTGTTTGCTTTCAGTGGAGCTAGGTGCCAGGGATAAATAGCAGTTTTCTGGGCTAAGAAAAGAGAAAGAACATTGCAAGAGCAAAGAACCGTAGCTACAAAGACTGTCAGGGAAAAATTAATCAATTTCATTTATTTGGACATGGAGTTGGGGGATTGTGGGTAAAAGTTTGGTAGGCAGGTGCAAAATATAAAAAAGATGAAAATGGTGTTAAAATTTGGCCTAAAGCTGCCTCCGTCATTTTCATTCCTACATAGTGATCTACAACCTAACTCAGTTTGAAAACAAACAGCAATCTAAAATTAAGAGAACATTCTTGTAATAAATAGTTGAATCTCAGACAATCACAGGCTACCGATTGATCAGACCATGCCCATACGAGGCAAATGTTTCATCATACCATGCCCAAATAAGGCAAACTTTGAGCTGCAAACATTCAAGATGTTTCTGTACATCACTTCCTTTTTCTGTTGGTAAATACTGCCTGCCCATGTTGCTGCAAAGCTCTTTGAACCTCCCCTGGTTCTGAGTGCTGCCAGATTCATGAATCACTTTTTGTTCAAATAAACCCTGATAATTTAATTTGTTAAAGCTTTTATTTAACAGAAGCGGAGTCTGAGGGAGGGCTCCAGTGACCCTCAGGAAGACTGAGTGAGCATGCATAGGTACCTGTTGAGCCCAATGTGCCCACTAATCTTTTGCAGCAATTGGAGGTCATGAGTGTGTCTCCTGTCAGACTCAAGTTCCGTAACCTCTCCAACTTTATTTGAACAACTTTTACTGAATGAGTAGTCAGGACTGGATTAGATTTGATAATTAAATGTATTGTGATCCAGTTAAGAGGCCTCAGGTAGGTGACTTTTGAAAATAGGTTCCCCTGAATCTAAGTAGTCTAAGACTCTAGAATTTGGGACACCAATTTATGAAACACTGGCAAGCTTTGTATACAAAAATTATGAGCCCATAATCTGTGTATTTTTAGAAAAAAAATGAGTTAAACTTACGAAACATAACTTAGAATTAAAGTGGCCAAAGTGGGGAAATGTTAACCAGATTAAATTGTTCACTTGCAAATTACATTAGAAAATAACTAATCTAAAATGCCACAAAACCAATGGTAAGTATTTATTTATTTATTTATTTATTTATTTATCTTGAGACAGATTCTTGCTCTGTTGCCCAGGCTGGAGTGTGATGGTATGATCTTGGCTCATTGCAACCTCTGCCTCCTGGGTTCAAGCAATTCTGTCTCAGCCTCCTGAGTAGCTGGGATAACAGGCACCCACCACCATGCCTGGCAAATTTTTTGTAGTTTTTGTAGAGATGGGGTTTCGCCATGTTGGTCAGGCTATTCTTGAACTCCTGACTTCAGGTGATCTACCCACCTCGCCCTCCCAATGTGCTGGGATTACAGGAATGCAGGGATTACTGGCCCTGCATTATTTAATCAGTACTCAGGGGGATAAAAAAAGATTAAATGAGTCAAGATCCTCTCTTTAAAGGATTCCTTACAGACAGCAAATTTTAAAAATCCACAAATATAAGTCAAAAGTTTTAGCCATCTGGGAAGAAAATCTAATTGTATTGGCCAGACAAAACAATTTGGATCTAAATTGTCTTCAGTAAATTAGTGAGTTCTGTATTATTGTATTTGGCACATGGCTAAATAATTTTAGAATGAAAGCAGTAAGATCTGTTTTTGTCTATAGGTTATGTCCAACTGTATGCAATGTACATACAATATTTTCCTATATTCTTTTGATATTGCCAAAATAAAATTGTAAAGCAACTCTATTTAATTGGCTTATAAAAAAAGTGCTTATATAAATTAAGTTTTCTCTCAGAAAAAATAAGAACTTCTCCAAATTATTTTTAAGTTCATGTAACTTGGGTAATCTTTGTTAACTAAGAACATTGTTGGTGTGATTAAAATAGGCATATCATCAGAGTTGTCAACATTAAGTATAATACAGATGTAGAACCTTTTCTCCATAGGTTTATTAGTAAAGTAAGTTCAGGTTATGTCCACATTATAAAATTTATTAACAAAAAATAAAACAACAATTTTTTTAGAATATTGTTCTGTTCTTAATAGAAAGTTATGAAAGGTTCTTCTTTATCCTTTAGGAATTGGCCTAGAAAAATGAAATTCTAAATTTTAGCAAGATGATTTCCTATGCTTCACATTGTCTTTGTTAGGTTTTTTGTCACTTAAGAAAACTGAGACCATTCTATAAAAAGAGCTAAAGTATTACTACCATTATGGAACTTTCCATATTTGCCTTTAAAGTCTTTAAATTATTACTCTGGTTAAATGAATGGCTATTATTCATAGTGACCTGTTATCCTATTTAGATCAAACGTTTTAAGGCTTAGATGCTTTTTATAGATTTCTCAAAATCAAATTCTAAATTAAGTATTTTTCTTGACCTTAAATTATCTTTAAAATTTTATAGATGGGCCCTTGGAGAATCTCAAAAGGCTATCTCTTTTTATACAAAAGATATTAAATGAATCATATTTATTTCATATAATAAATTGAGAAGCATTCTCAGATAATAAGTAATAATAAACATTCTTTGAGTTATACTTTTATGTATGTATTATTAATATATATTCCAGAAATTGTATAAAATTCTCACATACTTGATCATACCACTAGACTGGGTAAGAATTCCTGAACTTTAATTAAGAGACTGATTGGTTTCATTAAACTTCTAACCCAACATCATAAGAAGAATTAATTGAATACCAAAATAATACTTTGGCAGGTTTTTATTCTAGTTCAGCCAGTACTAAAATTGTTAAATTATGTGATTTGAATTAACTACATTGATTGATCCAAGTCAAATTTTGAATTAACTACCTTGATTGATCCAAATCAAATTTTCTGATCTAGTTTGGATGTTCGTCTGCTCCAAATCTCATGTTATAATGTGATGTCCAATGTTGGAGGTGGGGCTTAGTGGGAGGTATTAGACCATGGAGGCAGATCCCTCATGAATGGCTTAGCACCATCCCCTTGGTGATTAGTGAGTTCTCACTCTGATAGTTTTCACAAGGCCTGGTCATTGAAAAGAGTGTAGCACTTCTACCTCTCCCTCTCTTGCTCCTGCTGTTGCCATGTGATATGTCTGCTCCTTCATCTTCTGCCTTGATTGAAAGCTTCCTGAGGCCTCACAGAAGCTGATGCCAGTGCCTGGCTTCTTGTACAGCCTGCAGAACCATGAGACAATGAAACCTCTTTTCTTATAAATTATCCAGTCTCAGGTGTTTTTTTTATAGTAATGCAAGAACTGACTAATACAGAAAATTGATACCGAGAGCATAGTGTTGCTATACAATATTTGAAAATGTGAAAGCAGCTTTGGAATTGCGTGAGAGGCAGAGGTAAGAAGACTTTGTCAGGCTCAGAAGACAGGAAGACAAGGGTAAGTATGGAACTTCTTAGAGAATGGTTAAATGATTATGACCAAAATGCTGATAAAGATTTTGGACAGTGGAGCCCAGGATGAAGAGGACTCAGATGGAAATAAGGACATTATTGGGAATTGAAGTCAAGGTCATCTGTTTTACCCCCTAGCAAAGAACTTGGCTGCGTTGTGTTCATACCATAGGGATGTGTGGAAATTTGAACTTGAGTGATGATTTACTGTATCAAGCAGAAGAAATTTCTAAGCAGCAAAGCATTCAAGATGTGGCCTGTGTGCTTCTAATAGCTGAAATAAGATGTGGGAGCAAATAGATTACTTGAATTTGAAATTTATATCTAAACAGGAAAGAAAACACAAATATTTGAAAAATTTGCAACCGAACCATGTGACAGAGAAAGAAAAAACTTGTTTTGTGAGAGAAATACGAGAAGGCTGTGGAGTAATCACTTGCTAGAGAGATTAGCGTGATCCAAAGTGGGCCGAGTGCTAATACCCAAGATGATGGGAAAAAGACCTTGAAAGCATTTCAGAAGTCTTTGGGACAGTGTCTCCAATCACAAGCCCAGAGGCCTAGGACGAAAGAATGGTTTGTGGATCATGTCTGAGTCACCACTACCCTATACTTCCCTAGGAACCTGCTCTTCCCATCCCAGCTGTACTGGGTCCAGCCTGGGTTTAAAGGACCCCAGGTATAGCTCAGGTTGCCACTCTGTAGAGTGCAAGCTGTCATAGCCTTACAAGCTTCTATGTAGTATTAAGCCTGGGCACACAAAGAATGTAAAAGAAAGAGGCTTGGCAGCTTCCACCTAGATTTCAGAAGATGTATAAGAAAGCTTGAGTACCCAGGCAGAAGTCTGCCATGGGGTCAGAGGCCCTATAGAAATACTCTACTAGCTTAATGCCAAGGGGAAACGTGAGAGTGGAGCTCCCCTATAGAGTGTCCACTGGGGCATTGCCTGGTAGACCTGTGGGAAGGGAGATGTGGCCCTCCAGATCCCAGAATTGTAGAGCCACCAACAGCTTCTGTCCTGAGCATGGAGAAGCTGCAGGCACTCAACTCCAAACTGTGGAAGCAGCCACAAGAGAATGAACCCTGCAAAGTCACAGTGAAGGAGCCATCCAAGGCCTTGGCAGCCCACTTTTCATACCAGGTTAGAGGACATAGAGTCAAGGATTATGTTGGAGCTTTAAGTTTTAATGTCTGGCTTACAGGGATTTGGACTTGCTTGAGACTTTCTGACCACCCCCACCCCCATTTTTTTTTTTGGCCAGTTTCTGCCTTTTTGAATGGAAATATTTACCCAATGTATGTACCAGGATTGTATCTTGGAAGTATATAACTTGTTTTGATTTCGATTTTATGGACTCATAGGTAGATGGTGATGCATCTTAGATGAAACCTGGAACCTTGGACTTGATGTTGGAATGAGTTAAGACTTTGGGGGACTGTTGAGAAGGGATGATTGTATTTTATAATGTGAGAAGTTCATGAGATTTTGAGGACAAGGGGAGAAATAATATAGTTTGGTTGTATTTTTCCCTTCTAATCTCAAGGTAAATGTAATCCCCAATGTTGGAGGTGGGACTTAGTGGAGGTATTGGATCATGGGGGCAGATCCCTTATGAATGGCTTAGCACAATCTTCTTGCTGATGAGTGAGATCTTGTTCTGCTGGTTCATATGAGATCTGGTAGTTTAAAAGTGTGTGGCACATACCTCCTCCATCCTTTGTTTTTGTTTTGTTTTGTTTATTTTTTTTTAGACTGGATCTCACTCTGTCACTCAGACATGGCATGATCATGGCTCACTGCACCTTCAAACTGCAGGGCTCAAGCAATCCTCCCACCTCTGCCTCCTCAGTAGCTTGGACCACAGGCATGTACCTCCTTAGCCAGCTAATTTTTTAGTCATTTTTGGTAGAGACAGGGTCTCATTATGTTGCCCTGGCTGGTCTTGAACTTCTGGGCCCAAGCAATCCTCCCATGTCAGCCTCCCAAAGTGCTAGATTATAGGTGTGAGCCACTGCAACCAGACCCTCTCTATCTTGCTCTCATTCTCACCATGTGAATTTCCTGCTCTCCCTTTGCCTTCTACCATGACTATAAGTTCCCTGAGCACTCACCAGAAGCAGATGTTGGAACCATGCTCCATGTACAGCCTGAAAAACCATGAGCCAATTAAAACTTTCTTGATTATAAATTACTCAGTCTTAGATATTTCTTTATAGTGATCCAAGAACAGGCTAACATATTACCTATGATAAGGAATTAAATAAACACTGATATGCACCTGAATTGGAGAAACAAAATTTAAGAGAATGTAAATACAATATTAAGTGTAGGCTCATGGAGAGCTCAAATGGCCACCTGGCCCTTCCAGAGTTTTTAGGGCTTCCAATATTAAAACTTTGTACTCTGTGATTCATCATGGAGTACACAGAATGTTGCGAACTATTTTAAAATATTAGTGGGGTGAGGTTTCTAAAATTTTTAAAATTATTTATAACCAATATTTGGTTTGTCAAACCCATAATCCTAGTAAGACAAAGAAAACTTCACATAATACAACCCTGGTACCTGCCTGATCATTTAAACACTTATAGATTTATTTTATTCAATTGCTACCTTCAATGCATGTTTCTGGTTATACAGAAGTTCTCTCATGTAAGAAAGCTGATGCTATAACAGTAGTTGAAATGTTATTAGAATATGTGTTATACCTATGGGGTATTTCTGGAGAAATTTTCAATGACAGAACTTGTTTCACAGGACAAATTGTAAAATAGTTAAATAATATATTACAAATACAATGGCACTAGGTAAAGCTAATTTAATTGATTAAATTACCTTGGTAAAAAGTATTACCCATTAATAGCAATCAGATCCACTCTCATTGGAAAATATAGTTTTATGAAAAGGTTACTGGAAGTAATATGCCCTTAATACTAGAACTTCTTCTATCTCACACTCATAAACTCTGATATAAATTTGATGCATTATGCCAAAGGGTATTTTCACTAGATAAAGGAAGCCCTTTGTGACCCACCAACTGATGACAAACAGACTCTTCATGATCTAGAGCCCAGAGATTGTGTCTTCTGGAAATTACATCTGAAAAAGACTTACCTTGAGCCCCATTAGAAGATACCATACAAATTACTTCTAACCACCCACACTGCAGCAAAATTTCAGTGCTTCAAGTGTTGGATCCATGCAAAAGGCCCCTCCAGACTCTTGGGCCAATATACTCATTGAAGAATGTATTAGTCTATTCTCACACTGCCAGTAAAGGTATACCTGAGACTGGGTAATTTATAAAGGAGAGAGGTTTAATCGACACACAGTTCCACATGACTAGGGAGGCCACACAATCATGGCAGAAGGCAAATGAAGAGAAAAGTCATGTCTTAATGGTGGCAGGCAAGAAAATGTGTGCAGGGGAACTCTCCTTTATAAAACCATCATATCTCTTGAGACTTATTCACTTTCACAAGAACAGCATGGGGGAAACCACCCCCCATGATCCAATCACTTCTCACCAGGTCCCTCATATGGCACATGGGGATTATGGGAGCTACAATTCAAGATGAAATTTGGGTGGAGAAACAGCCAAATCATATCATTCCATCCCTGGCCCCTCCCAAATCTCATGTCCTCACATTTCAAAACCAATCATGCCTTGCCAACAGTCCCCTAAAGTCTCAACTCATTTCAGCATTAACTCAATAGTCCACAGTCCAAAGTCTTATCTGAGACAAGGCAAGTCCCTTTCACCCATAAGTCTGTAAAATCCAAAGCAAATTAGTTACTTCTTAGATACAATGGGGGTACCGGCATTGGATAAATACAGCTGTTCCAAATGTGATAAATTGAACAAGATGAAGGGGCTACAGGCCCCATGCAAGTCTGAAATCCAAAAGGGCAATAAAATTTTAAAGCTCCAAAGTGAACTCCTTTCACTCCATCTCCCACATCCAGGTCATGCTGATGCAAGAGATGGGGTCCCATTGTCATAGGGAGCTCTGCCCCTGTGGCTTTACAGGGTACAGCCTGCCTCCTGGCTGCTTTTACAGGCTGGCATTGCGCATATGCAGCTTTTCCAGGCGCAGGGTACAAGCTATCAGTGGATCGACCATTCTGGGGTTGAGGAGGACTGGAGGGCAGTGGCCCTCTTCTCACAGCTCCACTAGGCAGTGACCCAGTGGGGCCTCTGTGTGGGGGCTCTCACTCCACATTCCCCTTCCACACTGTGCTAGCAGAGGTTTTCTATGAGGACCTTGCCCCTGCAGCAAACTTCTGCCTGGACATCCAGGCATTTTCATACATCCTCTGAAATCTAGGTGGAGGTTCCCAACTCTGAATTCTTGATTTCTGTGCACCCACAGGCTCAAAACCATATGGAACCTGCCCAGGCTTGGGGCTTGCACCCTTTAAATCCATGGTCTGAGCTGTACCTTGGTCCCTTTTAGCCATGGCTGGAGCGACTGGGATGACTGGGACACAGGGTACCAAGTTCCTAGGCTGCACACAGCAAGAGGACCCAGGGCCTGGCCCGAGAAACCATATTTAGCTTCTAGGCTTCTGGACCTGTGATGGAAGGGACTCCTGTGAAGGTCTCTGACATGCCCTGGGTACATTTTCTCCATTGTCTTGGTGATTAACATTAGGCTTCTTGTTATTTATGCAAATTCTGAAAATTCCTGCAGCTGGGTTGAATTTCTTCCTAGAAAATGGGTTTTTCTTTTCTATTGCATAATCAGGCTACAAATTTTCCAAACTTTTATGCTCTACTTCCTCTTGAACACTTTGCTGCTTAGAAATTTCTTCCCCCAGATACCCTAAATCATCTATCTCAAGTTCAAAATTTCACAGACCTCTAGGTCAGGGGCAAAATGCCACCAGTCTCTTTGCATAGGAAGAGTGACCTTTACTCCAGTTCCCAACAAGTTCCTCATCTCCATCTGAAACCACTTCAGCCTGGATCTTATTGTCCCGATCACTATAAGCATTTTGTTCAAAGCCATTCAACAAGTCTCTAGGAAGTTCCAAATTTTCCCACATCTTCCTGTCTTCTTTTGAGCCCTCCAAACTGTTCCAACCTCTGCCTCTTACCCAGTTCCAAAGTCATTTCCACATTTGTGTGTATCTTTACAGCAGCACCCCAGTACCTGGTACCAATTTAATGTGTTAGTCTGTTCCAATGCTGCTAATAAAGACATACCTGCAACTGAGTAATTATAAAGGAAAAAGGTTTAATTGACTCACAGTTCCACGTGGCTGGGGCAAGCCCTCACAATCATGGCAGAAGGCAAATAAGGAACAAAGTCATATCTTACATGACAGCAGGCAAGAGAGCTTGTGCAAGGGAACCCCCTTTATAAAGCCATCAAATCTTATGAGAGTTATTCACTATCACAAGAACAACAGGGAAAGACCCACCCCCATGATTCAATTACCTCCCACTGGGTCCTTCCCATGACATCTGTGAATTATGGGAGCTACAATTCAAGATGAGATTTCTATGGGGACACAGTCAAACCATATCAAAGACCTCAAGGTGAAACTCACCAGGAAGGTTTTTCCTCAGAAGCAGAAGACATCCTAAATGTGGATAGTTTTCTCAGGATTACAGGTCAAGATTTCTTACCTCTGTCATCAGGAAACCTTTGTTCCCTTTCTTTTCACCTGTTTTGTTGTTGTTGTTGTTATTGTTTATACATGGAAAGATAATGCAATAATTAAGACTTCATGATCTATAGTTTCAAGGATTCTCTGGCTTACCCTGTAACAAATTTCCCTGATATTCCAAGGGCAATATTTGGTTCTTTCTATAAAGTTAGGCTGTTATAGTCATAAATTTAGATTTTTAAAAAATCTAATAGTAAGTAAAATATATAGTGATATTTTTAACTTTAAATTATGCCAGAAAATGGATAAGAAAACCATAACACAAAATAGAAATTAAAAGTTTGTAGCCAAATTTATAACCCTAATCCTTTAATTATTGGTAGCCTCCAGCCATGCAATGATTCACTAATGAAGCCTTAGAGAACTGTTACTAGAGCTTTCCTACTGGTGACACCTAACACACAAGACATCTCACAGGGAACTGTCTGCTGTGCCCCTCTAGGATATATTGTTTGTCTGTGGAGTACTTAATGTTCAATGAAATATGTAGCCAAATATATGTCTTAATAACTGGAAGATAAGGGGCCAATGTGGATTAGGGATTCTGTCAGTACCACTGTCACGCCATGAACAATTGGAAGCTGAACACCTTTTAATTGTCACCATGGAATAAGGAGCAATTTGCAAGCAATCATAAATCCCTCTAAATGGGCATCTTTTGGTAGACACCTCCTTCCCTATTCTGTCATAAATCTAAATGGTATTATGATTAGAAATCTGTCTCAAGCATTACTATAGCTACCTCTACTGCAATGGCTATGGTTGCCCAGACAACATCTTTAAATTTTTGCTAAAGGTGTTTTAGATAACATGATTGCTTTGGACTATCTTTTGGTTAAATAGAGGGAATCTGTGTAAAAACTAAGACAACTACTGCCCTTGGATAAATATATCTAGTATGATAGAAACTCAGAGGTAAGAAATCCACAAAAAAACCTACTTTGTTAAAAAAAAAAAGTAGATTCATATTCTGGCTCAATTTTGATGTATTTGATTTTGAGCTGTTCAATTTGTGGGGATTCCTATAAAAGAGCATACTTTGGACTCTTAGCATTATCCTTTTGATAGCCATTATAATGGTCTCCCTGTTATACTATATACTCTTAAGGGTCTTAAATGCTTGAATGCAGTCATCTGTTATATGTAAAATGATCTTATTACAGAATAATCAAAAGAGAACATAAAGAAACATTCAACTGACCTGAAGCCATGAATTATGAATTACACAGTGAGACCAAACAAATTCATTATGATGGTGATAGAGAGTGGAATTAATGCCTAAGGTTTTGGTAAATCTCTCAAAATTGAGAGGCTGACAGAAATGAAAGAATTGTTAAATTAAACTAAATTTGGCCTGAGGTTGCATTTGTACTTTGAGTTCCTATGTAATGAACTGCAACCTAACTTAGCATGTAAATAAATTGCAACCTAATTTAAGAGTATATTCTTGTAACAGATAGCTGAGTCTCAGCCAATCATAGTGTTACTGAAACACAAGGGGTTTGGTCTAGGTCCTGTTGCTCATGACATAGAGAGCCAATGACTGAGATGGCCAGTATTGCCATGGAAGAAAGCTTTAATTAGGTGTTGCAGCTGAGTAGATGGGAGGTAAGTCTCAAATCCATCTCCCTGACCAGCTAAAATTAGGGGTGTATATAGTAGGAAAAAAAAATATAACAATGTGTTGGAAAACAGGGGCTAGGGAGGGTAAGGAAACAAAATAAGAACCCTATCATCTCATTGTCTGAATACAGTTACCTAGTGAGTTTCGGTTCTTCCATACTTTTTGAGAGGCCTAGGTGTCCTTTCCTGAGGAAGGAACTCAGATAAAACAAATATAAGTTTCAAGCTTTAAGATCAGAAGGGTCAATTTCTATGTTTTTATCCAAAGGAACTGCCTATGGAACTATTGGGTCAGTTTCAATAGTAGTCAAGTTTTGTCCAATCACAAGATGCCAATTGATCAGCCTATGTCCATATAAGGGAACTGTCTCATCACACCATTCTCAAATGCAGAAACATGGATCAATCTCATATGTGTAACATTGATTGAGAAAGGCAAGAAACAAAAGAATCATTATAGTCTTATTTTTGTTTTTTTTTTTTTGAGACAGAGTCTCACTTGGTCACCCAGGCTGGAGTGCAGTGGCGCGATCTCAGCTCACTGAAACCTTGGCCTCCCAGGTTCAAGTGATTCTCCCGCCTCAGCCTCCCGAGTAGCTGGGATTACAGGCGTGTGCCACCACGTCTGGCTAATTTTTGTATTTTTAGTAGAGACAAGGTTTCACCATATTGGCCAGACTGGTTTCAAACCCCTGATCTCTTGATCCACCCATCTCAGCCTCCTAAAGTGCTAGGATTACAGGTGTGAGCCACCGCGTCTGTCCTCATTATAGTCTTAAAGTATTATTCCAAGGTTGTCCCAGACTAACATATATCAATTAAGGATACATGCAAAGGTAAAGAAATGCAAATAAGCAACCATCATAAAGTAAGAATAGTAATTACCTACAAGGCAATGCAGAGATTTGGGATCAAAAATACCCTGTTGGCAATGTTTTAATACTTTTTTAAAAAATGTATTTACTTTTTATAGAAATGGGGTCTCACTATGTTTCCCAGGCTGGCCTTGAATTCCTGGCCTCAAGTGATCCTCCTGCCTTGGCCTCTCAGTATACTGGGATTAAAACTGTGAGCCACTGTACCAGGCCTGATGTTTTAATTATTGATCTGAGTGTAAGATCAAATAGTATATGATGTTAAGTTGGGTTATGAATGGGGTAAAAATTATACCTTGCTCTCTATGTCAGGACATTTGTCATTGGAATCCAGTTACCATGGTGGAAGGATGCCCAGTTAGCCCATGACAAGAGACTGCATGAAGAAACCACAGTGGAGAGAAACTGAGGCCTCCAGGAAACAGCCAGTATTAATCACAAGGCTAATGAGTGAATGAGCTTCCAAGCTTCCATTTGCGGCCAGGCACAGTGGGGCAGAGAAGCCATATCTTCCTGCGCTGTCCAAATTCCTTGCTCACAGATTTCATAAGCATAATAAATAAGTGTTTTATGCTACTAAGGTTTGCTATAGTTTGTATGTTCTCATAATAAGCGGAACAGGTGATCACTTTATAAAGACTTGTGAAATTGTACTTACAGTTGTATGTACTTTTCTGAAAATATGATCTTTTTTCACAATAATTTTTTTTAAATCTGTATTTTAATCATGTGCCTTTTTCCGACATGATCTTACATAGTATTTGTTATACTGGTTTTTCTTTAATTTTCATAGCTTATGGACAGCAAAACTTGATTCAGAATCACACTGCTGCTTCATGGATTCAAAAGATGCAACTCTAAAAAGCTCTTACTTCCCATTTTCACTGCCCTCATCCTTATTATTTATTTATTTACACCTTGAACAGATACAGCCTTAATATATTTTCTATACCCATTCCAATCCATTATTATTTTATTTTCCAAAACATAGCTCTGATCATATCACTTCCCTGATTACAAAAGAAAACAAAGGTATCAATTTAGGATTTAAAATGGTAGATAAGGGACATATGTTGATAATCTCTTCTATTTCAGGATACAATAAAAAAATTATAACAGTAAACTAACAAACTTCACAAATATGTCAAGCATTTGCACGTAATTTATTTCAGTTAAAATTATAAAATGTTTTACTTTTAAATATATAAATAAAAATGAAATTTAAATTCAATACAGAAATTGCATTATAAAAAGTCAGAGAAAATAAAATTTTAAAAATACTATGCATATTGTGTGTGTAACATACCAATAAGAATACAATCTATTTGAAAAAAATATGTTAAAATAAGAGTAAACTAGAAAAGTATATTTTTCCATCAATAAAAGATAGTGATGAAAAATATTCATGTATAAGAATTTCTAAAAATTCTCAGGAAGACAAAAAATAAAATGAATGTACTGATAAAATAAAAACAAATTTGAAAAAAACTTAACAATAACAGAAGATACAATTGAATGCTCCTGAAGAATACAGAGTGATTCTGAACCAGGAATACAGTGATAGCAGTGGCAGCTATGTGAAATGGAGGGTGGTAAATAGAGGCATTGAACACATGGAAGTGTAATGGTTCACTCACCTTGCCCCACCATTTCTCGTCCATCTACAAAATAATAATAATAATAATAATGCAGATCTTATTAAAAAAGTCATCACTTAAGAAGTTGAGCCAAAAGTCTTTGGAGAAATAGGATAATAGAATTTCTGAATATGTGTACCACACAAAGGAATCTCCACATAATTTTGATGATACAAGTTGGGGGATTCCCTACATAATAACTAAATTTCTCACAGGTTACTATTAATCAAAGTTTATCAGCCTAAAAGTCACTGTGATTATTGAAAATAGGTGATTTTCAAAAACCAAAATACATGTAAAAAAGTCTTGCAAGACAAATAAGAAAATGAATTGCTGGCCCCAGATGAAAAGAATATTTGTAGCATTGGAGAAGAAAAGTTATTTCTAATTGGTATCATTTTAAAAATTCTAGATTTTGCATGTATAAAAAGAATGTGATTCTGTAACAAATAGGAAAAATGATACAATAATTGAACATGAATAATGTTTGAAAAAGTGAGAGATGAATTGAGAAAAAATCTAAAATTTAGAGCAATACAATTAAAGTATTGAAAATTTGGGAAACATACTTATACTTCAGATAGTGAAACACACAAATAGTATGAGTATTCTGAAAAGAGAAAATATAAGAGTGATGTCAAAAATAATAGCACAAAGTTTGTATTAATGAAAAATGATGTGAGACTTAAAATTATAGGCTCATTAATTGTAGAAAAGCATTAAGCACATACAGATAGACTAACTAGTACACATTAACTTCAGCTAAACAACACACAGTTTTTCCACATACCGGGAAGGAAGAAAGTGACAAATAGCTAACAGAGCTAAAAGCCCAAAACAACCCAAAACAAGAACGAAAATGCAAACAAAAGTGAATAAAAATTACAATGGCATCAGAGTTTGCATCAGCAAGTTGCATATTAAAAGACAATGGACAAAGGAAAATGCCTACAAATGTTTAAATGGAAGTGATTTTTCTCTTTGAGTTGTGTGCCTTCCAAATTCAAATCTTAAAATATTAATATATTATTAAAGATAGGAAATCGTACCTGCCACATATCTGAAAAGTTACTTGCAGACATACACCAACAAATTGAAAGAGTAAATCAAGAAGGAAGAATACAGAATATGCAAAAAAGGTAAGTACAAGCTAGGAAGGCAATGAAAGGAAGTGAACGATGACAGTTACAAGCCTTTATATATATGCGTATGTGTTATATGTATTTATGCGTGTATATGTATGTATATATACATGTATATATATACATGTGCAAAATGTTAGGTTGCAGGTTTTATTTTGTTACCCCCAATTCAAACCTTTCTATGTTCCCCAATGCCTATCTTTTCCATTACAAACACTGAGCCTAATGTTTTTCTCATGCTGTAGATGTCTTTCAGAGCCTTCATTTCAATAATTACACAGTATACTTTTGCACTTAGCAACGATTAATTAAAAGAATGATTTAACAATTAATGAAGTATTTTGGAATAGGAGATCTAAGCCTACCACCTTTCAGTTCAAGCAGTCATTGATATGCTGTGGAGAAAAGGCACCCGAAAGTTAAAGTTCTTTTTTCACTTATAAAAAAATCCATAAAAGTGAAATAAAATCCCTGCCACCTTCACTCAGTAGGATACTACAAAGATTAATGAGGTAATGCAAACTAGTGCTTTGAGCTATTCATACGAATGGTGCTTTACAGAGGTACTTTATTGTAATTATTCTCTGCATTTACCTTTAATGCCATATCTAAAGAATTTTGGACTAGAAGCGAATGTAACTTTCCAGTACACAGAAGGTGTTTCAAAGTCATCTGTCCCAATTTTAACTGTTAGCTATATTTTTTCTTAAATTAATTAAAATCTGCATTTTATAATTCCTTTGTATTTTGGATTATTGCAATGAATTAAGGGAGGTAAGGGATTTAAAGTGTCTGGCTCTTGGTAGGACCTTATTAAATGTTTGTTTTGATAATGTTACTGTTTGCAGTCAAAACAGTTACAGTAAAAATAGTTTTAGAAATTGTAACAAATCAGGTTGCAGGAGTATCTGGAAAAAAAAGGCTAAACTGCCTTTAACGTGGACACCTACTAAAGTTGGAAAGCTGACACTTAATAGACTATCCAGGGTAGAATAAATGAATGACGATCACATTCTTAGATGAAGTTTCTTTGTTTTCTTGTTTGTGAGTGATCTATTCTCCAGTTATCTCCAATTGAACTTTCAACAATTGTTTCCAATGATGGCCAGTTGAAATAGTTAAATTTGTTTGAGAAACAACTTATCGCTAAGCGAAGACCTTTTTTGAGGCTTTCCTGGAGCACAGGAGGCATAGCCCAAAGACAGACAGCTTTCATTATATAGTAATAAATTACATCTGTTATAGCCAATGTTAAGTAAGTTATGGGTTGTTTAATGTCTTTAAAAAAGTCAAGATCATAAACCTATGAAAAGATCATAGATGGTTGATATTCTGAACCCAGGCAAAGTACAGATACATTTTTAAATCTGTGGAGACCTACCTATGTTGCAGGTATACTTATAAAATGGTTCCAAGTGATCCACACCTCCTGGTATGTCCTTGTAGAATCAATACTCAAGACTTGAGTGAGAGAGAGACATGTGACTTGCTTTTCACCAATAACATATGACAAAGCAGAAGGAAGTTACTTCAGTGGTTGGGTTATAAAATGTCAAGGTTTCTACATTGCTTACAGACTTTATTACCTTTTTGGCTTACATAGTCAATAAAGAGAAACTGCCATATGAGAGAGCACCCATGGCAACAAATACAAGGATCCTTTGCCTAACAGCCAGTGAAGAACTGAGGTCCTCTGTCTAACAAACTTCAGGAACTGAATGCTATCAACGATCACTGAATGAGCTTGCAGTTGAATCTTTAATTAAGCCATTGGAGGAGACCACAAACCCTGGCTAATGCCTTGATTGCAGCCTTGAGGAATACTTAGAAGAAGAGGACCATGCCCAGATGCCTGACCCACAGAAATTATGAGATAAAAGTCAGTAGTTTTAAGCCATTCGTTATTGGTGTGATTTGTTATGTGGCAACAGATAACTAATGTAACCTTTTAGATTAATAAATTTAGTTGTTTGGAACTTGGTGGTTTTTGTTTTTTCAATGAGTGTGTGACAAGAATTTTGAAGTGCTTGTTTAAAAATTCAGTGGAACCAAGCCAGTATCTATGAGTTTTAATATTAAAATTTCCTTTTTTTCTAAGGCAAAAATGTTATGTAATTTGCAATGTTAAAAACTCAAAACCTGCGTAAATAGCAGTAAACTGGAACAAGGGCTTTCAAAGTTTTTCAAGACACACATAACAGTGTTTGTTTAAATTGTGAAAGAACTCTGAGATCTTAAATTCATTTTGATGTAAATTAACCTTAGAATATTAGCAAAAATACTAACAAATACACTACAATTTACTTTGATGGCCTGAGTACATTCAATGTTTCTAAGGATAACTTTAAACAATAATATTCCTTCAAGGCAGATTTCCTTTCAGTGGATAAACTCAGCTTGGACTGATGAATAATGATCCTTTGTGTCGAACTCCCTTGTATTTTCACAACATACATCCTACTTGAAATAGCACACGTGTTTTGTATTAGTCCGTTCTTGCACTCTTATTCAGAAATATCTGAGAATGGGTAATTTACAAGAAAAGAAAATTAATTGGCTCACAGTTCTGCAAGCTGTACAGAAAGCACAGTGGCATCTCCTTCTGGGGAGGGCTCTGGTGCTTTCAATCTTGGCAGAAGGTAAAGGGTGAGCAGACAAGTCACATGATGAGGATGGGAATGAGAAAGAGAGAGAGAGTACGTTTATGGTCGGGGGGGTGCCACACTTTATACAACCAGATCTTGTGAAGACAGTACAAAACCATGAGAAATTGCTCCCATCACCAAAAACACCTCCCATGACGCCCCTCTTCCAACATTTCAACATGAAATTTGGTGGGGACATATACTCAAACTGTATCATTCTGCCCCAGCCCCCCAAATCTCATGTCCTTCTTACATTGCCAGATACAATCATGCCTTCCCAACATTCCCCCCAAATCTTAGTTCATTCTAGCATTAACTCAAAAGTCCAAAATCTTATCTGAGGTAAGATTTCATCTATGAGACTGCAAAATAAAATTAAAAAGTTACTGACTTCCAAGACACAATGGGGATATAGGCATTGGGTAAACATTCCCATTCCAAAAGACAGAAATGGGCCAAACGCAGAGGGCTACAGGCCCCACACAAATCTGAAACCCAGAAGGGCAGTCATTAAATCTTAAAGCTCCAGAATAATATACTTTGACTCCATGACCCACATCCAGGACAAACTGGTGCAGGGCTCCCAAAGCCTTGGGCAGCTCTGCCCCTGTGCCTTTGCAAGGTGCAGTCCCTGAGGTTATTCTAACGGGCTAGAGTTGTGGGCCTGCAGCTTTTCCAGGTTCACAGTGCGTGCTGCCAGTGGTTCTACCATTCTTGCATTTGGAGGATGGTGGCCTTCTTCCCACAACTCCATTAGTGAGTTTTCCAGTGGGGACTCTTTGTGGGGCCTCCAAACTCACATTTTTCCTCTGCAGTGCCCTAGTACAGGTTTTCTGTGATTAGTCAGCTCCTGCAGCAGGCTTCTGCCTGAACACACAGGCTTTTCCAACATCCTCTGAAATCTAGGTGGAAGCTGCCAATAATCTACCACTCTTGCACTCTGTGCACCCAGGCTTGATACCACATGGAAGCTTCCAAGGCTTATTTATGGCTTATGCTCTCCAAAGTAGCAGTCCAAGCTGTACCTGGGTCCCTTTTATCCATGGCTGTAGCTGCTGCAGCAGAGATGTGGGAAGCATTGTCCCAAAGCTGTGCAGGCAGTGGGGACCTGGGCCTGGCCTCCAAAGCCATTTGTTCCTCCTAGCTCCAGGACTTGTGATGGGAGGGGCTGCCATGAAGGTCTCTGAAATGCCTTTGAGGCCTTTTCCCCATTGTCTTGGATATTAGCACTTGGATCCCTTTCACTTATGCAAATATCTCTAGCAAGTAATTGCTCTACAGCCTACTTGTATTACTCTCACCAGAAATCTTTTTCATTCTTTGCCACAGGGCTAGACTGCAAATTTTCCAAATTTTTATGCTCTGCTTCCTGTTTAAATATAAGTTCCAAATTTCAGTCTTTTTTTTTTTTTTTTTTTTTTTTTTGCTTTTACATCTGAGCATAGGTTGTTAGAAGCAGCCAGGCCACATCTTGAATGTTCTGCTGCTTAGAAATTTCTTCTGCCAGACACCCTATGTCATCAATCTCAAATTCAAACTTCCACAGAAACAGAATGAAGACAAATTATATACGAAGGCATAACACACATGACTTTTGATCCAGTTCCTAGCAAGATTTTCACGTCCATCTGAGTCCTCATTAGCCTGGATTTCACTGTTTATATCACTATCAGCATTTTGGTCACAACCATTTAATCAGTCTCGAAGAAGCTGCAAACTTTCTCTCATGTTCCTACCTTCTTTTCAGACTTCCAAACTCTTCCAAACACTCCCTGTTATCCAGTCCCAAAGCTGCTTCCACATATTCAGGTATCTTTGTAGCAACACTCCACTCCTCAGTACAAGTTTTCTGTATTAGGCCGTTCTTGCATGGCTATATAAATACCTGAGACTGACTCATTTATGAGAAGAGAGATTCATTTGGTTCATGGTTCTGCAGGCTGTACAGAAAGCATAGTGGCATCTGATTATAGGGAGGCCTCAGGAAGCTTCCAGTCATGGCAGAAGGCAAAGAGAGATCAGGCACATTATATGGTAAGACTAGGAGCATGAGACAGAGTAGGGAGGGAGGCACTACACTTTACAACAACCAGATCTTGTGAGATAACTCACTCACTATTGTGGGGACAGCACCAAGACAGGACAGATCAACCTGATGACCCAAACACCTTTCACCAGGCCCCACTTTCAACACTGGGGATTACATTTTAACACGAGATTTAGGGGAGACATATATTCAAACCACATAATTTATATTTGACCCAACTTCTATCTGTGCTGAACAGCAGAGTGAATTCTATAGGTTTTGCTACTGGCATTTTCACATTTAATAGAATTGCTTTCTGTCCTTCTGCCATATATGGAATTCACAAATTTCTTCTCCCCCAATTGATCTTGTTATCAAATTAGATCTTTTCATAATTCATGTGGTAACAACTTCAAATTCCAGTCACACAATGACTTGTCCTCCACACTTCTAATTAATTATGCCACCAGCCTACTATTTCAGCCACATTATCTTATGACCACAACCTACACATTTACAATGCTTCTAAGTGGTCTACCTCAGATATTTTAATAGCTACCAACTGACATCAAATTCCAGGATGCTGCAATCATTTCTTCCCATTAAACTTATTATTGTTTTATTTCAATCTTCAGTTCCTTTTCCATTTCATTTTATTCTAACCCATAAACTACCATTATATCACACATCTTCCCTTTTCAGTGTGATACAATGTATTCTTTCCAAATATTTACTCCCTTCCTAAAAGATCTTTATATTTCTTATGTTTGCCAAACCTCAGGGTAGAAGATGAGACCCTATGTCATGGTCAATGTTGATCACGTGAAATTGCTTCCTTTGGCCAATGGAATGTCAGTAGACATGACCAATACCAATTTAGAGAAAATTTTTAAAAGAAGACAAGAGAAGTAGAACAGAGCCAAATACAGTAAATGCTGACCTGCATATCTGTCAGCAAAGAATAAAGCCTGTTGCCATTAGACACTGAGATTTTAGGGTTGTTGCCAAAAGAAAAGCCAATTCACGTATCTGTGACTGAGTATCTCTTACTATCATCCTCTTTCTCAAACCCCTTGTTTTTTCTGCCTCACAAGCAAAATATATATATATATATATATATATATTCACAAGCTATATATATATGTGTATATATGTGTATATATATGTGTATATATGTGTATATATATGTGTATATATATGTGTATATATATGTGTGTGTGTATATATATATATACACATATATCTCCTTCAGAAGGCCTCTTTCCTAAAACATGCTTGTTCCCAAACTGGAATCAGTTCATGTTCTAAGAGCTTCTGATAATAATTACATAAAATTTATATTTTGTTGCCATTATACCTTCTCAGTCTCCACATACCTGATCTCTCAAAGCAACACATTAATCTGTTCCCTTATCCTTGATCAGCAACTTTATATCCTCAATTGCTATTTCAGATGTCCTTCCCTGAAGTCTTTTACCCAGTCAAGGGACTGTTCTTTCTCAGGAGATTGCTTTGTGTCCGTCTTCACATATATGTTAGCCATCACTTAGGCGTATATTTACATCTGCATTTATTCTTTTCCTCTTTCTTCCTGTCTCTGGATTTCATATCACTTTTCCAGTTCAAGAGTAATATAACTGTTCATGTTTTATCTAGTTACTACCTCGTTTTACTTCTTCTTGGATTTTGATAAAACTGTTATCCTGTCTCCCGAATTAAAACTAGTTCATCCTTATACCTAATCTGTCCATCCTAACACACCCAACATTTTGAGAGTGTGATACGTTCTTGTTCCTCCCTTCTCAATGACACCTCAACCCCCTTCACTCTGATTTTATCTCCTAACTTTCACTGAAGGCATTTTGATAAATAGTGATTAGTTCAAACTTTTAACTTTCTGAACATGACAGTTTTATTTTTATTTATTCAAATGCAGAGTTCTTCCTTTGGTTATTTAATTTATGTATGACTAATAAATGCATGGATTTTTATAATTTATTGGATTACTAATACAGATGTATCTCATGATTATTAAGTAGGTTTAGTTAGACATTTTTAGGAAGCTCTAAAATTTCCAAAACTGTTGGTAAGCACTATTTGACTAGGGATAAATAATTTTACTTTAAACCATTAGAAAAATTTTCCTAAGAACAAAATGCCTGTAATAAGACTTGAAGGATAAAAAAAAATTTAAGTGGACACACAAAGAAAAGGTCATTTCACGCAAAGAGAAAAACATGAGTAAAATTGAATCCAATAATGGTGGGGAGTTCAAAGTGTCTAGAGCACCCAGTGGAGATAGTAAGGGAAGTGGCAAATTAGGAGTTAAGATAATAGTTGGTCACCATAGATTTCATCACTAAAGAGCTTGCCAAAGTTTTAGGTGATGCCCTCTAGTAAATTGGAAGTCATTGTAAGAGATTTTTGAAGGTATATTTCATGAATGGTTTATTTTTTAGCAGTGGTCCTCTATAGATGAAGCATGCAGGCTTGATTACAGAGAAAAAAGCTTGGTAGCAGTGAGGATGCAGGATGTTTGGTACAATACTGTGGAAAGATCCCTTAAAGAAGAAGTAAGGTGTGATAAGAGAGACAGACTATATATGAGGAATGATAGTTGGTGCTCAGGGCTCTTTTGCTTTGAAGGATGGAAATAATGCAATGAAGATCACACGTGTGTGTGTGTGTATGTGTATAAAACATATTATGTAATATTATATAGTATTAGGAATGTCAGCAAAGGGAAAATCCCAATGCAATAAAAAGTTTTACAAATGTGCCTCATAAAAAAATGCCTAAAATTTTTTTCTGAGAACATCCTATTGTATTCTTTCCCTGAGTCTAAAACTGAAACAAACTAATATTTATTCTTGTATTACACAATGCTGAGATTGGTTACGTTTTCCTTTTCCTATGCTAAATAATACTGAGAATAGAAAAAACAATAATAATAACAATAAGAAAAACTACTTGCTCCATAAAATGAATGCTTCTAGAAAACTATGAAGCAAATAAAATAACTTACTAAAAAATGCAACCAAGCATTTCAAGTCTTGAGTCTTCCTGTTTAATACAAAGCCATTATGTCATATACTTTGACCAAAGCCAAATATTTTCCTGACTTAAAAGATCCACCCATAGTCACTCAGTGCAGGTTTTGAGACACTACTAAATCTCGGTCAAGATGGTGTTCTAGGCTGGGCAATGTGGCTCATGCCTGTAATCCCAGAACTTTGGGAAGCTGAAGCAGGAGGATTGCTTGAGCTCAGGAGTTTGAGACAAGTCTGGGCAACATACTAAGACTCTGTCTCTATGAAAAAAATGTAAAAAATTAACCAGGCATGATGGTGTGTCCCTGTAGTCCCAGCCACTCAGAAGGCTGAGGTAGGAGTACCACGTGAGCCTGAGAGATCAAGACTGCAGTGTGCTATGACTATGCCACGGCACTCCAGCCTGTGCTACAGAGCAAGACTCCGTGTCCAAAAAAAAGAAAAAGAAAAAGAAAAAATGTGTTTTACCTTACTCTAGTAAGTGCAATAAATGTAGATTTGCTTCATAAATAAAATTTTCTGGAGGTCTTTTGGGAGTTGACAGTTGACTGAACTTCAGTTTATATATAGATGCCAGTAGTGTATTTAGCAGTACTATTATTATTGATTTATATTCAGTTAGTGCTGAGAAACATTCACAAGATACATTATTTCAAACAGAAATACACTAGCTTTGGAATAATCAATTTTTAGGACATTGGAAGCTAAATCATCAGAAAGAATATAGCTTTGAAGATGGTCTCCCTTCTCTGTCAATGGGATCTATGAGGAATGATTCTGTGTCTTTCATATTCACTGCATCTCTTATCTTGACCGGGACATGGTAGGGATTAAATAAATAATTGAATAACAAAAATGAACCAGTGAAGCCATTAGCATCCTAGTGAGTGACTTTAATACAGAATCCATAGACAGGGTTCCTTTTTATCTAAAGTTGTAAGAAAACTGATTTCAGGAGATAATTATATGATATGTAGTTAGGCATTTACTATGACAAATTGCTCAATGGTTACCTGGTTTTCATGGAGTTGGGGGAGGATTTGATCTTGGAAAGCTGTATTACATATAGGTAATATAATTTACCTATTGTAAAATAATCATACTCTTTCAATATATTAGTCATTATAAGCAGGCCTTTTTTATTTTTATCTGTTGTAGAGATGGAGTCTTGCTCTGTCACCCAGGCTGGATTACAGTGGTGCAATCTCGGCTCACTGCAACCTCCGCTTCCCGGGTTCAAGCGATTCTCCTGCCTCAGCATCCTGAGTAGCTAGGACTACAGGTGCACACCATTGTGCCTGGCTAATTTGTATTTCAGTAGAGTCAGAATTTCACCGTGTTGCCCAGGCTGGTCTCGAACTCCTGAGCTCAGGCAATCCACCCATCTCTGCCTCCCAAAGTGCTAGGATTACAAGCATGAGCCACCACACCCAGCCATAAGCAGGCCTTTTTAAAGTAAGCTGTTATAACAGAGACTAGTAAACATTGTCTCAAGGTCCAACTATATAAGTACTTATAGTACTGACAAGTAGAAAAATAATTTACCTTGAAGGATAGTAGTTTTTATTGGGAAACTTCTTTGATGGAGAGTAAAGGACATTGGCAAAGCCTAAATGGAGAAAGGAAAATTAAGGAGGACTACATTTCTTTGCATAAGAAATAGACAGAACATTTTGTTTGCTTCTGTAATAATTTTTTTCACTATGAAAAAGGAAGAAAAAACAACGAAAAAGATGTCATGAGGACAGACACTATTGAGCAGGCATGACAAGTAAGTAATTGTCAGTGAAGACTTGGAGAAAACCCAACTACTTTTAGAATAACAAATGCTGTTATTCAGTATTAAGTAGATTCTATTTTGGGGATAATTGTTACCGTTTTCTAAAATGTTCAATAAACTATGCAGAACACACAAATGCCACATGAGTTTGTATGTGTGTGGTATGAACAGGCAGCTTTACATCCAAGTGTATACATAGTGGAAAACATGGGTGGTATACGAAATTGATCCACCAAGTGAATGTATTTGGTGGAAGGAGAAATTCTGAGCAATAGATGATTATGCGGATGTAAGCCGCAAAGTTGTTTACCCTAATCTTGAGGCAGAGGTGGGTGGATGTATGATATTGTCATATAATTTTTGTGCCATATAGAATGTGGGTTTAAGTCAATATCATGGACAACTTAAGAGTAGAGTGATATTAGACAATAGCTGAGCTAAAATTAAAATGAAAACAAAATTAAAAAATTTAAAAAAACTACAAAATAACTCCACATATAGAACATGCTAAAAACAGTATTACCATACATTGTTTGTAGGTAATATATAAAAATGTTTCCTCATCCTATACAAACTTAGTCAAAATTAGAGAATTGAATATAGTCCATATATAGCATATTATTAGTGATTATTTATGATAATCTCATAAAACATAGTATCTAATAATTCAATTTCATGTTTACCTGCTGATAATTCGTGGGTTTTCTGCACAGTAAAATGTCTTTTAAGATGCAGATTTCATGGAAGAATGCAAAATGAAGAATTATACATTGAAATCCCCATATTCGAGCAGGCTATGATCTTTATATATTTTGCAACATATGACTTCACCATTAAACATGAAATTCTACACCATCAAATAACATTTGTTGAATACTCTCATTTTTTTATGTGCTTAGGCTCTTCAGTAAATATTTCATTCACATCAATCCATTTGTAAATCTAAATGTTTAAAATCTATTTTCACAGCCAGTAGGCTACACCAAAGCAAGAAGAATAACATGTTAATTTATTTTTAAAGGATGACAGAGAAAATGGGGTATAAAGAAAGAAAGAGAAGAGAATAAAGAGAGTAACAGAGAGGGAAGGAAAGAGAGAAGGTCTTGGTGTTAAGACCAGATATGTGAGGGGATTAGACACATTTTGGATATATGATTACATTATTTCAATTATAAATTGTTAAAATAACACCTCTCAGTTTCTCTTTGTAGTAGGTTGAAATTTCCACGTCATCCATTTGTAAGCCTCAGAATGGATTACTTATGAGTCTGAAATGGCCAACAATAATTAAATTTTCCATTTTAAAGCCAGCTATTTTATCCATGTTTTGGAAATAGAAATGAGTAAAAACAAACAAAAAGCTACAATTTTAAAATCGTAACATTTTGGATTAAAATCCAAATGAATAACCCTGGATTTAGTCACAATGAGAGCATTGTTTTTATAGTACTTTGTTTTGAACATTCTTCCTCTAGAAGGCTCAGCTACTCTTTCTGTGGCAAAACACTACATGACATGATTCTTTAAATGAATGCATCCTCAGGATCACTGGGCAGTCCCAGCCAATGCTACTAAGAGCAAGATTCCTTGATGAGAGATTTTGGGACATAACCCTTCCCTAAATTTTGCAGCAGCATGAAAGCAAGATAGGAATCAGTCTAATTTAGAAAAGATTTGTAAATATTATACATGTTTTCAAGTTACATTAAATTTCAAGGAGAATCATTTAAGAAATCTGCACACACCTTGTCCTTAATTATGGAAAATATGACTTCAAAATTATAAAAAGTGAAAAAAATGATATCTGTGTATTCTTATTTACCTTTTATGTGATAAAAGGAAGAAAAGGCTACAGTTAATGATATTAAAAGACAAGAAACTTTTCATTATTAATATAACATATATATGGGATAATATTGAAACAAAGAGTTTATAGGCAATAAAAATGTATTTGAATTAGTGAATGGGAAGATTACCTGTAGTTATTTTAGCTGGGGATAAAATAGTTAAAGGCTATATGTTGACATCTAAAAATTAGATGCTTACCTGGGGAAAACTTGCTATTTTGCTTATTATAAGTAAATGCATTTTTGTAAACTACAAGAAAAATTTTTTTAGGTTCTATAATTAGAAATAATGACCTGTGAATATCCTCCCATCTGACAATTCAAGTGTTTCTATCTTGATAAAAGTCTTATTCCTTACACAATGAAATGAATTATAATCACTTTTAACCTTGGCCTACATTCATCAAATGGTAAACCTGGGGGTAAAAGGTTTTATATCCCATTTCTGATACTTCCAACTAGAATCATCTAATGAGCTAATCCATTTTTCTCTTTAAAATGTCCCAGAACATGTAAAATGTTCTTGTGCTTATAGTAATTTAAATTTTATTTTAAGGAATCAAAAGAAATTTGCTCTGTGAGCAGGTTTTAAAAGTTGGCTTGAGGCCTCTGCTTCAGGTAACAAGCCGTCTCTTTCCAACTCTCTTTTACTGGAGTGATTTTCCCTTTCAATCTGTGCCTTTTGGCCCAATACAAATCAATGAACTCAAGACCCAATATACCATGTCTTAAAAATCCATTTAGAAAACAATTGCTCTATTCAAAGTTCATCTCCTTCCTTTATCAGAAATTGCTGGAAATGTAATTTTGCAGCAAGCATTTCATTTCTTGTCTTGAAATAGATTGAAGTAAATGTAAAGTCAATGATTAGATAAATGCAATGTCTTGGGTTGATGCCACAATGCAATATTCGATGGTGTGGTCAGTACAGATGGATGTTTTGTATAGTTACTCAGCTGTATAATGGGATAAATTCCCATGGCTCTATTTAAAATACCATGTGGCTCCTTTCAATTAATATTACCAAAAGTACTTTGGCACAAATACAAAAGCATGAGGGATTCCTGCTGAGCATGCAAGTGCAGTAATCTTTGCTCTGTACAGAGATTCTTCTTTTTACAATAAACTGTATCTGTGTACAATTTATTTACTGAGCCAGAGTGCATGGAGTAAATAACACTTTCAAGATTATTCTTCCTTCAGAAATCACTTTTATTATGTTATAAATAGAAAGCCTGTGCAAAGTAATCTCTTATAGTTAAGAATTCAACCCTGATCAAGTAAGTGCATGCACGCATACACACACACACACACCCACACACACACACACTAAATCCATAGAAACATGTTTGTTGTTTATTTTAATGGCAATTAAATATATTTCTCTTTTCTATTCCCTACTATAAAGGTGCACATCATTCAGTATGAAGTGGGGCTTATCTTCCTCTAAAAGATACCTTCCTCTAAGAAGTGAGGCAAGAAAACAGGGTCTGAAGGCAGGAAACATAAAGCTGCTTCACACTTCAGCTATGACAGGAAATATTCTCTCCATAATAAATGACTTTGTAGCTTTACTTCATTGTCCTCATTTACATAGGGCATACCCCAAGTAACCAATGGAATCCTCTAGAAGGTATTAAAACTCCCCAAAATTCTGTAACGGGGCCCTTGACTCCCTATGCTCGGGCCCGCTCCCACGCAGTGGAGGGTACTTTCATTTTCAATAAAACCCTTCATTTCTTTCTTGCTTTGTTGGTGCGTTTTGTCCAATTCTTTGTTCACAACACCAAAAACTTGGACACCGTCCATGGGTGACAGGCAGGAGGAAAAGGTAAGCCCAAAGATTGGGATTTATTTTTCTCCTTTCTCTTTTTCCTTTCTGCTCTACACAGAGGAATCTCTCTCTCTCTCTCTCTCTCTCTCTCTCTGTCTCTCTCTCTCTTTTCCTTTCCAACGGGACCCTTGGTGGGCAGCGCCTAAACATAGAAGCAACTACAGGTTTCTGGCTGTGGCCGGTGAAACTAAGGGGTTTCCATGTGGAGAAACTAGGGGGTTTCCAAGCAAACCTGACTGACACTGCCCAGTTTGCTTAAGGGACCTGGGTCTTTTTCATTTCTTTTTTCCCTTCTTTCTTTTTCAGCATTTCAGCAGCTATTTATAATTGCTCTGCTCCAAAGGGGGAAGGACATTTTTTTTTTTTTTTTTTTTTTTTTATCTTTTCCATGCATGGTCCCTGATCCCTACATGCCGCACAACTCAGAGCACACTCGCACGTTTCGGAGGACTTACACCTTCTTTTCTTATGCTAAATTCTTCCCTTAAGGTTCCCAACTGGCTAAGGACAAAGAGGCCCACCTGGCATCCAGTTCTTCTTATTATAGTTCATGGCTATTCTTATAAAGCTTATAGTAGGTTCTGGAAGGGAAAACCTGCATGTGGCGCCTGTGCCCACCTAATGTCAGAGACGTCTGACATTCTAAGATTGGACCCCAACAGAAGGATGTTCTGGGGGTCCTGCAGATTTCAACCTGCCCAAAGGGGATGCTCTTGGCAGAGGTTCTGAGGTCCGGTACTAAGGCCTCCTTAGAATGTTCTCTCACAGTTGCAATGCTGTTTGGCCCCAGCATTGTTTGGAATCTGGAGTTTACTGTTGAATGGGAAAGTGGAATGGAGTTGCGTGTATCCAGGCTTTTGTGCTGGGATTCTAAGCAGGGCGTCTGGTTAACGTGTGATGCCCTCCTTTGATACTGTTTGGCCCCAGTGCTCCTTGGAGTCAGGGGAAGTTAGGCCTTTAAAAGTCAAACTGCCATGGAGACCACTTCACCTGAAATTTTGGTTCACAGCCTTCATTCTATTATCTATTGGGGCAAAGTAAAACCGACAAGCTTGTATTGCTATCTCATGACTAAGGTTCAGAGCTTTTGGATCTTTGTTTACGTGTGTGTGTACATGTCTAGATGTGTTTATTTGTATGTACACTTGTTGTATGTTGTGTCTACCAAATTGGCTTATAAATAAAAGAGTGCTCATAAATTATGTAAATAAGTCTAAGCAATTTTCAAGTTCACATGACTTAAAATATAACTTTACTAAACAAGCTAGCTTTAAAATTCTTCGTGGAATAAAAACAAAAATGCCTTCAGAATTATCAGCACACCTTTTGTCTCAATGTTATGTTTGTCTTTCCTAGATATTTTAAAATGTCAGTGTTAATTCAAGCTGGGATCTTCTTGGAGCGAGCTTGCCTTCCCTTCTATTTAAAGTCTCACTGAGATAAATGCGTATCTGATTGCTTCCTTTGGAAAGGCTAATCAGAAACTCAAAATAATGCAACCATTTGTCTCCCACCTACCTATGATCTGAAAGCCCTCAATCCTGCTCCTCACCTGGAGTTGTCCTGCCTTTCTGGATGAAACCAATGTTCATTTTACATATGTTGGATGATGTCTCATGTCTCCTTTATTAAAAGTAAAAATTAAGTACAGTGAATGGGATTAATGTTTTAGGTAAACTTTTTGTGTAAAACAAAATCTTAAAGTTATTTTTAATGCTCATTTAATATCTGGGTCATTTCCAGTTAAGAAGGGGTTGTGATATGGGGAAATATGTTTCTAAAATTGTAGAATTGTACTTATCTATAAATGTCCGTATGTGATAGTTCAGGATTTCTTGCTTTTTAGGGTTTCACAAAAGTTTTAGGTTACTAAGAATAAGAATTCTAGTTAACACATAATTCTGTATAAAACATGTGCCAGGAAGGGTTATGTTACTAGTGGAAAAAAAGAGAATAATTTTGTCTAATTGTGGAGTTACCTAAAAGTTAGTTCAAATTGTAGATTTGAAAAGGTTATTTATGAAACAATGTAGTAAGGAACCATTAAGTAAGGGAGAAAGATATGGAAAAAGTTTAAATAATAAAATATTCTTAAAATCCTGATAAAGAATTGGAGACATTTGGCTTATTAACATTTTCATAGTTAAAGCTCTTAGTCTTAATTAAAGTAAAATAAGAAGTGTTGTAAAAAATGCATTGGCAGTTTGGCAATTCATTTTTAAATATAGTTAAGCCTGAAGCTGGATTTAGTGTAAAGCCAAATTTCACATACATGCTTGCATTGCTTCACACTATGTTTATTGTTGCGTGGATAAGGCTAAAGTACTTATTGATAATATGCCTAAAATGAATTTCTTAATTGCACAAGATACATAATAATATTGGTGAACTTAAGGATACTAAATTGTGTATCAGGAATAAAATATTCATTATGTGGATTTTTTGGGGCCCAAGGTAATACGGTGGCCTCCAGGGTAAATTAAGTAAGAAAATTTAGGGTTGGTTTCCTGCTTATTTGTTTTGCTTCTAGGTTTTGTTCATTTGCTGTTTGTTCTCCTCTGGCTTTGCTTGTGTATGCATATATAGATAAAACCATGATCTTTTTTAGTTTCTGGTGGAAGCCTTTTATTTGGTTCTGTGAATACTTATTTTGTTTCCTATGTATTTCTAGCAAGTCATCATTCATTCCATTTATCTAGAATTCCTAAGCTACCTGTATCAGGCCAGCAGGAATTAATGGAGCACACCAGCTTTCTATCCTTAAACTAACTTTTTGAATTTTAGGCTTCCTTATACTTTAAGTGTGTTGAGTTTACTTTCATAAATAGAATTGGAGTCATATTTCTCTCTCTGCCTAGTTTCTCTAAAATTTGTAAACTATTTGTGAATATTCTTAATTCATGGCAATGTGTTTGTTTGTATACTGTCAATCAGGGTCTCCAGGGCTGCTCAGGGGGAGAGAACCCAGAAACCTGGCATGCTGACAAAAAGGTAAGAATTTCTTACCACTCAGTCTTTCTCTCTGTGCAACTGGTTAAATACAAAGTAAAAGTCACTGTTTATCTCCTCTGTAAAGTTTTACATTAATTGGTTTAAATAAGAAGAAGAGCTTACATTAAATATTTTGTCAGAAAAGTGAAAAATGTAATGCCTTTTATTTAGTTCATGTGACTTGAGTAATCTGTGGGAAATAAAGACGGCTTTATAGATTACTGGTAAACTACATATGTCTTCAAAATGTAAACATGTGGTCTAAATTATGTTTAAATATTAGGTTTCCTTAATGCATTAAGGTCATAAACTGCTTCTTTGGCTTTTGAAAATTGTTTCAACTGCCTGCTTTCCTGCTAGGGAAGGCCTGGGGACATGTAGTGTTGGCCATACACCTCGCTGTAATGGAAACAGTCAAACCTTATCAGAACAAAACTTACCAGGTTTTATGTTAAAATTCATCATTATATCATGCAATTAAGACTACTAGAAACAGTTTTACATGCAAGGTGTTTAAGAACAGTAGAATTAGTGGGGTTGTTTTTGGTAAAAGATTATAAAAAGTTTTTTCTTCTTTAAAATTTCTGAGTCATCATTTTGGTAAAATAAATAATTTATGGTGATCTGGATTTCCAAAATCAAATTTCAGTTTCAGAATTGTCTTTCCTAATGCCTGGTTTTTAGATGGATCAGAGGGCACCTGAAAACAACCAGAAGGGAGGTAAGTGGGATTATTTGACATGTTTGGGTATATGGGATTGCCAGAATGATGTTCAATCTTCTTTAGGTTATATTTTTGTGAATAATACTAACGTATTTTCTAGGACGATATGGCATTTCTAAAATTCTAATGTCTAAGTATGATTATTATGTTAAGTTATTGTAGACCACAGAAATAACCAAATTTCCTTGTATAAAGCTACTAACCCAAATAGAGCAAAAAAATTAATTGAATGCCTGGAAAATACTTTGTCAGATTTTCATGTTAAGTCAGCTGATATTGAAATCGTTTGAAACAGTTTATAACCAGTGCTTGATTCCATATTCCTGGGAAAACAATTGCAGCATCACATACATGTGGTCATCTGGTGGTCCATTTAAACATTTGATAAAGAGATTTCATTCAATTGTTATTTTCAATGCATATTTTCTAGTTGTATAAAGCCTTTCCCATACAAGAGGTTGATGTTGTAATAGTGGATTGTTATGCTACTGTGTATTTTCACCAGATGGGGAAAATTTTTATGGTTTGGGTCTTCTCGAGGCATCAGACAGGGACTGTCCTTGCCATCCACAGTGCAGCAAAACTTGAGACTTTGGGCTTTGGGCTCATGGTCTCACAACTGAGAGGGGTCACTCCACAATCTTGGAACTGTACACCATTGGAACCCTTGGGGTAGAACTTACCAGGGAGGTTTCTCCCAGGAGAAGGATGCCATCCTTGATGTGAATATCTTTTTCCAGGTTCATGGATTAAGACTTCTACTCTCATGAAACTCTTATCCTTCAATATTTTTTCTTGCTTGTGACTCTATGAACAAAAGAAGTGAAAAGGAGGTTTCTTATGTGCACTAATGGGGTGTACTTTTATTTGTGAAGGAGTGTGCAGCCAGCCATATACATGGATAACCTTATACTTATGTGATGGATAAAACATGAAGGCCCAATGTATGTAAGAAACTTTAGCGGTGCATACGTTGCCTCAGAATCAGTCAAAAACGAAACATTGGTTCACTCCTCTTAGCCCACATTATGGTTTAAGGAGAGCATTGCCTGGAGACCTGCAGCATTCTAGACGGGCATCATTTGTTGCATCCTTTTTCCATGGTTTAAGGTAAAGGAAGCAATGATTGGAAGTGTGTCGCTCATGATAGGCTCTATAGCAGATTCTACTCTGAGTGCTATCGGTGCACAACAGACTTTGCATTCTCTTGTGAAAGTTGTGCTAAATAATAGAATTGGCTAAACAGAAAATTACTTGTGCAGCTGTGGACACTGTGGCCTATGAGAATACATCAAATGCAGATTATAAAAATTCAGTTGTAGGGGATTAATGAAAAAAACACTTAGTCAAGCGAGTAGACTCTTCATCTAACTCCTTTTTTAATCTATTAAATTTTGGGTGGTTTTGTTTGTGGGGACCCTGGCTGGGGAGAATGCTCCAAGCTCTTGGTGTTGTCCTCCCGATGGTCATGGTGGTGGTCCCCCTGGTGCACTGCATTCTCTCAGAGGTTTTGAATGTTTGCATGCAGCCATCTCTGGAACATCAAATGGTCTCTCTTCAACTAGAATGACAAGAGCTGAGGGAGATGTGCAACTATGAGGCCACCGTAACCAATGAGTGACATGCTGAGACCAGAGACACAAAGTGATGATAGCTGAATGTGGCTGTAAGGCCCTAAGTTTTGGTCACGACCTAATGTGTTTGCTTGCATACTGTCCCACTCTCACCTAAGTGGTCGTACTCTTACCTGACCAAAAGTGAGAACCTGACCAAAAGTGGGGAATTTTTTTAAACAAACTACTGGAGGCCATTGTTTTGGACTAAGCTCATGCACTAGGCCCCAACAGACCAAACCAAACCAAAATGGAGTTGTTTGTGCTAAGATTTTAAGGAAACACATAGATCCTAGAATAGACCAGGTGTTGTTTTTTCTCCTGCAAGTCTCTATAACAAACATTTTTGACTGAATAGGTATCCACCCCATGAAGTTCCCATTAAATCTTTTAACCAAATTCATTTCCTCTTGCCTAGAGACCATCAAGCTTCAGATGATCATGCAACAAAGGTACCAGCCAGTTCCAGGTGAAGACACCACCCCTGGGTATCAAGAAGCTAACCCTTGTCCACTAGACAGCGCAGGGCGAAAGTTCCATGATCCCCTATAGTGAGGACTATGCCCCAAGCCGGCATGAAGCAGTTACAGAAAAAAGACCATTGGTCCCTCTGCCTCCCATAAAGATTTATGTGGACACACCTCTCAGGGGGAAGATGAGGCAGGAAAACAGGGTCTAGAGGCAGGGAACTTAAGGCCAATTCACACTTCAGCTATGACAGGAAATACCCTCTCCATAATAAATGACTTTGTAACTACTTCATTCTCCTCATTTACATAGGGCATACCCCAAGTAACCAATGGAATCCTCTAGAGGGTATTTAAACTCCCCAAAATTCTGTAACTGGGCCCTTGAGCCCCTATACTTGGGTCTGTTCCCACACTGTGGAGGGTACTTCCATTTTCAATAAATCCCTTCATTCCTTCCTTGCTTCATTTGTGCATTTTGTCCAATTCTTTGTTCACAACATCAAAAACCTGGACAGAGCCAGGTGCAGTGCCTCATGCCTGTAATCCCAGCACTTTGGAAGGCTGAGGTGGGCCAATCACCTAAGGTTAAGAGACCAGCCAGGCCAACATGGTGAAACCCCATATCTACTAAAAAGTATAAACATTAGCTGGGCATGGTGGTGCACAGCTGTAATCCCAGCTACTTGGGAGGCTGAGACATGAGAATCGCTTGAACCTGGGAGGCAGAGTTTGCAGTGAGCCGAGATCACATCGTTGTACTCCAGTCTGAGAGACAGAGTGAGACTCTGTCTCAAAAACAACAATCACAACCACAACCACAACCACAACAACAAAATCTTGGACACCCTCCACCAGTGACAGAAGGAAGAAAAACTCAGAATAAAGGTAGCCTTTAAATTATATTTTTGAGAAACGTTTCTTTTGGGAAACGAATTGAAAAGCACAATTCATGCCTTGATGAGGAGTCAATATCATGCTAGTATATCTCTTCAGAAAATAGTTCAGGCTAATTTCAGATGTGCTAGAATTAACCCTCACAGCATGGAAGCTTTCCTTAAACAAAAATGTGAAACAAAAATATTGACTGAAACTCTGGATACATGTGCATGGCACATAGTCTGGTAGGCTTTCCTTTAAAGACTAGTGAACACGCCTTTTCATTGGAAAGAAAAACAAATGGAAATTTGGAGAATTTTATTATTTGAGACTATTCGTATTTCATATTCTTGGAGAAGGTTATCTCAGTCTCATCCCTGATTACATTAACCTGCCTCAGTGTTTTCAGTAGAGAACAAGGGAAGAGGTTTGGAAACTCTCACTGTACAATGTGTAGGTTTTACTTCATTATCCTATTTTCAACCTGTCACTTTGTTGCTTTTGCCTCTCGTTTAGGTGAAGCTCAGTTTGGCTCTCTCTAGTTCATGTATTTAGATCAATATCAGCAAACATTTTTTCTCTAAGGAGCCGGATAGTACATGATTTTGGCTTTGCAGAACATATAGTTTTTGTGGAACTACTCAACTCTTCCCCAAAGCCACCACAGACATGTAAAGGAAAGGGTGTGGCTATGTTCCATTCACATTGTCTATACAAAGTCAGCTGTCAGGGTGGCTTTGATCAGAAGGCTGTAGTTTTCTGACTTCTAACCTATAGTGCAAAACTTGAGTTTTCTGCTTGGTGAGAGATAAATAGTTGGAATGTGGAGAGAAACTTAACTGTTTTACACATACTACTCAAAATTCAAATTTTAACTTCACAGCTCATTACCGCTTTCTATAGTTCCTGGTTCCTACACTTTCTGAGCGTCTCTGGGATTCTGTAAAAATATTTATTTACCTCTTATCAATTTATGCCCATCTAGAAATTCTCAAGTATTATAAGAGGTTCCTTGTTTTGCAAAGTCAGTAACTTCCCATATGCCTGTTTTCAGTCTTTCCAAAGGCCAAAGGCCAAAAAAAAAAAAAAGAAAAAGAAAAAAAGACAACCTTTCTTGACTATTTTAATCTTTCTTTCGCTTTTACCCTTTGGATTTTGCACTTTACATCTGTACTGTATTTTATTAGAGTATCAGTAAGAAGCACGAGTAAAGGCATGTCTTTAACTGCTTGTCTTCTGCCAGAAGCTGACCTCTTCTTTTAATTTCAGATTTCTACTAGTTAACTTCCTTAACGTTTGCAACTTTTTATTATACTCATAGCTACTTATTAATTATGGATTTAATCTCTTTATGAAGTCTGTCTGCCTGCCTGCCTCCATCCCTCCCTCCTTCCCTCCCTCCCTCCCTTCCTTCCTTCCTTTTTTCCTTCTTTTCTCTCTCTCACTTGCTTTTATGTGTGTGTATGTAACTGCTGTGAATACATAGTGAGCATGACAGTCTACCAGTAGTTATCTGAACTATAACTAAATCATGAATATGGGTATTGCCTCTTATCTAGAAATTTGTCTTACTCTTTTCTTCTTTTAGAATGAGATAAATGTAACAAACATGAAAACAACCAGAGATTTGGGCCTGTGTGGCTTTTTCCCTACCTAGTTAAAGAAGGTAAATTAATATGGCTACACTAGATTTCACCAAGGTGTGTGTTAATAATTAACCCAATTTGATTCAATTTAATAACTGTGGCTATAATGAATAACAAATATTTTGATTGACTTAATGTTTACTTTTAAAAATATTGGTGCTGTTTGCACTATGATACATTTGACGTATTGTTCAAATCAAATATTTAATATTATTCATGTTAGATATATGGGCATAATACATATTGAAGGTTGTATGTAACAAATTTTCTAATTCTGCTGTAATAATTAATAAACTTTAGTTTTTAAAATTATTTGCTACTTATCTTTTTGCCAATAGACACTTTACTTCCAGATAATACTTACAAAGGAATAAGACAAATGAGAAAGGCATTTGTTTTCACTTTCCTCTAATAAAAAGAGTGAGAGGATATTTTAAAATATTAACCATTACCAAAGTTTAACTACTCAGAGTAATTTCTGTACATCTTGAGTTTTATTTCATCTTAGTGTAGTAAGATTTATTAGTATAAATTAAATTTGATCCAATCTATTGCCCACCTTTAATGATACATACTAATGTGGCAAAATATATATATATAATTTTATTACATTCATTTTATTTAGTTATGCAGGACAGGAAACAGCATACTTGTATTAAGGCATGTTTATGATCTAAAGGAAACTTTTCCATCTCGGCAAGCTGTGGGGACTGATAAGTTCTTGAGCTAGTCACCCATAAACCACCGTGCAATGACAAGTTTCTCTCAGATATTCTCCAGTATTCTACACAGAAACCAGCATACTGTAGATAGAACTGAGAAATAGTGTGCTCAGTCTGAGACCAATTGATCTCACGGTAAGAATTTGAGTAGATACCCTAAAACTAAAATCATTGAATTTTTATCTTGCCAGCACACACATGCATGGACAGATGATTCACTGGCCTGTGGTATTAACTAGACATTCCACCATGTTTGTATTATTTTTATGGAGAACTTAGTTTCTAGTAAATTCCTTGTTTCATTGCATACATTTTTAAGAAATATGTTCAATGTTTTCTATAAAACTTGGTCTGAAGTATAGGCAGAAAATCCTGGTACCCCTTACAATATTACTACCAAGAAAGTAAGGAATTTTAAAGAAAAATTAGCAATACAATTGAAATGGAAGTCTCTAAGCTTAAGATATTTTACCACCATATACCCTATCAAGCAGAAATTGCTGACCCCACAGAATGGTGGATTGCTCTATTAAGACTTTATTAAAATGCTTACTAAAAGTGGAGGGATATCCTACAAAATGCCATATATTCTTTGAGCTTGCAACCAATAAATTTTTTTTTTTGTTTGTTTGTTTTCCCTACTATACCTGGAAAACGTGAGTCCAGGAAGCAAGGATAAATGTGGGAGTGGTTTTCTACCTATTGATTCTATTGACCCAGTCACAAAATATTGCTTCCCAACTCCAGATAATTAAATTCTGTTGGTTTAAAAATATTCATATTCAAATAATGTTTTCACTAAGATAACCAACATTTTCATCAATCTACTTGCTAAGACTACCACCCAATTCTTTATGCCATTGAACCAATAGGGATGTTCAATATAATTCAGTACTCCTGTAATGACATGAGTGATTAACCTTAGTTATTTTAGAACATATCTTCATTTTCCGCTCCTGATCTACTTTTCACCACCTCCACTCAATTTTTTCCTGGGATGCTAACTTGCATAAATGATATAAAAAAATCTCTGCTTTCTTGTTGGTTTCAGCTAATGGAGGAGTCCTGGCAAAAGACCTGAAGGAGAGAGGATATTTGTATTCCAGGGCTCTCCCTTTAAGGTTGCTTCATGCTAAATATTCACCTGCACTGAAGGTCACTGCTTCCCTGAAGACAGGTCGTTACATAGAACCTTTGCTGTTTCATATTTACTTCATTGCATTTTCCTTTTAGGCATGAGCATTGCAACAGCTCAGTTGCGACAGAACCACTGGTTATGCACTGTCCATTGTGCATTCCACCACCCACACTTTTGTAAACAGGCAGCTTTGTAAATAAAACTCGCCTATTCCAAGTGTGCACCTATTTCCTTTTAAGAACCAATAACATTTTAAAGGAATTGCTGGTCAACAATGAAACTAAGAAAGGCTATATTTAAAATCCAAGACAATCTCTTATGCCTCTTAACAATTCCATGGCCAATGGTAAATTTTAAGGGACAACTGCAGTTACCCAATACAGGCAGAGTCACTAATACATTTGTCCATTTAGAATGGAAGGTTTGTGTCCAACAGGTAAAAAACACAACTCATCGAAGACAAAGTAAACTATGATTAGTGAAAGGAGGACTTATAAATACCAAGTCTAGCCTATTGATGATTTGCAGAAATGAACATTTATAGTACCTATGCTAAATGTATATACATATATTTAAACATACACACATATATACACACATATATCTATTTTTTAATACACATATACATATATACACACACACACTTGAATCCAATAACAGGTATAATTTCTACTCATACCTTTACTTGCTATTTTGTATAAAGTTTGTTCAGATCATTTAACTTGAAATTTTAACTTTTAAATTTTTGGATCACATGAAGGAATTAGAATTGAAATAAAAGGGGAAAAATATCACTCAGAAGTGGATAGGTTTCCATTTTAGGATTGTCAAGGGTAAGCATGTCTGCACTTGTTTAAAATGGTTGCATTTTGATAGCTAAGAATAATGAAGTTGTGATTGTTAATTGGGATGTAATTTTGGATAGAAAGAGCAATAGGGATGCTTATAGCCAAGGTGGTGGAATGTGCCTGGTTGCCTTCGACAGTGCGGCAGTACTTTCTTCTCTTTTGTACTCTCTGCAATATAACAAGGAATGAAAGATTAGACATTATGTTTTCAGAATCCTTGCTAGCAAGACTCTAGGTTAGATTCTGCCAGGTATTCATTTAGGATTTGGAAGGCAGAAAAGAAGCAGAGCCATATTAATGTACCTCCAGCAGTGGCAGACATGCTCATGGGCCTTGATAAACAAGCATCCTAGAGGACTTTATTGAAGAGAGCTGCCTTAGTTCTGCAGGCATCTTTGATCTTACGGGTGGTTTTCCTGTGATTCCCAAACTATCTAGTTTGATCATAATTAGCTGGATCTACCTTTCTGATCTTCATTTTTCTGGCTCTCCAACACTTTTGGGAGCATTTAACTCCCTCAGCAAAATCTTTTCTGTGTGAAAGGTATAGAATGGTTTCAGTTTACCTGAGCAATTCTGATTAGCACTATTGGTATGTATCTTCTTTCAATAAATATTGATATGAAGTCCATGGCATTATCATTTTTGCCTTAGATATCAAAGATTTCCAAGTGAAAGTCTGCACTCACATTTGTTATTTTGTTACTAGGCTTCCCTAACATTTAATATATCATTAATTTAGCCAAAATCATTTTAATAGTATTTATATATTTGATTGTAAATTATATCAATAAGTTATACACATATATAAAGTAATCTGTAGTCTGGTGAGAATATTGATCTATTGGAAACATCCTATAATAGATAATACAAATTAATGCTTTAAAAGCATTAGATATTTAATTTAATCAGCCTTTACTTTATTACTCTATTCTTGGTGTGCTGTAAATAGAAAAATAAATTATAATGCCATACTACAAGTATGCCTAGGTTCTAGGGCTGGCAAGAAGATGAGACCAGTTAGATTACTCCAGTTTGGAGTATTGGAGATGGCCTATCCCAGGTAATTTTTAGCTGAGTCTTAGTGCATGATCACAAATTAATAACATGAATTTAACCAAGCCAAAGAGAGTCTCAGTGAAGGAACACCATGAGAAATCTGGCAACGGAGTAAGAAAGAACCCGGTGTGTGTCAGAACTTCAGGCATTTTAATATTGCAGGTACCTAGCATGCACATTTCAGAATGATGGGAGGTGACACTGGGACCAGGTAATGTGGAGATTTATTGCCATCTTAAAGCCTTTGGACTTTGTCCTAAACGCCATGTGAAACTAAAACTAAAATTTACTGGCTAGAAATGGAATAAATGGATTCGAGGCTCATGAATTAAGCAACATCATCAAGGGTTTGTGTCACAAGCATGTCACCAAATTTTATCTTGCTTTTTTTTAAATAAAAAGCACTAACTACAGGACACATTGAATGTCCCTTAAAATATTGCAGATTATTTTTATATGAGTAAAGTTTTATATGGGCTTCTTCCCACAACTGTACAATAAATTAGGAACTGACTGTAGTCATGAAATATGATGACAGGACTTAGACCTTTCATTGGCTAATTAAATTTAAGTTCTATTTTTGAACTTTTGCTCTAGTTGATCATTTATCACAATTATAGCAAAACATTCAGATAGGAAGCAGTTCTAACTAGAAAGCTCTTATAAGATTCTTAGTTACATTTTTAGACAGTGTAATTTGATAGTACATAAAATCATTGTGAATATATTCTTCTTATTTAACTATTTATATACCATAAATAACAAATACAATTATTTGATTTTTCTTCCTTTGGCTATGCAAACGATAAATATATATTAAATATTGCCTACAAAATATCTAGGAGGTAAAATAAAATATTTTTAAAGCTTTAATTTTTGTAAAAAAAATTTGTACATGATTAGGTAGGAACATACCCTGAATTTTTCATTAATTCTTGTAAGTTGAATAGACACATAGCTTCAAAGGGTGAATATATATTTAAAATTAACACAAGAAAAAAGTGTTGTAAAACCAAACCCTAAAAGTACATTTTCACACTGAAACTTATCTAAAAATGACAAGGTATTGTTATTCAGTTGTATAAAAAAATCTATGAGTATTTAATACATAATATTTATTCTAGTTTTACTAAGTAGCTGTGTTAGTAAAACTTCATGCTTCCAGAAAAATGCTTATAATTCAGAATTACACAAAATTATTCTAATCATTTTAATCCTTGGTTGAGGAGGTTTTTATTATGTTTTACTTAGTTTTCTGTCATAACCTCATTAAATCTATTCATTTGGATAGCTGGTTCAGGGTGTGAGCAGAAAACATATGGGAGGCATTTGACACCTAGTATCATGTGTGAGAGACTGTTAATTAAGTTATGTCAAAACTACAAACATGATTATAATTTTACAAGTGTCTAGTGTCATGCTTTCCTTGAAATCAAAGCATGCATTAACCAACTAGAAAAATAATTACATTTTGTAGATTAAGGGACTGAAGCAAAATAATCCAGATGAGAATATTTTCAGAATGAGCATTGCAATTCTTCTATTTGAAAACATAAAGAGAAGGCCAAAAATTCTGGCCATCATTCTGATAGTATTCCTCACTGTAATTTATAGCTCTGTCAAGGTCAGTAAATTGAATAAGTGGATGTCAATATGTCTAGTAAAATGGAGTCAGCATTTAAAACACTGTTACATTAAGAACACTATTTTCAAAATTAGACTTCATAAACTCTTTCTTGGCAAGCTCTTAACTTTTCTTGGAAGCAGCCAAAAGTGGTTACATATTAGTGTGAGAGCAAAATTGTAATGCAGATGTGAAGGTCTTTTCAAAGAACAATCAATAGAAATGAGGTAACTGAATGAAAATCACAGGCTTAAGTATCAATTTATCAGTAGATTTCCTTTAGTAATAATCAAATTTAAAGTTGTGACCTTCAGTGGAAATAGATGTTCTGACAAGTTCTTCCAAATTGAGAGTTAAAATCTGAGACCCTAAAAGAAAAAAGTCTATCATTCCTCCTCTGTGTATTTTAAAACAAACACATATACAAACTAAAAAAATACTAAATAATCCAGTTACATGACTTGGATATTATGTGTAGTTTTGACCTGATTAATTAAAGGGCCAAAAATAGTTATTGAGATAGGGAAAAACACAAATCACATTTTAGATTTGTTTTGATATGGAGTAATAATATAATTTTCTTGGACTTTCAACCCAGTACAATATCATCTTTAACTTTTACTAAGAAAATATTTGCTTTTCCATTATTGAGTCAAACTACTTCAATTTATTGTATATATCTTATCCCATGTTATTTATAGAGCATCCTTGGAGGAGTTTCTCTAATTAAATATATCTTATTAAAATAAATTTGCTTGGGGGCATAGGCTTTTTCTTCTTCCTGAAAGCACTGTATTTACTAAAATATTTCAAATATCTAACATGACTCTGATCTGTGTGGTGAAATATAGGATTATATTTCTCCCACACAAATATTTTTCTAATCTAAGATACTCAGATCACAGTTCTAGAATTCTAAAGATTTGGCAAGAACAATTTAATACATGCAAACTATGATTAATTAAATGTCCACATTATTATGTTTTGCACATTTTGAACGCTTTTCATTGAGGTGTTAGAGACAAGGCTATGAAAAAAATATTGCTAATGGGATTCCTAGTAGATGGCAAATCAGATCTATGTGCCAGTTCTCCTGGCTCAGGAAGTGGCACCACCTGACGGTGCCCTCTTTCTTGATTCCGTGGCCCAACTGAGAAATAAGTGTAGATAAAAAAAGCTATGTCATAAAATTAGCCATGAATTATGCAGTCAATAGTGTTAAGCATTAAATTATAGAAAATGTTATTATGATTAAGACTCAGTTAAACATTAAAAATTTTGAGATCTAAATGTGGTCTTATTACTCAACATGCTATTCTGCTATTTTTGAAGGTAAGGACAAAAACACTAAGAATTTAGTGGAAAATAAAGAAAGCAACATTTTGAAGATGATAATATTAATATAATAGTTCTTGTAAAAGAGGTTTTCACATGACAAGCCTGGAATATAATTGTAAGGAAAGTTCTGTAAAATATAATGAAATGTAATTGTAAGTTAAATTCTTTAAAAGTTTGATGGCTAAAACTATAATACGAAATAATAATATACATATAAAACATACCCATGATTATATTTAAAAATTATAAGTGATATAAAGATTCTGATATGAATTTCTAGGTTTCTGTCCTTTTATATAAATTATTTAAAACACTAACACAGGATTAGCACGTATATGGAATTTCTTCAGGTTGGGTCTTCTGTGTTCTGCTCATTGACTTCTATGAGTCCTGAATTATTGTGTATGCTCTTCATAAAGATAGAGCCATACTGATCTGGTTTATTGTTGAGTCCCCAGGTCTAATATAAAACATAGAATACAGAACTCACTTAGTAAATATGGTTGAGTAAACAATCCATATTTGGAAATGGCTGCCACCTTTTACATAAAGGGTAGAGCCATAATTAAATCCATAATTTCTAAAAATTTATTAAATAACATAGTTTTGGTATTTGATATTCCTAAGAAATTTAATCTTAATCTCTGCAAAATATATGCCACTATATACTCTCTATCTAAAAATTTTTTATTTCTTTGCAAGAAATTGAGTTAAATGAGTTAAAATAGGTGGTGCTCTTTGACCAGTGCATATCACATATTTTTAAATTTTAATTTTAGAGCAGTTTTAATTTCACAGCAGAATTAAGAGAAAGGTGTACAGATTTCCCATAAATCCTTTTCCCCTCCACATGCATTCATTTTCCTGTTATCAACATCCACCACCAGAGTGGTAGATTTGTTACAATGAACGAACCTAGATTTACACATCATTATCACTTAAGGTTCATAATTTACACTGGGTTTCATTCTTGGTATTTACATTCTATGGGTTTGGAGAAATGTATAATGACATGTATTCATCATTATAATATCATAAAGAGTATTTTCACTGCCCTAAAAATCCTTCATGTTCTGCCTGTTCATCCCTCCCTCCCTCCTCTCAACCCCTGGCATCCACTGTTCTTAATTACTGTCTTCGTATTTTTTATCTTTTTCAGAATGTTACATAATTGGAATATGCAGTATATAGACTTTCAGGTTAGCTTCCTTTACTTAGTAATATGCACCGAATTTTTCCCCTTTTCATATCTTGGATGTTCATTTTTTTTAGTGTTGAATAATATCCCATTGTCTGCAACTACCAAAGTTTATTTATCCACTTACTCACTGAAGGACATGTTGGTTATTTCCAAACTTTAGCAGTTATGAATATACTGCTACAAATATATATGTTGAGGTTTTAGTGTAAACATTATGTTTTTAACTCCTTTAGGATAATATCAAGAACAAATGCTTGATTGTATGGTAAGAGAGTGTTTTGTTTTGTACACACCTGACAGTTGTATTTCAAAGTGGTTATACCAGTTTGCACATTCCCATCAACAAATAATTTGAGTTCCTATTGTCTACATCCTTTCCAGTATTTCATGCTGTTAGTATTTCAGATTTTGGCCATTGTAATAGGTGTGCAGTGGTATTTCATTGTTGTTTTAATTTGTATTTCCCTGATGACAAATGATGTGGAACATGCTTTTATATACACATTTTCCATCTGTGTATCTTCTTTGGTGAGGTGTCTGTCTAAGTATTTTGCCCATTTTGTAATTGGGCTGTTAATTTTCTTTTTTTTTTGAGGCGGAATCTCGCTCTGTCGCCCAGGCTGGAGTGCGGTGGCGCTATCTCTGCTCACTGCAAGCTCCGCCTCCCGGGTTCATGCCATTGTCCTGCCTCAGGCTCCCGAGTAGCTGGGACTACAGGCACCCGCCACCACGCCCAGCTAATTTTTTGTATTTTTAGTAGAGACGGGGTTTCACCATGTTAGCCAGGATGGTCTCGATCTCCTGACCTTGTGATCCGCCCGCCTCGGCCTCCCAAAGTGCTGGGATTATAGGCATGAGCCACCGCGCCCGGCCAAATTTTCTAATTGTTAAATTTTTAGGGTTCTTTGTATATTTCGGATGACATTCCTATACCAGATGCATCTGCTGCAAATATTTTCTCTGTCTGTGGCTTGTCTTTACTTTCTCTGCACATTGTCCTTCACAGTGCAAAATTCCAAATTTTAATAAAGCCGAACTTATCAAATATTTCTTTCTTGGTTTGTACCTTTGATGTTGTATCTGAAAAGTCATTATTATACCTAAGGTCATCTTCATTTTCTCCCATGTTATCTTCTAGGAGTTTTAAAGTTTTGCATATTACATTTAGGTCTATGTTAGTTTTTTGTGAAAGATGTAAGGCCTGTGACTAAATTAGTTTGTTTATGTGTGGATATTCAGCACCTTTTCTTTTTTTCTTTTCTTTTTTTTTTTTTTTTTTTGAGATGGAGTCTCGCACTGTCACCCAGGCTGGAGTGCGAGTGCAGTGGTGCTATCTCGGCTCACTGCAAGCACCGCCTCCCAGGTTCATGCCATTCTCCTGCCTCAGTCTCCCAAGTAGCTGGGACTACAGGTACCTGCCAACATGCCTGGCTAATTTTTTGAATTTTTAGTAGAGATGGGATCTCACCGTGTTAGCCAGGATGGTCTCGATCTCCTGACCTTGTGATCCACCTGCCTCAGCCTCCCAAAGTGCCTTTTCTTGATAAAACAATTTTTGTTCCATTTTATTGCTTTGCATTGTTATAAAATATCAGTTGACTATATTTATGGTGGTGGACTCCTGGGCTCTGTATTTTGTTCCATTGATCTATTTGTGTATTATTTTATCAATACCACATCACCTTGATTAATTTAGTTTTGTTGTAAGCCTTGAAGTTGGGTAGTGTAAGTATTCCAACTGTGTTATTCTTTTTCAATATTGTGTTGGCTATTCTATGTTTTATGCCCCTCTATATAAACTTTAGAATCAGTTTATCATTATCTACAAAATAACTCACTGGCATTTTTATTGGGATTGCATTGAATCTATAGATGAATTTGGAACAAAACTGACATTTTGATAATATTGAGTCTTCTTATCCATGAAAATGGAAGATCCCTCTATTTATATAGTTTTATAAAATTTCATTTATTATAATTTTGTAGTTTTCCCTATATAGATCTTGTATATATTTTGTTAGATTTATACATAGGTATTTTATTTTTTGAAGTGTTTATGAATATGATGTTGTGTTTTTAATTTCCTATTCTGCTTTTTTAAAATTACTGGTATATAGGAAAGTGATTGGCCATTTTTTATTTGCCCAGGCTGGAGTGCAGTGGCAGATCTCAGCTCACTGCAACCTCCTCCTCTCAGGTTCAAGCAATACTTGTGCCTCAGCCACCCAAAATAGCTGAAATTACAGGTATGTGCCACCACAATTGGCTAATTTTTGTATTTTTAGTAGAGACAGGGTTTTACTGCGTTGGTCGGCTGGTCTCGAACTCTTGGCCTCAAGTGAGCCACCTGCCTCTGCCTCCCAAAGTGCTGGGATTACAGGTGTGAGCCATCACACCCAGCTGGAAAGTGATTGACTTTTATATGTTCATCTTGTATTCTGCAAACTTGCTATAATTACTTACTTCTAGAAATTTTTTTGTCGATTCTTCTGGATTTTCTACATAGACAATCATGTCATCTGCATGCGAATACAGTTTTACTGCTTTTTTTTGCAATGTGTATACCTTTTATTTCTTTTTCTTATCTTATTGTGTTAGCTAGTACTTCCAGTACAATATTGAAAATGAGTCATGAGAAAGGACATACTTGCCCTATTCTGATTTTAGTGGGAAAGTTTCAGTTTCTCACCATTAAACATGATGCCAGGTGTAGATTTTCTGGATAAATAGTTTACCCTATTGAGAAGGTTTCCCTCTATCCCTCGTGTACTTAGAGAGGTGGGTTTTTAAAATCATAAATGGGTGATGAATTTTGTTATATGCTTTTTCTGCATCTATTGAAATAATCATGTATTTTTTAGCTCCCTGTTGATTTTATTGATCTTTTCGAGAACCAACTTTTGATTTTGTTAATTTTCGCTATTGATCCCCTTTGTAAATTTTATCAGTTTCTGCTCTAATTCTTATTATTTCTTTTCTTTGGCTTACTGTGGATTTAATTTGATCTTACTCTCCTAGTTTGTAAGGTATAAACTTAGTTTACTAATTTTATATTTTTATTCTTTTCTAATATATGCATTCAATGACATAAATTTTCTTCTAAGCATTGCTTTTGTTGCATTCCATAGGTTTTGATAAGTTGTGTTTTCATTTTTTATTTATTTCAAAATATGTTTCATTTCTGTTATTTGTTTCTTTGATCCATGTGTTATTAAAATTGTGTTGTTTAATCAACATATATTTTGAGATTTTCCAGTAATCCTTCTTTAAATGATTTTTAGTTTAATTCTTTGGAGTCTGAGAGCAAACATATTCTTTTAAATTTTTTTTATGTGTGTATTGTTGCTCATAATGTGTCCTTTTTGAGGGAGTGTTTCATAAGAACTTGAGAAGAATGTGAATCCTGCTGTTGTTGGATAGTATGTAGATGCTGATTTTACCCAGTTGATTGTTGGTGTTTTGTTCAACTATGTCATCACTTATTTTCTGCCTAGTGGATTTGCCCATTTTTGATAGTGGGGTGTCAAAGTCCCCAACTGTGATAGTGGATTCATTTCTTTCTTCTCACAGTTTTGTTAGTTTTTGCCTCACATAGTTTGATGCTTTTTTTCATTGTCTACATATTAAGGATTGTTATGTCTTTTTAGATAATTGATTCCTTTCTCATTATATAATGCCTTTTTTATCCACAGTAATTTTTCTTGCTTTGAAGTCTGCACTATTCAGAATAATACAGCTACTCCTGCTTTCTTTTGATAAGTGTTTGTATGGTTTATTTTTCTCCATTGATTTACTTTCAGTATATATGTGCCTTTATATTTAAAGTGAGGTTCATTTGTAGACAACTTATAGTTGAGTATTATTTTCAGATCTATTCTGACAATCTCTGTCTTTTAATAGGTACATTTAGGAAATTGAAAATAATCAGTTCCAACTGACTATTGATACAGTTAGATTAATAACTATCATATTTGTTTACTCGTTTTTTATTTGCTGCCCTTGTTCTTTGTTCCATTTTTTTCTTCGACTCTTTTTCTGTCTTTCTTGACTTTAATTGAACATTTTATATGATTTAATTTTTTTCCTTTCTTAGCATATCAATTATACTTATTTAAATACTTTTTAAAATGGTTGTCCTAGAGTTTGCAATATACATTTCCAATGAATCAAAATCCACTTTGAAATAACACTGTAACCCTTCTTAGGTAGTGCATGTGCCTAATAATAAACTAATAATCCTAATTCTTTTATACTGTCCTTTGTATAATTGCTATCATTCGTTTTACTTATAAATAAATATATGTAACCCACAGTCTTTGGATACTCCACTCCATTTTATTCAGCCTGTGTTCTCTTTCTTTTTAGTTTCCAAGGTTTCTATTGCTAAATTCTCAAGCTCATAAATTTTGTCTTCAGCCATGTTGAGTCTACTGATAAGTTCATCAGTGACATTCTTCATTTCTACTATGGTATTTTTTTTTTTATCTCTATCACTTCTTTTTGGTATTTTCTTCGGATTTCCACCTCTCTTCTGACATTTCTTATCTGGTTTTGTATGCTGTCTACTTTATCCATTATAGCACTTGGCATGTCAATCATAGTTGTTTTAAATTTCTGGTGTTATAATCCAAACATTCCTATCATGTCTGGTTCTGATTCTGGCTCTGTATCTTCAGAATGTCATGTTTTGCCTTTCAATGTGCCTCGTAATTTTTTCTTGATTGTGAGACATGATGTACTGGGTAAAACGAAATGCTATAAGTAGGCTCTTAGTACTGTGACAGTAAGGTGTCGGGGGAGTGGAAGCATTTCATAATCCTATAGTCTCAGTCTTGTAGTGAGCCTGAGCCTCAGAACTGTGAACTTCACACGTGTTTCCCCATTTTGTTTTGTTTTTTTTTTTTCATCTTTCTCAGCAAGGGCAGGATAGCTAGAGTGGGCTGGAGTTGGGTCTTTCACTTCCTCCAGATCAATTAGACTCTGATAATACCCCAACAGGTTAGGATGAGGTAGACTAGTTTCTCCTGAGGGCAGGCCTTCTAAGAGCAGAGTGTTTTGGTGTACTTCAGTATCGCTCATTTTTCCCTCCCCCTGCCAGTAGCACCAGGAGATTTTTTCTCCAATATTTACTCGGGAAACCTGGTTGAACTCCTAGAGGTAAATCTCACACTGTTGTGGGAGACCCTCATATGACTGGATTCATCTAGAGTTTTTAAGTGTCAGACTTATCCACACTGAGCTCCCAACAAGGGATCAATTATAGCACATATTTTGCTAACCCACCATGGCACTGGTCCCCATGGTGGTTTCTGCCCCAGTAAGCCATTCTTCTCTCTATTCACTTGTCTATCACTTCCATCTTGAGGGCAGCAATTTGCCCTGTGTCCTCACTGCTCTTAAGCAACCAAAAAGTGTTCTTAATTTTTCGATCTGTTTGGTTTTTACTTGCTGTTAGGTTGGAGTGGCAACCTCTAAGCCCCTTATATGCAGAACTGGAAAGTGGAAGTTCTTTGCAAACGTATTTATTGTCGCTTTTTACTGACTCTGACCTGAGCATGCTGGGTCCTATTTTTCTGCATGTTGATGCAGCATGGAGAATTTGTTGTTGTTGTTGTTTTGTTTGCTTTAATAAAAATAAATAACTTCCTGAATGAAGTCAGAGTAGAAAACTGATAGATTATTCAATAAAAACATGTATTCTGTGATATTATAAGACTTTCTTTTGCTCATTTAAGTCTTTTTTTGTTTTGTTTTTGCTACTGATTTTCAGGATGAAAATGGTTTCTGTGGCTTTGTACTGAACAACTGATGCATTAACTCACACCAGCAGTGGGCGTCTTGTGCAGAATAAAAGGTTATCTCTCCAGAAAGGGATTCTTACACTAACCAATTTTTAATGTCGTGGCTTCAGTGACCAATTCATTCTCTAGCAGAACTATAGTGCTGGTCACAGAGTAGCAGTCCACATTACAACCTTTTGGTCACTTTGAAATACTCTTATCTGCTTCAGATAAATTAGTTTGGGTTCTAATTTGGAGGGAAAAAATGGAGTTTATGGAATCTCAAGCTCATTCCCATCTTGTCATTCCATGATAAATCATGTTGGTTACAAAGCCAATTGTCCTTAGGGGGGCAAATGTAAAATTGCTCTACAAATATATCAGAGCCATACATCTACTGCTCCTGGTAAATGTTTGCTTTTTAAACTCAGTCTCAATGTAGATACATTTCAGATATGTAAAACAACTTGGATGCTGGTGATAGCTAAAAACAAAAAGATACTGTCCTTTATTCCTTTAATTATAGACATTAAGTGGTATTACTAGAGAATGGAAAAAAAAAACCTCTCATATTGTTTTGTAAACCCAAAAAACCCTCATATTGTTTTGTAAACCCAGGCCCGAGTCTCAGTCATCATATATGTCAGTGGACTGGATATTTTAACTGAAGTCTTTTGTTTATCCTAAAACTTATTTGAAAAAGAATGAGACTATTTTACTGACAACCACTTTACCAAATCAAAAATAAAAAGCTTGCAGGCTTTAATTCTCTTCAGCTAAATAAGAATACAGATTAGTAACTTATATGGCTCAGGTTATATGGTATGTTTATTGTGCTATAAAATGCTATAATTGGAGTTAAAGGTATATAATTCTGTAAACAAAAATAGGAATGTTCTTACCTATGCCAGTTTTCTGACATCTAGGTAGGCTTTGCCTACATTTGGGAATGAAAAAGACCTATATTTGTAGCCTGTCTCTAATACATTAGCTGTAAGACTCATAGTATGTTCTGTGAAAATTAACTAAAATACTTGAAATTGCGTAGCATACTGTTTTTATACTGTAGTTTTAAAAATTGTAGGTTTCTTTTCTTTTGTTTTGCAATTATTCAATTCACTGTCTTTCACCTAAGCCACAATGAGATCAGCAAGAGAGTGCTAAGATACCATGTTTTCTATTTTCACTGTGGAGGACCTTTGGCTATGAATAATACTGGTGAAATATAAAGGACAGTACTCACTTTCAATAAGTCTATAATCTCATCATGACACAAATAAATGTCTGTATGCCCGATGACACAGGAAACAATCAGCATGAGAATTAAGAGAAGCAAATGAACCACTGTGGGCCACAAGAGTAAGACAATTATAATAGCTAATATTGAAGACTATCTATTATGTCACTTAAAACAAAGACCCAAAGAAATAGATCTGAAGTATTAATAGTCATTTTACAACAGTGGAAATCAAGGTTTAGAAATGATGTCTTGGCTGAATATGGTAGTTTACGCCTGTAATCTCAGCCCTTTGGGAGGTCGAGGTGGGAGGATTGCCTGAGGCCAGGAGTTTGAACCAGCCTGGTCAACATATGAAGACCCCCATCTCTACAAAAGGGGAAAAATAAATAGCTGGGCGTGGCAGCACACATCTCTACTTCCAGCTACTCAGGACGCTGAAGCAAAAGGATTGCTTGAGCCTGGGAGTGTGGGGCTGCAGTGAGCCACCATCACGCCACCGCACCCCAGCCTGGGTGACAGAGCAATATGGTATCTGGAAAAAAGAAAAGAAATAAAAGAAAAGAAAAGGAGAGGAGAGGAGAGGAGAAAAGCCATCTTGTCTAAAGTCACTGAGTGGTACAGCAAGATTTGGAATATAGGAAGTCTGACAAAAGAGTTTGTGCTTAATAATCACAAAGTACAATTTTCTTTTGGTTAAATATTTTTAGGCAACAAAGGAGGCATCAAGTTAATCTATATAAACCATAGAGCCAGAGCAAAGCAGAAAGTACCGACTCATTCAAAATGTGGTACTGTGGGAGCAGCCAAAGGCTTGTCCTATTATAGGGGAGGGTTTAGATTGAAATATTCAAAATGGGAAATTTAGAAATGAAAGAAGAAACCTTTGAATTCACATAATAGATAAATTAATTCAAGCTTCATCTAAAAATATGCATGCAAACATATACCTTTTCAAAAATTATGACCACAAGTGTGCAGAATTATTTTGCAATTCTAATTCTTTAACATCTTTCTTTTCCTCAAAATTAGCTGGGAACTTCCAGAATCAACTGTCATTGATGAAATGTTGTAACAGTGGTGCTATGGCTTACTGCATAGAGTACCTCAATTTAGTGAAAACTGGCCCACTATACTGATAACCCATTATCGTTATGGTTACTCTGAGGCAAAGCAATGTAATAAATTTCTACTTGAACCTGCAGAAAAAAATTTAGTACAATTTAGGAATGTGCTATTTATTTTGAAAGTTTGTTTTTCATTGCTATATTATGTAAGATTTGTACTGATAATTTTAAATTCATATTCTAAACGTACCATTTCCAGATATATTAGCTATAGTTTTTTGTTGTTGTTGGAAAGATGAGACCTGTTTGAGTGAGGAAGGAAAGCCTTTTCATATTACTATTAATATCTTAACATCATACAGCACAGAAGGCTGTGTCCATGTAAATAGTATAGAGGTGAAAAGTTCATAGAGATTTTCAAAGAAATAATAACTTTGAATAAGACTCTAGCTTTCTCCCAGATTAATATTAGCTCATGTAATCCGAACATATTCCATTAACTCTACGGTGATTTCGTTTTCATGAACTATTCTTATATTGACTTTAATGTATACCATCAATGATGAAATTCAGTCATCCATGCACTCAGTTAATCTGTTGTGCAGGCAAAACAAACAAACAAGAAAACAAACAAACAAAAATTATTCTCTTTCTCTCTTTGGAGACTAGCTGCGTGCATTAATAAACACTAGGAAACTTAAACATACATTCAAAGGGAAACAAAAATCTATTTGAATAAGGCCGCATCCTATGACAGTTTCTTTCTCTCTATATATATTTTTCTATATATCTACATATATATTTCTCTCTGTGTATATATGTATGTATGTGTATATATGTATGTAACTGTATACATATATATATAGAGAGAGAGAGCAAGAGAGAGAGGGAGAAAAGAGAGAAAGGACTTTCAGAGGATACAGTCTTATCTAAATAATTGTTCTCTCTTTTTTGAATGTATGCTTATCAAGCACCCTGGTGCTTTACTAATGCCTACAGTTTTATTCTGTCACATACTCTTCACTTTTAAATGATAAATTGAAGAAATTCAATAAAGCTTCCTTAGAGTTCTTTTATTCAGCACCTGCTATTTTCGGCACTCATGAAGAATTTTGTATTTAGTATAAATCATCAAACCAAATTACATAAACACATCTGTTCATCTAAGATACTTTATAAACAATAAAAAATGGTTACAATAGGCTGGCTAATTTCTCAACAACATTAATTGTGAAAATTCTCTGTTTTTAGAGTACAAAGGCAAGATTATACTTTTCAGTAGGTAAGAAGTTGAAAGTATTTGCACAACACCTTTACTCTGTTTCACTCTTTTAACAGCAATGTATTAGATTATAACTGTTTGATTCTGATGGCAAAAGCAAAATACGAAAATCTAATTGCACGTAAAAGCAAAGATAAGATGGGAAGAGACTTTGAAAGACCAAATTAATCATTTTATATTTATAACTAGAACATATCTGTACTTATAATATCTGATGATATGCATACTTTTATAAAAAGATAGTGATTATACCAGATCTTGAGTTTGTTTTCCTTCCTGTAAGGAACTTTCTCTCATTGGCTTTATGTTATTTTCATTAATGAAGGAAGACTTCATTAATGTCCCTCAGAAAAACTTCCTTCAAAACCAACCACTGGAAACTTGAAATCTATCTAATCAAAATATTCCACTTTAGGAGCAACACCCACTCATTTCATTACTATAAGCTTAATGGTTTCAGAGGAATAGCATTTAATATTCTCTTTGAATCTGATTTTTCAAAATCAATTAATGCTTAATTCTAATTTCAGTTCTTCTGGGCCATTGATTCTTTTCCTCATTAGGTTCTTTTAATCACTTGACTTCCTCAAAAAGCTACAGTTCAAGTTTCTTACAGAAAATTTTCTTATGAAAAAAATTAAATAAATATAAATGTAACTACCTAAATATACCTTCACTATTAAATTTTTCCCCTGTGTTTGTATAGTGTAAAAAACTGTATACCAGACAAAACAAAATATTACCAATTCTTTTGGCATGTATCTCTTCAACCTTCAAGAGTAACTTTAATGCAATTTGGGACTTTATAAAAATAGTAAATACAACGTTAATTGTGACCAAGTCCTGTCATAAGGAGGACTTTTATTCAAGATATTGAGACAGACTAAAAATCACTTTATACACTGTCAAATACAAGAATACCTATTTTCTTAAATGGTTATAGTTCTTCACTTAATTTGGATTATGTGCGTGTGTGTAAATTTTGTTGTCATCTCTATGGAAGGTATACTCATCCTTTTTATTTTGCTTAATGTCTCAAAAATATATCTTCATAAATGTTTCCATTTTGAGAACATTATTTTACAACGTTATTTCTAGAACTAATCTCCATATTCTGTCAAATCAATTCAACAGTCTGTAAGATCCATAAACTACCAGAGATTTAAAGGCAAATAATTATTGATCAGGCTTAGGGAGACTGACAAAGTCAGTGGCGATTGAGTTAAAACACTCATTTAGTGATTGATTTATTCTTTCAACAGCTTGAACACCTTCTATGAATGTAGCAAATGGCCTAGATGTTTGCATGGTCTTATGAAGTCTATTATCTCATGACATTAAGAATTGGAGCAGCAAAAATAATACATCTCTTCTCATCATTCTCCCTTCCCTGCCTCACACAAAAACATTTTTTCTTATTTTATTAGTTCATAAAAAGAGATGAAAATTTATTTGATGAAATTATTCCTTTAATTGATGAATGTCATTGTGAATCATTACTTCTTTTTTCAGAGCTCATTGCTAGTATACCTATTAAAATTACTTTCATACGTCTTTGTATTCTTATCAATTTTATCACAAATTAATTTATATTCATCCTCTTCTACCAATCATCACAAAAGTTCCCAGAAGGTGAGGTATTTTTCAAATCTAAATAATCTAAATAACTTTCCCTACAGAGCACCACACAAGGGTCTCAGATGGAATGGAAGTTTGTCAGAGAAGAGCCAAGAGCTTAATAAGAATAAATAATATTCAAATTCTCAAGTCATCTGGAGAGCACTTCCTTTCTAAGACATGTTTCTGTAGATCTATTTTCAAGAACAAAGATAACTCTTGCTTTTTCTAAGTCATTTATCTACCTTACTGCCATTTAATGTCGGTTCTCTAAACAGCTCATGACCAAATGTTTTTCCATATATATATATGGAAAAGAATATATATATATACCCACACACACACGTACACATATACATATATATTGCTCATAGAATTCTGAAGAGAATAGGAAGGCACTGCTGGAAGGAAATACACTCTTGATAGAGAATAATGTGTTACCATTCTGTATATAATGTGTTACCAAATGTATATAAAATTCAAACAGGAAGCACAACCTCAACCAAAAGAACAGGCCTTCAATTTTGGAAGTTCCAGCACAGGAAAACTACTGTGAGATGTATTCTTGAGCCATCATGCAGCTTCTGCACTCTTGATATTATATCAAAGCACCTAATTTTGTCAAGCAACTTTAAGATAATTTGATTAGGTCTTAGAAAAATTCTTTCACATAATCCTAGAGCAACACTGTAAGAAGGATATTATCTCAAGTTTCCAGAAGAGGAAACTGGCATGAAAGAGACTAAGAAATTACCTCAGGCCACACAGTGAGTAAGTGAAGGACTGATACTGGAACATAAATTAATTTGACTCAAAATCTGTATTTTTCCACTGATACATATGTTTACTAGATTCAGACAATTACTAAAAACGAGTTAGGTGGTATTACAGAAATAAAGATGAGTCAGCTGGTGTTTTCACCTCTATTATTATTACTTAATGTTATTATTTATTATAGAATATATGCACTGTAAAACTATTTTCCTAAAATTTTGACATATATTTATCCAAAGGCAAGCAAACATTTTAGACTGTCACTGTACTCCAAAGTGGTTCTTAACCATCAGTATGAACCAGAGTCACAAGAACTTAAAAAATCTAGATGCCCAAGATCAAACGAGACATTGTGATTTAATTAATGTGAATTGAGAGACTGATATAAAAACTAATGTGAATGAAATATATATGTACATATATATGCACATGTGCCTATATATTTCCCAGGATTGAGAATAACAGAACCACCATATTTGTAATGCAAATGTGCACAGTATGTGACGTGGAAAGACCCCTTTAATAATGATTTTTGATGTGCCCTATTTCTAGAGTACATTTTTGAAAATATTGATTTTTTGATTATCTGTGAACACCATAAGTATGAACAGTATATGTTGAGTCTCCCTCTTTTATTAAAGCACAGACAGAATAGGTTAGGATATTCTGCCACAGCAAACAGCCCCAACATCTGAGCAGCTGAACATAATGGTTCATTTATCATAGGTGGTAAATCCATGGTGATTCCTACTACCTATTCAGGACTTCAAAATAAGATGGAATTATGCTAATTGCTTCTGTCTTGTCATCTCCTTGATTACTGTGATGAGGTAAGAAATTACACAAAGACGTATGAAAGTAATTTTAATAGGTATACTAGCAATGAGCTCTGAAAAAAGAAGTAATGATTCACAATGACATTCACCAATTAAAGGAATAATTTCTCATATATGTAAAACATATAAACATCATGTATAGTAGTATGTAGGCTTAGAAAAAAAGTATTTGATAAAAGAAATGGTGGCATGGTGGCATTTAAGCTGAACTGTAAGGGTCAGGCAAAATGACTAATGCAGTATCAATGTAAGTAATTGGATAGATATGGAGAGATGTATAGGGTGTTGGGAAGATTAAGTGATTCAACTTAAGTCAACAAAGTCTGCATGAGCAGGAAAGTATATGTTACAGCTTGATTAAGAAGTATATATTATTTTGTTTTTAAGGTTTAAGCTCATTCTGTAAGCAAAATTTCTTGAGCTATGGTTGATATGATCGTGTCAGTCTTTTAAACAGTTAATTAAATATGGAAAAGATGTGTAACAAGAAACACTTCTAAGAGGTTATTGAAGTGTCTTGTAATAAATGATGAGAGGTGAAACTAAATCAATACCATAAAATAAAGGAGATGAATGCCAAATACATTTGTGTGTAGAAGCCCTTATCTATTTATCATGGAAGAGAGTGAGAAATTTAAAAAATAGGTTGTGGATTTAAGCATGGGTGATCGGGTGTTAAATCGGTGCCTTTATCAAAGACAAGATAGTTAAAATACAGACTATACTGTGTGGATGAATACAATGAATGTAACTTTATATATTTCAGAATATGGGTTTGGAAAAGAGAATTGCTTCAATTCAGCAGTAAGGGCTTTCCTTACCCTGATTAGTCAAATTCAGTGAATCTTATTCCAGCAAGATACAGTGAAAATTCTGTACCTCTCTGAGGTCAGATTTGACTTAAACCAAAGGTCCTCTAATCTCTTATGTGCTGTATTTGATTTTCTTGTCCAAAACCTTATCTGAGTTTGGCTAAATTGATCCCCAGCATGAGCATACTTCCCGATGTCTGACTGCTAGACTGTTTCTGAACAACCTTTCCTTCTTGACCTCTACATTTTTCAAACTTCTTTATCTGTATCACCACACCAGCTTGCTATTTATTACTTTTGTTAGTACCCCTTTCTTATATCTACTTTGATTCTCCTGGACCTGGATGTCACTATTTTATTCTTAACACTGTCTTTGACCCAGACATAGAGCTTTTACCTCACTCTTAGATTATATAATACGTAACAAAGAAGCATCGTGGTAGAAATTTAAGATAGAAACAGACCACCTTGATAAGCCTATGAGGACAATTCACTACCTTAGTAACTTTTTTATCTAATTGGAGGTCATAAATAACATCTTAGGATAGAATTGACCAAAAATAAGGGCCTCATTTAGATGCCTGGTAAGCATGAGCATTTGAAAAAACTTAAGTTTTAAACTTAAGTTTAAAAGTATTTTAAATAACAATTTTAGTTCTCTTTCATACCCTAGTTAGACATTGAAAACAACTAGTATTAATTGGCAAGGGCACTTAAAAGCATCAATTTATACAATTCTTGGAAATCAGTATGTTCCAGGATACATAAACTCATGTCTGAAAGTTGCAATGATCCTTATGTGCTAATTCTGTAATTTATTTGAGGATAGGATGGCCACTTTTACTTGTTCAGTTCTGCTGTATATATGTCTACTGCTCTAAAAACAATAAACACTACATGATGGGTTTATAAGTGGGACTGATATCAATAAAGTACATACATTATCTTAGCCTGAATTTCAGGCTATTTTTTCATGTACTTACTTATCTGCTGAATCAAAAAGCAAACAGAATCATTTGAAATATAGCAATGCTCTCCGTAAAGCACATGTAACTCCCAGAGGATGAGATTTATATTTCTTTGAATGACAGTCAATGCTGTAAAAATTTAGTTAGAAGAATTGCAGGTCAGAGATCTTGGATGTGAGTGACATTGGCAACATAAAGAAATGATCAGGGAATAAGTTTTTTTGAACTTTGTCAGTCAATTTTTTTAAAGTCAGAAGTCTTATAAAGAAACATAAAGAAATAGTTTGTCAAATGCAGTTATATCCTAGAAAAATGGAAACAATATAAAATAATTAAAACAGAAAACAAAAGACATAAGCTGAGCATGAGCTCACAATTAGTGATAAAAAGAATATTTTTCACCTTTTATTTCGGTAGGACTTTTGATTCACTGAAGAGTTGCAAAGATAGTACAGAGTTCCCATGTGCTCTGCTTCTAGCTATTCCTAAGTTTAACAGCTCACATAATCTGGTGTGTTTATCAAAAGTCAGAAATTAACTTTAGTAAAATGTATTAATTACAAATTTCTTTTTGTATTCAACAAGTTTGATCACAAATTTCTTTTTTTGCTGATCTAGGATTCAGCACAGGATATCATGATTCACTCAGCCATCACGTCTTCTTAGTCTCCTTTAATTCGTGATACTTTCTCAGTCTTTCCTTGCTCTTGTTTTGGTTTGGCTTGTTTCCATTTTTGTTTTCCTTTTTTATCTTGGAATTCATTTTTTATGCCTACCAGTATAGTAAAATATATTTCAGTTGAATTTCTCTAATGCTTTCTTAAAAAATGTGGTTATGGTTTTGGGGTAAGAATGACAGAGATGAAGTGCTTTCTTTTCTTACATTATATAAGGGGAGAGTTTCGTGATAGTAACATGAATGTTACTGGTGATTTTAGCCTTAATCACTTGGGTAAGGTGGTATTTTCCTGGTTCTTTCCTATAAAGTTTTGATTTGTCCCTTCCCATATTTTATTTATTAAAGAAGCAAACCACTAAATCCAGCCACCACTTAAGGAGGAAGGATTAAGCTCCTCCACCTCCTTGAGGGAAGAATATTAAATAATTTGTGGAGATATTTTAAAACCACCAGAGTAATTATTAAATATTTTGAGCAAGATCCCTTGAGACTATACGAATATCTTATTCTCTTTAAAGTTTTGCTCACTCGTTTTAACACTCATCAGTAGATCTTGCCTCAAAGTTGACATTTCCTTTCTTCCTATTACTGCAGTACATTCCAGGATGAGCTTGTATTTTCTGTCCTAGCTTCAGACTCAGTCATTTCTCCAAGAATCTTCTGTATCAGTTTATCAGAGAATAGTATTTAGAAACCAAGATATATGGGGTGTTAGCTGTGATAATTTCTACTGAAATTTCATTGTTTCTAGGCCATCTTAGCACACAGAGCTAGGACATACATGTATGTATACTAAATGTATGTATGCAAATAAATGTACAGAAACATTTCTTTAAGTATCCATCTGTACCTCTCTCTCTCTCTCTTCCAGGGTTTATTTTAGCTTTCTCCCTCATTATTTGTGACTTCTACCTCTTACCATAGTCACCTAGTTTCTATTTTCTACAATTTACTTATTTGTTTGCTCAACTCTAGTATACAAATAATTTCAGAATTATCAACTAGGGTACAATGTTTATGGACATTTTGTATTTAGCTCTATGTTATTGGATGAGGATGGGTTAGAGTAGACCCTGCTTAAAGTCTTTAACTTTTCTAACTCTTTCGTACTATATGTCTAATCTGAAATTTATTTAAAAATTATATATAGGTAAAAAATTGAAAATGCAAAATCACAAATTAAATCTCTTTTACTGAAACTGCCATTTCCCAATTACGTTATATTTATCTCAAGCCAGAAGAGGAGGATATGAAAAGATCATTTTCTATGCACTGTGCTCTCTAGGGATTTGCAATATAATATGTATTTATTTTTCCTATACTTATATGGTTGCAAGCCTTTAATAACAAAAGTCTAGTGAAAAACACTTCACGGGCCCGAGATAAAGGTCCTTCCTCGGGACATGTAAGGACCACGACTTTTAAGGACTTGAATCTCAAAAGCCTTGAGTAATATAATTACAACGGGGTTATTGGATTGTTTGCTGAATGCAGTTGGGTTCTAATAAAAACTACAAGCACAACAAACTCTACCTAGAGACCTAAAAAATAAAATTAGACCACACTCATGCTTAGAAATAACCTCTACTTTTGGGACACATTTTCTCCATAATACTTTCATTTATTTGATTGGCATTGGATTTGGCGGCTAAATCAGGAAAATGTTTTATTTCAATTTAGAAGATTCTTAAAAGAGGGCTCACATTCTAGAGTCTTAAGTCAAGCTAGATTTTTCATTCATACTACTCACATTTAAGTCTTTTAAAAAATGAATTGTATGTCCAAAGCTTTTGCTAAAATGCATAAGGTAAACCTTTGCAGATATACCTGGTCTGGAATTAAATTTCCTCGACAATAAGTATCAGGCTAACTGGTCAAAGTATTGCATTCTCTTTAATGTCAAAGTTTAATATCTTGCTGCTTCCATTAATCCTCTTTTTTTCCTCATGAAACAATTTTCATTTATTTACTCATTTCAACATTTTTATTTGTATGTGAGACGGTAACTTTGACCAGGAATTGCTAGAAAGGAGAGGAGACTGGATCCAACTCACCCCCCATATGTCCTAAAACTCAATCTGGGCATTAGCCTGTGGCACTGTTTGACAATATCTATTTCCAAATTCTGCAGTTTAGCCCACCAAATGTCATATTATTAGTTAACTGTAGATTTTGAATTTTCTTACAGCAGTCTATCCTCATAACTTATGTTGCATTAGATCCTTAAAGTAAATTATATTCATAGAAAATTCATTGGTAGAGTGGAGAGGAACGTCCCAACCTGTCTTTAAAGGATTGTTCTAAAGGTCCTTATTGAGTGACATTTAGCTGGCTCATTATTTATGTTCCCCGAAAATATAAATTGAGGTATCTAATTTAGAGAGTTTCATGAGTGTCAAATGTGATAATAAATGAGGTTTATAGCATACAAACCTACCACAATCTCAATTTAAATGAAATTTCAGTGATTGCTCCTCAAACAAATGCTTATCTACCTTTCAACACTGAAAAAGCATGTGAAATCTAAATAGTGGACAGTGGCCTTCCTGAAATTCTCTATGCTAAAATTAGTTCTACTATACAATGTAATGAAATATTTGGTAAGACATAGGCAAATTCAAATTCAGGGAAAGAAGGGGTCAGTAAATTATGCAATACTCCCTCTTTTTTCTGCTTTACATTTCTGTGTTTTAATTAGGATTCTCTGTTTGATTATTTTCTATTTGCTTTATACATTATGTTTGAAAAGTAATTGAAGAAAAAAATTAATAGTTTCTAAAAGTAACTGAAGAATCCATTTCAAAAGCTACCATATGACATATTTTCAACATGATTCAGGCTTTTTTCATTTGCATGCTAATTTATGCATGTAGATACAATTCTATGTAGGTAAAATTCAAATTTTTAAAATGTTGATATTAAGATTTTGTGCCTACATATTTTCATTAATAATCCTGATTTTTTTTCTTTTCTTTTCTTTCTTTTATTTAATATTAAGAAGATGTTTAAGATTGATATGGTTTGGCTATGTGTCCTCACCCAAATCTCACCTTGAATTATAATAATCCCCATGTGTTGGGGGAGGAACCTGGTGGGAGGTAATTGAATCATGGGGTTTGGTCTTTCTTGTGCTCTTCTTGTCATAGTGAATAAGCCTCATGAGATCTGATGGTTTTATAAAGTGGAGCTCCCCTGCACATGCCCTCTTGTCAGATGCCATGTAAGATATGATTTTCCTTTTCATTCACATTCTGCCATGATTTTGAGGCATCCTCAGCCATGTAGAACTGTGAGTTTATTAAACTTTTTTCCTTACATGTACACATATGTTTATTGCAGCACTATTCACAATAGCAAAGACATGGAATTAACCCAAATGCACATCAATGATAGACTAGATAAAGAAATGTGGTACATATATACCATGGAATACTATGCAGCCATAAAAAGGAAAAAAGATCATGTTGATTGCAGGGACATGGATGAAGCTGGAAGCCATTATCGTCAGCAAACTAACACAGGAAGAGAAAAACAAACAGTGCATGTTCTCACTTATAAGTGGGAGGTGAACAATAAGAACACATGGACACAGGGAGGGGAACAACTCAGTGGGGCCTGTCAAGGGGTAGGGTTGGGGAGAGAGAGCATTAGAAAAAATACCTAATGCATGCTGGGCTTAATACCTAGGTGATGGGTTGATAAGTGCAGCAAACCTCCGTGGCACATGTTAACCTATGTAACAAACCTGCACATCCTGCACATGTACCCTGGAACTCAAAATAAAAATAATAAATAATAAATAAATAACTCAGCCTTGGGTATGTCTTTTTAGCAGCATGAGAATGGATTAATACACTAAATTGGTACCAGTAGAGTGGGGCATTGCTGTAAAGGTACCTGAAAACGTGGAAATAACTTTGGAACTGGGTAACAGGCAGAGGTTGGAACAGTTTGGAGGGCTCAGAAGATAGGAAAATGTGGAAAAGTTTGGAACTTCCTAGAGACTTGCTGAATGACTTTGGCCAAAATGCTGATAGGAATATGGACAATGAAGTCCAGGTTGAGGTAGTCTCAGATGGAGATGAGAAACTTGTTGGGGAGTGGAGTAAAAGTCACTCTCACTATGCAAAGAGACTGGTGGCATTTTGCTCCTGCCTATAGATCTTGGGAATTTTGAACTTGAGAGAGATGATTTAGGGTGGAACAAATTTCTAAGCAGCAAAGTGTTCAGGAGGAAGCAGAGCATAAAAGTTTGAAAAATTTGCCCCTGACAATGCAGTAGAAAAGAAAATCCCGTTTTCTGGGGAGATATTCAAGCGTGCTACAAAAATTTGTATAAATAAGTAACAAGGATCCAAATGCTAATCATCAAGGCAGTGGGGAAAATGTCTCCAGGGCATGTCAGAGACCTTCATGGCAGCCTGTCCCATCACATGCCTGGACGCCTAGGAGGGAAAAATTGTTTCCTGGGCCAGGGTCTGCTGTGTACAGTATAGGGACTTGGTGCCCTGCATCCCAGCCAGTTGGTGCCCTGCATCCCAGCCACTCCAGGCTAAAAGGGGCCAAGGTACAGCTTGTGCCTTCACTTCAGAGGCTGCAAGTCTCAAGCATTGGGAGCTTCCACATGGTGATGAGCCTGCAGGTGCACAGAAGTCAAGAATTGAGGTTTGAGAACCTCCCCCTAGATTTCAGAGGATGTAAGAAAATGCTTGGATGTCCAGGCAGAGGTATGTTGCAGGGGCAGAGCCCTCATAGAGAACCTCTGCTAGGGCAATGCAGAAGGGAAATGTGAGGTGTGAGCCCCCACACAGAGTCCCCACCGATTCACTGCCTAGTGGAGCTATGAGAAGAGTGCCACCATCCTTCAGACCACAGAATGGTAGATCTATTGACAGCTTGCGCCCCACATCTGGAAAAGCTGCGTACACTCAATGCCAGCCAGTGAAAGCAGCCAGGAGGTAGGCTGTACCCTGCAAAGCTACAAGGGCGGAGCAGTCCAAGGGTATGGGAGTCCACCTCTTGCATCAACATGTCCTGGATATGAGACAGGGAGTCAAAGGAGATCATTTCGGAGCTTTTATATTTGACTGCCTTGTTGGATTTGGAGTTGCATGGGGCCTGTAGCCCCTACATGTTGGCCAGTTTCTCCTGTTTGGAACAGTTGTATTTACCCAATGCCTGTACTCCCATTGTGTCTAGGAGGTAACTAACTTGCTTTTAATTTTATAGGCTCATAGGCAGAAGGGATTTGCCTTGTCTCAGATGAAACTTTGGACTGTGGAATTTTGAGTTAATGCTGAAATGAGTTAAGACTTTGCAGGTTTGTTGGGAAGGCATTATTGGTTTTGAAATGTGAGGACAAGAGATTTGGGAGGGACCAGCAGCAGAATTATATGGTTTGGCTTTGTGTCCCCAGCCAAATCTCACCTTGAATTTTAATAATCCCTACATGTCGTAAGAGGGATCTGGTGGGAGATGATTGAATCATTGTTGAAGTTTTTTTTTTTCCATGTTGTTCTTGTGATAGGGAGTAAGTCTCACAAGATGTGATTGTTTTATAAAGGGGAGTTCCCCTGCACATGCTCTCTTGCCTGCCACCATGTAAGAAGTGACTTTGCTCTTCCTTCACCTTCTGCCATGATTTTGAGGCCTCCTCAGCCATGTGAAACTGTGAGTCCATTAAACTTATTTGTTTTATAAATTACCCAGTTTCAGGTATGTCTTTATTAGCAGCATGTGAATGGACTATTACAAGAACATATGGAGAAACTACTAATTTTATTTAGAATTTTTTTTTTTTTTCTGAGGCTTGTTTCTGGTTAATTTTCAATGCTAAACTAGACAGATTAAAATAAAACAATTTAGTGTTCTATAAAAAATACCACAATGTATTAATAATTCCCCTTACTTTACTGAGTTGGCATTATCAAAGTTCTTTATTTTATTTTGATACTTGAGAAAATTATTTGTTTCCATGAAAAAATGAATACAGTGCCTAATAGTTTATATTCTCATGGTGATTAATTCAATAAAATATTTATGGAGTATTTGCCATATGCAAAGTGGGTTACTTGGTGCTGTGGATGTAGCAAGGAACAAAGGAGATCTGGCTCCTGCCTATGTGAAATTTACAGTCTGTCGATTCTAGTGAGGCAATGAAATACTTGGTAATTATGAGTGACTTAGGTTAATCTCTGGAAGGTGACTCGATGGAAACTGTGGATTGGTTGTGCAGCCAACATTCCATCATCCTTATGGAGAGCCAGCTTCACAGACTTTATTAGAATAATTTTAAATGCAAATTTAGTTCTACCAGTTAAATGGAATCACATGAGATTTGAAAGGTCTTTTATTTTCCATTCTTCAGCTCTTGAGAGTCAAAAGTCATTTGTGTGATTGCAATGTCTTGATTCCGGATTATTGACACCTAACTAGTTTAAGAACTAAACTAATAAATAATTCCTAAGGAGCAACTCATGCTCCCCTTTTCAGATAGTTTCTCAGAGGTAGTACTATCCCTGATTCATTGATTCTGTTTTGTTTTGGGAGGTTTTCCTTCATGCCCACCCAATATTCTAAAACTCCCATCTTCCGAACCACTTTTGCTGATACAATCCCTTCTTGATGTAGATAGCTAAAGAGGTTCCTGTTATCATCAATAAGCCTTGGTAGCTATGGTTGACTAAGAATTAACAGTCAACTTAGTAGACAGAATTTTAGGCAGTGAAAACATGACCTGCAAAGGCCCAGAGACAAAAAGGCACACAGACTGTGTTAGCAAAGGAAGGGTGCTTATGTGGCTGGGCTGCAGAGGGGCGAGTTAATCATGCCATTTCAGGAGAAAGATGCAGATTGCTTATATGGATCCAGGATTTTGTGTGTTGATCCCCACACAAAGGGCAGTGTCAGACATAAAAGTTGTTGAGCTTAGAAATAATATAATAAGTTATTTTTTAAAGGTTATTTTAACTCAGGATAAAAATGAATTTAAATGACTTTAGAATAGTGCTTGGAAATGGGTTATGGATTTTTTACAAATAAACGATGTAGAGATAATGGTTACATGGACTAGGATGGTGGCAATCAAGTTAAAGAAAACTCCATGAATTAAAGAAATACTTAGATATGAAGTTCATAGGATTGTTATTTGAATAGCCATGGAAGTTAGATGTAAATGAGGTATCAAAGATGATGTCAGGTTTCTGATTTGTAAAATTGAGTTGAAGGTAGTGCCTTTTGCTAAGACATGGATCACAGAATACCAAGATTCTTGAAAGGGATTAAATGTTCAGATCTGGACAAATGGAATTTGAATTGCCTGTGGAAAATCAGAGAAAGAAAATACATATTTAAACATTTATACATTAGTAGTCAAGACTGGTTAAATGGTGAAACAGCATAAACATAAGCATAAAATGATGGTGTCACCTCAAATATTAATCACAAACAGTAAAAGCAAATTAATAAATTATTATAATTTTAAATTCTACATTTTAGATTATTGGAAGGTAAAAATATAAGTAAAATAAATAATTAAATCATAATTTTAAATTAATGAATGAGATTTCATCTAATTTTTGTTGTCTCCAAGGAAATAGTTCAGGTTTATACATGAGTATTAGACTAGGAATATTTGTGTCCTAAAAAAAATCAACATAGAGTTAAAAAGTGCCTTAAATAAAACAAAACTAATATAACATGTTTTTAGGTTTACAACTAGGCACAAAGTGATGTTCATTTGTATTATTAGGTAGATAGACAGGAGAAAATAGATATTTGGCTGTTTACAAATTAAAAAAACAAGTCTATTATAAAAATCAAAACTCCATCTTAGTACAAAAATCATGTGATTATTCTAAGGTCAAACATTTAAACTACTAAAAGGAATAAAGACAAAATATAAATTAATTCTTAAAGAGACACCAAGATAGTTTCCTTTCATTCATTTGCTCACATTTTGTCTTTTTATGTCTTTCACTCTCTTGGCAGAGCAATAAAACGCTTTGACATCTTCTTGGCCTAATAAGATGTATACATCAAAACCCACACTGCCAGTAACATTTCTCATATTTCAGAATGTAACATTTTAATCATAAATAAATAATAGAATGAAGAAAGATAAAATCTTACATAGGATAGGATGACTCATTAATTCTCACACTAATAATTTGTATAAATCAAAGTGAATGAATATAAACTAGATAAAATACTTGAGAGGTTTAAGAAAATTTACAGTAACTTACTTGGCATCTAATGAATTTTTAATTCTTGCAAGTTTTAATAGAAGGCATATAGCAAGCCATTTCAAAATTTATGTTGAGATACACTCAATTACAATTCATTCACTGCACCACTGAAGCAGAACACAGTTGACTTTATGAATAGTAGGAATAGTGTCTGATTGCATGGTGCCATGTCCACTATGTTTGACTTCTGGTATATTGTGTAGCACTATGGAAGTAAAATTCAATTGAGATCAAACTAAAGTAACTGCGACTATATACACAATGGCTGTTTTGATGTAATTTAATAAAATTAAGTGCTGTATTTTTTTAAGATAACTTAATTTGCATTTTTTTGTTTTGTGCTAACATGCATTTGAATAAAAATAAGATAATTGCATATTTAAGCATAATCATGAATTTAAAACTACAAAAATATTTTTCTTAAGAAATTAATTGCTATTAGTTTGGATATTTTAAATAGCTGCTATTTTGATAATGAGCATTTTAACGTATCTATTGAAGGTGATTTTAATATTTTTCATACTGTATTAAAACAGATCATTTTGAAGTTTAAATATGCCATTAAATATACTTCAATGACATTTATTGAATTGATTGTTGCCATAGATGTGAAATAAATTTTGCAAAAAATCAGTTACTAATCATAGATAATTTTTATAAAAGTTATTTTATTACTTTTGCATCGTTGCTTGGGATGTAATGATGTACAGATTCTTGCTTCTACTTTTTTTTTTCCTTCACATTTTATTTTAGATTTACAGGGTACCCCTGCAGATCTGTTACAGGAGTATATTGCATGATGCTGAGGTTTGGACACTGTCATCCAAGTAGTGAGCATAGTACCCAATAGCATAGTACCCAATAGGTAGTTTTTAGAGCCTCTACCTCCTTTCTTCCTCCTCCTCCATCTAGTAGTCTCCAGTGTCTATTGTTTTCATCTTTATGCCCATGTATATTCAATGTTTAGATTGCACTTATAAGTGAAAACCTGCAGTATTTGGTTTTCTGTTCCTGTGTCAATTCGCTTAGAATAGTGATCTCTAGCTGCATCCATGTTGCTGCAAAGGACATGATTTCATATTGTATTATGGCTGTATAGTATTTGATGGTGTATATGTATAATATTTTATTTATCCAATCCACCATTGATAGGCACCTATATTGATTGCATGTCTTTGTTATTATGAATACTATTGCAATGAACATACAGATGCATATGTTTCAGTAAAAGAATTTATTTTCCTTTGGGCAAATACCTAGTCATGGGATTGCTGTGTTGAATGGCAGCTCTGTTTTAAGTTATTTGGGAAATCTCCAAACTGCTTTCCACAGTGACTGAACTAATTGACATTCCCACCAACAGTGTACAAGAGTTCCCTTTTCTCTGTAGCCTCACCAGCAGCTATTATTTTCTGACTTTTTAGTAATAGCCGTTCTGACTGGTGTGAGAAGGTATCTTACTGTGGTTTTGATTTGCATTTCTCTGAAGATTACTGATGACAAGCATTTTTTTTATAATTTTGTTGACTGCTTGTATGTCTTCTTTGGAGAAGAGTAAGTTTATTTCCTTTGCCTATTTTAATGGGGCTACTTTGTTTTTTTCTTGTTGATATGTTTAAATTACTTATAGATTTTGGTTATTAGACCTTTGTTAGATGCACAGTTTGCAAATATTTTCTCTTATTCTGTAGGTTATCTGTTGACTCTGTTGATAATATCTTTTGCTGTGCAGAAGCACTTTAGTTTAACTAGGTCCCATTTGTAAATTAACTAATTAATTTATTTATTTTTGAGACGGAGTCTCACTTTGTCACCTAGGCTAGAGTGCAATGGCGTGATCTCAGCTCACTGCAACCTTTGCCTCCCGGGTTCAGCGATTCTCCTGACTCAGCCTCCTGAGTAGCTGGGATCATAGGCATGTGGCACCATGCCTGGCTAATTTTTTGTATGTTTAGTAGAGACATGGTTTCACTATGTTGGCCAGGCTGGTCTCAAACTCCTGACCACAAGTGATTCACCCACCTCGGCCTCCCAAAGTGCTGGGATTATGTAAGTGCTGGGATTTTGTGTGTGAACCACCATGCTTGGCCCCCATTTGTAAATTTTTATTTTTGTTCCTTGCTTCTACTTTTGAGGAAAATTGCATAAATGCAGTTGTTTTTCAGATGTTCTAAAGGAAATGGATAAGATCACACTTATACGTCGAATCTAAAATAGTTGAACTCATAAATGTAGAGAGTACTAGGGTGGCTACCAGATGCTGGGGCCATGGGAGAGACGTTGGTTAAAGAATACAAAAGTTAAGTTAGATAAGACGAATACATTCAAAAGATCTATTGTACAACATGATGACTATAGTTAATAACACCATTGTATTCTTAAAAATTGCTAAGAGAGTAGATTTTAAGTTCTCTTATTATGTGAACAAAACAATAATAAGTATGCGAGGCAATATATATGTTAATAAGCTCAATTTAGTCATTTGGCAATGTGTACATGTTTCAAAATATGTAAATGATAAATATATACAATTTTATACATTCCACAATGTGCATATACTTCATAACAATATCCTGTACATAGTAAATACATACAATTTTATCTGTCCATTAAAAATATATATAAAATAAATGTTAAAAAGAACACTCAGTAAAAAAGTAAAATGTATTTCCTCCTCTTTAATATTGGCAATCATTTCTTCCCATCTATGTACACATATACTATGATCATCATTAATAACATGATAAAAGATATTGATTAAATACCTAGTATGTTCTTGCCACTCATTTAGGCAATGTAATGATTAGAAAATTATTAAGAAAATATTTACATGCTCATATAAACTCAGTTTACAAGGCTATATCTTATAAATGACAAGTGTGAATATTTATTGCCTTATCCATTCATTGTGTGCTGCCTGAATAAGCAGGTTCTAACCAAACATTGAGATAACTGCTGGAAAAAGTTTACACATTTCCTTTTCACATACGTTTATTTTATTTATTAGATCTTCCTCTATCAAAGCCTACAGTTTCCTCCTAGTATTTAATGGTTTATATCCAATATCTTTAGTGTTCTTAATGTCACTACATATTTGCCCCATTAGATTTACCCATTGAAGATAATTTTGAATGCTTTCCTAAATCCACATACTTTTTAAATCAAAATTTGTGATGCTGCATCGCTTATGTTTAGAATATTCCTGCATAGACAATAGTTCTGAGTCCTTTAAGATCTGTATTCTGAAATTATCCTCCCATTCAGAAATCAGCACCTCCCTCTTTGAATTGCTTGAATTCTGCCATGGTCACATCCTAAAATGCTTTAATTATAATTATTTATGCACAAAGACTTACAGAGAATTCGAGTTGAGAGGAATATCGGAGCCCCTTACTCCGCACATGTGAAAACTTGCATTCTTGGAGGTGAAGTGACTTTGAAATAACAGATTAGAAGTTCACTTTATCTAAACATCCCTATAAATAATAAAATCTTCTCTGAGTTCAAGGTGAGAGTCCTTAATATATATTAGTGACAAAGGCCTTCACAAGTGTAAAGATGGTCCCAGGTCACAAACACAACAGTGGAGCCACATCCTCTCAGTCTCAGTTAATGTTTGCATTTTCTTCTATCACAATGAAGTTTTATATTTTAATCAGGTGGAAAAAGATCTCTCACTTCCTTTGCAAACTGGAAAGGTAGCATTACAGTTTCCTCAAAGCCAAATAAAAATGTATTATTCTATGACTCTATTTTTTTCTTTTTCTTTTTCTTTTTTTTTGAGACGGAGTCTCGCTCTGTCCCCCAGGCTGGAGTGCAGTGGCGTGACCTCGGCTCACGGCAAGCTCCGCCTCCCGGGTTCACGCCATTCTCCTGCCACAGCCTCGCGAGTAGCTGGGACTACAGGCGCCGCCACCGCGCCTGGCTAATTTTTTGTGTCTTTAGTAGAGACGGGTTTTCACCATGTTAGCCAGGATGGTCTCGATCTCCTGACCTCGTGATCTGCCCGCCTCAGCCTCCCAAAGTGCTGGGATTACAGGCGTGAGCCACCGCTCCCAGCTAATCTGTTTTTCTCTAAATTCTAAAAGCATGACTTTTATGGATAAAAACATCATTCCTTTTTTACACCAGGTGCTTTGAAGGCACTGCCAATATGGCATTACTCTCTTGTACAACCTAGTTATGCTGTGCTTAAAAACTATGGGCCAGTCTCAGTGGTTCCTGTCTGTAATCCCAGCACTTTGGGGGGCCCAGGTAGGTGGATCGCTTGAGCCCAGGGATTCTAGATCAGCCTGGGCAACATAGGGAGACCCCATCTCTACCAAAGAAAACTGAAAATTAGGCATGGTGGTGTATACCTGTAGTCCCAGGTACTCAGGAAGCTGAGGCAGGAAGATCGCTTGAGCCGGGAGGTGGAGGTTGCAGTGAGTCTAGTTTATGCCACTGCACTCCAGCCTGGGTGAAAAAGCGACACTCTGTCTCAAAAAAACAAAAAACAATAGCAACGAAAACCCAAAACTATGGATGATTCCATTTTAACTTCTAATATATATGTATGTATGTATACATATATATATATATATATAATATCTTTCTGTAAAGACATTCTATATTAATTTTCAGTTCTCTATTACATAGAACACTGTAACTTTGAAAAAAGTGTCAGTAAGATATATATTGAAAATACATTAGATGACATAGGACAAGTTGAATGATAAAAGGAATAAAATATGGATAAATTCTGTATCTATATACAAATAACACAGTAAAACGTGCACAATGCACATTTGCAGTTACTACTGCAAAATGACTGATAGTAAGTGAAGAGATTTATCCTCGTGAGGTATTGTAAGCGATGGAAAAAACCAATCTGCATTCATTTAATTAAATGCATTTTTAAGCAACAAAATATTTCGGTAAATCTGAAAACAGTAGGAGGCTATTTCTATGATCCAGGAATATTCATGGACCATAAGTATTGAAAGAGGTAAGGGAGCGGTGTTACAGGGTGCAGAAAATAAATAGTAAAGGTCTACACCCAGCTAGGATGAAATTATGCAGATTTGTAGATGATATCCTTAAATCATCGCGTCACAGAAATTTGGAGCTGGAAGGAAGATTTGAAACTAACTGTACCAAGGATTAAAAAAGAAAGACCTCTGAAATTTTAAGAAACAAAAATTTATGAATTTCTGTATTTTCTTACGGGAACTTTCTTCAGGTACTCAAGTGATGTGTACACAAAGAGGACCAGAAACTAGTTCAATATTTTTATTTTATGCAAGACATTTAAAATTTGAAAAGAAGTGAGCTGCTCAATTGTATGTTTGCACAATTTCTAAACACACGTGTTTACATACATGCACACATATGAGCAAAACTGATAGTCATATTTATCTTGTGCCTATGAATCTTGATAAATTTACTAATTATAAAAGTTTATCTGTAATGTACTTTGAATTTTCTAAGTACACAAACTTGTTATCTGTAAATGATGGTAATCTTAGTTATCTGTTCCTTTTCAGTTCTTACTTAAACATGTTATTTTTCTTACCTTACAACCCTGTCTAATATTTTGCTAGACAATGTAAAGTATAAGTGAAGATATTGGAAAGCCTCATCTCACTCATGGAAAATATTTTCAGATTTCACTACTAAATATCAAATTTGATGTATGTACTTTTATGGATATTCCTATTTTTAGTTTAAAGACATACCTTTTTAAATTTAAAGTATTTATCATTGGCTGGTGTTGGATTTAGCTTATACTTTTTCCATATCTATTGAAATTATTTTATGTTTTACTCTATATTCAATTAATTTCTTGAATTATTGAATTTTTGAATGTTAAACCCAATTTTTCATTGGAGAAAAATGCACCATGGTCATGATATATTTTTTTCTTTTCACATACCATTGGAATTATTTCGTTAATATTTTAGTTAATTATTTTCTTACATATTCATGGTAGCAATTAGACTAATTTTTTTATTGTAATTTCCTTGTGAATTTTGTGTGCCGTTTTTTTTCTCTCATATAATGAATGGAAAGTATTCCACATATTTTTATTTTATAGAAGAACCTATTTGTGAATTTTCTTATCTCTTCCTTAAGTATTTGTGATAACTAATTGGTAAAGGCATTCGGGACTAAGATATTCTTAGGGAATATTTTTTAATTAATTATAAATTTATTTTTACAAGTAGATATAGATTTACACAGGTTTCCTCTTTATGCCAATTTCAGATTTGTTTTTCTAGGATTTTTCTCATTCTTATAAAGATGCTCTTAATATTTTTTATTAAATTTTTGATGTTTGTAAGATACATTGTGCTTTTTTTATTCCTGATATGAAAAATTTATGCCTCCTCTCCCTCTCTTTCTTTGTAAAATCAGAGTTGCTAAGTGTTTATTGATTGTATTAATATTTGCAAAAGGTGAAATCTGGTTTAATTTTATTTATATTACATACATTTTTCTATCTTATTAACTTCAGTACGTATGATTTCTTTTTATATTTTGAGTTTAATTTGTTGCTTCTTTTCTTACTTCATGAAATATCATTTATTTCAGCCTTTGTCTACTATTGTGTGTTTTTAAGGTTACACATTATTCTTCTAGTAGATTTGCTATAATCAAGTTTTAATTTATCATATTTTCATTATCATCATTTTCAAAATCTCATAATTTCTATTATAAATTTTTCCACCTATATATTATTTAAAATTTATGTTGTTAATTCTCAGCTTTGGGTTTTTTTAATTTTCTTTTTATTATTGATCTTAATATTTTACAACTTCTGGCAACTAGCTTTGTGGCCAATATGCAGTCAATTTTCCACAGATACTTTAAAAAATAAATTTTGTTTTAGCTGTAGATATTTCTGCATGTAAAACAGGTCAAATCTGATAATAATTTTTTTTCAGTTCTTCTACATATGTTTATATATTTTGTTTGCTTTTTCCATTAATTATTGAGAAAGTAATATAAAAATTCTCATTCTAATTTTGGATTTGAATTTTTCTTTATATTTTTTATCAATAAAAATTACATAATTTTAATAGATTTTATTTACCAATTACATTTTTATAATTCTCATAAATTTCTGGTAATTCCTATCACTGACCCATTTATTATTATGTAATGTCCCTATTTTTGAGTACTGCTTTCTTTTGCTTGGTGTATTTACAGTATGCATTTTTTTAACCTTTCCACATTTAGCTTTCTTTTCTTACATTAAAGATGTGATTCTAATAAGCGGTATGGGCATTGTTATTTTCTAACTTGCTCTATAAGCATTTAGCCTATTTAAGTTCATTATGATTACTTACTAATTTAGATTTATATCAGCCTTTTTAGTATCTGTTTTTAGTTTGTCCCGCTGGCTTCTTCCTTTTTCTCCCTTTGAGATGTTTTCTCTATGAGTTTTATTTTGATATTCAACTTGTTACTATTATTTTCATAGCTGTGAGTATAATTTTAACAAAACTTTCTTTCTACATGGGAAATTGACCTGGGGTTAACTTCTATGTTCCTGTTTTCCTAAAAGCCTGAAGACAACGGCATTTTAGTGTCATACTAAGTAATAAGCTCCTGGAAGCTGGATTAAAAGGACCATTTATGAATTACAAATATCATGTTGGAAGACACAGCTTTGATTTTTCTTGTATGTTGAATGACATACAGAGGTGTTTCGTTGTGGGGGCCGAGGATTATGCCCAGTGCTTCTTATATGGAACCTACAGCTTCTAAGATAGAAATGTTTCCACACTCTGAAGTGCTGCCTTACATCTCAGCATTCATTTAGTAGTCCTAAAAATTGCCCTTGAATTTTGTAAGACTTCCCATTGAAGAGACATACCTAATACTACCCTATTGGCATGCTGAGTGTTCCAGCAGATTGGGTATTGCAGTAGTTGCCACATAATTACAATATGAATCTTTAATAATAATAATGTAATACCACTTCTCAAATAATGCCATGGCCTTGGAATACTTTAACTTTATTTGTCCCATCTTTCTTTTTTGCTGTGTTTGCCATGCATTTTAATTATGCATTCGTTTTAAACATTGCTATATTTGTTATTTACAGTCAGTATTAGGCTCTTTATTTACTTCCTGCATTTCTGTTTCACTCTCAGATCGTTGTCTTTCTGTGTAAAGACTTTGATTTAATATTTGTGTAGTTTCTGTTTACTGGCAGTGAATTATCTCAATTTTTATTCATCTGGAATTTTTATATTTTGATTTTTTATTTAGTATTCAGCCTTGAAGGATATTTTCACTGGCTATATGATCCTATGCTGGCAGCAGGTTTATTTTAGCATTTTAAAGCTGTATTTTATTGTTGTCTAGGCTCTATGGTTTCTGTTAGAAGTCAGAAGATCAATTACACAGCATGACGAATATAGCTATTAGCTCAGTACTGTACATATGAATTTTGCTAAGAGAATACGTTTCTAATGTTTTTAATCACAAAATTCTTAAATATTTGAGATGATAAATATGTGAATTAGCTTTAACCACACCAAACTGTATTAAAAATTATAACACCACTTTGTACCCCATAATTATATACAGCTATAATTTGTCATCAAAAATTAATAATAGTATATAATTCCTTACAAAAAAAGCAACCATAAGTCTATTTTTGCTAATTATTTTATATATCTAGTGTCTCTTCTGCCTCGTGATCATGGTCTTCACCTTATTGCTTTGTACAAAGCATCCTTAAATGCTGCAGGGAAGGATGGCAAGTGGAATACCAGCTTACCGCTCTGTGGTCACTTTCTCATTTTGACATTGACCCCCCATTTCTCATTATCTCAAATTCCTCATATATTTTATTTCATTAGTCTTTACTTTTTCTACCTGGTAATATTGGTCTGAAGCAAAATAATTATGTATCCATCATACCTAGAAATGGAAATCTGTACTTATAAGCAAAGTCTGTCCTTTTTTGTTTGTTTGTTTTACTTTATCGCTTAAAGTATGATTGCCTGAGAAGTCACCAAATAAGGGTAAAATGGGAGCCATAGTATATTCTTTGCCTGGCTATATTTGCTATTGTCAAATAATGGAATTTTGTGACAAGTCATTGCCTTGGGTCCTTACTGGATCCAAACTGCTTAATTTATTCCTTGGGTCTATTAATTATTTGTTCTGTGACCTGGTTAACATCCTTAAGGTCTCTGTATCTCAGTTTATTTATATGTAAATTAGGGATACTAATTTTTTTAACTATGGAGTTTTTGTGAAAATTAGATTGTTTAATGTATATTGTTACCTATTTTGATGATGGCAATAGTATAATAATTAAAACATTAATAGCTGTTGATATCACATATATAAAACAAAAGTTGGTGTTACCCTGTAGAAGAGAGTTACATATTGTTACACAGTTCTATATCTCTACCTATACTCATACATGTATTAATATAATGCCTGTGTTGTAGCAACTAATTTCTATAGGTAATTTTTATAATGTAGTCATAGACAAAGTATACACTTTTATTCCAATCAAAGTTTGAAGCTAATATTTACATATACCATGTTTCCCTTTATTTTTGGCATATTGCAGGACTATTTTTAAAAATATTATACTTGAACTGCTAATAATATTAATTCTAAATATTTAGGAGAATATATATCTGAAAATTTTATTATAAATTAAAAAATATATCATTGTGCTGATTGAATATATTCACTAAAAAAATTCCTCTCTTATCTTGTTCAGCTGTTTTCATCATTCAGTACTAAATGTTTAAGAAGAATTGCTAAGCTCTGAATTACATTCTCTGGCATCTCTATGAAGTTCTCTGGAATGAAAATATCAATTTAGTGCAGCAGTTATGCAATTTCTATGCGTTGAGCATAAAGTAGCAGTTTTCATTAGCAGGTTTTCACAGTCAAAACTGTTATTTCAATACCAACATTTCTAATTCAAAATGCAAGCTGCTTGTTTGCAAACAGAGAAATTGGAACTTGTCAATTATGTTAATCATCACTTATAAAATTTCTTGAATGTCTCATAATCTACAGAACAATTGAAAATTCACTTTTTTATGCCTTGTCTACAACTATTTAGTTATTTGCCTGTCTATCTCAATATTTCTCTCATTTTGATTAAATAATGAAGGAATTTTTTTCAAGCCATGTTTTTCAGTCATTAATGGTGTTATTAAGGGATTTAGCTGGGTTTTGTTTTGTTTTTGGTCCCTGAATCAAAGTACTTTAAGAGCTCTATGAATGAATAGAAGTGATAGAATAAGCTACAGAAGCTTAGCTTACCCTTACTATTCTGTGTAATATCTGGGCTAGAAATTTGATAGGTATAATGTCTTTCATTATATCATATTTCAGAGGCATTTAAGATGTGTAAAGTCTAAATCACTAATTTAATACAACATTATAATTTTATTGTCATTATTTTCGGTTAGGTCAGCTTAACATAGCATTTTAATTGTTCATATTAGTGATAATAAATCTTACTTTTTTTATTAATATACTTTAAGTTCTAGGGTACATGTGCACAACGTGCAGGTTTATTACATATGTATACATGTGCCATGTTGGTGTGCTGCACCCATTAACTCGTCATTTACATTAGGTATATCTCCTAATCCTATCCCTTCTCCCTTCCCCCACCCCATGACAGGCTCCGGTGTGATGTTCCCCTTCCTGTGTCCATGTGTTCTCCTTGTTCAATTCCCACCTATGAATGAGAACAAGCGGTGTTTGGTTTTCTGTCCTTGCGATAGTTTGCTGAGAATGATGGTTTCCAACTTCATCCATGTCCCTAAAAAGGACGTGAACTCATCCTTCTTTATGGCTGCATAGTATTCCATGCCATATATGTGCCACATTTTCTTAATCCAGTCTATCATTGGTGGACATTTGGGTTGGTTCCAACTCTTTGCTATTGTGAATAGTGCCACAATAAACATACGTGTGCATGTGTCTTTATAGAAACATGCTTTATAAACCTTTGGGTATATACCCAGTAATGGGATGGCTGGGTCAAATGGTATTTCTGTTCTAGATCCCTGAGGAATCGCCACACTGACTTCCACAATGGTTGAACTAGTTTACAGTCCCATCAACAGTGTAAAAGTGTTCCTATTTCTCCACATCCTCTCCAGCACCTGTGGTTCCCTGACTTTTTAATGATTGCCATTCTAACTGGTGTGAGATGGTATCTCATTGTGGTTTTAATTTGCATTTCTCTGACAGCCAGTGATGACGAGCATTTTTTTCATGTGTCTGTTGGCTGCATAAATGTCTTCTTTTGAGAAGTGTCTGTTCATATCCTTCGCCCACTTGTTGATGGCATTATTTTTTTTCTTGTAAATTTGTTTGATTTCTTTGTAGATTCTGGATATTAGCCCTTTGTCAGATGAGTAGATTGCAAAAATTTTCTCCCATTCTGTAGGTTGCCTGTTCACTCTGACGGTAGTTTCTTTTGCTGTGCAGAAGCTCTTTAGTTTAATTAGATCCCATTTGTCAATTTTGGCTTTTGTTGGCATTGCTTTTGGTGTTTTAGACATGAAGTCCTTGCCCATGCCTATGTCCTGAATGGTATTGCCTAGGTTTTCTTCTAGGGTTTTTATGGTTTTAGGTCTAACATTTAAGTCTTTAATCCATCTTGAATTAATTTTTGTATAAGGTGTAAGGAATGGATCCAGTTTCAGCTTTCTACATATGGCTAGGCAGTTTTCCCAGCACCATTTATTAAATAGGGAATCCTTTCCCTATTGCTTGTTTTTGTCAGGTTTGTCAAAGATCAGATGGTTGTAGATGTGTGGTATTATTTCTGAGGGCTCTGTTCTGTTCCATTGGTCTATATCTGTGTTTTGGTGCCAGTACCATGCTGTTTTGGTTACTGTAGCCTTGTAATATAGTTTGAAGTCAGGTAGCATGATGCCTCCAGCTTTGTTCTTTTGGCTTAGGATTGTCTTGGCAATGTGGGCTCTTTTTTGGTTCCATATGAACTTTAAAGTAGTTTTTTCCAATTCTGTGAAGAAAGTCATTGGTAGCTTGATGGGGATGGCATTGAATCTATAAATTAACTTGGGCAGTATGGCCATTGTCATGATACTGATTCTTCCTATCCATGAGCATGGAATGTTCTTCCATTTGTTTATGTCCTCTTTTATTTTGTTGAGCAGTGGTTTGTAGTTCTCCTTGAAGAGGTCCTTCACGTCCCTTTTAAGTTGGATTCCTAGGTATTTTATTCTCTTTGAAGCAATTGTGAATGGGAGTTCACTCATGATTTGGCTCTCTGTTTGTCTGTTATTGGTGTATAAGAATGCTTGTGATTTTTGCACATTGATTTTGTATCCTGAGACTTTGCTGAAGTTGCTTATCAGCTTAAGGAGATTTTGGGCTGAGACGATGGGGTTTTATAAATATACAGTCATGTCAACTGCAAACGGGGACAATTAGACTTCCTCTTTTCCTAATTGAATTGAAAAGAATAAATTCCTTTATTTCTTTCTCCTGCCTGATTGTCCTGGCCAGAACTTCCAACACTATGTTGAATAGGAGTGGTGAGAGAGGGCATCCCTGTCTCGTGCCAGTTTTCAAAGGGAATGCTTGCAGTTTTTGCCCATTCAGTATGATATTGGCTGTGAGTTTGTCATAAATAGCTCTTAATATTTTTAGATTCGTCCCATCAATACCTAATTTACTGAGAGTTTTTAGCATGAAAGCCTGTTGAATTTTATCAAAGACCTTTTCTGCATTTGAGATAATCATGTGGTTTTTGTCTTTGGTTCTGTTTATATGGTGGATTATGTTTATTGATTTGTGTATTTTGAATCAGCCTTGCATCCCTGGGATGAAGCCCACTTCATCATGGTGGATAAGCTTTTTGATGTGTTGCTGGATTTGGTTTGCCAGTATTTTATTGAGGATTTTTGCATAGAGGTTCATCAGGTATATTGGTTTAAAATTCTCTTTTTTGGTTGTGTCTCTGCCAGGCTTTGGGATCAGGATGACGCTGGCCTCATAAAGTGAGCTAGAGAGGATTCCTTCTTTTTCTATTGATTGGAATAATTTCAGAAGGAATGGTACCAGCTCCTCCTTGTACCTCTGGTAGAATTCGGCTGTGAATCCGTCTGGACCTGGCCTTTTTTCGGTTGGTAGGCTATTAATTATTGCCTCAATTTCAGAGCCTGTTATTGGTCTATTCAGGGATTCAACTTCTTCCTGGTTTAGTCTTGGGAGGGTGTATGTGTCCAGGAATTTAACCATTTCTTCTAGATCTTCTAGTTTATTTGGTAGAGGTGTTTATAGTATTCTCTGATGGTAATTTGTATTTCTGTGGGATTGATGATGATATCCCCTTTGTCATTTTTTATTGCATCTATTTGATTATTCTCTCTTTTCTTCTTTATTAGTCTTGCTAGTGGTCTATTAATTTTGTTGATCTTTTGAAAAACCAGCTCCTGGATTCATTGATTTTTTGAAGGGTTTTTTGTGTCTCTATCTCCTTCAGTTCTGCTCTGATCTTAGTTATTTCTTGCCTTCTGCTAGCTTTTGAATGTGTTTGCTCTTGTTTCTCTAGTTCTTTTAATTGTGATGTTAGGGTGGCAATTTTAGATCTTTCCTGCTTTCTCTTGTCGGCATTTAGTGCTATAAATTTCCCCTACACAGTGATTTAAATGTGTCCCAGAGATTCTGGTATGTTGTGTCTTTGTTCTCACTGGTTTCAAAGAATATCTTTATTTCTGCCTTCATTTCCTTATGTACCCAGTAGTCATTCAGGAACAGGTTGTTCAGTTTCCATGTAGTTGAGTGGTTTTGAGTGAGTTTCTTAGTCCTGGATTCTAGTTTGACTGCATTGTGGTCTGAGAGACAGTTTGTTATAATTTCTGTTCTTTTACATTTGCTGAGGAGTGCTTTACTTCCAACTATGTGGTCAATTTTGGAATAAGTGAGATGTGGTGCTGAGAAGAATGCATAGTCTGTTGATCTGGGGTGGAGAGTTCTGTAGATGTCTATTAGGTCTGCTTGGTGCAGAGCTGAGTTCAATTCCTGGATATCCTTGTTAACTTTCTGTCTTGTTGATCTGTCTAATGTTGACAGTGGGGTGTTAAAGTCTCCCATTATTATTGTGTGGGAGTCTAAGTCTCTTTGTAAGTCTCTAAGGACTTGCTTTATGAATCTGGTTGCTCCTGTATTGGATGCATATATATTTAGGATAGTTGGCTCTTCCTGTTGAATTGATCCCTTTATCATTATGTAATGGCCTTCTTTGTCTCTTTGATCTTTGTTTGTTTAAAATCTGTTTTATCAGAGACTAGTATTTCAACCCCTGCCTTTTTTTGTTCTCCATTTGCTTGGTAGATCTTCCTCCATCCCTTTATTTTGAACCTATGTGTGTCTGTGCACGTGAGATGGGTCTCCTGAATATAGCACACTGATGGGTCTTGACTCTTTATCCAATTTGCCAGTCTGTGTCTTTTAATTGGAGCATTTAGCCCATTTACATTTAAGGTTAATATTGTTATGTGTGAATTTGATCCTGTCATTGTGATGTTAGCTGGTTATTTTGCTTGTTATTTGTTGCAGTTTCTTCCTAGCATCGATGGTCTTTACATTTTGGCATGTTTCTGCAGTGGCTGGTACCAGTTGTTCCTTTCCATGATTAGTGCTTCCTTCAGGAGCTCTTGTAGGGCAGGCATTTGCTTGTCTGTAAAGGATTTTATTTCTCCTTCACTTATGAAGCTTAGTTTGGCTGGATATGACATTCTGGGTTGAAAATTCTTTTCTTTAAGAATGTTGAATATTGGCCCCTACTCTCTTCTGGCTTGTAGAGTTTCTGCCAAGAGATCCACTGTTAGTCTGATGGGCTTCCCTTTGTTGGTAACTCGACCTTTCTCTCTGGCTGCCCTTAATATTTTTTTCCTTCATTTCAACTTTGGTGAATCTGACAATTATGTGTCTTGGAGGTGCTCTTCTCGAGGAGTATCTTTGTGGCATTCTCTGTATTTCCTGAATTTGAATGTTGGCCTGCCTTGCTAGGTTGGGGAAGTTCTCCTGGATAATATCCTGTAGACTGTTTTCCAACTTGGTTCCATTCTCGCTGTCACTTTCAGGTATACCAATCAGACATAGATTTGGTCTTTTCACATAGACCCATATTTCTTGGAGGCTTTGTTCATTTCTTTTTACTCTTTTTTCTCTAAACTTCTCTTCTTGCTTCATTTCATTCATTTGATCTTCAATCACTGATACCCTTTCTTCCAGCTGATCGAATTGGCTACTGAAGCTTGTGCATTCATCACGTAGTTCTTGTGCCATGGTTTTCAGCTCCATCAGGTCATTTAAGGACTTCTCTACACGGGTTATTCTAGTTAGCCATTCATCTAATCTTTTCTCAACGTTTTTAGCTTCTTTGCAATGGGTACTAACTTCCTCTTTTAGCTCAGAGAAGTTTGATCATCTGAAGCCTTCTTCTCTCACCTCGTCAAAGTCATTCTCTGTCCAGCTTTGTTCCATTCCTGGTGAGGAGCTGTGTTCCTTTGGAGGGGGAGAGATGCTCTGATTTTTAGAATTTTCAGCTCTTCTGCTCTGTTTTTTCTCCATCATTGTGGTTTTATTTACCTTTGGTCTTTGATGATGGTGACGTACAGATGGGGTTTTGGGGTGGATGTCCTTTCTGTTTGTTAGTTTTCCTTCTAACAGCTAAGACCCTCAGCTGCAGGTCTGTTGGAGTTTGCTGGAGGTCCACTCCAGACCCTGTTTGCCTGGGTATCAGCAGCAGAGGCTGCAGAACAGCAAATATTGCTGAACAGCATATGTTGCTACCTGATCGTTCCTCTGGAAGCTTCGTCTCAGAGGGGTACCTGGCCGTGTGAGGTGTCAATCTGCCCCTACTGGGTGTTGCCTCCCAGTTAGGCTACTCGGGGGGTCAGGGACCCACTTGAGGAGGCAGTCTGTCCATTCTCAGATCTCAAACTCTGTGCTGGGAGAACCACTACTCTCTTCAAAGCTGTCAGACACGGACATTTAAATCTGCAGAAGTTTCCGCTGCCTTTTGTTCTGCTATGCCCTGCCTCCAGAGTTGGAGTCTACAGAGGCAGGCAGGCCTCCTTGAGCTGCAGTGGGCTCCACCGAGTTTGAGCTTCCTGGCCGCTTTGTTTACCTACTCAAGCCTCAGAAATGGTGGGCGCCCCTCCCCCAGCCTTTCTGCCACCTTGCAGTTTGATCTCAGACTGCTGTGCTAGCAGTGTGCGAGGCTCCATGGGTGTGGGACCATCTGAGCCAGGTGCAGGATATAATTTCCTGGTGTGCTGTTTGCTAAGACCATTGGAAAAGCACAGTATTAGGGTGGGAGTGACCCAATTTTCCAGGTGTTGTCTGTCACGGCTTCTCTTGGCTAGGAAAGGGAATTCCCTGCCCCCTTTCACTTCCCGGGTGAGGCGATGCCTCGCCCTGCTTCGGCTCTCGCTCTGTGGGCTGCACCCACTGTCCTGCACCCACTGTCTGACAATCCCCAGTGAGATGAACCTGGTACCTCAATTGGAAATCCGGAAATCACCCGTCTTCTGTGTTACTCATGCTGGGAGCTGTAGACTGGAGCTGTTCCTATTTGGCTATCTTGGAACTCAATCAATAAATCTTACTTTAATATTTATTACACATCAAATGCCACTAGCATGTTAGATTATCTTTGTTTTCTCATTATATCAAATCAGTTTTACAGCTAAAAGTCTTATTATATATATTTTTAAAGAAACTGGTAAACAAAGCAAAATGTATACATAAAATATAATGTGATATTTGATTAGAACTCAATGTCAGCATTGTTTAAATCAAAGTTAATATTAAAATCATGTATGATATGGAGAGTTATCTCTTCAATAGCTTCTGCTTTCCTAAAAGAAAACATATCTAGAAAAGCAATACAAGTTTAAAAGTGAAACATTTTTTGTATTACTCTCCCTATCTTGGTTCAAAAATAATTTTGTCTACTTAAAAAATTTTTTTATCATAATTTGAGTGATCTTTAAATGCTAATATCAAAAAGTAAGTTCTTTGGAGATAATTCAAAATTACACATCATTTATATTGTTTTCAGGGAAATTTAGAAAATTAGTATATCATTTATTATGTGCTGTGACGGGATATTAGCATTATACTAGTAATAATTTCACACTACCTATAATATAAATTAAGCAATCTATGCTGGCTTTAATGTATAATTTATTTGCTACATTGCAGATATACTAGTCCTCAGTAATATACGTTTCTAGCTTTACAGGACCCTGGAAGACTCTATGCTTTTCCTCTCCTTGAGGCAATCATAACCATCCCTGTTCCCCTTCCCCTATGAAAAACTCAGAAGTGTCTATTTAGATCCTTTGCTCATGTTGAATTGGGTTATTTGGGGTATATTTCCCATTGAGTTGTGTGAGTTCCGTATATATTTTAAATAAGAACCCATTACCAGATATAAGATTTGCAAATATTTTCTTCCATTTCATAGGTTGTCTTTTCATTTAGTTGATTGTTTCCTTTGCTGTGCAGAAGCTTTTTCGCTTGATGTAGTTTGACTTGTTTATTTTCGCTTTTGTTTCCTGTGCTTTTATTGTCACATTAAAAAAAAAAAAAACATTGCTAAGACAAATGTCAGGGATATTTGTCCTATGTTTTCTTCTGAAAGTTTTACAGTTTCACATCTTATTTTTAAGTTTTCAATTCATTTTGAATTGATTTTTATGTATAATGTAAAATGAAAGCCCAATTTCATCCTTTTTCATGTGGATATTCAGATTTCTCAACATAATTTATTGAAGAGACTATCCTTTTCCCATTGCTTTCTTAGTACTCTAGTCAAATAACTGACTGCACTTGTATGGGTTTATTTCTAGGATCTCTTTTTTTTTTCCCATTGGTCTACATGTCTGGATGTCAACATCATATTGTTTTGATTTCTGTAGTTTTGCAGTCGAATTTGAAATCAAGGAATGTATTACCTCTTGCTTTGTTCTTCTTTCTCAACACTGACTTGGCTGTTAGGGGTCTTTTGCAGTTCCACATATATTTTAGGATTGTGTTTTCTCCTTTTTTGAAAAATGGCATTAGAATTTTGATAAGAATCACACTGAATCTGTAGGTCATTTTAGGTAATATAGACATTTTAACAATAATAATCTTTCAATTATTTAACACAGGATATTTTTCCATTTGCTTGTGTCTACTTCAATTTCTTTCATCAATGTTTTATAGTTTTCAGTGTGTAGATCTTTTGCCTCCTAGGTTAAATTTGTTCCTAAGTATTTTATTATTTTTGATGCTATTGTAAATGGGATTAAGATATATACATGGTCAACAGGCATATGAAAATTTGCTCATCATCACTATTCTTCAGGGAAATGCAAATCAAAACCACAGTGAGCTATCACATCACACCTCTTAGGATGGCTAATTATTAAAAAAAAAAAAAAAAGATGGCTGGGTGCAGTGGCTCAGGCCTGTAATCCCAGCGCTTCAGGAGGCCAAGGCGGGGGGATCATTTGAGGTCAGGAGTCAAGACCAACCTGGCTAACGTGGTGAAACCCTGTATCTACTAAAAATACAAAAAATTAGCTGGGTGTGGTGGCATGCACCTATAATCACAGCTACTTGGGAGGCTGAGGCAGGAGAATCACTTGAACCCAGGAGGTGGAGGTTGCAGTGAGCCATGATGGCACCATTGCACTCCAGCTTGGGCAACAAGAGCAAAACTATCTCAAAAAATAATAATTAAAAAAAAAAAGACAAGAGATAACGTGTTGGCAAGGGTGTAGTGAAAGGGAAACTTTGTACACTTTGGGAGGAAAGTAAATTGGCACAGTCATTATGAAAAACAACATGAAAGTTTCTCTAAAAATTTGAAAAAAATAGAAGTACCATGTGATCCAGCAACCTCACGTCTTTCTAGGTTTATATCCAAAGGAAATAAAATCAGTACCTCCAAGAGATATCTGAGCCACTATATTTATTGCAGCATTTTTCATGAAAGCCAAGGTATGAAAACAACCTAAGTGTCCACTGATGGATGAATGGATATAGAAAATGTGGTGTGTTTGTATGTGTATGTGTGTGCATGTGTGTGTTTGTGTGTGTGTGTGTGTAAGAATATTGTCCAGCCACAAAAAGATGGGAATCCTGCCATTTGCCACAACGTGGATTAACCTGAAGGACACTGTGTTAAACAAAATAAGCCAGTCACAGAAAGGCAAATACTGTATGATCTCACATAATTGAGATCATAAAAAAGTTGAACTCATTGAGACAAAGAGTATTTGTGTTTGCCAGGGACTACAAGGTGAGGAAAATGGAAGAGAGATGTTGGTCAAGGGGTACAAGCTTTCAGTAATAAGATGAATGATTTCTGGGGACTGAAAGTGCAGCATGGTGACTAGTTGGTAATACTGTATTGTTTACTTAAAATTTGATGAGAGAGCACATTTTAAGTGTCCTCACCTCCTGCCCAAACACACAAATGGTAACTATGTGTGGTGATGAATGTGTCAATTAATATGACTGTGGTAATCTACACAGTCTAAACATTTATCAAATTATTACATTGTGTATCTTGATATACGATATTGCATCTCATAATGACACTTCAATGATGGACTGCATATACAAGGTGGTCTCATAAGGTTATAATGGAGCTGAAAAATTCCTGTTGTCCGGTGATGTGGGCACTGCCACAATATCATAGCACAACTCATTATTCACATCCTGTGGTGATGCTGGTGTAAACAAATCTGCTGTGCTGCCAGTCATATATAAGTATAGCACACACAATCGTGTATAGTACCTAATACTTCCTTATGATAACAAGCAATTATGTTACTGGTTTATTAATTTACTACAATATACATTTTACTGTTATTATAGGGTGTTCTCCTTCTACTTATACAAAAATGGTTAACTGTAAAACAACCACAGGCAAGTCCTTCAGGAGGTATTCTAGAATAAGGCATTGTTCTCACAGGAGACAATGACGCCTCCATGTGTGTCATTGTCTCTGAAGACCTGGTGGGACAAGATATGGAGGTGGAAAACAATGATATTCATGATCCTTATCCTGGATGGGCCTAGGCTAATGTGTATATTTATGTCCTAGTTTTTAACAAGAAAGTTTACAAAGTAAAAAAAAAAATTAAAAATTGAAAAATAGAAAAAAGCTTACAGAATAGGACATAAAATATTTTTGTACAGCCATAAAATATTTGTGTTTTAAGCTGTTACTTTAAAAGAAAAAAGTTTTAAAAATATAAAAGTTAATATAGTAAAATAGTGACAGTGAGTTAATTTATTATTGAAGAAAGACAATTTTTAAAATAAATTTGGTGTAGCCTAAGTGTACAGTGTTTATAAAATCTACAATAGTGTACAGTAATGCCCCAGGCCTTCACGTTCACTCAGCACTCCTTTACTGACTCACTTATTGAAACTTCCAGTCCTGCAAGCTCCATTTATGGTAAATGCCCTACATAGGCATTCCATTTCTTAAAAAAAGTTTATATCCTATTTTCACTGAAAATTTTACATGTTTAGAACGTTTAAATACATAAGTCTCTCTGTGTTCCAACTGGCCACAGTATTCAGTACAGTAACATGATGCACAAGTTTGTAGCTTAGGAGAAATAAACTACACCATATAGGTTAAATATGTAGAAGGCTGCCCCATGTAGGTTTTTAGAGTACACTCTATGATGTTTGGACAACAGTGAAATCACTTAAGGGTGCATTTCTCAGAACATATTTCTGTCATTAAGCAACCCGTTACTGTATATACTTTGTTTGTCAATTAAATATTTAAAAATTTTAAAAACTCAGATTGGATTTGAAAGCTGGTGCTTATGTTGATTTACAGTTTTTGTTTGTTTTGCCCAAAGACTCCAAAGAATTTGTTTTTCCTCTTTATTTTTTTGAGACAGAGTCTTGCACTCTCACCCAAGCTGGAGTGCAATGGCATGATCTCGGCTCACTGCAACCTCCACCTCCTGGGTTCAAATGATTCTCTTGCCTCAGCCTCCCAAGTAGCTGGGATTACAGGTGCCCACCACTACACTCGGCTAATTTTATGTATTTTTAGTAGAGACGGCACTTCACTATGTTGACCTGGCTGGTCTCGAACTCCTGACCTCATGATCCACCCACCTCGGCCTCCCAGTGTGCTGGGAATACAGGCATGAGCCACCGCGCCTGGCCAACTCTTATTTCTCTGTTTTCTAATTGCTGTACACCCAGAAGGGTATCTTTCAAAAAAGTCCTAGGGTCATTGGAAGCATGTTTAATTGCTAGCAATAACAGGTAAAACCATAGATGAGCTGCTGTCTTTTACAGAACATATGGCAAGAAAAGTAAGCAAGGATGGTAGATAAGTTAAAATTTAAGTGAAATAGATAATCTTGGAATATAATATATCCTAATTATCATATATTTATACATTTTCTAAATATGTTTTATTGGTTGATACGTAGAAAGAGGATGAAATGGAAGAGTGAGATATGCCATTCTGGAAATTAGAGAAAACATTACTGGACTTACATAATTTGTTTTAATGAACTGTAAGCTTGGAGTGGCATAAGAATGTTTCTGTTGCGAAACTGGAAAATTTGTCAACCCTAGAAAAGTTCTTCAAACTTACTGTGCCTTAATTTTTCTATTTGTAAAATGTCAGTCTCTCATGTAAATGAAAAATTCTTATTCTCACTGTGTGATAAAATTTTTTTGTAGACAAATGTAGAGATGTGGTAAAGAAAAATCAGATCTCAAGAAGTGAGAAAAAAACTAAATTTTTTTAGATGTGCGATTTTTTTATATCAAAAAAGGTCAGAAAAATGTAAGTACAACGTTTTCTAAAAATATTTAATGTCACCTGGTGGCTTCCTGTTGACATAAAGGGATGTTTTAACCAACAATAAATGTTCCAGAATTAAATGTCTCAATCTTGCATGTGGAAGACAAATGGGAAAAGGAGGAAATTTTTTGCTACTCTTTGCTGCTTTTAGCTTAAAAGTAATTGCCTATAATGAGAGTTCATTATACCATATCCCCACAATGCACATATTTAGATTCAAAATTAGAGATATGGGGTGACAGTAAAGTTTCTGGAAGATCCTCAGTACAATGATGTGTGAATTGAACTACACTCACAAAACAAATTGTTATCACAGAAACAGTCAACTTCCTTAAGAGGCTAAATAGTACCAAGACTAGATAAGGAAAGATGTAGGTCCAATTTGATTAATGTTTTTAAACATCTAAAGAAAGAATATATACCTCAGAATCTTTCAAACGCTTGACAGCATGGAACCTCAGAAAAAAGAAACATTGAAAAGACAAATTAACAACTGCTTTTCTAATCACTGCCTATAGCAAAGGGTTCTGTACCTTAAGAGTCAGTTATATCTGTTATCAGATATTACTGACATCTGATATCTGGTATCTGATATTAGAAACATATATTTTAAATGTTGATGGTGTACGAAGTTTAGTGTATTAAAATGCTAACTCATTTTACTCTAGTCCGTACTCACTTACCAAGGCATTAGTGAGTTGGTTCTCCTTATGTCTTCTATAAACGGTGTTAGTGTTCTTATACTTTAGAAGGTAGATTTTAAAGTATAACAGGGCATTGTTGTTACATACTTTAGCACCTTCTTACTCTAATTATCAACATGAGTCATCTGTCCAAGAACAGTCAAATCTGGAACTTGATGACATTATGTTAATCAGTTGAAAGCATTAACAACTAATTTACACACACACAACTATATATATATGGGCTGCCTAATACGTATGAGATACTGTGAATAAAACATGGTGAGGAAAATATTCAAGAAAGGTGGTTTCTTTTTTTTTTTTTTTTTTTTTTTGCATCCTTGCAGTACTGCTACATGTTTAGAATCTTTTGAAAAGTTAGAATCTGCTGAAAAATTATAACTATGTTCTGACCTTAACATCATAAATTCATATCCTCATTTGTACTGTGGATTGTAGTCAGGGAGTTCTATTGTATTTAGTGAAAATTTCTGAAAAAAAAAAAAAAAAAAAAAAAAAAAAAAAAAGACCCTACGACACGCCACAGTGAGTGGAGATGACAGTAACATTACGCCCCAAGCCATCAAGTCTTTGAATTCTCTTGGACAGTTTATAGTTTACAAGTCATAGTGAGTCTTTACACCATTGATAATGATTTATGAATAGTCACTACCTAAGCATGAGCACTGCAGTGTAAAAAAAAATCATTCTACTTTGCTACAAATCAGACCCACTGAGATTCTGCCTCCTTGTTATTTGCTTGTTTGTGAAGCCTAAATTGACTAAAGCCTGCTCAGCTCAGAAAGGCATCTAAATATCTCAGGACTGTCACAGCCAAGAAGAGGCTCTAGCTTTCCAGGGCATTTGAGAGACAAGTGAATGTCAATAAATTTCCTGTGAAAAAATTCCACATTTGAAAACTTTACTGAAATATAGACAATTTATCATGTTCCTCCATGTTTACCTTGGTTTATCTGCAATATTATTTTACTTTCATAAACATTATTTTATTTTTGTTTGAAAATTATACATCTATGTTTGATAGCATGTTTTTGAAAAGAGACATTTAATGTCAAAATAAAAAAGAAGCATGAACAATATACTACTATTCAAATTAATTTTTAATCCTTTGATGTTGGTTTGTTTGTAGCTGTTCAAATAGTCAATTATGTAAAAAATGTCCTTTAAGAAATGTTTTCATATAAAATCTGTAGTGCAGAGTGTAACTGACAAGGCCTATATACAGACACACTATCAGCCACTTTATGATTGATTTTGTATTTTTAGTGAAAATGACAGTTGGTTATGATTTAAAACTGGAAGCATTGGCAGAAGATATTCTAATACTTTGACAACACTTACCAAGCTAGCAGGAAAAGTGACAAGATAAATAGCACTAGGCAAAAACCCACTCAATAAATATATGACTAGTTTGGGGCTAATTAACCCTATTATAGAAGCTGGGTCTTATGGACAACGAGTAGTGCCAAGGCACAAATGCTGAGAGACATGGTGAGAATACTTTACATCTGCTTTTTTTAAAGCATTTTTCAAATATATAATACATTGTTATTAACTATAGTCACCACGTTGTACAAGAGATCTCTTGCACTAATACTTGCCATCTGGTTGAAATTTTGTATCCCTTGATCAACATCACCCCAACCTGCCCTGCGCCACAACACACAACCACCGCAGCCCCTGGTAACCAGCATTTTACTCCTTAGTTTGATGTGATAACTATGAGGTCTCATATGTCATATGTTAATTAGCTAGATTTAGTCATTCTGTAATGTACACGTACTTCAAAACCTCATGTTGTACATATGACTTTTTTCTGATAATTTTTTTAAGCATTAAAAAAAGAGAGATAGTGGACTCTTTTGCAGTTCTAGCAACCATAAACATGTGAGGACTTATCCAGGGTTAAGGCAAAGCAAGACAAATCCATGGTTCTGTTATTATAAATATTGAAGAACTAGGTAGGCAGCATTCAGGGTTCTCAGAGACATTTGCCTGAGTTGAAATAGGAGCAGGTAAAGGTTGAGGGGATGCTGAGCCACCAAGGCAATGAGACCTTATATGAACTAGACAGTTCACCAGTGTCTGGCCAAGTGCGCTATTGCTGAAGACTTGAATGCTAGTCATAGTGAGGAATTACAATATTAGCATAGGAGATTAGGACAATTGCAGAGAGCACCTACCCACGAAAAGAACAGGAGCAATGGGAGCTATAGAAAATGTTTTGCCTCAGAATCTGCTCATGCGTGACTCACACTTGGGCCAGGGAACCTCAGTTTTGTTTCAAATAGAAATGATTTGGCCAAAAAAAGTAAAGGATATATTGGGTTATTGATAGCCAAGAAAAACAGGGTATCATCAATTTGCAGAGGCAATGCACTTTATTTTCTATGATTTTCTAACGTGTAAACAACAACAACAATAAAAAGCTGATGATAATACTGACCCAGCATATCATATACTTGGTCCATAAAATACAACAGGAGGTAAAATAACTGATAGGATAATACAGTTACTAATCGAGGGCCTGACCTCACAAACACAATGATGCTAAAGGCTCATTGAGATAGTGACTGTTAATAGACTTCTACCGTAGAGTATTTAACTAGATTGTTAAAATGCATTAAAGTCACTTGGTGACTGACGGCAAAGTTAATTTACTCAGTGTAGGAATATACTCCCCACCCTTCTTGTAATTATAAAATTTATACTATGTACTCTTTGCTGGCTCTACATTAATTTTAAAAAAAGGTGGCATGAGAAAAAATAGTAAAGTGAGAAGGTCCAGTCACAACCATTTTCTTTATTTGCTTTGCAAGTCATTAATTCTGCAGAGTTTGATATCTATTCTTGATAAGGTTTATGTGGATTTTAGCAATGTTTTTTGAACAGCATATGGGGTGGCAATTCCAAATGATGGATAGCATTTGCAAAGATTAAAAATTAAAATAATTGAGTGTTTCCTTGGGAAAAGTCATTCAGAGACGATGCTACCTTTAATCTAGTTTCCCTGCTCAATTGTTTATAAATTTAAATATTTTGGGGATCACTGGAGGAAAATAAATCTCTCCAAAATTATGCTGTGATAAAAATGAATTATATTTTTAATGTTTCTAATGTACAATGTTTCTCTTTCGAGGAGTAAATATCATTTAATTTACAAAAAATAATAATTTAAAGGTCACAGACTACCTTTTTTTCTCTCTTTGACACTTTGTGCATTCATCTCATTGTCTGACTGTTTACCTCATTCATTCAGTAATATAAATTCCTTGGCATTTAGCTGGATCTGTTTTCCCCTTGTGGTTTGAAGTTCTTTCCCTTTTTTAATTAGATTGACCTTTTGGTACACTTGGATGCCCTCAACCTGACAAAGAATAACTGTTTTCTTCTAAGGCAACCAGAAATGAACAGAGAAAGAGTGAAAACACTGACATAAAATAAAACTTTTGATGCAGTGATCTGGGTGGTATAATTGTATAATTGTTACTTTTCATAGTCACTAACATACAGAAATACATGGTTTCCCCCAATTCTCAGGGCTTTAATGTGATGAACTGCTTCACATCTTACTAAATTAACACTTTTATGGAGCTCCTTAAAACTAATGTATTTAAAGTATTTTTAAAGTATTTAGTAAGAGCTGACCTGCCTTACCTTTTCTAAAACCCAATATGTAGTATGGAATAATTAAAAATATGACTCATCCTCTCGGTCATTCATTATTGTGTACATGTGCACATGATACACGTATACACATGGGCACACACATACACATAACATCTTTTTCTTTTTGTAAAAGTAAATTTTGAATAACATTTAGTATATAGTCGTCTGTTGAGGGTTAAATCTACCCTGACCAATTACCCTACAAACATTCAAATACTTATGATATGCCCTCCCATACATGACCCATAATACAAAACTCATACAATTATAAGGCTATGTAAACTAATCCATTTTGACTAATGCCTCATTGGTCAAAGCTTGAGATATGAAGTAGGCAAGAAACAAACTCTGAAACTTTGTGATGAATATAACAGTCATAATAATATCAATACATATTATTTTTAATTATTCTGACATCACATTTCTATGTCCAAGAGCAAAAAAAATAAACTTTTAAAATGTATACATTTAGAACAAACTGACTGATGCATACTCCATTATTTCAGAGTTATAAATTGACTAAGTATTGTAATTGCTTGGTCGACCTGGTCTGAGTACAGGAAAATATGATAATTGAATCTCTAAATAGGTAAAACAATTATTTTTAAAAAATACCAAGGATATCTTTTTCAAACCTATAGCATAGATAAAATTATATCGGGAATATGCAACTGGAGATAGAAGAGATATTAGAAAACTAGTAAAACAATCTAATAATTTTAAAGAGTGGCATGTAGACACTGCTGTCAGAAAAAAAACACTGTAATAGAAAATTATTAAAATTTTATGGCAAGCTTCACATTAAAGAGTACTGTGAACCTATAAAACTAATATATATAAAGGCTAGTGACATGAAAATATATTTATAATTTAACTTTGAGTAAAAAAAAAGCCACATAACAATTTTAGTAAGATCTTTGTGTGTATGTGTGTTTGTGCTCATGTGCATAGGTATATATGAAACTCAGGCATTTAGTCTATCATTATTCATAAGTTGAATTAATTTAAAAAGTTATAGATCACCGTTTTATATAATATTTTATTATAAAATAATTATAATAAAAATTATTCTAGTTCTGAAAAAATTGGGTAGATGAAAGGTTTTTAAATGTTCTTGTATTATTTAAATGAAAACAACTGGTGACAACATTTATGAGTCTTTGTAGGATCTCTGTGCTAATTTAAGACATATGCTAACAAATGCTAGTTCTAGTAATGATAATAGTAATTCTAATAATAACATCGAAAATCTCAAAAACAATAACAATACTATGTGCTTGATTACTTTAAAGATGTTTAAAGACATGGACCAATGATGCCAAGGCAATTTTACAAAGATGTAAAACCTTTTACAAAGGTGTACATTTTTCTCCTATTTGGTGGAGAAAAAAATGGTCTTCTCGAGAAATGATTCTGACACATCAGATATCCGTATGTAGAAAGATGAATTTAGACCCTTATCCTACACCACATGCAAAGCTAAACTAACATCAAATAGCACTAAATGTAAAAGCCAAAACTAAATAATTCTTAGAAGAAAACATGGAAGAAAATTGTTGTGACTTTGAGGTAAGCAAATAATCCTTAGCCACAAAAATTAAACTACAATCCATAAAGACAAAATGAGTAATTGGATTTCATGAGAACTAAAAGCTTTCATGCTTCAAAAGACATCAGTGACAAAATGGAAAGATAACCAGGGACATGGAGAAAATATTTGCATGTCATATATCTGATAAAGATCTTGTATCTAGAAAAATAATAATCCAACAACTCATTAATATGACAAATAACCGAATTTAAAAGTGGGCAAAATATTTTAATAGACCTTTCATCAAAAAAAGACATCAAAAATTATTAACATCATAAGTTATTAGGAAAATACAAGCTAAAACCACAATGAGATACTACTTCACAAACCGACATCGATCAGACTGTGAAGAAAAGGAAATTCTCATATTTTGCTTATGAGAATGTCAAATATGGCAGCCACATTGGAGCATAATTTCATAATTGTTTCATATTAGATAGCAATTCTAAATCTAGCTATCTATCTGGGACAAATGAAAACATATTTTCACATAAAGCCTTGGATGCAAATTTTTATAGCAACGTTATTCACAAGAATCAGAAACTGGAAACATTCCAAATGCATATCAATTGGTGAATGAATAAACAAAATGTGATATATTCCTACAGTGGAATGTTATTGAATAATATAAAGGAATATGCTACAAGATGGATGAGCTTCAAGAAAGTGTTGCTAACTAAAAGAAGCCAAATACAAAAATATAACATGTTATGATAAGTTTAATATAAAATGTCTAGAAGAGGCAATCTATTTCTAAAATCATAATGTGACTATGGTTGCAGAACTCGGAAAGTTTTTGAAAAGTCATTGTATTGTATACATTTTAGGGTATTTAATTATCCCGAAGTATAACTGGTAAAAAAAAAAAAAGTAAACCATTTAATTTCCCCTAAGAGTCCACATGATGCGATAACTTCTATCACCACTTGCATACCACAATGTAATAGAAGTTACAACCATTGCAATGAAGCAAGAAAATAAATAAAATGCATGAAGAATCCAAATAAAGTAATCAAGTACCTTATTTTTTTAATGATATCTTTAGAGTGATGTCAGTGATAACCAAAGACTAGAAAACTTTAAAACTCTGTCTCTCCATAGAAAGCAACGTATACACTGGCAAAAACTGTGAGAATCAACTTATTTTTAACACTAGAATCTAATAAAAACCTTACAACAACCAGAGAATTTTTGATAAGAGAGCTTGGCTTGGTGGTATTTTAACACACTCTATTACCATTCCTTAATCCCTAGCTTGGAGGCAACCTTGACATCAGCTCCTATTCTTAGTGCAGGTAGATGCAATGGAGGGAGTAATACAGGTCTCATTCTCCAAAAATTGCAATTGTGTGTTATAATCTGTTAGGGATCTTTACCTGATGGTTCCCTGAAGTGTTTGCCTTTATTTGGCCTTCCTTAGACCTTTCCAAGGCTAAGGGATTGTATGAGTCACAGGGGCGCATTTGTTGAAAGCATTTAAAGACAAATGAAATTAACCACTGACAACTGTAAATAAGGATAACATTTAGGGCAAGCAATAGAAAACAAAACCATGGGTAGGCAGAGGTTAGGGAAGGAGATACATGAAGAAATTAGAACTTTGAAAAACTCCCAAGTATTATGTGAAATTTGGAGAGTCATGCATATTCACAAAGTTGGACATGTACTCAGAAAAGACTTGAGAAGACCTTAAGATTTTACTATTGGCCAAAAGGCACCACACAGTAGGAAGTGAAGGCTAAGGAAGAGTTGAAAACTGCCTAGATAAGCAATAAGGCAGTGATCCAACAGACAACTAATCTGCACGGACTGGGTGACTTTTTTTTTGCTGTTATTTTTATATATATATAAAAAACTTTTGGGGCTAGCCAATCCTTAGAGATAATAAATGGCTGAGCAGGAAGCATGTGTTTAACATGCAAACTAACCAATTGAGAGCCATATCTCTATCTGGCCCATACACCCCAGGGAAAATTATTCCTCTAAATTAATCATCCCAGGACCAGACACCAGGCAACTAGAGACCGTATCTTCAGCTTAGAGTCCACCAGAAGTATTCACACTAACCAGTCCTACACTGTTCACTTTGCTCTGACTTGCCTTTCCTGCAGAAACCCCAATAAAGGCTCTGGCCTAATGCTTTCCCTTCACTCCATCTTCTGCCTCTTGACTGCCCCAGTGTCTTTCCTATGCTGCTCTCCATGGCATGCCATGCCTCCTGTCTCAAGGATTGTGAGTATAATAAGCTTCGTATACTTGAGCTTCTCTTATGTCTCCTCTTGTGCCGTCACACAACTAGCCATCACTAACAGAACAGAGATCTCAGTGGCCAATATGACAAAAGAATAAAAGAGAAAACACACTTCATAAAATTAGCTGGGAAAAGTCAGTAAACACACAACAGTCACAACAAGCAGCAACCACACATCATGGGGATGGGTGAGAATCTGATTTCCACAGTTGCCATCTTATGCTATTCAAAATATCCAGTTTTCAACAACATGAAGCATGGCCCACTTCTAAGGATAAAGAAAGCAATGAAAATTTAGTCCCGAAGAAGCCCAAATACTAGTTTTAATGATAAAGTGCTTTAAAACTGTTACAGATATGTTTGAATGGCTAAAGAAAACCATGGTAATATAACTAAAGGAAACCAGCAGAATAATATTAATACATCACTAGATAGAAAGTATCGATAAAGAGGTTAAAAAAAAGTTTAAAAGGAAGCAAATAGAACTTCTAAAGTTGAAGCACGAAAACAGAAATGAGAAAATCACTCCAGGGGTTCAACAGCAGATGTGGGCAGGCAGAAGAAAAAAGTCAGCAGAAAGAAAGATGAATAAAGAAAAAAATAGAGCCTAATAAACTTCAAGGTCACCATGAAGTGCTCCATCACATGCATAATGGGAATCCTAAAAGGAGAGAAGAGATACAGGCATAAATAATAGTCGAAGAGATAATGGATGACATATTTAAAGTCTTGACAGAAAAAAAAAACAACAACTATGAAACAAGAGATCTGGCCCAACGCCTATAATCCCAGCATTTTGGGAGGCCAAGGCAAGTGGATCACCTGAGGTCAGAAATTCAAAACCAGCCTGGTCAACATGATGAAACCCCGTCTCTACTACAAATACAAAAATTAGCCAGGTGTGGTGGTGTGCACTTGTAGTCCCAGGTACTGGGAGGCTGAGACAGGAGAAACGCTTTTGAACCTGGGAGGCGGAGGTTGCAGTGAGCTGAGATTGCACCATTACACTCCAGCCTGGGTGATGAGAATAAAACTCCATCTCAAAAACAAAAAAAAAAGTTCTATATTTGTTAAACCTATCCTCTAAAAATGAAGGAGAAATTGGGACATTTGCAGATAAACAAAAACTGAGGGCACTCATTGCTTGTAGACATACACTGTGAGAAATGCTAAAGAGAATTCTTTGGACTGAAATGAAAAGACAATAGAAAGTAATTTGAAGACATATGAAGAAATAAAGAACATGGTAAAATATAACTCCATAGGTATTTATTATAGACAGTGTTTTTGTATCTTTGGTTTGTAAGTTATTTTCTTTATAATTTAAAAGACAAATGAACAAAATGTTACCTATGTCAAAGGGCAAACAATGTATAAAGATGTAATATGTGATAATTACAACAAAGTGGGTGGTATAAGCTATATCTGAGCACATTTTTGAATGTTATTTAAATTAATTTGGTATTAGGTCATATAAAATTGTTATAATTTAAGATAATCTAAATACCCAGGATAACCACTAGGAAAATAACTTTAAAAAGTACAATAAATAAATTAGAAGAGAATAAAAATAGCACATATACACAAAATGGCACATCCACAAATGCAATTAAACAAAATGAAGGTAGTAATAGAGAAATTGAGGAATGATCCCCCGTCCCCGAATATATGGCATAGAGAAAACAAACAAAAAAAACAGTATTCTTATCCTTATCAGTAATCCCAATAAATTTAAATGAACTAAACTCTCAAATGAAAAGGCAGAAATTGGCAGAATAAAAAAATTAACAAAGAAGGAACTATGCTGTATACAAGAGATTTACTTTACAAGCTTAGAAAAGATCGTCTCACTTTTAGAAAAGCAGCAAATAATTTGAAAGTGAAGTATGCAAGAGACGTTCCATGCCAATAGTAATCAAAACAGAGTGGAAATGGCTATGAGACAAAGGCAGTATATATTGGTAATATAGTCAATCCATAAAATCTTTAAAATTTACAAACATATACATATCTAACAACAGTCTCTTAATAGATCAAACAAAAACTGCAGGACTGAAAGGATAAATATATTGTTTTACAATAGTATTTGTAAACTTTAACACTCCACTTTCAATAATGGATAGAATAACTAAATAGCAAAAAGAAAATAGAAGACTTGAACAACACTATAAACAAACTAGACCTAACAGGTACACACATATGTAAGACAGTCCATCAAACAACATCAGAAAATATATTTTTCTCGAGTACACATGAAACAGTATCCAGGATAGACCATATTTTAGGCCAAAAACAAGTCTCAAAACAATTAAGAAGACTGAAACAATACAAAGTAACTTTTTCAAGTTACTTTGAATAAAATGAAACTGGAAATAAAAAAAAATTTGCAAATATATGGGAAAAATATCCTTAAACAAGTAATAGGTCACAAAAAGAAATTTTAAGGTAAATTAGTTGAGATGAATGGAAACAAAAACACAATATATCAAAATTTATGAAATGCAATGAAAGCATTGCTCCAATGGAAATTTATAGCTGTAAGTGTCTACACTAAAAATAGAAAACAGTGGCCAGGCACAATGGCTCGTGTCTGCAATCCCAGCGTTTTGGGAGGCCAAGGCAGGTGGATCACTTGAGCCCAGGAGTTCAAGACCAGCCTGGCCAGCATAGTGAAATATTGTCTAATAGAAAACAGATATCAAACCAATAGCCTAACTTTCAACCAAAATAAAATAGAAAAAGAAGAGCAGACTATACACAGAGCAAGCAATAGAAAATAGTAAAGATAGAGATTAACGAAACAGGGAATATAAAAACAATTAATACAACCAAAAGTTGGCTATTTGAAAAGATCAACCAATTGACAATCATTTAGCTATACTGACCATGAATAAGAAAGAAGATTCAAAGTACTAAAATCAGAAATTTTGGGTACTTTATTCATGAACCTACAGGAATTTTAAAAAGAGATTATAAGAGAGTACTATGAACATATGTCACACCAATAAAGTAAATAACATGGATGAAATTGACCCCTTTTCAGAAACACACTAAATACTGAAACTGACTCTAAAACAAGCCCAGAAAATATGAACAGATACATAACAAGTAAAAATATTGAATAAGTAATCACAATTTTCCTAGCCAAGAAATGACCAGGGTAAGATAGCTTTGCTATTGAGTTCTATCAAACATTTAATGAAGAATTAACACCAATCCTTCTAAAAATTTTCCAAAAAATAATAGAAGTTGACATTCATTAATCAGATACTGAAGCCAGACAAAAGCATTACAGGAAATTAAAAAAAAAAAGCTATAGACTAACAGTTCTTATGAATGTAAATGCAAAACTTTAACCCAATTCCAATCCCTGGCGCATATAAAAATGATGATAAATCACTACCAATGGGTCTTATTACAGGAATGTAAGAGTAAATTAATGTATGAAAAGCAATCATTATGATACATCACATAGTGCAATAAAGGGAAAAAATTGCCTGATTACCTAACCTGACGCAGATAAAAAAAAAAAAAAAACCACTTAAAACATCAATAACCTTTCATGATTAAAAAAAAAAACCCCAGAAAACTTGTAATAGAAGGGGACTTCCTCAATATGCTAAAGGGCTTTAAATGAAAAATCCACAACTACTCAGTGATGAAAAACTGAAAGCTCTTCCCCAGGATCAAAAACAAGACAAGAATACCCACTTTTACCACTAACACTTAACATTGTACTGGAATTTCTACCCAGAGCAACCAGGCTATGAAAATAAATAAATAAATAGATGGCACCCAAATTGGAAAGAAAAATGTAAAATCATCTCTATTCCCAGACAATATGATCTTATATTTGAGAAAATTCTAAAGAATCCACAAAAACCCAATTAGAATTAATGGATGAAATCAGCAAAGTTGCTGGATACAAGATCAACATACATAAATCAGTTGTACTTCCATACACTAGCAATGAACAATCCGAAAAAGAAGATTTGAAAGCAATTTTTGTTAAAATAGCATCAAAAAGAATAAAATACCTAGGAATAAATTTGAGCAAAGCAATGAAAGACATATATGCTAAAATCTGTAAAATGTTGCTGAAAGAAATGTAAGAAAATCTAAATAAATGGGAAGGCATCCAGCAATCACGAATCGAAAAACAAATATTGTTGAGCTGGCAGTGCTCTACCAATATTATCTACAGATTCACTTTAATTCTTGTCAAAATTCCAATGGCTTTTGTTACAGAAATGGAGGAGGTGATCCTAAAATAATATGGAAATTAGAGTAATATATATATATTTATTATCACAATTATCATGATGGTACACATATTTGAAAACTTATGTGATTTATTTTATCTCAGTAAGGCTATTAAAAATCAACACCTTTTTGTCCTAAAATACAGTCATATGTCACTTAACAAGGAGGGTATAGAGATAAGACGATAGTGTACCGATTTGCAAATCAAGATGAATTTTTTCATACCAGACTCATCTGATTTCTTGTAAAGTAGTATTCCTGTTACTTTATCTTTCTTTTAAATACCTGATATTTTCAAGGTAACTATACCACTCAAATAATATATGCTTAAACTTTTTGGTAGGGTTTAAAATGGTAAGTCTTTTAGTAATGTATTCTGACTTTTATGCTACATTTGAGAGTTGTTATTCGATGCAGGTTTTCAGTGCTTTCTTCTACCAGGGTCTCTTTGACCCATTTGTTTTAGGCATCATTCTGGGTCATCCTCTAGCAGATGGGCTAATGAGAGTTGAAATAATCAAAAGTTACAAAAGAACAATATAGTAGACTCAAAGTGTTCTGGACAGTGCCTAGAGTAAATAAATTTTTATTGATTAACTCTCGATTAAATTGTTTAATAATTAAATATAGTTAGATTAGCAAGATGAAATCTATCTCTTGAGGGGAAAGTCATAAGTAGAAATACTCGAACAACTACGATTTCAGAACCCCTTTGAAATGAAAACTAGCGTCTGTTATGGAGATATGAATCCCTACTTTCTCACTCAAACTAGTAGACAATGCTTCTAATGCATTAGGCAAAATATAGATGAATATTAGTTTTAATATCAGTATTGCAGGCTACATCTAATTAGTACGTAACTGGTGAATGTTTTGAAATCTCCATTGCCATAATAAAAATATTAGTTTTTAAATTTATACATAAAGAATTATTGAATCTAATCTAGGACTGATATTGTATATAGCATTTTGGGTTCTCTGCTGAATATAATATTTTTTTTGCTGTTTTATGGAATCTATATAATTTACTGCTGCAAAACAGCACTTATCAGAGTGAGGTATAAATTGTAATGATGGTGATTAAGTTCCCTGCATAGATACATTGAGGTTTTAGTGTCATGCTAAGATTCTTTTCATAGTATTCTTGACTACAAAGAATGTATGTTAATTGAACTTCACATCCAATGCCAAGTAAATGCATTAATAGAGCATTAGCTCATTTTAAAAAGAAAGAAAATAAGAAAAGAGAAAGAGAAAAAAACCCTACAACCTTTATTTGGGGATCAAGTAAGATATTTATAATTATTTTTAAAGTTACCTCTGAAGAAATAAATAAATATTTCTATATTATATCTTTTTTTTTCATTTCAATTCTTGGCACATATTACCTGTGTCTATCTATCCACCTATCTATCTGTCTATCTATCTATCTATCATCTATCTATCTATCTATCTATCTATCTATCATCCATCTATATTTTTTAACCAAGACAAAAGACATCTCATTTTATAATTTTGTCATATAATATTGACAGAATACATTGTTTTGGGAAAAAAGTTTTGTTAAGAAATAATAGTAATTATATATATATATTTTTTGCAATTTTACAGACTGACCTTTTCTTAACCTAGCTTTTCCTGTCATGACCACCACTGCTTCTTGTAGACACCATGCAAACTTCATGCTTATACTATATCCCATTTTAAAAGAGAAGAAAATGGTGCACACAAATTACATGGTGAAACTCTTGTAATGTATTGAGAAGAACTAACGCATATCACATGCATTTTTAAGTTAGTGTTTTCTTTAGCTAGATTATTAAATGCTAGAATAGACTGTTTTACTGTTTTTAAAAATTAATATTATTTATCCCACTATCTTACGTTTTAGGGTCACTAACTCTGAGATTGCTATCTAATTGTAATCCCCCCAAACTGTTTCTTCCTAAAAGAAAACTGATTTGATTAGGTATCTCTCTTCTTCCTTATAGCTTGTGCCACAGGAGAGGCTGGAGCAATCCCCTGCTCTAAGGGCAGATCCTAGTGAGTTTGAGCTGATGATGTGGTGCCTTTCTCTTGGTAGTGCTTGGTTTAGCTGTAGGCACATACTGTCAGTCCAGCAGAACAGACATGACTGATGTGCTACAAGGAAAACTATTCAGAAAAAAAACCCTATTTCTCTGTAACCCAGTGAAAGTTAACAATTATGCATACAAAATGAAGCCATACTATAGATATTCATTTACATTAGCTTTTTCATGTAACAATATATTGTGAATATTTGTTCCGTGGTAGTACATATGAAACGGGGAAAGTTCCCTTGCTCCCCTCGCAGGGCTTGCGGGAGTGGGTCGTTTCTTCAGTGCCTGCTGCTCAAACCTCTAGGGGAGCATAGAGGCAGGTTGTGGGGCTCTGCCCCCACAGCAGTGGCTAGGGGTGAATGTTTCCAGCTCCTGACGCCCCAGTGGGCTTGTGCTACCGTGTACTCTTTCAGTTTTGCCATCTAGGCTGCTTGTGTTAACCAATTCAATTAGGCCCTCTAGCTTGTAGCAAGGACAGAAGGCTTCCTGTATCCCGGGTTCTTGCCTTGGTGTACTGGAAGAATTGGATCACACCTGGGCTTGGAGAAGGAATGCAAGGTTTTACTGAGTGGAGGTAACTCTCAACAGATGGGGGAAGTGAGAAGGGGGATGGAGTGGGAAGGTTTTCCCCTGGAGTGGGGCCACTCCTTGGCCTGGGCTCTCCTCCCACTGCCCCAGCCAAACTCTGCATAGTTCTCCCAGTCAATGGCCTGCCAGCTGCCGGCGTCTGCCAGTGCCTGTTGGCATGCTCTTCAACTGATGTGCTTCTTTAGACGTCCAGCCGCCTGTGTGTCTGCCTGCTGGGGTTTGGGGGGTGATATTTATAGGCACAGGGTGGGGTGTGGCAGGCCAGGGTGGTCTTGGGAAATACAACATTTGGGCAGGAAAACAAAAAAGCCCTAGCCAGGGACCCACCCTTCCCTTCCCAGCACTTCCCTGCCCCACTTCCGTATCACATACAGAGCTAATTCCTTCTATTTTGTGACTATATTATATTTAAATGTATGGCTCTATGTAACCAGTCTTCCTATGTAGGCACTTGAGTGTTTCTAATATTTTGTTATTACAGATGGTCACAATAAAAATCTTTGTTGCACATGCACACACACACGCACGCAGAAATCCAAAAAACTATCTCTCAATTTTTTTCATTTCTGGAACTGACACAGAATGGTTAAATTTGTCTAGTCTGAAGAGACACCTAAGATTCAAAAGATGTACACAGCCTAGTTCCTTTAGGATATTTTTGAGCATTGAGTTAATGAAGTCTAGATTTTTTTCTATGCTTAAACTTTAGTGACATAAGGTAACAAATGTCCTTATTGTTGAAAGCCACTTTAAGCTCTTTTTATTGTTCCTTGCAACAGAATGTATACTAACCAGCATGCGCTTACTAAATATTTTATTGTTTGTAACCATAATAATCAGTTACTCCAGGCTATCCTTAGAATTGTTTTGCTGAAAAAAAATCACTCCAGTGAGTGAAGAAGAAAAACACAAATCTGTATTCCAAATACTTCAGTAAATTCAGGTATATTTTTAAAATATATTCTTAACAAATATTTATGAAACATTTAAATTTATTGGTAATAATGTGATTAAAAATAGACACAGGTTCAATCATCTTGGCAACTCTGGTGTACATGGAGAGGCAGAAATTAAAAAAAACAATGAGAAGGAAAATAATCATAATTGTGACAACTGCTATCAAGGAAGTGCTTCGTGTGTTTGAAAGAATATAATCAAAGTAAAGGTAGGGTGGAGTGAAAAGAGGGTCTAGAAAGCCTAGACACAAACATTGAAGAGAAGTATTGCAAGTGGTAGAATAGGTGTGGTATGATTGGATAAATTCAGAAAAGATGCATGACAGCCTTGGGGTAAGCAATAATATGGCATACTTAAGAAATTAAAAGCAAGTTTGCCCGGTTGTAGTGTGGTAGCAATCTGGCCACATGAAGTAACAAAGGGAATCACATCATGAGCCTTCAAAAGCAACAGAGTCTCACCAGAATCAGCACACTGTTTCATGCACCCAGGTGGTTTCAATCATACCCCACAGAGAAATAAAACAATTTAATATTGTTTTTCAGCAAAACTGTCCTATGAAAGCCAATAGTCTAAAGAATATTATAACAAAAATGGTTTGATTATACCTTACCAAAAGTCAGTGCATGCTTGTCTGCAAAGCTGCTGCTGAGCAGGAAAGAAACTAAGAGATGAATCAGGGTGGATATGGAAACTGATTAGACTGCTGTTCAAATAAATGCACTTTTTGTGTCAAATATGTTTCTTTTTTATTTTCCATGTTCTTGAACATTGCCTAATCTATTAGAAACCAGTGATAACATATGAGAAAGCCAGTGCAATAGTTTCCATGTCTGTGTCCCCACAAATTTATATGTGGAAATGTTTAACCCCAAGCATGGTAGTATTAAGAAGTGATGTGTTTGAGTTTGAGAGATAATTACATCATAAGGGTGGAGCCCCTCATGAATGAGATTAGTGCTCGTATAAAGGGGATCCCAGAAACTTCTCTAGTCCTCTCTCTGTCATGTGAAGATACAAGAGAACACAACAGTCTGCAACCCGAAAGAGGGCTCTCCCCAGGACCCAGCTATTTTGACACCCTGATCTTAAACTTTCAGCCTCCAGAACTTCAAGAAATAAATTGATGCCATTTACAAGCCATCTAATCTATGCTATTTTTGTTATAGCAGCCCTAACAGATAAGACACCAAAGTATTTCAATATCATTTATTATATCACATTTTTTCTGTATACAACATAAATAACACTACATTTATTTTTTTCATGCTAGATTGATTTAGTTGTTTTACTAGAGTTGAATTTTGATCAAAATATTGAATGGCTTAAAAATTAGTTTAAAAAGTCATTTCATTGAACTAAATACTGTCCATTGTTTTGGACACTTTTTGCATTTCAACTAAAATGTGACAAACAAAGTAACTCCATATGTAGGCAGTTATAAATTTTTCTTGAACACATGTAAATAATATCGTTTTAAAAGTCTGTGTGTGTAGAAGGTAAAACGTGAAATTACCTGAGAAGTAGCTTCAGTGGCAGCATTTGCAGGGAATATTTTGATGTTTTACAGATGACTCATTTCTTCTTGATTTGCAGACGTATACTTATGATCTAAATAAAACACTAGAATGTGTGAAGTCCATTGATTGGCAACTTGAGATAAATTCTTCAGTGTTCATATTACGAAATTAAGCTTGAAGAAAACATCTGCTTATGGCCTCTCACACACCATAGCTAGGGACATCATTTGTCATACTTTGGTGCTTCAAACACAAGATAGTTGGGAGGAATCTTTTCTAAAACCTATTAACTACAATAATCAGATATGGGAATAGGAGCATGGTCATTAGCAGTAAAGGCAAATTGAATTGTGGGTATTTTTAATGCCATTAAAATTTATTTATCTATTTATGATCGTTAATTTGAGGATGCAGTGTTCCTTACAGTTAGGAACACAGGTGGGAGACTGAAAGTGAGATTATTTGAAAGGTATCAACTACGAAATCCAACTATCTCAAGAAGGAGTGAGAATGATAAACATGTTCTACCTGCCCTGGCAGTTAGAATGATGTCCTGGAATTGCTAAACTAAGCTTTTCAGAAGTCAAATCTGAGTATTCTTATAAGGAAAATAACCCAAAATACATTTTTTGTATGAAAAAAAAAAGCAGTTGTCCCCCTATTTCACTGATGCCTGAGATCTCAAGATGATATCTGGGAAATTTTCCATTTTATATAAGTCAGTTAAGAATTATAGGACCTTGATGTATCTCTTCGCAGCACAATTTTAAGGGACAGCTAAATTGGAGTTTTCTATTTTGGTTCCTACTATTTCAGCTTTGAAAGTCATGTTAAGCAATATAAAAATGTTGCTAGATACCTTTTTTTCAGGAGGGATTGTTGATTATGGGGAAACATGAACTGATAAGAAGTAGCAATACAACTTCAAATTAACAAATTTTCAAATTAAAGTAAGAATTTCTTCTAAAATATTCAATAGATAAAAAAGATCAAATTTATTCTTCACATATGACTAGTAAATCAAACTCTGATAGAAAAGTCTAATGCATTCTTCTGTAAAATGATCATTTGAAATGAGAAAAGTAGCTTGTCTGAAGGCCTTAGTTTATTCTTAATTATGTCTGGAATGCAATTGCTTGGAAAGCTTGCAGAGCGATTTCAGAGCAATGATATTTTATATATTGTGACAGACTGAACAATCAGCAGGATGCTGAACAAAACAATGTAGAACCAAATTTGCTCCTGAACCATCGCAAAAATTATGGGAATATTCTTTTCCTTCGAAGAGTAATTCCAAGCTCAAAATTTTGTTTCCTCTTTAAAGTGAAGAGACATTTTACATCTTGCTCTCACTTTACCTGATGTAATGAGAGCACAGAGGATGCTCAGTGAAATGCTTCATTGCTTAGAGAGTTTAAAATTCATAGAAATGAATGTAACAGATAGTTTTGATTCCACCATGAAATGCGTTTGTGCAAACAAGTAGAGAAAAAGATGCTTTATGTTTACTTATTACAGCCATTAAAGTTAAGGTTTTAATTTCTTAATTTTAGTAATTTTATCAGACAAATAGAACTGCCCCAAACCTCAGGCGCTATGAATGTGTATATGTGTGTGTCCATATAAATTTAAGTTCTGTTTAGAATGGATTGTGAAATTCTGTAAGTCATATATGATTGTGTACTAAACAGTTTGAAGATCTCGGATATAAACCCATGGTAACAAAGCTAATAAATATTTTAAAGAATTTAGCAGGGGAAGAGCCTTTAAAATAACATAAAATCAATGAAACAAGTCATTTCAAGTGAGAAATATCATGTTAGCTTCCTAAAAATGAGAACAAGAATTTACAACATGAATGAGTTTAGTATTGCTTTTAAAATGGTGTCTGAATATCTGAGTAATTATAATTGTTATGCTTAAAGAAGCATCAATATCTTAAAGATTAATATCAACGCATCATTAGCAAAAGGGCATGACAAAGGAAATTGAATGCTAATAAAATTTTTAAAAGTATTAGCAGTAAAATCCAAGTTTTCAAAAATCATCTAAAAATAAGGGCTTACTTCATGAATTTCCATTAAAATAATTATAGTAAGATTGTACTTCTTAAAATTTTTATTTCATTTTTATGTTTTAATCTAGGCCCCAAAGAACCATTTTCTTCAAAAATATCGTTTCATTTAATTAACATATATATGAAAAAGCCCATAAGGCTAAACTTTAATAGGGTTTGTATTTACTGTATTTAAGCCAGAGAAAGTTAAAACAACAAGAATGCTGTTTTCAAAATGCAGAATTCTCCACGTGTGTACAACATTTTACAAAACGAACTCTGTTAGATGAGGGGCAAAAAAGTTGTAAACTAATAGTTTTTCATTAAATTTACCTTAGTTTCTTTCTCTTATCAGCAAGTGGCCTTTGTTGTAGTGTTCTTGGCATCTTTTCTCTCATGAATAACCTTACACCATTTTCTATCCTATTTAATTATCCTCTCTAGCTTAAAGCATAATCAGCATCAAACCAGCTGTGCAACCTTGAATGAATACCATTTCAATAATGCATTGATTTTTTAAAAAGCACAAGGTGGCTATTAATTTTACTTGAAACCCTCCCTCCTGACTATAGCCTGTACACAATTTTAGAAGCTGTATCCATTTGCTGCTAAGTAGTACCATCCCTAGTGCACTCATTATACCAAAGGATTCTCTCAGTCTGACACTATGACTGGCCAGACAACTATTAGTAGCCAAGAAAGGCACTTCTTGACGAGGAGGCATCCTGATTATTATGATTGACTGGATCATTGAAAATCTTTCTAGTAGCACAAGAAGTAGGCAAATTGCTTGAAAGAAAGAGAGAGAAGAAACTTCCCCAAATCCTTTCCTCTAGCATAAGTAGTCCATGTATTAAGAGCACCTGCATGTGAAGAACCTACAGTCTTGATAGAGAGATGTTGATACTTCAATCAATAGCAATGTTAGATTGCTGGCAGCAAAGGCCTTAAACCCTCTAAAAAGAAGCACATTAATCACGAGCATGTAGTGTCTAGGTCTGAATCTTGGCCGGTGATGCAGCACAGGACTTACAGTAAGTGAATTACGTGGGTTTTGGCACGAATTCTAAATTTCAAATTTCACCTTGGCTGACCCATGCAGCTTTATAGAATTATTAAATTCTAAAAAGAGATTGTATGCCACCATTTTTTCACAGAGTGGATGTCATAAAATCATGGACTATCAGTGCTGGAAAGAACCTTGGTTATTCAATACAACTCGTTAATTAATCAATGAAAAACAAACACACAAACAAGGAGAGCTCAAGTGAATTACCAAATCTATAAAGTCTACTTTTTAGAATACTTTTTTCATATTATTACCATCATTACTACTGTTGTTATGAACTTTGGATGAATCTGATACCTTGTCTAGATTGGGCAATATAATATATAAACTGCCATCTATAATAAATAATCCCCAAATCTCTGTCTCTTAACACAAAATGGTTTTATTTTCTCCTTACAAAAAACGCAAACTTAGTTGTTTCTGGTTAGATGGGAACCTTCAAGCTGGTCATTTACAGTCCAAGATTTGTTTCCTCCTCTGGATTCACTGTAGAGCCTTGTCCTCTGCTAGATCATCAGCAACAGGAAGCTTGTGGATGAACGCAGAGTGTGAAGGATTATCCAGGAGATGTTTATGAGCCAGGACTGGAAATTGAGTACCGATTGGTCATGTAGCTATACCTAACTGCAAGGGTGGCTGGGAAATGTAGTTTCACTCTGCACCTTGGAATGTGGTGGATGCTGTGGTATGTCATTCAGATCCCGGCTTCAGTACCAAGGAGCTTATATTTTCAGCTGTTTGGAGAACTGACAAAGGATGACTTTCAGTAATTCACTGTCTGGGAATTGCTCTCTGACAGAGATCTGACGCAGCTGTGCCCCATTCTCAGAAGCAGCCCACTTCTAGGACCAGTCCATGGGGGATACAAAGGCCTGGTCCATTTGCTACAAAACAAGGACAACTCTGAAGGACCATTTTAGCTCCAGTATTTCCTGTGGGATGGCTAAGGCATTTGATGTGAATCCATAACAACTCAACTCCTGCTTCCTACTTCCTCCATTCCACCTGTAAATCTGTATATCAGAGTCGATTTCTTGGGGAATTAAAGGAAAGTAGGAAGGAATTTAAGGAAAGACAGGAAAGTCAAGGGAGAAGTAGTCTCTGTACATTTTGCCTTTTGATCTGCAAATTTTTATTTTATTCTTCCTCACTCATATAGGACGCATTTGACCTATCTAGATACTCCACTCATATTAAAGTATAGCTTTTCTGGTGGTGCATTGGCTTTGCCAGCATGTCCAGCCATGTTCTCCTGGCCCAGTAATCAATAAAACAGAAAAGACAAGTTATCTGCCTCTAATACATTAAATACATAATGGTGGAGAAGGCTCAGAAGAACAAAAGAAAATATGAAAATTGAAAGTCTCATCCATTACAGATACATTTTGGTGTTTAATACACTGCTAGACATATCTTATGAAGACTTGCATTTAGGGTGAAGGTTGATGAAAAATCTCCTTGATAAGACTGATTTTTACCTCTGGGAAAAACATTGTTGCTTTCCTATCCATTCCTCTCTCTGGGTCTTGGCTCGACTGTTCTTAGGGCCTTTTTTATTTATTATCATTCATGATCATATCTTATGTGAACAAAGAAGAGTATGTCCTGGATAGAATCTGTTAGAGTCAGGATGTTTTTTTAAGACTTGAAAGTCGCAGGCATTGTCAGACACTCTTAGTTTATTTTGCCTGTATAATTTCCACACTAACTTGCTAAGCTTATGATTTCGTTGAGTCCAGTCAGTTCCATGGGCCAGTAGGCATACCCAAGACATACTTCTTACTTTTATTTCTGAGTTTCCTAGGCCTTTTACCCTCACTTTCTCTCAACTTAATGGCAGCTATGTTGACGTGATTTAAACTAAAAGGCTAATGTGGGAAGAAATGCCACTAGGAATACCACTAAGGTGAGTAGTAGATTTTTTTTAACTATTTAAATTTTTTAGCAATGTAATTTTCACTGAGCCTTTTTGTTCAAGTTTGTTTTTCACTTAGATCTTTTAGAGATGAGTCTAAAATGATTACCTTTTCAATTCTTAAAGCCTTTTTATCTCTGGATACTCTCCAGTTCTTTTGTAACTTTGTAACTCTTAGCTTTCTTGAATGCCTTGCTAAAGGCAGCCGATAGTGACAGACACATTTTCACTCTGCTTTTTCCCACTTTCTCTAGAGCAATAGGCTCACTATTTATATAAACTGCCTTCCACATTATGGCAGATAGAAGTTTCATCACAGCTCAAGAGAACTCTCTAGGCTTTTTCGGTCCATTCCCTGACTACTAAGCAAATGCCACAAATTTTTGTGTTTTTACTGGCACCACATCAATTACTGTTCAATATTCTGTAGTATTTAGGATAACTGTTACGGCAAGTATGTAAGAATTGTACCAAACATTTCTCTGAATTCAAAGTGGCTTAACACAATAAGAAGTTATTTCTCACACACATAAAGTACAATATGGATTTTTCCACTCTTTGTGCAGCCTTGGACTTTGTCATCTAGGCGCTCAGACTGTTTTGCTCTGCTGTGCTCTGTTTCTCTGAGGCTTAGGATGGATTGTCTGCCTCTGGAAGGCAGTTAGGGGAAGAGAGGGCGTGGAGACTACCTGTAGGAGTTTGGGGGGACAGGGTCTGGAAGGAATGTGCTTCAATTTCAAGTCTTTAGCCATGACTCAGTCATAGCCACAAGTAAGTGTAAGGGATGCTGGAAAATATAGTCTTCTTACTCACCAGGATGTGGAGGCACATTTCATGAGCACAGAATATCTGCTTCATGAGCACAGAATATCTTCTTACTTCCTATGTATTGTCTGCTTAAACCTCATTCTAATAAAAACTGCTTAACAAATATGTGTTATCCTCATTAAGACATTTACTGACCACTCAGAGTTAATAATTTTACTCCTCAGAGATAATATTCTTATATTTTAAAAATAAGATATGCAAGACATTGAGCAAGTTATGTCATTCCAAAAAATTCTTCTGGGGAAACTGTGTAACTTTATTAATTGGTTAAGGACAGGAAGAAGCAATGCTTTTATATCCAAAGAAAATGACTTTTGGAAAACAGTACATAGACATCAAAACCAAATATCACTTTTTTTCCCTTCTCCTGAGTTGTACTCTCTAATTACATTTAATACTTCCCAAGTAAACACCATATAAACCAGAGTTTTCTTTAAAAATGAAAACAATCGCATATCCACAACATAATGATGGGGTATTTGCATGGCAATTACAAAGCCATTATATTGTCTTCCTTTTAATTTAGTCAACTCTAGCTCCTAAATCTTGTTCAGGCAAAGTGGTTGAGCTAAGTAACTTTTAACTACCAAAGTGTTTATATTGTATAGCAGTTGTCATTGGTACTTTTGTAATTACTCTGCTATTTATTTTTCTCAGTTTAGTAATTTGAAAAAAGAGTATTTGAGACATCAGTTAAGCATTTATACAAATCTATCAAACTGGCTATATTTTTAATATTCTGGTTTAATAATTATCCACATTTACTATGGAAAATTGAGTAATAAATTATAGATAAAGAGTATAAAAGTTATTCTAAAACACAAACTTCTATGAAAGTAAAACCAAAGATTAAATTATAAAATCAGCCTTTTTATTCTTATTTTGGAAAGTTTTGTATGTCTGTGTTTCACATTACTTTTTAAAGTTAACTTTTATGAAATACCATTTATATACAAAAATGAACAATTTATAATTTTGTAGCATGAAGAATTTCCATAAATTGAACTTATTCATATAATCAAATCCTCATATGATAAATAGAACATTACCAACAACACAGAAACCTCTTCATGCCCTATCCTAATCATCATCCTCTAAAAGTTAACTTCTATCCTGATTTCTATTACTATGGATTAGTTTTGCCTTTTTAAGGATTGTAGGAAGTTGGAACTATAAAAAATGTAATATAGTGGATCCTAGGTTGGGCTGTCTCTTCCCCCTTTCAAACTAAAGCAGTTATTCCCAGAGTTGCCATGAATTTTGGCTGCTGACAGCTCACAGATGTGTCCCTCTCAGAGAACTGTCCTTGGAGGGAAAACACCCAAGGTTACATCTTCTCGATGGAGGCAACCTACACATAATACCAAGTGAGGTGCAATGGCCAAGCCCTGTTATTTCACTTTGGGACCAATCTAAAGGACCATCCCTCTGTAGTTGAGATTGAATTCCATCTCTTAACTATAGAGATGAAATGCGATGGAATCATCAGACACTTCCACTGTAACACATTGCAGTTGAACATCTTCCTGTACTCCATTTAGTTTTTCTCACTCACCACAAATGTTGTTTTTGAGATCCTCTTCCTAGAAACTTCTGTCATGCATATTCATGCCTCAGAGACTGTTCCAGGGAATACATCTAAAGCAGTTGGTAATGGGAGTGTTTCTAGGATGAAATCTCTAAAATAGGTTTTTGAAGATGGAATAGCTGCTATCAGGCTGACCATGAGAACCATTATTAAAGGTAGGTTGAATACCAATAGCTCCTGGTATGCACTAACAGTGTAAAAAATCTTCTGCACAGCAAAGGAAACAATCTACAAAGTGAAGAGACAACCACCCCCCAAATCTCCCCTAAATATTTGCAAACTATCCGTCTGACAAGGGATTAATAACCAGAATATATAAGGAGCTCACACAAAAACAATAGGAAAAAAATCTAGTAATTAGATTTTTAATAAATGAACAAAAAGTTCTGAATAGACATTTTTTAAAGAAGGCATACAAATGGCAGACAGGTACATGAAAAGCTGCTCAATATCACTTATCATCAGAGAAATGCAAATCAAAACTATGAGATATCATCTCACACTGGTTAAAATGGCTTATACCCAAAAGATAGGCAATAACAAATGCTGGCAAGGATGTGGAGAAAAGGGAACATTTGCACACTGTTGGAGGGAATATCACCTAGTACAGCCACTATGGAGAAGAGTTGGGAGGTTCCACAAAAAAAAACAGAGCTACCATATGATCCAGCAATCCCACTGTTACGTATATGCCCCAAAGAAAGGAAATCAGTATATTGAAGAAGTGTCGGCACTCCCATATTTATTGTATCACTATTCACAATAGCCAAGATTTGGAAGCAACCGAAGTGTCCATCACTAGAAGAATGGACACAAATGAACGAAAATGTGGTACGTATACATAATGGAGCACTATCCAGCCATAAAAATAGAGATCCTGTCATTTACAATAACATGGATGGAACTGGAGGTTATTATGTTAAGTGAAATAAGCCAAATCCAGAAAGATTTTGAATATTTTGAATATTTTCCCTTATTTTGGGGAGCTAAAAATTAAAATAATTGAACTCATGAACTCATAGAGATAGAGAGAATGGTGGTTACCAGAAGCTAGGAAGGGTAGTGGGGCAGGGGAGGAGGAGAGGGTTAATTTGTACAAAGTATAGTTAGAGGGAATGAATAAGATCTAGTATGTGATAGCACACGATGACTACAGTCAACAATAATTTATCGTACATTTTAAAATAATTAAAAGCATATGATTGTTTGTAACACAAAGAAAGGATAAATGCTTTATGTGATGAATACCTCATTTAACCTGGTGTGATTATTATGCATTTTGTGCCTGTATCAAAATAGCTCATGTATCCTATAAATATATACACCTACTATGTACCCACAAAAATTTAAGATAAAAAATACTTTCATCAGTGGTGAGCTAAGATGGGAGAGGATGCACTGGCTATGAAATGCTTGAGGCTCTATATATGGAGGAAGGACTAATTTAAAGTACTATCAAATGTAACTGCTATTGCCAGGTGCTCTCAAAAGACTGGAGGGAAAAAACGTCTGAGTTTGATTAATCACACATAAAAGCTACATTTGAAAGCCAGAGTGCCTCTTTGGCAGCTTAAAGACTCTCATTTCTTGCAGTCAGATGCAAAAAGAGCTGAGGTTCAAGCATAAGGCTTAATTATAAACAATAGAAGAATTCCAGATGTGGTGAAATCTCCTATTTTAAAAAGAAGACTCCCTTTTGAGAATGACAGGACATATAAAATTTGGCATGGAAATGTGGATTAATTTCCTTGAGAACTTTGAAATTCTAGGTCTCCATTAACTTTTAGGTTTTATTTTATATATTGTCATTTCAGCTTGCCCAGATGTGGGGCACAAGGGGAAGAAGGAGGAGTGATGCTTAAAAGTGGTAATAAGTCAAATGTCAAAAACCATAATCAAGCTAGTCATTAAAGATATTGAACTTATTGATTATTGATTGCTTGTTATTTGATGTCAGTATTAAATAAGATGAGTATCTGTGTCATCTGTGGGTGAATAGTTGATTTTGTACTCTAGGATATCTTTACGGTCTTTGTAAAACTTTATCAAAGTCTCTCTTGCCTGGTGGAACAGTATAGCTCTCAAAGGTTTCTAACTGACCTCAAGACATTTCCAAAGGTTGCTTACTGAACTTCAATTTTTGTCACTTCAGAATAATGTTGCTGCTGAAAATGTCCTGGTTTTAATTTTACTTATATTTAATTTTGGCTTCTTGCCCATCTGGTCATTATATACTTAGAAGTGGGAAAATACCTTATGGGAAAAATACCAAAATAAGGAACTAATGTTTATGTGCTTTGCTTCTCTTTGGGATATTGGTCTATAAGTACTAGATTCTTTTATAGCCCCGAACTCCAATTTTTGCCTCCCAAGTCCCATAAGGCTTCAAAAACCTCGGCTGGCTTGTGTTTTCTTTAGCAGCAACTTTCTAGGTTGATTTTCCAAAAACAGACAACTACCCTTAGGCAAAATTCGTTTACTATTTTTTTATTTCCTTTTCTCTGAGATCTTCGCCCTTTAAGTCTTTGCTCCTCCAGCAGTTAACCAAGGACTTTATTATATTTTGATGTCTATGTATATATTAATGTATATTCAAATTTAATCTGATTATTTCAGTGTGAGTGTTGAAGTTCTGTAACTTGCTTCATTTTATCTAGAAAATAAAGTCTCTCAATGGCATTTTTGAATTTAAAATTTCACATTTTCTTATTAAGACCTAGACATAGTCAGAAATATGAAGACAAATATTGTCTAAAAAATAAATGAGTAAAATCAAATGCAGTTTATATAAGGTGCTCTAGTAAGTCTAAGCAATTGTAAATTTTGATAAATTGTTACTGTCATTTCTTTATTTTGAACAATATATTAGATATTGTAGTCCTACCTATTTTGTAAAGAAACTTCTTTTTCATAATAAACTAAGTGAGTTTAGACAACAGCATGACGAGTCTATTGGTTGAGTTCAACCCCAAACTTTTTCAACTCAAGTCTTTGTATTTTAACATCATCTCCAATTAGATGTGTTTCATAATCAGGGTGTTTTTTACACTATATTTTATCAACTTATGATTCAGGTAATGCATTTATCTAATTTAAAAAATGAATGGTTTGTCAAATTTAAAGCTCACTGTTTGTTTACCATTTAGTAAAACACTATACCAGTAGAATCTTTCTATATCTAAATTTAAAGTAAGTTTTACATTTATAATTCTAACATACTGCATAATGTGTTCTTCTACCTGTAAGAGCCAAATCATCCACGTTTAAAAAAATCCTGATTTCATGTGAAATGGTTTTGTATGTTTCTTTAGAGCATACTTGATCTTGGTTAGTAAAATTAATCCCTACTTTATGTTTGATTATCTGCAGAAGAAAACAAAATGATTCACTGACATTTTCTCTTCTATTTAAAATCAAAACCATAGTAGAACACTAACTGTTTGGATGTAGGGATGTTATGGGTACCTTATGCTTATTTCCTTTTAAGAAAAAAACCTGCCCGAAATTCTCCAATATGTTTTAGATCTCACAGCCTTTTTGACATGTTTTATAAACCAAGGGCACACCTATATATTTATTATCTTCAGATTTAAAATTTTTATAGCAGGTAAATTTTGTAAGCTTATAGCACAAAATTATAATTTTGTAAACTTATGTTGAAGTTTAGAGAACCTGAGTAAGAGTAGTGAATAAATTCCAAGGATTTGGTAAAAGGAGAGGATAATTTTGTGTGTGTGTGTATTTTCTCTTCAATTATTTTTATTTAGTTAGTTAATTTATTTTTTTTCTATTAAGATTGAAGCACATGTGATTTGCTCCTGTTGTTCTACCTAGAATATTAAGCTTTGCTTTTAGGCCTTGAAAATAAAGTGGGAATAGAGAAAATTTAAAAGCTGCAGGGTACCATTAGAAATAAACAGAGGAATGTGAAATGTTGATTAAAGATCAAAGAATAGTAGCAGAATTAATTATCTGGAAGCTGTGAAATCACTTACAAACTGCATAAAGCAAAGGCAAGGGAATTGAAAACTTATTACTAATTAATTCTTATAATACATTAATAAAACAGACAAGGCACATCTTAATAATTTAGTGGAAATTTGACTGCAGTATCCAAATTCATCTCTGAAAGGTATATGATTCAATTGATTAAGCTCTACAAACTGACTTCAGGACATGTACTTCCAAGTGGAACACAGGTTGCAAATACAACTGTAAGTGCTACTGAGTTACTAGGGTTGGATGTAGAAATTATAAGGGGGCTTAACGAATATAAATGTTATAGCATTGTTATAATGAAATGTGCCAATTCCAATAATTCTGTGGGGAAAGAAAATTAATTGAAACTTAACCACTGATTACAGAGCAAATGATACAGAATAAAATGAGAGGGACTTCAAAAATGTAGAGCCATTGTAACACCATTCATTTAGAGTATCTAAACAGCTCCTTTCATCCTATTAGTTCAAATCTTAACAAGTATTCATAAATCATGCTTTATGCTGTGTTAATTAATTTACCCAAGTACAAAATTTGGCTATACAATTTCCTCGTTTCTGATTTTCTGACTTTAAGAGGATTGTAAATGGTCATAACTTGTATTTATTATGTATTAACTTTTTATCTTAAAGGTATTCTGGACATTTTACAGGATAGTAAGCTCGACTTTTTGGAATGACCTTTAGATTTTGTATTCCAGTGGCCTCACTTGCATCATGTATCTGGACCTCAGCAAATCTTATAGCAGCAGAAATCTTTAAGACTGACTTATATTTTATAAATATTTTTTAATTCATATGTGAAAAGTGTCTTCGGAAATTCTAAGGACTCAAAAACAATGATCAAAAGTGTTATTGAAAAGTGTGTATGTGTAATTAATGAATATTCTTAATGATAATGTTAATGACCGTGCTCGCTATAATTTTAAAGTTGCACAAAAGTATAGCACGCATCAGTAGACCATGGTCTCCTTGATTCTGCCAGAAAAATCAACAGATCAGAGAGTTTCACTTACAGAAAGCCTTATTGGTTTAATCTACTGTAAGCCACATGAGGCCAAACCAATGTCTAGATGTCAAGTATTAAAACACTGGTATCTTTGAGAGATACTGGGATTGTGGTATGGCAAGCTGATTCCTTTGCTTCCTTTCAGCTGTGAGAACTGTGAAGTGAATATCATGGTGGTGTCAACAAGAATATATGTTAGAGAAAAAGGGAAGCAGTTATTTGGGAAAATAATAAAGAAATCATTTAAACATTCTGAAATGGAAAATCAGTGTCAAAATAATATGTATACTAAGGGCATCAAAGTAGCTAATAACCAGGGAATAATTTAAAATAAACTTCATCAAAATAAGTATGTGTAAGCTTTTATTTATGAAATGTAATTTTACTTATGCAATGTTAATGAAATGTGATTGTTGCATTTAAACTCACCATGCTTTTCTTGTGGGACATGGGGGACTGGGTAATAATACTCTCTTATTTTTGTTTCTGTGAGGATGAGACATCTAAACTCTTTTATTCAATAAGCATTTGTTGAACTACTGTATGCCAGATATTGTTCTAGGTTTTGAATTACACTGGTAAAAAATAGTAAAATTTTCTGCTCTTCTGTACAGTGTAATCTGGTAGGGGGACAGATAATAGACTTATAGAAATAAATGCACAAGAACACTTAGATTGTAAGTGCTAGCAAAAAATAAAATAGAATATGATAGAAATGTCAGACCGTCACCAAGTAGGCATCACTATAGGGCTGTTCACGACATAGTGGCTGGCTTCTCCCACAGTGAATGTATATCATAACCATCTCAATAGTAACATGTCATCATTTCTACCATATTTTATTGGTCGTACAGATCAATGCTGTTACAGTCTGGAAAGAGGCTACACAAAAGTATGAATGCCAGCAGGTAGGGATCACTAGGGGACATGCTGGCTGCTGTATGCAGTCAGGTTAAACAACTACTAGAGGTCAGGGAAAATGGAAAGTGCCAAAATGATCAGAGTTTACTTTTGTAATTTAATTTTATTTCTGAAATGCAGTGATGTCAGAAGAAGATTAAATAAAGAGGGGGTGATCGAGATTTTATATATGTGATCAAGATTTTGAAAGCATGTATACAAACTATTTCTTTGAAAATATGATATTTCTATCAAGGAAGAAAGATCTTTCTATCAAGATAGATAGAATGTTTATGTTGACTTAAAGGTAAAGGGAAAGCAAATATAAAGGAACTGTCTGTGAATACCTGAAATCATATGCAAAAATCAGTGAAGGACAAAAATTTTGAAATGTTCGTGAGAATAGAAAAAAACAAGGGAAGGAGGTTCCTGTGCTACTGTTATGGAGAAGACAGACAATTCAAAACACACAGAGGTAACACATTTAGACATGGATGAAAGGATGCATATTAATTTCTGTGAGAATGCAGGAAGGTGCAAAGCATAGACAAAGAGACTAAGACATTTCAGTATAGGAAAACATATTTATGCAGAAATTTTTCACTATGGTTTTTAGGTAGAATAATAGCTCTCAGAGTAAGAACCTCATAACCCAGGTTTCCAGATTTATTTCCAACGTTTTTTTTTCTCAAGACTATCAGTTATCTCAACCTCATTTTCATCCTTAAACTCTGACCATTCTAAACATTGAATGAAGCTGCCATTCATTATCAACTTTATTTCTTTAACATTGGTTGACATTGTTAGAGAAGAGTATACACACGACTATACCTTGAAGACAAAGTATCGTTACAAATCTATACTTTTGACATAACTGGAATCTAAGCATAACTGGATCCTTAGCTTATCTTTATCTAAGATAAAGGTCTATGTTATGGCAGGAAGCTTTTGCAAAATTTCGCAGAAAACATTTTTAAGTCTGTAGTAGCGCTGCATTCCTCTAGTAAAGGCAATATTCATTCCTCATATTTTAGAGATTGAAAATAGTGGTAGAACATACACACACATTCACACACACCCCAATACACTTTACTTTCTAAACACATCTAAAACTTCCCTCTTCCATTCTATCAAAGAGACTGAAATACCTAACATTTTTCAAATCTCATGGGTCTTTTTCTTTTGCCTTTTATAAGTCTTTGTCATGAATTATGCACCCCTTCTTACCTTTACTACTATCTCTTCCCTTTTGTCTTTCTCTCTCTGATCCTTTGTTCCCTCTCTTTTTCCTAATTTCTATCTATAAGCATTCTTATATAATTTTTCAAAAGCAAGAAAATGATTTAATCTCACATTTTATTTAGAAATTCTTCTTTCCTTTACTCCATATTTATATTACCTTGAAATGATGTTTTATGCTTAGTTTCTCAACTTCTTCAATGTCATACATTTCCTAAAACATTAGTGTCTGGCCGTTGGTCAAACTATTTCACTCATTCTCTTGTTATTATGTTTGATACAGACTTACACTTGTTGGCTTACATAAAATTATTTTTGTTGGTATATAGAAATTTCTCTCTTTGCAAATTTATCTCTGCAGCATTTGATAGTGTTGTCCATACTCTGAGTTTAATAATATGTTCTCCATTAGCTTCTGTAATTTATTTCTTCTGATAGCACCTGACTCTCTTACATTTCTGACAATTCTTCCCTTTGTAGGTCATGCTCCCTTACCCACACATTAAATGCTGCACTTCCTAGGCATGTTCAACTTGATTAATTTATATGCTTAGTTAAAGCATTACTTGACAAATTTTAACAGAATAGTATTAACTGATAATTTTAGTTTTTTTATAAGCTGGGAACTGTCAATTACATTTATGAAAGGTCATACAAATATTTTCATATAGAATTCCCATTCAGAATTACTTTAACTCAAACTATTATAAGATTCATGACTTACCCTTCCAAGATATTACACAATATATGTAAATTCTCCTGTCAACACATTCCATTATCACTTACTCTCATCTCTATTTTTCTTTCTCACCATAGCTCAGATTCATAGACATTTCTATAGTCGTTTCTTCAAATCTACTACAGAACCTGTTCTTGAATACAGATTTTTCACTCTATTCCACTGCCAGTGTTTAAATGATCACAAATTAGCTTTTACTTAGAGTGGAAGTGGCACCACTCACCATCACCCCTCATGACCCTCTAGTAAAATGTTTGCTTCCTGTTTCTACAACATTATGTTCTGCTGGCCTAAAGGTCTTAGTTCCAGAGGGAGGAATGTTATCACCAAGAGACACAGCCAAACCATATCATTGCACCCTAGGGAGCTGCCCAAGGCCATGGGAACCCACCTCGTGCATAAGTGTGACCTGGATGTGAGACATGAAGTCAAAGGAGATCATTTAAAGTCTAATGACTGCATTATTGGATTTCGGACTTGCATGGGACCTGTAGCCCCTTCATTTTGGCCAATTTCTTCCATTTGGAATGTGTGCATTCATCCAATGCCTGTACCCCCATTGTATCTAGGAAGTAACTAACTTGCTTTTGATTTTACAGGCTCATAGGTGGAAGGGACTTGCCTTGTCTCAGATGACTTTTAGTTAATGCTGGAATGAGTTAAGACTATGGGGAACTATTGGGAAGGGATGATTGTGTTTTGAAATGTGAGGACATGAGATTTGGGAGGGGCAAAGGGCAGAATGGTATGGTTTGGCTGTGTCCCCAACCAAATCTTATCTTGAATTGTAGTTCCCATAATCCCTATGTGTCATGGGGGGGGACCTAGTGGGATGTGACTGGATCATGATAATGGGTGAGTTCTCACGAGATCTGATGGTTTTATAAGTGTCTGGCATTTCCCCTGCTTGCACTCATTCTCTCTCCTGCCGCCCTGTGAAGAGGTGCCTTCTGCCATGATTTTAAGTTTTCTAGGGACTCCTCAGCCATGTGAAAATGTGAGTCAATTAAACCTCTTCTTTTCTTTATAAATTACCCAGTCCCGGGTATTTCTTCATAGCAGCATGAGAAAGGACTGATACACTTGGATTCTTCCAAGATAATTTTCTGGTCTCTCTACCAATATTCTTAAAAATGGTTTCTAGCTTTCTTCTTCAAAATCTAGAGGTGTGTATACCAGTCTTGGGCTCATATGCATATCTGTGCTATTAAAGATACATCAAATTTCTTAGGTCAGTTCAAAAAACCCTACATAATATAGTCCTCAGTGTATTTTCACACTTCAAATACTCTGTACTGTTTTGTACCATCAAAAATGTTTCTGGGACACAAAAAAGCCCTTCAATAATTAATGTTTCTGGTCTCTCTTGTTAAACAGCCTTCTTGATTTTGTTTTACAATTTGGAAAATAAATATATGTACAAAATTTGTATTTAAGTGTTTTTTCCTCTGTGATTTTCCAAAATATGTCTAAGAAACCTAAGTGAAAATGAAGATATTCTTCCCAAATGGTTTACACTTGGTATGCCCGTAAAATTAATGGAATCAGTTTTACAAGGGTCAAATTGTAAGAGAACCTAGCACTTTGTAAAATTTATTTTAAAGGAAATGGTTCCACATGTTTAGAGCACTATACCATGTCTTTTTCCAACCCCATGTTAACTTCAGGCTATTGGTTTGAGTTAGGAATCTGTGCTGCAGAAAATAAGAATGGCTTGTCTCTGTGTTATATTCTTTACCTACATCTGCTCTACAGTTCTATATTGTGCAAGTATAGTCCTAGATGCAGTCGACTCTCCGTATCGCTGGTTCTGCATCAGTGGATTCAACCAACCTCAGATTGAAAAATATTCAAATGAAAAAATAGATAGTTGTGTCTATACTGAGCACATACAGACTCTTTTCTTTTCATTCTGCTCTAAACAATACAGGATAACAATGATTTCCATAGCATTTATATTGTATTTGGTATTATAATTAATCTAAAGATTTAAAGTATATGGGAAGATATGCATAGGTGAAATGCAAAACTACAAAATTTTACAAAAGGGACTTGAATATCTGTAGGTTTTGGTGTCCACAGCGGGTCCTACAACCAATCCTTTATGGATGCAGGGGGCAACTGTATGTGTGTGTGTGTATATATATATATATATATATATATATACACACACACACATACACACACATAACGTGTGTACTTATATTTGTATACATACAGATGTACACATATATGTACTGTGTGTATATATCTGTGTTTATATACATATATACTGTATGTACCATAAGTTTATGTGTGTGTGTGTGTGTTTGTGTATACAGTTGTTCCTCAGTATCCATGGAGGATTGACTCCAGGACCCCCTGTGGATACCAAAACCTACAGATATTAAAGTCCCTTTCACAAAATTGTGTAGTTTTTGCATGTCAGAGAAGTAAGAATTATATATATATATAAAAAATCTACAATTGGTAGAGTGAAATATATATATACACATTCTTTCTGTCTACCAATAGTGTTTCTTAAAAATGAGTCTTTCTTTTCTGATTGCCTTCAGGTTAGTCGCTAATTCTTTTAACATATTATCTTTAGGTAAATTACTGTTCTTGAGAGACTCTTTATCTATATATTATTAGTGGTAAGAAGAGCACATCACAAAATTTACCCATGGATAAGTTAGAGAAAATTAATATAACAAATAAAATGGTAAAAATAATATATGCAGAACTTTTATATAATAAAAGAATGAATGAGATTACCTATTATTAAAGAGAGAATATGTTTCTTAAAAAATAGTCAGTGAACAATATTTGATAGCCAAGAAAAAAGAATACAATCATATGAAATAATAAACATTGATTTCTTATTTATTTTTTCCCTTCCAGTGAAATAATGAAGGTTTAAAGAAAAACATAGAAAAAGTAAATGAGAAGCAATAAGGATTACAAAGAATACACCTGAAAAGAGAGTTATGAGAGAAATGTTATGTTTGAAAAATCCTCCAATTTGCAATAGACAAAAATTAAAAAGAATAAATAAACGTAACCGAAGAGATAGTAATAGTAATAGATAAAGATTTTGGGCAAAGATGTTACCATATATACATAATTGGTTCACCTGAAAATTACTAAAAACCATAAAAATGTAATACAGTAATTAGATAAAAACCCAACCTCCAGATCAAATGGTATATTTTTTCCAAGAGGAGTTGGTAGATTGCTGTAAATGTTAGCTGATATCTTTATATCATTATTAAAGCAACTGAGTATAACTGTACCCTACGAAAATTTGGGGGAACTTTGCTTTCAGTTATTGCTAAGATAAAGAAAGAGTTCTATTGGTTCTTAGGCAATAATAAATCACAAAAAATAAGAAACAATCTGGTTTGTCTCACTGTATGACAATATTGAACAGGTTTCTGAGGAGTAATGTCTTATGGATCTTAAAGAGAAAATGGGCATGGGCTATACTGAAACATATAGACCAGAAAGTGGATAATGAATCAAACAGAATATAATTTTATGACTTTCTGTGTAAATGTCCAAAGAAAGATGTTTCAGCTAAGCAGCGAGTATCGTTTTCTACATGATAATGCAATAATGCAGACTGATGGAGTCTCTGCTTTTGTCAATCTGTGACCTCCGAGGTCAATATGAGCATTTCCAGGCTACCCAGCCAGAAGGACAAAGAGCACCAAATGGCCTCATGGTCCGTGCCTGAAAGTCACACATGACCGTTTCTGGATAGTAATCAGTCACATATCTGTACTTCCCTGCAACAGAGGCTGGGAAACACTCCAGGAAGAAGTGGACAATACAGCAGAAATTGTCAGTTTCTTCCATAGCATTTATAATCAGTAAATGAGGACATAACTTAAGAATTAAAATATTGAAATATCAAAATCTGATCTAAATACGTTTATCAGTTTCCCATTATAAGACTAGAAGGGAAGAGACTTAGAGGACACATGATGGGTGCTGTTCTGGAAGATGTGATACAGCACATAAGAGGGAAAAGCTGAGTGAAGAGTTCAATGAAAAATTTACTTTTATGCAGTTTTGACTACATCTGACCAAAAGATAAATATACCTTTCAAATATCTCTGGCCACTTTATATACACAAATTTGTGAATGGCTTCAATCATTTTGCTATGGAAAAAGAGGAGTTGTTTGACACTTTGCATATTACAAAAAAATTCTGAGATAAAGACATTAAATGTATCCAAATCTGGACTGATATTAAAATGATAAAAGTCCCTTTGTCTTTATTCCTGATGATTTCCTTTCTGTTGAAGGAGTTTTCAAATGCTGTGTTCAAATATCAGAGGTGATTCCTCACTAAATTGTGGACCATAGTTCATAGAGAAATAATAATTTCTCTTCAGCTCTTCTTATGGTAGTATATTATAATTTCAGGCAGTCTACCTAATGCTTGAAATCACCATTTCCTTAATTCTTTCTTTGTCATTTATTTCACATACCCATGAAAGTCAAATTATTGAATAAAATAATTTTGAGTTCTATCTGTTTAAATGTAAGAAACCTTTTTTGAAAAATATTGGTTTAAGGTACAACACTGTCTTGAGATTTAACAAGAGCATTAATGCATTTTACGTCTTATCATGTTTTATTACTACGTAGCATCTTATTTACGATAAAAAAGTAATGAGTTGTAGAGATATCTATTAAGGGATTTCATGAGAAATAACTTTATTCTCACTATGAGACTAAATGTAGGCAGCAGCACAGCATTGTTCAGGATAAATGACTGTTTGATAGGATGATTATACCAGGAGGGATAACCTTCTCTGTGGTGTACAAAACTTCTCAGTCTCAGAAATCCAGCCAAATACAAGTAGGAATATCCCTAAGAGACCTTTTCTGGCAATGGATGAGAGCTTTCTCCTTTAGGACATTCAGAGGTCAGTGCTTACAGTTTCAACAGTAACCAAAGTCTATTTAAAGTGTCCCTTGTTAGATAAATGACGAGGATAAAAATTTTCCTCCAATTTAATTCTTACAGATTAGAAGCCTTGTCAAGAACAAGCAAGAAGAATGCAGCGAATGTATGCGAAGATATAAAACTGACCACAAGTTCTCCTACCATATACTTGTAAGTGAAGCCTTCACAGATGAAAATGAATATGGTAGCCTAGTACAGATCAGGGCCTCAAGCTCAAAGTCTGAATTATATCCTGTGTGCAGAGAGTCAGCTTCACTTTTTCCTTTTGAGAAGCAATCATACACATGACACAACTCTGAAGGACTATTTTTTCAAGTCTGTTTATGTCTTCTTAATCACAGACATTGGAGTACTGATAGATAGGGCTGGTAAGAAACAAGAGAATAAAGATAGTAACAAATAGGTACAATAAGCTATTATTAAACAGTGATAATAATAATTTTGAAAAACGTTACTAGTCACGTATGTATATAATCCCATATCATTTTAAGTTTCTTAACTTGCTTATACAACTGGGGATCTGTAATAAGCAGGATTTTTTTTTTCTGAAACTTATTAGCAGACATGTTTATGTGTATTTCGATGGTTGAAAAAGATCAAGAGATGGCTGGGTAAGGAGTGCAGTAAATTTGGAGCCATTTTTCAAGCATTCGAGGTATATGAGTTCAGTTATTGCAGCAGTGAGTTCTGGGCTGTCCTGCAGAAAATGTGGATACTCTTTTGAGAAATGTGAAAAGCCTAATGTATTTGAGAATTCCATTTTTCTTAGTGCCACATAGGTTACATATGCATTATTTATGAAGAAAAATAGGGTGATTTATTAATTTTTAAGTGAATGGTAATTGCAGGAATCTAAATGTAACTAAATAACTTGGGGTGAAGGGGATACAATCTCCATAATCATAAAAAGGGTTTTTCAATGAAATACAGTTATCTGCTGAATTACATAGAAATGAAATTTCTAAATGATCATTCCTCAAATCCATGTTGCTTGTCATTGTTGTTTTTACAAATGAGGTAGTTGACATTGTCTTCATCCTGCTTCTATGCTGGGAACTGAATGGACATTTGGCAAATAACAGCAGATTATTGTGTTTTTCAAAACAAATATCCTTATACATATATTCAATAGTTTACAAATCTTTACCCAGCTTACAGGTCACAGTTACAAAAACCATTTTTAGTTGTACATTCTCTCTTTTGCTCACTTGCTCGCTTGTTCTAGCTCCCTCTTGTTCTAGTGCTCCCTTTTTCTGGCTTTACTCTCTATCCTCCAAATTCAAGTGATTCTATTTAAAATAATTGGGCCAGGTGAATTTTCAAGCTGTTTATTTTCTCTGTACTTTTTCTGTACAACAAGCAAAACAGACACATCTGCCTATGCAAAATGGGGTCAAATCAGAATGTTTCATTTGTTTATAAAAGACTTATTTATTCAATGAAGAATGATCCAAGTTGGTCAGAAAGATCCAGAATTTCACAAAATGACTAATTCTTCAGATAATTCTAAATAGTTTTATACTCAGCACACATCTGATGTCAGGACTCTTGGAAATTTAGCCATGAAAACTCAGATTTCTCTGAATTCTGTGGATGATCATGATCCTTTAAAACAATAAACATGAGGAAATGAACGTTTTTCCACTTATTCAATTCAGATATATGTTTTTACTCCACAAAACTAAATTTATATTTTCAAAAGGTGCACTTTCTACTGAGAATTTAGACTGTCAGTAAATTTCATAAATTCTTTCAAGATTTTATTTTCAAAGCTAAGTACATAATATCCTCCCAAACTTCCTATATTTACAATTTCTGTAAGGTGTTATTATAAGTTTTCTGTTTTGTTGTTCACAAGTTTGAAATTTGGAGATGCAAATACCATTCTCTTCATTTTACAATTTTTTTTAAGAGACTTGGTTTAAGTAGTTTGTCTCTGTTTACACCAGAAAGCACTTGTCCTGCTTCCTAGCCAGTGCTATTCACTATGCAGTTAATTTCATTTTATATTTTGGAATCTTATTTATGCAGGCTCAACCACACATTTTTTTTCTTTTGGAAAATTTATTAAAAAATAAAATAATTTAAAAGAAATGCTAGTCACTTTATATTCAAATGCCTTCCAAATATAAGGAATGTATTAGTCAGGGTTCTCTAGAGGGACAGAACTAACAGGATATATATATCATATTGTGTGTGTGTATATATATCATATATATCTGTGTGTGTGTGTGTGTATATATATATATATATATATATATATGTATATGGGAGTTTTTAAAGTTGTATTAACTCACACGATCACAAGGTTCCAAAATAGGCCATCTGCAAGCTGAGGAGAAGGGAAGACAGTCCAAGTCCCAAAGCTGAAGAACCTGGAGTCTGACATTCAAGGGCAGGAAGCATCCAGCAGGGGAGAGAAATGTAAGCTGGGAGGCTAAGCCAGTCTAGCCTTTTCACATTTTTCTGCCTGCTTTATGTTCTGGCCACGCTGGCAGTTGATTAGATGGTACCCACCCAGATTAAGGGTGGTTCTTCATTTCCCAGCCCACTGACTTAAATGTTAATCTCCTTTGGCAACACCCTGACAGACACACCCACAATCAATACTTTGCATCCTTCAATCCAATCAAGTGTTCACTCAGTATTAACCAACACAAGGGACCTTGAAGGCGTACAAGAATTAAACAGAATTATCAATTCCTCCTGGTTAGGGTGTATTTTGGTTAGATACAAAACAGGGAGACCCTTTAGAAAGGTTCTGCCATATTCTTAGTCTACCTACCTCTAACAGAATGGCCCATTATTTCCAGTATGTCGTATGTCTTGTTAGAGGCCCTACCAGTAATAAGTAGCAGCAGAGTTCCAGATGCTGGTCAGTCTCAAACTAAACATTTTTGCTTAGATAAATTTTGTCTGCTATTTTGTTAGTTTGTTTTATGGACACTTTGTAGCACTTTTTATCATTTAAAGTCTTCCAAATTTAAAGCTCCATGAACCCATTTTGTGCATTTCAGCATTACTCAAGTTCTGAGACCTTTAGTCATGTCATGTTGTCCATGAAATATTTGATAGATCTGTCCTTTCCTTGGGCATCGTATTGCTTCTACAAACATAGCTCAAAGTATAAGGAATTTGTAATTTTCATCATAACTGACAGGACTGGCAGACAGATTTTTCTCAGTTGACTTGGTGCATGTTTTTGATGTGCATAAATTATGAAAGCAGCGTTTATTTGTTTACAATTTAAATTCTCAGAGCCGCAAAGTAGATTACAACATAGTCTTGCTCAAAATTAAATGAAAAAGATATTTGAATTATTTTAGGAGGAAACACTTTGTATTTTTTTTGCAGAAAGTATTTAGAGTACAAAATTATGCAGGTTAGAGTAAATGCAAAGCTGACCAACCCTGTAAGTTAAATAAGTAATTTGTGCCAATGGTTAGTACACACACTGTTTTCAGTACACACTGCTAAGCTGCCTCAAAATCAAGCAATAATTTTGTTTTGTAGATCCACAGTAATAAACTTCTTTATGTCTCAAGTTCCAGTTTGGTGTAAATTTAATTAGCTGAATAGTAACATCAAATTTATCATAAAAGTGGTAACTGACCATTAACTACAATGTAATGCTGTAGACATGACCCTATCATGATACTACAAGATTGCCTGTTCTAGAACGTGATAAACAGTTAGGGGGAACGGGAAAAGTCAGTGTATTTGTCACTAGGAACAAGAAGGATAAAAGGAACATGACCTTGTGCTGTTTCATTGTTTTCTTCACAATTTTAAGACGCACACTATACTCTTACTGGCAAATGCCTATAGGTATGGTGCTTTCATTTTAAATTACAGCTATGTATGTTTAAGAGATTGTATCGGCATTTTCAAGGAGTTGCTTCTCTGTATTAGATATTTTGTTTTAAGTTTAGCAAAAGGCCAAGCTCAAATTCATTCCTAATGAGCCATGTGTTAATGTCAAAGTCTCTGCTGTCCACTCAAATGCCAAAGAACACATCTGACTTTATAATGAGCCAAACACTTGTCTCTTCATAATCTCAGTTAGCCTTCTGTTAGATAGCTGCATCCAAAATTTATAACACAGTGGTGGAGGTTGTGGCTGTGATGGCTGAGAGCCAATCAAAGATGTAAGACTTCTCATATTGTGTCAATATTATTGCCAAGTCTTTACCATTCTACCTCCACACAGAAGAAAGTGTCCCAACAAATTCTAGATGGAATGTTGCCTGATTTTCATCTGTCCTGTACACTAATGGGGGAAAGATCAAAAGCAGATGACAGGCATCAAGGCAATCCGCCAGTGGCAGGGCTATGAGAATGAGGACAAAAGTATGCAATGGCACTGCCAAACCTTTGTTTTCCCCAGAGGACACTGTTTCCAATTAACTATATAATTTCTTATACTCTTATGTTCTGAACTTTGTTTGCTTTCTGACTTGACGCTTGCTGACATTCAAAAAGTTTAATGTTTATCTTCTCTATTCTCTAGGTAATATGTTACCTGGTTAACAAGAAAATGAATGTCTTCACATAGTCATGAGTAATGAAGTGGATGTCTAGAAGCAAGGGGATTTTAGTATATTGTGGATGAAGTGTCTTACATAGATATTAAAATTGTGAGTTGAGATTTGATAGATAATTCAGGCAAACCTTTAAAGGTGAGGGACATTTATATTTTTGTTTCATTTCCTAGTGAGTCAGTCTGCACTCACACAGGTTCTCAGATAGGTTTTTCAGGGATTTACCCAAATGTAACAGAGATATTGGAGTACTTATACATCAAGTTGAAAAATATTTTAGTAGTGATAGAAAAACAGAAAAATACATCAGAATAAAAATAAGTAGAAAATATTAAAAAGTACTGTATTTAAATATTAAGTTATTACATTTTATGATATAGGATTTTTTACTTTGTTGGATTTTTCCAATTTGTCTCTAATGAGGTTGATTTTTTTAAAATTTCAGTTGAAATAGGTAAATATCCAAGTTCTGGTACTGCAAAAATTAGGTCGAAGAATGAGGTTTGCTCATTAAAAGAAGGGATGGCAATACATTAAAATGACTTCACTGAATAAATACCTTTGCTACATGCTTCAGGCGCTGTTTTAGTTTTTGTTTGTTTCTTTACCAAGTTATTTTTGAACATTTTTAAGTAACAGTCTTACCAACTAAAGTAACAGCTTAAACATTTATAATTTATTTTAATGAATATATTGATAAAATATATCAATTTAGATGATATCAAATATGTCAAGTATCTAAGAATTAATATAACAAAAGCTGTGAAAAACCTATACCATAAATTTGTAAAAATTGATTGACAAGCTAATTTTAAAATTGGTATGAAACTACAAAGAAATAAGATAGCAAAAATAGTTTTGAAGACGACAAAAACTAGAGGCCTCATGTTGCCAAATATCAAGCTAATTACAAAAGTGTAGTAATCAGTATGGTGTTGGCAAATAGGATATACTCATTGAATAGAGCAATTTGCTTCAAAGCTAAAAGTGGAAATTTGTATAGTGATGCAACTACAGAGAAAGAGCTAGAGAGAGATAGAAATGGGAGGAAGTCAGGAGAAAGAGAAAGTGGTGAAGGTGGGGAGAAGGGGGAATATGCAGCATTACATGAAATAATGTCTTGTCCCCTCATTTCAGAGTGTATTTGTTTCCAAGTTATGACAAATAATTTGTTTCCGTGATTTGTTATCTAGGCCATATCTACCTAGTCAGCCATAAATACTCTATGGCTTTAAGTAAAGTCTATGTGTGAGTGATTCCCAAATCCGTATTTTTGGCTCTAATTTCTTCTTGGAACTCCAGATTCTTGTATCTATTTACCTAATAGAGCACATCACATTATTGCCTAATGTTTATCTCAAATTTAGCATGTTATAAAGAGAACACTTATCTCTTCTTGTGTTCTCCCAAATGTATACCTTTCTCACACTGTAAATAACTTTAATGCTTTATTCAACCAAAACTATGGGCATTCTCTTTAATTACTCTGCTTTCCTAACCCTATCCCATATGTGCCTCTCTCCAGTGCCACTGTAGTCATAACTATTTTTATCTCTTGCATAAATAAAGCAAAACAGTAACTCCTGTTTTCCTGATTCCACTATTGATTACTTCCTTATGATCTATTCTCAACACAACAGACTCACATTTAGAAAAAAATATATGTCAAGAAATGCCATACCTGTGTAAAGTAATAATAATAATAAACATAAGAATACAAAGTCTTCTTTCCCATCAAGATTCATATAATTGGCACCTTCTGAATCTCTCCATACTCTTCCTTTCACCTACCACACCATCCTAGTCAACTCACCTGAAAATTTTGTTTTTCTAATTCCATGAGCCTACACAGCTAGTTTCTACTTTTGATCTTTTGAACAAACTATACCCTTTGCCTGGAATGTCTTTTTTCTGAATCTTTGTTTGACCATGCCCTTACCGTTGTGACCATTACTTTCAGGTTACTTCAATTGGCCAATCTGTTTAAAGTGAAATCTCATATAATAGGCTATTTAACTTTCAATATAATACCTATCGTAATCTGATATCTACCTCTTTATTCATTTACACAACACTCAATAGAACACAAGCTCCTCCTAACAGGAATCTTGCTTTTAGCTGTACAGTGGTGCCTATCAAATAAGTACTTGATATTTACTGTTAAATGTTAAAAGAATGATAGTTTGCAATGAAAAGGCATAATTTGACAAGACCACTGATCAGATGAGGACTGGAATTTCAGTCCTGCATTAATTAGGACAAAGAGTCAAACCAAAGTAAAATATTAGAATAACCCCACTGAGAAGAACTGGCAAAATAATCACAGATAGAAGAGATATAATAAGCATTTAGAACAACATCCTCCTCTCATCTGTAAAAGGAAGATTACTTTTCCTTTCTCTAATTCGAATACAGCAAAGCTAGAGGTTATGAACATCATTTCACTACCATTTGCACACTACAGACCTAATGATGGTGGATGTATTTTTATCTTCTAGACTTCTAAATTTGATAGAATATTGACATTGGTCTCACGGGGCTATTGAATGATTTCCTGGGTCATGTCTGAAATCTAGCAAAAAGTATTATCTCTAAAGGAGTTAATACAAGGTCATCAAAATTAAGATTGTAAATGTCTAAATTGATGAAATCAGTACTGAAGAGGCCCCAATATTTCCATAGACCAAATAGGAAGCTAAAGTGTCTAAAATGTTGAGTATCTGTCATTGTCTTATATAACCTGAATAGAGAGCAAAATAATCGAAATTAACAAGTTGGGAAATTGGGTTATCAGCTATTTCACAAAATCGTATGTGGAGCTGCATTTTGATATTTCGCTCAGGTCAGTTTTAAGATTTCAGTGTGAAGTTCTGGTATATACATAATTGATGAACTGAAGTAGAGTTCACAATGATTTTTTGTTCATTGATATTTTCTTTGCAAAGACAGATGCCAAATGGGAAAGCTAATTTATAATGTTCCTCCCCTTTTAGAAATTTCTTAGATGGGAAGAAAATAGTTACAAGTTTTTAAAAATATATTTTGAATAGTAGCATTGGTATAGGATCTTGGTACCTGTACAGTATTTTAACCATGATGCTGACTTGAGTCTCTTGTGTTACAATACTGAATTTGTTTTTGTACTGTTGCTCAAAGCCGAAATACGTGTAATGAATACCTGCTGTTCTTAAAACCTGGAATTTAGATAGGATACCTTGCTTTAATTGAATCTCCTTTGCAACTGTGGAAATGAAAAATAGTATGCTTAAGTAAGTAGTACTTTTTTTTCCATTATGAAAACCGTAGCCTATTCAAAGAATGTAGCTTTATTTATTACTGCTTATATTGTCACAATTTAATTTATTCTAAGAACTGCTGATAAACCAATATTAAAGCAATAAAAAAATAAGTGTTTCGGGATGAGCATAACTCTATACTTCAAAATTATGATTCATTGTTTATAAACTAAATTTTTTCTCTCTGGGAAAAATGTTTGTGTTACATTATACAAAAATGTAAATCACATTAAACATGTGCTTTAGATTCATGTTCTAATGAATAATTTGTGATAGAAGACAATTAGACAGTTCAAGAAAATGCTTAGCTTCAGTTATAAAAGTGGGAGGAAAGATAAATAATTGCCAAATACTCTATATTTAAGTATTTATAACATTTTATTCAGGACTACATATGAGGATATGTAGCACTATTAGTCATAATGAAAGGCAATATAAAATATTATATGTATTTATATATGTATTTGAGATATGGCCTTGCTCTGTCACCCAGGCTGTAGTTCAGTGGCATGATCTCAGCTCCCTGCAAGCTCTGCCTCCCAGACTCAGGCAATCTTCCCCCCTCAGCCTCCTGAGTAGCTGGGACAACAGCTGACTAATTTTTTATAGTTTTTGTAGAGATGCGATTGCACCATGTTGCTCAGACTGGTCTTGAACTGCTGGACTCAAGCAATCTGCACACCTTGGCCTCCCAAAGTGTTGGGATTAAAATAAGCCACTTTGCCTGGCCCAAAATATTCTTTGATTTTTTTTTTTTTTGCTGTTATTTTGTGTTCCTATCCTTTTGAATTCTCCTATAAAATAATGCAATATGATTTTCCCTTCTTATATTTAAATATACAAATATTTATTTAAAATTTAAAATTAGTTACATAAGGTAATTTATAAGCCTTTGTACAATACTTATAAAAGTACATAGATATGGATTTAATTACCATAAATATTTACCTGTTTACTTATACCTTTAAACCAATATTCATGAACATTTTCAAAATATCAATAAAATTTTGTAATTATTGTCTCTTTAAAATAAGAGAATTTAGGATATCATTATTTTCAAACATGTACTAATGTACTAATTGTTTAATTGTTTATTAAGTAAGATTAACTGAGCTCTATAAATGATAATTTAGTAAATTTTTTGCACTTTATGCTATCAAAAATTTTAGTACACAGTAGTTTCAATAAACAATTTAGAGTTCATCTTTTAAGGTGCTAAAATTGATATAACTCACATTTTAAACTAAAAAAGCATTAAAATTCAACATAACTACTTTATAGGGTGAATCAGTCACTTATGAACCATGACATGGAATATCATCGAAATACTCTTCTTTCTTAGAAACAGAAGATCAGCCCTGGCAAAGATATAATATTGTTTTAGATCATATGCAGCACTTAAAGATGTGGTATTTAAAACTATGACTGTCATTTGCAGTTAGCAAGATACAGATTTAATAAGTATCTCAAATCAGATCTCAATTAATGATATATAGATAAGAGCTCTAGGAGATTAGAAAAATTCACTTACGTTTGGCCCCAGATTGAGAAAATCCTTGTCATTTTCTGACAATTGCACATGAGAAGTGAAGAAAAATAACTTCCTACATAATTCTTCTTTATTTCCTAAGACAGGTCACCCCAACGTCCAATGTATTCCCTGAACTACTGTGGCTGAAAGCTGAAACCCTGGATTAAATGTCCCTAGTTCAAATTTCTGGTCTGTCAATTAGTAGTTGTTGACTTTTGGTAACTTACTTAATTTATTTGCATCCTATTTTCTGTATTTATAAAAAGGAGATAACAATGGCATCTAACTAATAGGTTGGTTATGAGCACTAAATGAGTTAATATTTGCAAAGCACATAGAACAGTACCCAGCATATACTAAGCACTTGTTAAATGCCATCATTATTATTTCATTCTGCTCCATTTCCACCTGTTTGATGTGATGGATTTTCTTGGTCTGTATAATTGCTATCATGTAGTTACTCTCCTGCATAGCTTTCTACTCCTAAATATCTGCCTCCATATTTAACCAAAACATGACTTGCTCTCATTAGAGTACATAAATTTTGAGAAAAGGGATCATGTCTTATTTGTTTTTATTCTTTTTAAAGAAAATTTAATATTTTCATATTTGCTGGAAAGTGAGTATATAATTGAATAGATACTAATTAGGAAGGACATGGTTTTTAATAATCAGTACAGACTAACCTAATGGAGTATATGTATATTTCTAGACCATAGCTCTCTGGGAGGTATCAGCAAGAACTAATAGTTTGTAATCATGTATTGTTTAAAAGATAGAAACAATAGATAAACATTATATACATGGATTATTATACATGCATCTATTCTCAATCTCTATTCATTCAGGGTAACTAAAATTAACGACACTCCTGCAATAGTGAGCATGCCTAATGCCCAGATCTTCTTTTTGAAATATAATTATTCTACAAAAGGAACCAATCACTTAAGAAAAATGGTTGATTCCAGTTGTTGATTTCTAGAGCAGAGAAAATACTAGATGAGCCTGAAATTTTTGTAGTGTCAAAAAGTAAGGACATTTAAAAATAATAAGATGAAATATTATCAAAAGAACACAGACACCAACCTCAGCCAAAGCTAGAAAAAAAATGAAGACAAAATAATGACACTATTGCATTATAACCCATAGTATTAATTATCCAAGAGTTCATACTGATGTAAACAAAAAATCACATAAGCAAATGGATAAGAAGAAAGAGCTATTTCATGTGGTACAATTTTATTCAATAAATATATCATCAAAAAGGAAAATCAAAAGTAATCATTAGGCAAACATCACAATAATCATTGTTGTAAACAAGATCCACCCATGCTAAAACTATCGGGTAAAAGTTTGAGACTAAAGAAGATTTACAAAATATAAAACTTTCCTTCCCAAAATAAACCCACAAAGAGGAGACAGTAGGGCATCTTGCAAAGGGGAAAAGAGTTACTTCACGCTAGAAAAACCTGGCAGCAACCACTTAACCAAAAGACTAATGTCAGAATACCACCAGTGATAAGACAAATTAGCGTAATAAATAACCTTGTAATATGATGAATTGAGAAGAACATAATATCATTTTTATGGTGTTCTTGTCAAACTTTCATAACCTCTGTCCAACAATGAGAAAATATCAGACAAACCCATATTGAAGGAATTATATCCTTCAAAAATTAAAATGGCTTAAAAAAATTCTCCGAAACTTTCAAATTATGCAAAAGAAGGAATGACAGTGAAATTGCTACAAACTGTAGACAAATGGGAAATAACAAGTAAATGCAATGTGAGGGAGCCTGGATAGAGTCTTAAAACAGTAAAAGGACATTAGTGGAACAATTTCATGAAATTTGAATAAATTCTAAAACTCAAGCTAGTAGTATTGCACCAATGTTCATGTCCTGTTCATCGTAATTGTACTAAGATTTTATAAGGTATTAATTTGAGGAAAATCCAGGAAGATTATACAGAAAACATCCGTACTATTTTTGCAGATTTTTTTGTATGTCTAAAATTTACTTTAATATAAAAAGTTGTGAAAGTTGTATTCTTCTTAAATTGAGTGACCATTAAACGTATAACTGTTAGGAAGCTTTAAGTTTTATATTATATTCAAGAAATGCTAAGGATTAGTCTGGATAGACTAAGATATATGCTTCAAAAAGGACCCCAAATTTTTAATGGTTTAATACAATCAAGTTTTGATGCTCATTCACACTGTTCTGCAGGCCTTGCCAATTCTCTAAGAAAGTCTCAGGGAGCAATACAGTACGTAAGATGATAGAGGTTTCACCATTCTGTAGGAGCACTATTTGGGATGTAGGACATCTTTTGTCAATGCAGCATGAGAGCATGAAACTTGATTGTGCTGAAAACTGAAAATCAAATGCTTCACTTTTAAAGTGATCTTTATAATGTTTCATTGGTCACATAGCCACATCTTACATCAAAAAATTGTGATATGTATTCCTTCACTTAATCAGAACATAAGAGAAACAAGACATCAGTGAATATTTATCTCAAGCACAAGTTGCTCGTGAGATATCATTGACCATTCTTGAGTAAAGAATACTTCCTATTATAGGAAAAGCATCACCTTGGAATAAGAAATATTCTCCTTCTCTAGATATAGCTATGACCTTTAGCAAGTTAGGTAAACTTTACTAACTCTGTTCACTTCTTTGTCAAATGGTGATGATGTTTTCTCCCTTGCATTGCTCTTATAGATTAAATGTATTAATTGAGTTAATGTACAAAAATCTTCTGACACAGTTCCTGACATATTTAGTAAACATGTATTTAATAAATTGGGGAAGCATTGTGAGTGTAGACACACAGGTATGCCAGAATTAGGATCTGGCTCACATTAAGCTCTACAATCAATAGTTCGAGATCTATGAATAGAGCCATGTGATGCTTAGACGCTGATATTCCACTGTGTGTGTGTGTGTGTGTGTGTGTGTGTATGTGTTGGGGGATGGTGACGGGACTTACATATGTATGTTTTCTGAACTAAATTGATTGTACATAAGGAAAGAACTCCAGTGCCATCGTGTACATGAAATTTCACATTTTTCTATAATATTGTTAAAAATTAAAGATCATAAAAACCACAAAGAGGAGATGGTGGTGGTGGGGTCTTAAAAAGGATGAAGTATCCTATTTATTCCATAATTTTCTTTTCATAGAGAGCTTTTCAAAATGTTTGGAAATGGCAGGCATCATGGAACTATGAAATCATCATAGAAACTTCATTTGTAAAATCTTTAGAAAGCTTATCCAACTGAGTTAGTGTTAAACTGAGACATATTCTCATTCCCATCATATTTCTCAAGCCATAGGTCATTCAACTTGTCTAACGCTCTAATAAGATGTAAAAAATTGTCTTAATTTATATTATTCTGAGACCTTAGGATTTATAATTTGGGTGTGGTGAGGCATTAATTTTACATCCAAGGCCTCAGTTCATTGATTTCCTGGATATGCATTACAATTAGAATATTCCAGGCTGCATAGAAAATTCTGTAGAAGAAAAATTTACAAAGTTCAAATGAATGATGTGCCTCGTGAGAATATATGCATATAAGAAAGAAAATATGGTTATTTTGTCACTACAATTATTCATTCATTCAAAAATTTGTTTTCGAGCATCTATGTGAACCAGGATCTACGATCTATACCGCAGACACATCTTGAAACAACAACAAAGACACAATTTTGTCTTCTTGGAAGACAGAAATACATAATCAAATGCATAAATAAGATTATTTCAGAGAGTGATGAGTTCTACAAAAGATATCAGAAGGGCAATACTCCAATTTTATGAGTACAGAAACCCAAGGGAGAGTGGAGGTTAGTGCAACATCTCAGGATTATCACTGAGGCCATTGTCCCTCTACACCCAGATGTACTTAACCCTTATACTCTGCTTTCCCAAATACCAGAGGAAGCAGAGTGGTTTACAGTCCTGGACCTTAAGGATGCCTTTTCTGCATCCCCGTACACCCTGACTCTCAATTCTTGTTTGCCTTTGAAGATCCTTCGAATCCAACATCTCAACTCACCTGGACTGTTTTACCCCAAGGGTTCAGGGATAGCCCCCATCTATTTGGCCAGGCATTAGCCCAAGTCTTGAGCCAGTTCTCTTACCTGGACACTCTTGTCCTTCAGTATGTGGGTGATTTACTTTTAGCTGCCTGTTCAGAAATCTTGTGCCATCAAGCCACCCAAGCACTCTTAAATTTCCACACCATCTGTGGCTACAAGGTTTCCAAACCAAAGGCTCAGCTCGGCTCACAGCAGGTTAAATATTTGGGGCTAAAATTATCCAAAGGCACCAGGGCCCTCAGTGAGGCCTATACTGGTTTATCCTCATCCCAAAACCCTAAAGCAACTAAGAGTGTTCCTTGGCATAACAGGCTTCTGCCGAATATGGATTCCCAGGTACTGCGAAATAACCAGGCCATTATATACACTAATTAAGGAAACTCAGAAAGCCAACACCCATTTAGTAAGATGGACACCTGAAGCAGAAGCAGCTTTCCAGGCCCCAAAGAAGGCCGTAACCCAAGCCCCAGTGTTAAGCTTGCCAACGGGGCAAGACTTTTCTTTATATGTGACAGAAAAAACAGGAATAGCTCTAGGGGTCCTTACACAGGTCTGAGGGACCAGATTGCAACCCATGGCATACCTGAGTAAAGAAATTGATGTAGTGGCAAAGGGTTGGCCTCACTGTTTATGGGTAGTGGTGGCAGTAGCAGTCTTAGTATCTAAAGCAGTTAAAATAACACAGGGAAGAGATCTTACTGTGTAGACATCTCATGATGTGAATGGCATACTCACTGCTAAAGGAGACTTGTGGCTGTCAGACAACCGTTTACTTAAATATCAGGCTCTATCACTTGAAGGGCCAGTGCTGTGACTGCACACTTGTGCAACTCTTAACCCAGCCACATTTCTTCCAGACAATGAAGAAAAGATAGAACATAACTGTCAACAAGTAATTGCTCAAACCTACGCCACTCGAGGAGACCTTCTAGAGGTTCCCTTGACTGATCCTGACCTCAACTTGTATACTGATGGAAGTTCCTTTGTAGAAAAAGGACTTCGAAAAGCGGGGTATGCAGTGGTCAGTGATAATGAAATACTTGAAAGTAATCGCCTCACTCCAGGAACTAGAACTCAGCTGGCAGAACTAATAGTCCTCACTTGGGCACTAGAATTAGGAGAAGGAAAAAGGGTAAATATATATACAGACTCTAAGTATGCTTACCTAGTCCTCCATGACCATGCAGCAATATGGAGAAAAAAGGAATTCCTAACTTCCAAGAGAACACTTATCAAACATCAGGAAGCCATTAGGAGATTATTATTGGCTGTACAGAAACCTAAAGAGGTGGCAGTCTTACACTGCTGGGGTCATCAGAAAGGAAAGGAAAGGGAAATAGAAGGGAACCACCAAGCAAATATTGAAGCCAAAAGAGCTGCAAGGCAGGGCCTTCCATTAGAAATGCTTATAGAAGGACCCCTAGTATGGGGTAATCCTCTCCAGGAAACCAAGCCCCAGTACTCAGCAGGAGAAATAGAATGGGGAAACTCATGAGGACATAGTTTCCTCCCCTCGGGATGGCTAGCCACCGAAGAAGGAAAAATACTTTGGCCTGCAGCTAACCAATGGAAATTACTTAAAACCCTTCACCAAATCTTTCACTTAGGCATTGACAGCACCCATCAGATGGCCAAATTATTATTTACTGGACCAGGCCTTTTCAAAACTATCAAGCAGATAGTCAGGGCCTGTGAAGTGTGACAAAGAAATAATCCCCTGCACTGCAGGCCATACATTTCAATCCCTGTATCTTTAACCTCCTTGTTTAGTTTGTCTCTTCCAGAATCAAAGGTGTAAAACTACAAATTGTTCTTCAAATGGAGCCCCAGATGCAATCCATGACTAAGATCTACTGTGGACCCCTGGACCAGCCTGCTAGCCCATGCTCCAATGTTGATGACATTGAAGGCACCCCTCCTGAGGAAATCTCAACTGCACAACCCCTACTATGCCCCAATTCAGCAGGAAGCAGTTAGAGCGGTCATCGACCAACCTTCCCAACAGCACTTGGGTTTTCCTGTTGAGAGGGGGGACTGAGAGACAGGACTAGCTGGATTTCCTAGGCCGACTAAGAATCCCTAAGCCTAACTGGGAAGGTGATCGCATCCACCTTTAAACATGGGGCTTGCAACTTAGCTCACACCCAACCAATCAGGTAGTAAAGAGAGCTCACTAAAATGCTAATTAAGCAAAAACTGGAGGCAAAGAAATAGCCAATCATCTATCGCCTGAGAGCACAGTGGGAGGGATAATGATAGGGATATAAATCCAGGCATTCGAGCCGGCAACGGCTACCCTCTTTGGGTTCCCTCCCTTTGTATGGGAGCTCTGTTTTCACTACATTAAATCTTGCAACTGCAAAAAAAAAAAAAAAAAAAAAAAAAAAATCAGAGGGAAATAAATAGGGATGGAGGGTAGGAAGAGTTACCTTCAATGGGAATTAAGTCAGCCTTCTTTGAGAAGACATTTGAGCTGAGAACTGATTAATGGGAGGAATCAAGTCGTAGGGATCTTGGGAAGGGTAATTCAAGCAAAGGGAATATTTAGTCATGTTAGTGGAATAACAATGGCCTTATCTAGATGAGGAGCAGAAAGAAGCCCATTGTTCACTGTAGCTGGGATAACAAAATGAAGGAAGAAAATCTCTTGGTGGGAGAGGAAATCAAAGAACTAGGAGGGACCATATTTTGAAAAGTATACTGAGACATGATAAGATGTTTGGGTTTATTTCCAGTTATAAGAATATTTTAATTCTTCTGAATCTCCTAAATAAATGGATACAAACATGCATGCATATACACATTAGTTAAATAAAACATAAACAACATAGAACAAAGCTTCTTTTTCAAAAATACTTTTCATAATCAATAAATTTGAAATTATTAATGGCCAATGAACTGTGAATTCTTGTTACTGTAAATTTGCCATGTATTCTGGCAATTATTTTTTCACCTTGCAAAACTCAGCATTGCATGCTTCACTGTTTCTTTTACATATTAAATGCAAAACATCTGGACATCTTTTCATCTTGGATTCTTGGATCTAGTATTATTTACTATGGAATAGTGTTGTCTGAAAAGGTATAACCTGAAAACTATGCTAGTTGCCAACAATATCCATACACCATGCTCATAAGCTGGTTAATGTATTCCAGTATTTATTCTAAAAATTCCAGTTGCCTCTGCTCAAATGAGAGCATGTGGTTTTCATAAAAGTTACTGGCATTGGATGCTGAACTACTGGGTCATTGTTTTACTCATTCAATTAAAACTTTATTATAATTGAAACATATCTAACACAATATGTCCTTTAGAGCATCATAACCTAGAAAGCCATAAAAAAAGTATTACAAATTTAGATGAGGAAAGAGAATGTGGCAAGTGGCATAATGAAGATATTACAAAGATCTATAAATTTGTGGAATACTTAATATATCCAGGAATGAAAGAAGAATTAGAGAGTCTGAACCTCAAGAACTCAGAAAACTTAGATTTATTTGTCTGTATCTCTAACCCCTTTCCTATTAAGAATGTTGGGTCCTTTTCCAAAACACACCAATACACACTCATGCACACAACCCACAAACACTCAGACACACACAGTGGGAGGCTAAATACCAGACTATGTCTCTGGCCAGTGGGTCCAAACCTACTCTAATTACTTGGGATTTCTAAAAATTGAAACGGGCTAAACTGGAGAATGATAGTCAAGAGAAATATTGAGTTTTCTACAAAGCTCTACTCAGCAGGTAACTTTTCACAAGCAAGGACTAAACATAGACATTTTCATAATACGAGTATATATAACATACCTGTTATACAGTAACTGCTCAATAAATACTGGAATACATAAGTAAATATACTCTAGTTGTTGCATAATTGGGCATTACAAAAGGTGTTAAGACCTTTTCATTTTATCTCTTGATCAACTAGAAAATCCTCATCTAATTTATTTTTATTTATTTATTTATTTTTTGTCTTCCTGATACTGGCTTCAATTAAGGACCATCCACATGTACTATTAACATGCAGATCTCTTGGGTCATGCTCATTTTCCGCACCCTGATTTTTCTATGGCCAATATTCAAGAAACACAGATGTCATGATGTGTTTTTGGTTTGATTACTTACTGGATGGTTTCTGCTTAGAAGTTCTGTTTTTTCTAAGTTCTCATTACAGTAGCATTAATTGAGTTATTTAAGAATATTGAATTTGACAATTGCATATTCTGATTTTGCTTAAAATATAGTTTTGGAATAATAATTTATGTATTTTATATTAATCTAAAATGTAATACATGCATGCAATAACATTTTTCAACAAGTTCCAAACTTTCTTCCCACATTTCTTGTCTTCTTCAGAGCCATCCAAATTGTTCCAACCTCTGCCTCTTATCCAGTTCTAAAGTCACTTCCACATTTTTGGGTATCTTTACAGTAGCACCTTATAGTCTGTTCTCATGCGGCTAATAAAGACATACCCGAGACTGGGTAATTATAAAGGAAAGAGGTTTAATGGACTCAGTTCCACATGCCTGCAGAGGCCTCTGAAAACTTACAATCATGGCAAAAGGGGAAGCAAGCACATCCTTCACACAGTGGCAGGAGAAAGAAGCAGCGTGAAGTGAGTAAAGCATCTTCTAAACCATCAGGCCTTGTGAGAACTCACTCACTATCATGAAAACAGCATGAGGGAACTTCCTCCATAATCTAATCACCTCCCACAATTTCCCTCCCATGACATGTAGGGATTGTTGGAACTACAATTCAAGATGAGATTTAGGTGGGGGTGCAGTCAAATCATATCAATGAACATGATTTTTAGTTACACTCCTGTGTTAGTCCATTCTTGCATTTCTATACAGGAATACCTGAGACTGGGTGATTTACAAGGAAATAGGTTTATTTTAGCTCACAATTCTGTAGGCTATATAGGAAGCATGGTGCAGTCATCTGCTTCTGGTAAGGGCCCCAGGAAGCTTAGAATCATGGTGAAAGGTGAAGGAAAACCATACAGTCCCACGGTGAGAGAGGGAGCAAGAGGGAAGGGGAGAGGTTCCATACTCTTTTAAACAATCAGATCTCACATGCACTGAGTGAGAACTCATCACCAAGGAGATGGTGCTAAGCCATTAATGAGGGATCTAATCTCACGATGCAATCACCTCCCACCAGGCTCCAACTCCAACTTTGGGAATTGAATTTCAACATGAGATTTTGACGGGACAAATCGCCAAACCTATAATTATTCCACCCCTGGTCCCCCAAATCTCATATTCTTCTCACATTTCAAAATAATAATCCCTTCCCAATAGGCCTCCAAAGTCTTAACTCATTTCAGCATTAACTCAAAAGTTCCAAGTCCCAAGTCCAACATCCAAAGTCTCATCTGGAGGTGAGTTTCTTCCATCTATGAGCCCATGAGATCAAAACCAACTTTTTATTGTCAAGATACAATGGCAGTACAGACATTGGATGGACATTCCTGTTACAAAAGGAGAAATCAGCCACAGAAAGGGGTCATAGATTCCACAGAAGTCTAAAACCCATCAGGCCAGTAATAAAATCTTAAAGCTCCAAAATAATTTCCTTTGACTCCATGTCTGTATTCAGGGCACCCTGGTGCAAGGAGTGAGCTCCCAAGGTTTTGGGCAGCTCTGCCCCATGGCTATGCTGGGTGCCTCTCCTGGGGCTGCTCTTGTGGGTTGAAGTTGAGTGTCTGCAGATTCTCTATGCTGAAGCTGCAATCTGTCAGTGGCTCTACTGTCCCCTTGACAGTGTCCTCTACTGTTAGTGGCAGCAGTCCCCTTTCCACAGATACACCGGACAGTTCCATGGGGGAGACATTGTATGGGGGCTCCAACTCCACATTTTCCCTTGGCATTGCCTTAGTAGGGTTCTCTGTGGGAGATTTAGCCCTGTGGCAGGTGTCTGCCTGGGCATCCAGGCTTTTCCATACATTCTCTGAAATCTAAATGAAGGCTTCCAAGCCTCCTTCATTCTTGCACTCTGTGTGCCTGCAAGCTTAATACGAAATAGAAGCCATCAAGGCTTATAGCTTGTGCCCTGTGAAGCAGTGGCTCAAGCTGTACCTGGGGCCCTTTTAGCAATAGGTAGAGCTGGAGCAGCAGGGATGCAGGAAACAGCCTTCTGGGGTGGTGCAAATTATTGGCCCATGAAACCATTTTTTCTTCCTAGGCTTCTTGGTCTGTGATGGGAGGGGTGGCTTGGAAGATTTCTTAAACGGCTTCGAGGGATTTTTCCCATTGTCTCAGATCTTAGCAACTTGACTCCCTTTTAGTCATATCATGCTCCCTAGCAAGGGGTTGCTCCACAGCCTGCTTGGATTCTTTCTCTACCACAGGGCCAGGCTGCAAATTTCCAAACTTTTATGCTCTGCTTCCCTTTAAAATATGTTTCAACTTTAAGTAATTTCTTTGCTCCCATATCTGATCATGGGCTATTCGATGCAGCCAATCTACTTCTTGAAAGCATTACTACTTAGAAATTCTTCTACCAGATACACTAAGTCATCACTCTTAAGTTCAAACACCCACAGATCCCTAGGGCATGAACGCAATGCAGCCAAGTTCTTTGCTGGGTCATAACAGGGGTGACCTTCACTCCCGTTCCCAGTGAGTTTCTCATTTCCATCTGAGACCTCATCAACCTAGACTGCACTATCTATATCTCTATCAGCATTTTGGTCACAATCATTTAATCAGTCTCTAAGAAGTTCCAAGTTTTTCTTCATGTTCTTGTCCTCTTCTGAGACTTCCAAACTATTTCAGCCTCTGCCTGCTACCCAGCTGCAAAGGTGCTTTCTTATTTTCAGGTATCTTTATGGAAATACTCCACTCTCAGTACCAATTTTCTGTGTTAGTTCACTCTTGTGTTGCTATAAAGAAATTCCTAAGACTACATAATTTATAAGAAGAAAAGATCAATTTTACCTCACAGTTCTGCAGACTGTACAGGAATCATGGTGCAGGCATCTGCTTTTGGTGATGGCCTCAGAAAGCTTACAATCATGGCTGAAGGCAAAGGGGAACCAGCATGCCACATGGTGACAGAGGGAGCAAGAAGTAGGGGGAGTTCCCATCCTCTTTTAAACAAACAGATCTCATGTGAATTTACTGAGTAAGAACTCACTTATCATCCAGTGCAGGGTGCTAAGTCATTCATCAGGGATCCTCCCCCGTGATCTAATCACCTCCTACCAAGTTCCCCCTCCAACATTGGGAATCATTTCAACATGAGATTTGGAGAAGAGAAACATCCAAACCATATCAGCTCCTACTTCCTGGAATCTTCAAGAGACTTACATATCTATGTTCCTGAAATATGAGTCTATTATAGGCTTAGTGAGTAGTTAGTTAAAGAAAAACAACAGGGAATTCTTGGACATATGTATTAAAAAGATAGGTTCTTTTTTAAACTTACTTCCTTCAGTTTGCAAATTTTAAATGTCCTTCCTCTTGTAGTCATTCTGTATTATACTAGAATGTTCCCCAGACTATTGCATGTAAACTTGTACTAAAGGAATATTTATTTAAAAGATGACTGATAAGACACACAAAAAATATTGTAAAGGAGTCATAGTTCAAACTTAATCTGTTAAAGCTAAAAGAAATAAAAAACATATATGGTTACATACTCCCTGAGCCCAACAAAACTTTGAAAATGAGAACTGAAAAACTAACAGTTAAAGAAAATTAAGATAAATCTTATGAATGTGAAGAAGTAAAGATTGTATAAAATAACTCTCAGTCAAGTGAAAATTGAAGATAAAATATCTAGTTTTCCCATAAAAAAAGCAGTTGAAATTTTGAGTACAATTAATTAAATATGACATTTTATCATAAGCGCATTTCTAAATTTTATACTCCAAAGGAAGAACAAAATATAGAGAAATCTGTAGAGTCACACAGCAATTACATTATAGTAATTATATAAAATTCTAGAGTATCCTATATTTCATATGAAGAAATATGTCAATATCATTGATAGTATAATGAAAATCTGTGCTGTAGAAACTCATTTAAGAGTGCTTACAATAGTATAATATAGAGTTAAAAACAAAGATATTTTTTATTTAAATATACGTCTTGAAAATTTAAAATGAAACATTCTGCATATGCAATATTTTCTTCATTTTTGGGTTTCCTGAAATATCACCTATCCTATAGAAATATAATTTGTAAGTATAGAAAAACCTTCCTCTTCAAAACTTCTAAATTGTAGAGGTGATTTGGTTGAATATCTTCCCTTTAATTCTAATTTTGTTGAAAACTGTCTTTCACACAATAATAAAAAATATGTGGATGGTAATTATGTTTCAAGTACAAAATACTAAGATGTTTAGCTATATTTCTCTTTAGATTATTCTTGTCTCATGTTTTAAAATAGTAACATTGAATTTAATTTTATAATGTTGGCATTATAAAATTCATACATGCTCCCTTAGTAACTCAAAATACACATTTCTGAGGAAAAATCTTTCAGTTGTTGGTCTCATTCTACTTCCAACCCATTTGCTGCCCCCCATCTTCAAATTTGCCTTTCTAATGCAGTTGATTTGGTTTATATAATTTCATACTGTTCTTTGGCTATGCAAGCATCTGTAAACACTTATGCATATAAATATTTAATTGATATCATAAACCTGTCTTCAAGCAGTAATATGTCATGCTTAATTAGAAATAAACACCTAGCACTATGGTAATAGTTACAGTGAAAGTCTGTATTTTAATTCAAAAACTGTAATTTCCCAGTTGCAATCCCTATAAATCATTGTAAACAGTCAGTATGAATGTTTAAAATTGATTACTTTTACAAAAATGACTGCTTCTGTTAGAGAACATTAAAAATAATATACTGAAATAAAAAGTATGCCAAAACATTGAGGAAGGTTTTAGTCCAAAACTTAGAATCACAAAAGCAGAAAATAGAAAAATTAAAGTTTAGCTACCAAAGTTATCAAAATTTTATGTATTATATAATAAAATTTCATCTTGAAGAAGTTGAATTGCTGAGTAATTAATATGCAATTCTTCTAAATTCAAAATAGTTACGTAAGGAAGAATCAGCATTTCTTTAAGAAGGTACATGGCTTGTGATTTAGTTAAATTTTTATACAATAAAAGTTTATACTAGGTGAATAAATACATAGAGATTTAAAAATTACTGATAAAGGTATTACTTCTCTTCAATGAATGTGTTCTTTGAAATAATACAAGTAATTAGTGATAAAAACAGGTGTTTTTCTTGGCTCTATGACTCTAAATTGACTAAAGAAATAAGATGAATATCTCTGATCTCAAAATAGACTGCATTTTTATGAATCTGATGAAGCTCCCTTATAGAAAGGGGGCATGCATGGAAATTATAAAAGCAAAACAAGTAAACAAATAAAGGCATAACTAAATAAATATATAACTGCAATTAGTATGAATTTATTAAACGTACTATCATCCAAGTATTGTGGAATATAAAGAATAATGTGGGAAATGAGGAGAGGAGTTGATACATAATCGCAGGAAGCTTCTACTGTCTGTATCATGAAGCAGACTGAAATGAACAAAAAGTATTCAAGGCTTTAGAAGCCATAGTGATTTTGACTTCAATCGAATTTAAAGTTATTGTTAATATCACACACCATTTTGGGTGTTTTGTACATTTTTCTCTGTAAAACTTTTAGATCTCTTTTTTGAGCACTCAATCATTTTAAAGAAGAGGTCATATCCAAAGAACTTGATACAACGGATCTCTCACTACCACAGAAATACTGCACAGTTCATATATCAACAAAAACATAGTTGACAGATTTGCTTTTATTTTCCAATTCTCTGTATTCAGCATCTTTCCTCCCCAGGCAATTGGTACTTTCTCTTTCTAATAAACTCATTTTCAATGAGATGTGAGAGATGACATATGCTACCCATCCCAGAGGCATTTTTATTTTAATGATAAGAAAATCTTAATAGTAAGGGATACTTCTGAGGAGTTTAAGTTTCAGAGGAAAAAGAGTTCTTTCAATATCTGTTGTCCAAATTTATATGTTTCTATATAATAACCTCTCTCAACTAAACTTTGAAGTAACTCAACTGAGTCATTTTTACCACAGAAATTTCACTAGTGCTTGAATAAATTCCTAAAGCAGGATTTCAAGTTGTATGCAGAAAAAAAATGTGGAGGAAATGCTTTCTACAGGTACTGATGAGGTCAGTTCATCTTGTTTTCTTGCAAGAGGCAGGTCATAAATAAAAAGGCATTCCAGTGTAATAAATAAATTCAAACTAGTTTGACAGAAACCAATCAGAGTTCAAATCTATCAAAATAGTAGATTAAAAGCAAAAGTGGGGGGTGAAATGGCATGTCTTCAATACTAAATTTTTTCACAAATTGAAGTAGTTCTCATTCTTTTCACTGTTTATATTGGATGATGATTACACTGGGGTGGAGGGTGGAGTGGAGGAGCCTTACTATTTAGAGGAATGTTATTAATATGTCTCACTAACTCTATATGTATTTAAATTAAAGAAAATAAAATATTTTTTTCATATAGCATATTTCTGGAGAAAAATTATAAATTATGCTGGAGTAACAAAGAAGCTTATCTCTGAACATGAAAGAAATAATGAAATTAACTATTTAGAGTTCTGCCTTCCAATTTAAAAAAAAAACAGGAAAAGATATGTCATAATAACGACTGATTTTATTTTCCGGGTAGCTCCAATTATCTAAAGTTTATAAGTTAGGCATGTCATTAACTTTTTTTTCTTTTTTCTTTTTTTGAGAAGTAGTTTTGCTCTTGTTGCCCAGGCTGGAGCACAGCTGCATGATCGCGGCTTACCGTAACCTCCACCTCCTGGGTTCAAGTGATTCTCCTGCCTCAGCCTCTCAAGTAGCTGGGATTACAGGCATGCGCCACCACGCCCAGCTAATTTTGTATTTTTAGTAGAGACAGGGTTTCTGCATGTTGGTCAGACGGGTCTCAAACTCCCGACCTCAGGTGATCCACCCGCCTCGGCCTCCCATAGTGCTGGGATTACAGGCATGAGCCACCACGCCGGGCCGTAATTAACATTTTTATATCAGTCAGTATTTCTGTGCTCTCATAGCTCACAGGAATAGACATGGAAAAATAAATATACAGATTAATAGATACATAGAGTGATTCCAGCATTCACAGGGCTTTCAATAAATACTGGCACTGAGGTGGACACCTCTGAAGGTGTGTAGCATGTAGGTGAGACATAGAGATGATTAAAATAAAATTAATGCTATCAGGAAACTGAGGCAGGATAGGTAGCCAAGGATTTAACCTTGTCCTTGGGACGCGGCAACCCTGGTGACCAATAAACCTCACCATTCGTATTGTAGTTAAGCTCATGGAAGCAAAGATATCTTCAGGAGGGAATTTCCCCTGTAGAGAACGTGTGCATTTTTTGATTTTATCTGTCCTCAAACTCTGCCCTTTGCACATTATAATAGCAAAAAACACACCCAGGGAGGATATTTAAGATGCTAGTGAGACATGCAATGTGTGACCAAGCATGTATAGCTACTGTGCATGTGCACTCAGAGAACTACCCAGAACATGCTTATCAGTAACACCTCTTCCCACCCCTTATGAGTAATCATGTAAGACTTCCACTAAGGGAGTTTCCCCAGTGCCAGTTTTTGCTGTCTCATCCATACAAGCAGCCTGCCCTGAATCTTCTCTCTCTCGGGGTGCACTGTCTTGTCTGCTTTTAACTTTCAAAATATTCTTTGTCCTTTTCAATAAATTGCGCTATGCTACATCTCCTTTGCTGCGTGTCTCTTGTTTAAATTCTTTTAAACTAAGAAGACAAGAACCGAGGTCTCGCAACAGCCATCGACAAAACTTTTCGTTCAGTTTCAGCAACAGACACAAATTAATATGCAAAACAACTGAAGTAGGTATGGAGAAGGGGAGACAATAGAGTGGAATGCATTAATAGAACTGAATAACAACAAGAATCCAGATTGAAACAATAACTTTATAGAATGTGCCACTTTAAAATCACTTTCCAACCTGTGGTTTATGACAAGAACTTTTATATAAACTTGAAATAAGGCTGTAAAAGCATTACAAGGAATGAGTAGTAGTAGTAATAATAGCAATCCTACATGGTATTTGTAATTAGCTAGGCTTTGCTTTAGGCCCTTGTCTTATAGAAACTCGTTTAGTCTTATTCTAGCAGATTATCTGAGGATTAGAGGATTGAGATAGAGGGGGATTAAAAACAAACAACAACAAAGCAAAACAAAATTTGTGTAGCATTACAATTCTGGTATTTATACACAAGCAATATGGCTCCAGTGTCTCTACTATCAACTACCATCTCAGACTGCCTCTTAGTAAGATGACTGGAATTGCCACATTAATTTTCAAATACCCTTAATGAACATATAGAATTATTCTTAAGTGTATTATTTTATAACTATGACTAATACTAACTTTATATTAGTAGATCAATTATTGCTCTATCTTACAACCCATTCTTTTCTGTCCACTTAACTCTCAGGCCATATAAACCTTGAATACTACCTTTTGAAATTTCTTGCATACGGTTCCATTCTTCAATTATCAATTGAGAATCAACTACATTAACAGTGCTCTACTGTATACCAGTGAGCGAGGCAGATGCTGTCTACCTACAATGAGTTCACAGGCTCAGATAAAAGAATCAATAAGAAAAAAATGTATTTAGAATTCATTGACAAATGCAATAATAAGAGTAAGGAGTTATCAAACCAGGAATGATTTATTTAGTAATTAGCCTATCTAGAATCAGAGAAACCATTTAGAAAATTACCATGATAATAAAAAAATATAGAGTTTTTAGTGTAGGAAAGAGAGTAAGAATTGAGAGGAAAATGGCTTTGAAGTTATTTTTATTTTTATTTTTTTCTTTTTTTTTTATTATACTTCAGGGTTTTAGGGTACTTGTGCACAATGTGCAGGTTTGTTACATATGTATCCATGTGCCATGTTGATTTCCTGCACCCATTAACTCGTCATTTAGCATTAGGTGTATCTCCTAATGCTGTCCCTCCCCCCTCCCCCCACCCCACAACAGTCCCCGGAGTGTGATGTTCCCCTTCCTGTGTCCATGAGTTCTCATTGTTCAATTCCCACCTATGAGAGAGAACATGCGGTGTTTGGTTTTTTGTCCTTGCGATAGTTTACTGAGAATGATGTTTTCCAGTTTCATCCATGTCCCTACAAAGGACACGAACTCATCATTTTTTATGGCTGCATAGTATTCCATGGTGTATATGTGCCACATTTTCTTAATCCAGTCTATCGTTGTTGGACATTTGGGTTAGTTCCAACTCTTTGCTATTGTGAATAGTGCCGCAATAAACATACGTGTGCATGTGTCTTTATAGCAGCATGATTTATAGTCCTTTGGGTATATACCCAGTAATGGGATGGCTGGGTCAAATGGTATTTCTAGTTCGAGATCCCTGAGGAATCGCCACACTGACTTCCACAATGGTTGAACTAGTTTACAGTCCCACCAACAGTGTAAAAGTGTTCCTATTTCTCCACATCCTCTCCAGCACCTGTTGTTTCCTGATTTTTTAATGATGGCCATTCTAACTGGTGTGAGATGGTATCTCACTGTGGTTTTGATTTGCATTTCTCTGATGGCCAGTGATGATGAGCATTTCTTCATGTGTTTTCTGGCTGCATAAATGTCTTCTTTTGAGAAGTGTCTGTTCATGTCCTCTGCCCACTTTTTGATGGGGTTGTTTGTTTTTTTCTTGTAAATTTGTTTGTGTTCATTGTAGATTCTGGATATTAGCCCTTTGTCAGATGAGTAGGTTGCAAAAATTTTCTCCCATTCTGTAGGTTGCCTGTTCATTCTGATGATAGTTTCTTTTGCTGTGCAGAAGCTCTTTAGTTTAATGAGATCCCATTTGTCGATTTTGGCTTTTGTTGCCATTGCTTTTGGTGTTTTAGACATGAAGTCCTTGCCCACGCCTATGTCCTGAATGGTATTGCCTAGGTTTTCTTGTAGGATTTTAATGGTTTTAGGTCTAACATATAAGTCTTTAATCCATCTTGAATTAATTTTTGTATAAGGTGTAAGGAAGGGATCCAGTTGCAGCTTTCTACATATGGCTAGCCAGTTTTCCCAGCACCATTTATTAAATAGGGAATCCTTTCCCCATTTCTTGTTTTTGTCAGGTTTGTCAAAGATCAGATAGTTGTCTAAAACACCAAAAGCAATGGCAACAAAAGCCAAAATCGACAAATGGGATCTCTTTAAACTAAAGAGCTTCTGCACAGCAAAAGAAATTATTTTTAAAATTAGAATAGCATTTGACCAATTTTACATAGAAGAGGAAAACGAGGTCTAGGTTAATTCACATGTTTCTGGTTTGTTTGGCTGGATAAATAATTATGTCACTCAGAGAAAGTATTAGAGGAGATCAGGTCTAAGAATCAACAGATAATTATTTTTATGTTTGATGAGCTTGTGAAACTACTAAGTAGAGGTGTTGAATAAGCAATTACATACATGGAACAAGAAAGCAGAACTTTTATAATTATTAATATATAAAAGCAATTGACATCAAATGATCATAAATGGTTACCTAGGGAGAATATATATAAAAAAATAAAAGACCTGCCAGAGGGGAAACCTCAGATATATTTAACATTTAATTGGTCAATAGAGAAGGAAGAGTTAGAGAATTAGGAGAAGGTCTGAGAAAGAGTAGAGTTGGAATGTTCCAAACACAAAGGAATGATAGATGATTTAGGTGATGTATATTTCAATTACCCTGATTTGATCATTACATGTTATATGTTCATATCAAAATTTCACATATGCCCTATAAATATGTACAACCATTATTTTTCAATAAATACAAATTTTAGGAAAATTAAAGAGTTATTGCAACAAATAGAAGATATTGTTTCATTAAAAATGAAAGTCAATATTTTTAAAAGCTACAGGTAAAAATAAAAATTACTAGTAAAATTTCTTAATGTTCTTAATGAGAAGTATTAATATGCAATGATGCTTGTTCTCTCTCAACTAATTTATATATTTAGTTCAATTCTAATCAAAACAACTTGGAACTTGAAAAATAGTCTGAAATTCGTTTGGAAAAATAAATGGCTGAGTATAAGTAAGATATTTTTGAAAACCATAAATAATTTAGGTGACTTCCAAGAGCATATATTAAGATATTATCAAGGGTTACAATTTTAAAACCAGTGTGATTCATATGGAACAATATACAGACTAATCAATAAAATAATAGTCCTTGCCAGACTTAAAGAACTTGACATATTTTGCATATTATAAAATCAGTGTAAAATTAGAAAAAAATGAATATTAAATGCAAAAAGCTGAATTCATTGGATAATTATTTATTTGATAAAGCATAAAGTTAGATACATATATTTCATGTCACATATTCATATATTAAAATAACTTCCAGATGCGTTAAGGGAAAATTGTAGAAATGAGCAAATAGATGCAATAAAATAAAAGTGGGAATAATCTATAACCTTAATTTGAGGAATAGATTTTGCCAAGTACGGAATTCTTTTTTTTTTTTTTTCTTTTTTTGAGACGGAGTCTCGCTCTGTCGCCCAGGCTGGAGTGCAGTGGCGCAATCTCGGCTCACTGCAAGCTCCGCCTCCCGGGTTCATGCCATTCTCCTGCCTCAGCCTCTCCGAATAGCTGGGACTACAGGCGCCCACCACCACGCCCGGCTAATTTTTTGTATTTTTAGTAGAGACGGGGTTTCACCGTGGTCTCGATCTCCTGACCTCGTGATCTGCCCGCCTCGGCCTCCCAAAGTGCTGGGATTACAAGCGTGAGCCACCTCGCCTGGCAGCCAAGTACGGAATTCTAAGTAAATAACACAAAAATGTAAACAAGGTATCAAATCTCATAGAAAAAAGATATATAACATACATCCCAACAAATTACATATGTGTGCATGTATGTGTGTATGCACATATCTATATGTATTTTTGTGCATATATAGTCTCGAAAACACAAAAAGGCTCCTAAACAAAAGTACATGTTACAAGGAAAAACTTAAATAATGAAGTAATAGTTATGACCAATAAACCTTTAAAAATGTTTTTGGCCTCGTTAGAAACTATTGCCAGGCATATTAGAATAACAATAAAATATGGCTGGGCGCGGTGGCTCATGCTTGTAATCCCAGCACTTTGGGAGGCAGAGGCGGGCAGATCACGAGGTCAGGAGATCCAGACTATCCTGGCTAACATGGTGAAACCCCGTCTCTACTAAAAATACAAAAAATTAGCTGGGCGTGGTGGCGGGTGCCTGTAGTCCCAGCTACTCGGGAGGCTGAGGCAGGAGAATGGCGTGAACGTGGGAGGCGGAGCTTGCAGTGAGCTGAGATCGCGCCACTGCACTCCAGCCTGGGCGACTGGGCGACAGAGCGAGACTCTGTCTCAAAAAAAAAAAAAAAAAAAAAAGGAATAATAATAAAATACATTTTCACCAATAAAATTGGAGGAGGTATGTAGTAATATGAAACATAGGTAAAGTCCTAGGTAAATGATTATTCTCATGCATATGTGTCAATTGTAAAAAGCAGAGCACTTTCAAGGGGATAATTTATCAATTTATAAACTCTTACAATATTTAAACAATTTTTTTCACAAAAATTTATCTTTAGACCCCAGTCAAGGAGTTTTCCAAAGATATAGCTATGAGGACAACTGTTGAAACATTGTAATAGCAAATATTAAAAAAAAAACAAAAATATGCATTAGTCACAAAAAGAAAAATGTGACAATCACAAGCTTGAATGACACAGAAATTTTGGAGTGAAACTTTTTATATAATTTTTGTACATATAATTTTGGCTTTTAGAACTATGCTAGTAATTTATAAGCCCCCCCAAATAAATACATAGAATAAACAAGAACAGGGAAAAGCCTGAAATGGGATTTAAACAGAAATAACTAGAAATAATTATTTAAAAAATATATTACATAACCATTTGAATTGTACTCAACTTTGTTTACATAGTTTTATGGATTAATGAGCCCACTGCATACATGTAAACAAAGCACATACATGTATATCATATATTATGTATTTATATATTCACATACATGACAGATAGATAGCTCTGAGCTCTGGCTTTATTTTCTGTGAGGCCCTAGAAGTTAAAAACTCCTATAACAGTGAATATATCTAGGTCCCAGATCTTGATTTCTGAATAGCATTTTCAACAAGAAAACCAGACCTCCAGGTCTCCTTAGAAAAAGCCTGGAGCTGAGAAAGTACACAATAAACCTAGAAGGTATTCCTGTGGTAGAAAGAAATGCTTGAAAAATTATGGGGGCCTACCACAAAGGACACAAGACCCAGCTAAAAGGGACTTTCACTGGCCCCTTGAAAACAAAAATCTGAGATTATTTCAGCAATAGATACAGAATCATACTAATAGAAAACTATAGGGAAAAAATAAGATTCCCTTACCCCATACTAATACACACAAATGAAAAAAATAAATGGAAAGGGAAATCTCTTCCTTTAACTATAATTTCAATTAATCAATGTACAGAGCATGATGGAATTAGTAAAATCATGGTTTAGAAAGTACCTCAACGATACACTTTTCAGAGAAGATGTACCAGTAGGTACTAAATTTAGTGGGCAAAATACAATGAAAAATAAGATAATTATATAATATCAAAATATGTCCCCACAGGTTGTCTATTAATTCAAAGAAAAATTGAGAAGCCTGACAGACAATATTTTAATGCAGTAAGCAATGTTTACATCACCTGCAACGGGACAAATCAAGATTATATATGCCTCTGGATGCAATGCATCTTGAGGGATGCAATGTTACTTCTATGCTATTTCTGCCCCAACTGCATAACCTTTATCAAATCATGTCGAAACATCAGACAAATCCAAATGGAGAAACATGGTACAAAATGACTGTTATATAATCGTGAAAAATGTCAAGGTGATGAGAATAGCTAAGCAACTGTTCCAAATCAGAGAATGATGAAACATGATCATTATATGCCAGGTGTAATTCTGTACTGGATTCTGTACCAGATCAGTATGTTTTTTTATTTTACTGTATAAAATATTAGTGAAAAAATTGTTTGCATTTGAATACTAGCAATGCATCAGTGTTGATTTCCTAATTTTACTAATAATATTGAGTTATGTAAGATAATGTCATTGCTTTTAGGAAATACACATTCAAGTATTTAGAGGTAAAATGGCATATGCTTAAAACCAATTTGCAAGCATTTCAGAGAGAAACAGAATAATAAAGGCAATGTGGCAAAGGTTGACATTTGGGGATACTGGAAGATGGGCGTAAAGAAAGTCTTCAGGCTTTTTCTACTTTATTTTTGCAATTCCAAAATTAGTTCAAAATAATAATAGCTATTGTTTACCAGGAGAATCAATTCTAACTTTAAAAGTAATGCCTTTATTGTCCCTTGCAATTACAAAGTTTTATGTTATTTCCTATTAAAGGAAGAAATATTTCCTATATATTAAAATCTGTAATAACTTGTTTCCTTTTTGCTGCCCTATTTGATCTTTAACACTGCTTTATCATTTAAAAAGTTAAGCTTTTTTATGTTTTTGATAAGGAAGGAAAATAATTTGCATATTTCACATATATATATTTTACACATATAGTACATGTACCAGTATACGCATTATGTATGTATACATTATCACAGTAATGGAAACTATTATTGCATATGAATGCATACGTATTTCTTAGCTAATGGAGAAGGGAAACATTTAAAAGGACACTTAATTTAGGAACTATTTGATTAATAATAACAGAAAATAATGGATATACAATAATTGTAGTTGATTGATTTTGAAAAAACACCAGTAAGCCAGAGAATACAGAAAAAAAAGGGATTTGTGGTTGCCATAATCAATGATCCATAGTTCTATTATTAAAGCAAAACAGATTGTTTTGTTTTGTTTTTTTGAGACAGGGTCTCACTCTGTCACCCAGGCTGGAGTGCAGTGGTGCAGTCTTGGCTCACTACAGCCTTGACCTCCCAGGCTCAAGTGATCCGCCCACCTTAGCCTCCTGAGGAACTGAGACTACAGGTGCAGGCCACTAGGCTCTGCTGATTTTTGCATTTTTTTGTAGAGAAGGGGTTTTTCCACGTTTCCCAGCTGGTCTCGAACTCTGAGCTCAAGCAATATGCCCATGTCGTCCTTCCAAAGTGCTGGGATTACAGGCACTCGCCACCGTGCTCTGCTGCAAATAGATCATGAAGACCCACAGCTTGGTTTTCTGTGACCATTTGAACAAGGTAGTAACTTCCTTTGAAAATCAGTATTCTTACATTATTCTTGCCTTTTAATAACAGTGTATTGCCAAAAGAATGCTAAAATTTGTACCCAGAGTATTAGACTACTATATAATATGTATTAAATGCAAGTTCAGAAAAACAAGAATAAGCTGGGCGTGGTGGCTCATGCAGCACTTTGGGAGGCTGAGGCAGGCAGATCGCCTGAGGTCAGGAGTTCAAGACCAACCTGACCAATATAGTGAAACCCTGTCTCTACTAAAAATATAAAAATCAGCTGGGAATGGTGGCCGACTCCTCTAATCCCAGCTACTCAGGAAGCTGAGGCAGGAGAATAACTTGAACCCAGGTGGTGGAGGTTGAAGTGAGCCAATTTCCAGCTACTGCAGTCCAGCCTGGGAGCAAGACTCCTGTCTCAAAAAAAAAAAAAAAAAAAAAAAAAAGAAAAAAAAGAAAAACAAGAATATAAAACCTTATAGACACTAACCTCTCTGTAGGAACTGAAGAGTCTATCAAAGATAACTTTTCTTTTGCATGACTAGAGTGGTACTTTTCCAAATTAATTGAACGTTTTGAGGACTTAAGAAGAAAAAAAGGAAGAAGTGTATTCATAAGTGGGAGCTAAGTAATTTGTACGCATGGACATAGAGTGTGAAATCATAAACATTGGAAACTCAAGGGTCTGAGAAGGATGAGAAAGGTGGTAATGGAGTGAGGAATGAGAAATTACATCATGGTACAATGTACACTATTCAGGTGATGGTTACACTAGAAGACCAGACTTCACCACTAAACAATATATCCATGTAACCAAACTGCACTTGTAGTCCCTTAAATTCATACAAATAGAAAAAAAAAAGAAATAATTGTATACTTGTTTTTGAAACATATACATTTTTAAGTACCCATATTTCTCTGGAGTACCACAATACCTAAATTGCTAGCTGATTTATTTAAGTCTTAGCTTACATATGAAAAGTGTCTTTTAAAGAAATGAACTAAAACAATATAATTTAGTGTGTGTGTGTGTGTGTGTGTGTGTGCACATGCATGTATGCCAAATGCCCTTAATTATAGGGTAAAAATATTTTTAGTAGAGAATACCTTTTTGCAACATAATATCAATGACTCACATTTGGCTGCAATGTTGAAGAATACAATACTTTGTATAGGCCGTGTCCAAATCATGGATATAGTAGATATTGATGTTGGTATATATTCTTTCACATTGAAATCATTTGTCCGAAATTTAAAGTGTTTTAATAATTGTAAAATATAGTGTGCTCCATTACATAGTCATAGGGTATCATCAAAAAATTAAAAGATATTTTATATCTTTTATAAAAATAACTTATGTAATGATTACTGCAATAAAAATTACTATAGAAGATAGTATGTCTTTCCTTGCAAGAAAACAGAAAATGATCCCTAACTTCAGTTGCTTCCATTGGAGTAGAATAAAGATATAATGACTTAGTATGGGCATACAGTCTTCCCCTTTAATTCAACTGTAATGTAAAGTACTGATTTACCAAACTATTTTCTGACAAAATTCGGTTTGTGTTTTGTTTGTGAAGGTAATATATCAGATAAGGTGGGATAAGTAAGCATAGGGAGAAGAAACGCTATGGGGAATGTGAGAATTGCCAGTGTAGATCTTTCTACTGAAAAAGTCACTGTTGTCTTGAATAGACCATTTAAATTGCCATTTTTTTTTTGTATCATAAACCTCATCTCACAAATATCTTAGCCCTACTCCATATTTACTTGTGGGGTTTTAGGGTAAATCACTTGGGTGAACTGGCATAAAAATAGTTGGTGTCTCTTGAGGCTATAGGATAGAGTGGAGATAATAACTAATACACAGTACAGAAAAGGTACTAAGAAGGATAACTGGCACATGATACAGTCTGTCTCTGTTCTCAGCTAACACACACACAGCAAATGTAAATGTGTGGATAGATAAACACACACATATATGCAGCAAGTTGCATTTGGGTCCTTAAACTTATAATACTTAGTGATATTTTTAAATTTCTATTAAGGCATATCACTTACAAGCAATATTCATACCCCTATGAGTAACTGGGTAGAAATGATCAAATGAATGGAATAGTTATGCCTGAGATAGGGTTGTGTGCAGGAGACCTCCGTTTTTCTTTTTTATTCCAGATGAAATGAAAACAGAAATCATAGGATTGGCAAAAATTAAAAAAAAAGTGAGAAGGCATTATTTTAAATGAATTAATTGCTGGAAAAATAAGTGCAGTATCTACCTTTGATGCATTGACAAGTTGGTTGAATAAGCACTGAGAAAACTAAATGCAAGGCAACCTGAGAAGAATAAGAGGGACTCGGCTCCACAGACACCTGTTAACTATTCCGAGCATCGCCAGTGCTGATTATGTCATTTGATTTGGCACCCTTTGAATACATGGCAGCGAAATTGTTTCTTGCCAAGCTATCTAGTTAAATGTGTATGGGCTTTGTATTCCAATTAAAAGCAAAGTGTTGGTGGGATTTGTGTATGCTGCTGAAGCCTGTCCATTTTACTTTAACTAAAATTGAACCTGGTTTTTCTCTTTTCAAAAAACCTCAACATGGTAACTCAGCCCAATACCTCTGTTTCTTTTTCTCTTCTGAACACCTGCCTGACATATATTTTTTTAATTGACTACTTTTTATTCAGTTAAAGAGGAGTGTTGGCAGTGCAGCCCAGGAACACTTGGTTCTATTTAAAACAAAAGCCTACTGTTGAATTCAATGTCATGGTTAAGGTTTACAGCATTGAAGAATTGCCTTGATAAATGGCCCTGACATTACAGCTTCCACGACTCCACCTTCAGTGTCACCACAGCACAGTGTAAGTGTTAAAGTATAGCCATGGCTGCCTCCCCAAAACATATTAACTTGATGCTTACTCTATCTCTGGATCCCATAGGCACAATAAATAGAAAAAATAACACATTTACAAACTGATAAAACCCAGTAAAGCTAATAAAATCAGACACTTTATAGTTCAGCTAATCGTGTCCTTTGAAGGGCATCAAATAACACATCATGTACTGCTCAGGGGGAAATCAAATTAGGTGCAGCAATGTCCCTTCAGAACTAACACATTTGAATAGACCAGAGCTATTGTAGCTAATCAACTTGTAGATGTTTTATCCTTAATACAATGTTTATATTAACTGAATTTTATGCAGCTTGGGTATGAAAAGGAAGAAAATAATTCCTTAAAGTGTTGCTCAGTTTGTTTTCTGAATCCTTTGGCTTTTATTTGTAATAAGTGTGTCACAACGATGTACACAAATCTGTAAAAGGTGTTCAAAAATCACTTAGCCTACAAGAACTTGACTGAGTTACTCAATTTTCAGAGTGACTCTTCCCTCCATTTGTTGCTCTTCATATCTCCAACTCCAAATGACCACCATATCATTGGTTCAGGAAGACATAACTGATAAAGCCAAGTATCTTTTCCCAGGGTGTTTAATTCTGTCTTAAATCAAAGTCTATTCAGAGAAGGCTGCTATATTTGTTAATCTCCAAATTCTTAAACTCAGGGTTAATATTCTTTTATTATGGGCCACTTCTTTTCCATTAAAACTTTTAAATTGCCAATAAAATATGAAAACACCCATTTATAGGAAAGACAGTTAAGAATACACAAGACTAAAGATATCCTTTAGGGAAGAGGACATTGGGGCATAGAAAGAGGATCTGTGAGTAAAGATCTTAGAGAAGAAATGAGAAATTAAATTAATATTCTAAGACAAGGGTCAGCAATCTATGGCCTGAGAGCCAAATCTGTCACACTTGCTTTTGTAAATAAAGTTTTACTGGACACATCTACATTTAATTGTTAACATATTCTCTCTAGATGCTTTCACATAGTTGTGCTACCTACCATATGTCCTGCAAAGCCAAAAATGTTTTAGTGTGTGACCCTCTACAGAAAATATTTGCCAACCACTATTACAAGGTTCTAAAGTCCTTATTAAAGAAAAAGGAATGAAAAAAAGATAAAGAATATGATTCCCACTTACGAACACATGGACACGGAGGGGAGCAACACTCCCTGGGACCTTGTAGAGGGTGAAGGGTGGGAGGAGGGAGAGGAACAGGAAAAACAACTACTGGGTACTAGGCTTAATACCTGGGTGATGAAATAAGCTGTACAACAACCCCCAGGACACAACTTTACCTATGTAACAAACCTGCACTTGTACCCATGAAATTAAAATAAAAGTTAAAAGAACATAAAAGGAGACTATATCATGTTCATTAACATGAAGACTCAATGTTCTAAAGTCATTATTCTTCCTAAGTTAATTTACAAGTTCATCAGAATCCTCATAAAGCATGTATCAAGCTTAAATAAATGATTCCTATAGAATAAAGCCTATATATTTAAGTGCAGTCAAATAACATCTTTGTCACAAAAAATCTAGGTGTCAATGAGACCTCATTGATCAAAGTGAATGATCTAACAAATAAATAATAAATTGGGATACTGGACAAATCTTCCATATAGAAGAATTCCAAATAGCATGTATAGTCTGTCCTTAAGAAGGGGAAACACTGACTTCCCAGTTCTTAAATGTGAGCTACACATAGAAACTTCTTCCAAAGGTTACAAAATGGAAAGGAAGAAAAGAAAAAAAAGAGTAACTTTTTAGTGAAGAACCTAACAAACACTTCCTCATGCAGTTGATCAAGGTCAACATCAACAGTGATAAGTCAGGTTGACAACATGTGCCCTTGGCATGTTGTGATAAAAGTGACATTTTATTTCTGTAGTCTTTCCCTCAAAAACACACAACCACTGTCTAATCATGAGAAAAACATCAGACAATTACAAATTGTGGGACATTCTACAAAATGGCTGACAAGAACTCCTGAAACCTGTCACGGTCATTAAAAAGAAGAAAAGTTTGAGAAATTCTAACAGCTAGGAGGAGCTGAAAGAGACATGACAATTAAGTGTAATGTAGTATCCTGGATGGATCCTGAAACAGAAAAAGGACTAGATAAAAAATGAGAAAATATGAATACTATAGGCTTTAGTTATCAATAATGTATGAATATTAGTTCATTAATTGTAACACATGTGTCACACCAACGTAAGAAGCTGATAGAGGAACCTGGATGTGGTATATTTGGGAACTTTGTATATTATCTTTGTCTTTTGTTTTGTTTTGTTTTTGTTTGTTTTTCATTTTGTAAATCTAACCTATGTTAAAATTTAAGAGTTTATTTTTAAAATCCTGGGAAATATAGCATAATACCATTTGATCATTGCTTTCTTCAGATCTTTTTAATGATTTTAAATGTAGTCAAAACTATATTTCACATATAAGGAAGGTTACAAAAGAAAGCAAACATCGAAGAACTGTGTGATGCCTTATATGATGAATATTAGAACAGTATGAAGCTCCTTTATAAAAATGCTTAACTATTGTAAACACTACAAACAGTCATTTTATGTAGATAATTGCAAACCTGGAAAAGAAGAGTCTGTGGGGATCAGAAGAAATTTTAGTTCCTGCATTACTATTCCTCTGTCATGCTTCCTATATCAAGAGCTGCTGATAGGCTTTAATGAGTTGGCCAGGTCCTCACAATTACTTCCTAACCCTCAACCACTCTTGAAGTCTTGTATCATACTAAAGGATGAAGAGGTATGTGATTTAACTGCTCCATTCATTTTGTTTCCCTTTTGTCTTTGTTCCCTCTGCTTTTGTGCAGCCTCTACTTTTTCATTTATAGTATCTACAGAGTGGCCAAACAAGTATCTGTAATTTGGGGAAACAAAACATTATATTTGTATTCCATGCTATCATTTTATCTTTAGGATGTTATCAGAACATTAGAACCACTGGAAATCCATATGCCAAGATTTTAAAATCATGTGTAAGAGTGCATTAGCTGCTGTACTCATTTTGAGGCATCAAAAAGAACATGGGAATAACTTGATTTGAGTTTTTACACTTTTAGATTGCTTTTAAGTCTACAATACATATTCAGATTCCTATTTCTGGAAATTTGTTCATTAAAAGTGCACAGCCAATATAGATCAGGCTTGAAGTTGTGCAACCCTCATTTTTTCTAGTTATTTTATCTTTTGAAAGTTACTTTACTTGAATAATTTGAGATTAGGTTTTGTTACATGCAAAATAGTTGTAAAGATCATAATTACGTCACTAATAATATTATATCATGGTGATATAATGAAAATATACTTTCTGATGTTTAGTAAATAACCAATAGATGATATGTTTAATTAATGACAATAACTATTATAAATATTCATGGCTTGGATAGTCAATTGTGATTCAAAAATAATTAAATAACTTCTTATTATCATAAAACTAGCAAATGGCAGTATTAAGGTTTGAGCTATTGCCTTTGGAATAACTTTATTCATGTATTTGCTCATACAAAAAAAAAACCTATCTATGATCTAGTATCAGCAATTCTTCTAGATCTTGAAGCTTAAATTCAAGCAGGAAGAGAGAGAAAAACAATAAAAATGAATGATAAGATGTATAGCAAATATATAGTACTTCAGAAGTTGGTATGTGCAATAAGGATGACAGGAACTATAGGAAGTAGGAAAGAAATATTTTGTTATCGGAGTTTTTAAACAAGGCTGGCTGCTCAACAAGAATGAAGACAAACAAAGCTGATATGTATAAAGAAAGTAGAGCATGGCAAACTAACTTTTATCATTAAAGGCCTCTCATCATTCATATATATTTTTTAGTAATTAAAACATACTCAGTGTAACTTCTTTCATACTACAGATTAAAAGCATTGCAATTTTAATTTCAAATTTCAGAAATAAAGTTAAAGTAAATGCAATGGTCATTAGAATGCATCTCTGTGATAATAAAGACATAGTTGTATTTTTTTCCTAGAAATTATAACTAATAGACAACCTTTTAAAAATAATTTTGTGCTCATGCTCTGAAACCTTTTTCTGCCATAACCTTGTCTAGTTGATAAATATTAACATAAAATAAGCATCTATATTATTCAGAAACAAGAGTTGCGTATTATGATTTCAAAAGTAGTTAATTATTAGCAGAAGAAGGAGAGGAGAGAAATGGCAGGCAGCCACTTAAATATCTTTTAAAAGGTAAGTTAGATGTAAAAGGAAGCATACGAATTTAAATTTTAGAAGCTACCCCTTGGTTTTAGCAGCTCCAAAAAAGCTATCAGATCTAAAACTACTGGAAAAATAAATAAATAAATAAATAAATAATAATTTCAATGTTGCATCTGTGATAAATCAACCAGTATGGGTTTTGCTAAGTATCTTGCCTGCGCTAGCTATAAAACTACCACAAATTTATAATATCACTATATTTAACAATATAATTAGTCTAAGCTAGAATGTTTTCCAGAAAGGGAAATAATTATTTTAGCATTAATAGTGGACGACTTTTATATATACCTATTAATCTCTTTCCCTAGAAACATCATCTCAAATTTCTTACAACAGATTATAAGAAAATAAAAGCAAATGGATTTCAGAAAAATATAGATTCCTCCAGAGCCAATTCTGGAGATGATCATTTTTTTCTCAAATAAATGAAATTTTCACCACTCCACTATGAGATTCATTATTTTCATTGAAGTCTGCTGAGAATAAAAGGGAAAAATATTCACATAATCCACAGAATTATTAATAGTAATACCTTCTTACATATCCTTCTAAGATGAATTAGGTTTATTTTTCACATAAATACATAGTGGCTCTTACTTCTCCCCTTGTAAGTAAAGTTCATTGTCATCTCATTTCTCTTAGCAACTCGGTGGACATTACTTGAGGTTAAAATCATGTCAGTTAATCAGGATCTTCAGCTCGTTACAGAGAATGGAAGTTTGCTGCTTGCCAGAACACCTGCGCTCCTCAAACAGCCCTGCTGCCTAATTGTTTCCAGGTGCAGCACATGCTCTTTTTGGGCTAATTCAGAATTGTGAATTTCTGCTTCCAGAGAACGCAGTTTGAAAGTTAGAGTTAACTAATAAGAGAATTAACCCTCAGTTAGAAGAGTTGTATGTGCTGCTAGTCCTTAAGATGGAAATTTACAGAACATTAGTTGATGTTCAATTCAGAAACAGACTTTTCTTGTTGAGCCAACAGAAGCTATTTTTACAAACCTGGGAGAAACATTTACATCTGTTAGGGATTACTTTGTGTGGTTCACTCTATAAATATTAAGGACCCTTTATGTGTCAGGAACTTGAAATACAGCAGTGAGCAAAACAAAGATTCTTCATAAAGCTTGTATTACAGCGGGAGACACAACTTTTCTTTCTTTTTCCCTTCGTAGTTTGGTACTTCCTTAAGCAGAGAAAACATATTGTTAGGTTCTAGTATCCATGAAATAATTACACCTAACTTTATTCCAATACTAGATTTTAACTTCTAGCATCCACGAAATAATCACACTTAGACTTATTCCACCTAAATCAGTAGATACTCAGTTTAGTTCTGCTCTGAACTTTAACATACCTTCAGTTCAGGATACCACAGAATAATCAACTCTTGTAGAACCTGGTCCCTCATATTTTCTAATTTCTTTTTATCAGAAATAATACTCGTACTCTATATTAATAGCCATCAAACACACACACACAAAGACAGACAGACAGACATACACACACCTACACAAACACACACGTACCTATTTCCCAGGTAGGATATTTGAAGGATAATGGAGTATTATTACCTACTCTAGCCCTCACCCTTTGGACTTCACTTTCTTCTGGAACATGGTAGCCAAATTATATTTATATTTAAAAGGGTTAGGATTTATACCTTCTCCAAAGAAGAAGGTGTGGTTTCTGGTTTCTACATCAAACAACAGATTTTCTACAGAACCTTTGGAGAAATATTGAGTTCAGTTTCCTCTGTTTCAGTTTTTGCCCTGCCAGATGGTATTGCTAGGATCATATCCTCTGATGTTTTGTAAAACAAAGAAAAGGAAGCATCATAGTGCTAGGAAGTCATGAAGTCCATGTGATCACCATTCATGAGCAGGATTGCTGATCAAAGATTTTGGCTTTTTCAGGCCGGGCGCGGTGGCTCACGCTTGTAATCCCAGCACTCTGGGAGGCCGAGGCAGGCGGATCACGAGGCCAGGAGACTGAGACCACGGTGAAACCCCGTCTCTACTAAATACAAGAAATTAGTCGGGCGTGGTGGCGGGCGCCTGTAGTCTCAGCTACCAGAGAGGCTGAGGCAGGAGGATGGCGTGACCCCAGGAGACGGAGCTTGCAGTGAGCCAAGATTGCGCCACTGCACTCCAGCCTGGGCGACAGAGCGAGACTCCGTCTCAAAAAAAAAAAAAAGATTTTGGCTTTTTTGTTCATCATTCACTTTTATTCCTTGCTAGGTTAATTTGCGCTATCAAGCTTGTTTATACCTACAAAAGGGTCAGAAATCTAAAAGTAAATTTGTCCCTGACAAAGCCAGAAACATATATCCTAGGATGATAGTACAGGCAAATTAAATATTTTTGTAAGGCTAAAAATAACTTGATCACAAATTACATTAGTTTGAATTCATGATTATCTGAACAACTCTCTTAAATATTCCAAAACTATAATAATCATTATACTTTATTAGTATTATTATTTTAAGTGAACTATGCAATCTAACTAAGTTTAAGAGTTACTTTCTAAAGGATATGGGGCTCTTTTTGTCATGATTAGTTTCTGGGGGTTTTAAAATGTATTTTTCTTTCCATTGTATCTTTTTTTGTTTTTAGTATTCACTGCATTTTCAATTCTGAAGTAAGTTCATATTTAACTTATTAGACTAATGATTTATTACAGTCCATTTTCACACTGCTATAAAGAAATACCTAAGACTGGGTAATTTATAAAGGAAAGAGGTTTAATTGACTGACAGTTCAGTGTGGCTGGGGAGGCCTAAGGAAACTTATAATCATGGTGGAAAGGCAAAGGGGAAGGAAACTTGGACCTTCTCACACGGTGGCAGGAGAGAGAGGAAAGTGAGCAAGAGACAACTGCCAAACACTTGTAAAACCATCAGATCTCATAAGAACTCACTCTCTATCAGGAGAACAGCATCGGGAGAACCACCCCCATGATCCAATCACCTCCCACCAGGTCTCTCCCTCGACACCTAGATATTACAATTCAATATGACATTTGTGTGGGGACATGAAACCAAAGCATAATACTTGTCCAAGTCATGTGTAGCTCTTCCTCTGACTCTTTTTATACTATGTCATTTCTATTCATTGGTGCACTCTAAATTGTGTTTCACAGAATACCAGTGGTTTGTGCAATATTCACTGCTAATATTCTAATAAGAAAATAATGCTTTTCCAGAAATTATGCCCATTTTGTGATAGATATATGTGTATGTGTGTGTGTGTGTGTGTGTACATATATATATATATATATATATATATATATACTTTTTTTTTTTTCTGAGATGGAGTCTCACTTTGTCACTCAGGCTGGAGAGCAGTGGTGCAATCTCTGCTAAGTGCAACCTGAGCCTCCTGGGTTCAAGTGATTCTCCTGTCTTAGCCTCCCAAGTAGCTGGAATTATAGGCATGCGCCATCACAGCTGGCTAATTTTTGTATTTTTAGTAGAGATGGGTTTCACCATGTTGGCCAGGCTGGTCTTGAACTCCTGACCTCAAGTGACTCTCCTGCCTCCCCTTCCCAAAGTGCTGGGATTACAGGTGTGAGCCACCATGCCTGGCCTAATAAATACATTTATTATCCAACTAACTAAGTCATTGAAAAGACAATGAGTAACACAAACACTGTTGATTGTCTATTCAATATCTGTCCTTTCTTCTATGCTACCGATTCACTGAGTTTTTCCCAAATGTCTACTCTCTTCTGTTTGTCAACACATTTCAAAATAAGCTTATCCCAAATTGTTCTAATGCAATTATGGTGGTCCCAGTTCCACTGCTTAATCATCATGATAAGAGCCAATTCTGGCAATGATTGATAGTGAGCAGTGTACTCCTGTCATTAAGACACAGGAAAAGATAATCTTTTTCTCCCTTTAAACTTTGACATATCTGAGTATTGTTTTTAAAGTTGTGGCTATTCTCAAGTTTATAAATTTGATACATGAATGTAGGTTACTCTTTCAAGTATTGCTAGTTCCAAAGGAGAACACAAAAGTGATGTGAAAGCTTTCAAGAAAAGGGAAGAAGATGGAAGATTGGGTATACTGATGAAAAAGATTCAGTAGAAAATAAAATTAATGGTACAGAAAAAGTTAGGTGAGGATTGCTGGAATTATATGCTTGAATAGGCAAGAAGGTCTAAGAGCTAGGGAATAGGTATAGAGAAGGCTTTAGATGGGAGTGCAGATAATCCACCTATGGTATCAGGCAGTAAGAAAAAGTGCGTGGATACAGAAGAAGGTAGACGAAAACATACAGCGGAGGAGTCTGGAAAGCTTTCTTTTAATCGTTTCAGTTACTGAAGGGTTCTTTTCTTTCTGTAATTTGTTCAAGGTCCCATCACCAATAAAGAGAAGAAACAAATTTAAACTTGAGTTTATTCATATGCCTTTCCTGTAAGCATCAAGCATCTGAGAATTAGGCAGGTGTTGCAGACAATGTTGCTGAGGCAAGATAAAAAATATCACCTTTCTTAACAGAATCTCATGTATTTTGTAGTGGAAATGTGAACACATCTAGACATTGAAACATAAGACAATTAGAGCAATTCTTGTTCTCATTTTCTCAGCATCACTCCAAGATATAGATAGTCCAATTCTGAATAACAAAGAATAAGTTTGTTACAAATGTTTCTGAAAAACTATTTCCTTTCTCAATTAAAAGAAATACTATGCGTCTAGCACAGTCCCATCTTATTTTCTCTCCTGATATCTGCTTTGAGGCATCATGGTTGCTTGCCTGGGCAACAGAAACAATCTTGCCATCACTACAAACAGACAAAGAAACAAATAAAAGCTTGTTCTTCAAGGTTGGTCTGAAAAGATGGAGTTCAGATCATTAATGACTTCATAGGATAGTTAAACTGTGTCTAATAAACACAAAATTGATCAACTTACTGTTATTTAGGTATTTGCTTGCCTGTTATAGTTCTAAATATGGCTTGAATTCCATAATTCCTTAACATTCAGGAAAAAATTAAAAGAACACTGCTCTAGTTTGAATATACCCTCCAAAACTCAGGTTGAAATTTAATCTTCCATGTGACAGTATTGAGAGGTGGGGCCTTTAAGAAGTGATTAGATTGTGAGGACTCTGCCCCATAAATGGATTAATGTGAAGTTATCATGGAAGGGGAACTGGTGGCTTTATAAGAAGAGGGAGGCAGACTCGAGGCAGCACATGAGCATGCTCAGGCCCCTCACCATGTGATACCCTGTGCCGCCTCAGGACTCTATAGAGAATCCCCACCAGCAAGAAGGTTTTCACTAGACCTTGGGGTTCTCAGCCTTCAGAGCTTTAAGAAATATATATATATATATGTATATATGTTTCTTTAATATATATAAAAATATATATTTTCTATATATAATTCAATAACGAATTTAATATGTTTATATATTAAATTTAAATATATATATTTAAATTATCATTTCAGATATTCTGTTATAAGCATCAGAAAATGGACTAATACAAGCCCACAACTGTCAGTTGTGACTGAACTTTCAAAATGCAGATATTAATTATGAAACTATTCATCTCATGATTCTGCTGTGTTCTAAGAAATGCAAAATTAGTTGTAAATTTTTAATCAAGACAGAAAATAAATCCTACCACTAAATGTTTAAGTAATGTTTGGCCCCTGGTCATTTAGATATGTTATTCCCTTTGATGTGCTGCTGAGACAGTATATTTTAAATATCTTAAAATTTCTTTTATATTTGCTTGAATTAGGAGATATTAGACATCAAATTAAAATTAAAGGTTTGAATATCAAGATATGTGTCAAAATGAAACCCATTTTATTATATGAAAAATTTCCCTTAATACTACTATGCAGAATTACGTAGGTCAATTAGCATGTCAAAAAACATTTCCAAAGTTGTTTTAAATGTTTTGACTTGTCATTTATACTATTTTATTTATTTTAATTCCAGTTTATTGAAATATTATTGACCAATAAAAACTGTTGATATTTGGTGTATAATTGACAAATAAAAAATACATATGCAGTGTACAATGTGATGCTTTGATATACACATATATTGTAAAATGATTATTGCAATAAAGCTAATTAATATATTTATCACCACACATAGCTACAATTTTTTGCTTGTTTGTTTTCATAATGAGAACATTTAAGATCTATTCTCTTAGCAAATTTTAGGTACACCGTACACTATTATTAATTTTATTTCAACATGTTGTATATTAGAGTTCCAGAATTTATTCATCATGAATAACTGAAACTTTTTAACCTTTGACCAAAATCTCCCAATTCCGCTACTCCCAACCCCAGACAACCATCATTCTATTCTCTGCTTCTATGATGTCAGCCTTTACCTTACCACATATAACTGATATCACGCAGTATTTTTTTGGGGGGTGCTGGCTTATTTCAGGTAGCATAATATCTACCAAGTTCACCCATGCTGTCACAAATAACAGGTTCAGGTTCTTCTTCTTCTTCTTCTTCTTCTTCTTCTTCTTCTTCTTCTTCTTCTTCTTCTTCTTCTTCTTCTTCTTCTTCTTTCTTCTTCTTCTTCTTCAGGTTCTTCTTCAGGTTCTTCTTCTTCTTCTTCTTCTTCTTCTTCTTCTTCTTCTTCTTCTTCTTCTTCTTCTCCTTCTCCTTCTCCTTCTCCTTCTCCTTCTTCTTTCTTCTCCTTCTCCTTCTTCTTCTTCTTCCTATTTTTTTGAGATGGAGTTTCACTCTTGTTGCCCAGGCTGGAGAACAGTGGCTCGATCTCAGCTCACTGCAACTTCCACCTCCCAGGTTCAACTGATTCTCCTGCCTCAGGCCTCCTGAGTAGCTAGGATTACAGGCACCCACCACCACACAGGGCTAATTTTTTGTATTATTAATAGAGATAGGGTTTCATCACGTTGGTCAGGTTGGTCTCGAACTCCTGACCTCAGGTGATCCATCCGCCTCGGCCTCCCAAAATGCTGGGATTACAGGCGTGAGCCACCACGCCCGGCCAATTTTCTTCATTTTTAAGGCTAATTAATATTCCATTGCATGTTCTTCATTCATTCATCTGTCAGTGAACACTTAGATTGATACTATATCTTGAACATTGTGAATAATGCTGCAATAAACATAGGAATACAGGTATCTTTCAAGAAATTGATTTCAGTTTCTTTGGATATATACCTAAATATGGGTTTGCTTGATTATATGAAAGTACTATTTTTCATCTTTTGAGGAGCCTCCATAATGTTTTCCAGAATATCGGAACTAATTTAAATTTCCAACAGCAGTGTACAAGCACTCATTATCTTTTGTCTTTTTGGTAATAGTCATTCTAACCGGTGTAAGGTAATAGCATAATGGCTTTGATTTGCATTTCTCTGATTATTAGTGATGTTGAGAACCTTTTCCTATACATGTTGGCCATTTTTATGTTTTCTTGTGAGAAATGTTCATTGAGGTCCTTTGCCCATTTCATAACTGTGCTGTGCTATTAGTTTTCTCGTTATTGGGTTTTTTAAGTTCTCTCTCTATATTAACCCCCTGGAAGAAGTATGGTTTCCAAATATTTTGTCACATTCCTATATTGTCTCTTTACTCATTTGGTTTTTTGTTTGTTTTTGGCTGTGAAGTTTTTTTTTTTTTTATCTTGGTGCAAAAGTAATTGTGTTTTTTGCTATTACTTTCAATGGTAAAAACTGCCATTATTTTGCACCAACTGAATAGTTTGTCACAATGCAATTTGTCTATTTTTTTATTTGTTGCCAGTCTTTCAGGGTCATACCAAAAAATAATTGCCCAGGCTAATGTAATGCATTCTCCCCCCATGTTTTCTGCTAGGTATTTTAATGTTTCATGTATTATGTTTAAGTATTTCATCAATTTGAAGCTTCTTTGTGCATGCGATGTGAGAAAAGGGACAATTTTCTTCTTCTCTATGTGGATATTCAGTTTCTCCAACACCTGTTATTGAAGAGACTGTCCTTTCTTCATTGTCTGTTCTTGGAAGGGAAGCTTTGGCAAAGATCAATTTATCATAAATAGGTTAATTTATTTATGGGCTCTATATTTTGTTCCATTGATCTATATGTCTGTTTTTATGCCAGTCCCATGCTGTTTGATCACTATAGTTTGTACTGTATTTTGAAATAAGTAAGGTAGAGTTTAGTGAAATAATCTACTTCCTGTTTTATTCTTCTTGCTCAAGTTTGTTTTGGTTTTTTGGATGTTTTGTGCTTCCATATACATTTTAGGATTTTTTAATGACACTGGAGCTGGGTGAGGTGGCTCATGCATGTATTCACAACACTTTTGGAGGCCAAGGTGAAAGTATCACTTGAAACCAGGGGTTCGAGATCAGCCTGGGAAACAAAGCAAGACTCCATCTCTAAAACAAATTGTAAGAAATAAAATTAGCTAGCCACAGTGGCACATGCCTGTAGTCCTAACTACCCAGGAGGCTGAGGGACAGAATTGCTTGAGCCCAGGACTTTGAGGTTGCAGTGAGCTATGATTGTGCCATTGCACTCCAGCTTGGGCAATAGAGTGAGACCCTGTTTCTAAAAATGAAAACCTAAAATAAATGGAAATACCATGGGAATTTTGATAGGAATTGTATTGAATCTGTAGATTGCTTTGGATAGTACAGACATTTTGTCAATCTTAATTCTTTCAGCCATGCACGGGTATGTAGCAGCTCCAAGTCCAAGGGGACACAGTGGCTGTGAGTTCATGTGCAGTGTTGATGGCTGGGGTCAGCAACAGGCTCTGGCTAATTACAGGCAGAAGCATGATGTAAACATGCAGTCACAGGACACAGGGCCATGGATACATGTAAACACATACTGCTAGAGCTAACTGCAAACATGAGTTTGCAGTGGGGACCAGAAACGAGGGTCAGGGCTGGCTGCATGTATTCACATAGATGTGGGGGTTGGTCTTTGGCATGCACATATGCAGCTGCAGAAGCTAGTTGCATGAGTGTTCACATAGTCATAGGGAACGGCAGCAGCAGTCAGGCTTAGCTGCACACACACATACAGTTGTGAGGTAAGCCACAAGCCCATTCATGGAAGTGGGAGCCAGTGTCAGCGGTGGGGGGTTAGATCATTTGTGGGCACTTGCATGGTGCTGCAAGTGATGCTAAGACCAAGGAGCTCATGACAGTGTCAGCTGGAAGGCTCCAGTGTGGTTGACAGTTGTAGCAGTGGCTCAGGCAGCTGGATTCTGTGAGGTCTTCAGTAGTGAAAGCTGCAGGGGCTCCTCAGTTACTGTAAGAGCTGTTGAAGTTCTCAACAACAAAGGCTTCTGAGGTTCCTCACAGAGCAGGCCACTAGGGACCACAGTGGTTCTCATCCCATGGATGATACTGATGGCTCCCTTTTTCTTTTTTATTATTATTATTATTATTATTTTTTATTATACTTTAGGTTTTAGGGTACATGTGCACAATGTGCAGGTTTGTTACATATGTATCCATGTGCCATGTTGATTTCCTGCACCCATTAACTCGTCATTTAGCATTAGGTATATCTCCTAATGCTGTCCCTCCCCCCTCCCCCAACCCCACAACAGTCCCCGGAGTGTGATGTTCCCCTTCCTGTGTCCATGAGTTCTCATTGTTCAATTCCCACCCATGAGTGAGAACATGTGGTGTTTGGTTTTTTGTCCCTGCGATAGTTTACTGAGAATGATGTTTTCCAGTTTCATCCATGTCCCTACAAAGGACATGAACTCATCATTTTTTATGGCTGCATAGTATTCCATGGTGTATATGTGCCACATTTTCTTAATCCAGTCTATCGTTGTTGGACATTTGGGTTGGTTCCAACTCTTTGCTATTGTGAATAGTGCCGCAATAAACATACGTGTGCATGTGTCTTTATAGCAGTGTGATTTATAGTCCTTTGGGTATACACCCAGTAATGGGATGGCTGGGTCAAATGGTATTTCTAGTTCTAGATCCCTGAGGAATCGCCACACTGACTTCCACAATGGTTGAACTAGTTTACAGTCCCACCAACAGTGTAAAAGTGTTCCTATTTCTCCACATCCTCTCCAGCACCTGTTGTTTCCTGATTTTTTAATCCCTTCCTTACACCTTATACAAAAATTAACTCAAGATGGATTAAAGACTTAAATGTTAGACCTAAAACCATTAAAATCCTACAAGAAAACCTAGGCAATACCATTCAGGACATAGGCGTGGGCGAGGACTTCATGTCTAAAACACCAAAAGCAATGGCAACAAAAGCCAAAATTGACAAATGGGATCTCATTAAACTAAAGAGCTTCTGCACAGCAAAAGAAACTACCATCAGAGTGAACAGGCAACCTACAGAATGGGAGAAAATTTTTGCAACCTACTCATCTGACAAAGGGCTAATATCCAGAATCTACAATGAACTCAAACAAATTTACAAGAAAAAAACAAACAACCCCATCAAAAAGTGGGCAAGGGACATGAACAGACACTTCTCAAAAGAAGACATTTATGCAGCCAAAAAACACATGAAGAAATGCTCATCATCACTGGCCATCAGAGAAATGCAAATCAAAACCACAGTGAGATACCATCTCACACCAGTTAGGATGGCTCCCTTTTTCTTTGCTCCCAGCTGTATCTAGATGTGTCAGCTGTCTCTGTGATCTGGTTAGGTTGAAACAGAAATTGGTCCTTCATGTAATGCCCCCAAAGTCTAGGAAACTTGGTAGTTCACCTTAATCTTCTTTGTCTGTCCACAGGAACTTAGATGCTGGGGAGTTTCCTCTTGGTGCTGAGCAACTGGCCAATCTCATTGGCTGGCAGTGAGATTAAGCAGGCAAAAGAAAACTGTTCTCACATTTTTTGTGTGTGTGTGTCAAGTTATCCCTGGTTTTTTTGTTGCACTCTGTTGCTGAACATTCTTAAGTAGATTTTTGTGCTCTCCCATCATTATTTTCATTCATAGATAGCTGTGTGTTATTTTTCCTGGGTGGTTGAAGCCTGGTGTCTCCTTTTCCACCACCTTGCTGACATCTCTCACTGAGCATTCCGCTTGATCAAGTATGATGCTGAACATTGCTATAGGATTTTTCAAGGCAGTCACTGTGTTCTTCTTCAGATCCAGAGTTTCTGTTTGGTTCCTAATAGTTTCCATCTCTTCGTTGAACTTGTCATTTTTTAATGTGTTGCTTTCCTGTTGTTGTTACGTTGTCTGTGTTCATTTGTAGCTCATTGTGCTTCATTAAAACACTTATTTTGAATTTGTTAGGCAGTTTGTAACTCCCCATTTCTTTGGAATCAGTTACCGGTGCTTTATTTTGTTCTTTGGTGGTGTTATGCTTCTCTGTCTTTTGTTTGTTTTTTTGTGTGTTTGTTTTATCTTTTGGCCTTACGTTAGTATCCACTCATTTTAAGATGTATACACATCTCTTTCTGTCTTTACAAACTGGATTTGACAAAGAGGTCCTTCATGATTCAGCCTGGCCAGAGATTCCAGGCAGCCTGCTTGGGGAGACTGCAGGCAAAATTGCTGCTGCAGTGCTCAAGGAAGGGGAGGTTGTCCTGTTCCCCATTGTCACCAACAATAGGCCTGGAATCTGGGTCCACTGGAGTGGGTGTACAGCATGGGACTGGGTAGGCAGGTCTGGTGACTAGTTCTGCCGAGGTGACCCTGGGATTTGTGTCTATGGGAGCCAACACGAAGCCTAGGTCCATGGGGGACAACCTGGTACTGAAACAAGCCTTGACCCTACATTATGGGGTGAGCCTAGCACTGGGGTGGGCCTAGTACTTGAATCTGCAGAAATGGGTCTGGTTCTGAGTCTGTTGGGGCTAGCCTTGTTCCAGGGTTTATAGGTATAGGGCTGGTGCCTGAGACTGTGGAGGTCATCCTGCAGTCTGTGTCTGGAGGTACTTATCTGGAGCTTAGATCTGGCCTGGTGCTGGGTTGTACCTGGTGCCTGCTGTTGCAGGAACAGGCTTGGATTTTGGGGCCAAAGGGGCTGGCCCGCTACTGGGGTATGTCTGGAACCTGCATCTGAAGGGATTATCCTAGAGGCTTGGTTCACAGAGGTCAACCTGAAGCCTGGGGCTGGGGTTTACTGGATGGGTCTGGTGCTGGGGTCTGCAGCAAAGTCAGGTGTTCACTTTATTCTCCTTTCCCATACAGAGGGTATCTCTCTTCATGTCCTAGCATATTTTGTAGGAATTTTACTGTATCAACTTAAAAAGTAATTAAAAGTTGATGTTGGCAGAGTGGAAAGAAGAAAGATCATGTGTTCTTCCTAATTTTGTTGATCCATTGAACTACTTACCCCAAACTACTCTACTTATGGGTTATGAGAAATGATAAATGGCCTGATTGGTTAAGCCAGTTTGAGTTTCCTTTAACTTCCACTTAAAGGTCCTAACTGATTGAATAGGTAAACAACTTTGGAAAACACTAAATTTAACCATATAAATAATAATCTTATTTATTTGGAAGGTTAGTTTTAGTTTGTTTCTTATTTTTTGTTTACTGCAGAACTTTACTAAGCCTTTAATATGCTAAGTTACATATTGAATTTCCTAAGCAAAGAATAGAGTAAGCAATGATTTGCGAATTTATTTGGTTATGGTAGTTGTTATCTTAGAAGCTGTTTTTTTCCACAGACATTGCTTTAAAACACATACTTAATGGATCTAGCATTCACAGAATCAACATTCTAGCCTTATAACTCAAGGAGAAAAAAAGCATCTAAGAATCCAAATATGGGTTTAAAACTGAGCTTTCACTTGACAGCCATGTAGCTTTAGGCAGGTGACCTGACTACACTGAGTTTCCATTTCTTTATTTGCAAATTAGAAAAAAGGTACATGCCCATATAAGACCACTTATGGAAGAATTCAAATGTCAAACTTTATTGATTATCTGGAACCCACTGACTACATAATCAGTGATGGTATTCACAATGGTTGCTTTATTAGGACTGCCAGCAATGATAATCATTCAAGTTATTATTATTATTATTATTATTATTTATTTATTTTTTTAGATGGATTCTCACTCTGTCACTAGGCTAGAGTGCTGTGATGCAATCTCGGCTCACTGCAACCCCCAATTCCCTGGTTCAAGGGATTCTCCTGCCTCCGCCTCCCGAGTAGCTGGGATTATAGGCATGCGCCACCATGCCCGGCTAATTTTTGTATTTTTAATAGAGATAGGGTTTCACTATGTTGGCCAGGACGGTCTTGATCTCCTGCCTCGTGATCCACCTGCCTTGGCCTCCCAAAGTGCTAGGATTACAAGCGTGAGCCACAACGCCCGGCCTCAAGTTATGTTTTAACATTATTATATATTCCATTTGTCTATGCTATCCCTGACCTTGAGAGGGCCAAGAAATGACCCCTGTCACCTTTGATAATTACTTTGTTCATGTGGTATATTGTAAATCTGAAATTTATTGGACCTATGACAAGATGGGAACAAACAATGAAAAAATTTGAGAAGTTAATTTTTGCTAAATTACCCATGTGTTGCATGAGAAAATCCTTGGAATTTTAGAATTATTGGGGCCATTTAAATTGTCAGGTTATAGTTATTTCTCTAGCATTTGGTGCAGAAGGTATTTTTTTCTCATCCCCAAAAATGAAGAGGTAGAGTTGATTTACTATTTTCATTTGTGGAAGACTAGGACATTCTCACAAGATTCTACTTAACTTTCCTTCACTAAAGTAACTCTTATATCACAGCCCAAGAACCCAGTTTGGAAGTTACCTCAACTTCCAAGTATGTCCCTTCTTCACAGACTGGGAAAATGAACACTGAAAACTTTGCTTACCCAGTGGATACATCTGAAGCCAGACTTTAGCTAAACTCCATTTATGCTTGTTCCCCAGATTTACCACTAGACCTCCTAGGTTGACATATGCCCTGTATTCTAACTGGGGGACCGTGATGATACTTCAGGTCTCTGAGCATCATTATCAACTCAGCTGCTCTTCCCAGTCATCCTCAGAATATCTGGCTACTCTCACTTTCCCACTGTACAGTTAACTGAGTACATGGCCATAGATACCTCTAGGGATAGATAGGAGGAATCTTCACAGTGCATACTTGCCAAGGTGTTGCAGGATCTACCTCTTCAGTCAGTTTGCTCCATATCTAAATATTGGCTCCCATCGGGGAACTGAGCAAGGTATTGTGACTATTTTTGTGGCACAGTCACATTCAGCTTCTGCGTTTTCATTCTTGCCTTCCTATTGCCAATGTTAAGAAGCACCCTCACTGGCTGACCATCTGTGTTTTTCCCAGCAAGGCCATGCTCATGTTTCCTTGAGAGTTAGGTCCCTTTGGCTGCCTGTCCATCGTTGTCTGTCTACGGTAATTGCTGTCTATTGGCATCTTGTGTTTAACTATGTGGCCTCTATTATTTCGGTGTCCCATTGTCCCCACGTATATTGAGACCAGCTCTGTCATGGTTAAGTCATTCCTGGACTTCAGAGGGGAGAGACCTCTGACCACTTATGCAAGTACCCTCTGAATAACACAGTGTTTATTGCCATAGTGCACTCCGGGATCTCCGGTGAAACATAATCCTGGGTCTTCTGGCCTCATTATAACATATTCTGTCCAGTATGGCCACCTCCTTGAACCTTTTTATCTCTTTATTTTTTTAAGAAAAAATTAGGCATTTTTTCCTCACTCATCAGAGACCATTCTTACTCTAGACTTCTAAGAGTCACCTTAGCAGCAAGTTTGCTTTATCTTCTGGAACTCTTGTCAGGCGTTACATGCTGTCTTCAGAAGGCGTCCTCAAATCAATGAGATATAGTATATTTAGTCATACTTTCTGGCACCTTTAATGAAGCGTGACCAAAATTCAATTTTATAGATATTCTGCAGGTCCTTCCCTACATGGTAGCTAATTTTGTATCATATTCAGAGTGTAATCTCTTTCCTCCCTTACCAGACCCAGAATATCCCAAGCTAGGGCATGCTGGGATTTAAGCTACTGATAGGCCTGGCAGCCATGAGAATATCTGATGGCCAGCACTGTTACCTGGAGGACAAGAAGCCTCTGCAGTGTGATTCTGTAAAAGGCAGGCAATAGCTCTTAATAGGTTGGGCGGTCTACCCTCAAGCTCATAGTTTAGGAACGTCTGCAGAAATGAAATCCTTAAGAATATTCATCCAGGCATCCCAGACCATTTTTTTTTTTCAGGATTTTCTCTACTAGGAATCTAAATTTAGTGTAAGCTTTGGCTGAGCATTTAAATCTATGGAGCTTTGACACTCTATTAATCTTAAACTTTCTCCACAAATGTACTCACTCTTCTTCTGCAAGAGGTAAGTGACTTTTTAAAGCTACTAAAGAAGCTGGCTCTCTGGTACCAAAACACAGTCTTTAACCGTTAACCTCCAGAATTTCTCATTAATTCGCTGTACCAATACATCTTGGTAATGAGCAGCCAGCCCACTGTCCTTGTAGGTATCAGCTCTCCATATTTTTCGAATGCCTGAATCATTGCATTATCAAGGGCATCCCTTTCTATCAATCCATTTGCTCAAAGCAGTGAAATCTTCAGCAATTTTCACTACAATTCTCCAGGATTGTTTTCCACATTCCACTCAGGATGGGGTCTTTCTTAGCCACACAGTAAGTAATCCAGTTTAAAAAAACAAAACAAAACAAAACAAAAAAAACGTTATTGCCTGCTTTCTTGAATTATTTCTGCTGCCAATTCCATTAGTTCAGAACCTTGGAGAAAAATACTCAAAAATGAAAATTTATGTCCAAGACATTTTTAAGCTTAAATACAGAGAGGAGACACAGGAGTAAGTGGGGAAAGTCCTCACACAGGACTGCGGATCTGACGCCAATAAACGAAGCGAAGAATTAAAGGAGAATTCAGTAGGAATGGTCTTAGACTTCAGCACAGTTCTGAGAAAGTCTCACAAGGCTGATTTCACCCCTAATTCAAACAGTGTTTGTTTATTTGTTTTCCATTTTTCCATGGGACTCTAATACCCAGACACCCATCTCTATTTCTAGACCATAATCCCTTCAGACTCTGACTTACCACTGTATGTTTCTTTTGTTTATTTGTTTCTTGATTTTGAAAACAACTTATAGTGTGTTTTGCTTATTTTTGTCTGTCATTGCTGGCTTTGAAATGGAAATTTGAGTTATATTATAAACTCACCACACTATCTGGACCCTAATTTTACAAGTAAGGTTTTTCAATAAATAGGTTTTTAAATAGGAACTGAATTCAGAATGATTTAACTGGACAAAGTATGCAAGACATTATAAAAGAAACATAAGCAAAGATAAGATTATTATAATAGTCCCAGATTATATTATTAAAAGACTATGGGTAGTAGCAGAAAAAAATGTTGACCCAGAATCAGCAGGACTAGGTAACTGTTAGATATGAAAATCAAAAAACAAACAAGTGCCTCTTATTTACTGTTTTCAGTTTTCATTCTATATGTAAAGATATTGCCAGTTTTATTCATTCTTCTTTTTCATTGGTTTATTTTTATATTCTATTTTTTCTTTCTAAAATAATAATCCATCTTTTGTTCTTTGCTATGAACCACCATGTTATATAAAAATTCTAATTTGGGTTAATCTATAAATGCCAGTATAAATATTTAAAACAAACAAAAATCCTTAACTATAGTATTTTTAAAATAATGATATAGGATATGCCTTCCTAATTGTTCAAACATGATTAATTAAGTGAGAGATAGATTCCATTGACTATTGGCTGGGGGATCTCATAGTAAATGTGAATTCAAATCCTTGATTTGTTGTCTATTAGCTTTGTGACATAGATATATTATGAAAGCCCTAAGACATTTCCCACATCTATAAAAAAAAGGAATATTTATGCTATTTATAATATAGGCTGATATGACCATTTATGAACTAACTAATACATTGAAAGCACATAGCATAGGACTTGGCATAGAGTATGTGCTCAACAAACAATACCTACTAGAGGATATTGAGTTGCCACGTTCTCCCTTACTCCCATTCCAAGACGTATTTTATCATCAAGTATCAGCTCAAATTCAACAGTATTTATAAAATATTCATATAAAATTATAGTTAAGATAATCTTTGATGAACTCCAGAAATACTTTTCTGTGCCTCATTTATGTTATTTGTACACTAATTTCTTATATTTTGATATTTATATAATATACTTTTCCTAACATATTATAGGTATTTTTAGAACTGGCATTCTGTTTTGAATACTATCTTGTCCTCCTACACCATTCCTCAGAGTCTTGCATAGAATTAGTGTTCAAAATACATGTTGTGAAACAAAGTGCATTAATTTCTAAGTAACGTTGATCTTTTTAACAATAAAACTGTTATAATTACTCCATCCACATACAGACATCTTGTAATGACAGACAGAAATATAAATTATAAATTTGAAAAGGAAATTGGGGAGTAAACTTCAAAGCAATTGTACAAGTTAAAGAAGAATTATCTTGTAAATTCATTTCAAGTTTTCAGATTTGTACTTTATAAGTAATTACGCAATAAGTTTCATAACTTTCAAGGACAGAGATGTAGTGAAATCATGGTGTTGAATAATGCTGGGGTTAGCACTCAGACATAACTGTATAATCCATAACAAATCCTTAAGCTTTCGAATGAATTAGGAAAAAGGCAGTTTTACAGCTTCTTCCCTCCACCTTTTATCATATCTTTTTCTTGTTTTTGTCTTATTACAAAGCCTAAGTGAAATGTAAAAAGAAATGTCTATTTTATCCAGACTATTATGGGCCTTTTGTAAAGCTCTTAATTAGCCTCTCATTCTAAGTAAGACATTTGTATCTATAAAATATATGATCCTTTACTTGTCTATCTTTAAGTGGGCAATGTAAGTGGAATAGAACGGCTTCATTATTCTTCTATTTGGCACAGCATAACAAATACATATTTACATTTAAGTATAAAATGCGTATAAATTGTTATTGTATATGAAAATAACTTTAAATTATTGTTTGAGAATTTCTATGAATATTTTTCTTTTTCTAAAACTGATTACTATTAATCTTTGTAACATTTTGAAGCTACTATGAAGCAGGAATGAGAAAATATTAACCTTGCCCCTTAGTTTTTTTGAAGAACCTGAGAAAAGTTAAATTATTTGGTGTCATTAAGTAAATTATGACACATTAACATTGAAAATAAAATTAAATACTATTACTTACACTTACATTTGCATATGCAAAGTATTGACAAAGATTCACTTTCTAGGTACAGAATTTGAATTAAAGTTGATGATAACTCTTCTCTTATAAATAAACTATAGCATAGTTTAGACTTGGACATTTTATCAGTAGTAATATAAGCACTTTCTGAAATATATTCTTTAAGGTGTTTACCACATTTCTGTTTGATAATGTTTTCAAGAATATATACCAAGTTTTCTAATGATTTACTTCTAATTAGTTTGAAGTAATAAGGGTTCTACCAAAATTTCTCTATATAACATATCTTTATATGAGGAAATGCAAAATTTCAGAAAATACAAATAATCAGTTAAACAGTTGGTGCATATTTTAAAGATATAAATCAATCAATATTTTTCTAGTCTAATCGTTTTCTTAATATATATGTTCAATTTCAAAAGAACAAGAATGTATAATTTTCACTTCTTATAGATGAAAAAAGAGGCATAATTGCTGAAATAATAAACAGTTTAAAAAAAATTTTTAGAATATTATTAGATGGCATTGATATGATTAATAAGAAGAAGGCTGACCAGCAAAAAAAGAATAGAAAAGCAAAAAGTCATTAAATGACATGGACTGATAATATAGCGTTAGAGGCCATTCATAGTTCAGTTACAATAGTTTGTCCTCTATTTTTCTTTTTGTTATCTTAGTTCTTTATTAACAAGAAACGAATCAGTCAATTGGCCAACCTAAGAAAATGTGTACTGTCAGGTTACATATCAAAGTTATTGTTGTATTAAATAAGGCCTTATCATCATACTACTTAATTTTATGACCTACTAGGAAGCTACAGTAATCATGATAGACTGATATTGATGTAAACATAGACATTTAGATCAATGGAAAAGAATAAAAGGTCAACAAATAAACACATAAATATATGGTTAATTGACTTTTGACAAAGGTGCCAAGAGAATTCAATGAGAGAATGAATAGGTATGCAAGGTTTGAGAAACTCATGTCTGGTGGGCACTCTATGCATACATGATTGACTCCCAATAAAAACCCAAACTTGAGTAAGTCTCTCCATTGGCAGAACTGTGCAAGTGTTGCCATAATGTCATTGCTGTAGGAATCAATACATCCCCATGTGACTCCATTGAAAGGAGATACTTGGAAGCTTGCGCCAGGTGTCTTATGGATTTTACCCCATGTGCCTTTTCCCTTTGCTCATTTTTAATCTGTATTTTTTCATTTTAAGAAACTATAACCATGAGTATAAATATAATAATAATGATAACCATGAGTTCCATAAGCACTTCTAGCAAATCATTAGGCATGGTGGTGGTCTTGCTGATCTATAATCCGGTAGTCTTTTTATCGAACAGTACGGACTTTCTGTCTATTTATTTGGAACTAAAAACAAAAAGAAAACTTGATTCTTTCCTTGTACCATAATAAAAATAAATTTGGAATGGATCAAGCCCTAGTCAAGTTAAAGCTGTAAAACTTCTAAGAATAATTAATGTAAAATATTCATCTAATTAGGATAGACAAAGATCCTTATATAAGACACAGAAAGTAAAAATCATAACAATAAATTATACAATGTTTAAATTTAGAAGTTTTCTATTTAAAAGACAGTTAAGAAAATGAAAATATAAGTAAAGATGAAGAGAAAATGTTTGCAATACACACACACACACACACACGAGATTAAATTGTATTCCCCTCAAAATTCCTGCGTTAAAGGAGTAACCCCCAATATTAATGTATTTAAGATGGTATTTGTAAGGAGGCAACTGAAGTTAAATAAGTTCATGGGATGCCATGATTTAATAGGATTAGTGCCCTTATTAGAAAAGACACTGAAGAGCTTGCTCTCCTCCATGTGAGGACACAGTGAGAAGGGGTCATCTGAAAGCCAGGATGAGAACTTTTGCTAGAATCTAAATTGGCTAGCAGCTTGATCTTGGACTTCTCAGCTCTATAGACATGAGTAAATACATTTCTGTTGCTTGAAACCAACAGTATGAGGTATTTTGTTATGGCTTCTCAAGATGACTAATGCAGATGACAAAATATTTATATTCGAAACATGTGAAGAACACCAGCTAAACAAAAGCAGCCCCAAACTGGCAAAAATTTGACCAGCTGCTTTCTAAAAAATAAATTCAAATGGCCAAGTAGCACATGAAAAGATACTTAACATTATAAAGAAATGTCCATCAATATCACAATACATAGCAATAAATAATCACCTGAGATGCTTTTTGAAAGATTAAGAAAACCAAGTGATGAAGAGAATGCACATCATTATTCTTGTTCATTGCTTGTGTGATTTAAATGATGACAGCCACTCTGGAAAATATTTGGCAGTTTCTTAAAGAATTTATTTTACACTTACGGTATAACTAAGTAATTCCTAGAAATTTATCCAATGGAGATGAAAGCATATGTGCATAGAAAAACTTGTAATGTGCATACTCATGAGAACTTTATTCTTAAGAGCCAAAACTAGAAATGATGTAAAATTTGTATCAACAAGGGGGAAGATAAATAAAATGCGTTATGCCCACAAATAGAATAGTAGTTAGCAATAAAAAAGCAAAAATCTACCAATGCATAAAAAGTATATAGAACAAACTCAGAAATATTATGAAAGGAGAAATAAATCATAAACAATGGTGTACATACTGTATGACTTCATTCACGGGAAATTCTAGAAATGGAAAAATCTAACTTATTATGTCAGTGAAAAGATTAATTGTTGCTTGGTATGATGTTAATGTTGGGATGTTGTTTGTAAAGGAACACAGATGAACTTTGGGGAAGATGCAAGTGTTCTATATCTTGATTTTGGTGGTGCAGTTATCCCTCAGTATTCATGCGGGATTGGTTCCATGACCTCCTGTGAATACCAAAATCCAAGAATGTTTAATTCCATGATACAAAATGACATTGTATTTGTGTATAACCTATGCACATCTTCCTATATAATTTAAATTATTTCTACAATGTAAATGCTAGGTAAATAGTTCTTGTAATGTATTGTTTTTACTTTTTTTTTATTTTTGTATTGCGATTTTATACTTTTTAAAAATATTTTTGAATCATGCTTGATTGAATCCATGGATGCAGAACACCTGGATACAGAAGGCCAACTGTATTTATACTGTAAATATATTTATTACATTTCATTGAACTTTGTACTTAACTGGTTGATTTTATCATATGTACATAATGCTTCAATACATTTAAGAAGGAGAAGGCGGAATATGCAGCATATATGTATCTCATTGTATATGCAGCTATTAACACACATGAGAAACTGCAAACATTGGCTGCTCCTATAGAGAGCAACTGTGAGGCTTGGTACAAAGTTTTCAGAGGGTCATTTAATGGTGAACCTTTGTATGCAGTTTGAACATAAATTTGTGTTACTTATTAACAAAAATAATTATACTTTTTATGTCAGATCTTTGCATCATTCTCAGATGCAAATAAATGCATACCCATAAATATATATCTCATTAAAACTAAGACTATGGCCTGAATCATGACTTAATGTTTTCTACATATTGAAAATATACTATAAAGATAACTTTCAAAATATCTCAGAAGAAAATTATTTACTATATAGCATCTCAAGCAAGTACTATTTTAGAAAAATAAGGGAGAAAATTTTTGTCAAGTATCATTTGTTCTTTTAGCATTCTACAAACTGGTTCTCATGAGATCTGATGGTTTTATGTGTTTGGTAGTTCCTTCTCCTTCTTGTTGCCTTGGGAAGAAGGTGCCTTTCTTCCCCTTCACCTTCCACCATGATTGTAAGTTTCCTGAGGCCTCCCCAGCCATGCTGATCTGTGAGTCAATTAAACCTCTTTCCTTTATAAATTACCCAGTCTCAGGCAGTTCTTTATTGCAGTGTGAAAGAGGGCTAATACACCTTCCATCTCAGCCTTCTGAGCAGTTAGGACTACAGGAGAATAAATATTTACCCTGTTGCTCATTTGCTTCTTTTAAATTTGTGCCACATCTGCGATATTGTGTTCTTTTCTGAACACCATGTATTTTACTTGGGATACTGACAAGTTAAAATAGAAAGTGATCTGTGAAGTGGGTGGCAAACTATGTTGCAGATGTTCAACTCTCCTAAGATTACCAGAAAAACCTGTGGGTGAAGTAAAGCTGAGTTTAGACTTACCCCTGAAAAGGTGAACCCCAACCGTGAGAGCATCTTAATAGTGATTGAAAAGAGGAAAATTAGAGAAAGCTATTTACACTATTTTAAGACATAGAGTCAGTGATTTTAGTGGGCAGGGATGGGTTAGAGGGGCAGAGTTTATGACATGCTGTTTCTGGATTCGTGAGCAGGGTAAGGTAATAATCTCAAAGACAGCTTTAATGAGCAAAGTTTTGTCTTAATGAGGAAGATATTTTTGTGGTTCAGTTTTACTCAGCACAGAAAAGAGTAAATATTGTCCCAGGATTGTTCAGCATAGGGAACATAACTTTGTCGGGGTTATTTGTCTGTGTCGGATGAGGAACAATTAAAAAATCCAGGGGTGTGTAGTTTTAATGAAAAAACAGAATTCTCAGGTTGGAGTCAAGAAGACTGATGGTCTTCATTAGTTTCTTAAATAAAAATCTATTGTAAAAATAACTATAAGAGAGATTTGGAAATTGCAGTATTAGTCCTGAAGTAAAATAATAGTCCCAGCTTAGTTTCTTGGTGTCCTAAACAAAATAAATATCTTAACACAGTAAAAATAAATCACAATAATGTATACGGAGGTTTGGAATCTCAGTGGACATCAGAAAGATAGCAAATTGGGACTTTTTAGTGCTCATCCCTCTGCAGAAACATCAATGTGACCAACTATTCACATGCAAAAATACCTTCACCAGAGCTAAGGAAACCAGGTAAAGATGATAATACCTGGGTGTAGCACAGAAATAAGATAAGATTCATTGAAGAAGGTAGGAAGCACACTTTTACATTTCCCACATCACCCCTTGCTCAACCTCAGGCAGCACAGCCTGGAGAGAAATACCCTCTGCTTGGGGGAAGGAGAGCAAAGTGAGCATAATACTTTCTCTAAGACCACAGCACCACAATAAAACTTAGTGCTGAGAAGGAACCCATGATCCCAGACTCCAGGCCAGTACCCACAGACTGAGCATTCAAGCTCACCTTGGTGCTAGGCAGGAATCCGCAGCCCCAGGCTCCAGGTCTGTCAAGTGGATTCATTTACCAGGCCTGCCCTACCAACAGGGTAATCCCAGAAGCCTCAGGCTCTTAATTGGCCCCAGCTCTAGGCTGGCCCAAGAGGTTCTTGCCTTTAGCCCATCCCAGTGCCAGGACAGCCCCCACAGACTCAGACTCCAGGCCTGCCCCAGTCCAGGCTGACTCCAGAGATCCTGGGCTCCAGATGTAGGTCCGTCTAGTCCAAGGCCAGTTCCTGTGGCACTACCCTGCAGGATGATCCCTGCAGGTCCATGCTCTGGCAGACCCAAGGGTCACGTCTGCTCTAGGAGAAATAGGGTCCATTCCATTTCAATAAACTCCAGTGCTAGACAAGCCACCACAGGCCAAGGCTTCTGGACCACTTTTATGGGTTTAGCATACAGACTAGCTTCTAAAGCCCCAGGACACAGGCTGGCTTTCAAAGTTCTAGTTTCCAGGCCAGCCCCAGCACCCAGGCAACAGGCCCATCCCCATGACGCCTGGGAGGTCCAAGCCAGCACCTGTGACCCCAAGCTCCAGACTGACCCCCTCAAAAACAGACCCCATGCCAGCACCAGCACCAAACAAAATATTATCTCTAGACTGGTCCCCATGGCACTAGGCCCTAGTGGACCTAGATTTTAGAAATGCTCTAGCAGACCAAGGGTTAAGGCCTATCTCAGTATACCCTAGTACCAGGCCTTTCCCTCTGGATGAAAGCTCCAGGACTACCTCTGCAGATAGAGCTCTAAACCAGCCCCTGTATGTGGAGGTTCCAGGACCACGCCCACAGACACAGGCTCCAGGCTAGCCTCCGGTGGACCCAGGTCCCAGCACTGCCCCTACAGATTCAGGACCCAGATTAGAGTCTCCAGCACCGAGCCAGTCTCTGTGGGTCCAGATTTCAGGCTTGTCCCAGTGGACCCAGACTCTATATCAGTGCCAACTTAGCTCCTGAAAACTCAGGCTAAAGGCTCACCTCTGCACCAGGTAAGTTCCCGTGGACCCAGGCTTCAGGTCCAACTCTATAGACCCAAGCATCAGGATATCCTCCTCTAGAACTTTAGCAGCAAACCTACCCAGACTACTCCAGACAGCTAGTCTAGAATCTCTGGGCAGGCTGACTAGTGAAAGACTTTTCCAGACAAAGCCAATATGCAAAGACTGAAGTAGTTTCCGCTTCTCTAAATTTGCAGATATTGTTGTAAAGCAATAAGAAATATGAGAAAAAGGAGACATAACACCAGGAAAAGAACACAATGACCTCCTTGTAGTTAACCGCCCCTCCCGCCCCAAAATGGAGATATGCAAACTGATAAAGAATTCAAAATAATTATTTTAAGGAAGCTCAGTGAGCTTCAAGAAAATATGAGAAACAAGTCATTGAAATCAGAAAAGCAATAAATGACCAAACTGATAGATTTAACAGAGATTAAAATTATTTAAAAAAAAACCCAAACCCAGAAATTCCACAGCTGAAAAATACGAGGAATGAAATAAATAATGCAAGAGAGATAGAGAGGATATCAGCAGCAGAATTGATCAAGCAGAAGGAATTACCTGTGAACATGAAGATAGGTGTGAGAGATATATAGTGAGAGAAGAAGAAAGAAAATTAATGAAAAGAAATGAAGAAAGTCCATGGGATTTATGGTACAGCACCAAAAGAGCAAATTTTCAACCTATAGTATTTCAAGAAGGAGAAGAAAGAGGCAGAGGGGGCAGAAAGTGTACTAAAAAAGATTAGCAGAAAACTTTTTACATCTGAGGGGAAAAGGTACAGGAAGTGTAATGTGCAGGTGAGCTAGTATCTCTTTTCTTCATATTTTAAAGAAATATAGTCGGGAGATCACTTTTTGGTGGTCTCATATTAAGCATGGCTCCGATTTCTACATTCCATTTTTCAGACAGTATAACAGAAATTTTGACCTCCTTTTGTTAAAAAATGAAACCATGTATTTAAAACCCAGGATTATGTGGAATCTAGGTACTCAAGCAAAGAAAATATCAATAGTGTGTGTGTATTTGTCTTTTTCTGTCTCCAGCAAATGTGAACCGTTGAGTTAAATAGCTGTTGAGTTTTTCCAATTGCCCAAGCTAATTCAATTTGTAAAAAGGAGGAAATGTTTTCTAACTAGTGAGATTATTAATTTGGAGTCAGAGCTTCTCTGAACTAAATGGGGTTGCACACATAATGTTATAAATATTATTATCCTGTCTATTTTATTCAAATTAGCTATTACAAAGTCTTTGAGCTTAGTACTAGCCAGATATTCACTGACAAATATATAGAACTTTTCCACATCCACATTTGTAATCTGAGTAATTATTTTCCACAAAAACTAAAAGGATTTATCTGCCACATATGGTATTGTCTCTAAGGTTTAATTTTATTCAAAATTGTATATAGAGAATTTATCTTCCCTACTATTAACATGGGAGGAGTATGAAAAACTAGTGCCAATCAACTATTAATAAAAAGAGTATTGATCTCCAGTTTTGAAATGCAGTGAACAAATGAGCTCTGAAGTTAGGTTATATGAGTTTGATTTTCTTACTCTACAATGTGAGTGACATTGGGTATTATTTAACTTATTTTAACTCAGTTTCCTTATCTGTAAGATGAGGATAATGATAATGTCTGTGTTATAGGGTTGTAGAAAGTTTAAATGATATAATAGTTACAGAGCACTTCACAGTATCTAGCACACAGTAGACACTGGATAAATATGAAATATTATTGAGAATACTCTTTCCTTTCCTTTCCAATGGCTATTCGCATCTAAAGACACATATGCTCAAGTTCACACCTGCACAATTTTATTATCCACGTTTGCATTTTTAACCTATGAAACTGTATCTATGTAATCCGTATCTAATCTGGTCGTTTGAGGAAGATATTTTTTCATAGACATCATAAAATGACTTGTTCATGGACTTGTTTAGACATTTTTTCATGGGATTGTTGTCAGCAATAGGTTAGAAATGCAAGAAAAAAGAGTTACACATGGTGAGTCTAGAGAAGTGATTCAGCATGCCATCCTGAAATGTAGTTTGCTCTCTTAATGGTGAATTAGAATATTGGTTTAATTAGGAGCCTGCTGCCTGTGAAGTTAGAAACCTGTGCTTAATGCTGTCTCTAAGGAGATTTAACTTTGTGTTTTCTGCTACATCAGAGTTGAGAAGTGAAATACAAAAATGGAATGAAAAGCTTTAAAGAAAAAAGTGGAGGAAACAAGTACTTTGCCTGCACACAAAGTTTTCTAACTGGCATATTTAGTCTAAATAATGGGAGATCTGAAATCCAAAATAGAAGAAATGTCATTTTTCAATCAAATTAAGTTTTAATTTAAATTAAAATTAAGCAACAACAGCATTTGTACATTATTTTTACATCCTATACTTTATTCAATAAAAAAATTTAATTAGAAAGTTCAAAATTTTAAGACTCATGAACAAAACTATTTGCAAATCCTCTAATTTGTTTATATCAATCTCCATATCATTTTATTTTTCTACTCTCTTCAAATTTGGTAGGTTCTCCATATTTCTAATGTAAATTTCAAGCAAGAGCCAAATTTTAGAAAAAAAATTGCATAATAATTAATACAACCTACAGAATTTTGCAGCCTGAGGACTTGAAGTCCCTGGCTCCCTCAGGGAGATTTTTCACATAAGATTTTTTAAAAATAAAATTTACATCATTTTCTTGTTCTTACATGACCCATCGACATATTTTTTTTCACAATGTCTACCTCAGCTTCTTGAATCACATCTGATACACAGTTCCGTTGGCACATGTATTTGGAAAGTTCTTGACTCCTCTTTAACCAAATCATAATAAATTCATCAACAGCATTGTTAAAAGCCATACATTTTGAGGGATATGTCCTTAAAGTATGACTAGCACTGAGAGATTTGAGTAAATTGAATAACAATTTAATCAGAGCAGTTAAAGTTATTCAGATAACTCCTTTTCTTCAAAGTCAATTAATTTGGCAGAAAATAATATCATTTTTCATTTAATAAAGAATAAAAAACATTGATCTCTAGTTTTGAAAAGCAATGATTAAATGAGCTCTGAAGTTACATGAGTTTGATTTTCTTATTCCACAAGGTGAGTGACATTGGGTATTATTTAACTTATTTTTACTAAGTTCCCTTATCTGTAAAATGAGGGATTTATGATGCCTCCATCGAGATTCTTAGAGTCTTCCTTTGTTAAATAATAATTCAAATCTGTCGTATGTGTACATGGGTTCCCATGTGTGTTTAATGCCCTGTGTATAATAATGGCAGTTGTTCATTCACACTTACTTGATTTCTATAATTTCTCATTGGCTTAACTTTTTATATCATATTTCCTTTCTTAGGAAAAAGAAAAAAGAAACACAAACAGGATTGTTTCAGTATTTTTTCCTTCATTAGCAACCAATTGCTTCACTTGAAAAAGTATAGGACTTTATTCTGGCACTCAGTTAAAATTTTAGCAAGCCAGTCTTGTCCATTTGATGCTTACTTTCCAGTATTGCTAGGACAGGCACACAGCAGCCTCTGCTTTAGAGTAAGACCTTTCAGATAAGTCTGGTCGATGTACTGAATAGTATGAGATCTTTCCAGTCTGGCTGGCGTGGGCTCTAGAAATGCTTGCCTTACATTTCTTTGGTGCTTTTCCAACCTGGTCAAGTTTCACTCCATTTATGAACACACTGAATGCAGCCTAAGATGGAAACACGTCTGCAAGTAGTCCCCTCTCCATGCCAATCTTTTCTCTCTGCAGTCCTGAAAATTCTAGCCAACATCCTGAACTCATCTCAGCCTCCTCAACTCAGCAAGAGTCAGAGTTTGAGAGTCCGTACCCTATGCTCTGCCATAGCAGTAGGATGGCCCGATTGTAGGGTACATCTAATTTGTTTGTTTTTTCTCAGGAATCACATTACATTGCTTGTACAATGTCTGAAAACCTTTGTTTCATCTTTTCCCTTGGTTGTCTAGTTGTTTAAAGGAAAACGACCACTCCCTTGACAAATACTCCTTCATGAGCTAAAGCTGAAATAAGGGTGGTGGTTTCTTACAAAAGTAAATCTCAGTTTAACATATAAAACAGAAATTCCAGTCCTAGATATTTAACAAAAATAAATTAAATCATATGTCACGAAAACAACTTATGCACAAACATTCATAGCAACTCTATTTATAATAGATAAGCATTCTAAATAATCTAAAACCCCAACAAATTTGAGAGGATTAAAAAATTTTCATATGTTTATATAATGGAAGATTAGTCAGAAGCATAAGAATAGACTACTGGTAAACATAACATGAATGAATTTCAAAAATATTTTGCTGAATGAAACAAGTCAGAGAAAAATCAAGTACATTCTCTATTCATATGAAGTTCAGAACAAGCAAAACTAACCTATAGTGAGAGAAGTTAGTTTGGTCATTACCTAGGTGGTAGGGTAGGGAAATTGAATGCTAAAAGCCATAAGGGAACTTTTTAGAGTGACACAATATTATCTAATCTTGATTAAAGCTCTGAACACTTACACACGTGTGCACACACACACACACAATTTCTCTATAAATTAAACTTAAATCTTAAATACAATCTTTATGAAAGTTTGTTTAGCCCCATATGGTGGCAGTGGAGATGAAACAAATAATCAGAAAAATTTAGATGTACAAAACACAGCATTTAAGCATTTAGTGATGGAAATTTCCATGAAAGGAGAGGTATAGAAACTTTGCAGAGTGACTCTAAGATTTCTGGCTTGGGTAGGCTTGGATACAGGTTCATTCACTGAAATAGGGAACCATGGAAAGGAGCTAGGCTGGAGAAAGCTGAGGGATAGCAGAAAGATGGCTATAGTTCCAACATGAATTTATAAGTATTTTAATATATGCAAGTGAAAATGTAATGTAATAAGTGGATGTCAAGGATGTGCATTAGAGAGATTTGTGTGTCTTTGGTGTGTAGGAGTAATTAAACCATGGGTGTAGATCAAGCTACCTGAAAGAGTGAAAAGGAAAGTGGGCTTTAAGAAATTGCAATTCTTACCGATATTTTTAAGAGGGTGCAAATAAAAGATGAAACACGTTTTGGATTTACTCACTGATTCAGCAAGTAATTTGGTAAGCTTTTTATTTACCAGATGCTATTTATTGTAAGCACTAGGGAAAAACAATAAATAAAATGGAAATAGAGTCCGACATTTTGTATAATTTTTTCCAACAGTGCATTCACTACTAGGTGCATAATCAATAGAGTCATATATTTACATTGATTCACTATTGGTTTCTTAACAGTCTTATTCTAAACAATTTTACAAAAAGTTAACAAATTTGCAGCGTGATATTTATCACCATGGAATCCGAGATGGACAAGAAGGAAAATAAAACAAAGTCAATATTATAATTAACAACAAAATTATTCTTTCAGAAAGCAAACGTATTAAAGATTAATGAAGATGACTTCTGTTGGACACGACGTAGTTGTTCCTTACACGATGCAATGCACTAAACTTTATGTTCCATTCATATATGAAAGCTCTCTTTGGAGCCATTTTCATTTCATAACAGAAGATGGCTACATGCATACACACATACACACACACGCAGACATGCAAAGAGCAAGCAGTCATGTCAGACCTTTTCGTAATATGTTCTCCTACGCTTTTTCTGAATTGTTTTAAATTAATGAATAAATGAATTATAAACTATTCAGATAAACTCTTTCTTTCACCAAGATAAAATACTTTGCAGAAAATTAAAGTTGAAATCATAATAGAGACAGGTATACTCTCTTAAAGAAGTGTAAAATTTATCTCAGGGAGCAATTTTACAGCAACTGAAAAACATAAACAGAATATTTGGGTACAGAGTATACCTATGAAACAGAAATATTTATCATATTTTATGACACTACAAATAATTAAAAGAAACTTTTACAAGGGGTGAAATGTTACAATTATATTTAAGAAAATAGATTAAATGTTCATTAGCATTAAATTAAAATTGAATCTGTTGATGTAGCAGATGCTCTTGCAAACAATGTAATAGGAGGCTTTTATTAACCATCTAGCCAGAGCAACATCAGATGGAAAAGACACTCACCAACATCAGATTACCCTCTTGTATCAGGGAACTGCACTTCATTGACAAACACCTCATGCCAGTTTCCTGAGATATTTAAGTTTTAGGTTCCTTAAAAATACTTCCACACCCATTTGAGAAGTTAATACCACAATTGTTAAGTGGTTATAATGTGTAATATAGTTAGAAAATAATTGTTGATATTTAGCTGAAAACTACCTTAGTGTGTATTTACTCTTTAAAACCTGCCTCACCATGATTACTGTAAAATGCATAATTTGCATTAACATGGTAATTCAGACACAGGTCCTCATACAAACACTTACAATTTTATATCACTCATCCTTTGAAAATATATGACTGTGTTGATGTTCTGTCTTTGAATGATTAAAAATACCTATCTTCTGTTCCCTGAGACTGTATTCCATCTTTCAGTTGCAGAGATCATTATTTGCAACTTATTTTGCCAAGTGACTGAATATAAGATGAAGACCACAAATATAAATATGAAAATTATAGGTTTGGAGCCAGACTACCTGTATCAAATCGTAATTTCACTGTTTAGTAAATGTGTGACTTTAAGTGATTGCTTTTAATCCCTCTAACCGCAGTTTATCTGTCAAATAGAATAACAGTGGATATTGAGCATATATAACATACTAGGCAAAGGTCTAAAAGCTGTTCATATATTAAGTTGTTAATTCCCTCAATAATCCTATGAGATAATTATTGCAAGTATTTAATATAAGATGAGGAATTTGAAAACTGAGGAATGTAATAATATGTCCAATGTTATATACTTTGAAGCAGGTAATCTTGAGTTTGTGTAATCATAAAAATGGAACAGTACTTGTCCCCACACTCTCATCATGAGACGTACTACTTAGTAGAGTGTGTAGTACATGATATTTGTTCCAAAAATAATCTATCCTCCCATTTGTTGTCATGGGGTTGACCCAGCTTAATTAGCTACATCACAGATTCCCTTTCTTTTTTGCCTGTGTATAGGTAACCCTTCTCAAGCTGTACATATAGTTGAAATTTCCAAAATACAGAATTATAAAGAGCAAAGTATTAAAGTCCATGTATCCTCTCCCAGTGCCAACCAAAACACAGTCATTAATAATATAGCGTGTTTCTATGCAGTTATTATTCTTCATATACCCCCATACACACACCCATAGAATCATATACAAATGCCTTACTTTTATTAAACAATTTGCTCATTACCTAAATATGAGATTATGCTGTACAGTCTTTTGCAAATTTATTGGTCTTTGCTACCATTAGGTATGGATCTCACTGCCAAGTCTCTGTGGGAGTTCCCTGTCCTAGGTCTGTTGGACAGGGATATGGCTTTTCTTTTTGTTGTATTTCTTCCTTATTTTTGGTCTATGTTTGGCTGCTCAAGGTTTGGAGGGCTCCCAACACCCACATAAATATGTATTGAAGATAAAAATAAAACCCAGGGAATTCACATGTGTCCTTTCTTACAGTTTTGAGGCCCCTAGCCAGTTCGTCTAACACTGTCTACCTTTCAGAGTCCTTTTATGATTGTCTATTGAATTATTTCCAGGGTATTAACGAAATTTAGTCAAGAAGAACAAGGAAAATTGGTTCTACAACATCATATCTCAGAACTGAAGGTTGAAAATCTGAATTTTTTATTGTCTTTGTCATTAATTTTACTTTAGTTTTAGTAAGTCCTCTCACAACATATATGCTTATTCTGTTGTTTCTTCTAAATGATTGATAAATGTCTAGTATATTGAGTTTAACCTTCTTTGTTTTCTAATACAGTTGGCATGACAAGTTTTTGTTTTTTTTTTCTTTGAGACGGAGTCTCGCTCTGTCCCCCAGGCTGGAGTGCAGTGGCGCAATCTCGGCTCTCTGCAAGCTCCGCCTCCCGGGTTCACGCCATTCTCCTGCCTCAGCCTCTCCGAGTAGCTGGGACTACCGGCGCCCGCCACCACGCCTGGCTAATTTTTTGTATTTTGTACTAGAGACAGGTTTCACCGTGTTAGCCAGGATAGTCTCGATCTCCTGACCTCGTGATCTGCCCGCCTCGGCTTCCCAAAGTGCTAGGATCACAGGCGTGAGCCACCGTGCCCGGCTGACAAGTTTTTTAATGCCCACAGAACAGAAATGGGGTCACACAGAAATTTTTATGTGTAATCATTTCAATGTCTTTTGAAAAGAAGAAGATCCAGTTTACCAAGATAAATGTGGGCCCTGTTTTCATAGGTGGAGTCTATGCTGGAAGGGGCAGTCAACCAGGAACTGCCTTCACAGCCTTTTTTTTTTTTTTTTTTTTTTGCATTCGGGAGTGAACTTGTGACTAGTTCTGGCCACTGGAGTATGAGCAGAGGCTTTTGTGTCATATCCAATCCTGATCAATATAACTTTCCTACACAAGCAAAAAATAGCACAGACGCTGTTAGCCTGAACTCACTAATATCTCTGAAAGTAGCCTTTCCTTGTTCACATACTCAGTACTTTCACATGAAAAAGAAATAAACTTAAATTCTATTTGTTTCTTTATACAGGTTTAGGCCTATAATTTTTACAACTTATTTCGACACTGCATAAGATTCATTCATGTGCACATGAGTTATTTGGAAGTGCTTGTCATTAAATTAAATAAGCAGCTTATCTTTTTTTAGTATTTCAACATTATTTTCTTATTGCATTCATTGCATTTAGAAAATATAGACTAAGAAAATTTGCTTTTTGTGATTTGTGGACACAATCTTTATTGCCCCATATATGATCATTGTTGTGAATATTGCATAGGTATTAGGAAAAAATGAAAAATCTATATTACTGAAATATAGAATTAATAATTTACCTATTAGATCAAGCCTACTAATATATATAGCTTATTCATTTCCTGTGCATACTTACTAACACTTTATTTCACTTGTTCAGCAAGAAATGTGCTACTTTCAAATATAAATATGAATTTGACAAATTCAATGTTCTTTATATATTAAAAATAATGCTTAAACACCTTGAAATTCACAAGTATTATATCATCAATGTTTTTATCTTTAGTAATACATTTTTTCTTATTGATTTAATTTCTCAAGCAATTCTTTTAAATATTAATAAAGTAATACATGCTACATTTATGATATTTTAATTGTGGTATATGGACTTAACATGAGATCTAGCCTCCTAATAAATATTTTAAGTATTATTAACTATAGGCACAACATTGTACAGCAGATTTCTAGAACCATATTTACCTTCCGTAACTGAAATTTTGTACCTATTAATATGCAACTGCTCATTTCTCCCTCCTCTAGCCTCTGGCATCCACATGGGCTTAACTATTTTTGATGCTTCATATAAATGAAATAATTCAGTATTTGCTTTCTGCGACTGGCTTATTTCACTTAGCATAATGTCCTTCAGGTTCTTCTGTGTTGTTGCATATGACCAGATTTACTGTTTTAAAGGTTGAATAATAGTTCTTTGTATGTATATATCACATTTTCTTTATACATTCATCTGTCAAGGGACATTTAAGTCATTTCCATATCTTTGCTATTGTCTATAATGCCACACTGAATATGGGGGTGCAGGTATACACCTAGAAGTGGGATTGCTGGGTCACATGGTAGTTTTATTTTGAACTTTTTGAGGAAACAACAAACTGATTTCCATAGTAACGCTAACATTTTACATTGCTACAAAATGAATGTTCCTAGGGTTTTAATTTCTCCATATACTCACAAAGATTTATTTATTTCAAGAATAATAACAGCCATTCTAATAGGTATGAGGTGATATCTCATTGTGGTTTTGATTTGCATTTTTCTAGTAATTAGTGGTGTTGAACATCTTTTCATATACCTATTGGCCATGCATATGTCTTTCACACAACAGAACAATAAAATAACCTTAGAATTTGTGTTTAGTTTCTATATACTAACAACAAACTATCTAAAAGAAAACTAAAAAAAAAATCCCATTGCCAAAGCAAGAAAAAGAATGAAGTACTTAGAGATAAACTTAACCAAAGAGGTGAAAGATTTGTACACTTAAAACTATGTAACATTGATCAAGCAAATTAAAAAAACACAAAAATGGAAAGATATCCAATGTATATGGATTAGAATAATTAATATTTTTCAGATGTGAATACTACCCAAAGCAGTGTACAGATTCAATGTAGTCCTTATCAAAATCCCAACGGCATTTGTTATCATTGTTATCATAATGAAAAAAACAATTTTGGAATTTATGTAGAAACACATACACACACAAAGTTGGAGGCATCACACTTAGGAATTTCAAAATGTATTACACAACTATAGTAATTACAATAGTATGTTTCTGGCATCAACAAAGACACATAAACCAGTGAGATAGAATAGGTTGCCCAGAAATAAATATGCCCATCAACTTATCTCAACAAAGTGTTGAGATTAACCAGGTGTTTTTGGCAAACCGGGTGTTTTTGGCAACCTTGTTGAGATTAGTTGATAGGTGTATTTATATAGTCTATAGCATTGATTGCTAAAAATGTCTTTTTAAAAACTAATTAAAATATTTAAGTGTACAAAGTTTTAAAACATTATGATGAAAACATGAGCCCCTACCACAAAGCTTAAGGAAAGACTGATTTTTACAAATGTATTTGAATTCCCAATGAATATACATCGTGCTTCCTACCTACCTGTCCCTAGTGAAACAAATATCTTGAATTTTGATCCTATTATTTCCAATAGTTGTAAATATATTAATAATATGTGAACGGTTCCTAGATAATATATGGCATTAATTTGAATATTTTATACTCTGATAGATTAATACTGCTTCATGTAGATTTCAGCAAGTTGTACATTAAGTCCTCTCTTAATGTCCTCTATATTTTCTTAGAAAGATGAACTTTAAGCTAAACAGTGTACAGCAGGCCCTCCAATAACGTCATTTAGTTCAACATTGTTTAGCAAAAATAGTGATGAAAAAATGATTTTGTTACGTGTCATCTTGCTTAATGATGCAGTTCCAAGAACCTACTGATGACGTTACGGTACTTTTGATAGAAATGAAGTTTGTGCTTTATAGTGTATGCTCATGCCTTTATTTCTTCATTTTTCTTCTTTTGAAAATTATTTACATAATTTCCAGTTGATTACTCTCACAATCAATGTTATTAATTAATTCATGCTTTGTTTTTGTCAACTTGTATACATATATTTCTTGTAGAAGATACACACATACACAAACCAGTGAGATTTCAGAATCATAAGTTTTTTTCAACTTTCATTTAAAGTAGTTATTACAATAGTTTCTAAAATGTTTGTACCCCATTATATCTTTACCCCCTTGTCAGCACTGTGTAGAATTGTCATTACTTTACAAAGATTTCATATGTATTATATTTTAAATGTAGATATAGACACAGATGCAGTACATATATAGTGTGTGTATATATGTATTTGTACACACAATCATACACATACACATGTCAGTAGTGATTATATATAATAATTACCAATATAATTAGAAGGACCTGAACATTTAAATCTTCTCTAATGAGCATTATACAATTTGGCAATGTGGATTGAAAACATTAAAATTAAAACATGTAACCATACACTAGGTTCATTGTAAAAGAAAATCAGGCTTATCTGGAAAGATTTATGTACAACATTATTCACCAAACATTATTCATTATTCTATATTTAAGTACAATTTGGAAAAAAAAGTCTAAAACGTATGTTGTTATAGGTATGACAACACACAATTTGCAACAATGATAGCATATGATCATTTTATTAAGTAAAATTTGGACATTACAAAGAATTGCTTATGCAACAATTGTATTTTCTAAAAACATCAATCTGTTTATCCCTAGCTGTATCTCTATTTATTTCTAGGCTTTGGTATTTTTTTTCTTCTTTATGTCTGAAATAATCCCAGAAGTTTTTATCTTAGTTCATTCAGGTTTCAACTAAACTATGCATATATTCTAGCCTTTGGAACAATAATTTAAAATGCAAAACTTTAAAAACAGTTTTCTTAAATAAATACTCATGTTTAAAGAATATATTCAGTTTAACATATTTGAAAGCATTGAATTGAACCAGATCTGCTTTAAATATTGTGCAGATAACTGATTACACCAGAAAAATTTGGATTTTAAAATTTATCTATTACATTTTGTATTGCCTATTTATATTGTTAATAATATAATTATCATAAAACTGTGCCACTACCCATAGTCAAAAAATTTGGTGTCATCAAAAGAACTGGTTCACTGTAATTGCCTGGAATATTAATTAACTATCTGGCAGCATTAGCTTACAAAATGATATTGTAAAAATCTACCTAGTTTTGGCTGTGTTACAATTTTTATATATATACATGTAATATATAAGAATAATTCAAAAATTATTTTTTATTTTTAATTATTAAGGATACAGAATAGTTGTACATATTTATAGGTGTATGTGTATTATGATATAAGCATACGATGTGTAACAATCAAAATAGGATAATTGGGATATCAATTACCTCACACATTTATCATTTTGTTATGTTAGAAATATTCTATTATTTTATTTATGTTGAAATATACAATGAATTATTGTTAGCTATAGTTGTCCAATTGTGCTACTAAACACTGGATCTTATTCCTATGATCTAACTGCATTTTTGTACCCATTAAAACATTCCCTCTTTATCCCAGTACTCTCTTTAGCTTCTCGTAACTATCATTCTACTCTCTATCTATATGAGTTCCTTGTTTTTATTTATTTATTTATTTAGTTTATAGGTCTCACATATGAGTGGGGACATGCAACATTTGTCTTTTGCTTTGTTTTATATTTTAAATACAAAAGCTGATGAAAAAATGATTTTGTTACATGTCAACTTGCTTAAAGTTGCATTGTATTGTATTTGTAAATACAATACAAAACAAAGCAAAAAACAAATGTTGCATGTTTCTGTCAGATTCATCATTCAATATTAATAGTCATTTAATTCAATATTGATATTCATTTAATATTAGCTATGTCAATATAAGCTAATATTAATCCAATAATAAATCAATTTTTGTTAGAAAGTATGGAATTTGCAGTTTCAATTCCAATATCATATGAACACTTGACAACATAACTCCCGAAAAAATATTATCCCAGCTGTTATTTTTTAACCTTTCAATAATATTTAGTTTAATCTGATCAATACCTAAAGACAAATTTAGACAACCCTCCACATCCGAGTTACATATTCAGTATGGAAATTCAAAGTAAAATGTACAAAATAGTATCATATTGGTTTTTGTTTTAAGTAATTTGTTTGAATTTTCTAACTTGAAGTGTCTTATGACTGATGAACTTCCATTGCAGTACATGTTATCCAGACAGAAATTTTGGATGTGGCACAAAATGCCATTTATTTTCTATTTTATAGGTTGGATTCTATTATGTTCCTTGGGGACATAATTTATGAACTTTGTATTCTTATGCAAAATAACAAGAATGGTTCATAAACTACAACAAAATTTTTGTCAATGTATATCTTTAAAACAATCAGTTTCCAAGAGGCCAAAGACAGCCATTACAGTCAAATAGCTCTGAGATTCAATCAGATCTTATTTCTGCTATTGCTACTGGAAACATTTTGGTAGCCCAAGGGGCCAGATATTAAATTAGAATTTTCAGAACTTACATTTTGTTTCTTATGTTAATTTTTCAGAAAGTGTTTTATGGAGACAGGGATATACACAGTTCTCCTATGTATATATTTCTACGCCATGCTATTTCCTCCCCTGAAACTTTTATAATAAAAGTACCACTTAAAATTTCAAACACTTCTTCGATTTCCCAAAGCAAAGACCTTATGGTATAACAACAGTTTCTGAAAACCTTAAAAAAAAAAATACGTTTAAAAGTTCTGAGTCAAATGTAGGAAAGTGATCAAAACCTCTATTGCTTTCAAATTCTACTAGATATGAAAATAGTTTTATGAATAATTAAGAGTTGTTTAAAGAGATTAGTTACACAAAATAAAATTATAAAAATAGTTACCTTGAGCAGGTAATTATTACCTTTTTCTGATGATGGACTTTGTAATTCCTTAAAATAGAAAATAATATCCAAAGAGGAATTCCACGACTTCAGATATACAGGGAAAAAGTAAAATTGGCACATTTGCTTTAGAATACTACTGGTAATTAAAAGAGAGAAGACAAAATAGGGTTGCAGGAGGACGAAAAAGAAAACAGTTGACTTATCAGATGGTGAAACCTGGTGAAACCCTTTGTTCTAAATGAACAAAAATTCTTAGTCATATATCCTTAATTACATTTATAACTGGACTCCATTTAGTTAGCTTCTAGCATTACCATTTAATCAGTGTCTTCTGGAAAAATACTTGACTAGCCTTTAAATGTTAATGACTGTTCGAAAATATATATTCAAATCTTTGCTATATTAAACTTAGAACAACAAATATGTTATTTTTCTAATATATTTGTGAAATGGTAACATATTATAATAATTTTAAGACAATATTTAAAGAACAATATGCATTTCAATTCTTCACCAACTTACTGAAATAATATTTATTGGTGGAACTTATATTGCCTGTGTGTTCCAGTTTCAGGAATAAAATATGGCCATTTTATTAACTTGATACAGTAGTAAATATTCAGCAATACAAAATAAAATTTCTTATTCATTGTATCACACTATAACTCAATTTTAAAATAATATTTTGGTTGTCTTTTATTAAGGTCCTATTACAGACATTGCAGTGTATACTAAATTTACAAGATGTGTTGGAAGCCTTGAACTATGTAAAATCAAGTAATGAAAACAAAAACATATAATTGAATTATAAGGCATTATTAAATAGGTTTTAAATTATAAGTATAGAAAAATTTTATACTACAGAAAAAGAGAGACTATGTTTTCAGGTCTCAGTAGTTTAGAAATACTATGTGAGACAATGATAACAGTTTCAGCAAAAGCACAGAGGTGCGAACATTCATGCTTTGCAAAGGAAAAGGTAAGTAGTTTTATGGTACTTAAAAATTATACATCTTGGGTGGTGCAGAGTGGGAAATGTTATTTAAAAGATAGTATAGCACCATATTACAAGGTAATATGAATATTATCTTAAGGAATTTATATTATTTCATGTAAGCAAAGTGACTTATTTTTGATTCCCCCACCCCAGGGTAAAGTTATAAGCACAATTTTGCTTTGTGTTCCAGAAAGCTCTATTTGTCAACAACCATTTCTGTGTTAATCCTTACTAAAACTTATTTTTCAGGTGACATTATGAATTTTCAAAAAACGATATTTTAAATGTTCAAAAATCTGTAAAACCCAAGTATCCATCAACAGCACAAAAATAAATTGATAGTATATTTATACAAGAGAATATTTGTTAGCAATACCGACTTTAAATTAGTAGCTATGGAATATAGCTATATATAGTTATAGATATATTAATATAAATGAAATTTCTACATTGCACAAATAATATATATATTCAAGTGTACTATATAATAATTAATCGTTCTCACAGTGCACTTATTTTTGTATTTATTCTCCTACCTGTGAATATTATTTCTGTTTCTTTCCTACTTTTCAAACACTTGGTATTTTCAGTCTTTTTAAATTATTGGTAGACTTCTTGTTATAAAGAGGGTGTTTCAGTTTGGATTCAATTTGCTTCCCTTGATTATTATTTCAGTTGATATTTATAATTATTTTGTTGAACAAAATATTTATCGAGCAAATTCTATATGTAAGATACAGTTTTAGGTTTTGGGAAAATAGTGGTGAAAACATTGATAAAAATCTTTGCCCTGTGAAGCTTACATTCAATAAAATATATATTTGCTTATTTTCCTTGGTAGGTAAGTGTTTTGAATATATTCTGAATATTAATTTTTTTTCAGAAAATATTTTCTTAGGTCATTGATTTCATTTTTACTTAGTTTTGTTTAGTATCTTATATCTTTGGATACATGAAAATTCTTAACATTTTCAATTTCATCTACATTTTCCTTTAGGGTTTTACCTTTTGCAGTTTTATTAAATAAATCCTTCTAAAATACTTGTCAGTGCTTTTCCATAAAGTTGATCAAAAGTCTAAATACTACTGATTGATGTTTACCTTTCATGTCAGAGATTGAACATATCATCTTTGGTCTGTTCATGGCCTCCGGTTTCTGTTCCATTTTCTTTGAATTACTATGCCAATATTATGTTCTCTTATCATTAAAGTAATCAAATTATCTGATAGTGTTAGCCACCATGACATATTTTTCTTCCATGGTGTCTTACTGTGGCTTTTTAAAGACCATTGTTATCCTATTTAATAAATCTTAAATGTTTCACCAAAAAACTTGACTTTGATTGGAATTGTATTGAATCTAAAAATAAAAATATAGAGAAATGAATCTTAGTAATAGACATATAGTAAAAGTATTGTTTCACTCTAAATATATAGATATTTTTTAAATTTTTACATGTGATCGTATGCTTATTTTATTAGTCCTTAATTTGGTGTCATTTCATAAAGAGATGTTCTTGATTCCCATGTAATCCTATTATTATATTTTTCTATATGTCTAATACCTTCTGTCTTGTTTTAGAAAATATTTCCTTTATATTGAGAAAATATTCTATGACTTTTTTACTTTTTGAAATGATGTTTCAGATATTTACATTTACAGGCTATCCGGAACTAATCCTTGTGTACTGTGAGAAGTAGGGGTCAATTTCTGATTTTTTTTCCATGGATATCGTAGTAGCCTACTGAGACTTCATAGAGGGTTCTGTCTTTGCTCGCAGCACAGCAGTAACAATCAGTATCTGAAGTTTCTGTTTGACTGGTCTATTTGTCAATTCTTGTACCAATATCACACTCTATCATTAATCTTCCTCTATAATAGATCTTAATATCTGGTAGTACAAGTACTCTAGCTTTGTTGCTCTTCATCAAAATTGCCATTGGCATTTTTAGCTTTGGCATTTCCACAAAAACTTTCTAGCCAATTTGTCAATTTCCACAAGAGAACCAGCCAAGAATTTTTATTGGAATCAAAAATTTTGTTTGGCATACATTTTTATTTGTACAATTTTGTTCTACCAACCCATAATGTGATTTTTCCTTTTGTTTATGTGTTTCTTCTTAAATATCTCCTCATGATATGTGGATATTTTACATCAAAGGTTTTATATTTTTCACCTACTTGAGATGATATTATCAACTGCTTTTGTTAATGTGATTTAAAAAAATTCAGTTGGTTTGTTTGTTGCTGGTATAAAAAATACAATTAATTTTTGAATAGCAATCTGGTTTACAGTACCTTAAAGATAATTTTGAATAGAAATAGTGACAAAAGGCATTTTTGTGTGTTTCTCAATCAAAATAGGAATGTTTTCATAATTTCATCCTTAAAATGATGGTAATGGCTTCTTTTAGATAACCTACAGATTGAATACATTACTTTTATTTCATAGTTTGTTAGATTTTAAAAATATGAATCCATGTTGAATTTATTCAAATGTGTTTTAGCTTCTCTTGTGATGATCATGCACTTTTTTATTGTCTTAATGTGATGAATATAGTTACTTATTAAAAAATTATATTACAGGGTATTTTTGGATCCTATTAGATAAGTAGACATATGGATAGATAGATAGAATATATTTATATGCCTTAAGTTTACAATGTTGTTTTAATGAAATAAATTGGAATATTATTTTTCTTTCTTATAGGATTCTTGCCAATTTTTAGTATCAATGGTTTTCTATACTCCTAAAATGATTTGGAAAATGGTTTCTCTTTTATTCTGTGTAAGAGTTTGACTACAATTTATCTTTCATCATCAAATCTTTACAATAATTCACCAGTGAAAATATATGTGGACCTGATTTTTTTTTGTGGGAAGATATAGCTATATATATATACACATACATATATATATTTGCAATAGATTTAATGTATAAAATAATTTTAACATACTTTGATTTTCTGTTTTTTATGTCAGAATTGATCATTTGTTTTCAAAGAATTTGCATAGCTCATCTATATATTCAAGTTTATTTGTTTATTCATATATTTGTGGAAATGTAAATGAAAGTATACATTTATGACAATTTTTCTGAGTTGTTTTTGCCGGGAATGCATGTTAAATGTTACAAAATTCCTTTTCAACATATATTATGGTGATGTTTTATTGTTCTCCTTGTACTACATCTCTTTGAATTTCTGTTCTTCTTCTAGTCTGAATCATGCTTTTTATTATTTTTAAATTTATGGATTAAATTATATATGTATTTATCATACCAAATATTATGTTTTAAAGTATATATACATTTTGGATTGACTAAATCTAGCTAATTAACATATGTATTATAACCACAGATTTTCTTAATCACTTTTTGCTACTATAACAAAATACCATAAACTGAGTTGCTGAAAAATGGCCTAAGCCATTTATTCTTAAGGCTCTAATGTCTATGATCAAAACACCAGTAATTTAGTTCCTGGTGAGGGCCTTCTTCATGGATTGCCAATGGGAACCTTTATCATAAGTGGAGAGAAGGAGAAAGAGACAGAGAGAGAGAGAGAGATCTTATAAGGACACTAGTTCAATCATGGAGCTCCACCCTCAAGACTTCATCAAAATTAAATTATCCCCTAAGGGCGTCATTGCTAAACACTATCACGTTGAGGGTTAGGGCTTCAATATATGAGTGTTGGGGGAGGCACAAACAGCCCACAGCATCAGCCACTGCTGCCCTTCCCTACATCACATCCATGTCCTGCTTATATGCAAAATATAATCATTTCATCCAAACAGGTCCAAAAGTCTTAACTAGATCCAGCATCAAATCTAAAGTCTAAAGTGCAAAGTTTCACTAAAATATCATCTAAATCAGATATGCTTAATCCTGAGACAAACTTTCTTTACAGCTGTGAGCCTGTGAAATTAAATAAGTCATGTGTTTCCCAAAACACATTTGTGAGACAGGCATAGGACTGACATTCTCATTCTAGAGGAAAAAAAATGGAAAGAAGAAAGAGATGATGGGCTCCAATCAAATCCCAAACCTACCTAAGCAAATACTATTAGATCTAAAGGGCTTAAAAATTATTCTCTTTGGTTTTATGCCCTTTCTTCTGGACCACCTGGGGAGGTGCACCTGCCTTCTCGATTCATTAGGGTAGCATTTCCGCCTCCTAAGGTCTGCTGAGAGTAGATCACTTTCCCAAGAACCTGCACCCAAGGTTCCACATAGCTGCCACCTGAACTGTTGAAACTAAGGTGAACCCACCCCTTTCCTGGCTTTTCAAACTGAAAGAGAGCCCTGGTGATCTCTGAGTAATCTTTGAGGTCATTCTTCCCTTGTCTTTAAGAATAATACACATTCACAGTCAAATGGCTCTATAACTCACTCGTGTAGGATCTAAGAAGTCCAACAAACTTCCTTCATTTGGTCCCGTCTTTACCCTCTTCAGTTCAAACTGGCAGCATTACTGTGGAATGGCTGGGTAGATCTGTGGTAAACACCCATACTAATCTTACATCCTTAGAGAGCTCTTAGAACAAGCTTTTTAATTTTTTGCAATATGGATAGTCTGAACATTTTTCACAATTTTAACTTCTTGGTTTTTTTTTCTTAACAATTTCTTGTTCAATTCATCCCTTGCATTTTACTATAAGCCATCAGATAGAAGTAAGCCACTCCTTCAACACCTTCTTAGGAATCTCCTTAGTTAAATAATCCAATTTTACCACTTACCAGTTCTGCTTTTCACAAAACACGAGAACATAATTCAGCAAGTTCTTTGGCAGTTTATAACAAGGATCACCTTCTTCTATTGTCCAATAATGTTTTCCTCATTTCCATCTGAGACCTCCACAGAATTGACTGTACTGTCCATATTTCTATTAACATTCTATTTATAATTATTTCTCTATTATCTAAGAAGACAGATCCTTTCTCTACAGCTCTCTTCTTTTATCTGTGGGCCCTCACCAGAACCAACCTTAATGTCCCTGTTCCAGCATGCACCTCAAAACTTCTCCAGTCTCTACCCAAACCCAATTTCAAAGTCACTTCCACATGTTTAGATATTTATTAAAGCAGCACCTACTCTTGTTACCAAAATCCGTTTCACTCAGCTTGGGCTGCTATAACAAAACACCATAGACTAGTTGGCTTAAACAAAAGGCATTTATTTCTCATAGTTCTGGAGGCTGAAAATTCCAACATTAAGGTGCCAACAGGTTCACTTCCTGGGAAGAGCCCTCTCCTTGGCTTGCGGATGGCCACATTTTTACTATGTTTTCACACTGTGGAGAGAGCTAGAGACCTGTGGTCTTTTTTCCTCTCATAAGGACAGAAGTCTCATCATGGAGGCCCCACTCTTAGGACTTCATCTAAACCTAATTATCTCCCAAAGCTTTCACCCCTAAGTAGCACCATTTTGGTGAAAAACAACATATGAATATTGCAGGTAAACAAACCTTCAGTCCACAACAGGGGTAAATATAACTTTATTTTTATTTGGCATATGATGTATCTTAAATAAAAGTCTTATTATTCATAATTAACCTTCCTGTAATTCTCTTTAGAAAAACAGGGTGAGTTATTTATATTCTTGAAAATGTAATGATTATAATAGAAAACACATTTTTTCATATTCCTTGAGCATATTTAAAAAGTGTGTTCCTTATAGGAAGAAAAGTAGACAATAGAATATAGTTAATCAGCCCAATTAATTGTTTTTATTATTTGCATAATCAAAGGCTTAAAAAATTAAATTCTACATTACATTTTAACTTTGTGAATTTCTCTATTTCTAAATGTTTATTACTTTATTTACTTCTTTGTCCTTCTAAAATGAGAGCAATAAAAAATAAATTATCAGACCAACAAAGAGCAAGGTAATTTGTCTTATCAGTTGCACTATAATAAATAATAAAGGAAGCTTAACAAGCTGAAGGAAAACAACCATAGATGGAAACAGAGAAAACTAAGAAGAAAGTATCAGAAAGGAAAATAGTTTGGTAAACATGAATACAACTTTTGAAAGAAGAAATGATACAATATTGCAATGTTTATAGGTATGTTGAAGCAAAATATATGACAACAATAGTAAATAAGGTGGGTATAGTGTAAATAAGTTAAAATGTAAATGGTTCTTGAGTTGTTTTGAACATGTTCAAAATACTAATTTGAGGCTAAGGCAATTAACTTAGGAGAATAGAGTTTCAACAACTTCCTAAGTTGCTTAGCAGTTTCTAATGTGGTTTGACTCAGTTTACATGGATATGCAAATGTATCAAACTGATTTGCATTGCACACTGAGGACTTCTTTTACATATTATACCTCACTTAAGATTTTAATAGCAAATGGAAGTATTTTATAATTATTATATATATTTGTTACATTATGCAAGAGGAAAATCATAACAAACATTACAATAAATTTTATTTTTATTTGAAAAAAGGTATATTTTACAATTAGGTGAAAAATAACTCAAATAGTGTGAGTAGAATAGAATTGTGTATGGCTATTAGGAATAATCTTAGCCAAAGAGGAGAAACATTTATACACTGAAAACTACAAACTATTCATGAAATAAATTAAAGAAGGAACAAAGAGACATCTCATATTAATAGATTGAAAGAATTAATATTGTAAAAATGTCAATTCTACCCAAAGAAATCTACAGATTTAACACAATCACTATCAAAATTCCAATGGCATATTTTACAGTAATAGAAAAATCAATTATAATATTCATATGAAACTACAGAAGACCCTAAATAGCCAAAGCAATTTTGAGAAAGAACAAAGCTGGAAGCATAATACTTCTTGATTTCAAATCATTTTATCAAATTATTGTAATCAAAATAGTATGGTACTGGCATAAAACACACACATAGACCAATGGAACAGAATAGAGAGCCCAGAAACACACCCATACACAAACAGTCAACTGATCTTCAATGAAAGTGACAAAAATGAGCAATGGAAAAGAATAGTCTCTTCAACAAATGGTACTATGATAACTGGCTAATCACACACATGCAAAAGAAGCTGGACCCTTAATTTACACTATACACAAAAAGCAACACATAGGGATTAAAGACTTAAATGTGAGACCCGGAACTGCAAAACTTCTAGAAGAAAACATAGTGGGAAAACTTCATGGCATTGGATTTGACATTATTTTCCTAGATATGACACCAAAATCATAAGCAACAAAAGCAAGATTAATGAAGTGTGACTCCATCACATTACAAAAGGTTCTGTACAGAAAAGGAAAGAAGTAACAGTGAAAGAAACCTACAGAATAGGAGAAAATATTTGCAAATCATATATCTAGTGAGGGATTAATATCCCAAATATACAAGGAACTCCTTACAATTCAGTAGCAAAAGGATAACAAAAACAAACAAAAAGAACTCCACAAATGCCTAAATTAAATAATGAGCAAAGGACTCCAACATTTTTTCCAAAGATGTTACACAATTGGCTAATAGATGTATAAAAATATGTAAAATAGCATTAATTTTTATGTACATTCAAATCAAAACTCAAAACTGTCCTTGTTTTTATGAAAAAGAAGAGATATTGCCTTACACCTGTTAGTATGGCTATTATAAAAAAGACAAGTGGGGTGACAATGTGGATTAATTAGAACACTTGTACAATGTTTGTGAAAATGGAAACTGATTCAGTCCCTATAGGACATAGTATAACGTTTCCACAGAAAAGTAAAAAAAAAAATCTACCATAGGGTTTAACAATCCCACTTCTTGGCATACTAATAATTCTTGACTTATGATGGTTCCATTTACAATATTTTGACTTCATGATGAATGTGTTGGCACCTAACCCCATCATATATCAAGGAGTACCTGGACTTATGATGGTCAAACTTACAGTTTTTTACTGTACAATGGATTTATTGAGACATGAAATATATTTTTGACTTGCGATATTTTTGAATTAAGATGGTGTGATAGTTAATATTGAGTGTCAACTTGATTGGATTCAAGGATGCAAAGTATTGTTCCTGGGTGTGTCTGTGAGGATGTTGCCAAAGGAGATTAACATTTGAGTCAGTGGACTGAAAGAGGCAGACCCCCTCAATCTGGGTGGGCACCATCTAATTAGCTGCCAGTTCAGCTACAATAAAAGCAGGCAGAAGAACATGGAAGAACTTGACTTGTTGAGTCTTCCAGCCTTCATCATTCTCCCGTGGTGGGTGCTTCCTGCCCTCAAACATCGGACTCCAAGTTTCTCAGCTTTTGGACTCTTTGATTTACACCAGTGGTTTGCCAGGGGATCTCGGGCCCTCGGTCACTTACCAAAGGCTGCACTGTTGGCCTCCCTACTTTTGAGGATTTGGGACTCAGACTAATTTCCTTGCTCCTCAGCTTGTAGACGACCACAAGGTGAAGACGACTTCACCTTGTGATCATGTGAGTCAGTACTCCTTAATAAAATCCCCTTCATATAATCTATCCTGTTAGTTCTGTCCCTCTGGAGAATCCTGACTAATACAGATGGGTTTCTTGGGACATAGCCCCCTCATAAGTGAAAGAGCACGTGTATAATCAAGATAATCAAAATTGGGATCTCAGAGATATATCTGCTCATTAGAGCTTTATTCACAACAACTAACACATGAGAAAAACTTAGATGTCCATCCATTAGTGAATGGATAAAATGCATTATATAGATATACTACATCTGTATGTAGTATATGTAAATATATAGTATATCTATATACGGATATAATGTAATATATACATATAAATCTCTATATATATCAATGTGTATATGTAGATGTGCAGTATATAGATATGCAGTATATTTAAATGCAGCATATAGATATATAGTATATAAATATGTGGTATATAGATATAATTGAATATTATTTAACCAAAACAAGGAAACTCTGCTATATGTGGCAACATGGACGAACCCGGAGGATATTAAGCTAAGTGAAATAAGCCAGTCACAGAAGGACAAATACTGCATGATTCCACTTACTGTAAGGTATATAAAGTATTCAAATTCATAGTAACAGAGAGTAGAATCATAGCTGTTAGAAGCTGTGAGGAGGCAGAAGCTTGGAGTTGCTGTTGAGCAGATAAAACGTTTTATTTATGCAAGATCAATAAGTTCCAGAAATCTACTGTACAATATTGTGCCTATAGTTAACAATACTGTTTGAACACTTAAAATTTTGTGGAGTATTGATCTCAACAAATCTCCTAACAGATCTCATGCTAAGTGTTTTTATTGCAACAAAAAGTAAACTAAAAACACAAAACTAAATGTATTAACACTTGAAAATTATAACACAAATTTAAGCCTAAAGTTGTCTGCTAGTAAATACAAAATATTTTAAAATGACATGGGTGAAAATAAATTTTATTTGTATAAAAAACAAAAAAATGCACAGTCTCTGCACTAAAAACTATGCAACATTATTGAGAGTAAGAAAAATCTAAATAAATGCAGGAATGTACAATGTTTATAAATTAGAAGACTCAATACTTGTATGCATGTCTCCTTTTGTAATTGATCTAGAGAATCGAAGTAATGCAAAGTAAAATTGCAGTGAAATTTTTCTATGGAAGGATGCATAGAGGGGCACAACAAACACTGGGGCCTTTCATAAGCCAGAGGGTGGGAGGAGGAAGAGGGCCAGGAAAAGTAACTAATAGATACTGGGCTTAATACCTGGGTGATGAAATAATCTGCATAATAACCCCCCATGACACATGTTTACTGATGTAACAAACGATGGTGCACATCCTGCACATGTACCCCCAAACTTCATGATAACATTTCTCAACAAATTAGGTATATAAAGTATGCACCTCAACATAATAAAGGTCATGTATGCCAAACTCACAGCTGACATTACACTAAACGGGAAAAAGCTGAAAGCTTTTCCTCTAATATCAGAAACAAAATAAAGATTCCTACTTTCACCATTTCTTTTTTTTATTATTATTATACTTTAAGTTCTACGGTACATGTGCACAACATGCAGATTTGTTACATATGTATACATGTGCCATGTTGGTGTGATGCACCCATTAACTCGTCATTTACATTAGGTATATCTCCTAATGCAATTCCTCCCCTGTCCCCCACCCCACAGCAGTCCCTAGTGTGTGATGTTCCCCTTTCTGTGTCCAAGTGTTCTCACTGTTCAATTCCCACCTATGATTGAGAACATGTGGTGTTTGGTTTTTTGTCCTTGTGATAGTTTGGTGAGAATGATGGTTTCCAGCTTCATCCATGTCCCTACAGAGGACATGAACTCATCCTCTTTTATGGCTGCATAGTATTCCATGGTGTATATGTGCCATATTTTCTTAATCCAGTCTATCATTGATGGACATTTGGGCTGGTTCCAACTCTTTGTTATTGTGAATAGTGCCACAATAAACATACGTGTACATGTGTCTTTATAGCAACATGCTTTATAATCCTTTGGGTATATACCCAGTAATGGGATGGCTGGGTCAAATGGTATTTCTAGTTCTAGATCCCTGAGGAATCGCCACACTGTCTTCCACAATGGTTGAACTAGTTTACAGTCCCACCAACAGTGTAAAAGTGTTCCTATTTCTCCACACCCTCTGCAGCACCTGTTGTTTCCTGACTTTTTAATGATCGCCATTCTAACTGGCGTGAGATGGTATCTCATTGTGGTTTTGATTTGCATTTCTCTGATGACCAGTGATGATGAGCATTTTTTCACGTGTCTGTTGGCTTCATAAATGTCTTCTTTTGAGAATTGTCTGTTCATATCCTTTGCCCACTTTTTGATGGGGTTGTTTGTTTTTCTCTTGTAAATTTGTTTGAGTTCTTTGTAGATTCTGGATATTAGCCCTTTGTCAGATGAGTAGATTGCAAAAATTTTCTCCCATTCTGTAGGTTGTATGTTCACTCTGATGGTAGTTTCTTTTGTTGTGCAGAAGCTCTTTAGTTTAATTAGATCCCATTTGTCAATTTTGGCTTTTGTTGCCATTGCGTTTGGTGTTTTAGACATGAAGTCCTCGCCCATGCCTATGTCCTGAATGGTATTGCCTATGTTTTCTTCTAGGGATTTTATGGTTTTAGGTCTAACATTTAAGTCTTTAATCCATCTTGAATTAACTTTTGTATAAGGTGTAAGGAAGGGATCCAGTTTCAGCTTTCTACATATGGCTGGCCAGTTTTCCCAGCACCATTTATTAAATAGGGAATTGTTTCCCCATTTCTTGTTTTTGTCAGGTTTGTCAAAGATCAGATGGTTGTAGATGTGTGGTATTATTTCTGAGGGCTCTGTTCTGTTTCATTGATCTATATCTCTGTTTTGGTACCAGTACCATGCTGTTTTGGTTACTGTGGCCTTGTAGTATAGTTTGAAGTCAGGTAGCGTGATGCCTCTGGCTTTGTTCTTTTGGCTTAGGATTATCTTGGCAATGCGGGCTCTTTTTTGCTTCCATATGAACTTTAAAGTAGTTTTTTCCAACTCTGTGAAGAAAGTCATTGGTAGCTTGATGGGGTTGGCATTGAATCTATAAATTACCTTGGGTGGTATGGCCATTTTCATGATTTTGATTCTTCCTATCCATGAACATGGAATGTTCTTCCATTTTTTTGTGTCCTCTTTTATTTTGTTGAGCAGTGATTTGTAGTTCTCCTTGAAGAGGTCCTTCACATCCCTTGTAAGCAAATCAGTAAACGTAATCCAGCATATAAAGAGAACCAAAGACAAAAACCACATGGTTATCTCAATAGATGCAAGAAAGGCCTTTGACAAAATTCAACGGCCCTTCGTGCTAAAAACTCTCAATAAATTTGGTAATGGTGTGACGTATCTCAAAATAATAATAGCTATCGATGACAAACCCACAGCCAATATCATACCGAATGGACAAAAACTGGAAGCATTCCCTTTGAAAACTGGCACAAGTCAAGGATGTCCTCTCTAATCACTCCTATTCAACATAGTGTTGGAAGTTCTGGCCAAGACAATCAGGCAGGAGAAAGAAATAAAGGGTATTCAATTAGGAAAAGAGGAAGTCAAATTGTCATTGTTTGCAGATGACATGATTGTATATTTAGAAAACCCCATCGTCTCAGCCCAAAATCTCCTTAATTTGATAAGCATCCTCAGCAAAGTCTCAGAATACAAAATCAATGTGCAAAAATTACAAGCATTCTTATACACCAACAACAGACAAACAGAGAGCCAAATCATGCGTGAACTCCCATTCACAATTGCTTCAAAGAGAATAAAATACCTAGGAATCCTACTTTCACCATTTCTATTCAGTATAGTACTGAAAATCCTGGCCAGAAATAACAGGGAAGACAAAGAAATAAAAGACATTCATATTGGAATAAAGACAGAAAATAAATTTTCTTTACAATAGCTATACAAAGAAGATATACAGAAATAAACTTAACCAAGGAGGTGATAGGTCTTTTAACTCACAGCAGTAAAACTTTGAGAAATAAATTGAAGAGGGCACAAATAAATGAAAAGATAACATATCTTTACAGACTGGAAGGATTACTATTATTAAAATGGCCCTATTACACAAAGTTTTCTACAGATTCAATGCAATCCCTACTAAAATACTAATAATATTATTCATAGAAATAGAAAAAGAAATTAAAAAATTCACATGGAAAAATTGACCCCAAATAGCCAAAGCTATATTGAGCAAAAAGAACATGGCTGGCAGTATCATGCTACCTGACTTCAGTATACTACAAAGCGGTAGTAACCAAAACAGCATGGTGCTGGCATAAAAACAGCTACATAGATCAATGAAACAGAATAGAAAGCCTAGAAATAAATTTGCATACCTATAGCCACATGATTTTTGACAAGGTGCCAAGAACACATACTGGGAAAATGAGAGTCTCTTCAGTAAATGGGGCTAGGAAAATTTGACATCCATATGTCAAAGAATGACACTAGACCCCTAAATTTCACCATGTATGAAAATCAACTCAAAATATGTTAAATATTTAAATGTAAAACCTGAAACTATTAAGCTACAAGAAAACTGGGGAAATGCTTCAGGACATTGGGCTGAGGAAAGATTTTAAAAATAATACCTCAAAAGCACAGGTTGCAAAAGCAAAAATAGACAAGATTGAGTCAAACTAAAAAGCTTTCACACAGCAAAAGAAACTACTAACAGAGTGAATATACAAACTACAGAATTGGATAATATAGTTGTAAATTACACATCTGACAAGTGATTAATATCCAGACTATATAAGGCATTGACTCAACAGAAAAAAAATTAAAAATAAGCGATAGACTTTAATAGCCATTTATCAAATGAAGATTATAAATAGCCAACAGGTATATTTAATAATGTTCAACATCTCTAGTCATCAGAGAAATGCAAATCAAAACCACAATGAGTTACCACTTTATTCTCTTTAGAATGGCTATTACCAAAAAGACAAAATAAAACAAGTGTTGGTAAGAATAAGGAGAAAAGGGAATATTTACATACTACTGGTGGGATTCTAAACCGGCACAACCATTTTGGAAATATGAAGGTTCCTCAAAAAATTAAAAGCAATTCTACCATGGGTATATATCTAGAGGAAGTAAAATAAATATGTTGAATAGATATCTGCATTCACATGTTTATTGCAGCACTATTTAGAATAGCAAAGATAAAAATCAACCTCAGTGAGCAACAATTAATGAATTCATAAAAAATAAATGTATTGTGTGTATACACACACACAAACACACACACATAATCAAACACACACACATATAATGGAATATTATTCAGTTATAAAAAAGAAGGAAATCCTGTCATTTGTGACAAACAGATGAACTTGGAACTTGGAGAAATATCTGTTAAATGAAATAAGCCAGGAACAGAAAGACAAATCCTGCATGATTTCACTCACGTGGAATCTAAATATATATCATAGAAGTATATAGTAGAACAGTGATTACCAGATACTGGAGAAGGGAGTGGAGATGTAAGGATGGGGAGAGGTTGGTCAGTGGGTACAGAGTTACAATTAGATAGAAAGAATAATTTCTCATAATCTTTTGCACAGTAGGGTAACTATGGTTAACAGTAAAATATTGTTTATTATAAAATAGAAGAGGGGTTTTTAAATGTTTTTACCACAAAGAAATGATACATGCATGAGGTGATGGATACAGTAACTACTCTAATTAGATTATTATACAACATAGATATGTGTCAAAATTTAAAACTGTACTTCATACATAGGTGCATATACAATGTGTCAATTAAAAATACAAAAAAATTAGCCGGGCGTGGTGGCGGGCACCTGTAGTCCCAGCTACTCAGAAGGCTGATGCAGGAGAATGGCGTGAACCCGGGAGGTGGAGCTTGCAGTGAGCCGAGATCATGCCACTGCACTCCAGCCTGGGCGGCAGAGCAAGACTCCATCTCAAAAAAAAAAAATAAATAAAATAAAATAAAAAATAAAATAAATAAATAAATTTTGTTTAAAAGTTTGCTCTCAGGCTGAAAAAAAAAAAGAGAAATTCACATCTAGAATATGTACCAAACTTCGAAATTAGTAAGACAAAGACATCAATATAAAAAAATTGTCAAAAAGAATTTATTAGAAACCTCACAAAAAAAGAATATTCGATTGGCTAATCAACATATGAAAGTACGTGCTAGTCTGTGAGATATCCTGAGAATACAAATTTAAACCACAATTAGATGTCTCCGCGCTTTTGCTAGAATGACTAACTCATTTTTCAAAAGATAAATCATGACAAAACTGATGATGATCTGGAGCAACTTGATTTCTCATACAGTGTTGATGGGAATGTAAATTGATACTATTACATTGGAAAATTCTTTGGTAATACATGTTTATCAATAGATGCATATACTCTGCCCTAGCAATTCTACTCTTAGATTCTCTATATACCTAAGGGAAATGAATTACATATTTACCAATACACATATTTACATACACACACACACACACACACACACACACACATATGAATGTTAACAGAATACTATTTGTAATAGCCACAAACTGGAATCAACTTAGTAGAAGTAAAATGTACTGATGATATAATATCATAGATTATTAAGAATCATATCACAGATTGTTAATAAATCATGTAAATCCAGTAAAAAAAAAGGAAGGTCTACTGATACATACAAAACTTTGGACAAAAACATTATGCTAAGTGAAAGAAGCCAGACACAAAGGTCATGTATTATATCAAGCTTGTGCAAACCATAGTACATAGGCCACATGTGGCCCAGGTGATTTACATGGAATCCATTTTTCTTCATAGCATCTCGATAAATTCATCTTATCAACTGTCTTAAATATACAACACTAAACTAAATCTACAAAAGTTAAATAATGTACCACAAATTACACAATTAGGACTGATTCATAAGTGTGCAACCTGTGTGGTCACATGGTGCTTCACGCTGAAAAGGGCTCCACAAATGGTTACTGCTTTGCTGTTGTCATCTTGAAATTTTTAACAATATTTCAACAAGGGGCATTGCATGTTCATTTTGCACTGTGTCTTACAAATTATGCAGCCAGTTTCATTTACAACAAACAGGTGAACTAAGGCTCAAATTCATACATATGATTTTAAAACAAAACCAAATAAAAGCATCTATGCCCTTGCCAGAACAAACATAAGAATTTTGATATAAACTGAATGTAATCTGCCTTTGACTTTGGCATTGAAAGTTTTAACTCTACTAAATGTAGGTAATTTTGATATCCTGTTGAGACATTTTTATCTATTTTTACACTTAATCTTGAGAAGAGCCATTGTCACAGATACAAATTTAAAAGTTAAACAACATAGAATTTTGCCTTGAGCCAAAATACTGATTTTTTTCTCAAGTTATTTTGATAATATCACATAATAAAAGCACTTTTTCATTGAGAATATTATGATGTATTTTATTTTTTATTTGAGAGTCACTGTAATAAAAATATGTCATAAAATTACAATTTGAGGCACTACTCAGACACAAAATTAAAGAGGGTTTATACTGAATCTTTAAAGACTCCTCAAATCTTACTTGATAAGTTTACTTATAACAATGCTTCCTGTAGATCCACAACTTACTTTAGAAAGTTTGACTTGGATCATGATCTTTTGACCAAATGTGAAGTGGTAATATTATATATAATAAAATTCTAACTTGATACTTGCTGCAGTTTTTTCCCCACTTCTGAGATGACATGCCTTATTACAGTTTCTCCATATTATCAACTTATTGATATACTTTAGATAGTGGAATTGATTTTCAGCAGCCAATCTTTTCCCTCTTACATTATTTATTATTTCACAAATTCAGTTGAGATGAGAGAAAATCGTTTCACTTGACTTGTACATAGACTACCTTCATTTTCAGGACATTGTGCAGTATAATTTTGCTATTTATTCAGATGACTAAAATATTGAGCATGAAGATTACTCATAATGAAAATGATGAATAAATAAAATCCCTATTTGATGGTAGACAATATTGAAACTCTGGGTACATCTCATTATGAGAAATGAAATCTACCAATAGTCCAGACTAAAAATTTGATTAATTTCCAAGGTAAGAAATATAAAGTTAATTCCTGCTAACATTAACACAGAAAATGTGAATAAAGGTTTTCAAAAACTTTTTTAATAAAAGAAGCATTTCTGTAGCTAAGGTGGTTAAGAAGAAATGAGGTAAATGAGAACAAACTTTATGAATCAGGAGAAAAATAATCATTTGTAAAAAAAAATCCTCAAATGCAGTCATCTTATGCTAAATTCTGCTCATATTTTTTTCAGTAAACAAGCAATATTATATGCAAATTATTATGTAGTTAACATTTTTGGAAATTTAATTATAATGAAAAGAGTTTGGGGTTTATTTTGAAAGACATAAATCGAGTCTTTATTCAAATACCAACTACATGATTGTAGGCATGGCATATGTTTTAGATTATGGATTTTCGTCTGTAAATTGGGGAAGCTAATTTCTTTTTAAGATTATGTCCCAGTATATTATTGCATATTGTATATATTTTGCATTATTGCCTAATTCCTTGTGCCTGAGTTTATTGTATAAATTACTGAGGGCCAAAATGAAGTTGTAAACCAACATTGAAAAAAGAAGCACACTAAAATCAAATAGTAGGCTGAAAAATAAGTGGTTTAAATTTCATCCAGATGTATCTGCTCATATGTCATTCAAAATCTTCAGCCAATTATTATTTACATCTAAAAAATGCAAATGATATCTGCTAGTACATTGGGAGTTTTACTATTACAACATTTAATAATCTTCTGCGAAGGTAAGAAAAAATTGGAATGTAAAATAAGAATATTAAGGCTTGTTTCACTCAAAAATCTATAGGAGTGACACTTTTGATCTTACCAAGTCATATGTTTTGGTCCCATTGAAGACTATCAAAGATTTGAAATGATTTAGAAGCTTCCCTGATCAATGAACTATTTACTCTGCACTTAAATATAGTAGCTACCATGGAGAAATGTACCAGAACTTATGGGATTTTTGTTATTGTTTGGTGTCTTCACTTGGGTGCCATCAAAAGTAGAGGCTGAGATAAGGTCTTAGGTGTGGGCTGGTTACTTATGAGGAAAACACAGAAAGTTAGAAAATAGAAATAGGGAAAATGTGATGGAGGGAAATCCAGTATAATGTTGCAATATATTGCATTTTCAAGGTGGCTGCTTTACAGTACGTGGACTCAATTCAAAAAATATGTTTCTCTTGAGAAACATAAACAGTTGGTTACCTAAAAGATAGGCGATCAGATTACTTAGTTAGGGCCCACAAGGTCCTGTGTCTCAAATTATTGAGATTTCTTATAACAGAAATAATATTTCCATCTTGGTTCTTTTATTTTACCTAAGAATATATCCTGGAAATTACTGCATATTTGCATCAAGAAATTCTGCCTCATTCGTTTTTATATTTTCTGTTCCTCCGTGTATATGTAGCAGAGAATATTTAACAAGTCCACTGCTGATGGACCTTTGAATTATTTCCAACGTCCTATGTTTACAAATGAAATCATGATAGTCTTGATCATATGTCACTGTGAATTATTAACAGGTTGTATATGGGATATATTTCATGGGAATGTCAGGTAAAGGGATAAATGTATTTGCAGTTTTTCAGGATGATGTCATAGTCCCCTTCAAAAAGATTTTGTTATTTTCTATTCTCCCCAATCATGTGCAAAAGTGTCTATTTCAGTATAATTTTACCCACAGGGTATGTTGTTAAACTTTTGAGGTTTTTTTTTTCTATTTTTATAGGTAAGAAATGGCATCACAATGTTGTTGAAATTTGTATTTTGTTCATTATTATTGAAGGAGGAAAATATTTATAATGTGTATTGGGATCTTCCATATGGAATGCTTATATATTGTGTCTGCTTTAAGATGGTTTTTGGTCCTTTATTTTTATTTTTTTAACTTTTATTTTAAGTTCAGGGTACATATGCAGATTTATTATATAGGTAAACTCATGCTTTGGGAGTTTGTTGTACAGATTATTTTGTCATACAGGTATTTAGCCTTGTACCCATTAGTTATTTTTCCTGACCCTCTCCCTCATCCAACCCTCCACCCTCTGATAGTCTCCAGTGTTTGTTGTTCCCCTCTATATGTCCATGTGTTCTCATAATTTAGCTCCCAGTTATAATTGAGAACTTGTAATATTTTGTTTTCTGTTCTTGCATTAGTTTGCTAAGGATAATGGCCTCCAGCTCCATCCATGTTCCTGCAACGGACATGATTTCATTATTTTTTACAGCTACATAGTATTCCATTGTATATGTGCCATGTTTTCCTTATCCACTCTGCCACTGATGGTCATTTAGGTTGATTCCATGTCTTTTCTATTGTGAATAGTGCTGCAATGAACATACACAAGCATGTGTCATTTTGGTAGAACAATTTGTTTTCTTTTGAATATATACCCAGTAATGAGATTGCTGGGTCGAATCATATTTTTGTTTTAATTTCTTTGAGAAATCTCCAAACTGTTTTCCACAGTGACTAAACTAATTTATATTCCCCTCAATAGTGTACAAGCATTCCCTTTTCTCTGCAATCTCACCGACATCTGCTTTATCTAACTTTTTAAAAATAGCCATTTTGACTGGTATGAGATCATATTTCATAGTGGTTTTAATTTGAATGATCAGTGATGATGAGCTTTGCTTCATATGCTTTTTGGCTCTATGTATGTCTTATTTTGAAAAGTGTCTGTTTTGCTCACTTTTAATGGGGTTTTATGTGTTTTTCCTGCAAAACTGTTTAAATTCCTTATGATGCTGAATATTAGAGTTTTGTTAGATGCATAGTTGTTTGAAAGATTTTCTCCCATTCTGTAGGTTCTCTGTTTACTTTCTTGACAGTTTATTTTGCTGTGCAAAAGTTCTTTAATTAGATCCCATTTGCCGATTTTTGCTTTTGTTGCAATTGCTTTTGGCATCTTTGTCATGAAATATTTGTCCATTCCTATGTCCTGAATGGTATTGCCTAGGTTATCTTCCACGGTTTTTATAGTTTTGAGTTTTACATTTAAGTCTTTAGCTCATCTTTAGCTTATTTTTTATATGATATAAGAAGGAGGTACAGTTTCATCCTTCTGCATGTGGCTAGCCAGTTATCCCAGCAGTATTTATTAAACAGGGAGTCCTTTCCCCATTGCTTGTTTATGTCAGCTTTAGCAGAGATCGGATAGCTGTAGGCGTTGCAGCCTTATTTCTGGGATCTATGTTCCGTTCCATTGGTCTATGGGTCTGTTTTTGTATCAGTAGCATGCATGCTGTTTTGATTGTTGTAGAACTGTAGTATAGCATGAAGTTGGGTAGCACGATGCTTCTAACTTTGTTCTTTTTGCTTAGCATTGCCTTGGCTACTGGGGCTCTTTCTTTGGTTCCATATGAATTTTAAAATAGTTTTTCCTAGTTCTGTGAAGAATGTCAATGGCACTATAATAGGAATAGCATTTAATTTATGAATTGTTTTGAGCAATATGGCCACTTTAATGATATTGATTCTTCCTATCCATAAGCACAGACTGTTTTTCTATTTGTGTCATCTCTGATTTATTTAAGCAGCGTTTTTCAGTTCTCCTTGTAGAGATTTTTCACCTCCCTCATTAGCTGTATTCCTAGGTGTTTTATTCTTTTTGTGGCAATTGTGAATGGGTTGTGTTCCTGGTTTGGTTCTTAGCTTGGTGTTGTTGGTATATAGGATACTAGTGATTTTTATATATTAATTTTGTATCCTGAGACTTTGCTAAAGTTGTTTATCAGCTTAAGAAGCTTTGGGCCAAGACCATGGGGTTTTCCAGATACAGGATGATGTTGTCTGCAAACAGGGATGGTTTGACTTCCTGTCTTTCTATTTGGATGCCTGTTCCTTCTTTCTCTTGTCTGATTCCTCTAGCCCGGTATTCTAACCCTATGTTGAACAGGAGTAGTGAGAGAGGGCATTCTTTGTCTTGTGCCAGTTTTCAAGAAGAATGCTTTCAGCTTTTGCCTGTTTGGTATGATGTTGGCTACAGGTTTGTTACAGATGGCTCTTATTATTTTGAGGTATATTCCTTCAATAGTTAGTGTATTGAGGGTTTTTTCTATATGAAAGAGTGTTTAATCTTACTGAAAGCCTTTTCTGTATCTATTGAGATAATCATGTGGTTTTTGTCTTTAGTTCCATCTATGTGATGAATCACATTTACTGATTTGCATATGTTGAACCAACCTTGCATCCCAGGGATAAAGCCTACTTGATCATGGTGGATTCACTTTTTGATGTGCTGCTGGATTCAGTGTGCCAGTGATCTTTTGAAGATTTTTGCATGGATGTTCATCAAGGATAATGGACTGAAGTCTTCTTGTTTCTGTTGTGTCTCTGCAACGCTTTTATATTATGATGATACTGGCCTCAGAGAATAAGCAGTGTATATGAGGAGTTAGAAAGGAGTCCTTTCTCCTCAATTTTTGGAATAGTTTCAGTAGGAATGATAGTAGTTCTTCTTTGCACATCTGGAAGAATTTGGCTGTGAATCTCTCTGGTCCTGGGCTTTTTTTAGTTGGTAGGCTATTTATTACTGATTCAATTTTAGAGTTTATTATTGGTCTGTTCAGAGATTCAATTGATTCCCTGCTCAGTCTCATGAAGATGTATGTGTCAAGGAATTTATCCATTTCTTCTAGATTTTCTAGTTTATGTGCATAGATGTGTTCATACTATTCTCTTCTTGTTATTTTCATTTCTGTGGGGTCAGTTGTTACATCTCCTTTCCCCTTTGTCATTTCTACTTGGGTTTATTTGTACCTTCTCTCTTCTCTTCTTTATGAGTCTAGTTAGTGGTCTATTTGATTACTTTTTCACAAAAATGACTCTTGGATTTGTTGATCTTTTGAATGGCTTTTCGTGTCTCAATCTCCTTCACTTCAGCCCTGATTTTGAATATTTCATGTCTTATGCTAGATTTGGGGTTGGTTTTCTCTTCGTTCCCTAGTTCTTTCATTTGTGATGTTAGGTCATTAAATTGAGATATTTCTGACCTTTGGATGTGGGCATTTAATACTATAAATTTCCCACTTAACAATGCCTTAGCTGTGTCTCACAGATTCTGGTACATTGAATATTTGTTCTCATTAGTTTCAAAGAACTTCTCAATTTCTGCCTTAATTTCATTATTTACCCAAAAATCATTTGGGAACAGGTTATTCAATTTCTAGTAGTTGCCTGGTTTTAAGCAAATTTCTTAGTCTTGATTTCTAATTTGATTATACTATTGTCCAAGAGACTGGTTGTTATGATTTCAGTTCTTTTGCACTTGCTGAGGAGTGTTTTATGCTTGATTATGTGATCAGTTTTAGAGTATGTGTCATATGATGATGAGAATAATGTATATTCTGTTATATGGGCATGCAAAATTCCATATATGTCTATCAGATCCACTGACCCAATGCTGGGTTCAGGTCCTGAATATCTTGGTTAACTTTTTTGCCTTGATGATTTGTCTAATATTGTCAGTGGGGTGCTGAAGTCTCCCGCTATTGTTGTGTGGGAGTCTAAGTTTCTTTGAAGGTCTGTAAGAACTTGCCTCATGAATGTGGGTATTCCTGTATTGGGTGAATATATATTTAGGATAGTTAGGTCTTCTTGTTGAATTGAATCCTTTACCATTATGTAATGCCCTTCTTTGTCTTCTTTGATCTTTGTTAAAGTCTGTTTCGCATCTGAAATTAGGATTACAATGCTCCTTTTGCTGTTTTCCATTTGCTTGGTAGATTTTTCTTCATCTCTTTATTTTGAGCCTATGGGTGTAATTGCATGTGAGGTGGGTCTCTTGAGGACAACATAACAATGGGTCCTGGTTCTTTATCTAGCTTGCCAACCTGTGCCTTTTAATTGAGGGTATTTAGCCCATTTACATACAAGATTAGTATTAATACGTGTGGTTTTGATCTTATTATCATGCTGTTACCTGATTATTATGCCGACCTCTTTATGTGGTTGCTTTTTAGTGTCACTGGCCTGTGTACTTAAGTGCGTTTTTGTAGTGGCTGCTGATGGTCTTTCCTTCCCATATTTAGTGCTTCCTTTGGCAGCTCTTGAAAGTAAGGTCTGGTAATAAAAAATTCCCTCAGCATTTGTTTGTCCGAAAAGGATTTTATTTCTCCTTTGCTTATGAAATTTACTTTGGCCAAATATTAAATTATGGGTTAGAACTTTTTTTCTTTAATCATGTTGAATATTGACTCCTAATATTTTCTGGTTTGTAGGGCTTCTGCTGAGACATCTACTGTTAGCCTGATGGGGTTCCCTTTGTAGGTGAACTGTGCTTTCTCTCTGGCTGTCTTTAACATTTTTTTCATCATTTCTACCTTTGAGAATCTTATTTTCGTGTGTCTTCCTGTGTAGTATCTTGCAAAATTTATCTGCGTTTTCTGAATTTGAATATTGGCCTCTCTAGGTTGGGGAAGTTCTCATGGATGATATCCTGAAATATGATTGCCAAGTTGCTCACATTCTTCTTATCTATTTCAGAGGCACCAATGAGTCATAGGTTTGGTCTCCTTACATAATTCCATATTTCTAAGAGATTTTGTTCATTCCTTTTAACTCTTTTTTCTCTATTCTTGTCTGACTGTTTTATTTTAGAAAGCCAGTCTTCAAGTTCTGAGATTCTTTCTTCTGCCTGGTCTATTCTGCTATTGATACTTATGATTACATTATGAAACTCTTGTACTGTGTTTTTCAGCTCTATCATGTTGGCTAAATCCTTTTCCATACCGGCTATTGTGTCTGTCAGCTTCTGAATAATTTTATTGTCATTCTTAGCTTCCTTGAATTAGGTTTCAATGTATTCATGCATCTCAATGATCTTCATTTCTATCCATGTTTTGAATTATATTTCTGTCATTTCTGCCATATCAGCCCATTCAGAATGCTTGCTGGAGAGGTAATGTGGTCATTTGCAGGAAACAAGGCATTCTGGCTTTTTGAGTTGTTAGGGCTCTTGCACTGGTTCTTTCTCATCTTTGTGGGCTGATATTCCTTGAATCCATGAAGTTGCTGACCTTTGGGGAGTTTTTTTTCTTTTATCCTATTTTATGACTTTGAGGATTTGATTGTGATATAAGGTGAATTCAACTGCCTGGTTTCATTTATGGAAGATTTTAGTGGGGTAACACTTAGTTCCCAACTCCCGGAACGCATGCTCTAATTCTGCAGTACTTGTATCAGGCCATGACTTTGTTCTCTGGCTCCTTGACTTTAGGAATCCACTCCACTGGGGTAACTAAAGTACTCCCATACCACTGGTCACTACACTTCAATGGGTGGTGTCAGCGCCAAAGCAGCATCCATGCTCATTCACACATGCCAGCGGCAGTGGCAGTGTGGTTGGGCGCACACTCATTTGCTGCAGCAGGGTGCAGGCATTCACTACAGTGGTAGAGGCAACATGGTCCAGTGGGGCAGAAGACCCTTGCTGGCTACTATGCATATGGTCCAGTTGGTGGTGCTGTTGGCATGGGAGGGATGTTCATGAGTGCAAGTGTGTGTGCATTCTTTGTGTGCTGCAGGTGGGGGTGGTCTCTCAGGGCAGGGGAGGGTTCACTGTTCTCTGTGCCTAGTTTCACTCCTAAGGCAGTGTTGGCACATGGGCGAGGTGCTGGCAAGGGTAGGGCTGGCTGCCTCTGTGCCACTCAAGGCTCTGACTTCAATGATGATTGGTGGTGGCGGGGGGCAGACTGCATTTCTACCACAGCAGTGGCAGGGCAGGGTCCATGAATATGTGTGTGCTGGAGGGGCAAGGAAGGCAAAACTTACTTGGGCACACATGCACTGGCAAAGTGATTTGGGAGGTTGCTGTGGACGCAGGGGAAGCTGCAGTGTGGTGATGGAGTGGGCAGGTTGATGCACGGTTGGAGGCTCCATCACTGGTGCTTTATACCCATCAGGCATAGTCTGCCAGCTCAGGAGTTATGATACGGGCCCACTGGGCACCCAAGGCTTCCCTGCAAGCAGGGGCTGTCAGGGTGGGCCCCCAAGAGAAGCGAGCAGACCAAGTGGTGCTCAGGTCAAATCAGCCCCATCTATGGGCAAGATCACCCTGCAGAATTCTGGTCCAAAAGTTCCCCTAGGGCTAAAATGTCCTATGGGCTCAAGTAAAGCCTAGGGGGAGGGCTGTCCCTGGCTGTGCTCCAACTATAGGGCTCCAACTCAGCTGGCTTACTACCTCTATCATTTCCATAAGCAGCTCTCCATGTCAACTTAAGTGTCTGTGGTGGTTGATGGGTCTCCTCCTGCCAGAGGTCCAGGGGCCTGCGCCAAGAAGGGCTTGCTCCTTACTAGTTCAACTCACTCATTCCCTTGAAGTTGCTGGGGACCAGGAATGAATCCCAATGCACAGTAGCCCCATGCAGGGTTCCCATTTTCCTCCCCCTTCGGCCCAGCTTCTTGTGTCTTTCCTCCATCCACTCTCAGTGCCTTGCTTCTGAATATCTGTTAGGAGCACGCCAGTCATCTTAGATGGAACAGGCAGCTAGGTGTTCCATCTGGCTGCATCTAGTCAGCCATCTTGCCCTGACTCTGTTTTTGTTGAGACAGAGTCTCACTCTGGCACCCAGGCTGGAGTGCAATGGTGCAATCTTGGCTCACTGCAACCACCACTCCTGGGCTCAAGTGATCCTCCTCCCTCAACCTCCTGAGTAGCCTGGACTTCAGGCATATGTCACCATGCCTGGCTAATTTTAGTGGTTTTAGTAGAGGCAGGGTTTCGCCATGTTTCCCAAGCTGTTCTCGGACTCCTCAGCTCAAGCAATCTGCTTTCCTTGGCCCAAAATGCTGGGATTATAGGCACAAGCCACAACACCCAGCTTTTTAATTTTCAGAATTTCCTTGCTTATTAGGCATTGTAAGACTTCGAGATATGTTGTAATTTTTCCCCAGGTTGTCATTTGACTTCTGAATTTGTACACAAATGTGTGTGTGTGTGAGTTTTAAAATTTTGCCATTTACACAGATACTTTCTTCCTCTTTCTCTAAACTTTATATAATCAAATTGCTGAAACTTTTATTTTATTGCTTCTGAATTATAAGTTATATTTAGAATAATCTTATCCACTCTGAATTTATAATACTCTATTCATAGTTTATTTATTTTAAGACTGAATGGTCTCAATATTTTAAAATGTATAATTCTGACCCAACTGATTTTATTCCACAGTGTGGTGGTGGGAGAACACATCTATTTTAATTTTTGTTCATTGTGTCTGTTCAGGTGACATAATGACATTTATTAGAAGTTTTGTCTTTTCTGAACTGTTTTACAAGTTTGTTTTATTCCATAAAAATTCTATAACTTTTTGTGAATATTTTTGATTGCCTATTTTTTGCCATTGCTCAGTCGACTCATTCATACACCAATGTAACACTTTTAGTTAGAGAGATTTTACAGTGTTATTTATAATCTGGCATTATTCTAACCACCACACGCTCTCATAGTTGTGATTTCACTGTCTATTCTTGACAGTTTACACTTTCCTTTGTATTTTGATGTCAATATAGTTTAATGCCAGGACACAACTTACTTTGTTATAGGCCACTGGTTTCTTTCCCATTCCTTACCCCAAATTACTACCTGAAGCTTTTGCAATTACTACTCCTCTGCATGGAATGCTCTTCCCAGATACTCTGCACAGCTTTTTTCCTCGCCTTACTAATGTCCCTGAACAACTGTTACCCCTTTAAAGAGTCTATCAGTGAGCTCACGTTTTATGTCACCTATCTAAAATGGCTCCACCCTCTGCCCTACTCATCATACTCTATCCCTCAAACAAATTTGTTCTTAAAGGATTATCATTTGTTACAGCCATGGAGATGCATTGCTTAGGTATTCTTTCAGTAAATAATTTGATTCAGCTTGCAGGAGTGAAGTTAATGGACAGCCATCAGCTGTTACCACCTTCAGTATCAGCCTCAGCTTTTTAGCCAAAATTCAGATTTTTCCTATGCAGACCTCAGCCAACAACTACAAGTCCTGGGAATAATACAACTAAGTCATTTCTGTCCAAGTGGGGACTCCTCTAATTGACATCTTTGCTCCAAAGATCCAGATTTGGTTGGTAAAATCCTTGTCAGATCTGCATCATAGTCTGAGGTTCTCCCAGCTCAATCTTGCTTTCTCCCTATTTTTTTATCACAGAGATCAGATCCGCTGAAAGGTTTGTGTCTAAAAGCTTCCCTGCCCAATTATGCTATCTGTCTCCTTTATTTTTCATAGGTAGTATCCTCCAAACTCACTGAAATCCTAACTTAATCTCAGGGACTGCTTTCTGGAGGGCCCAAGTGATATAGTACTGTTTTACATTTTGTTTATTTGCTTACTCTGTCTCTTCACTAGAATACAAACTTAGAGCAAATTAAAAAAAAAAGGCTTGAGTGCCTAGAATAGTGCCTGACATATAGTAAGTATTCAACATTATGCATTGTATGTCACTTGGTATATATACAACCAAGACTGTTTCTAAATACTAAAAAAAACTTAATTGAGGAATGTACAAGTTATTGTCCTGTTTCCCCATTTCTAACTTCATTTACCATATGATTAGAGAATTATCCTGTCTGAGAACTCAAGAAACTCTGACTAACTGAGCTGGCCTGGAAAACACAGAAAAGCATAATAACTTATTATTGTCTTAAGATTTATTAGTCATTCATAAACCTAAATCCTTTGAGCAGGGTAAGCAAAAATTAAAATGGCAATATAATAACTCTCTCTTTTCATTACAGACAGACCTCTGACATCCTCCTTGGTAGGAACAAGATGAGAAAGCAAATAAAGAATATGAGAAGTATTTCACCCTTCTGTTGATTTTCTGGTTTCAGCTTCACACTAACTTACCACTGAATGCATATCTAAAAAAGAAGCTGCCTGTGAAAGGATTAGAAATGAATCAAGCAGAAGACAAATGAGAACACATTAGAAGTTATATAAAAATCAATTTTATAAATGTTAAACATAGATATATCTTCTCTAGTTTCAACCACAGAATGTGTATTGTCCCACTGACCACAAAATATACATAGCTGAATATTGTGCTTGCCTGAGTCATCATACGTTACACTAAATCCTTCTTCTATTATATAAGAATACTAAAAAGGTATGCACTGCTAAGATCAAATTATGAAATATATATCAAACATAATTCCTATGAGTCTGCATTGCTTGTAAACTTAGATTTACTAAGTTTGAAAGCTATAAAAGTTAATGATGTAAAAACCCTTTGCACCAGAATTCTAATTTTAGAGCTTATACCAGGGTTATGCATTTTGTAATATACAAAATAAAATTGAATGTAAGAACTCAAATGAATAAATAGAAAATAAAATTATAATAACTTAAATGTTAATAGGATGCTGGTTAAATAAACTATAATATATCTCTCCAATGTCATACACAAATAGGTGTGTCAATACCTAGGTAGCAGTATTATAATTGTTCCACAAGTTAAAAAATTAAATTGAACAAATACATGAGCCATATGAAAATATTTGTAAATCGAAGTATGTAATATTCACTTGAAAATAAATATTTGTAAATGAAAATATTTGTAAATTTACATTTATTACCTCTTTTACTTAACACAATGAGATAGGTTCTATTATCATTTCTATTCTATGAAGGAAGAGACTGAGGCACAAAAAAGGGTAGAAATATTTGAAAAGTTATTTGAATATGTCTAGCATATGTGCATGTTCTCTTTAAGTCAAACAATTAAAAGGAAATAAATATGGTGTGCTGGATATTCAATGTGAGTTATTTTCTATGAGGAAGAAACAATTTTTTTCCAAAAATCCTAGGAAGAGATTAAATACATCAATCTTCTAGGAAAATGGTAAGTTATAGACAAAAATTATAAGATTTTCAATTTACATGACTGTTGTGTGAAAAAGTAATATTAAATTAGCATATCTTCAGCTTGCTTAATAATGGTTAGCAGATATTATGACACATCATGTTCCATTGATGTTTATGCATTCATAGTTTCTGTTCTCTCTAAAATATAACTCCAGCCCTCGAGGCAGACACAGAGTTTCTGAATAAAAATAAGCATAACTTCTGCCCTAGGGAAAGAATACTGTGGATCCAAATATATGACAAGAAATCTAGCAGTACTTTATAATATATTTTTAAGAGGAATGCTGGATTTGGCTAAACGACTCTCAGTAAAATTTACCCCTAGGATCCCTTTTCTTCCTTTTTCTTATCTCATTGCTCTAGCTAGTATTCCCCGTATTCTGTTGAATAGGAGTGGTAAAAGTGGGTATCCTTGTCTTGTTCCAGTTCTTAGGGGGAATGCTTTCAACTTTTCCCAGTTCAATATGATGCTGACTGTTGTTTTTATCTGAATTTTATTGAATGCTTTTTTTTTTCTGCATCTATTGGTATGATAATATGGTTTTTGTTTTTAGATCTGTTTATGTGGTATATCACATTTATTGATTTGTGTACGTTGAACTATCCTTGCATCCCTGGAATAAAACCCACTTGATTGTAGTGTATTAGCTTTTTGATGTGCTCTTGGATTCAGTTGCTAGTTTTGTTGAGGATCTTTGCATTTATGTTAATCGGTGATATTGGTCTGTTTTTTTCTTATTTTGTCACATTCTTGCCTGACTTTGATATCAGGGTGACACTAGTTTCATAGAATGAGTTAAGGAGGATTTCCTTCTCCTCAATTATTTGGGACAGTTTCAGTAGGACCGGTACTAGTTTTTCTTTGTATGTATTGTAGAATTTATGTGTTATTCCATCTGGTCCCAGGGCTTTTTTTGTTGGGAGATTTTTTATTACTAATACAAATTAGAAAAGAGGGAGTCAAATTATCTTTATTCACTGATTATACAATCTTATACCTAGAAAGCCCTAAAAAAATCCCTCAAAAAGACTCCTAGATTTGGTAAATGGCCACAATAAAGGATACAAAATCAAGGTACAAAAATCAGTAGCATTTTTATATACCAATAACGCTTAAGCTAAGAACCAAATCAATAACCCTATCCCATTTACAACAGCCACAAAAAATAAGTAGCAATACATTTAATCAAGGAGATGAAAGATATCTACACGGGGAACTTCAAAACACTGATGAAAAAATCATAGACGACACAAATAAATGGAAAAAATTACCATGCTCATGGATTGGAAGAACCAATATCATTAAAATGACCATACTGCCCAAAGCAATCTACAGATTCAATGCAATTTCTATCACATTACCAATGTCATTTTTCACAGAATTAGAAGAAGCAATCCTGAAATTCATATGGAACTAAAAACAGCCCAAACAGCTAAAGCAATTCTAAGCAAAAAGAACAGAAGTAGAGGCATCACATTACCTGACTTCAAGTTATACTACAAGGCCATTCATGTAGTCCCAGCTGCTTGGGAAGCTAAGGTGGGAGGATCATCTGAGGCCAGGAAGTCGAGACTGCAGTGAGCTGTGATCATGCCACTGTACTCCATTCTGGGTGACAGAGCAAAACCCTGTCTCAAAAGAAAAGAAAACAAAACAAAAATGAAAACAAAAAACTATCAGTTGATCCACCAATCCCACTACAGAGTGTCTACCCAAGGAAAAGAAACAATTATATCGAAAAGACACCTGCACTCCTATGTTTATGGGCAACACTATTCACAATATACACATACCACATATGTGTATATACACCATATATACATATACCATAGATATGTACCATATATATACACACGCATACCATATACCCACCATATATATACCATGTGTAGGTATATATACACCATATATATATACCATGTGTAGGTATATATACACCATGTATATACCATGTGTAGGTATATATACACCATGTATATACCATGTGTAGTTATATTTACACCATATATATCATGTGTAGGTATATATACACCATATATACCATGTGTAGGTATATATACAGCATATATATATCATGTATAGTTATATATACACCACATATACCATGTATAGTTATATATACACCCCCATATATATCATGTATAGGTATATATACACCATATATAAGCCATATATGTATATATGCACCAAAGAGTGCTACTCATCCATTAAAAAGAATGAAATCATGTCTTTTGCAACAACGTGGATGGAACTGGAGGTCATTGTCCTGAGTGAAATAACTCAGAAACAGAAACTCAAATACTATATGCTCTCACTTATAAATGGGAGATTAAAAATGGGTATACATGGACATACAGAGTGAAAAAATAGACATTGGAGACACCAAAAGGTTCCAGTGGGTTGAAGGTTGAAAAATTACCTGTGGGGTACAATATTCATTACTCAGGAGATAGTTACATCAAAAATCAGGACGTCACCACTGTACAATATATCCCTGTAACAAAACTGCACCCATATTCTGTAAATCTGTAAACAACAGCAGCAAAAAAACAAAAACAGTAACTTACCCCAGGAACAATACTTCCATCCCCTTCCCATCACCTTCTCTTCCTCTTTTATTCTCTCTCTCTTTCTTTCTCTCCCTTTCTGTTATTTTTCTCTCTTTCTTATAATTTTTGGCTTATAGACCGAAGTTTAGCTTTTTTGCCTACCCACTCCAGCAACGCAAGGAAATTCTGACTTACTGGGCTTATATATGCCACCAGTCTTGATTTTAAAGAGTTCTCCTCTTTCTTTCCTTTTTGGATCAGATGAACTCACTTCCTATACAGAAGTCCATGGAAAGCTAGAAGTGGTATGAATAAGGAGTTGTTTGATATACACCGTTATAAGAACACCAAATAGATCCTCTCCAAATCAATGTAGCTTCAAATGGCTATGTTCTGGAGTTTTTTGAGCCATTTATATTCATTGTGCATGTTCTACTCTCTTCATATACTGCAGATCTCAATAGCTTACTAATAAAAACCATGAATTTCTTCAAATGTTCCAGTTATTGGAAGGGAAAAATAAAGTCTTTTGTTTATTATGAGAAAATGAAGTATAAAATATTATACAAGGTTTTACTGCATTGCTTCAAAAGAAGACATCAAAAACAAGGAAGGAATCTTACACAGAGAGGAATCTCTCTTTGGTCCAGGGATACTTTATCCAGATGGTGTGTGAAAACTGTATCTTGAGCCAGTAAGAAAACTGAAATGAAACTATGGGCTTTGATTCACTGATTAATTACACTGAAGTCATGCTTCCAAAGTCTACATTTAACTAAAGGGGGTGAAGTCATCTCCAATGGCGAAGTCATGCACTGGGGCAATGTCATCTGACACAAAGCCATCTCTAATGGCAAGGCCCTGTGCCAGGTGACATTATCTAAGATGCCAGAGTGAGGTATCATTTCCAAAGGGGACTCGAGTTGACGTGAGTCTTGTTTTTACAGCCACATGGTATTACAATGAGGCTAATGCTGGAGCTCCAGCATTAGTTTGTAGGCAGTCCTAATTTGGCCAGTTACTAGGGGCTGTTTGCCTCCATAATTAATTTGATTGGTGATGTGAAAGATGGCAAGGTCTTTGGATCATAGGGCTTGTATTAGCCAAACCAGGTGGCATAAGGGCCTCAGAATTTGCAGTGTTTTGTTGAAACAGCAGTTTGTTTGGAAGGTTTAGGCTTATGGATTGCAAATCAATGAAAGCACCCTGAACAAGAGTAACAAGATCAATAGTCAACACAATGGTGTGCAGCTGTACTTGGCAGGGTTTTGCTGTTTGATGTTGGTTTTTCTCTGGCATGTAGTATAATCAAGGAAGCATCTGGTATCATCAGTATGGGATATAGTGTTGATTTGATTATTATTTCCAAATGTATATATTTTCGTTTACTGAGTAGTGTTTTCTATCTTTTATTTTTTTTTGTCGTTGTCAAGACTGTCTGTAAAAGTGGCCTGGTAGTAATAATTTTAATTTCCTGGAGGGGATTGGAGGGAGAGTCTGAATTAATTATCTACTTTTATAACCTAAATATTAAGGAGGATTGATGTGTGGTGGAAGTTTTGTCTCAAATAAGATGGACAGCTGCCTGGACTGTGGGATAAGCCATGGCCAATGGGTCCTAAGAGAATATTCACCCTCAATCTGTCCTCCAGCCCTTACATGTTAGAGGCAAAATGGGAAATTTATAAAGCTGTCACTTTAGATATTTAGGTACTGGGAAATACGTTAGGTCACAGAGTTGTGCTCAGGTGGTGGAAACTTGGTGAGGACTCAAAACAGAGTTGCACATTTTAGGATGGAAAGCGATGGCAAAACTGAAACAAACAGCATATAGTGGCAGTGGTCAGAGCTCCAGGACCAGCACGCCAGCAGGCAGCAGTGTCTCCCTAGGCTGCCTCCCGATTTGGTGAACCTAATTGGTAAGCCAAGGGCAGTCTAGTGGCCTGTCTCTCTATCTGGGGCCAAACTACCCTGTTCACCATGTCACTTGTTTTAACCATATTACTCTGGGTGAGGTATGATAAGGCCAGTCACAGATCTAAAGAGAGAAAGTGGAAAGAGTTTTACAGATTTGTTATAATTACATTTCTCTGGAGAGAAAAAGCAGGCTTGGCCAGGCTACTTAGAGGAGGAACCTGGGTCAGGAACAAGGATGATGGAAAGAAGGGAACTGTGGGCAAGTGACTTTATGGTGGTTTTTGCTGTAATGAAAGGGTGAGATAGGGTAAGCAGGTTTAGGATGGGCTGATTTGAATAATTGCAGACAGGCACTGGTGATTAGGACAGATGTACAGTTGCCTGGAGCATGAAAACTTGATAAGAGTGGTGGTTCGGGGTGTGGACTCAATCAGCTCCTTGAAAAGTAGGACTGAGCAGCCCCTACCCAGGGTCTTAAAACTGGATCAATATAGCATTTTTAAAAGCCGTATTAAAGGTTGTCATTTCTAAATCTGACTTTCCTCAACACTTGTCTTGCCCCTCTTTGAAATACTAGATATTTGTAGATTTGACATTTCTCCTAAATTTATGGTTTGTGTTAAATTTATTTTCATTTTCTGTGACTAAGTGATTTCAACTTGCACATCCAGATCCTTTTCTATTTTAAGTTGTTTATCAATCCCAGATTGAAAAAGCAAACCAGTCCTACTTTAAGTATGGTCCACAGATTGCTGGACTCCACATAGTATATATGACCAATCCACAATGAAGAAGCATGGAAGTGAGCGTATTTCTCAGAATGATTTTATGTCTGTTGCAATATATAATAATAAAAAACCTGACTTGTATTTTGTATATGTATTTATTAATTTTACATTTCTATTAATTCATCTTTATAGTATCAAAAATACTACCCTATCAGATCATTGTGTGGTTTTCTCCTCCTTCACTTATGTTTCTGTATAACTTTCTTCTCCACTCTGTTTCAGGGTGTTACTTCTACTTTTCAAGACTAATTTTCCATAGATGTCTACTAACGTCTTGTCATCTTTCCTCTTGTGGGATAGTTATTATTTGTTTTTACACTTCTTTTATTTCTTAATTGAATTTTTTCTTCTCCACTGGCTTCTTCCATTCTCATTTAAATTCTCTCTCTCTCACTTCCCCTCCACCCCCCACCTTCCAACACAAGACTGGTTACCATTCTATTTGTCTGACACTTCCTCTCTGCTTCCTCCCTTCAGACTGGACTGTTGCACATTTGATGGCATTATTAATACAGGGATTAAATAAGGAGAACAATAAGACAATAACAAGGAGAACAGTGTAGGGATTAGTTTAAAATAAAAATGTCTGAACTGAGAAAAATAAAAAGCTGTGGTAAAACTAATGATAACAATTGCAGCTATATCTGGAACTTGGCTATAAAACCCAGATAATAATACAAACCTCAGAAATATATATACTAGTCAAGGAAGCATCACTGATACTCATCCATTTATTTCTAAGCTGCTATGATTATTTTCAGAAATATTAGAGACTAGTTAACATTATTCTGAAGAAATAGGCAGTATAACTGTATTAGTCTGTTTTCACATTGCTGATAAAGACGTATATGAAACTGGGTAATTTATAAAGAAAAAGAGGTTTAATATACTCGCAGTTCCACATGGTGGGGGCAGCCTCAAAATCATGGAAGAAGGTGAAAGCACATCTTGCATAGTGGCAGGCAAGAGAGAGAATGAGAGCCAAGTAAAAGGAGTTTCCCATTATAAAACCATCAGATCTCATGAGACTTATTCACTACCACGAGAACAGTATGGGGGAAGATGACCCCATGATTCAATTATCTCCCACTGGGTCTCTCCCACAACATGTGGGAATTATGGGAGCTAAAATTCAAGATGAAATTTGGGTAGGGACACAGCCAAATTATATCAATAACCATATATTATTTAATGGAATTTGCATTTTACCACTACTATGTCTAGCACTGGGCTGCTGGATTACCTAATACCTTCTGAAGCCTTCTGCAAAATGTAACTTAAATGCCGTCTCTTCCAAGGAAACTCTGGTTGTTATCAATTATTGATTACATCAGTTTTCTAAAATTTCATATTGTTTAAGACTTTTTAAATACTTTGAAAAATACATTTAAAAACATTTTTTGAGAAGCGGGGCCTTACTATGCTGCTCAGGTGGGTCTGGAACTCCTGGCCTCAAGTGTTCCTCCTGCCTCAGCCTCCAGATTATCTGGAATTACATGTTTGCACCACTGTACCCAGCATGACATTTTTTTAACTTTGTATATAACTGATTAATTTTGTATTGCTTCTACTATAGAAAGCAATTCTGTCATCACTTAGTTTGTCATTGTGGCATAGTTGTATAAATGTATAAAAGACCAGATGCTGTGGTAAGATATTCAGATGATATTTACAAATGTTTAGATAAAAATATTTGAATAGCTGTGTAATAATTACTGAAATATTTAGTTTCATAAAGTGAAGTGATATGAAGTGATTATATTGAAATATAAATGAAATTTTGTTAGTAATTAGTGAATATCATAAGCTTTATTAAAGATACACAACAACACATTATTTCCTTGATTTTAAAAAATTTCTCTCCATGTCTATATCTATTTTTATTTTTTTATTTTTATTTTTATTTATTTTTATTTTTTTTTTTTGAGATGGAGCCTCACCCTCTTGCCCAGGTTGGAGTGCAATAGCGTGATCTTGGCTCACTGCAACCTCTGCCTCCTGGGTTCAAGCGATTCTCCCACCTCAGCCTTCCGAGTAGCCGGGATTACAGATGCCCGCCACCATGGCCACCTAATTTTTTATATATATATATTTTTAGTAGAGACGGAGTTTCACCATGTTGGTCAGGCTGGTCTCGAACTTCTAACCTCGTGATCCACCCGCCTCATCCTCCCAAAATGTTGGGATTACAGGCGTGAGCCACTGTGCCCAGCCGTCTATATCTATTTTTAAATTTATATCTACAATTTCTTCTTGTGTTTCATTTTTCTCGCATTTCCTTGTTTTTTTCTTTAACCACTTTGCCTTTATTTCTACTTTTTGTTTCTTTTTTTCTGTGGTCAACATTTTTTCTTTTTTTACATATTTCATATTGTTCTTTCATCAGCTCATCATTATAGGAAATGAAGAGCCAATGTTTTTCCAAGATAAGTATTATTCTCAATGCAATGTGTCCCTCATTTCTTCACTAAGCACACTCCAACATTTTCACTAAAGTTTCTGATTTTGTGTGTGCCTTTACATATATATTTTGCTCGTGGGCCAGTATTCCTCACATCCTTCAACAAAACAATTTGCTGATCTTGCCTTTGTGCAAGTAATGTCTCCATTTTATTATAAATGCATAAAATTCATGTCCTATTCAATAGCCAAATGACATAGATGATATATTACAGTAATATAGTCTCCCAGATATAAGCATGAGTTAAATGACAACTTTTTGATCATCAGGAAAATGCACAGTCTTAGACTTTACTCCAGAAATTGCAAAGAATGTCATCTAGATCTCTGCATTTGTGAAAGTAGAAGCTACTAACATTCTTTCTGATAATCATCTAATTTCTATAATTGGATTTGTGGCCTTTGAGGCATGAAGAAGGGATTGCGACAAATATATTTGTTTTAAAAATTCATGCTCTAAAGTTACTATTTGATTTGACTTTTTTTAAGGAATCATGTAATGATTTTCATTGAAACTGATTTTTTAAAAAGGGCTTTGGCTTTAACTACTGGGTTATATAAAATTTAAAGAATAAGAAGAATTTTCTCTTACGGTTTATATTTGCATGTTCTCTTTTACCCAAATTCACAATGTTATTGCTGCAAATTTCATTGTTCATCATTAGGGTTAATACTCTCGGAAAACCAAGTCATATGTGTCTGCAGAAGGCATCTGGCACACGTTTCTAATACATAATATTCTTTCTGAATGAATAAATGAATGCATGAATAAGTTACTACATTTGGAACTATATTATTGACTGATAAGCAATCAGAGCCATACTGCATAATAATTTCAAGACATGTGGCATTGAGTAAATTACCTCAACTTCTAATCCTCAATCTATTCTGCTAAATGAGAATGAAAACAGTGCTTAGTTCACAGAGGTATTTTAAAGATTATTTGAGAAACTTTATATTAAAATTATTATCAAAATATCTGACATACAATGAACTTTCAGTAAATATTAGTTTTTATTTGAAAGCAATTATAGAAATAATGTAATATTTTTTCTACATTTTCACATTGGCTAGTACAATAGAAGAAATAATTCCTTAAACATAACTTAAAACATCAAGTAAGTGAGAAAGCTGGGATTCAAACCCACGTTTATTTGACCCCAGAGGTAATAGTCATTAACAACCATTAAAAAATATTAACACGTTGGAATGAAATACAACAGACCAAGAAAATAAAAGAGAGAAGACTTTGAGACAACTAACTATGCAATTACGTTCTTTAAATCCATTTTCCCATTTCCTTTATGAACCAACTATGTCAGCAATAACTTAATGCATCCTTAGAAAACCATGCTTATGTGCTCTAGGTAGCTTTAAAATAATCAGCTAAGAATACCATACATAATAAGAGAATAGATATAGGGATAGTAAACTGCCCACAAAGCAATCACTTCTGAACTATCTAAAGATTGGTAAAGCTGTAAATGATGATTCAAAAGAGAAGCAAGTAATCTATCTTTGTTGCAATTTCTTACTGCTATGAGCTACGGTAAAATTAACTATACTATGTAAAACTGCCCTTTCCTAAATTTATCAAGTTTAAATTGCTTAAGATCAAGCAAGTTATTCCTAATGATCTCCATATTTCACTTATTTCCCTTTCTTTACTGCAAAGGTGCCCAGGATCGAAAAGAGATACTAATGTTAAAGGAAACAGAAGCAGAGTGAACTGGTTTTATCTCATGCAAGCTTTCATCTAATTTAACCTGGGACCCAAGCCTCTCTTGCATTAGAACATTGAACCTAGGGCATTGTTACAACATCTCAGAAAAAGCAATAGAGAGATAGCTGGATTTTTCTTCCAAGAGAAACTAAGGTCTTTTTCCAGCTTTGATGATATAAATGAAAGAAGTAGAAGAGAGAGTCCCACAGACATACTTCAGTCACTTATAGTAATCCTCACAGAGACAAAATATTGTTGTTGTGAATGACTGAAACTATACAACTTTTTAAAATTAAACGCATTCACTCATTACTCTCTATTATAGAAACAAAAAGAGAGGAAGGAAAGAAGGAAGACAGGCTGGCTTCTACTTTGGACAGACTTCTACTTCAGAAGCAAGGACTAGATCATAGCAGCCTAATACCCTTTGTTAAAAATGGCCAATTGTTCAAAAAGCTACAAGCACATTTTCAATAATTTTATATTTATTTTTGAAATTTTGATTTACAATTTTAAATAATTTCTCAGGAAAATTTGCAAACTACTACAAAGAATTCTGTGTAACCTTCACCCAGATTTCTCAAATGACAGAGTCTACGATAGTAAAATGATAAAAATTAACCAGGAATTTTATGATATCCTACTCATAAATTATCTGCTTACCCTGTTCGCATTTCACCAACTGCCCTGTTAATGTTACTTTCAGCTCAGAATCCAATCAGAATCATACAGTGAATTTAGTTGTCATGTCTTCTATTGTCCAATTTGACATATTTCCTCAATCCTTTCTTCATGACCTTGACAACTTTGAGAATTTCATTTTGTGGTATGTCTCCATTGGGATGACACTTCTTGATTAAATTTAGCTTATCCATTTTTGGTAGGAATAACACAGAAGTGATGTATGCCTTTTCAGTGTGTCATAACAGGAGATACGTAATATGTCTCATTATTAGTGATGTAAAATTTCATCACTTGGTTATGGCTTTATTTGCCAGTTTTCTCTACTAAAATTTCCTTTTGTTCCTTTACGGTTAATATCTTATGGGGTGTTGTTAATATCATGTATATATCTTGTTTCTATCATACTTTTGCTTACCAGTTATAGCATCCAACAGTGATTTTTGCCTGCAACAAATATTACTGTGTTGTTTGTCCAACAGTGATTTTCTATTTTAATAATGTCTCCATTTAGTAATTCAAATTCTACTTGCAAGCCTCTAATCTCTTATTGTTTCCTAGTAATGGAGAGAAAGAGACAGAGATAGAGAGAGAGAGATTCCTACATCTATCTTATTGTGTGTTTCTGTGTAAACAACCATAAACTAATATTGATAACACCAATTGTAATCCAAGACCAGAGGGTTTATTCTAGTCTTTCCCCCTTTTCTGTCTGTAACTCTTTTTTCTTATATTAAGAAATTAGGATCTTATTATATATACTACATTTACTTTTGTGCTCAATTCTAGAATATACTGAAAGTAATTTCAGAATTGCTAACTCATATTCTTATGAAAAATTTGCTAACTGGAGTACAATACTGGTGTATAGTACTTTTTGTCTTTCAACTTAGATCATATGACCAAAACACTGTCAACTGTACTGCGGTTAGATATTTTGTTCTCCACAATTTTCAATGTTTTTATATTATTAATTTATAGTACTTATGTTAGTTTGTTTCTATTTGTATTGTGTTGGAGTTTCCACCCACATCCAGATTGAATTTATGTATGCATGCATGTATGTATTTATATTCTAGTTTTTGTAATGTTGACATGGCTTTAAAAGTAATAAATAAACAAAGAATTATGCTCAGAAAAGTGTCACTATATTTGTTTATCCTCTCCTCATTCGTCCATTCATTCCACTCCATTCCCACCTGCGCTTTTAGGTAACATATGCATTTTCATATTTCCACTGCTTTCTTGCATAAAGGTGGCATTGTGGCAGGTAGACTAATGCCTCCCACCAGTGATGCCCAAATCCTAATCCCTGGAAATGGATTACACCACGGCAAAAGAAACTTTGAAGATGCGATTAGGGTTAAGGAACTGAAAGGGGTTACTATTCTGAATTATGCAGAGGGGTGCAATCAAATCACACAAGTGATTAAAAGCAGAGAGCCTTTTCTGGGTGTGGTGAAAGAGACAAGAGAAGAACCAGAAAAACTAAATATTGTCGGCTTTGAAGATGAAGAAGGAGAGTCAGAAGCTATGAAATGTGGCTATCCTCTAGAAGCAGGACAAGGCAAGGAAATGGGTGATCTTCTAGAGCATCCAGAAAGACAGTAGCCCTGCCTACACCTTGAGTTTAGCCAACTGAGATTTATATTGGACTTCAGACCTACAGTATTGGCAAATAATAAATTTGAATGGCTTAAGCCACTAAGTTTGTGGTAATTTGTTATAGCAGCAATAAAAATGTAATACAAATGTTTCTTTTGCATTTGATGTTTTCACTTAAAAATACAATTTGCAAATCATACAATGTCATTTCGTTGATTCTTTTTTATTATTTTTAACCCTGTATAGTATTCCATTGTGTGGGCCTAATATGATTTACTCAACAACTTTATGTATGAGTCTTTAGTCTTTTTCAATGTTTTTCAATTATACACAATGCTACAATTAATAACTGTGCATATATATTTCCATCTTATTGAAAGTTAATCTTCAGTAAAAGTTCCCAGAAAAAATATTGCTGTATCAAAAAGTGCATCAGTAGTTTTGTTATATTTTGTTAAATTAGCATACAAAAGAGTGGTAATAATTTTTATTCCCAACAATGTGTGAGAGCCTAATTGCTCACAGTCTCACAGATGTGTAATATTACTTTTAAAACTGTATTTCTTTCAATGTGTTAAATGAGTAATGGTAGCTGTGTTATTTTAGTTTGTGTTTTTCCTAATTATCAGTGAGTTTTAACGCATCTTTAAATCTTTTACTATGGTTAATAAAATTTAACAATAAGTTTACCATCTTAACTATTTTTAGTATGTCATTCAATAGTGTTAAACATATCCACATTGTTGTGCAACAGATTCCTAGAAATTTCTCATCTTGCAACACTGAAATTTTATACCCACTAAACATGAATTCTGTCTCCCACTTCTCCCTAGCCCTTGACCAAGACCTTTTACTTTCTGTTTCTCTGATTTTGACTACTTTAGATATTTCACATGAGTAGAATGGTAGCATTTGTCTGCTGTGACAAATATTATTTTTGCTTAGCTTAATGTCCTTAAGGTCCATACATGCTATGGCATGTGATATAATTTCTTTTTTTATATAAGGCTGAATAATATTCCACCGTGTGTGTATGTGTTTTACATTTTCTTTATCCATCCGTTTGTGGACATATAGGTTGCTTCTGCTTCTTGGCTATTGTGAATAATGTTGGAATCAACATGGGTATGCAGCTATCTTTTGAAGATATCTTTAAATTTTTTCAATATATGCTCAAACATGGGATTGATGAATCATATGGTAATTATATTTCTGGGGTTTTTCTTTGAGAAAAAAATCAATGTTTTTCCATAAAGACTGTACCATTTTACATTCTCACCAACAATGTACAAGGGTTATATTTCTCTGCATCTTGACCAACATTTATGATTTTCTGTTCTTCTGATAGTGACCAGTCTAATGGATGTGAGATGATACCTCATTGTGGTTTTAATTTGAATTTTTCTTATACTTAGTGATGTTGAGCATCTTTTCATATGCTTGTAGGCCATTTTCATACTTTTTTTGGATGATTGTCTATTTAAGTCTGCTGTCCATTTTTAAATGATCTTTTTGGTTCTTTTGTGTATGGTTATAGAGCTTTCTTATATATTCTGAGTATATGTATTTATATATATTCTGAATATATATACATTTATTTATATTCTGAATATATATACTAATGTCTCAGTTTTCATATACAATTTGCAAATATTTTCTCTTGTTCTGTAAGTTACCTTTTTACTCTGTTGACTGCTTTGACATGCGAAAGTTTTTGTTTGTTGTAGGCCTACTAGTTTTTTTTTTATTTTTTATTTTTCTTTTTTCAGACGGAGTCTCGCTCTATTGCCCAGGCTGGAGTGCAGTGGTGCGATCTCGGCTCATGGCAAGCTCTGCCTCCTGGGTTCACACCATTCTCCTGCCTCAGCCTCTTGAGTAGCTGGGACTACAGGCGCCCAACACCACTCCCGGCTAATATATATACATATTTTTTTGTATTTTTAGTAGAGATAGGGTTTCACCGTGTTAGCCAGGATGGTCTTCATCTCCTGACCTTGTGATCTGCCGGCCTCGACCTCCCAAAGTGCTGGGATTACAGGCATGAGCCACCGTGCCCAGCCTATTTTTGCTTTTATTGCTTGTGCTGTTGATATCATATCCAAGATATCATTGCCCAATGAAAATTCATGACCCTAAGTTTTCTTTTAGAAATTTTATTTCAGGTCTTACATTTAAAACTTTAATCCACTTTGAATTTATTTTTGTAATGATGTAAGGTAGTGATCCATCTTTATTTTCTTGCATGTAGATATTCAGTTTTCCCAACTTTATTATTGAAGAGACCGTCTTTACTTACTGTGTAATCCTGGTATCTTCGTTGAAAAGCAGTTGGCCATATATGCATAGGTTTCTTTCTAGGCTAGATATTCTGTTCCATTGGTCTATATATTTGTCTTTACACTGGTACCACACTATTAATGACTGTAACTTTGTAGTATGTTTGGATATTAGAAAGTGTGAGAACTCTGACATTTTCTTTCTCAAAATTGCTTTGGCTATTTTCAGGGCCAGATAAAGGGCTAAATTCATGGCCCCTTGAAATTCCGTATGAAATTTAGATTCTTTTCTCAATTTCCACAATAAATGCCATTGACATTTTGTCAGTGGTTGCATTGACTTTCCAGATCACTTTGGGGATATGGACATTTTAACAATATTTAGCAATTAAGCCCTCCAATCCATGAGCATGAGATTTCCATTTATTTGTATCTTCTTTGATTTTTTTTAACCAGTGCTTTTTTACTTTTCTGTGTACAAGTGTTTTCACCTCCTTCATTGTTTATTATCATGTATTTTATCATTTTTAATGATACAGTAAATGCAATTGTTTTCTTCATGTTTTCAAATTCATAATTGTTAATGTATAGAAATGCACCTATTTTCAGGTGTGTGTTGATTTTCGTATTCCCCAACTTTCTTGAAATCTTGTATTAATTGTTACAATTTTTATACAGTCTTTGGCATTTTCTACATAGTAGATCATTTCATTGGTGAACAGAAATACTTTTACTTCTTTTCAAATGTGGATGCCTTTTATTTCTTTGTTTTCTATTTCCTTTTGTATAAAGTTAGGGTGTTTATTTGATGTCTTCTTTTTAATGTATTTATAACTATAAACTTTTGTTTTAGAACTGCTTTTGGTGTATCACATAAGTTTTGGTATGTTGTGTTTAAATTTTAATTTGTTTACAGATATTTTCTAAATCACTTTGTGTTTCTACATTGACCCATTGGTTGTTTAAGTTTGAGTTGTTTAATTTCACCATAGCTGTGAATTTTCCAGTTGTCCTTCTTCTATTGATTTCTTATTTTATCTCATTTTGATTAGAGAAGGTATTTTGTATAGTTTCAAGTTTCTTAAATTTGTTAAGAATTGTTCTTTGGCTTAACATGTTGTCTATCAGGGAGTATATTCTACTTGCACTTGAGAAGAATATTATGCCATTTTGGGTTGGAGTGTTCTGTATATATCTGTCAGATCCAGTTGGTGATAGTGTTGTTAACTTCTGTTTCTTTATTAGTCTTAAACGTGGTGCTCTATTAATAACAAAAACTGGATATTAATGTTTCCGAGTATTGTTTTGTTGCTATTTCTTCCATCAGTTATGTCAATGTTTGCCTCATATATTTGGCAGCTATATGTTTATACAAAGAGATATTCATAATTGTTGTAACTTCTTGGTAAAATGATTCCTTTGTGATTATTTAATTTTCTTTTTAATCGCATAACAGTGTCTATGCAAAAGTCTATTGTCTGATATAAGTATGACTACCTCTGCTATTGTTAGGCTCCCTTTTGCATATAATATCTTTTTCCATTATTTCACTATCAGTCTATGTGCAGCTTTAGATCTAAAGTGAGTCTCTTGTGGTCAGCCTGTCTTTTGATATTATTTAAATCAGTTCAGTCACTCTTTGTCTTTCAGTTGGTATATTTGACCCATTTATGTTTAAAGTAATTGTTGATAAGGGGGAAGTTATTATTGACATTGTCTTCATTGCTTTTTGTAAGTCTTGTAGCCTTTTGTCCCTCCTTTCTTCCCTCTCAGCTTTCTTTTGTGGTATACTGGCTATTTTGTAGTTGTATGTGACGTGTTTCAATTTTCTTCTAATTTTCCTTTGTGCATACACTGTAGGTATTCTCATTGCATTCCATACAACATCTTAAAGTTATAACTATCTATTTTAAACTGAAAATAATTTAACTTTAATCATATATAAAGACTCTGTTCCTTTATATCTCTCCCATTCACCAATTTATGCTATTGATTATACAAGTTACCATTTTATATTGTGTATCTAACAAAAATTTATAATTACTTTTTATGCTTTTTAAAAAATTATACACCATATTTGAAGGTAATTTTCACGCTTACATTACCATAATAAAGAACTCTATATTTATATACATATTTACCTTTAGCAGATAATTTTATATTTTCATATCATTTTGCATTGCTGTTTGTCAGCCTTTTGCTTCAACATGAAGGACTACTTCATCATCTCTTGCAGAGCAGGTCTAGAGGTAATGAACTCCCTCTGCATTGGTTATCTTGGAAAGTCCTTGTTTTTCCTTCATTTTAAAATGAGGGTTGCAAAGTTTTATTTCTTTTGGTAGTATGAATATATCATCTAGTCCCTTCTAGCTTATAAGGTTTCTGCTAAGAAATCTGCTAATAATTTCATAAGAGCTTTTGTATGTGATGAGTCCCTTTTCTCTTGTTGCTTTCAAGATTTTTTTTTTTGGTGGGGGGGGCAGGGGGTGACTTTTGCCAGATTGGTTGTGTCTAAATGTCAGTATCTTCAGATTGATCCAAGTTGGACGTGAGTTTCTTAAATTTATATGTCCATTTCTCCTCCAAATTTGGGGGATTTCTGGCTCTTACTTGTTTAAATAAGTTTCTTCTCCTTTTTCTCTTTCTTCTCCTTCTGTAACTCAATATGTGTAAGTTGCTTCACTTAATGCTGTCCCATGAATGTTTTATACTCTATATTTTTTCTTTTTTTTGTGCCCCTCTTGCTTCAGTAATTTCAAGAATTATGTCTTTGAACTCCCTGATTCTTTCTTTTGCCTGATCAATATGCTGTTGAGTCCCTCTAGACAAATGTTAAATTTAGTTTTTATATTCTTCAGCTCAAGAATTTTTGGAAGTTCTTCTTCATATTTTTTTATGTTAATTGATACCCTCATTTTGTACGTGGACAGTTTTAATGATTTTGTTTACTTGTTTATCTCTTCTCTTTTAATTCATTAAAATATCCTCATAATGGTTATTTTGAATTCTTTAGTAATTCATATATCTCCATTTCTTTAGAGTTGTTTTTTGATGTTTAAATTTGTCCCTAAAATTGGATATGCCCCTCTGTTTCTTTGCATGTCTTAAAATCTTCTGTTGGGAGTTAGACATTTGAAAAATCATCCAACTTTCTTAGTATTTGCTGTCTGATTTGGTACACTCAACTTGGCTAGATTTTCTAGACTCTTCAAGCCTAATCTGGACTTTTTTTTTTTTTTTTTCTGGGTGTATCTACAACCTCCTAATTGAAATTTGCTAGTTTTGACACAGGAGGACCTGATGGTGACTGTCTGGGATTCTGCTGCAGCGCTGGTGAGGTAGTAAGGTACAATACTAGCGCTCCACCTAGTGTCTATCTATGATACTTCACACTCTGATGCATATTGATTGCCTTTGTTCTCAGAGGCATCCCATTTCTCTTGGTGATTACATTCAGATGGTGCTGAAACTAGTATCTGAGCGAAACACGCCTAAAATCATAACGTTGGAAATAGGTTCTACTTGTTGCCCTTCTCAAGGAGAAAATTGGAGTTGGGGGCTTACTCCAAATTAGGGAGAGTCCCTCTTGTGAGAGAAAATATAATGAATTTTGTCTGGAAGACGGAAATCTCTTAAGTGAGAGAGAGGCAGTTGATTTGTTTACTGTTGTTACATCTGTGTCTCCGAAAGGGCAGGAAGGTTTATAGCTTTTTATTTCATCATCTTGCTGATGTTATATACTCTATGTATAGATTTATATATTTTATATCATTCTTATAAATTATCAGTTTATAGTAATTTAATTTGATTTTTGGTTCTTTGTTCTAAAGGTTAAGATATTTATTTAAAATTATGGATAACAGTTTATCAACTGTGCAACATATTGCAAATGTCTTATCATAGTCTGTAATATAGTTTGGCTGTGTCCCCACCCAAATCTCATCTTGAATTATAACTCCCACAGTTCCCACATTTTGTGGGAGGAACCTGGTGAGAGGTAATTGAATCATGGGGGCAGGTCTTTCCCATGCTGTGCTCATGATAGTGAATAAGTCTCACGAGATATGGTGCTTTTAAAAATGGGAGTTTCCCTGCACAAACTCTCTCTCTCTTGCCTGCTGCCATCCATGGAGACGTGACTCTTTCCTCCTTGCCTTCAGCCATGATTGTGAGACCTTGCCAGCCACTTGGAACAGTAAGTCCATTAAACCTCTTTCTTTTGTAAATTGCCCAGACTTGAGTATGTCTTTATCAGCAGCATGAAAATTGGTTAATACAGTCTGCAATTTATTTTTTACATAGTTTGTGGTGTTTTGAAAAGCATTTAAAACTATTTTTAGGAAGACAATGCATTCATTTTTTCTTATGGATGTTATTTAAAAAGGATTAAAAAGGTTTTCCAAATACAATTATATGTCTCAGTCATATGAGATGGCTCCTTTATTGTGTGCTAATTTTCTGTAAGTATTTAGATCTATTACTAAATTTTCTATTCTAATTAATGCATCTGTTTATCTATTCATTAGCCAATACCACACTGCACTACAGTAATTATACACATGCTTTGAACTGTTATTTAATATATTTTATGACTAGATCTTCTTTTTAATTTTTGTTTTCAATATTTAATTCAGTGAGTTTTTTTTTGTATGAAATCTAATACCAATTTGCCTAAGTCCATAAGAAAGATATTTAGCATTTTTACCGAATAGCCATAAATTTAAAAATTAATTTAGGAGAACTACATTCAGAAAAAGGAGGACTTTCTTTTTTTTCCATATGTTCAAACCTATTTTTGTGTTTTTCAGAGTGTTTTAGTTTTCTAACATGTTTTTTACATTTCTTGTAAAGTATTTTCTTAAGTGTTTATCTTTCTTTTTATTAAAAGTAATCCTTTCTATCACTGCTGTCTTTGTTAGTGTTTATGAATATGAAGGATATTTTTATGTATAATATTTTCATACCTTGCTATTGTTCTGAGTTATTTTATTGATATTGTTAATTTTATTATGGATTCTTCTGTGTTTCAAGTATACTATTGTTTTATCTGCTAATAGAGTTTTAAAATTTTTTTGTGTTATTATTCCCAAAATCAATGTATCTTATCTAGTAGAATTATCTAATACCTCTAGTGTGTTGTTGAAGAGTAGAATAATGTGTAACTTTGTCTTTTTTTCTAGTTTTAGTTGGAAAGCCTCAGTATTTTTTTTTACTAAGACATTAGATTTAGTAATTGGCATATTTTATAATGTTAAGAAGTATATCTTCATTTTTATGTCCTTGAGTGTTCTTTTCATGACTGAGTGTTGATTTCATTCAAAGGCTTTTGCAGCAAGGATGGGCATAATTACAAGTTTTCTTCAGATATATTAACAGGTGGATGAAAGTTAACTAAAATCAATAAGGCTTAGCAAGAGGGATTGACGATACACCATAAATTACTTTATCAGGAATAAAAAGACAATGTTACAGATTCTTGAAATTTCACTAAGATAATAATGATATTATTGAAAAGGCACATTAATAATTTGATAACATAGATGACATGAAAAAAATACCTCAAAGTAATCGTATATCTATTAAAAAATAAAACCATTATTTGCAAACTTGCTGCAGAGAACACTTTAGGCCAAGAAGGCTTTATTGGTGTTTTATTTTTTCAAAATAATAAGCAGTAAATAGCACTAATCTTGCATACACTCTTCAAGAGAATGAAAAAATAAGAGTTTATAACTCATTTTTGGAGAGCATCATAACCTAGATGCTAGAGCCCAACAAGGAAATTTTAAGATATGAAAATTGCAGACCATTTTCTTTTATGGCATAGTTGCTAAATTCCTAAGGATGATGTTGAATACTATCCTTGCCTTTAGCCAACATTTCTGCTGGTCTAATTGCTTTCCAAGTGGGGTAAACTAAACCTTCAGTTTTCAGGGGTTAAAAGATCTAAGCACATGATTGTCATGCATTTGTCAGAACATGGTTCCTTCAAGTGCCTATTACTAGTTATTAAAACTGCCTTTGCAAAATTATAACAATAAGACTCCATTTTGCTTCTGATCTCCAAGTCATCCTTGGTCATTCCTGGGCATAAGTCAAGCTAATTTGGGGAGGAATTTAGTTTAAAGCTTAAGTTTGAAACAAGAATAATATTAGTCCCTCCCTAAAACTAATCCCCTCCACGTTTGGGGGATGAAACCACCTTTATAAGACTAATGAAAGGTCACAAGATTAGAATTATGGGAGGGGCCTAAACTCTTTAAATAGAGGCATAGTTTCTATAATCCCTTACTGCTCAGGAGTCATGCGGCCAGAAGTCACAGGTTTGTGACTTCTCCAATTGCTCTTACAGATAATGTCACTACTGTCAAACTTACAATTGATTTTTTGAGATATTTTTCAGACTGATTCCACCAGAAATTGTGACTCATGTGTCAACTGGTCCTGTTGTCCCGTGCAGAGGCAGACTCAGTGCACAAGGACTGTTTTCCACACCATTATGATTTCATCCCCAACCAATTAGCAAGACCCATTCCCTAGCCCTCTGCCCACCAAATTGTCTATTAAAAACCCTAGCCTCTGAGCATTCAGGGAGACTGCTTTGAATAATAACCCCAGTTCTCCCACATGACTGGCCATATAATAAAACTCTTTCTCTACTGCAATGCTGTGGTTTCAGTGAACTGGTTTTGTCTGTACAGCAAGCAGAAAGATCCCTTGGGCAATTACATTATCGTAAGACATAGAAAAACATAGAGGTAACCAAACTAATATTCCAAATTGCAGGTATCCTATTCTCTACCACCACTGTATGGCAACAATTCTATAGCTATTTGAAAATAAGGGTTAATTGCCCTTGCTGCTATAATAAATGTTTTCTATGCTTACTAATTTACTGGCAAGAGGTTCTCAAAGAAGATTTCTAGTCCAACAGAGCACAAAATATAATAACAAAGATGACTACTTTTAAATAACAACACCCAATGCAACAGGGTCATTTTGAGTAGGGTTATAATGTATCAGCATTCTATAGTCAGCTTATACCAATATAATATGCCCACCGATCAAATATTCAAATATTCTATCAAGACCCAAGTATGTGGCCAGACTAGAACATCCCCATACAATATAGCAAGTTTTGTAACTTTGTTCTATAAAGTGAGCTTAGTTACTCTTGCCTGTATTTGAAGGACACCCGTGGTGGTAAGCCATATACTTTGTACAAATTCAGAGTAGTAGTGTCCAAGATATTGCTGCAGAACCAGCAAACAAGTTTGAAATTTTTATTCCGTTATGGATTATGCACAATATAATCAATATGCCACCAAGTGATTAATATTCTCTTTGAAGACAACATGACATATCAAAGGCTCAGGGTCATATTTTGCTGCCAGTAGTCGAGAAAGTCAGCAGTTAACAGCATCTAAATTAATCTTAGTGAAAATGAACTCATGCTGTTAGGTTCATGCTTAGTCTCCTCATATATGGTTTGGATTTTTGTCCCTGCCTAAATCTCATGTCAAGTTGTAATCCCCAGTGTTGGAGGAGGGACCTAGTAGGAGGTGATTGGATCATGGGGGTGGATTTCCCTTTCGCTGTTCTTGTGATAGTGAGTAAGATCTCACGAGATCTGATTGTTCAAAAGTGTGTAGCACTTCTTCTTTCACTCTTTCTTACTACTGTTCCAGATATTTAAGACATGCCAGCTTCCCTTTTGGCTTCTGCCATGATTGAAAGTTTCCTGAGGCCACCTCAGCCATGCTTCCTATACAGCCTGTAGAAGCATGAGCCAACTAAGCCTCTTTCTGGAAAAAAAAATTACCCAGTCTCAGGTAGTTCTTTAAGTCTCTGAGAACAGACTAATACAGAACACTGGTGCTAGTAAATGAGGCATTGCTATAAAGATACCTGAAAACGTGAAAGCAGTTATGGGACTGGGTAATGGGCAGAGGTTGGAACAATGGAGGGCTCAGAAGAAGACAGGAAGATGAGGGAAAGTTTGGAACTTCCTAGACACTTGTTGAAGTGTTGTGACCAAAATGCTGATAATGATATGGACAAAGAAGTCCAGGCTAAGGAGGTCTCAGATGGAGATAAGAAACTTACTGGGAACTGTAGCAAAGGCCACTGTTGTTATGCTTTAGCAAAGATGTTGCAGGCATTCTGCCCCTGCTCTAGGGGCCTGTGGAACTTTGAACTTGAGAATGATGATTTAGGGTATCTGATGGAAGAAATTTCTAAGTAGCAAAGCCTTCAAGATATGGCCTGGCTGCATCTCGCAACCTATCCTCATATTTGTGAGTAAAAACTTGATGTAAACCTGCAACTTATATTTAAAAAAGGAAACAGAGTATAAAAGTTTGGAAAATTTGGAGCCTGACCATGTGGTAGAAAAGAAAAGTCTATTTTCAGGGGAGGAATTCAAGCCAGATGCAGAAATTTTCATAAGCAAAGAGGAGCTGAATGTTAATAGCAAAGAGAATGGAAAAAAAAAATGCCATGAAGCCATTTTAGAGACCTTCATGGCTGCCCCTCCCATGACAGGTCTGGAGGTCTTGGAGGGAAGAATGGTTTTATTTGCAGTCCCAGGGCCCCAATGCCCTGTGAAACCTCCAGCTCCAGCTGTGGCTAAAAGGGTCCCAGATATCTCAGGGTACTGTTTCAGAGGATGCAAACCATAAGCCTTGGTGGCTTCCACATGGTGTTAAACCTGCAGGTGCACAGAGGGCAAGAGTTGAAGCTTGGGAGCCTCTACCTAGATTTCAGAGGATGTATGGAAATGCCTGAATGTCCAGGCAGAAGTCTGCTGCAGAGGTAGAGCCCTCATAAAGAACTTCTATTAGGACAGTGCTGATATTAAATGTGGGGTTGGAGCTCCCACACTGAGTCCCCATGGGGGCACTGCCTAGTGGAGCTGTAAGCAGAGGCTCACCATCCTTCAAAACCAAGAATGGTAGATCTACTAACGGATTGTACTGTGCACCTTGAAAAGCCACAGGCAATCAACATTAGCCCTTGAGAGCGGACATGGGAGATGAGCCTTGTAGAGCCACATGGGTGGATCTGCTCATGGCCTTGGGAACTCATCACTTCAGTGTGGCCTGCATGTGAGACACAGAGTCAAAGGAGATTATTTTGGAGCTTTAAGATTTAATGACAGCCCTGCTGGATTTTGAACTCACACAAGGCCTGTAGCCCCTCTCTGTTGGCTGGTTTCTCCCTTTTGGAACAGGCATATGGCCCAATTCCAGCATCCCCATTATATCTTTTTTAAGGGTTCATATTTATTTTCCAATTACTTTCTTTGATCTTACAGTATAGTGTCTTGGTCTCTCTATTGCATTCAACTACATGAAAAATCTACAACTCTGATGTCAACAGCAATAATTACTAAAAATTGAGCAAGCAATTTACAACTAACTGCAATTAAGGAAAATGGATTCCAAAGGTATTTATTGTAATAGCAATAGTGTTTATGTGTGTTAAAACACAAATAGCCAACATAACTTTAGTACCTCAGGCATTTTTCTAATTGTGATATTTGTACAAATTTTGTAAATTGAGGAGCACACTGGTCCCCTTATTGTGTCTTGAAAATATCTAACTTGATTTTTATTTTATCGGCTCATAGGCAAAAATGACTTGCCTTGTTCCAGAAGAGACTTTGGACTGTGGACTTCTGAGTTAACAATGAAATGAGTTTAAATTTGGGGGGATGATTGTACTTTGCAATGTGAAAAGGACATGAGATTTGGGAGAGGCCAGGGACAGAATTATTTGGTTTGGATTGTGTCTGCACCCAAATCTCATGTCGAGTTGTGCTCCCCAGTGATGGAGAAGGGGCATGGTGGGAGGTGATTGGATCATGGAGGCAGATTTTCCTCTTGCTGTTCTAATGATAGTGAGTGAGTTCTCATGAGATATGGTTTAAAAGTGTGTAGCACTTCTCCCTTCACTCTCTCTTCCTTCTTCCCCAGCATGTAAGATGTGCCTGCTTCCCCTTCATCTTCCACCATGACTGAAATTTTCCTAAGGCCTTTCCAGCTATGGTTCCTGTACAGCCTGCAGAACTGTGAGCCAATTAATCATTTTTTCTTTATAAATTATCCAATCTTAGGTAGTTATTTACAGCATGTGAGACTGGACTAATACACTATCTCTCACATGAGGGTAACATTATTCACACTATATTTTATAATGAGAAGGGACTGAGCTTTATTAGATGAGTGGTCCAATTCACTTGATTGCTTAGTTAGTGCCTCTATGGTACATAAGCACATCTTTATTGATGGACATTGACATAAAAGATAAAGTTCTGCATTCACTGCATGCATAAGTTAATCCATATACTTCTTCTACAGACTTCTTTTCCCCTGATTTCAAATCTTTTTCCTTTCTGGCCAATCTATGAAGTCATTCATTACGGTGCAGAAGCTTATGAACATTTTTCCCTTAAGTCTGTTCTTTCATACAAGGTGGATGTCCAGACATGTTGCTCAACTTTGTCTGTTAGAATCACACTCCCCCAAACCCCATATGAATCTGTAGTGCAGCAGCACCCCATTTTTGGCTTATATCAATCTATCATGGTTGCTCATGTATAAACCAGACCTGGAATTTTTCAGCATCCGTCAGCTGGTTGTATGAAAACACCCCTTTTTATTCAAGGTTATAGTTATTAGTTGAGGAAGAGAACTTTGTGCAATAATCATAGGTGATATAGGAACCTAGGCCACCTATGCATGTAACTCATTTTTGTCTTCCAGACTTGTTTGAACTCTTTCTCTCAAATGCCTCCTTTTAATCATATGGCAAACTGCTCCCACACGTACTACAATTTATGACTTAGTAGATATGATAATAAAAGGTATATGCTAGCGCGCTTGAGTAATATAGTCACTTGATATCCTACGGTCATGTGTGTAGTGTCTACTAGGGCATGGTAGCATGCCAGAAGCTGACTTTTAAACAATAAATTTCTCTTCTTTAGAAAGCATAGACTTACTATAGAGCCCTAGGAGACTTCACTTGTGCTTCTCTTTACTGGGGCTTACTAACAACTCCACAGAGTGAGGTAACCTACTACAGATACTAAAGCACCACGAGATCTACTAGGTCATACGGGACAACAGGCAGAACCACTGTTCTACAATTTAAATCTGATGCAGAATATTGTTTTATTCTGAATCCTAGTAAGAACTTACATCGGAATTTAATAAGTGGAAAAAGTTAGAATTTTCAAATGTGTTATGTTCTGTCTCTCAAGTTTAAGTAAGCCCACTGAGAGCAGTCACTCTTTCTTAGTGACAGGAAGTGAAAGATGGAATAACTTCTTTTTAACAGCAGTGAAGATCACTTTGAATGCCACAGTTTTTACATGCAATTAGCAATTGACTACCTGTTGCTTTCTGGTCATTGAGTTATCAGTTCCTGGCATCTCATCCCAGGGATGTTCATCCTGGGGACATTCAGTTGGACCATTTGTGGCACAACTGTCTTAGCTTATGTTTCTCCATGTGTAGACTCTGTGACAAGGATCCAAGTATAATTATATACTTGGGGGGTGAAATAAGTCCAGATAAAGAAGTGGGTTTGTAAAAAAGAAAATTGAAGGTATACAATAAAATGTGGCTTATCAAGTCAGCTACCACTTTTAGCAATTGGAACTTAATCTGCTTGTGAAATTCTGAGATGCAGTATATAACACACATCTCAGACTTAGCTTACCTGTGGTGTAAGGGAACTACCATATTTATGCATAGTTTTTTTTTTTTTTTTTTTTTTTTTTTTTTTTTTTTTTTTTTTTTTTTTTTTTTGAGACGGAGTCTTGCTCTGTCCCCCAGGCTGGAGTGCAGTGGTGTGATCTCGGCTCACTGCAAGCTCCGCCTCCCGGGGTTCACGCCATTCTCCTGCCTCAGCCTCCCGAGTAACTGGGACTACAGGCGCCCGCCAACACGCCTGGCTAATTTTTTGTATTTTTAGTAGAGACGGGGTTTCACCGTGTTAGCCAGGATGGTCTCGATCTCCTGACCTCGTGATCCGCCCGCCTCGGCCTCCCAAAGTGCTGGGATTACAGGCTTGAGCCACCACGCCCGTATATCATAGTTTCTAATTCTCATTAGTTATTTGCTGAGAGTTCCTCTGTAGAAAGGTGATGTCAGTGGCACTTCTGGTCTGCCCAGATTGAAAATCTGAATATGAAAGTCAAACAAATAAAGCTATTTAACATGATCTTGAGTAAGAAAGACTTTTTAGAAAGAGTGCAAAGTATGCCAACCATACAGAGAAAAAGGATAACTGGAGAAAAGATGTTTATCAAAAGACATCATTAACAGAATAAAAATGCAAGTCTCAGATAAGTAAAATATATTTGCAATTCATGTATCTGACAGAGAACTCCATATATATATATTTCAAAATAATTTTTCAGTCAAAAGAAAAGGAATAAAGAAAATAAAATGAAAAGGCCTTTAATACTCACTTCACAAAAAAGATATTAAAATAACCAAAAAATATGGAAAGTTCTTCAATTTCATTAATCAATGCATTAATGCCTGTTAAAACCACAATGTGATACAGCTACACACACCCACCCCAATGGGTTGGAAGAATAAATAGATACCACCAAATGGTGGCAAGATGACAATGTGATATGCTGATTGTTATACTCTAAACTGGTGCAAGTGCCTTGGAAAACTTCGTGGAAGTATCTACTAAAGCTGAACATGTACATAAATCACATAGTAATGTAAAAGTAAGAGACAGGTAATGTGATTTAGGTCAGAAGTAATTTGACTTTTGGACTTAGGGAATGAAAGTAAGCAAATGGGGGCCTTCTATTTTGTTGGAAATGTTATATTTTTTTCACCTGCTCATTACACAGGTATGTTATATTGAGGATGGTTTAATGAACTGGATATTTACATGTAAATTTTTGTATCTATTGTTACATTGAACAAATAAATACGAATTTATTACTAAAATTATTTAAAATTTTAAAATGTTCCAGTACTCATTAGTATATATTTTGACTCCAGGTTAAAAAAACGACTGAAATAAAAATAATTTAATAGGAAAAAGTTTAATAAACCTCAATATATTTTTACATAGTAAATCATGGGCCCCAAAAAGTATAATGGAATTTAACACTAGCAAATAGAAGGAAATAAATATTAGAACAGAGATAGACAAAATAAAGAAAAGAAAAAAATTAAGGAAAAACAATGTTTCTTTCTATGAAAAGATCAACAAAATTGACAAAACTTTAGCTAGATGGACTAAGAAAAAAAGGGATGACTCAAATTATGAAATAAAAATAAAAAGGATATTACTATCAATCCTACAGAAATAGAAAGATTATAAAACTATACTATCAGCAATTGTAAGTGGAAATTTGGTTAAGGTAGATAAAATGGACACATTCTTAAAAGTATAATATTTATAAGACTAAGCCATAAAGAAATAGAAAATCTCAACAGACCTGCAAGGAATAAAAAAAAAAAAAATTAAGTCAGTACCATGTTCTTCCCTTATTTATGCTTTTGTTTTCTGCAGTTTCAGTTACCTACAGTCAACCACAGTCCAAAAATATTAAATGAAAAATTCCAGAGATAAAAAATTCATAAATTTTAAATTGCATAATGTTCTGAGTGATGAAATCTCATGCTGTCCAGCTCCCTCCGTGCTGGCCTATCAGTCATCTCTTTGACCAGTATATCTACACTGTATATGATAACTTCTCATTTATTGTTTAGTAGGGATCGATGTCATTTTCAGTTTTAGGGATTCAGTGAAGGTCTTGGGATGTATATTCCATGGATAAAGGAAGACCACTACAATTAAAAAAAATTCCAAAAAAATACCTCTGGACCTGATGGCTTCACTAGTGAGTTTTACCATACTTTCAAAGAACTACCACCAATCTTTTTCAAAACTCTCCAAAAACTTTAAAAGTGACCACTCCCTAACACATTCTATGAGGCCACCATTATTGTGATACCAAAGCCAGACGGATACTACAAGAAAAGAAATTGCAGACCAATATCCCTTATAAACATTTTTGCAAAAATCCTTTAAAAAAGCTAGCACGCTAGATTCAACAGCATATTAAACGCATCATACCTCATAACCAAATGGGGCTAATTTCTGGAATTAATAATGTGTGTCAATGGCAGATAAACAGATGAGCAAAATGACACACACACACACACACTTGTATATGTGTAAAATGGAATATTGTTCAACTTTTAAAAAAGAAGGCAATTCTAACATGGTACAACATGGATGAACCTTAAAGATATTATGTTAAGTGAAAGAAGCCAGTCACGAAAAAATAAATACTTCATAATCCGACTTATATGAGGTACTTAGAGTAGTCAAAATTATAAAGACAGAAAATAGAATGGTGATTATCAGGGGCTGCGAGAAGGACAGAATGGGGAGTTATTGCTTAATTGGCATTATGGTCTAAATGTTTGTGTCTCCTCAAAATTTATATGTTGAAACCTAATCACCAATGTAATTAGAAGGTGGGGCATTTGGGAAATAATTAGGTCATCGGTAAAGAGCCCTCAGGAATAGAATTAGTGTCCTTATAAAACAGACCCCAGAGAACTGCCTTGTCTCTCTTACCATGTGAGGACAAAGCAAGAAGGTGCCATCAATGAACCTGAAATTGGGCCCCCACCAGCCACTGAATCCGTTAGTGATCAGTGGGCTTCTCAGTCTCCAGAACTACGGGAAATAATGCTGTGTTGTTTATAAGCTACCCAGTCTAAGGTATTTTGTTATAGTCATCCAAAAGGACTAAGATAATGGGTATAGAGTTTCACTTTTGTGAGATAAAAAGAGTTCTGGAGATGAACAGATGACAGTTGACAAATAATGAATGTATTTACTACTACCAAACTCTACATTTAAGAATGGTTAATATGATAGCTTTTGTGCTATGTATATTTGCCACAAGAAGAATATTAAAAAAGGAAAACGTTGAATTGAAAAATGTAGAAAGATAGGCATTAAAATGAGTACACTGATTTGATTGAGATAATCAACAAAGCCAAAAGTTGGTTCTCAGAGAAGTTAGTTTTTGCCAAGAAAAACAGACAAATGTACTGATTAAAAGAAATAATCATAGTTAGACCAAACTGATATTTACAATATAAGCCCCAAATTGAATATTGCTAAGGCAAGAATCTAGTGTTTACACATATTGATTTCCTATTAACTGCTTCTCACCTAGGCAAATTCTTTGTGCAGTTTTTCCCCTCTGGTGACTAGTAATAGATTTTTCAAGATAGTTAATAATTATCACTGTAATATAAGCTCCTTGAGGATTTTTGTACATTCATTTAAAAAATAACCTTAAAACAATGCCTAGTATATATAAGAAACTCAATAATTAATTGTTGAATCACTGAATTGTATCACAAATCATCATGGAAACCTTCTAATCGATCAGCCAGTTATTGCACTTCTAGTAAAGACTAAGACTGGGTTTGAAAAAGAACTTTAAACTGAGAAAAGGATCAAGCATTTCTGATAACAGGCTGTACACTTTCCCTTGATTCGTACATCATTTTAATATGAAGTTTTGAAAAGATTTCAGAAATTAACTGCTTAAGCAAGTGGGGAAACAAGAATGATAAAATATGAATACATCAACAAATAGCCATTGGGAGTCAGATATAAAAATTACATTCAGATAAAGTCTCCAGACATAGCTTTCAGTTTACAGAAAATTTGTGGAATAAACTAACATCATAAATAAAAATCATATTTTTGCTACCAGCAAAATCCAGTCTATAGGAAACTCCAGAGGGAAGAGCCTACTATTTTCAACAAAATATATTATTATTATTTTTTTTATTATTGTACTTTAGGTTTTAGGGTACATGTGCACAACGTGCAGATTTGTTACATATGTGTCCATGTGCCATGTTGGTTTGCTGCACCCAGTAACTCGTCATTTAGCATCAGGTATATCTCCTAATGCTGTCCCTCCCCTCTCCCCCCATCCCACAACAGTCCCCAGAGTGTGATGTTCCTCTTCCTGTGTCCATGTGTTCTCATTGTTCAATTCCCACCTATGAGTGAGAACATGCGGTGTTTGGTTTTTTGTCCTTGCGATAGTTTACTGAAAAAGAAGAAATGGTACGGATATCCATAGTTGAAAAGAGACTGACTGTGAGTTGGAAATTTTTGAAGATGGGTGATGAACACGTGTGGTGTCATTGTATTAATTTCTCTACTTGGTTGTATATTTTAAATTTTTCTTAGTAAATATTAAAAACTATGTACACAAAGTCATAGTTGTTTAGGAGAATCTGTGCTAAAGCACTTGGCAAATAAATTTTTACATGCTATATCATTAAAATATATTGTAAATTTGGTATTTCTCTTCAAAATTTTAAATACCACTCCATTTTATATAATTAAAATATATCACTTGTGTCCAGGACTAATAAGAGAGAAGCCGAGATACGAAATATTTTTGGGGTATTTTTTATTTGGATAGTTAATAGTCAATTTCAAGATAATCTATTTGGGAGATCCATTTATTTTTATTTTCTTATTTCCTTTTTTTTTTTGGTCTGTTTGTTGGTTTTTGTTTTGAGACGGAGTCTTGCTCTGTTGCCCAGGCTGGAGTGCAGTGGCGCGATTTCAGCTCACTGCAAGCTCCGCCTCCCAGGTTCACGCCATTCTCCTGCCTCAGCCTCCCGAGTAGCTGGGACTACAGGCGCCTGCCACCAAGCCCGGCTAATTTTTTGTATTTTTAGTAGAGACGGGGTTTCACCGTGTTGGCCAGGATGGTCTCGATCTCCTGACCTCGTGATCGGCCCGCCTCAGCCTCCCAAAGTGCTGGGATTACACGCGTGAGCCATCGTGCCCGGCCGGGAGATCCATTTCTAACATAAACAGAAAATGCTGTCAGATAGCACACTTAACCTCCACTTATTTTCTATCTATTGTTCAAAATAGATGGCGTTTCCCTTATCCAAAATTCTTGAGACCAGAAGTGTTTCAGATTGCAATTTTTTTGTCAGATTTTGGAATATTTGCAAATACATAATGAGATACCTCAGAGATGGGACTCAAGTAAACAAGAAATTCATTTGTTTTGTATACATCTTATAAACACAGCCTGAAGGTAATTTTATATAGTATTTTTAATAATTTTGTACATGAAACAAAGTTATGACAACATTTTAACTGCAACCCATCATATGAGGTCAGTTGTGAAACACTCAATGTGTGGCACCACGTTGAGGGGTCAAAAAGTTTTATATTTTGAAGCATTTCCAATTTTACATTCTTGAATTAGAGATGCTAAACCTGTACTCAAAGAAGAACTTATGCTAAAATATATTTTGTTGTGAAGTCCCATGTAATTATTGAGAATGGGAGAAAGTTATTTGGCCTTGTTTAGCTATGTTTAGGGAGAAATAACTATATGCTTTTTACAAATTCATAGGCATACATAGAGACAGATTAATTGGAAGAAGATTGAGGCTCTTAAAGACGTTAGAATAGTATTTCTTATACGTAGAGGTAAAAGAACATGAAGAGTCTTCAGCAAATAAATAAACCAACAAATAAAGGCACTCTCTCGTACACCCTCCACATTGTTTTGTTCATGTTTAAGTAACAGATGAGTTTCTGTTGTGTAATTTTGTTGTAGGATCTATTGCCTTTTCCAAAATACTTGAGTTTTAGACGTTAAACTAGAAGCATACACATGAAATCAGCACAGTGAACAACCAAATATCATACTCCTGTTTATAGTATGAGAAAATGAATTTCTTTTATAATTTAGAGCCAGACTTCTTAGAAGAACTCTAAAGAAAAGCGTTGAATAATTAACACTGCAAACTATCTAATTCTTTTAGCAAAGCTTATTTCACAGTTTTGCTTCAGTTTCACCAGCTGTAGAGAAGGCAATTCAAACTCTCTAAATTAATCCCAGCTGCAGCGCTTTCCACACAATTAACACGTTTAAAAGTGATAAATATATGTTAAAAAACAACAACTTGGGGTCAATTTAAAATGAGCTGTCAGAAAATCGGAGATTGCCTAAATCCTTTTCATTTCTTGTCTGTTAATTGTAAATTTCCATAATCAATTTGGATTTCGGGAAAGGTTTAAAATTACTAAAATATTAGTACTATTTTCATAAATGTGTCTTCTCTTTAAACTCAAAGCAAGTGATATAACTAGAAAAGCAGTTTATCATTTCAAAGAACATGGAAGAAAGATACTGGCATTTTCATTTTGACATTCCAAAGAGAATGGAGAAGAATAATCATGACTCTATCAAGGGGATACCTCTTGGACCAATAATTATAAATAACATATATGATTAGTATGTCAGTTACTTTCTCAGTTATTCACAACAATGTTATTTTCATGCCAAACAATCTTTAGAGTAGTATATAATCAGAAGGAAATCTTCATTATTTAGAAAGTGATAGTTTGATGACTCATATACATGAAACCGCTTTGGGGGCTTCCCACTGCCATTTTTTACCTTAATCCTATATTCCTGGAATCAATATTTGGAAATGTACCCAACTTGACTGAAAAAGTATTTACCAAAAAAATAGTAATATGTTTTGTTCCAGGTACTTTCAGGGTTTTATTTGGCAATTAAATTGTTCCTTTCCTTTTTATATGAAAATGAAAGGTGCATTGTGTACTTGGCATTCTGCTTTTTATGTCCACTTTATCATTTCATTCTCGCAATAATCCATTTTTGTGCTTGAGGAAAGTGAGCCTCACAATAAATAAAAGTTCTCCCAAGATTAAATAAGCAAATTTATTAATAAAAACCAACAAAATGCTTTAATTTTTTACTTCAATGTTATAGTGTTTCTAAACATTTTACAACTATGTTATTCAATATAGGCTTTTTTGTTTTAAGTAAATAAAAAATGTAGTTAAAATTATAGTATCTTCCTCTGAGATAATTTAGCATCTTAGTTTTCAGTGCTAGCTGTTCATACTAATAGGTTTGATTCAGAGATGTCACAGACAAAATAGTTATCAGGCCTGGAGATAAATTAAATATAGGTCAACAGAAAACAGAAGTAGATCAGCATGGTCCCTCAGATTGGGAATTCAGGTGTTTGGAAAAATATAGAACTTCTACCGAAAGCAACGGCAAACTTGTAAGAAGAAATTTTGTTTTCTAATTTTAACATATGGAGCTTTAGATTTGGAATGGACATTAAAATAAATATTAAGAAAGTGAATGATTAGCAAAATAATTCTTCATAGAATAGGTTCATGTTGGTCAATTTAAATTCAAAGCAAGGAACATTTAAAATAAATTAGGAGAAGAAAAATATTAGGTAGTGAAAGAAAAGATCTAAGAAAATTTGACTAAAATAAAGTCATAGAGCTACTAAAACACATAATAATAGAGATAATTCTTAGATAAAGAGATATAGTAGGGACTATGTACTATTAATAATATGTACTATTAATAATAGTGTTAATAATACTAATAATAGCAAGGAAATAATAAATCTTGGTTATTATAGGAATGAATAGATTCCATGGATGAAGGATTCTCATAGAAAACCAAATATTAACAAAAAAGAGAATGTTAACATATATAATTTTGAAAAATATATATGAAAATAAAAATTTATATTATTCAAAATTTGCTAACTTACATGGTGAAAAATAGAGCAATTGTCATACTACTAAATCTTTACAATAACATGAGCTACGCTCTTTTTAAAAACTTTTTGGGTATAGGATTTCTACTGCTTCTACACCCTCAGGAAGTAGATGATACTATCTTAATTTTACAAGACTTTAGATAATAAGGTGCATGTCTTTTCCCATAGTCATTCAACAGACAAATCGTGAAACTGGGACACAAACACATCATTTCAAAGCTTCATTTACGTTTTACATGACCTTCCACTATGGCCATTTTGTGGAAATAAAATAAAAATCTGTATATAAAATTAGCAATGAAGAAATACTCTCTGAAAATCTTCCCCCTTGATTTTCTTTGTATTGTTTACAGTTGTTCTGTATCATTTTCCATAAAATTATTCTGTATGGCACTATAATGATAGATACATAGGATTATGTATTTTTTTCAAACCTATAGAATATGCAACACCAAGAGTGATCCCTAACATATACTGTGGACCTTGGGTGATAGCGATGTCAGTATCAGTTCTAAAAAATGTACCACCTGGTGCGGGTTGTCAATAGTGGGGAAGGCTGTGCAAATGTCTGAGCAAAGGATCGATGAGAACTCTCTGTACTTTCCACTCAATTTTGCTGTGAATTTAAAACTGTTCTAAGAGATAGCTAAGTAAATATGTGAAAATAAAAATATATGAAAATAAATATGTGAAAATATAACAAAAACAGCATCAAATTATTTTTATAACAAGTTTCTGATATAGTACTTTATGATATATGTGGTTTCTATAGAAAACTAAAACATGATGATACAATAGGCCTATCACAGACTAAAATTGTGAAGTAATAATAAAGGTATATGATATATTGAGAAATCTGCCAAAAATATATCTGCATTTGAATTTTTGTTAGTCATGGACATTACTACTACTACTTCCTACTTTTATAGCCATAGAGGTTATTGAAAATAAATATGTAATTGTTTTCCCCTACTGCATTCTTAGATACTTTGAATTTTACCCCCAAATCTTTTGGGATTCAAGAAACAAAATCAAAGAACTCAGATTCAGAACTTCTTTGTAAGACAGAGGCAAGTTCTCTTGTGAGACAGTTTTGCAGCATGATAACGAGAATTTTTTTCTGAAATCTCCGCCTAGCATCTGTTTTGTCATCCTTCATAACTAATTCTACACTCATTAAAAAATTATTTTGCCGGATGCTGAAAAGAGTGAATTCTCTTTTCTGCAATAAGAACTTCGACATATATGGAGGTAGGAGAAAAAGTTGTGTCTGGAATACTAGTTCTCAACATCTTGTCTAGACCAGTTCAGCTTTAATCACAATAGTACTATTCATGAGAGTTTTACATATAGAAGTCAGGTAAATTTTTGATTTGGAAGTTACAAAACAAAAACAAAAACAAAAAACAATTTCCATTACTTAAGGAAATTGACACATTGAGAACTGAGACTCCTATCCAAATTTTCAAAAATATTTTATTTGAGAATCCATGTTCTTTGCATATTGCTCAATGCTAGTATGCATGGCCTCCATTTTAATTTCACCCGAGAGAAGAGCTATGTTACCGTGAAGCCCTGCCTCTTTAAGAAGGACTGTGCAACAACTTTCTTTTGGTTGTTTACTGTACAGCATCCATGTAAAATAATCAAACTAAAAAATGCTTTAAGAGAATTGTGAGATTCTTACAGTGTTCTTACATAAATAATTTTAGTGCTTCCCCATTTATGCTTAATCTTAAGGAAATATTCCAAGAGAAATGTGAGAACAAATTGAACAATGGTAAAGTCCTCTTAAATCCTTGAAAAAAGATTAGTGATAGACTAGTTTCTTGGACATTGCTTTAACTTATGGGAGAGAAACACTAGAGAGCTTGTTTTATTATCTAACTTGAGATCTGATTCTCTTTTATATGGTAAAGGAGAATGACTAGAATATGTATGGGTCTGCTAGTAAAAGAGCAAAAAGAAGAGACTCAGAAAGCTCAAGGTTCATACTCAATAATGCAGTCTGAACTGTTGTCCAAGGCCACAATCCAGAGAGCTATTCAGATCAGTTGTGCATTATAAAAGTTGCTGTCCTAAGGATGAGACTTTTTATGGATTTTTTTTTTCTTCACACCAGGAACTTTATTTCTAAGGGAGATTTCAATTGCTTTCTGTCGAACCTTAATAAATCTGGGCCAACAACTGAACTGCCAGAGGGAACGATAAAGCTGAATGAGATCTAAAAAGATTTACTATTAGTCAATGTGTAGAAAGAAATTTATTCAACCATTAAAGATTATATTTCCCAACCAAAAAAGAAAAAAAAATAGTGTAGGAGTCTTATACCAACATATTGCTGATGAAATCGGAGCTGTTAATTCAGTGGGGGTCTACAGCATTGCCTTTATCCCCGTCTCCATCTCACAGCATCCAGTGATCTTCAGAGACAGAATGAGAGTGACACACATTTTGTGGAATGCATCATCCTTAAAAGTCCACACAGAGAAAAGCAATTCCCACCAGGTTTAACCTGTGAATTATATCTGAAAATACAGCTATTACAATTTTCCATTTGTAAACTGATGGCTAGATGTGTCCACCTTGCTTTAAAGTTCAATTTCTTATATGTGAAGATAGAGGGAAAGCCAATGTAAAATATATAGGAGGTGGTAATACATAAACTTCTCAAGGATTCATTTGATTGACTGCACTGAATGAAACATTTATCTGAATTTACTTTTCTTCTTTTCTATCATCTTTCAATTGTTCTACAAATTTTTTGCTGAACTTGTAACAATATTACTTTTTAGGTAAAGAGACAGTTTGAAGCTTTGTTACTTTATTGATGTCACTCCTGACCAATCTTATTTGAAAAATGCTTATTTTAGTGAAATGGAAAATTAGAACTTAGAAATAGTTTCTTCAGTAATTCCACTTTTGCCAGTGACTTTTCATTGAAATATTAAAAGTTTAAGTTGCTATACCTATGCTATTGAGAATATTTTTCCATGAATCTGTGTGTGTGTGTTTTATTTATTCCACATCATTGATCAGAAAGTACATGAGAATAAGAATTAAATTTAACTTACTTGTCATTCTTTACTAGGTGCTACTAGATTGTTTTATAGATGCCTTGCTATTAGCACTTCTTGAAGAAATATAGGCTTGTGTAAAAGACACACAACAATTAAGTATACCCAGTAACTACAACGGGTATGAGAGAGACTTGAAGAAAATGAAATGGAAAGAGGTTGCGGACCCATGAGTAACTCCAAACACTACCTAGTTTTGCCTTCTATTAGCCCTAGTGATAACCTACTTATTGAAATAATTGATTGGCTAACTGTAGGGAAAAAATTCACTTTTAATATTTTTTCCTGATTACAAGATGATATGGTTTCGCTGTGTCCCCACCCAAAAAATCTCATCTTGAACTGTATAGTTCCCGTAATTCCCATGTGTCATGGAAGGGACCTGGTGGGAGGTAATTGAATCATGAGAGTGGGTCTTTCCCATGCTGTTCTTTTCATAGTAAGTCTCACGAGATCTGATGGTTTTATAAAGGGGAGTTCACCTGCACACGCTCTTTCGCTTGCTGCCATGTAAGACCTGACTTTGCTTCTCTTTTGCCTTCCACTATGATTGTGAGGCTTCCTCAGCCATGTGAAACTGTGAGTCAATTAAACCTTTCCTTTATAAATTACCCAATCTTGGGTATGTCTTATTAACAGTGTGAGAACAGACTAATACAGTAAATTGGTACTGGGAATGGGGCACTGCTGTAAAGATACACGAAAATGTGGAAGCAACTTTGGAACAGGGTAACAGGCAGAGCTTGGAACAGTTTGGCAGGGTCAGAAGAAAATAGCAAAATGTGGAAAAGTTTGGAACTTCTTATAGGCTTGTTGAATGGCTTTGACCAAAATGATGGTAGTGATGTGGACAATAAAGTCCCAGCTAAGCCTGTCTCAAACGGAGATGAGGAATTTGTTGGGAACTGGAGTAAAGGACTCTTGCTATGCAGAGACTGGTGGCATTGTGACCCTGCTCTAGAGATTTGTGGAACTTTGAACTTGAGAGAGATAATGTGGGGTATCTTGTGGAAGATATTTCTAAGCAGAAAAGCATTCAAGAGAAAGCAGAGCATAAAAGTTTGGAAAATTTGCAGCCTCACTATTTGATAGGAAAACAAAAAAAAATTTTCTGTGAAAAAATTAAAGCCTCTGCAGAAATTTGCATAAGTAATGAAGAGCCAAATGTTAATTGCCAAGGCAATGGGGAAAATGTCTCCAAGGCATGTCAGACACCTTCACAACAGCCCCTGTCATCACAGGCACAGAGGGCTAGAAGGGGAGAAGTTTCCTGGGCCAGGTCCAAGAAATGTGTGCAGCCTTGGGACTTTGTGCCTTGCATCCCAGCCTCTCTAGCCATGGCTAAAAGGGGCCAAGGTACAGCTCAGGCCATGGCTTCTCAGAGGGTGCAAGCCCCAAGCCTTGGCAGCTCCCATGTTGTGTTGAACCTGTGATGTATAGCAGTTAAGAATTGAGGTTTGGGAATCTCTGCCTAGATTTTAGAGGATGTATGGAAATGCCTGAATGTCCAGGCAGAGGTGTGCTGCAGGGCTGGAGCCCTCATGGAGAATCTCTGCTAGGGCAATGAAGAAGGGAAATATTAGGTGGAAGCCCCCACACAGAGCCCCACTGGGGCACTGACAAGTGGAGTTGTGAGAAGAGGGCCACTGTCTTCCAGACCCTAGAATGGTAGATCTACCAACTGCTTGCACTGTGTGCCTGGAAAAGCTATAGCTACTCAATGCCAACCTGTGAAAGCAGCCAAGAGGGTGCTGTACCCTGCAAAGCCACAGGGGTGGACCTGCTCAAGGCCCTGGGAGCCCACCTCTTGAATCTGCCTGACCTGGATGTGAGACATGGAGTCAAAGGGGATCATTTGTAACTTTAAGTTTTAATGACTGCACTGTTGCATTTTGGACTTCATGGGGCCTGTAGCCCCTTTGTTTTGGCCAATTTCTCCCATTTGGAATGAGTATATTTACCCAACACCTTGTACCCTCATTGTTTCTGGGAAGTAACTAACTTACTTTTAATTTAAAGGATCATGGGTAGAAGGGACTTGCCTTGTCTCTGATGAGACTTTGGACTGTGGACCCTTGAGTTAATGCTGAAATGAATTAAGACCTTGGGGGACTGCTGGGAAAGCATGATTGGTTTTGAAATGTGAAGACATGAGATTTGGAAGGGGTCAGGGGTGGAATGATATGATTTTGCTGTGTCCCTACCCAAAAATCTCATCTTGAACTGTAGCCCCCATAATTCCCATATGTCATGGTAAGGACTCAGAAGGAGGTAATTGAATCATGGTTGTAGATCTTTCCCATGATGTTCTTGTGGTAGTGAATAAGTCTCACAAAATCTAATGGTTTTATAAAGAGGAGTTCCCCTGCACATGCTGTCTTGCCTGCCACTATGTAAGATATGACTTTGCTCCTCTTTTGCCTTCCACCATATTGTAAGGTTTCACCAGCCAGGCTGAACTGTGGGTCAATTAAACCTCTTTCCTTTATAAATTACTCAGTCTCAGGTATGTCTTTATTAGCAGTGTGAGAACAGACTAATACACAGGAGTAATTTAAATGATTATGTTCTTTATTCTATTTTCCTCATGACTTTGGGTATATATTGCTGGTATAAAAAGTGTTATACCTTCAGTTAATAAATTTGGATGAAGAAATCAGTAAACTAAATTAAAAAAAGACATACTACATATTTTGCTTAAATGATTAATAAAGAATATAATATTATAGACTATAACATAATTATTACATTCCAAACAGTAACATTTAAGCTGACCACTAATAGATTTGAGAAATGAGTGCTGGAATTCTTACATTATATTTTTAGATAATATCAGAATAAAAACAAAGAGAAAGATAATTATGTAAGGCAAAAGAACTTATTACAAAATTCAATTCATTAATATTTAGCAATTTTTTTCCATTCTAACTTATAAGGAAAGCAAATCCATAGTGACTTTATGGTTTTTGCTTTGCACCATTAAAAAAGGCAGCTGAATTTTGACTAGGAGAGGATTTCCTACATTTAATATACATCCTGTCTTTTCTGTTACCTAGAAACTTGAGATTCCTTATCTGAAGAATAAAGACTCAATCAAGCAACAGAGACACTGATAATGGCAGTGATGATAGTAGTAATGGTGTTGGAGAAGGTGGTATATGTGGAAGTGTGGGGGTTTTCAAGAGGAGAGGGACATAAGGAGGGGAAGATAAATTATAGCAAAGTCCTCTCTTATGTATTATTATTTTCCCACTAGTCCAACCTCTCCTAATCACATGCCAGAAGGACCAAGGAATCTGAACTGTTGATATTGTGAGTTGAAGCAAAATTTCCATTTCAGCAGAATAGGCCACATCCAGGACCAGTGGGAAGCCTGGGATATTTTTCAGGAAGTCTAATTCAAACTGGCATTATTATTATTTTAGGTGTATCTTCACAGCATCTACTATGCCTTATTATTAAGGAAAGAATATTTTTAAAAGATATATCTAGTTTAATATTTGTCAAAATTAACCATAAAATAGCACAATAAAGTTACCTTATTTGCTGATTAGGTAAAGATATCTAATGTAATTTTCCCTATATCCATGCATTTCTTAAAGTTTTGTTTGAAAATATATGAAATGCATTGATATATACAATAAAGGATAAGAATAAAAAATTAGTGTGTATGATCCTGAAATCCATCATGCTGTACATTTTAAAAAACATACCGCATAAAGACCACTATAGTCATCACTCTTGTCCTGAAGCGATGGTCACACTGGCAAGGAAAGACTAACACACCTGAACCAACAGCAATGGGAAGAGAATAAACTGTACGGTATCCATGTATGCACTATGATTCTTGAAAAAGGGAAAATTAAGGAACTTTTAATTTAAAAAGTAAACTACATTTTTATGCATTGAAGCATTGGTTGAGGAGAAGCAGGAGAGCAATACAGGGGAAATGAAAAACTGGAGTGAAGCCACAAATCAGAGATGCACTTTTAGGAAAATGAAGGACAACAATATAAACAGAAGGTAGGAAATGTTTTTGGAAGCTTTATAATGTAGCTTAGTGCAACACAAAATTCACCAAGGAATTGTTTTTAATAGCTGAACTTCCAAAATGTCCTAATTTCTGTGTATTAAAATAGCATTTCTTTGTGAATTTGCAATTAGTTTCCATTTTTAAGGAGTTAATTCCCAGTTTTTAAAGATAGATAATAGCTCATTCACTATCCTTTTGTCTCTCTTCTCTAGCATTTGTACATGAGCATCTCCCATTTCTATTACATTAACACAACCCTGGCTTCCTGCCATTTGCTTATTATCACCTCCACTGAAGAACACCAAAAATTGAATAAATCATAGGAAAAAATGCACACTGGAAACGTATGCTCTTAAGCCTTTTGTTAATATTTGGTGTAAGAAAAGAGGTTTGAAAATGTGTGTTCTCATAAAGCTTGAGGATTTTCTGTGAAGTTTAACTACCTTTAATGTGACTTAACTTTTTAGTACGGTTACGGTAACTTAAAGGAGAGCTACCTTGGAGTTTATTGTCATTCAATGAAAGAGTATTTGCTAATCATATTTTTTTTTCTACTGACACCATTAAACTTGACAAAGAAGTATATATATATATATATACACACACACACACACACACACAAGGGATAAGAGGTACGGTTATTTTAAATATACATTTTGGACTAAATGGAAGAGATTTCTGAGAAAATAGTGGGTAGAGAGTAGAATGTGCTGAAAGAGGATGTGAGTTCCTCTTAATTGCCTAATATTTAAATATTTATTAATAGTCTAGAAAAGACAAAGAACAGTTTTCCAAGAAAGACCAATAAAAAATAAAACTAAAAATGGTAATTGTGATTATATCTGGGAATAAACATAAATTTAAAAGGGAGAGAGAAAGTGTGCATTCACTTTTTATTCTATATGCTTAGATATTACTTTTATTTTACAAGCCTCTATAACCTTTTTGTACAAACATATACAAAAGAAAACAAAAACTACCATCCATTATTATGATTTACCCACAAAATAGGATATTTATTTCTCTGTTGTTTATATACTATAATCACATAATAACATGAAATTATTTAAATTATTTCAGAAATAAAAATTTATTATAGTTTCCATTTTATTCTCTTGCCATGGACCCATTAACAGCAACCACAATGATAATGACAACAGCTAATGTTTAAAAACCCATTTTATATGCTAAACACCGTTGAAGATGTGTGTCTGTGTGTGTGTGTGTGTGTGTGTGTGTGTACAAATTCTTAAGGTGGGGAATATAATGCTATACCACAGGCACCATTTTAAATATTACCTCTGATAGAGGAGAAACCTGTCCTGGTGACATTAAATAACTTAATGCAGGATTTAAACCTAGGCAATGGTTAAGGATTGACCTCTATCCTTACTATTTTATGGATATAAGGTATTAGACAAAACTTTAAAATAAGTTGCCAAAAGGAGGAATCTGTGAAACTAGTGGAGATGAAGATTGTGCATGTACTAATTTTGAAAATTCTTGGGGGAAAGTATCAACTGTAAGGCTGATTTTCAAAGTAAACACAGTGATACTTTATTGGAACTGAAGAGGGGGATGCCTTACAATGTGAGGACTGTTATATTTCCGTTTGGTTAAAATCAATAGATAATTGAAGGATGTTTTTTCAATAATAACATTTTTGTCAAGTTTATATCACTATTTCAAATAGATTTAATTTAGACATACTGGGATTGTCATCAAATCATGTTTTGGAGGAACACACTCAACTCTTATCATTTGATTTTTTATTTGCCATGTATTTCAAGTTAATCTCATAAATTTTGTACACAATATAGGAATAAGTATAAATTTAAATATATGCACATATATTTGTATGTGACATTTTCTAGTGGACGTCTGTTAAATTTAACATTTTGATCATCATACACATATTAGTTAATACTACTTTTAACAATAATACTATTATTTAATGATAATATTGAACATTTATGAGCACTTACTATGGTTCAATCCTGCCAATTTAAAAGTCTTTTTTTTTTAGCTATTTTTATTTTTTGTTAACATTTTCAATATGGTTTTCAAAAATGTGTTAGGATTCCAAATTTTCAGGCACTGAAAAGTGTTTTCAAACATGGATTAATGAGCATCATGGGATTCTCTGAGAATGTGAGAGAAAGATAATGACCTCTCTAATTTACAAAGTCACTACATTTATTTCTTTATTTATTCAAATCTTGTAGAGAATGTTTTGTCTCTGGCTCTGCAAAGAGCACCATCTGGTGGTATCCAAGTCTTTTAAGACAATCTGTAGACATCATTGTTACCAAAGGTTTTGTGGGGTACAGCGGTAAACTTGTTAGAATGTAGATTTATATTTCTTTTAATTTTTTTTTGTTCTAAGTTTAACAAGACATTTATTATTTTGAGTGAATAACTCACTCATAAAATCAAATCCCATGTATGAAGTACATAAAAGTCTATTTTTCCCTCGGGAGAAAAAAACAAAACAAAACTACTTTTCCTTATTATTGAGTATTGGGCAGAAAAGTTTACAATGGCTAGGACTAGCTAAAGTATAGAAAAATCAACTTGATTCAAATTTAAATATGCACGACCTCTTAGGGTTAGATTTAGAAGATGACGAGCTGTTAATACTCCAATAGGGTTCATTGCCAAGCATTCTATGTATTCTAATACTTTGTAGCTTCAAAATAAGTAACAATTTCAATAATTTTCTACTGAAAATACTACTGAATGTTGGAATAATTTTACTGAACTTTTGAAACATTTGTTACGTTCGCAGTCTTGCCAGGACAATCCTCACAGATATATATTTTATGCAAGAGAATGTCTAGAATAGTGAATGGCTTACCAGCTTGTGACAAAATATAATTCCAATAGAATTTGATAGCAAATTTAACCAAAAATAATCATCCAATATTCTATTCATAATATATTTTGTTAAAAAACATAAACTTTTCTAGAGAAATACATATGGATTTGTAATATCTACAGAGAACTAACACAAATGTTATGTAAGTGGAAAATTATAATTTATTAGAAATACAAAGAACCAATTCTCATAGATTTAAATTTTTTTCTATGTTAAAATAATAGTCAATATTTCTTTCCTTGTGGCTAATTAAAGTTGTGCTTGTTCTTCTGTATCAGTGATAATTAAAACTTAGATACATAAGCACATTTTGTAAATTTCGAGATCAGAAAATTTATTCCCAATATATTCTCTAGGATTGAAAATATTATTAGTTACTTTAGATAAGTTTTCACTCTTTTTATTTGCAAACTAAAAACGTAACTATAGTAAAAGGCCATGGGTGAAGAATTTAAGTTCTGAAATAAAGTTCTTTGGGTTTGAATCTTGCTCTTTTTTAGCTATGTGCTCTTAGACAAATTACTTCTATAGGGCACTATCTATAAAATGCTGATAACATCTCCAGTCTAAGCCTGTAATAAGTATTAAACAATTTAAACCAATCAAGAATTTGAAGTTGTGCTTACTCTTATCAAGCATTAAATAAAGGTTAGCTAGTAACTATTGAAATGTTTTCATAAGAGATATTCAGTTATGACTCCACTTTGCATTTTCCTGTGGAAATATATTTAACTAATATTCCATTTGTTGGTTGATGCATTGTAAGAGTCACTTTACGAAATATAAAATGCATTTCTATGGCACAGCTTCCTAGCACTACTGAGAATGAATTCCACATGCCATGATCATTGGCTACCAAAGTCCCTGGGCTTTATTCCATTGTCTGTGAAAACCCTTGTCTGTCACATTGGTATGTTGAATACATATTTCTGTATCTTGTGTGTATCATGACATGTTGGTGTTTGTACGAATGACATGAAACAATTTCTATTACCAAATTTGTCACATTTAAAGCCACAACAGAACAAAATACCTAGATATACAGGTAACCAAGGATGTAAAAGATCTCTTCAACGAAAATTGCAGAACAGTACTGAAAGAAATCAGAGATGACACAAACAAATGGAAAAATACTCTATGCTCATGGACAAGAAGAATCAATATTGTAGAAACAGCCATACAGCCCAAAGTAATTTAGAAATTCAATGCTATTCCTATCAAACTATAAACATCATTTTTCATAGAATTAGAAAAAGCTACCTAAAATTCATATGGAACCAAAAAGAGCCTGAATAGCCAAAGCAATCCTAAGCAAAAAGAACAAAGCCAGAAATATCAAACGACTTTACTTCAAACTATACTATAAGACTTCAGTAACCAAAACATCATGATATGGGCACAAAAATAGACACATAGACAGATAGAACAAGTTAGAAAACCCGGAAATAAAACTGCACACCTACAACCATCTGATTTTTGACAAAGTCGACAGAAACAAGCAATGGGGAAAGGACTCTGTATTCAATAAATGATGCTGGGATAACATAGGCTGGTCACTGCAGGAGATTGAAACCGGACCCCTTTCTTTCACCACAAACAAAAATCAACTCAAGATGGATTAAAGACTTAAATGTAAAACTTCAAACTATAAAAACCCTAGAAGAAAAACTATAAAATACTATTTTGGACATAGGCCTTGAAAAACATTTCATGACAAAGACTCGAAAAGCAAATGCAACAAAAAGAAAAATTGAAAAATGGGACCTAATTAAACTAAAGAGTTTTTGCACAACAAAGGAAACTATCAACAGAGTAAACAGAAAACCTATAGAATGGAAGAAAATATATGCAAACAGTGTATTCAACAAAAGCCGAATATCCAGGATCTATAAAAAACTTGGACAAATCAACAAACAAAAATCAAACAACCCCATTAAAAAGTGGGCAAAGGACATGAACAGTCACTTCTCAAAAGAAGACATACAAATGGCCAACAAACATTAATACTCATCACTAATCATTAGAGAAATGCAAATCAAAACCACCATGAGATATCATCTCATACCAGTTAGAATGGCTACTATAAAAAGTCAAAAAATAATACATTGTGGTGAGGATGTAAAGAAAAGAGAATGGTTATATGCTGCTGACGGGAATGTAATTAGTTCAGCCATTGTGAAAAGCAGTTTGGAGATTTCTCAAAGAACTTAAAAGAGAACTACCTTTTTACCTAGCAATCCCATTACTGGGTATGTACCCGACGGAGTATATATTGTTGTACCAAAAAGACACAGGCATTTGTATGTTCATCACAGCACTTTTTACAATAGCAAAGACATGGAATAAACTTAGATGCCCATCAATACTGGACTGGGTAAAGAAAATGTGTTACATTTACACCGTGTAATACTATGCAGCCATAAAAAAAAATAAAATCATGTCCTTTTCTGCAACATGGATACAGCTGGAGGCCAATATCTAAGGGAAATAATGCAAGAAGAGAAAACCAAATGCTGCATATTCTCACTTACAAGTGGGATCTAAGTGTTGCATACATATGAACACAAAGAAGGGAATAATAGACTCCACGGCTTACTTAAGGGTGAAGTGTGGGTGGAAGGAGGGTGAGGATGGAAAAACTACCAAGCTGGTATTATGTTCACTGCCTGGGGGACAAAATCATTTGTACACCAAACCCCAGCAACATGCAATTTACCCATGAAACAAATCCGCGCACATACCTTCTGAACCTAAAGTAAAAGTTGGGAGGAAAAATAAATAAATAAAACTAATCATATTTAAAAAGAGTAGTTACACATATTTCAATAATCCATTATATTGTTGGGAAGACTTAGGGGTGTATAACACACAAATATTATATCCAAACAAATTCTAAATTAGTCAGATATTTTAAGTGAATAGTTCTTACATACAAATGTATGTAATTCTAGTGAGTATCTCTGATTGCCTCAGGGAAGGATCAAAAACCATTGCTAATTTTCTTTACTGATAGTTGAACTTTCCATAATAATGCCAGCTGTTTAAATTCTAGATTTTCTCATGAAAATATGTTGTTTCTGGTAAACATCAACAGCTTTTATTTACCTGCTTAGAAAAATGTGTCTGTTTTAATTCTATAGTTCTTTGAAATCAACTTTACAACATTTGACTCACTGTTGATTTTTATTTTTGTGTTTAGATAGCATATCATATAAATACATTTTATCATTTTATTTTAGCTACAACCCAGCAAATCAAAATAACAATTTATATACCAAGCAAATTAAATTTCCATCTATGAGACAAATTCAGAACAATAAAAATTGAAATGATAAACTGGGTGTGTTTAAGGAGTTTTTGTATGTGAATATATAGTCTAAGCCAGAGTTCAATTATTTTATTTTGAAAATTATCAAGCTAATGGAAAAAAACTTTGTACCAAAACAATTGTACTTTCTAAGATCTGGACATAACCAAATAATTTACTAGGCTCAATATTTTTCCATCTGATATTTGCATATATGTGCTTGTTATCTAAGGATAATAATGTTTAAATAGGAATAAAATTTTATAGAGCAAGACATTACAGAAATGAGTTGTGTACAAATAAAGCAGAAATAAACTAAGGTTATCTAAAAGTATAATGAACTGTTGATTAATAATACATTAGCAGTTAACACAAAAATCAAATTAGTCATCTAAAGAAGTTTGCATATATATGTTGCTCTTGTCATTGATGGGGCTGTAATAGGTTTTAAAGCAAGTATGCCTGTATGATGAGTTCATTTGGTATTCAGTGTAATAGCACAGATAATAATGAAGTCATTTGGCTTCCATTATATAAACATTAGATAATGGATACCTATATTAAAATGCAACTGTTATGTTTGTGCTTATTTTTGTCTTCGTTTGTACATAGTACTAAATCTTTAAAGTTGAGCTTTCATGCAGCTTGTTGACATTTATAACTCTGGATTTTGAGTGACTTTTATGAACAAAAGCATCTCATTACATTGTTTTAGATTCTAAGATAAACAACAATTGGATTTCTTAAAAAAGGCATCATTTATGGTTATTACCTAGTTATATAATCTTATTTTCCCCCTTCCACTTTTTGCTACTTTTTTGTGTTGGAAGCAGACATTCACAATAACAGCTTGAGAAAATATACCAGTACACAAGATCTTTGAAATGTTTCATTTTATCTTTTATTCCTCAAGTTATTTGGTTTGTTTGTTTCTTATGACAAATATATTTTTTAAAAACCAAAGGTCATTAAACAAAAATAAGATGAAAGTTGATATTTCAAAATTTAAATAAAATGTTTTCCTCCCAGAGGCCTCCGCAGCTGGTTTATAATGGTTAAACAATGAAAAGTACTTTCAGATGTTTTTTCTATTGGATGTCATTGGTTATTTTTTACCATATGAAGTGGTATAAACTGTTTTTGTGAGGAGGGCAGGATTGCACTTGCAATTTTTCTCCATGTTTATGCTTCTATTAAATTGCCTATCTCAGAATTTGAAAGCACGAACTATGGCTGATTTAACAATTGCATAAACAAGCAGATCCAATCAAACATATTAAATTTTTTCCTATATGTTTATATGTTCTTGTAAATTCTTGTAAATTCTCATTGATATATATATGTATACACATGCATATATACACACATATACATACACACACAGTTAAATAGAAATTATATAGATGATTATAATAGTGTACTAAGTAACTATAATGTCTGAAAGCAAATTGTACTGTGGAGCCACAGAAAATTTGGATTAATCTTAATTTTTCATGGCCTGTTGTAGAGAATTCGAAGATAGTTCTTACTTAAATTATAGAGAGGATAGGAGGCTGAGATTAAACTCTTCTCAAAATGTCTTCTTTGTGTAATGAGAAAATCTTAAGTGCAAAAGAAGTCGCCAAAAAGTGTTAAAAATGAAAGAAGAAAAGAATTTGGTAGAAGGATCTTACGACTGAAGTATGGAGTTGGCAAATGGCCTTGTGTTTGATTACTCTCTTGTCCATTCTCTAAAACCTTTGACTATAAATCTATTCTTCCTTCAGGTCTCAGATTGAAATAGGAAGACCTCTTTAACCCTTCCTGGGTTGGGTAATCCTCAGTTAGATTCTCATATCTGTTCCTGCACTTAAATTAATACAATGTGGTTTTTTTTATTTTAAATATATATGAAAAATCTAGCTTCACTTTCACATATAGGTAATTGGGAAGGAGAAGAGTATTTTAATTGCTGATTCAGATAATAGTGTATATTATTCTTTGGTGCTATAGCAAAATTCAACAATTGTAATTTTTATGGAGGTAATATATAGTATGAAACTTAATACCGTATCAGTGAAGTTTTTGTACTCTGCTCTGTGAAAATCCATTGGTCTCTCATGCATTTTTAAATGAAACTTATTTTGGCATGACTTTGTCCTATCATGCTTCGGCCAATCAGAACACATAGGTTTGCTGAATTATACTGATGTTTGTAATGGTGACTCATTTCATTCTAAAATACCAAAAACTTACCATTGTCAATATCATAACTCTCATCAGAAAGGCCTTTAGTATAAGGCAGCTGTAAAGCTCAAGGTGGTAGATGCAAGTTTTCCAAAATTCCAATTTTCATTTATTGAATTATTATCTAAAACAAATACTAATAGTTGTTTTTCTTGAAGTGTCATCAGAGTTACTTAATTTATTTTTTAGAAGACATCTACCAAATACTTATGTATGAATGGCTGTACACTGCCTGTCAACTGGCATTTCATATGAAGACAGTTTTGTATAAAAAAGAGGCACATAAGTACTTTACTTCATGACCACCATTATATGTAAGTATATAGTGTTAGTTCTTTTTGCATACTTCCTGTTTTGTAACACAGAATATTAAACAGATATGTGCTCACATTAAGATTTCATAAAATTAATTTTATTGCTTCTCTGAGGGCAAATTTTAAGTGAAACTGGTTTTTCATTTTGTTTTTTCTTACTACAAATGTGTGGCAGTGCAGTATCAAAATCATCAAAGTTAATATTGTCAATGAAGGATAAAATTAATGTCACATTAGATTACTAGTATGATGCACTGAGATGGACACTGTATCACTTCTATGGTATTCTCACCAAAAATTCATAACCTAAATTGAATCATGGGTAAACTTAAGACAAACTCAATGTGAAAATCAGTCTGCACGATAGTTGTCTGTTTCTCTAGAGTCAAAGAAAAAAGCAGAAAAAGACTGAGTATTTGTTACAACATAAAGGAGACTAAGGAACATGATAGCTAAAGGAAAATGCTATTCTTGATTGCAATCCAGACCAGAAAAATATTTCTCTTAAGTTATAGTACGTTAAAGGAACAAAAGTATTAAAGAAGGAATTCAGTTGTAAATATGCAATAAAATTATATACCATAATCATAATATTTTTCATAATTTATTAAAAATAGAAGTACTAGAATATCAAAGGCATAGCAAATTTTAATAAATTATAAAATGTAAAGTACTAAGACAAAAACTGTAGAGAATGCCTAACATCTTTATGCATTAAACTGATTAGCAATATATAATTGAAATTTTATTAATTTCTAAATGTTAACTAATTCTTGAAAGAAAAAGTAAAAGAGAGCTCCAGGAAGTCATGTGGTAATGCCTGATTTAATAGTTATCTATCTAGTGATGCCTTAGAAATAACAGAAATTAGGAGAATCAAAATATAAAGTTTATCTATTTAAAAAATTGAATTGCTTGTAAAGACACTCCTCACTTCCTGGTCCCCATTCCCTATCACTCTCTCCTGAGGTCATTTTTTGACACTTCTATGAATTTGATTGCTTGAACAAGACTAAATATCATTGCTTCACTAGATACTTATTATCTGTCTGCTTATATTTACACAATATTTTGTGTATTCAGTATTTCTCTTTCAATTTTCCTCCTAGACTATGGGCTACCTAGTATACCTAGTATATAGGTAAAAATCATCTAGAAAGTCCAAAAGAAGTTTTCAGACACATCATTTATCCTTCAGGGTAAAACTATAAAACAATGATTTTTCTATAAACCTCTCTTTTTCTTTCCTATTAAAATAGAAAACACAGACGTCAGTCTTCTTGATTCTTGTCGTAATTTTAATGGTAGTTTTTGGGATCTGTAGTGTAGAGTCTGTCTTTCATTCTTCCATTTGTTGATTTTATATATGATTTTCATACTTCTATTCAAAGGGTATAAACCCTTTTATACATGATTGATTTATGTCAACAATAGTTTTCTCAGAAACTTCCAATGGGTGCTCCATGTGTTCTCACAAATGCGGTGTATGCCTCTTCTCCCATTTTCTTGCAGCTCTTACTCTGGCTCTCTTTGGCTCTACTTTACTGACACAGTGAACCCCTGAAGTAGCAGTTATCTTAATTACTCCTAAGAATTTTCTTTGTGAGATTACCAATGCACATTCCAGGGGCTCAGACATTCCCAAAGCAGCCCTGAAATCTTTACTTATATTTGGAAAATGGCTCACTCCACAGGTCCATGCCACAGGTGATCAGTTGTTTCCTGAAGTATTGTTTACTTCCTGAATATCCATGAATCTGGCAAGGATTAACATATTGGAAGCAATACTCAAAAATCAAACAAAAATATTTGTTTGGTTGGAATGGGAAATAATTCAGCTGAGTCCCATCTCTGTATTTCTCTTGACCAACCTCTACTCCAAAAGTTACCAAAACCTAAAAATGTCTCTTGACCAAAATGATAATTAGCTTCAATACACAATTTGATATATTTTACATACAACAATTTTCATTTACAAAATATAGAACACAAGCATTAAAATTTAAGTTGATTTTGCAGCTTTAGAAATAAACAATGCTTTACATTTTTCACATTGGTAAATTTTTTAAACAAAAATAATTTTGTCTCAATGTAAATTTTAGTCTCCACTTCCAGAAAAATAAATTTGCCTGTAATTCTATTCACATTCTATTTCATTTTTCAATGTTTTTAAAACAGTAGTTGTTCAGATTCAGCCAGGAGATGGATTTGGAAAAATTCCTCACATTGAGTTCAGTCATTAAGGTTTGCTTAGGTCACAAAATAATAGATAATTTAATCCTGGCCCTTCTATTTACACATTATCTAGATTTCTAGGGTGGCACATAAAGAGGAATATGTTCCAATATATTATGCCTCTCTTTCCCTTATAAATAATTACTGGTTCCTTGACTAGCATAAGGGGCTATGAAACTTGTCAGAGCCTTTTGTAAGTTGTCTCAGTCCTATTTAATTTGCAGTAATAAAAATTATTTATAACCACAGTTTGTATTATTTAGAACCATAGTTTGTACTGTACTTTTTATTAAAAGTGTCGCCAAGGGTATTTTACTGAATGTGTAGATGACCTGATCAAAAGACATATGGTGACTGAACAATAAAAATTAAAACCCAACTATATGCAGTCAACAAGAGACTCACTTTAGCTTTAAGGATACACTGAAGCTAAAATTGAACAGATGAAAAAAGATATTCTATGCAAAAGGCAACTGAAAAAGAGCAGGGGTGGCTATATCAAAATGAAATAATAAACTGGAAAATCCACCAATCTGTGGAAATTAAACAACACACTCCTGAACAGCTAGTGGGTCAAAGAAGAAATCAAAACATAAATCCAAAAATATTTTATATATATATATATGGAAATACAACGTATCGAACATAGAGTATGCAGCAAAAATAGTTCTAAGAGGAAGATTTAGAGTAATAAATACCTATATTAAAAAAAGAAAAGCCTCAAACAAACAACCTAACTTTTCCCCTCAAGGAACTAAGAAAGCGAAGAAGAAGAAACTCAGTTCAAAGTTAGCAGAAGGAAGAAAATAACAAAGATCAGAGCAGAGATAAGTGTAATGAGGCTAAAAAAATAGAAAATATTAATGAAACCAAAAGTTAATTTGTTGAAAAGATTAAAGAAAAAAGAACTTCTAAGCCTTTAGATAGACTATGAAAAAAAGAGAAAAAACTAAAATCAATAGAATTAAAAATGAAAGAAAAGATATTGTAACTCTTATAACAGGGGTACAAAGCATCATAAGCAACTACTGGCAACAATTATATGAGAACAAATTAGACAACCTAGAACTGGATAAATTCCTAGAAAGATACAACCTACTAAGACTGAATCATAAAGATATAGAAAATTTGAAAAGACCAATATTGAGTAAGGGGACTGAATCAGAAATCAAATCTTCTAACAGTGAGATGATTTTACTGCTGAATTTTACCAAACATTTAAAGAAAAATTAATACCAATTCTTCTCAAACTTCTCTAAAAATTTAAAAAAGGCACATTTCCAAACTCATTTTATAAAAACTGCATTACCCCAGTATGAAAGCCAGACAAAGACACTACAAGATTAGAAAACTATAGGCCAATATTCATGATAAGCATAGCTGCAAGAAGACTCAATAAAATACTAGCAAACTGAATTCAACAGTGTATCAAAAGGATCTTGTATTGAAATCAAGTGGGAATTTCTCTTGGGATGCAAGGATGGCTCAACTTCTACAAACAAATAAATGCAATATACTACATTAACATAATAAAGGACAAAAACTATTTGATTATCACAATAGACACAGAGAACACATTTGACACAATTCAACACCCTTTCATGGTGAAAATTCTCAACAAATTAGGAATAGAAAGAATATACCTCAACATAATAAAAGCTATAAATGGCAATCCACAGATGACATAAACAATAGTCAAAAGTGAAAAGCTCTACTTCTAAGGCAGAAAGAAGACAATGGTGCATACCTTAGACACCTTTGTTTAACATAGTACTAGAAGTACCAAATCAAGCAATTAAGCAATGAAAAGAAACAAAAGGCATCCATACTGGAACAAAAAAGCAAAATTATTTGTTTTCAGATGACATGATCTTATATGTAGAAACCCCTAAAGACTCCACATAAAACTGTTAGCACTAATAAGTGAATATGGTAAAGTTACAGGATACAAAATCAATGTACAAAAACTGGTAGTGTTTCTAGACACTAACAGTGAACTATACTAAATCAGAAAACAATTCTAATTAACACAAATCAAAAATAATAAAATATTTAGAAATAAACAAGGAGGTTAAAAATCTGAACACTGTAAGCTATGAAACATGGAAACGGAAGGAGACACAAATAAGTGGAAAGTTGTCTTGTGTTCAGTTATTATAGGAATTCATATTTAAAAACGTTCATACTACCCAAAACAATCTGCAGATTCAATGTAATCTGTATCAAAATTCCAATGGCATTCTTCACAGAATAGAAAGATATCCTAAAATTCTTGTGGAACCACCAAAAAACACCAAATAGCTAAAGCCATCCTAAGAAAGAAGAACAAAGCTGGAGGCATCACACTTCCTGATTTCAAATTATATTACAAAGCTATAATAATAAAAAACAATATGGTATTGGCATAAAAATACATACAAAGACCAATGGAACAGAATAGAGAAGCCAGACAGAAACCTACATATATACTATCAACTTATTTTTGACTAAGGAGCTGAGAATACACATGGGGGAAAAGAGTCTCAACAGTAAATGGTGTTGGGAAAACTGGTTGTCTACAAACAAAAGAATGAAGTTGGGCTCATATCTTATACCATACAAAAAATCAACTCAAAATGGATTAAAAATTTGAACAAAGGATCTAAAACCATAGAACTCTAATAACAGAAAAATAAAGGAAAAGATCCTTCACATTTCCCTTAGCAATAATTTTTTTTGTTATGACACCAAAAGCACAATAAGGCAAATAAAAGCAACAAAAGGCAAATAAAAGCAACAAAAAGCAAATAAAAGCAACAATAAGTGGAACTACACCAATTTAAAAAGTTTTTTTTCACAGCAAAGGAAACATTCAAAAGAATGAAAAGGCAATCTAGGAAATGGGAAAAAAATATTTGCAAGTCATGTGTCTAATATGGTGTTGACATCCAAAATACATAAGTAATGTATTCAAGTCAATAACAAATAATAATAATCCAGTTTAAAATGGGCAAAGGACCTGAATAGGCAATTTTCAAAAGAAGATGTACAAATGATCTACATGTATATAATAAGGTGCTCAACATCACTAATCATCAGAGAAATGCAAATTAAATCTACAAGGAGATATCACTTCATACCTGTTAAGGTGGCTATTCTCAGTAGGCCAAACGATGAGGCATTGGTGAGACTGTGGAAAATAGGAACCCTCGTACACTGTTAGGAAGATAAATTGGTAAAGCCGCTATGAAAAACAGTATGAAGGTTACCCCCAAAGTTAAAAGTAGAACAGCTATATGATCCAGCAATCCCACTTCCGAGTCTAATCTAAAGAGAAAGAAATTACCACTTCATAAAGATATCTGCACTCCCATGTTCGTTGTAGCCTTACTTGCAATAGCTAAGATATGGAAACAATCTAAGTGCCCATCGACAGATGAATAGAAAAAGAAAATATAGTTGCATATGTAATGGAATATTATTCAGCCTTAAAAAATGGAGGTAATCCTGTCATTTCTGAAAATATGAGTGAACCTGGAGGACATAAGCCAGACACAGAAAACCAATACTGTATAACATCACTTATATGCAGAATATGAAAAAATTGAACTCATAGAAACACAGAGTAGTATTATCATTACCAGAAGCTTGAGGGTGGGGGAAATCAGGAGATACTGATCAAAGAGTGCACATTTTCATTTATAAGATGAATACATTTTGGAGCTCCAGTGTAGAGTATGGTGACTATAGCTAATAACAATGTATTGTATACTTGAAATTTCCTAAGATCTTAAGTGTTCCCACCATGTACACACAAAAAAGTATAATTGTGTGAGGTGGCAGATATGTTAATCAGCTTGATTGTGTCAAGCATTTCACAATGCATATGTATATTAAATCATCATATTGTAAACCCTGAATACATACAATTTTTATTTGTCAATCATACCTCAAGAAAGCTGAAAAAAAATAATTCTCAATAGCTACAAATTTTAGAAGAATGCAGATTGAAGACCATATCATTCAAGGGCACGGAATCAGACTAATCTGGGCTCACTCTGGTACTGTTAATTATAAGATATGATTTCTGAACAGGCCCTTAACCTCTCTGCTCTAAACAGTTCTTGAAATCTCCTTCACAGGAATGTTATGAGGAATGAAATGAGAATCACATCTATCAAGAACTCGACACAGAGTCAGAGGTAAGTAACTGGTAGTAATTCTCATTAACAGTAGTAACAGCATCACGAGGTCAGAAAAAAAGTTATAATGCCCTTTTCAGCTTTAAAGTCGTCTTTTTTACAGTGCTTTCCACTTGATAGGCCCAGTGCAAGATGGCCATATCCAGAGGCTCTTAAATTTTAATCACCACTGATAAATCATATTGTGCAGGTACTGTTCTGAAGGCAGCTTTTGGAATGGAGACTAAACTTTCACTAGTGGTTGGAAGTGGATAAATTAATTTATCTTTTCATCTCGGGTGAGCCCTTGGAGAAAATCATTATCATAAAACATTGTAAATCTATAGACTTGGCAGCTTTTGCCCTGCAGAGTCTCGGGACTTGAGTAAATATGGAGATTTAGAGATTTACTGTCTTTTCCTTTGAAGAGGTGATTTCCCTTGGTAGAGAAAGATGGACATGGCAATAGAAAAAAAAAAATCTTGTTTTAACTTTGAAACCTGAACCAGCTTTGAAATACATATATCTCTTTACCAAGCTAGCTTTCATAGCTGCAAAGCCATTTTTATTAAATTACAATATTAAACTTTAGAGCAAAGATGAGCTGTGGGAAAAGATCTTACTCAATATATGCACCTATCATGAATCAACATTAAAGTCTGCAAATCATTATCAACATTTCCTCTGAGGCCTGGTGAGACAAAGAAACATCGTTAATATACTTTGTCAAGCCAAGAAATTGAAAATTGAAAATAAAATTAACCATTCAGCCTAGAAGTCAAAGGTTGCATTTGTTTGAAATAAGCAAAAAAGTTTTTAAGAAAATGTATGAGTAAGCTTCTCACAATAATTATAAGAATTTTAATATAAATTTATCATGAGGTACGCACAATTAAAGTGATTATATATTCTTCATAAATATCTGTCTAAAAGGGGCATTTATTCATCTGAGAGCATGAATCCTTGAAGTTAATAAATTTTTCACCCGAAATCAATTATACATGATAGCATATAACAATAAAATAGGCTACAAGCTCAATGGTATTATGTAAATAGAACAAAAGAAAATGAGAGAAAGTTTTAGAAGCTACATGCTGATTACTGAGAAATGGAAAACATTGTGACTTAAGGTGGGTTGGTGTGTGTGTTGGTGTGTGTGTGTGTGAATGATAGAAAAAGACTGAGAGAGAGTGAGAAAGGTATATGTGTTTAACAATGATGCAAGCTCTCCACCTTTTATTGCTGTTGACTAGACAGAGGTCAAACTTTCTTCTTATTCAAAGGGAACTTTCCGCTTTCTTTTGTCTCTCTTTTCATTTGTACCATTGAAAAAAATTATTAAACAACTGGTTTAACAGGGTAGTAGAATCACTTTCCCGTGGCACAAGTATAATAATAGAGAATCAACCAAGAAAATATAGGACTTAACAAAAAGAAAGCATATAATCTAATTACCAACACTATCTGTAGTGACAGTTTTCAAGAACATAGGCCAGCCAGAATACACACATTGTGCTTTCCAAAGATTATCCAGATAATAATTATTTATTTCATTTAACACTATTTAACAAATTCAGTTAGCAAAAGATAGATTACTTAGAGATCCCTTAGATCTGAACATCTCTGCCTCCCACTGACGTTCCAACTCCTCTCAGAACGGGCTTCTCTCTGAGTATCTAGTATGGCTGTGCTACCCTCCCACTGCTTCTGTCCTTCTAGCTGCTGGTGGCCAATAGCATTTTCCTTAAAACATCCTAGGAAATAGTGGTTTTATTGTGTCTCCTGAAACTCTCTTGGATACAATTTCATTTAGCAAGTATGTGCTTATAATCACTATAGTCATTTTTGTGATTATAAAACCAACAAATAGGTGTGCAATATACAAAAATCATATTTCACTTTCCATGCTTTATTCAGTGCTTTTTTTTTAATCCTGTACTTTGACAATTTATAGCAGCTACAATTCAGGAGAAAAAAATACACACAATTCTCAACAAAGAGCAGCCTGACACTGAAAAATAGCAATCACTTTCTACAAATACTCTTGTTCTAAAAAGTTTTAAAAATATGTTCCTAAAAGTCTGATTACAAGCATGTTAATATCACTGCTTTTAAAAACACAGATTGTGTTTTGTGATATTTTTGGGTCATTCAACAAAGAAACAAGAAAATTATGCATTCCTTTTAGCATATATTTATCAGGCATGTTATGTAACATGTATCTTCTATTGCTAAAATAGTTGTAAAATTTAAATTTTAATGACTTTATGACTTTTTCTGTAATGTTATTATAGGATATTTTTAATAAAGTGGATATTGGAAAACTGTAGTATTTAGGAGTAAATAAATTTATCATCTGAATGCAGATAGTTCATCTACAATACGCCAAGGAAAAACAAATTGAACTGTTTATAAATATTACATATACACAAAATAAAATAATCTCCTTAGAAAGTATTTCAATATCTATTGTAAGCAAAATATTGGAAAATAATCATTAGAAAATGAACACAATCTACATGGGTTTTTTACAACTGTTTGTCAATAAATACAGTGAAAAATAATACAGTGAACACCAGAAATATATCTTCTCTACGAGGAATTCTCAATACAAATTTATAAAAATAAGGCATTTATTTTTCACTAGAATCTCCAAGCATACATCTTAGCAAACATTTAGGGCCTAAAGGTAGAAGACAAGTTACCTCCTTGAGCCAACTGCATGCATTTCTGGACATCATCAAGTAGGGCTGCTTTATGTGAGCTATGACTTTGGAAAGAACTTGATCATTCCATGTAGATTTTAGTGTGAGGACAAGAAATAAAACTCTTAATAAAACAATTAGGAATTTATTAATAGAATGTATTAATATTAAGTTCTGGAGTACTTTTTAAAGCCTGTATATTTCTTTATGTTTATGTAAGTAGGAAAAAAAGAGAGAAAAATACATATTGGGCAGGTTTCTAGAAGTGTGTGAAGGATTCATATCTCCCAGGTTGCCTAAGGAGGATGGGAAATAGGGAGAGTCAGGGGGAGAGTAGGATATTGACTTCTGTGCTAATCTTTACATTATTTGGCTATGTATAATGATAAATAATGCATTCTCAGGAAAAGTATAAACAATAATAAATATTCTTCAAAGTCCTAACCTAATGATTTTCAACTACTATTTTAAACAACAGACTTATTATCTTATTCTTTGTCTAAGCTTCTTCATCTTCTCTTTTCTTTCTTTTCCTCCTTCTCATACACTTTTTTTGACAAGTGGATAAATAGAGCCTTATGTAAAACTTTACTATATAAACTACAAAAAAGAAACAAAGCTAATAAGATCAAAACACATATAAAGGAAGGAAACCAAGTTCTACATATCCATTAAAAACCAATATCTTTATTCTTAACTATAGGGTCTGACCAGGCAATATGCAGAACAATAGCATTTTGCATAATTCAGTTTTAAAACTGTATCCTTAACTAAAAGAAAAATGTCTGTGTATTAGTCTTTCCTCATGCTGCTAATAAAGAAATAACTAAGACTGGGTATTTTATAAAGGAAAAAGGTTTAATGGACTCACAGTTCCACATGGCTGGGTAGGTCTCACAATCATGGTGGAAGGTAAATGAGGATTAAAGTCACATCTTACATGGTGGCAGGCAAGAGAGAACATGCACAGGAGAATTCCGCTTTATAAAAGCATCAAATCTCATGAGACTTATTCACTGTCATGAGAACAGTATGGGGGACACTGCCCCCATTATTCAGTTATATCCACCTGTCCCTTCCCTTGACACATGGGGTTTATTACAATTCAAGATGACAATTTGGGTGTGGACACAGCCAAACCATATTAGTTGGCAGTGATAAAATTTCAGATACCACTTCAGACCTATAAGATAGTTAAGTTAGCAATGAAGTTGCCTACCTACAAACTCAAATAATACCATTAAGGCAATGAAAAGTTTTTCCCATTATATCTTTATCTTGGAAATTTCAATATGTCTTTACCTCTGAAGTTAAACATTCCCTACTAGCTACTTGGTGAACAAAAGATGTAACTTGAATTCATAGACAAGGTTGTTCAAAATATTTTGGGAATAATCTTACTTTCCCCAGTTAATAGAAAACATTCTAAAAATGATATTCACATGTTTCAGTAAGCAGACTTATTTAGGACCTTATCAGATCACTTTATTTTTTATAGAAAACATACTGCCTGACATAATTCAAAATACACTGAAATGCTGATAATGTGTCCATGCCCTTTGTTCTTCCCATTGACATTCATGGTCCTGTTACCTATGTTCCCAGGTGCAGCTGAGTAAATCAGTTCCAAGAAATGAATAATCAAGTTTGAAACTGATGCACTTTAATATCTCTGGTGGTTATAACCATCTGTAACTCAGGAGAATGGAGATTTTGAGGGGAAAAGAAAGGAGCACAGCATATATCCCCTGTAATATCTCATGTACCTTCTTCTTCTAAAAAATAACTTACTTTTTATCAACGATTTTATGTTTATTTTGGTTACAAATGCAATACATGTTCAATGAAGGAAATCTGAACAACAAAGGAAGGCACAAGGAAGGGGAAAAATTTCTTCTATCCTATCCTCTGAAATAACTTCAGTTAACACATTGACTTGCTTACTGAAAATTTTGTTTCCTATTCATACACAAAAATACAAATTCTGTTTTACACAATTATTTTAAAATTCTATTATGGGTATATACTTTCTTAACATTTTAAGCTTTAAATGAGAAACATTTTAATATCATTAAATATAAGTACGGTTTTTAAATAGCTTCATTCTATTCCATGATACTATGATTAACGTAATCATTCAACTATTTTGAAGCATTTGGATTATTCCCATATTTCACTATTATGAATGGTGCTTGACAAACATCTTTGTATACAGATCTGAGATTACATATGATTATTTTCTTACAATGGATCAGTACAAGTGGCTTTAGGAGAACAGATATGTGCATCTTTCAAGGCTTTGGGATGACGCTGTCGAATTACTCTTAAGATTTTACCATTTTAAAGTCACGTCAGAGTGTTGTTCCAGAAAAACTTTCTTCTCTGGAATAAAAGATATTTTCTCTTCTAAGATGTTTGTATTTTTTAATTCTCTTCTTCTTCTTTCTTTCTTTTTTTAAATAAGAACATCTAACATGAGCTCTACCATTTTAATACATTTTTCAGTGTACAATACAATATTGTTAACTATAGGCATGTTGTTACTTGATGGGGAGTTGCTGTTTAACTGTATAAACTTTCAGTTATGCAAGATGAATACATCCTACAGATCTGCTGTAAAACGTCAAAGAATAAATGTCTTAGCTAATTTACTCACTTTTTTCTTTCTAAGGAGCAGTTCATCTTTATCCATTTTTCTGTGACCACAAAAACAAGATATTTTTACATTCCTTCCTTAAAATTTATGACACTGAGAGTAATGAATTAATCTGATTTTTACCACTCCCCATTACATTTTTACTACTAGAGCCACTTGGAAGAAATTTATTAAAAGGCATACTGAAGAGGTATTACATAGAGATGTTTTAAGGCAAACCAATATATTCTATAAAATTATAATTTTAATTCCAATTTTTGGCTCACTTTCTTTGAAAAAAATTTTTGTCCAGCTTGATGACATTTATCATCTTGAAATAATAAAAGTGAAAAATAATCGAAACAATAAAGTTTTTAAAAATACTCTAACAACACAGTACTTAAATCCATGAAAAGATCACATTGAGTGTACAAGTACAAGAAGCTAGAAAACAATGAAGAGTGGAAAGAGCAAAGATAGCAACTAGATGCCGTCAGGAAAAGCTCCTCCTACTGAGAAAGACTAGACCATCAAGTAGACTGGCACACTCTGCACAGGTCTTCAGAAAGAGGGTATTCAGTGTGGACAGAGGGAGGATGCAGATATTGTGCTGAAGTGGGAGGAAATTGGAAGCTGTACAGGAAGTTGACGAGCACCAGGACTCATTCCTGGCCCCAAGTGGCTCCTGGCAAAGAAGTGAGTGAAATAGGTGTACAGTGGCCCACTCTCACCATGGACCTCTAGGATTCTGGGTGCAGGAAACACTGCACCCCCACGGATATCTAAGTTGGCAAGGAGAACTGCCAGCTTCTGTCAGTTCTGTCAGTTCTGTCTACAGAACTCCAGCTTGCACAGAGTCCAGAAGGTTTGGCATGGATATAGCTTCAGTGGAACATGGCCATGGGGACTCATCCCTCGAAACTCACCATACTTCTCTGGATGGCTTTTGTCTTTGTGAGCTGCTGGACATGGACAGAGTGGGGCTCTCTTACCTGTGGGAGGGGGCCATCTGGTCTGAGCATAGCCCTGTCTACCAGTATCGCCCAGGATCCGGGCCTGGTCATACTGGCTTGTAGCACTGCATCAGCTTGCCAGTGTCTATCATCATAGCTTTTTAGCTGACAAACACTGCCTACCCATTGAGATACATTTGCAGATGGACCCCAGCCAGCATGTACTCACCTGGAACCGTCCTCTACCAGCATACACTCACCTGCTGGTATCCCACTGCTGCACACAGGAGCGAGGAGCCATCATCACCCCACTAGCATGTATGCATGTGGGGGACCCACTGCCAACCTGTTTGCATGCAAGCAAGTGGGGACCCCTGCTGCCCCACCAGTGCTCACATGATTGGGGACCAGCCACTACTCCACCAGTGCATATGCATTCAGGAACGAACTGCCTAGCGAACAAGCAAGCATGGACCTCAGTTGTCCTGCCAGTGTGTATGCATATGCAGACTCACCATCTGCACAAATGCATGCGAGGACCCCTGACATCCTGCCAGAGCACTCTTGCCAGCAGCCTCCATTGAAATGCTGCTGCCAGAGGACTGGAAACACATTGGCCCCTTCAGCACAGTTGGTGCTTGCCCTTAAGGGGCCAGAGAACAAAGCCATAAGCCTGGTCCTAGTACCCCAGAGTTAGAACACACAAGGCCAGGGGTGGTGAGCTGAGCACTGGCCTCTGAAAGTATCCAGAAACAAAGCCAATTGACTAAACCCAACTTTTACCACAGTCAAATTCTCAAGGGCATCAAAGAATATAATAGCAAAAAGCCCCATCTGAAAGACAACAACTTCGAAGATTAAAGGAACATCAGCTTACACAGATGAGAAAGAACCAGATTAAGAATTCTGGCAACACTAAAAGCCAGAGTATCTTCTTACACCCAAAGACCACATTAGCTCCCAAGCAATGAATTTAAACCAGACTAAAATTGCTGATGTGACCAATATGGAATTCAGAATCTAGATGGCAAATAAGCTCATCAGGATACAGGAAAAGGATAAAACCCAATCCAAGGAAAACAGCAAAAATGGTCCAAGAATTGAAAGACAGCATAGCAATTTTAAGAAAAAAATCAAACTGAACTTCTGTAAATGAAAAATTTACTACAGGAATTTCAGAATGAAACTGGAAGCATTAATAATAGCATAGACCAAGCTGAAGAAACAATTATAACAAAAACAAACAAACAAACAGAAAACCTCAGAGCTCAAACACTAATTCAAAACAATAAAAGCAGAAAAAATAAAGAGAATTTTAAAAATGAACAAAACCTTTGAGAAACATGGGATCATGCAGAGACCAAACCTAAGACTCATTGGTATTCCTGAGAAAGATGGAGAGATAGCAAGTAACTTGGAATATATATTTATGATATTATAAATAAAATTCCCCACCTTACTAGAGAAGTTGACATGCAAATTCAGGAAACTCAGAAAATCACTGCAAGATACTATACAAGATAATCATCCCTAAGACATATCATCATCAAATTCTCCAAGGTCAACACAGAAGAGAATATCTTAAATCAGTTACAGAGAAGAGGAAGGTCACATAAAAACGGGATCCCCCCAGGCTAGTAGCAGACTTTTATCAGACACCATACAAGACAGAAGAGATTGGGAGTCCTAACCACTGAGAAACAAAATTCCAACCAATAATTTTATATTCAGCCAAACGAAGCTTTATAAGTGAAGGAGACATAAATTCATTTTCACACAAGCAAATGCTAAGGGAATTAGTTACCACCAGGCCTGCCTTACAAGAGGTCCTTAAAGGAGTTTTAAACATGGAAACTAAAGACCATTACCTGACACCACAAAAATGTAGTTACATACATAGCCCACTGATACTACAAGGCAACTGTCTAATCAATATTATATGACTGGCTAAGAGCATAACAGAATCAAATCCTCAATTATCAATATTAACCATGAATATAAATAAGTTAAATACCTCACTTAAAGGACTCAGAGTGGCAAGTTGGATAAAGTAGCAAAAGCCTGTCTTTATGCTGTCTTTAAGAGACCCATCTCACATGCAATGACAACTATAGACTCAAAATTAAGGGATAGAGAAATATCTACTCAGCAAACAGAAAATAAATAAATAAACAAACAGATGTTGCTAGTCTTATTTCAGAGAAAACAGACTTTAAACCAAGAATGATCAAAAAGAACAAAGAAGGGCATTATATAATGATAAAGGTTTCAGTTTGAAAAGAGGAATTAAACTATCCTAAATATATATGCACCAAATACTGGGGCACCCAGACTCATAAATTTTCATAGAAGCCTATGAAAAGACTTGCATAGCAAAACAATAATGGTGGGAGACAACATCTCACTGGCAATGTTAGATCATCAGTGCAGAAAACTAACAAAGATACGTGGGACCTAAACTCAACACTTGAACAAATGGAACTAACAGACATCTATAAATACTCTACCCAACAACAGAATATACACTTGTCTCATCTCCACTTAGCACATACTCTAAGATTGATCATACACTCAGCCACAAAGCAATTCTTAATAAATTTTAAAAAAAAGAAATAATACCAATCACATTCTCCAGTCATAGTACAATAACAATACAAATCAATACCAAGAAGATCTCTCAAAATCATAAAATTATGGCTTTGGAAATAATGGAATAAAAACAATAAACCAGCATGCTCCTGAATGACTTTGTGGTATAGAATGATCTTAAGACAGAAATCAAAACATTACTTGAAACTTAAGAAAACAAAGACATAACATACCAGAAACTCTGGGACACAGCTAAAGCAGTGTTAAGAAGGAAATTTATAGCCCTAAAAGACTGTATCAAGAAGTTATAAAGATCTCAAAGTAACAACCTAACATCACAGTTAGTGGAACTAGAAAGACAAGTACAAACCAACCCCTCATCTATCAGGAGAAAAGAAATAGCTAAAATCAGAGCTGAACTGAGCAGAAATGATATAGGAAAATCCATACAAAATATCAATGAAACCAAAATTTGCTTATTTGAAAAAGTAAATAAAATTGATAGACTACAAGCTAGATGAATAAAGAAAAAACAGAGACAATCCAAATAAACACCATTAGAAATTACTAAGGTGACATTACCACTGGCCCCACAAAAATACAAAAAAACAAGAAAATAAAATAACCTCTCAGAGACTAATAAGTACACCTCCATGAATGCAATCTAGAAAATCCTGGAGACATATAACTTCCCAAGATTGAACCAGGATGAAATTGAAATCCTTAAGAGACCAATAATCACTTTTAAAATTGAATCAGTAATAAAACCCTACCAACCAAAAAAGGTCCTGGACCAGATGGATTCACAGCAGAAATCTACCAGACACATAAATAGTTGTTGGTACCAGTCCTACTAAAAGTATCCCAAAAATCTGACGAGAAGGGATTCTTCACTAATTCATTCTATGGCACCAGCATCATTCTAATATCAAAACCTAGCGGAGACACAACAAAAAAAGAAAATTTCATGCCTATATCCCTGATTAATATGGACACAAAAATCCTCAACACAATACTAGCAAATTAAATCCAGCAGAGCATCATTAAGCAAATTCACCAGGATCAAGTAGGCTTTATTCCTGGGATGCAAGGTTGGTTCAACATATGCAAATCAATAAATGTGATTCATCCATAAACAGAACTAAAAACAAAAACCACATGATTTTTTAGGGTACATGTGCATGATGTGCAGGTTTGTTACATATGTATACATGTGCCATGTTGGTGTGCTGCACCCATTAACTCGTCTAAAACTTAAAGTATAATAATAATAAAGTAAAGCAAATTTAAAAAAACCACATGATTATCTGAACAGATTTAGAAAAGGCTTTCAATAAAATTTAACATCACTTTAGAATAAAAAGTCTTAACAACTTACTCATTGAAGGACATTTCTTAAAATGTCCAGACTGAGTCAAATCAAGAGCACAATCCAATTTACAATCAGCATAAAAAAATGAAATACCTAGGAATATGCTAAACAAAGAGGTGAAAGATCTCTACAACGAGAACTACAAAACAATTCTAAAAGAAATGAGAGACAACAAAAATATAAGAGAAAACACTGCATACATGTGGATTGGAAGAATAAATATTGTAAAAATGGCCATACTCCCCAAAGCACTTTACAGAGTCAGTGTTATTAGTATCAAAGCAGCAATGTCATTTTTCATAGAATTAGGAAGAAAATTCTAAAATTCATGTAAGTTATTTTTTTCCAAGATGGTGGATTAGAGGCTTTCAGTGTATCTCAGCCAGTTAGAAATAGCAGGATAATACATAAAGATCAATTCTGTGAGCTTTAATTCAAGATGGAATATGGAAAACCACCAAAATTGTTTAGGACACCTCAAATCCTGAGAGGAAAATGCTGGCAAACAGCTCCTGTGATGGTGTCTGGCAAGGAAAAGTGAGCAAAGCCCCAGTAAGTGAGAAAGGCAAAAAGCCTCCCTCTGTGACTCACCTTCCCAATGGGGAATCTGAACAACCCAGACTGAGGGAGGGCACTTTGCTTCTTCAAGCCTTGGAGTTAAATTGGAAGAGGCTTACAGGCATTGTGAGGGCCTCCTCAAGATACCTCTAAAGTTGCAGACATTCTCCCAGACCCAGGATTGAGGGCAGGATATCATTTTCAATCCAGATGGATACAAAGTCAGCCACTATTGGTAACCTGGCAGCATGGCTGTACAGGCATTTTACTCTTGGGCTAGAGATTGGCATGCCTGCTCTAGAGCAAGGTAGGACCCTTGACAGCCAGAACTGTGAAAAGTGCCTCATTAGTAGGTGCTGGAGTTGTTCTCTTCCTCATTACAAGCCTGGAATGGGAGGAGAGGTTCTACAGCTGCAGCTTCTCCTGGAAGGTAAGACTTGCAACTAGGGCCAGTTTGGTGACCTTGAAATGACTTGCATATGCCATTTGCTGGGTGGCCCCACCTGCTCCACTGAGACTGTGGTGCCGAAGACCCTCTTTGCTCCACCCCTAGGCAGAAATCCAGACAATCTTAGCACCTGCTTGCCTGAACCAGCAGCCTGGGCCTCCCCACCCTTTCTGAACATATGTCATGATGCAGTGAGTCTCCCTCTGCTCCACACCCAGGCAGATCTCTAGGCATTCAGAGTACCTGTTCACCTGGTTCAGCCAACTGAGCCACCCCACCCTTCCAAGACATAGACTTTGGTGCAGCAGGGCTCTCTCTGCTCCACACTCAGGCAGATCTCCAGGCATGTGGAGCACTCACTTACCTGAAAAAGCAAACTGATCAATAACACCCTTACTGTGCAAAGATCCTGATGCAGAGGTAACCTCTCTGCTACATGCCCAGGCAGATCTCCAGGTATGTATAGCACCTGCTTGCTTGGTTCAGAAGCCTGAGTCACCTCACCCCTCCTATGCAGAGATCTTGGTGCAGAGAGTCCTTCTCCATTTCATGCTAAGGCAGATCAATAGGAATATGGAGAACCTGCCCATCTGGTTCAGCAGTGTAAGCTACCAAAACCTTTCTGGACATAGACTGTGGTGTAGTGAGACCCTCTCTGCTCAATGCCCAGGCAGATCTCCAGGCATATGGAGCACCTGCTCGGCTGTATAAGCAGTTCGGGCTACCCCAATCACCATGCAGAGAATTTGAAGCTAAAGAGGTTTCCAAGCTACCTACCTAGGTATACCTCTGGGTCCCTGTTGGCCACCCAGTGAATTTTTCCTTGGCACTAGGCTTGTGCCTGCCATCAGGGGTCCTGCAGGCAGACTTACCCAGTTCCAACACACCTTTCATGGCTCCTGCCACCCCCTCACCTGGTGCTAAGCAGGTAGTTAAGACCACTGTGCATTCTACAAGTCAGCCCACTGCCTAAGGCACTAGAGGGCTTCTTAGAGTAGGCAAGGATTAAGTGTATACCCAGCCACACTGACCACAGCTGGCTCTTATCCATAAGTGCCATCTACTGGCTTGTAGGATAAACTGCATAGCCCAATATAAAACCTGCTAAAATAAATGCGTAGGGCTATATAAACAAAGCCAGAAGACCGTTTCCATCATTCGCTACTGTCACACCCCCTAGGGAAGGGAAAAAGAGAAAGAGAGAAAAACAAAATAACATTATAGAGAAAAGAAGAAACAGAAAACCCTTTACCCATATGAAAATAATTACAAAAATTATAAGTATCACCATGTCCAGATGAGAAGGAACCACCGCAAGAATTCTGGCACCATGAAAAATCTGAATGTTGTGACACTACCAAAGGATTGTATTAGCTCTCCAGCAATGGTCCCTAACCAAAATGAAAGCTCACAAATGACAGATAAAGAATTCAAAGCATGGATTACGAGGTAGCTTAATGAGACCCAAGACAAGATTGAACAGCAACAAAAAGAAACACCTAATTAAATCCAGGAAATGAAGGAAGAGATAAACATCTTTAAAATGAATCAAACAGAGTTTCTGGAATTGAGAAAATCACTAAAGGAATTTTAAAATACAATTGAAAGTTTTACCATTATACTAGGCAAAGCAGAAGAATTTCAGAGCCTGAAGACCAGTCTTTCAAACTAAGCCCATCTGACAAGAAATAAAGGAAAAAAAAAAATTTAAAATGAGCAAAGCCTTCAAAACTATGAGATTATGTAAAGTGACCAAACCCATGAATTATTGCCATTCATGAGGCAGAAGGATAAAAAGCAAACCACCTGGAAATATATTTGAGGAAATGATTCGAGAACACTTTTCTAATCTCGCTAGAGAGACGGATATTCAAATATTAGGCATCCAGAGAACAGCTATAAAATATTATACAAAAAAACCACCAAGGCATATTTTCACCAGACCGTCCAAGGTCAACCGTAAAGAAAAAATCTGAAGGCAGCTGGAGAAAAAAGGGGCGATCACATACAAAGTGATCTCCATTAGTCTAACAGTGGTCTTCTCAGCAGAAACCTTACAGACCAGGAGATAATGGGACCTATTTTCAACATTTTTAAAGAAAAGAATTTCAAGCAAGAATTTTATATTCCTCAAAACTAAGCTTCATAAGCGAAGGAGAAATAAAATACTTTCCAGACAAGCAAGTGCTAAAGGAATGCATCACCATCAGTACAGACTCACAAAAGATCCTTAAATAAGTTCTAAACATGGAAACAAAAGAATGAAATTTGCTACCACAAATACACACTTAAATATATCGCCTGCAGATCCTACTAAGCAAAAATACCATAGAAACTACAAAGTAACCATCTGACAACATGATAGGACCAAATCGTCACATGTGAATATTAACCTTGATGGCAAGTGATTTAAGCGTCCCACTTAAAAGGCACAGAGTGGCAAGTCATATTAGAAAAACAAAATCCACCCATCTTCTGCCTTCAAGAGAACTGTCTTTCATTAACAACATCCATAAGCTCAAAGTAAAGGGTGGAAGAAAGAGCTTTCATGCCAATAAAGACAACAAAAAAAGCAGGGTTCACCTTACTTCTGTTAGATGAAATGGAATTTATTTTATTTTATTTTGAGACAGAGTCCCACTCTGTAACCCAGGCTGGAGTGCAGTGGCATGATCTCAGCTCACTGCAACCTCTACCCCCACTGCCGGTTTAAGCAATTCTTCCACCTCAGCCTTCTGAGTAGCTGGGACTACAGGTGTGCGCCACCACACCTGACTATTTTTCAGTAGTGACAGGGTTTCACCATGTTGGCCAGGCTGGTCTTGAATTCTTGACCTCAAGTGATCTACCCACCTCAGACTCCCAAAGTGCTGGGATTACGTGAGCCAGAGCATAAGCCACCACACCTGGCCAAATGAAATAAATTTTAAACCAAAAAACAGTTTAAAAAGACAGAAAATAGCATTACATATTTATAAAGTGTTCAATTTAACAAGAAGATTTAACTATACTAAATATATATGCCCCATCACCCTAATTCATAAACCAAGTACTTCTAGACCTATGAAAAGACTTATACGGCCACATAATAATACTAGGGAACTTCAACACCCCACTGACAGTATTAGACACATCACTGAGGCAGAAAACTAACAAAAAAATCCTGAACTTTAACTCAACACTTGACCAATTGGACCTAATAGACATCTACAGACTACTCCACCCATCAACCATAGAAAATACATTCTTCTCATCTGCACACAGAACATACTTCAAGATTTAATATATGCCTGGCCATAAAGCAAATCTCAGTAAATTCGAAACAATCAAAATCATACCAATCACACTCTAGGACAACAGTGAAGTAAAAGTAGAAATCAATACCAAGAAGATCTCTCAAAACCACACAATTTCATAGATGTTAAATAGCTTGATTTGGAATGCCTTTTGTCTAAACAATCAAATGAAGGCAGGGAATTTTTAAAAATCTTTGAACTTAATGAAAGCAGAGACACAGCACACTAAAAACTCTGAGACACAGCAACAACAGTGTTAAGAGGGAAGTTTATAGAGCTAAATGTCTACCTCATAAAGTTAGAAAGAACTACAATTAATGATCTAACATGAAAACTAGAGAAACTAGAAAAATAAGAGCAAACAAATGCCAAAGCTAGCAGAAGAAAATAAATAACTAAAATCTCAGCAGAACCAAACAAAATTGAAACCCAATAATCTATACAAAGAATCAACCAAAACAAAAGGTTGTTCTTTGAATAGATAAACAAGAATAATGGACAACTAGCTAGATTAACGAAGAAAAAAAGGAGAAGATTCTAATAAGCACAATCAGAAATGACAAAGGTGACATTACAACTGATCACACAGAAATGCAAAAGATCCTCAGAGACTATTATGAGCACCTCTATGTGTACAAATTAGAAAATCTAGAGGACATGGATAAATTCCTGGGAAGGCACAATCTCCTAAGAGTGAATCAAGAGGAAATTGAAGCACTGAACAAACTTTCGAAACTGCATCAGTAATAACAAAAAATTTAAAAAATAAAACTGACCTTGGGAAATAATTTATGACTAAGCCCTCAAAAGCAATTGAAGTAAAAATAAAAATTGACAAGGAGGACCTAATTAAATGAAACAGCTTCTGCACAGCAAATAAAACCACCAGCAGAGTAAACAGACATAATAGGAGAAAACATTCACATACTATGCATCCAATAAAGATGGATTCACAGCCGAAATTTATCACACTACAAAGAAGAGCTAGCACCAATTCTACTGAAACTATTTCAACACAGCCGAGGAGAGATTTCTCTTCAATTCATGATGAAGCAAGCATCACCCTAATACCGAAGGCTGAGAAAGACCCAACAAATAATAATAAAAAAACCTAAACACCAATATCCGTGACAAACATAGATGCAAAATTCCTCAATAAAATACTAGCAAACTGAATTCAATAGCACATCAAAAAGTTAATTCACCATGATGAAGTAGGCTTCATACCTGGGTTGCAAGTTTGGTTCAACATATGCAAACCAATAAATTTGATTCAACATGTAAACAGAGCTTAAAACAAAAATCATTCATCATCTTAATAGATGTCAAAAAATCTTTCAAAAAAACCCAACATTCTTTTATGATGAAAACCCTAGGAAACTAGGCATTGACAGAAACTATCTCAAAATAATAACCACCACCTATGACAAATCTGCATGTAACATCATACTGAGTGGGCAAAAACTGAAAGCATTCCCCTCGAGAACTAGAACAAGATAAGAATGCCCATTCTCACCACTGCTATTTAATATGGTTATAGAAGTCCTCACAAAAGCACTCAGGCAAGAGAAAGAAATAAAAGCCATCCGAACAGCAAAATAAGTCAATTATCTGTCTTCACTGATAATATGATTCTATACATAGAAAACCCTAAAGACTCCATCAAAAGGCCTCTGGAATTGGTAAATGACTTCAGCAAAGTTTCAGGATAGAAATGCAATGTGCACAAATCAATAGCATTTTTATACACCAATAATTTGCAATCCAGAATGTAATCCCATTTACAACAGCCAAAAAACAATGAAATACCTAGGAATATAACTAACCAAGGAGAAGAAAAATCTCTACAAGGAGAACTGCAAAACACTGCTGTAAGAACTCGTAGATGACATAAACAAAAGGAAAACATTGCATTTTTGTGGATTGGAAGAATCATTATCATTAAAATGACCATAATGCCCAAAGCAATGTAAAGATTCAGTGCTGTTCCTCTCAAATTACCAATGTCATTTTTCATAGAATTGGAAAAATCTGTTCTGCAATTCATATGGAATCAAAAGACAGCCTGTATAGCCAAAGCAATCCTAAGCAAAATCAACAAAGCTGGAGGCAACACAATAGAAAACAAAGAAATAATGCCACACACCTACATACAACTAATCTTTGTAAAAGTTTACAAAAATAAGCAAAGGGAAAAGTACTCCCTAATAAATGGTGCTGGGATAGGTGGTTGGCTATACACAGAAGAATAAAACTGGAGCCCTATCTTTCAACATATACAAAAATAAACTTGAAATAGATTAAAGATTTAAAGGTGAGGCCTGAAACTATGAGAATCCTAGAAGAAAAACTCAAAAACACTATCCTGGACATTGGCCTTGGGAAATAATTTATGATTAAGTCCTCAAAAGCAATTGAAGTAAAAATAAAAATTGACAAGGAGGACCTAATTGAATGAAAGAGCTTCTGCACAGCAAATAAAACCACCAGCAGAGTAAACAGACATAATAGGAGAAAACATTCACATACTATGCATCCAATAAAGGCCTAATATCCAGAATCTATAAGGAACTTGAACAAATGAACAAGGAGGAAACAAACAATCCAATTAAAAAGTGAGCAAAGGATATGAACAGACATTTTTCTAAAGAAGGCATACAAGCAGCCAAGAAACATATGAAAATATCCTCATAATTGGTAATCATCAGAGAAAGGCAAATCAAAACCGCAGTGAGATACCATCTCACATCAGTCAGAATAGCTATTATTAAAAAGTCATAAAACAACAGATGTTGTAAAGCTGCACAGAGAAAGGGAACAGTTGTACACTCTTGGTGGGAACGTAAATTAGTTCAGACACAGTGGAAAGCAGTTTGGAGATTCCTCAAAGTACTTAAAACAGGACTATCATTAGAACCAGCAATCCCATTACTGGATATATTTCCAAAAGAAAACAAATTGTTCTACCAAAACAATAGCAAAGACATAGAATCAACCTAGGTGCCTATCAGTGATGGACTGAATAAAGAAAAACATGGTACATATACACCATGGAATACTACACAGCCATAAAAAAAGAAATCATGTCCTTTGCAGCAATATGGATTCTACTGGAGGTAATTATCATAAACAAATTAATGCAGGAACAGAAAATCAGATATTGCACATTCTCACTTATAAATGGAAGCTAAATATGGATACTCATGGACATAAAGATGGCAACAATAGATCCTGAGAACTACTAGAAAGGGGTAGGAGAGAGGTGGACAAGGGTTGAAAAGCTACTTTTGGGTACTATTCTCAGTACCTGAATGACAGGATCATTTATATCCCAAACCTCAACATCACAAAATATACTCAGTTAACAAACTTGTACGTGTATCCCCTGAATCTAAAAAAAAAAAAAGTTGAAAATAAACAAATAAACAAATTAAAAAATAATTCACATGGAGCCCAAAAGAGCCCAAATCACCAAGAAATCATTAGCAAAAAGACCAAAGCAGTAGGTGTCATGTTACCTGACTTCAAACTATGCTACAGGGTTACAGTAACCAAATCAGCATGGTTCCGGTACAAAAACAGACAAACAGACCAATGGAACAGGTTAGAAATCCCATAAATAAAGCTGCATACCTACAACCATCAGATAGTCAACAAAGTTGACAATAACAAGCAATGGAGAAAGAACTCCCTATTCAATAAATGGTGCTAGGATAATGGGCTAGCCATATACAGAAGATTGAAACTAGACTCCTTCCTTTCACCATTTAGACTTAAATGTGAGACCTAAAAGTATAAAAACCCTAGAAGAAAATCTAGGAAATATCATTGTGGACATAGGCCTTGGCAAAGATTTCATTTTGGAAGTCTCTAAAGGCAAATGTAACAAAACCAAAAATAGACAAATGGGACATAATTAAACTAAAGATCATCTGCATAGAAAAAGAAATTATCAACAGAGTAAACAGACAACCTACAGAATGAAAGGAAATATTTGCAAACTATGCATCTGACAAAGATCTAATATCTGGACTCTATAAGGAATTTAAATCAATAAGCAAATAATAGCCAACCACATTTTTAAAAATGGGCAAAGGACATGAACATACTCTTGTTCAAAAGAAAATACACACACAGCCAACAAGCACATGTAAAAATGCTCATCATCCTTAATCATTAGAGAAATTCAAATAAAAACTGTAGTGAGATACCATCTCACACCAGACGGAATGGCTATTTTTTTTTTAAGTTTGAAAATAACACTTGTTGATGAGATTGAAGAGAAAAGGGAACACATGTACACTGTTGGGGGGAATGTAAATTAGTTCAGGCAGTGTGGAAAACAGTTTGGAGATTTCTCAAAGAACTTAAATCAGAACTTACCATTTGATCCAGCAATCCCTTTAAAGAGTATATACTCAAAGGAATATAATTTGTTCTACCAAAAAGATGCATGCATTTGCATGTTCATTGCTGCACTATTCACAATGGCAAAAACATGGGATCAGTCTAGATCCCTATCAAGTGTGGATTGAATAAAGAAAATGTGGTACATATATACCATAGAATACTACACAGTCATGAAAAAAGAATGAAATCATGTCCTTTGAAGCAATATGAATTTAACTGGAGGTCATTATCCTAAACAAATTAGTGCAGGAAGAGAAAACCAAATACTGAATGATTTCACTCATAAGTGGGAGCTAAACATTGAGTAAACATGACACAAAGAAGAGAAGAGTAGACACTGGATACTACCTGCAGGTGGAGGATGGGAGGACGGTTAAGGTAAAAAAATGACCTGCTAGACATTATGCTCAATACGTAGTGATTAAATCATTTGTACATCAAACTGCAGGGATACACAATTTACCCATGTAACAAATCTGCACATGTACCTCCTGAACCTTAAATGAAAGATAAAAAAAAGAAAAGGAGTAAAAAATCTTAGACATTATGAGTAAAATTGCTAAAATACTATTTAAATAAAAGGTCTGGAGGGAAATGGAAGCTATCTCTGAAAAGCAATTCAAAAACACAAAGAAAAGCACAGGGTACATGATCAATGCATGGCGGCTCAGTAGCTGATGAATAAGAGTCCTTGGAAAGAAAATAATAAAATTTGACTATGAAATATCAAAGAAATATCAATAGAGATTTTCCCAGACCTGAAGATATAAATCTTCAAATTGAAGGATTCCACTAAGGGCCCAGAAAAATGACTAAAAATAGTCTCATATTTGGATTCTTTATTATGAAACATCAAAGGACCAAAAATAAGGAGATGTAAAACCTTCTAATGAGAAAAAGAAAGGAACAAAGCAGATTTATATCCCTTTGGTTTTAGCAGCTGCAGTGTACTAACAACATTACAGCAATTTTGTCAATATTGCAAGAGAAAACCCATTTTAAATCTAGAGTTTTATTATTAATATGTTACAGCATTATATAAATAGCTATATATAGCAATGCTAGGATTTTGGAAGTTTGCCTTTTACACACTTTAGCATAAGTAGTGAAAATAATTACTCTAACAAAAGCAGACATATACCAAGAATAGCAAGCCATGTCTGTAGGGTGGCAATGGTTTCAACTCTGACAAGCGATGAAGAAAATTTCCACTATGACGAATGTCACCAAGAGTAGGAAAAGAAACAGATTCATGTGGAGCCAGACAAAGTGACTTTAAACTTTGGGAAATCTATTTTCAGGAATGTAGGGACTAGACTGGAGAATGTAAAAGTTTGAGAGATTGGAAAGATGTAGGAAAGTTTAGAGTAATAATTGCCTTTTTTTTACAATATAGAAATTTATTACTGAAAAAGTTGATGTAGAAAAAAGCAAGAAAAAGCTAAATAAGAGTAATACTAATATGAAGATAGTTGTGAAATATTTGGCATAGAGAAGGTGGTAAATAAATTAAACGTGTTAAATTTTGTTATTTATTTTTGAAAATCAAAAAGTATCATGTAGGTGATTAAAACATCAATTGCTAAACAGATTTGTGGAAACATATACGTGCATACATGAGCTAGATTTCTTTGATTCTTCAATGAACATATCCTGTAATGCACACAGAAAAAAATATGTTAAAGGGACATGGTGAATGCAAAGAGCACTTAGCAAATATAATAAGTAAACATCAAATAAGAAAACATAAATTTTTTATTGGCCAAATGAAGAGTAGCCTGAGTTAGTTTAAGTGGCAGGGGAAGAAAAGGAGGCTGGAGTTACTGCTGCTGTTTGGTGATGTATGACAGTAAGAAAGATAATTGAAAGACTAAATGCCCAAGATTTGCTCAGGAGAACATGGTCTCATGCTGAAATACATCTACCTTAACTATACGTTTTCTTACCAAAAAAGCACCACTTAAGTACTTTTCAGTGAAACTTGAAAGCTGATTCATTATAGTCAATTTTGTATTCAGATGGTAGGTTTTGAGTAAAAACTTATGAGTCATTTTAGTGAATATTGAGATAGAATTAAAATAACAAGGCATACTACGTTAATTGTAAATATTTATGAAGTCACATATGCCATTTGTTTCCTTTTAACTCTAAATTAATAGATTTATTTTCCTCAAATATGTGGTTTATCCATTTTTATTTTCTTTTTTACATATTTAAAGTACTAAAAGTAATTTTTTGTTTCTAGAATACAGATATTTTTTCAGTTTCCATTTAAATATAACCTATATATACTGTTTTCATAATTACTTTTGCAGAAAATATTGTATAATCTGGTAGATGTTAAGGTTCCTTTCCTTAATATTTATTATTATTTAAATTATTATTTAATATTTTCAATTAAAACTAAGCTGAATTTGGAATCACTTGATCAGGCTATGTAAAGCGTCCTGTAACATTTTACTCTATTTTACCTATGATCATATCAAACACCTTTGCCATTTTAAACACTTAAATAAATATATTCCCTTTTCCATATCTCTAATGACAGTGTGTTTAATATGTGAGAAAAGCTAACATGATGCAATTTTAGTTTAATCTTTATAAATTATTAGTTTATAATAATTTATTTATATAAATAATTTACTTAGTTATATAATAATAAACTATTTCTTAGTACTTATAAACTATTATTTAAAAATAACCAAAGTAATTGGTATAGGGGAAAGAAATGTCGGGAGCTCAGAGCCAATGCTGGAAAAATGAATTTAATAATGGATGATGGAAATGGTGGACCAGAAACAAATCCTTACAGAATAAAAAGAAGACTCAATAATCGAAGTTGATTCACCTACAGAGGCTTAAACAGAGGCCATGAGAGTAGACTACATAACATAATTCAAATAGATAGATGTGTGAGCATCAAGGTACAGTTGTAACTTAGAACTTAATAATACTTCTGAAGTTCATTTAAAAGTATCTCTGTTTTACACAACAAAAACAACAAAAGGGCTTGCTTCAAATATTCACCTTGGAGGCAACATATGTAAAAACTGAAAATCACAACATTTAAGTGTTAAGCGATATCAGTCCATTTGAGAAGTCCAGTTCTTCTGGATTGCATGCTAAAAAGTCCCCTTAGTGTAGTAAACTATTTGAACTTCATGAATAAACAGTCATTTTATTTAGACCTGGGCAAATGACCATAGAGGACAAATGATGAACAGGGGAGAAGAACTAAATTTTAACTCAAGAGATAATTCTAAAAAGAAGAAACTTTAAATAGAGCTTAGCTGTGGTGGAAGTGCACTGACGTGATCCCAGTAACTTTTCCACTAAAGGGTTTTTTAACATTTGTGTCACAGAGAAATGTTATTTTTAATATTTAGTGAGGAAGATGATCATTGCATGTATGTATTAGGTTAATAATAAAAACCAAAGTATCCAGTAGTCTCAAAGACATGTATAAGTGACTGTAGCTGCTTATGGCACAAGCTAAGAAATGCCATTTAATATATATATGACCAAGCTCCTTTGTCTCAAAATGATCATTCCACTTAAGTTTATATTTTGTTAGACTATTATGTCCATGCTGGGAAAGCATTATTATCCAGCATGTATTTACTTAGGTTATTTTTTAGTACTAGTAATTTTGCCTATGATTATAAAAGTAATACTACGTATTATATAATTATACAAAAAAATTTAACATTTTAATAACCTCCCCCAGAGGTAACCACTATAACTATATTAGGATATATACACTAGCTACATATAAAAAGATAGCTTAGTATTATCATCTTAAAGAAAACTGCTTCATGCTCATAAAATGTATGTGTGAATTAGCTATTGTAATTCATATTTTTTAAAAGTCAAATTGTGATAACTTGATAAAAAGGGCAGTGAAAATCCCTTTAAACAAAATGCTTCTAATTGTGAAATAAATAAATATGTACATTTACATACAGGTATATATATATACATATAGGCATATTATACATATCATATGTATTTGGGAAATATAGAGTACTATATATAATTGTCGTGAAGATTAATAGAGAGAACATGTGTAAAGCATTTAGCCCATCTAGCTCAATAACTGGCATAGACTTGTTTTCAGTGGCTATATCATGAGTTAGAATATGTTAGGCTGATATTTATTATAGTCTTTATGTCACAAAACAATATATGAATATAAATAAGATCTTAGAGGAATTTTCTACAAATAAAATATCTTTCCAGGAAAAAAATATAACTATCTGCAATATTCATGTTAACTGTAAACATTTAATGCCTTTCATTAGGCAACAGTTCAATGATCTCATTTGAATTGCCACAAATTCTTAAAAGTCTACATTTTTGATGAAATTATAATTTGCTATTTTCTTTTCCATTAATTATTCCAGATTTGAGAGTATTCTAACATTTGTATTGTTTACATTGCCTTTAACATGCAAATGATATTGCAAAAATGGAAGAAAATCTATTATTTTTCAGGCAGGTTAAACATTCATTTGCTGGTCACAAAATTTTTCATAATATAAAGTATTAAATATGCCCCAGAGCCCTATAAATACATCTCAAGGCTAAACTAAGATAATCTTCGTGCTAATTCACTTCTAATTAATATGGTCTGAATTAAATTTATCTTGTTGAGACTTCATTAATTCTCCTGACAACCTGGCCTAACTTTTATTTTTAAGTAGTAATTATTCCAAATCTTATGTGATTAAATCTATATTTTCTATTTCTTTGATATCAAAAAAGATATCAAAAAATGTTATCTTTACAATCATCCTTCCAACAAATGTTCACTTTTCCAGAGCAGTTGTCTTTCATTAACCTTCTCAAGAAGCACTCCAAGAAGTTCCATACGTTTTTTAAAATATACCTTTCCAATTTCCTTTTTTTTTTTTAACATTGCTAACATCTTTTCCCCCTTTCCTGGTAATGTGAAATGTTGTCTATGATCTAGGTTCCCTTTGAAATAGTCAATTGAATCCTCCTTAAATTGTTTTTTGTTTTAATTAAAGTAACAACACATGTTGGCAATGTTTTGTAAGAATTTCTTTTTACAATGTATTACTTATTGCGTTGATTTTCCAGAATTGTTCACGTATATTGTAACTCTGGAATTCTTCTTGGTGGCATCTCTGGTAAGGCTCTATCTGAATAACATTTTCCCTTTCTTGATTTGAGACATGCAATTAAGATCTCTTGCTTATTTCTTTAGTCAAATTAAGGGTATTTGAGGAAACAGGTTAATCATCACTTTGGCATATCCTTAAAGTAAAATTTAAACTATTTGTTAAAAATGGTATTTTTACCATTTAAGTAAAACATTCTTTATAGTAGAGTTTGTGAAACGCCACTGTTAACGCTACTGATATAGTTAAGTCTCAACAGATTTTGTCATAGGTATAATCCCCCTCAGACTTAGGGGCTAAAAGTTTGCCTTGTTCTATTTATGGTCTTTTAAGGCCATTACAATACTATCTAGTGGGCTGAAGTAGTAATTTCTGAATAACACCCTAGTGGTCTAGGAATGCTAATGCAGATCAATGCGGATTCCTGAAGTTCAACTGAATAATGTAGGTACTGGACTGAGAAAAGCTATTTCAATAGATACACAAAATGAAGCAAACTTACATGAAATAATATATATGTACTAATGCTTTTAATATTTTTTTCTCTAAAATTTACACTTAGGTTAAGCTCTTCAAAAGCAATTTACCAAATTTAATATCTACATTATATAATAGTACCTAAACTCTTTCAAAATATATGTCAAGGTTCTTACTTGTTAAATCAATTCAAATTGATTTTGAAGTCAGAAAAGATTACACAGATTAAAAACAAGATGAAGGTCATAGAAATGATAATGCAACTGTCATCTATTAGTATTAATGAAACATTCCCCAAAATAATCATCATAGCCTCAGATTTGGTTGAATATCTATATTATAAATCTAGAGAGTAAAAACCCATATGTCATAAAGAAGTGATTAAACTCTAAGTTGTTGAAATTATCAGTGAGGTTAGAATCAAGGTACTTAGCCCAAAGAAGAACATAAGTAGGGAAAAAATACGAAAAATAATATATTGAAAATCTGATTGTTTTTGTGTGCTATACAGTAATGTATTAATTTCTACTGAAAGAAGCAGAAAAGTTTCAGTTCAAATGTGAGCTCAGCTTCTAATTAGCTAGGTAACCTTGGATAATAAAAATTATAATACTGGTCTGATGATAATAGTAATAATTAATATAATTAAAATAGTTAACAGTGAGAGCTTTCTACTGGTCAGACATTATGTAAATGATGTCCATGCATCTCTTAATGCATCTCTTAATACATCCTACAGCCTATTTATAATGTTATCACAATTTTACAGAAGAGGCAATCAAGTTATAGAAAGTGAAAGTGATTTTCCAAATTCATACAGCTTTAAAATGGTGGAACTAGAATTTAAATTTACATTGTATGGCTACAGGAACTGTACTCTTAACTTCCAGGTTATGCCACGCCCTAGTCATGTAACTTCTCCAGGGATCAATTTCTTCATTTATAAATGGAAGTTATAAATTAAAATGTGTAGGACTGCTGGGAGGATTCAATTTTTCGATTAAAAGTATTTAAAGAATACCCGCTATGCATTGAGCAATATGCTAAGTCTTGGGATACTAGTATTCCTTTTTTTTTTTTTTGAGACAGAGTTTCACTCTTGTTGTGCAGGCTGGAGTGCAATGGCGTGATCTGGGTTCGCCACAACCTCCGCCTCCCTATTCCAGAGATTCTCCTGCCTCAGACTCCCAAGTAGCTGGGATTACAGGCATGCACCACCACGCCCAGCTAATTTTGTACTGTTCGTAGAGATGAGGTTTCTCCATGTTGGTCAGGCTGGTCTTGAACTCCTGACCTCAGGTGATCCACCCACTTCAGCCTCCCAAAGTGCTAGGATTACAGGTGTGAGCCACTGTGCCCGGCCTATTATTCCTTATCATTATGAAATACCAAACAATAATGATGAGTAAATGGGTAATTAGGACAAAATATTATAAGGCATTCTTGATAATGCTAGTTTCCTCACCCCCATATGTAAATATCACTAATTTTATTTGGCTCTACTTCCCAATATATTGACACTATCATTTGTCTTCTCTATTGCTCAAATCCTAGATTAAGTAAAAAATCAATATACCTTCCAGGGTACAAAAAATACTTTAATCAGCTTACTTTCTTTCCAGGTATTTGGGAGTAGGAGAGGCTGATATAGAAATAGAGGGAGGAACAGTTAACTCAGAATATTAAGGTCAGATCCTAGATGGAGAATATAAAATGACACTCTAAACCTGTGTAAGATTTAACTGTGACAAAGAGTTCAGGACAAAGATTCTTTAGGAAAGAAAAAACTACTTTGCTTAAATTGGGAGAGAACACACAGCATCTTAGTACTACCCAAATTTCAGCTTGATGGAAAAGAAGAATATCATATGAGATACATTCAAAATAAGGGAGATTGGATTGGATTATACAGAATCTTGTGGGAGAAAATAAGGGATTTCCAAAATTATCCTGAGTGACGGAAAGTCACTAAAAAAGTTTTAAACAAGGAAGTATTTCTTAAATGCTGTAAAATATTTTATTGTCTTAAGAATGATCTTCATATCTGAGATATTTAGACAGTTGAATTTAATGTGAGTTATGATATTGTTGGGTTTAAATATATCATATACTGTTTGTTTTCTATTTTCCCAATCTCTGCTCCTTTTATCTTTCTTTTTTCTTTATTTTAGATTATTTAATAATTTTATGAATCTCTTTTATCACCGTTGTCTAATTTGCTATAATTCATTGTTTTGTCATTTTCTCGTTGCTTTAAATTTATAGTATACATCTTTAGCTTATGATGGTCTACTTTCAGGTCTTACTGTGGCACTTTTGCATTTCTCTCCTTCTGTAGTTGTGCTATTGTTGTCATGCTTTATAACTATATTTATGTTCTAAATTCCAGAATATATTAATATCATTTTTGTTTAGACAGTCATTTATCTTTAAAAAAATGGATCATTAAAAAACACATATTTTATTTAGCCAGGTGTGGTGGTGCATGCCTGTAGTCCCAGCTACTCGGGAGGCTGAGGCAGGAGAATCACTTGAACCCGGGAGGCAGAGGTTGCAATGAGCCGAGATCATGCCACTGCACTCCAGCCTGGGTAACAGATCGAGAATCCGTCTCAAAAAAAAAAAAAAAAAATATATATATATATATATATATATATATATATATATATATATACATGCCCATGTAACTTCCATTTGTAGTCATCTGCATTCCATAGTTCTCTTTGATTATTCTATTTTTTTTGCTTTGCTTTTGTTTTTATTGTTGTCGTTGTTTTGTTTTATTTTGTTTTTCTCTTGCCCGAAGAAAATACCCTTATTGCATTGCAGGATTGCTAGTGATGTCTGAAAAATTCTTTAAATCATGTTTGTTTTTGAGAGAAATTTTTACCACGCATACAATTCTATGTTGACCACTCTTTGTTTCCATATTTTGAAGATGATATTCCACTATCTTCTCTCTTGGATATTTTCTGTGAGAAAAGAAGTAATACTTATCTTTGTTACCTTGTGCATAGCATGTATTATTTTAAAAACTTAATTACATTAAAGATGTATTTTTCCTCTGGCTGCTTTAAGGATTTTCTATCACTGTCTTCATGAAATTTTATTATTTTGTACCCTGAAATAGTTTCCTTAGTGTGTCTTCTGCTTGAGTCTTATTCAGGTTCTTGGACTATGGGTTTGTAATTTTAATCAACTTTGAAAAAATTTCAGCTATCACTTTAATTAATTTTTTTGTTGTTGTTGTTCCCCTTTCCCCCATTTGATAGTTCCTATCCTTTGGAGACTCCAATTGCTTCTATCTGAGGTCACTTGAAGTTGTCTCACAACCCACTCATACTGTGTTCATTGTATTTAATTTGTGTGTTTTATTTTGTACTCTGCTTCAATAATCTTTTTTTCTGTTGTATATCATCTGCTATTAATCCCATCACATATGCTATTTATCTCACATGTAGTTTTCATCTCTAAAAGTTTAATTTGGTTCTTTTAAAAAATATATATTTCATGACTCAACTTTTTGAACATATAGAATGATGTTACAATAACTGTTTTCATGTACTTGTATGCTAATTCTAACATCCGTTTTATGTTAGGGTCACTTTTGATTGATAAAATTTTGTCCTCATTATGGGTAATTTTTCTTCCTTATGCTTTATAATCGTTGATTGAATATAAAACATTATGAGTTTTACCTAGGTGAGCATTGAGGTTTTTTATGACAAATACATTTTTGAGCTTTGTTCTGGGATGCAGCTAAATTACTTAGAAACAGCTTTAACTTTTGAGATAACGCTTTTAACACTTTCTAAGAAATGACTGGAGCTGGGCTAAGATACTTCATATTTGAGGCAAGATTCTTCTGTGTACTCTACCAAATGCCCAGTGACTCATGAGGTTTTCTAGGTGGTCTGGTGGGAAAAGGTACAATTTTTGGCACCTTGTGAGCACCAAGCACTCTTCTCTTTAATCCTTTCTCATTGATCAGCCTTGATTTCCTCACAGGCATGCACTGATTAATTGTGTATTGAATACTCAAAGTGTCACCTCTCTGGACCTGCTGTTCTCTGTCTGTACCACTCTAACTTCTTTGATGTTCTGACCTTTAAATTCTAGCTGCCCAGAAAATGCCAATTTCCCTTGACTCTCATCAGGAAATCCTCCTGGATCAAGATGAGGTACCCCTCCCCGCACCATGGACTAGGATCAAACACCACATGTTTTCACTTATAAGTGGGAGCTGAACAATGAGAACACATGGACATGGGGAGGGGAACACCATACGCTGGGGTCTATCAGAGTAGGGCAGAGGATGGCGGGGAGAGCATCAGGAAAAATAGCCGATCCATGCTGGGCTTAATACCTAGGTGATGTGTTGATAGGTGCAGCAAACCACCATGGCACATGTTTACCTATGTAACAAACCTGCACATCCTGCACATGTACCCTAGAACTTAAAAATAAGAAAAAAAAAGTAAGGAGGGAAGTTGTATGGCTGATTTAAAACGATAGTAAGGGGGGAAGTTGTATGGTTGATTCACATCTCTTAGGTCCTTCTTACCCATATACAGTGTCTCAAAAACTGTTTTCTCATATATTTTGTCTTTGTTGTTATTCTGGGCAGCAGTGTAATTCATGTCCTTGTGACTCTCTTTCATAGTCAGAAGTTCATTCCTCTTAGTTTTAACCTAGATATTTAGCTAAAGACTATTGACATCCATCTGCCCTTACAGCTTTTCAATAGGATGAAAGCAGAAGTAATATGTGCCACTGCTGGGCCCTTACCCTTAAAAGGATGTACCTAGACTTCCAGGCCCCTTTCCCCAGTTTACTGATTGTGAAATGATGAGAACAGGAGGTTGACAAGGAAACTGCTCTAGTAGCTTGCACTGCTTATCTTAAGACTGTCATCTGAGGAAAACCTTGTATTTTAATAAAGCACTGAATTCTTGCTGACTTGTGTGACTGAAGGTAAAGTGATAAGAATGCTTATAATGCAAATCTAAAATTGTGCTTATCAAATTTGGCTGCACTTTGGATTCAACTGAGGAGCTTAAGAAAATATATTGAATCCACCTGGGTCTGTATTTTGATTGAACTTCTATAGGGTAGGACCTTAGCATCATGATATCTAAAAACTACACAGGTGATTCAATCATGCAACAAAATTTGATAACTGCTTCTATAAAAATATCAAATTTAAGGAAAAACATAAGAAGATATGTTCACAAAGGAGACTGGGAAGGAATAGGGAGTGTGATTGGAGAAAATCTAGGAGTATAGTTTAATGAACCATTTATGCATGTTATAGGCCCTAAAAAATAAATGCCTGTATTGCATTTCTGGATTTCACATGTGTTCAAAATAACTGGGTTTGAGAATGTATTTATTTTAGTAACCTAAAGCAACTTACTAGATCAGAACCTCAATATCACCAACTATAAAATACAGATAATAATCCATTCCATTTCACCTCATCACTATAAGTATAATGAGATATGTGGCAGTATCTTACAAAAATAATTTCATATGATTCCTAAGTGAGATGTTTAAAGTTAAATTATATTCCTTGCCTGACTTCCTACATCTTTAACTTTCACAGGAAGAAAATGGCCTATGTTTAGGAAAAGTGACTCAGGAAACAAAAATGTAGGATGAATATAAATGACATAAAATTGTTTGAGTTTTCTATCCTTCCCAGTGGCGTAACTTTGTAATCACTATCGATGTTACAAATGTTCTGTTAATCATGTTTCTGATTAAACTGACAGTAGCAAGGAAAGACAATCTTGGCAGGAACATACATCCCTCTTTGGCTGTTGGACTTGCAACCAGGAACTCATAAAATTTTATGGGATAATGGTAAAAGGAACCATCACGGTTCATGTCTAGAAGTTCAGACTGGATACTGATAAAAGCATATAATTTTCATTCCTTACAGAGACCTTTTGCCAGCTTCAGCCTTGGAATGGAAGCACCAGGAGACACACTTACTGAACCTCTCTAAAGTTTAGATTGACAAAAAAGAAAAATACATCATGGGGAATAGCCCTGCCTAGAGAAAAGATTAAAAGGGTGACTTAACAAGTTATTTGCAACTCTAATTTCTTTGACTCCACTGGAATTAGGAGTAGTGAAGTGATTTTGGTGGTTCTGATTAGAACACTTACTGAGAGCAAGCAATTATATCCCAAGTGAATCAATAAATGGCTAACAGTTTAAAGGCAGTAAAAGAGGGGCTTGCATCATCACCTAAATATTAGATACCATGGAAGAGAAGGCCATGCAACTACATAGGCTTATTTGGAGCATACATCTAGATTCTCATGCCTTGACCTTCCAAACTGAACTTAAATCCTGAATTAAACTTAGAAGAACTCATACCAGGTTAAACCAAATGATTGCATCATGGCTTATACGGGGAAACATATCGCACTCTTACAGGCTGACTTAAAAAGCTTCAACTTAAAGTCTGGTTGCATAGAAGAGGAAATCTGCAAATGAGTTATAAAAGTAACAAATGTATTTAGAGACTTTAAAGGGTATGATTTAATTTTACATCAATTTAATATATAATAACAATCTTATGAGGTGGTTTATTATTGGAATGAATATTCTAATAGTGTTATTTCTTTGTTCACCACTCCATCAGTAATGTGTTAGTGGTGTATTTAGCAATAAACACTTTTTTATGTTATGTGAGTGTAAATTAACTCTAGTTCTACCTTTCAAGAAACTCAAAGGCATAACTCAAAGTTATACTTTTCAAGAAGCTCAAAGAAAAAACATATACATAATATTAAAATACAGATAGTAAGTGATGTACACCACACAAATAGCTCATTAAAATTATATGGGTGAAAGATAATATTTTCAAACCATATACCTGACAAAAAATTCCTATCTAGAATATATACAGAATTCTCAGACTCAGCAGTAAAATTCAAATAGTCCAATTAGAAAACAAGCAAGTCATGAACAGCTATTTCAATGAAGAGGATATACTTAGGGAAATGCAAATTAAAACCACTACATGGGAACACTACATACCTACCAGAACGGCTAGTCCAAAATATACAAGTAACTCAAACAAAGTGGTAAGAAAACAAATAATCCAATTTAAAAAATGACAAAGAGCCTAAACAGACATCTCTCATAAGACATACATATAGCTAACAAGTATATTAAAAAATGCTCAACATCATTAATCTTCAGGGAAATGCTAATTAAAGTCACAATGCATATTATCTCATACGTGTTAGAATGGTGATTATAAAAAAAAATGACAGATAACAAGTGTTGGTGAGGATGTGGAGAAAAGGGAACCCTTGTACCCTGAAAGTAGGAATGTAAATTAGTAAACCTATTATGGAAAATCGGATGGAGGCGCCACAAAATGTTAAAAATAGAGCTACCATGTAATCTAGCAATCCACTATTGGGCATAAAGCCAAAGGAAATCACATCAGTATGTGGAAGAGATATCTGTACTCCTATGTATATTGCACATTGTTCACAACAGCCAAGATGTGGAATCTATCTAAGTGTTCATTGATGGATGAATGAATAAAGGAAATGTGGTACAAATACACAATGGAATACTTTTCAGCCATAAAAACAAAGAAATCCCGTTGTTTGTGACAACATAGAAAGATAAATAACACATGATTTTACCTATATGTAGAATCTTAAAAACTCAAACTCATAGAGGCTGAGTAGAATCTTGGTTACCAGGGGCAGAGGGTGAGGAGTAGTGTTGCCAAAGGATGTTTCTATCTATGTAACATTCATTAAATAAAATTATAGAGATGGTGAACAGATTAGTGGTTGCCTGAAGTTAGGCATTGGTGGGTCAAACTGGGTTTGTACATATAAAAAGGTAGCATGAGGAAACCTTATGATTAGTATGGAACAGTTCTGTGTCTTGTTTGTGGTTATATTTATATAAATCTGCATATGTGATAAAATTGCACAGAACTTAACACATACCCATTCATATACACATAAACAACCAAAGAAATGAGTGAGTATAAAACTGGTGGAATCTAAGAAAACCCTGTGGATTACACCAACTTCCTAGTTTTAATATTGTACTATAGTTTTCCACGATGTTACCATTGAATAGCACTGGGGAAAATTGAATGTCAGAAAACTGGAACTGTCCTCTACAGCTTTGTTTTTGTTTTTTGTTACTTCCCGAGAACCTCTAACTATTTCGAAAGTAAATTAACTAATCAATTAACTATATTAACTGCATGGAGCAATTCTGTTGGAACCAGTTTAAGGTAAATGAAGTAGCAAGACATAAGTTTAGAACTTAGGTCAGACTTAAACATTGTAGATTGCTGATATCAATAAGTAGGAGTCTGATATTAATAACTAAGCAGCTAATAGTTATGGAAGGTTTGTGAGATGGTAAGGGAAATGATTGGAACTGTGATGAATTCACTCACGATGAAGTAAACATAGAATTGTATAAAGCCTATTTCAACAGCATAGATGATAAATAATGACATTATACTGAATCACAGAAATTTTGATGAAAATGAAATCTATCATTTATAAGAATTGATTGGTTACAGTGTACATTAAAAAGAGATTAAATTTGTGATTCTCAAGATGTGTCTATAAGCAGATGAAGCTATTGATGAGGACAAAAGCTTCTTAGCACTAAAAATACAATTTGCATTTGTTCTCCTAGAAATAGTTTCACCAGGTCCATATTATTTTACTTTTTTTAGGGGTGGGCATTTACCGAACCAACATATGTTTGTGATCATTATGATCTTGAAGGAAACAAAGTACCATCTTTTTATGTAAGAAAAGACAAAAAGGGAAATAAAAAATAAGTATATTTATTTTAGCCTATGGTCCGTGAATATGTCAGAGAAGAGTGTCTATTTACTCACCTTATATGCAGCTGTATTCTATTAGAAAGTGTATTAACATTTCCTTGTTAATTTTCTGAAGATTTAACAAATTATATATGGTGTTTAAATATTAATTTGACTGCCTTTGAAATCAGTATTAAGTTCAGCAAAATGGCCCAGGACGGCAGCTGACGCCTACAATTCCAGCACTTTGGGAGGCCAAGGCAGGTCAGGAGTCTGAGACCATCCTGGCCAAAAAGTGAAACCCTATCTCTACTGAAAATACGAAAATTAGCCGAGTGTGGTGGGGCATGCCTGTAATCTCAGTGACTTGGGAGGCTGAGGTAGGAGAATCACTTTAACACGGGAGGCGGAGGTTGCAGTGAGCTAAGATCGACCACTGCCCTCCAGCCTGGACAACAGAGCTAGACTCCATCTCAAAACAAACAAACAAACAAACAAAACAACAAAACGTGCATTCTAGAATTCCATTATGTTCCTTTGTTGAGGGTGGAGGGAAAAGAGTAATGCAGTTCTGAGAAGCAAATTTGCATGCCTTATTTATTTAAGGCTCTTCAGGTAAAGCATATTACTTTCAAAATGCTATGTAAAATATGGCTAGTAAACAGTTTTGAAGAACATTATATTAATACCTTTCCCCATAGCTCTTACACAAGGCCCATACTCACACCCAGACCATTTCTTTCTTCTTCTTTTCATGGATCAATATTGGATATAATCACTATGTTTTACATACATTTTACCTTTATTATTTTTAGAAGAATTCAGTAATTTTCCCAAAACTTTAGGGTCTACACACAGGCTTTTGCAGATCTATTTCACAATAGATCAAAATCTATACATTATTTCTTAAAGCAACTACTTGAAAAGAAATTGCAAAAGTCAAAGCAAAACATAATCCTCTGCTCCAATTGAAGGTACAGTTAAAATAAATAAAAATGGAATCAATACTGTATATGAAGTATGTAGATAAAAGTCTGCTATATTTTTTCATGAAAAGTTGGCCAGTTCTCATACATTAAAGCTACAGGTAAACAACTATGCCTCAGAAAAGTCACATATACAATTATAATTATTCCCTAGTTTATGACACATCATCACATTCAATGCATAAATTTTTCCTCTTTTTAAATTATTTATTTCTTTTTATTCCCAAATCCCTCTTTCATTTCTTTCCATCTGTAGATAACCATTCTAATACAGATAATGTACAATCTTTAGCAGCATGTTTTTATACAGTGGACATTCTGTTTTGATGTATTTTAGTTTACATAATAATATTTTGTAAACTGTTCTGTGCCTTACCCTTTTCATTTCTTAGCACTATATTTAAGATCTGTCTTATTTACTATGTATAATTCTGGTTTGTTACATATAATCCCTATAGAGTATAGCACTGTGTGGGTATGCACTACCACAGCTTGTCTGTCCACCACCCTAGAAAGGGAAGGAAAAGAGGATCTCCTTTCCTGGTACGCAGATTAATGAACATCCTTACACATGTTTCCTTATAAGCCTATACCTGCACCTCAAAAATAATTGCTAGGTCAAGTCATATGTATATGTAATTTAAGTAAGAGCTTCCAGTTTCCTCTTTGAAGCAAGTATACCAGTCTACCATGCAACTATCAGGACACTGTGTTGTACATCCACACATCTCCTTTAATACGGACATTATCCAGCATTTACATTTTTTTTTTTGAGATGGAGTCTCACTCTGTCACCCAGGCTGGAGTGCAGTGGCGCTATCTCAGCTCACTACAAGCTCCACCTCCCTGGTTGACGCCATTCTCCTGCCCCAGCCTCCGGAGTAGCTGGGACTACAGGCGCCCGCCACCACGCCTGGCTAATTTTTTCTATTTTTAGTAGAGACGGGGTTTCACCTTATTAGCCAGGATGGTCTCGATCTCCTGACCTCGTGATCCGCCCGCCTCGGCCTGCCAAAGTGCAGCATTTACTTTTCATGTCTGCTATAATGTGATAACTCATTGTTATTTGATTTATTATGTCTCTATCCCATAATGAATTTGACTTTCTCTTTACATCTTCTTCTGCTTTTAGGTTTATGCCTGTGCATATTTATTGACATATTCCATTCCACTTTGCCAGTTTGTGGGTTTTTCTTACACAAACTGATCTGTAGGAGTCCCTGCTCTCTTTTTTTTTTCCTCCTCTCAGCCTTCTGGGATTTCACAAACCATAGTAAAAACTGTACACAACTGTACTGTGCTACAGTTTGTGAAATGTGTTTCTAGAGACTTGACAAGAGAAACAAAAAGAGAGCAAGAACTAATAAACAACTTATATTAGAATCAATTTAGGTCTCTATTAAAACTTTTATTTCTGGTCCCCAGACCCCAAATTCTATATTTTAATAGTTCATTGGGTGTATATTGTGAAAACTAAATTATGAGATCTAATGAAATTTGTTTTATTTCCCAAATAATAACTTATTGCTATGAGACAGTGGAAGAAAAATGCTAAGAAACAATGCAAGATGTTAAGCCATATAAAGATAAAGCTGGTTTGTAATCTAATATGATAAATAAATTAACATTTCCATAAAATTGGGCTACTATTCTTTTCTCTTCACATATTGTAATAGATATACAATGTGATAATACTTACAAATTTCACTGAAAACATTTTAAAACATTGAATATGTAAAATGAAGTTAAGATTCACTTGTTAATAGTTTGCATTTAGACATTGTATTTATGTATTATTTATTTTTTATCTATCTGGAATTTATACTTATAGAAACATAAAATTATAAATTGCACATCTTTTTGGCACTGAATAGAAAGGTAATAGAAGTTATAGGCTATAAACAACAGCTGTCATTTGATAAGGAAGATCTCTAATAACAATGGACATTTTTCGCACATTACACAGTTGATTTGAAACAGCAAACCCTAATATATACAAGGATTTTGAACTTATGACTCAGATATTAAACGTTTTTATACGGACTAAATTAATGAGGGTGTTACAGACATTATTTGGACTCAACGATATAATATATACTTACAAGAACTTTGATTTTCTTCTCTTTGATTCTGTAAGGAAAATAACTTCAAGGATGTGGTTGCTGTAACTTTAGTAGCTCAATTGGTATAGAAAATTGTATTTTTTTAATAACCTGAGAACATAGCTAAAGATACTTCCTCATAACAAAAATTTATTTTACAAAGAAAGCTAAAATTTTTCTAAAATATTATACTTAAAACATAGTGTAGGTTCTTGTTTACCGCAATATACTCTATAAGAAGTATTGATCTTAAACTCTTAAATATCAATATAGCTTGCCTTTAACATGTAAATTCACAATCAACCTGTGATAGGTGTACTAGACTTTCCCACATCCAGAAAAGTGAGAAATCAGTTTCTATTGTTTACAAATTTTCCAGTCTGTGGTCTTTTCTTATAGCAGCACCAACACACTGAGATACCACGTATCTCATGTTACTTCCGTCAAAACTGTGATATTACTTTTTTTAATACCTAAAGGAAAAAAAGATATAAATGTCATCTACGTAGACTGAAACCTTGAAAAGTGTCAACTTCTCTTCTGCTTGTTTTATTGTCTAATTGATAATGCACTACAGGACCCTAAATAGACCAAGTTAAATTTTATAATATTTTCCATCATGATGTTCATTATTAAATAGATGAACTTTGTGGGAGAGAATAGTAATAAGATATTAGTTACCAATGTAACATTTACAAACTAGCTTAGAATGTTACCAAAAGAAATACATTCATGGTCTGGCACGGTGGCTCACGCCTGTAATCCCAACACTTTGGGAGACCGAGGTGGGTGGATTACAAGGTCAGGAGTTCACGCCCAGCCTGGCCAAGATGGTGAAACCCTGTCTCTACTAAAAATACAAAAATTAGCTGGGCCCAGTGGCAGGTGCCTGTAATCCCAGCTACTCAGGAGGCTGAGGCAAGAGAATCACTTGAACTCGGAGGGTGGAGGTTGCAGTGAGCAGAGATCGGGCCACTGCACTCCAGCCTGGGCAACAGAGTGAGACTCTGTCTCAAAAAAAAAAAAAAAAAAAAAGCCCGGGCGTGGTGGCTCATGCCTATAATCCTAGCACTTTGGGAGGCCGAGGCAGGTGGATCACCTGAGGTCAGGAGTTCGAGACCAGCCTGACCAACATGGAGAAACCCCATCTCTACTAAAAATACAAAATTAGCCGGGCGTGGAGGTGCATGCCTGTAATCCTAGTTACTCGGGAGGCTGAGGCAGGAGAATCGCTTGAACCCAGAAGGCGGAGGTTGCGGTGAGCCAAGATCACGCCATTGCACTCCAGCCTGGGCGACAAGAGTGAAAACTCTGTCTCAGAAAAAAAAAAATACATTCATAAACATTTTCTTGCGTGTAAATTTAGCAACATGCTTTTGAAGGCCTGGATTTCAATTGAGAATACATGTTACTTCATTTCTATTTGCTGGGAACAGTGATATATCAGACACATATTAAAAACCAGTTTATAGAAATGCAATCTAGCCTTAAGAAGTTTTATATATGAAAATGTAAGGTTTGGTAGTAGAATTAAATGTAAAACAGCTGAGAAAATTAATTTAGAACATATGAATTGAACATAATGAATAATAAGATAATAACAACAGACCTGGAAATGCAAGATATACAGAATAGCCTTGGATAAATGTGTAGCTCTAGAAAAAAATGATGTTTAGGGCATTTTTACACAGATTCCTGCTTCGATACCGTCTTCCACAAAACACAAAAGGTATGGATAATGTCATTAAAATTAATAATCTATAATATTTCCATGTAAAAAGAACTAAAAGATTGAAATGAATATCCAGATATTTCAAATTTCTTCCACTAAAAAAAATCACATTATTTCTATTAAGAAGATTTTTTCTTTTTTAGTAGTTTTGAATAATAATGTGAAATAATTATCTGTTGCTCTAAATTGGGTTACTCCTAAAGCAAATATTGAAACAAGGACTGGGTACAAGAAGCTTATCTATAATGTAATTTAAGGGTGTGCAGTTAAAGAGTAGTAAATGTGAGACAGGGAATGGAGAAAAGCCAGGAACATGTATTAATGAGTGGAACGTCCTTGTGAGAAACAGGGATGAAACACACTGGGAACCTAAGTGACTATCTGTAACATACCTCTGAATTGTCCTACAAGAGTATGGATGAGTACGTGGTGAGGTTTGCCCCAGGGACAGTTACTTCTTCACTCTTCTAGGCTTCAACAATCTCACACAGTACCTGAGAAAGCCCCCTCCCAAATTTCTAGCAGAGAAGCTGAGCCATTCAGGCATTTGAATAGGAAACTACAAATATACTGAAATGGTCTATCACAACTTCAGGTTATGCAAATGCACCAAGGGGATGTCAGACAGGGCATCAACAGGCTCTGCTGCAATTGATGGTTTTGAATTCACGTTTTAGATCTATGTAGTGTCACCCAGTGTCAAAAATACTCGTCTTGCTTCTTCATGTAAATGGTTTAATTTAATTATGTTATCTACAAAACCTGTGATAAATTGATTAAGTGTATGGATTTTTTTTCATTACTGTGTGGGCAAAAAGTCAAAAAAGAATCTGACTAGGTAAGTACAAGAGACCTGGAAATGCAAGATATAGAGAGTAGCCTTGGATAAATTTGTGGATCCAGTAAACGCTGCTCTGTGAGACTTGGGTGCCAGAAACTTTTAAATTTTCCCCTAAAAAAGCAAAAGAAAAAATTGAATACAGGTAATTCTTTTGTCCCTAATTCTTTTTGTGTTATAAGTGTCTAGCACATCATTTGCCAGAAATCAACTTTGTGTTAGAAAACCCTGACTCTTTTTATGAAGGAAGTGAAAAACTCAATGTTGAATATCTCAACTGAATTTTCTTAAATTTAATTAAAAAATTGTTAGTGTTAAGTTTTACTATAACAGAATGGTCAGAATTATATTTAAAAAATAGAAATAGATATAACATTTTTCACTAGAGTAAGAAGGCATATAGGAGTGAAATGTAAAACAGGTATACCTGTTATTCAGCTTGAACTTCAAAAACACTCATAAATACTTTATACTTAAAATTAGAGAATGTCTGTGTTGAGAAGATTGCCAGGTACCCTTTAAACTATGGAATTACTTGCTTTCTTCAAATTCAATAGGAAAAGCAGAATGTTCATCAAAGCAAGTAAGAAACTTCATGCACAATTTCTCAGTCATTCTAATGAAAATTCTGTGTTTAACTCCCCAAGCTCTCAATAAGTACATCTTTTAAGAAAATGCTTTAATCTATTTAATTGTTTTTGAAGTTTGATATTTCTTCTTTGAAAATGACTTTGCTACTAAGTTGTTTTTATTCATTCTGAAGAAACAGAGCATAGCCATTCTATTCACATTTTAAGCAAATGTCTTTAAAGAAAAACATCAAGAAAAGCAAATACCATTATAGAATAACAATTAGAATGTTGAAAATCCAATAAAATATAATAAAGACGTTACTTGCAAGTGTATGTGTATAGCTCAATATTAACATATTCATCACTACAAACGTCAAAATAGCATGTTTTGTTTTCTTTCATTTTGTAGAATTTTTGTGCTCTGGAGACTTAATGTCATCTTCATAAAAAAGGAAAAATTTAGATTTGACACATATTAGTCTCACTTTTTTTGGGAAAAATATTATGGATTTCTGATTTATCATAAGATTCATAAAATTAAAATCTTTATACAGAATGTCTTATACCTAATTAATGATTTTGGCAAAAAGAAAAGGAAATTATCAAAGACATGCTATAACAAGACTCCCAAAAACAAAACGGCATGGGTTTCCACATTTCAAAGGCCATCAGTTACCAGCACAATGGTGGGAATAAAAATTATACCACAACATTAGAAAACTGAATGACAGCATCTTATTAAGTCCACTCCTAGTTAATCCATCCACTCCTGGATAATTATGCAATAGAAAGGGAGATATATGTCTGCACAAAGACATGTTTGTAAATGTTCATGGCAACTGTATTTGAAATGACAAATATCCAAAACCACCCTGTGATATTGTGAAATATATATTTGGTGTTCTTTCCTGTTTCCTGGCATACAATTCCTAAAATCTTTGGAATCTCCAAAGTGCTGTCTTTTTGTATCCAAATGTTGACTGATAGATTTAGAATGGAGCTTCTCAGGAGAAAGACAAAGGTAGAATTAGAGGGTTACAACTCTCAGCCGGGGCCTAAAGCCAAGTTGTTCACCAATGGCCAGTAGTTTAATTAATCGTGTCTACTTAATGAAGTCTCCATAAAAATCCAAAAGAGCAGGGTTACGAGAAGCTCAGAATAGTTGAGCCAGTGGGAGTTCTTGGAGAGTGATGAGCCTGGTGTTGGTGAGAGGGGCAGATGGAGGCTCTGTACCCCTTCTCTGATGACTTTCCCTATATATCTCTTCATCTGTTATCTTTTGTAATAATCCAGTAAATGTTAAGTGCATCCCCAAGTTCTGTGAACCACTCCAGCAAATTAGTCAAACCTGAAGAGAATATCACGGGAATCTGAACTTGAAGATAGTAGTCAGAAGTTCCAGGGGAGGATTTGCAACTGGTGGAAAAGAGGGGCAGTTTTGTAAAACTGAGCCCTCAGTGTGTTGTGTCTGGATCCAGACCCCAAGAGACAATTCTTGAATCTTGGGCAAAAAAGAATTCCGGGCGAGTCCACAGAGCAAAGTGAAGGCAAGTTTATTAGGAAAGTAAAGGAATAAAAGAATGGCTACTCCATATACAGAGATGCACCAAGGGCTGCTGGTTGCCCATTTTTATGGTTATTTCTTGATAATATGGTAAACAAGGGGTGGATTATTCATGCCTTTCTATTTTAGACCAGATAGGGCTAAACATCAACTTCCTGACATTGACATGGCATTTGTAAACTATCATTGCACTGGTGGGAGTGTAGCAGTGAGGACGACCAGAGGTCAATCTCGTTGCCTTCTTGGTTTTGGCTGGCTTCTTTACTGCAACCTGTTTTTATCAGCAAGGTCTTTATGACCTGTATCTTGTGCCAACCTCCTATCTCATCTTGTGGCTTAGAATGCCTTAACCGCCTGTGAATGCCGCCCTGTAGGTCTCAGCCTCATTTTACCCAGCTCCTATTCAAAATGGAGCTGCTCTGGTTCTAACGCCTCTAACAAATGTGCAGGATCTGACACTATCTCTGGGTAGACAGTGTCACAGTTGAATTGAAGGACACCTAGTTGTGTCCATTGCAGCATAGGCTGATTGCTTAGTGGTGGAGAGAACCACCACTCACATTTGGTCACAGAAATCTTCTGTGTTGATTGTTGCTGTGGTGTGTGAGAGTAAAGAAAAAACACAGTTTCAGTGTTTTCCCCAAACACACCCAAAGATACATCAACTAAAATATATAAGCAAATTATGGTATCTTCATAAAATGTAATACTACTCATTAACAACAAGAAATAAAGTACTGACAAAACAACAATATGGATGAATCTCAAAAGTAGTATGCTAAGTTAAAGAAAAAAGACACTAAAGACTGTGAAATTCTAGAAAAGTCTAAACTATGTAACAGGATGACTAAAATATTCTGTTGATTGCAGGGGTAGTTACATGAATTTACACATTTCCCTAATCTCATAAATTAATTAAAAGTAGATAATTTTACTAAATATATATTTCACCTCAAAAAAGTGAATATGCACCAAGACATGTTACTGTGTAATCTTAGAATTCTAGGAACAAAGAGAAAATGCCAAAAAACTTCTGGAAGGAAAAACAAAATAAATGGGAGCCAAAGGATTGCATAAACAAAAATTTAGAATGCTACGCAGCAATAAGTTTTCTACACTGAATTTTGTAACTGAATGATTTATCAATATAAATATAAACTATATTTGCTTCCTGGCTTGCAAAGGGCAAAAACAAACAACAACAACAACAAAGACAAAAAAAAGTTCCCGTTCACTTATTTCCAGAAAGATACTGGCCAATGTACTGCAATAAAATAGATTGAGTATATAGGAAAATACTTAAATATGTAAAACAAGGAAGAGGGGACTCAAATATTTAGAGATAGAAAGGGGATTTCTCAAGATGATAATGAAGGAATTCCAGTCAGGGAAAGTACCACTTAAAGTATTAGCCTGAGGCACCAGGGAAAGTGGTTTTGAAAAACTGCCTAAACAGGAAGCTATTGAAATTTTCAAGAAAGTCAAGGAAGTTCTTTCCAATTTCAGCTGCAGCTGCAGGAAGACTGGTTTTATGGACACTACTGTTTTTTTCACACAGACCCAAGCATCTGGCTACAACAACCTTCTCCAGTAAAATCTTCACCTTTTTGTCTGCCATTTAAATCTACAGCAGTGTCTCTCACTAGCTAACTCTAATTTAAAACTGTAAGAGTAAATATATGTTGGGAATTGCAGGTGCTACATTCTCTTCTAAACTGCAGAAGAAAATGTTGAAGAGTTGGTGGTGATGCCAAGTTCTTAATGATCCAGCACTGATATCTTCCAGGAAAAAATAATATAATAAAAATTATGTTATATGGAAACAGTTAAAATATTTATTACAAAATTGATCCATTAAGCTTAGAAAACTAAGCAAATGAAAACATTAATGATTAACTCCAAAAAAATAAAATTTTCCCAAGAAATAAAAATTCTTGATAGTGTACTACAAGGCTTGGCTTAATGTTTATGTCAATGTATAATATAAACATGAAATTAGGAGAATCAAATATTTATTTATAACTATATTTGAACAATGGGGAGGAAAATTATTATTTGTATGTTGGTTGGGGAAGGATGCAAGATAATACCCAAGTACTTATCTTTTATTATAGATGCTAATAAACGATATGCAACATTTGAACAAAAATAAGTTCCACTGGCACAAGATTAGAGCAATTTCCTTGCCACTTATTGATTAAAAGCCAAGCCATCTGCAACATGGTCTGGATCTCAGTCCCAGGAGGAGTCTTATTTAGGTGCTTCATCTACTGCCTCTTTTGTCTATTCTTTTTGTGTTATCTTTGCCAATTCTTCATTACTCTAATCTCAAATTATAGTTATTAATTCATATATTAGTTTCTCTGTGATGTTCAAATTACTTATTGTGTTTTGACTCCCTATTAGTCCTAACCCACGCAACCTTTAAAATTATTTCTTAAAACATCATAAATATACAAAATTGAATGTCAGTTTTTAAACCAAATAAAAGTTAAGTCTCCCCAACTATATGAATGGACCCCTTCTCCCTTTTGGAATTCACGAAAAGCCAACCAGCATTAATATCAACATAGACCTTAAGTCTGATAAGAAATATTTGCAGTCTATTCTCTCTGAAGGCCTGCTACCTGGAGGTCTCATCTGCATGACGAAACCTTGGCCTCCATCACCCCTTATTATTACCCAGACATTTATTTATATTGATAATAACTCTTTTAACGAATTGCTAATCAGACAATTTTTAAATCCACCTACGACGTGGAAGCCCCCTCCCTTTCTATTTGTTCCACCCTTTCAGATACAACCAATGTAAAGCTTACATGTATTGACTGATGTATTGTGTGTCCCTAAAACATATAAAAGCAAGCTTGTACTCCAACGACCTTGGGCACATACCATCAAGACCTCCTGAGGCTGTGTGATGGGCACATCCTTAACCTTGGCAAAATAAACGTTTTAAATTGATTGAGACCTGTCTCAGATACTTTTGGGTTTACAAATTGGTAACCACAGAAGAATTCTGAATAGAGGTGTCCCTGACTTTGAACAAATCTATTGGTCCTTGGTACCAGCTTGAGTTATCCTTACAGCTCAAACCAATAGGACAATTTGCTGAGGTATGGGAGCTCCCCCACCTCCAGAGAATTCGTGATCTTCCCAAATTTGGTTGAGATCGGAGGTTTATTTTGCTGTACAACTCCTTTCCTGGAGTTTTACTTGCTTACAACAAGGAAGGCGAGTTTTTCTGCTTCCATGACAATGGAGAGCAAGTAACCCCTTTCTGGAGTTTCAGCTAATTTCCAACAGGGAAGGTGAGTTTGAGAGGTTTTTTTCTTCTTGCTTCTAAGATGGTAAAGCACAGTCTTGAGCTGGGGCCCCATTCCTAGGTAAGTAGCTGAATTGGGGATTTTTGTCTTAGAAATTGTCCTCAATGACTAAAAGTTAAAATTGTCAACCAGCTGGTCTTAATTTCTTTAATTACATTAGAGTGCTCATTAATCATATTGTTGGTTTTTTTTTGTTGTTGTTGTTCTAGTCTTTCTCTCATCGAATTTGACCAGTGCTACCTGACTTGATCTAATCTGAGTGAGAATTTCAAATTACAGGGAACAAGACCTCTAAATTGGCTAAAATTCCTCACAGCTGCAACAACAACAGCAGCAACAACAACAAAGACATGCATTTGGTTTCTGTTTGCTTCTTGTCTTAAAAACATTGTTCTTCTGTTTCCTTTTCTTCCACTTTATTCCTCCTTCCACCTTTGCCATCTTTGGTACCAAGGAAAATCTAGAAAAGGTTTCTAATGACTCAAACCCCTTAAATAACACAGAACAAAGGCACTACTCACTCCTTTTGGGGGTGTTCTTTTTAGTTTGTTGAGTTTCAAGAGTCATGGACAGATTCTTCTTGGGTCTACAGCCCTGCTTTCTTGTATTACATTACTTGACCTCTTTGACTTTTGGGTACCAGAAATTACCTTGTAATATGAGAAGATTTGACCTTGGCAAAAGAGAGTTAGGGGTGGCTGAGGACAGTCTAGATAAAGTGGTCTTAGCTGTGGGTTCCACCCCCCTCCCCTAGGAAGTTGTCGTTTAGGATCTTAATTCTAATTTGGAGGTGCATTCTATAGGATTTTCTCCATCACTTTTTCTCTCCAAATTAAGCTTGGTTGGCTTGTATGTGCATTTGGGTGAGAAACTGAACTGTCATTTTTATAGTTAAATGAGAGACTGAGTTTCCTCAGCTCCAAAGAGGCAAGGCATTTTGCTCTTCTCAGCCAAAAGGTGTCCCTGGGTGACCAAGGGCCAACTGGAAATGTCTGGGGGGTTGACACCCCATGAAATACAGTGGCCCTACAGGGAGCCCTAAACAAAGTTAGCTTAAAAGGAAAATGCATACAGGAGCTGGGCGCTCAACATTTTGAGGATTTTTGAAGGTGCAATACTTCTATAGAGAGTAACTGAGACATGTAAGAGGACAGAAAGAACTCAATGGTGACACCCTGTGGAGTCCCACCTACAACCAGCACACTTCGATCTACTACACTAAACCCTAGGTCACAGCTCAGTTCCTCCCTTTAGGGAAAAAGAAGGAGAAGGAGAAGACAAATAGTCTAAGAATGAGAAAAGGCAAAAGAGAATGGCTTCCTTTTGGGTACCCCATTAGTTTTATGGCACCTATACTTCCAAGTGTTTGTGTAAAATGAGAAATTTCAAAGGCATGTCAGGTTTTTCTAGTACTCCAGCTGGTCTATATATTATAATCTGTTGTGCGCATTTGAAACTGATGGGCAAATTACATCAAGAAAAAATTCAGAGCCCCAAAGTCCACCTGCAACTATAGAGTTCCTAAGTTCTCTGTTTATTTTATTTGCTGCCTGCTTTACATCAGATGTTACATTTCTATTGAGATAAAAACCAGTTTAGATACAACTTTTTTTTTCCCTCCCAAACTGCTGAGTTTGTATGAATATCTCATAGCTATGGTTCTGAAGCAAAAGCTACAGGATCTTTGTTTGTATGAGTGTGTATGTGTGTTTTATGTGTACGTACACATATTTTGTTACGTGTTTTTGGCTACTAGGTACCAAATTGGCTTAAAGTTAAAGAGTATCCATAAATTAAATAAGAAGCCCAAATGCTTTTCAAGTTCATGTGACTTAAGTAAAATCCTTAATAACTGGCTTTAAAAATATTAGTAAAGTAGTGTTAGAAATGTCTTAAGAATTGTCAGCATTTTTATTTTCATTAATTAATCAAGCAGTTTTATACTTATGGGTGCAGAACACTATTATAAGCTTTCAAAATTTGCCAAAACACTTATACAATTATAACCCCATCCCAAAACAGAATGATCTTTCCTTGTGTAATTGTTAATAAATAAAACTTTTTTTTTGGTTCAATGAAAACAGATAAATTCTGAGTTATGGGTAAAATACCTGTATTTTTAACCTTAAGATTTTACTTAGGTGCACAACTGAAATTCATAGGCTTTAAAGATAGTTAACAGCAAAATAACTTTAAATGATAATATTCAGAGTTTTATAAGTAATCTAGGTAAACTATGAAATAACCAGGTAAGTGTACTAGAATAAATGCTTGTAAACAAACTTGTCAAATAATTTAGAATCTAAGGTTATATTAAATAATAGATATTATTTCTGCCAGCTTCATATCTGATATTACTTTTAATTAATATTTTAAATTAGTTAAATGAGTAATTACCAAATTAAAAATTATAGGAAAAACGCTTTTTAAAATATGTTTTTATTAAAAGGTAAATATTTTTTGTCTAATCCAAAGGTTATTTAAAGGTTATATATAAAACAAGGTGAAATGAACCAAGAAATAAGGGAGATATAAAGAAAGTTACAGATATGAAGCGGTATTTTTGGTAAGAAATCTTAAAAGAAAAGCAATATCATATGAGAAAAAATCTTGTATAACGAATTTTTGTCCTAAAATGAAATTATTCATTGTTCAAAAAAGAGGAATATTTAAGACAAACAAGAAAGTCCAAAAATGTTGTGAATGGTCTGTGTAAGTCATAATAAGATTAGTAAAAAAGGAAATTATAAAAATGTTATATGATTAAGTTGGCTATAATTAAAGAAAATTATAGTAAATTGTTTTTCTAAAAATTGAAATTTGATATTAAAAATGGTCAAATATAAAACTAAAAAATTGATTAGAAGATTTTATTAAAAATATTGAGTTACTCTTAGTGTGAGAGGTTTATAATTTTTAAATTCTATAATGTTTCTTTTTGAAATTATTCAGATTAATATCTCAGAAACTGCAACCTGTTGCTTCAGTTCTTTCTCTCTTTTGCAAGACCTGGGATGGTAACTCTCTCTTTCACCTTTTGTTGGTTCCTGTAACTTTTAAAATTAATTATCTAAAGTAAAGGAGAGAATTTTTGAAAATAAGCAAAAGAAAAATCTTTTGAATTTGCTCTTGTCTGTATGTCTGTTATATCTATATGTTTGTATGTGTCATGTGGAAGTGATATTTCACTACCAAACTATATGAAAAGGCTCTAATCAATTCGTTTAAAGAAAAGAAAGTGCCTATCAGACTGACAGAAGCCAGCTCAGATCCTTTTTAATTCACATGACCTTGGTAATCTTTGGTAAGCTTAATTTGGTAAATTTCATCTCAAAATTATCTCTAGTAGTTTAAAATCTTAAAGTCATATTATGCTACATTACATAACTTCAATTTTTTTCACTGGGAATTTGGGTTACTATGAGTTAAAATAATACACAGTAAAAGGTGTTTTTGGTGAAGTTTGTAAAGACACAATGATGTGGTTTTTGCTGAGGAAAATGTAATTTTTTTTTCTAGTTTGGAGACTTTTTCAGTTGCTTTAAAATAAAGAAAAAGAACGTATAAATAAAACTAAATGGGTAAAGAGAAAAATAAAAAGGCGGGTGATGAGAAAGCTTGATTATTGAGTGGCCATGTGGTTACCCATCCTAAAGAGCTGCAGCTGGGCTGCATTCAATTACTAAAGGTAAAAGCTATGGCGGAATGCAGAGATGGATCATACTCATAGTCCTAGGGCATTAGTTCACTGAACTAATTAATTACAGAAATGCAAATTAGTAAGAAAAAACAAAATATTTAATCTCTTGGTTATTGTTATCTGTAACAGCTAAATGAAAGTAAAAGAGTGCTGGGTTTGGCCTTAAGGTTGGGCCAAGCTCAGATGTGAGTCCGTCTCAGGGCAGGCCACTAGCCTGAAAGCTACACACAAAAGGAAAGATTAAGCCAGGGCAACAAAACTTACCTCTTAGACTTGTGGTTACCAAGAAGTTAGTCAATGCAGGAGAACGGCAAGACCAAGCAACTATTAAAACCAGAGTGTATAACATAAGGGGATTGTTCCATTTTGTATCCCCTTATGGATTGGAAATTGATTGGTATCATCAGTTTCCTGAAAAATCTTTACCATAGTGAACGTAAAAATAACTACTTTAAGGACAGAATCTTTAATTTTAAATGCTACAGAATGAAAGGGCTTAAGTTGATGTGAGACCCATAGCTTACTATTAAACAATTGCTCATGAATATATGTAATCCAAATGCACAGGAAGTTATTCCTGAGAGAACAACCAGCCCAGTGACCCAGATAAATGCCACTGTAAGGTCTATTTACCCTAAGAAGGAAACTGCCTAACTCTCCCTATAAATGCCAAGTAGAGCACCCCAGACGAAGCAGTTAATGTGCTTCATATGAAAGCCCTGTGGGACTGGCTTTATGATGATCCACCCTGTTCATTCTCTAACATTAGAAGGCCCCACACCCATTTTCTGCATTTACCCCAAATTGGGGAAATTTAAGAAATATCAAAAGGCAAAGGTTATAATAAGAAGCTAATACTGCGTGAAGCAAGGCTGAGGCAAATTATGATAAAGATTGACAAAAGAGACTGAGTTCCTTGGCTCAACCCGCTGTTGGGGATCCAGATCCTCTTTCAAGGGAAAAGGTAAAATGGACTAGGGGTCGGAAAAAAAAAAAGGTCCTGGGACCAAAACATAAAAATGTATAAGTTAATAGAGTTATGAAATTTGAGATGTTTAAACAGATTTCATGTAAGTTAGTTGTGACTCCTTTACATAAATGCCTATGAAAATAGGTATTGTATCTGACGGGGGATGGTTCCCCTATCTAGTACCATAAAACCGAAGGCATGTAAATCTATCCTATGAGAACTGTTCATTGGACTGCGGAGGAAAAGTTAAATATTAAATTTGAACTCAATTGAACATGGACACAAACACTGGTCACCAAGTGCTGGAAAAGGTTGTGTGAGCCCTTTGAGGCATTTATCCAGCACTGTTTCAGACAAATCTCTATTTCAATCTATTCCTATATGTTAGTTATTGAAAAACAATAGACAGTCACAAAAACAAGTTGATATTTTTGTGTTCCTTGAGCCCAGTCATGAAGGGCCCTTGTGACTGGGCCTCATGCCAAACAACTTGTTACAAAAAGAGCTAGGGTCCCAGACTGTGCCGAAACTTAATGAGACTGCTCCTTGTCTGTGGATGGATAAGTAGCTGTCTCTGGAGCCCAGGCTGTTGCTATCCAGTCTGGTGGTGAATCCTCCACAGTCTGGTGAGTGTAAAAATCTTTTCCCTTCTCCCCTTCCCACTGCGATTTGCTTATTATGTCAATCTGCTTATTATATCATTTGCTTATTATTATATAATTTGCTTATTACATCTGCATTGCCATATACAAGGGATAAAGTTTGTTTACTTTTAAAGGTATTGTGTGTGTGTCTTTTCCTCTCCCCTTCTGCATTTCCCGAAGAGAACATGGACATGCTAAATAAATAGGAACTAGTAAGATTGCCTGAGCCCACAGAAAATAGGGCAAAAGTTGGAGTGCTAATCAGGAAAAATCCTCCACTTTATAGCCCTTTGTGGAACATTTATTGGGACTTATGACAAAAGACTGCAAGCACTTCCCAATGACAAGTACTGGACTAGAGAATTTCCACCTGAGGAGCATTTACTGCCTTGCTATGAAATGTTAATTGAAGCTACCCCTATGCTAATGGAAATAATGGTGCCCCAAAGAGTTCTATAATAAAATAAAAATGGTTTAAATAGAATCTTACTACCTAGGGATGGCAGAAGGAAATTCTCATGAGCAGGGAGCCTCCATTTTCCCTAGAAGTAACTCTATGTGAGGAGCTGCTAGATTCTACCGTGCCTAATAAACAGCTCTCATCTAAGAGGAGCTACTTAGCATGTGAATAGCAGTTCCAAGGTGAACAAACAACATCTTGTTTGGAAAGGTGCTGCTCCAAGGAAAATTCTAGAAATTTTTTCTTTTCTGTTTTTTATAGTTTAGAGCAATTGGATGAAGTATATTTTTGTGAGCAAATTTACCTTTCTCTCTGATTTCTCCAAAATTCAGAAACCGTGAGTATTCTGATTTTATGAAAATACATTTATTTACATAAGTTTAGTAAGAGTCTTTTCTTTTAAAACAAGACAATTTGAGACACTGGTTATTTTACCAAGGCTTTAACTAGAATAACATATTGTCAGGTAAAGTTTCAGAAAAGCCAACTTAGAAGGAGCCTATATGGCAATCAATTCTTGCTGCAATTTATGCAAATAATCAGGCAAAGTACAATGAGCCTAAAACTTATTTTACACACAAATTAGTCTTACTATAATTTCTCTTCAATAGGAAAGGAGGGCTAGAGAGGAAGAAATTGTTTCAAAGTAAAACTATTACACTTTTTACTAGATTTCAGCCCTGACTTGTTTTTGAGTGTAGATTGAATCACGAATTATTTCTTGGCTACAAGATGCAAATTTCCCTCATTTGGCATTCCACTGGGCCTGATCTGTTTTTCACTGCAAATACCCTACTGTTTAAGGCTATAGAAGCCCCCTCCCTCTAGGCCCAGGGACTGTCATGGAAGAGGTTGGCACATAAGATTGTAAGGGCTGGTTATGAGGGATAGAAGTAGATCAAGGTCAGACACTCCAAATCAAAGATAGGTACAAATACACCTAAATGGCTAGTAAAACAAAGGACTTTGTTTTCTGGGCTATTATGTGGCATCTTTTCATTCACCTCAACCATAAGGAATTTCCTGCTTCCCATACAATTAAGAGAAAATAATTACTAAGAGGATTATGATACCTCATGACCAAGCCTCCTGAGTATAATACTCTTAGTTATGAGTTGTGCAATTAAATATATATTTAAAATTTATTTTTCAGAACAATGCTATGCTTTATATAGTGAACTGTTATATGTCTTTAACTAAAACCAAGATTGCAGTAGCTCAACACACAGAAGTTAAATATAATTCAGTTTTGTAACCTCACCTTTGGCTTTTTGTTTGTTGGCTCTTTAAAACAACAAAAAAATTAAGAGATAATGAATGCCTGTCCATGTTCATTCCTATCTGGCCTAGAATATTTAATTGGCTGTAAGTCTCTTGACTCTAAGTCCCTCTGCCACAGAGTGTCCCACCGAGGGACAGGATGGACCTGAGGCAGACAGTCCTGTAGCTCTGGCAATGCTATGGAACAAAATAAACATTTGGTGGCCATTGATGCTGTCTCTGGCAAACCTTGGCCAGAAGGGGGAGAATTTTAAACCAAAATAAAATTCTAAGGTCCCCAAACCATATGAATGGCTTTATCACATGTGAATCCTTAACCTTGGCAAAATAAACTTTCTAAATTGATTGAAACCTGCCTCAAATACTTTTGGGTTCACAGTTTGAATAAAAATAAAAAAAAAATTCAAATTCAGGTGACATAATGTTTTTCTGAAATCCAAATGCTTAAACAAGAATAAACAGAGTTTTAAAGAATATTGGTAATTGTATCTCAAAAATATTTGAGAAACATATTATGTTGGGATAAAAGAGAACCTTAAAATAATATCTGCTTGTTGTAATACTGTGTAATGTTTCATAATGGGGCATAAATACTTACTATTTCCTTTGCTAAGTACAGGGAGTAATAATAATAATAATAATAATAATAATAATAATAAAATTTTCAGGGTCCTTTTATAAAAAAATTGACTACTATAATATCAGATATTATGCTGTGTAGGCATTCATTTATAGCTTATAAAATAAGTTTTGAAAAGTATAACCAGTACGTAGTTAAGCTGTCTTTGAAGCTATCTTGTTGCAACAAAATTTTCTATTGCACCCCTTATTTGAAACTTTTACTACTTAAAGCTTGATATTCTTCCCTGGTGTATTCAAGAACTCATCCAGTTGATTGAATCAGTTAATTGCTTTTCTTCTTCTTCTTTTTTTTGCAATTTAAATGCTTGTCTCACCTTCATGTGTTATTACACTTCATAAGGAAGAGAAGAAAAATTAGAAGACAATAAAAACAAATATTTTCAACTTCCAAATTTTATTTAGGACTATATCATTTTACAAGAATTTATAATTACTTATGTTTTTGTAGAATTGTAAACATGGATTGCAATAGCTTATACATGATTAACACACTAATTGAAATAAGAAAAATGTTACTAAAATCTGCTTTTAAATTTTTTAAGTAGTGAAAATTCTATGTATAACATTTGTATATATGTATTAATATTATTTGGAGCAGATAATTTTGGTTTATGCCTCAAAGCATATTTGATGTTTTATGTGATTTATTTGGTTAAATTAATTAATCATTTAATTAAAAATTTAGAAGCTCTATTTAAAATAAGCTTCCTCTGCAAGTACATTACAATGGTTTATATATAGGTAATAAAACAGAATTGAGCAGCTAAAACCATCTAATACTACAGTTGGTTAAAGAGGTCAAAAAAGATACATATACTTTTTAAAAAATTCATTTATTTATTTGAGATAAGGTCCCACTCTGTCAACTAGGCTAGAGTGCAGGAGTGTGAACATAGCTCACTGCAATCTAGAATTTCTGGGCTCAACTGATCCTCCCACCTCAGCCTTCTGAGTGGCTGGGACTATAGGTACGTGTCACCATGCCTGCTAATTTTTTAATTTTTTTGTATAGATGGTGTCTTGCTTTGTTGCCAGGGCTGGTCTTGAACTCCTAAGCTTAAGTGATCTTTCAGCTTTGGCCTCCCAAAGTGCTGGAATTAGAGGTGTGAGCCACCATGCCCACCCAGCTTGGTCAATTTAATATCAATTAATGACAAACAAAACAAAGCACACAGCACAACTCATTTTTCTATTTGTCTGGTGCTCATTCCTCTATGTAATAAAGGACGAGTGGGTATAGATAATGTGCTAATATGGAAAATAAAATAATTTTTTAAAATAATTAGTGTCTTAGAAGCCAAGAAAAGACAAAAAAATAGAAAAGAACCTCGAGAACAAAAGAAAATGAAAAGCAAAATGATAGATTTAACCTCAACATTATAGAAAAGTAAATTCATTATAAAGGTACTACAGTATTCAAATAAAAGGGAGCCACTGATAGAATTAATACAGAACCAAAGTCAATCTATATGCTGACCTCAAGAAAGTAATTTTACTTGTAAACAGGTCAAAAGTTAAAAGATAGTTTCATCATAATATTTTGAAGTTAAGAAGTAGAAAAGATCATACCTTGACATTGTTATGTATAAAAATCTGATGTATCTATATTTATATTAAGAAAAGAGACTGCAAAACAATTTATGTTCCCTGGGAAAAAGAGGGATTTTTTTAATGATAAAGAGACTAGCTCACCAAGATGACATAATAATCTCAAACATATACATGCTTAATAATAGAACTTCGAAATATATGAAGCAAAAATTAAAATAATTGAAAACAGAAATAGATAAATTCACATTATAAGACTGAGATTTCAACACACATCTGCTATTCATTTATATAACATTTATAGGGGAATCAAATATGAATATAGAAGATTTAAATTACATTGTTAACCAGTTTTTTCTAAATTACATTTATAGAACATTCTACTTCAAAACAGAAGAGCATGCATTCTTTCCAGATGAAAATGGAATATTCATTAAGATGTGTGTATGATTTAATTAGTTTAAAAAGAATAAAATCATCTGGCTTTGTTATTCCTATGGAATATAATCAGAAATAAGAAAAACAGACATCTATAAAATTCCTAACATTGGAAATTTGAAACCACATTTTTAGGAGTGACTTCCACTTTTGGGAAGATGGAGTAGAAATACTTTTACCTATTCCTCTCACTAATCGTAGCTAAAACCTTGTACATTGTACATAAAATAAATGTAAAAAGACCTATATAGGTGTAAAGAAGACAGTAGACCAGTGAGGGACCTCGGGAACCAAAAACAACACAATGATAGTTTCCTGGGCTTGGTTTTTATCTCATATATACTAGACTTGGAGCTGAAAAAGCTGCCTGAAAATGCCGATGGGCACAGGAAAAAAACCTCCAGAAAATGGGTCTTTTCTCTAGCCAAAGGACTAGGAGAAAAGCAGCCTAACTAGAGAGAAAACTTTTACGTAATAACCACTCTACTCTAGGCAAACACCAAAAAACAAACCAAGAAAGCAACATCTACAAAAGTTGTGGCCCCATCCCAAACTGAGTCAGCAAAGACTGACCTGGAAATCTTGATTTTTCACAGTCACAAGTTTGTTAAAAGATAACTGCTGGTCCTGATGGTAGAGAAAGTGAAATAGGAAACCGATACATCACCATCAGCCTGCAACAAGTCCTCTGTCCAGCAACGTCAGTGAAAACCACATGAAGAACATGGGCTTTCACCTCACCCATTGGTAATGTAGTGCCCCTCATCCTCTATGCCTGGTGGCGTCAGAGAAAGCCTACTGGAGAATCAGGAATTTCACCATTCCCCAGTGATAACAAAGCCACTCTCACCAGAATGCTGGTAGATTTCATGTGAGGCACCAACACATCAGCACTCACCTAGTGGTATCAAAAGACCACTCCCCTTGGGTTTCAATGAAGGATGAGTAAGTAACCTGGACTTGTATTTATAACCAGTTGCTTTTCTTCCTCTACTGGAGCAGTGTCACAGAAAGCCAGTTAAAACAGAAAGTTTAAAGAGAATTTAGTGTCCCACAAAATAACATAAAAATGTCAAGTCTTCAATAATAAATCACTTGTCATACCAAGAAGTAGGAAGATATCAAAGTTGATTAAAATGTGAGCAATAGATGCCAACAATGAGATGACAGAGATGTTCATGTAATCTAAGAATATTTTAAAGCAGTTATAATAATTATGCTTCAGTAAGCAATTATAAACAAATATCCTTAAAAAACAAAAGGATGTGTCAATAAAGAGTTGAAACATCTTAGCAGAGAAATAGAACATATCAAGAGGAGCCAAATGGAATTTTAGAATTAAAACATTCAATCACCAAAATATAAAGTTCAGTGGATGGGTTCAATATAGAATAGAGGAGAGAAAAAAATGAATGAGAGACCATAGGTAGAAATTATACAATCTGCAAAACTGAGAAAATTAGACACTAATTCTCCAGCAACCTGTGAAAATATAGCCATGTATCACTTAACAACGAGGATATATTCTGAGAAATACATCCTGAGGTGATTCTGTCATTGTGCAAACACTATAGAGTATATTTACACAAATCTCAGTGGTATAACCTACTATACTACAAAGCCTATTGCTCCTAGGCTAAACTGGTACAACATGTAATACTGTAGGCAACTGTAACAAAATGGTAAGTATTTGTTTATCTAAACTTATCTAAACGTAGAAATGGTACAGTTAAATCATGCTATTATGATCTTATGGGACTACCATAATATATATGACCCATCATTGACCAAAACATCATTATGTAGCAAACGATCATATAGTGAAATATCTACATTTTCTGTCATCAAAGCACTGGAATAAGAAAAAAGACTAGGGTAAAAAATTACCTGAAGTAATAATAAGGGGATACTTCCCCAAATTTGGCAAAAAAATAAAAGATATACATTCAAGAAGCTGAATGAACACCAAACAGAATAAGACTAAATAAATCGATGTCACTATGATACATCTTCATTATACTTTAGAAACTATAGGAAAAAAACTATTATAATGACAGAAATTTTTCTTCACAAACAATGGAGGCCAGGAAAGCTCAGAATCCTATAGACAGTGAAAATAGCCTTCAAGAATGGAAGGAAAATCAAGACGTTCTCACAGGAGTGAGAACTAAGAAAATTTGTTACCAGTAAATCTATTGTAAGGGACAGTAGGGGCAGAATAAGCGGGGATTCTTAAGTGGTATAAAAAATATAGTTAGAGAGAATAAGATCTAGTGTTCTGTAGCACAATAGAATGACTATCATAATAAGAACTTATAGTATATTTCAAAATAACTAAACAAGTGAAACTGTTTATATTAACATGTATCTAGTTTTATATATATATATATATATATATATGTATATAGTATATCTCAAAATAACTGAACAAGTGAAACTGTTAATATTAACATGCATCTAGTAAGAGTAAGAAACTGGAATGTTTCTAACCAAAAAAGTCCTTTAAGTAATGGATATCCCAATTACCACGATTTGATTATTACACATTGTATGCTTGGATCAAAATTTCACTTTTACCCCATAAATGTGTACGGCTGTTATGTATCTATAAAAATTGAAAATTAAAAAAAAAACTAAATAAAAGTGAAAAAGTTCTTTAAAAAATAAAGCTAAAAATGAAGAAACAAAGAAAAAAATCAGCTAATACGAAACACTCTTCTTCTCTTGAGTTGTCTAAATTATTGTTGACATTGAGTCAAAAATTATATCACTGATTTATTTTGTTCTTATTATATGTAGAGGAAGTATTTAAGACAGTTATAGCAGGGAGTAGTAACAATGTAAACAGAGGTAAGATTTCTATATTTCACTTGAACTGATAAAAATGATAACACCAGTATACCATGATAAATTATGTATATATATTATGAAATACTTGGCACGACCACCAACAAAGCTTATAGAAAAAAGAAATAGATACATACATACATACATACACACACAGAGAGAAATGGAAGTCAAAAAACAGTGAAAGTACTCATCATAAAAGCAGAAATATCAGAAAAAATATTTAAAAAGAGATAAACTAAAACAAAAATAAAATGATAGACTTTAAACCTAACATCAATATTTATATTAAATGGAAATGGTCTGAATTGTCCAATAAAAAGATTGGCAGAGTGGATTAAATAACATGACTCTATTATTTTTTGGAAACAAGAAATTCACTTCAAGTATAATGCTATAGGCAGTTTGACACTAAAAGGATGGATAAAGACAAATCATGAAAATGTGAATCATGTTAACGTGAAAACAAGCTTGAATATAATATTAGATAAAGTAGACTTCAGAGCAAAGACAATTACTAGAGACAGAGAGAGACATTATATAATGACAGAAAGGGCAATCTACCAAAAAGACGCAGCAATCCTAAAGTTCATGCACTGAACACAAGAGCTATAAAATATGTGAAGTGAAAACTGAAAAAACTGAAAAAGAAATAAACAAAACCACAATAATGATCAGAGACTTCAACATCCTTCTCTGAAGAATTAGTAGAGCAACTAAACAGAATTTCAACAAAACTCAGCAACACCATCAACCACTAAGATCTAATCAATATTTCTAGAACATGCCAAGCAACAACAGGAGAATACACATTAATTTTAAGTGCCCACAGAACATAACCAAATAAAGATAATATTCTGGAACATTAAAAAAATCTTCAAAAATGTAAAACCCTAGAAATCATACAGAGTATGCTCTCTAATCACAATAGTATCAAACTAAAAATCAGTAACACAAAGATAACAGAAAAATATTCAAACACTTGAAAATTATCTAGACACTTGTAAATAATCTATGGGTCAAAAAAGTCTCAAAGGAATTTGTGAAAATATATTGAAATAAAATGAAATGGAATAGACAACGTATCAAAATTTGTGGGAGACAGCTAAATCAGTGTTGAGAAAGAAATGCATAGCTATAAATAAAGACATTCAAAAAAATTAAAAGCATCAAATAAATCATCTACTCTCCCACTTAACATATATAGAAAGCTGTAAAATAAACCCAAAGTAAGCATAGGAAAGAAGATAATAAGACTATAAGTGAATAAAATAAAAAATAAAAACATAAATATTGGAAAACAACCAATGAAACAGAGAGTTAATTCTTTGAAAAAATCAGTAATATTAACATATATCTGGTAAGAGTAAGAAAAAGAGCATAACCAAATTATTAGTATAAATATCAGGAATAAAAATAGGATACAATTATAAATCCTATAGATATAAAAAAAGTAATAAAGGAATACTATAAACAACTCTAAAACATATAAATTTGACGACTTAGACAAACTGGACCAAGTCTTGAAAATATTTTCACAACTCACCCAAGATGAAATAGATAATTTGAATAACCTTATAGCTATTAAGCTAGTGGATTTTTAAATTATAAACCTCCTGAAAAACAAAGTTATATGCCCAAATGGTTTTCATCAAGAATTATATCAAACTTTTGAAGTATTAATAGGAGTTTACAAACTCTTTCAGATAAGTAAAGAGGAAGCAACAATCTTTATTTTATAAGACTACTATTATGATGATATCTGATATCAAAACAGAAAGCACAAAAATATAGAGTCCACCACTTCTGAATATAAACACAAAATTATTTTTAAAATGTTAGCAAGTCTAATTTAGTAATAACAATTATACACCATGACCAATTAAGATTACACTAGGAGCACATGACTAGTTCAAGGGTCACGAATTAATTAATGCCATGACATACAATTTTAGCCTAGAAAGCAAAAATCACTTGATTATAACAATCTATGCAGAAAAAAACACGTGAAACATGTCAACACCCATTTACTATATAAACTCTCAGAAAAACAGGAACAGAGAGGAGTCCTCCTTCAACTTGGTAAAGATAATCTACAAAAAACCCTACAGCTATCATTATACTTACTGGTAAAAAATGGACCATTAAATCAACACTTGCAGCATAATCAGAAAAGAACAAATTTGACTGAAGACATACGATCCATGGTCTCTGCCTAGTTTTGCGGTCCCCTTTAACTCTGTGATATAAAAACACTGAAAGTCACTGCCTATATTATGAGTTCACAAGAGGGATTAAGCAGGATTCTGAGGGATTGAACATTTTACTTAAAGAGACTCTGAAGTGTCATCCAAGAGATTGTTTTCATTAACTGTGGTAGGGAGTTGTATTAGTGTCCTATTACTGCTGTTACAGTTACCTAAAATATAGTAGCTTTAAATAGCATAATTTTGGGAGGAAAGAAGTCCAGGATGAGTCTGACTAGGCTAAAATCAAGGTATTTTTGGGTTGTATTGCTTCTGAAGACACTAGAGGAGAATCTCTCTTTGTGTTCCAAGCTTCTTGATGCCACCTTCATTTGTTTGCTTATGGCCCTTTGTTCCATTTTCAAAGCCAAGAGTGTAACATGTTCAAATCTCTCTCTCTCTCTCTGAGGTTGACTCTCCTGCTTCCCTCTTATAAGCATCCTTGTGATTACATTGGTTCCATTGAGTAATACAGGATAATCCCTCCATCTCAAGATGTTTAGCTTAATCACATCTGCATCTGTAAAGTCCTTCTTGCCATATTCACAGGTTCTCAGCATTAAACATGAGCAACTTTGAGGGAAGAACATTTTAATGGTTCCCACAAGAGTTGAAGTTGGAACAAATTAAATATATACAAAACATAATTTCTTATCAAAAATAGGCAAAAATGAGACAAATCTTATAAAACAGAGAAATTACATGTTAGTGCATTCTCATGCTCCTAATAAAGACATACCCAAGACTGGGTAATGTATAAAGAAAAAGATGCTTAATGGACTCACAGTTCCATATGGTTATGGAGGCCTCACAAGTATGACAGAAGCAAATGAGGAGCAAAGTCATGTCTTACGTGGCAACAGGCAAAAGAGAAGTGCAGTGCAAAAGAGGGGAAAATTCCCTTATAAAACTATCAGATCTCATGAGAACTCACTATCATGAGAACAGCATGGGAAAGACCCATCCCCATGACTCAATTCCCTCCCACCAGGTTCCTCCCAATTCAAGATGATACTTTTGGGTGGGGACAAGCCAAACCATATCATTCTACCCCTGGTCCCTCCCAAATCTCATGTCCTCACATTTCAAAACCAATCATGCCTTCTCAACAGTCCAAAGTCTTAACTCATTTCAGTATTAACTCAAATGTCCACAGTCAAAATTCCCATCTGAGACAAGGCAAGTCCCTTCCACCTATGAGCCTATAAAATCAAAAGCAAGTTAGTTATTTCCCAGATACAATGGGGGTACAGACATTGGGTAAATATCCAAATGGAAGAAATTGGCCAAAACAAAGGGGCTATAGGCCCCATGCAAGACTGAAATTCAAAAGGGCAGTCATTAAACTTTAAAGTTCCAAAATAATCTCCTTCTACTCCACGTCTCATAACCAGTTCATGCTAAAGCAAAAGGTATGCTCCTGTGGCATGGGAAGCTCCGCTCCTGTGGCTTTTCCAGGCATGTGGAGCAAGCTTTCAATGGATCTACCATCTGGGTTCTAGGGTACAGTGGCCCTCTTCTCACAGCTCTACTAGGCAGTGCTCCAGTGGGGACTCTGTGTGGTGGCTCCAACTCCATATTTCCCTTCTGAACTGCCCTGGCAGAGGTTGTTTATGACGGCCCCACTCCTGCAGCAAACTTCTGCCTGGACACCCAGGCATTTCCATATATCCTGAAATCTAGGTGGAGGTTCCAAAACCTCAATTCTTGACTTCTGTGCACCCACAGGCCCAACTTCACATGTAAGCTGCTGAGGCTTGGGGTTTGCATCCTCTGAAGGAACAGACTGAGCTGTGTGATGGCCCCTTTAGCCACAGCTGGAGCTGAAACAGCTGGGATGCAGAACACCATGTTTGGAGACTACATAGAGCAGGGAGGGGAACTCTGGGCCCAGCCCACAAAACCATTTTTTCCTCATAGGCCTCCAGGCCTGTGATGTCAGGGGCTGTCATGAAGGTCTCTGACATGCCCTAGAGACATTTTCCCCATTGCCTTGGAAATTAGCATCTCACTCCTTGTTACTTATATGAATTTCTGCAGCTGGCTTGAATTTCTTCACAGAAAAAGAGTTTTTATTTTCTACTGCATCAGGCCGCAAAGTTTTCAAACTTTTATGCTCTGTCACCTCTTGAATGCTTTGCTGCTTAAATTTCTTCCACCAGATACTCCAAATCATCTCTCTCAAATTCAAAGTTCCACAGATCTCCAGGGCAGGGGCAAAATGCCACCAGTCTCTCTGTATAGCAACAGTGATCTTTATTCTAGTTCCCAACTAGAGTAAAGTTCTTCATCTCCATCTGAGACCATTTCAGCCTGGATTTTATTGTCCATATCACTATCAGCATTTTGGTCAAAGCCAATCAAGAAGTCTCTCAGAAGTTCCAAACTTTCCCACATTTCCCTGTCTTCTTCTGAGTCCTCCAAACTGTTCCAACCTCTGCCTGTTCCCCAGTTCCAAAGTCACTTTCACATTTTTGGGTATCTTTACAACAGCACCCTACTCCCAGTAACAATTTATTGTATTATTCATTCTCGCACTGCTAATAAAGACATACCCGAGACACAGTAATTTACAAAGGAAAGAGGTTTAATTGACTCACAGTTCCACATGGCTGGGGAGGCCACACAATCATGGCAATAGGCAAATGAGGGGCAAAGTCATGTCTTAAATGGCAGCAGGCAAGAGGGAAGTCCAGTGCAAAAGGGGAAAAGCCCCTTATAAAATCATCAGATCTTGTGAAAACTAACTCACTACCATGACAATGGCATGTGAAAGATCCATCTCCATGATTCGATTCCATCCCATCAGGTTTCTCCCATGACACAGGGCAATTATGGGAGCTACAATTCAAGATGAGACTTGGGTGGGGACACAGCCAAATCATATCACTCAGCATGTGTGAATTCATAAATTTTCTCATGACATTATGAGGGTATAAAATACAACAATAGCAACAACAGAAACCCTTAAAAACTTCTACTGAACTTTGCACAGCATCCCTAGCTTATAGATTGTTACTAAAATGTGAAAATCACATACACACACACACACACACACACACACACCCCTCATGAGCATAAAGTTTAGTTCATATGTTGTTTAGGGTTGAAATTATGTTTCAGACAAGTTTGCTAAACACAACAAGTTGGTGGAATCATGAGGCCATCAGTATTCATATGACTTATTAATATTTGTTCTACAAGTGTATGTGAGGAACCCACTTTGCTAAAAATTGGTTAGATAATAAAAGGATATATAAATGAATAAGTCATATATCTGATATGTAGAGTGTAGTCATATAAAAAAGACAACTTCTCAAGTAAATATACAATCAGTTAAAAATAGTTTCATGCAACAATAGAGGTTAAAATCTCAATCAAAGGAGTGATTACTTCAAAGAGTAGTGATTGGCAAGATTATACAAGAAGATCATATGCGTACAGATTCTGTGATAATGGCAAGGGATATGTCAGAGATTTACTAAAACCCCAGGTCCCTTTTACATTTTCTAATGGTGATTATTTGTTCATAGTATTGGAAAATAGAGAAATCATGAATAAATTTTGATTCCTAGCATCATTTGCTAATGTCTCCTGGAAAAAATTCTGAGCAACTATTTCTTTCATAAACAAAGCAAACTTTATTATTGAATATCTATTTAACAACCACATGCTTTACAGAAACAGACGCTTATTTTTATATTAATTTAAAATAAATATATAAATTAGAGAACTCAAGTCTAATATAAGTTTGTTGGCCTGTTCTTTCGAATATTCAGCTGTTCTACACATAAGTTTCTGAAGTATTAATTTAGCCATAACTCTTAGTTGTCTATTCAATATCTTTTGTACTCTTTTTTCCCCACTGTAAAAATATGTATATTGAAGTTTCAACATGTAATGCTCAAAATACACACCTTTTTTATATTCTCTTGCAGCAAAGCTTGATCATGAGATAAAATTCTAGCCAATAATATGTAAGAGGAATTTGATAAAAGGCTTCAGTGAGAGTTTTAATGTCTTCCTGATTAAAAAAGAGGCTCATAAATGTCTTTGGTTTTTATTCCTTCTTCTGTGTACCTGGAATACAGTCTGTTACCTGAAGGAGCATCTTATAAGCATAAGGAAACAGTAAATCTATTTTATGTTAAAGCCACTGATATTTGGACTTTCTGTTATTTGCAATAAATGTATTTATAATGCAAGCACTTATTTGTTATATTTTACATTGGTAACTTTTGCATATAAAAAATGCAATAACCTTTACATTAGCACCCAGAAAAGAAATATTTATGTATAAATCTAACAAACTATGTTCAAGACTTGTACGAAGTAAAGTACAAAACTGTGATAAAAGAAATTAAAGAAGAGCTAAAAACTTGGAGAGGTATTTCATGTCCATAAAGAGGAAGACTCAATACTGTAAAGATATCATTCTTTCCAACCTAATCTACAGGTTCAATGTAATCTCAATATAAAATCCCAACAAATTATCTTATGGATAATGACAAATTGATTCTAATATTGATATGAATAGGCAAAAGATGCAGAATAGCAAACACAGTACTAAAGAAAAAGAATAAAGTTAGAGGACTGATACTACCTTGCTTTGAGACTTTCTATAAAGCTAGGGTAATCAATTCCGGGTTGTATTGACAAAGAAATACACAAATAGATCAATGGAAAAGAATAGCGAGTGAAGGAATAAACCCATATAAATATGGCAAATTGATCTTTCACAAAGTACAAAGGCAATACAATGCAGGAAAGATATGAGGGAAATTTTAAAAATATGTAGAAAAATGGAATTTAAAGATAAAAATTAAAGATATAAACTTTTTAACATTAATTCCATCAAGTTCAAGACAATTTTGTAAGATATGATACCAATTATTGAGTCAATCCCTAAAGAACTGAGGGTCTTGGGAATTTAATAATGTCAATGCTTTTTTACATTATCAACTGAAGAAAAATGGCCGCCCTTTTTAGATTTTTTTTTTTAATATTAGAAAAGGAAATCAGAAGAAATCAAATTAAAACTGCAAGGGGGATGCCTAATGATTTCCCATTGAAACTCTTGCAAAATTGCTCTTGTTTGAGAGGTATGAGCAGGAACCTTGTCATGGCAGAGAAAAGACTCTAGTGAAGTTTTCTCAGGTGTTTTCTGCTAAAGCTGTGGCAAACTTTCTCAAAGCTCTCTTACAATAAACAGATGTTATCATTATTTGGCCCTCCAGAAAGTCAACAATCGAAATTCCTTTGAGCATCCTTAAAAACTGTTGCCATGATATTTGCTCTTGACTGATCTGTTTTACTTTGACTATTCCACTTCCATCTCTTGGTAGCCATTGCCTTGATTCTTCTTTGTCTTCAGGATCACACTGTTAAAGCCATGTTCCATCTTTTGTTACAATTCTTCAAAGAAATGCTCCATGATATTGATTCCACTTTTTAAAATGTCAGTTGAAACTCTACTCTTATCTGTAGCTCATCTATGTGCAATGGTTTTGGCACCCACAAATTGAAAAGTTTGCTCACCTTTGATTTTACAATCAGAATTGTGTAGGCTGGACCAATTGAGGTTTCCAGGCTGTTACCTAATTGAACTGTTAATTTTTGGTGCTTTTCAATTAGGGTACAGACAAGATTTTTTTTTTTCTCACAAACTGATATGGATGGTCTGCTTGTGTGAGCTTTCATCTTCAACATCATCTTGTCCCTTCTTAACTTGAGTTATAATTTGTAAACTGCTGATTTCTTTTGGGTATTGTCCCCATAGGCTTTTGGTCAATTATTTCTCTGTTTCTGCTCAGGCCTCACCATAAATCTGATGCTTGTTCTTGCTTCATTTTAGCAGAAATCATGTTGCTCTGATAGGGGTTATTTTCAAACTGGTGTCATATTCTTCTTAGTACCTCAAACTAGATCCTGTTTAGACATGTTACAACAAGACAATGAAAGTTTGTTTTTGTGAAAAAAGTTGAAATTCATGGAAAATTTAGAAAATTTTTATGAACTCTTTGAAGATCCCTTGTAGTCTTTTCAGCAAACAGTCCTTGTACACTTGGACATCCACACACAAAAAGATGACTCTAGACGCAGACCCTATTCCATTCACAAAAATTAACTGAAAATAAATCACAGACCTAAATGTTAAATTGAAAAACCATAAAACACTTAGAAATTATATAGGAAAAAATAGATGACCTTTGATTTGGGGATGACATTTTAGATACAACACCAAAGGCATGATTGATGAAAGAAAAAGTTAACAAAATAGACATTATTCAAATTAAAAATTTCTGTCCTGAAAAAGACACTGTCAAGAGAATGAAAAGACAAGCATGGGAGAAGATATTTTCAGGACACACATCTGATAAAAAAGACTATTAGCCAAATATTCAAAGAACCCTTGAAACTCAACAATAAAAAGACACTAGGTTTCTAAATTGGTGAAAAACCTAAACAGAACCTCACCAGAGAAAATATACAGATGGCAACTAAGCATATGAAAACACATTTCACATTATATGTCATCAGGAAAATGAAAATTAAAACAATAATAAAAAACTACTACATACATATTAGAATTGGCCACAGTCTAGAACATTGACAACATCAAATGCTGACATGGATGTGGAGCAACAGGAAATCTCATTTATTGCTAGTGAAAATGCAAATCGTACAGTTTCTTTGGAATGAAATTTGGCAGTTACTTGCAAAATTAAACATAGTCCTATCATACTATTCAGTAATCACATTTCTTATATTCACCCAAAGGAGTTAAAAACTTATGTCTATAAAAAACTTACACACAGATGTTTATAGCAACTTTATTCATAACTGTCAAAAACTTGGAAGCAACCAGGATGTTTTTCAGTATATGAACAGATAAATAAACTGTGTTAAAATAATAGAATATCATTCACTCCTAAAAAGAAAGAGCTATAAAGCTACGAAAAGACATGGAGGAGCCTTAAACATATATTATTAAGTGAAATAAATCAATTTAGAAAGACTGTATACTGTATGATTCCAACTATAGGGCATATAGGAAAGGCGAAACTATAGAGACAGTGAGAAGATTAGTGGTTGACAGGAGTTGCAAGAGGAAAGGATAAATAGGTAGAAGACAAAATTCTGGGGGCAATAAATTTACTCCAGATGATAATAAATGATGGATACATGTCATCATACATTTTTCATATTTTTTTACTCCTTCTTATACTACAAGGTATTTTGGCTTCTCTTTTTGAATACCTTTCAACATTTCTCAATACAAAAAAACTGATAATACATAGTAATGAGTTGTTTAATAACATGGTACAAAAATATGATCAATAGATCCTCAATATGTTTTAAAACTAATAATGTGAGTTAAGTGTAATGATTCTAAAGTCCTTATGAATAGAGTGATAGAAGGACTAATAACGTGTAGACATAAGAACAAAAAACCCCATCAGTTTCTATAACTGCATGTCACAACACAAAGTGCTAGTTGTTCAACAAGACACACATGAATCTGAGATCTTATTAAATATCAAAATTTACTAATAATTTTAGGACCATGGTGTAGGGACAAGAGTGACTTTATTAAATGCTAATCTGCCATGTAACATCTGACTAACTCCAGTCCAGGAATGCCGCCAAAATGTCTAGTTGATATATTATTGCTCCTTATGTAAGAACACCTATTCACAGAGAGTTTCCTCCAAAACAACCCTTATAGTCACAGAAATCATAGGCTGAAATGTCTGCAGCCACTTACACATTCCTTCTAGCGTACATAGGCTTTCCCCCCAAGATGTAAGCCGTGGGTCTACCTGTATTGTGGTTGCTCAAGGCCACTATTCTTTCTGCAAGTTCCCTTAATAAATCACTCAAAACCAACAAACTGGATTTATTTGCCTCCCTCTTCAGCTTCTTGGCTCCTTTGGCACTTGGAGGCCATTTTGCATATATCACCCTTTTACAGAACACATGGGTAATTGTGAAGCATAGAAGAGGCATGGAGAAATCCAGGACTGTTCTTGAGTCCTAACTTTTTATTTTATGGTGCATCAGACACAGATTTAACATATAGGTCTCAGCTATGCTAGAAGGATATAACTTACACAAAAAGGAGGTATGCAAGTCATGAAATGTTTTTGTTACGTTCTGAAAATTATTTGGTCTATAAGACATTTTCTAAGGGGATATTCTAGGTGAGTTTACAATAAGCAACATAGATCAACCAGGTACATAGGCTGAATCATGTTCTCCCAAAATTCTTAGGTCAAAGCTGTAATCCCCAGTATCTCAGAATGTATCTGTATTTGAAGACAGGGCCTTTAAAGAGATAATTAAGTTAAAAAGTGACTGTTAGAGTGGACCTTCATTCAATTTGATTTGTGTATTCATAAGAGGAAATTTTGACATACAAAGAGAGACCAGCAATGTGTCTACACAGAGGAAAAACCATGTAAACACATAGCAAGAAGGTGGACATCCACAAGCCAACGAGAGAGACACCAGAGAAAATCAAATCTGTTGGTACCTCAATATTGTAATTCTTGCCCCTAGAACTGTGAAAAAATAAATTTCTGTTGTTGAAGCCACTCAGTCTATGGTATTTTGTTGCAGTAGCTCTGGCAAACTAATAGAGTTGTCCAAAATATTTCAAAGATAAGGGCTCGCCCACTAGAAAATAACAACATACGTTCGCAGAAGTCCTGACATTAATATGTTTAAAAGATGATTTGACTGGAACATCTTTCATTCTGTCCCATTCTTAAAGAAGAGGTGGAAAAAATAGATCACAGGCCTGCTGTTAACTCTTTCCTTTCATAAACTATGACATAGAAATTCCACTTGGTATATAACCAAAGACATTATCTCATAGGTAAGTATGAGGGAATATATTCAAGTATGGTATTACAGTGAGATTTGTTGTAGCAAGTTGTACGTCATTAGGCAAGTGTGCAGTTTGCTTTGATGGGCATGCACCATGGAACTCTGGCCAGCTGTTAAAAGACTAGATATGAAAATAACAAAATGAACAAATCTCTAAAATTGAATATCCAACACTTTTATTATGCAACTTAAAATTCAAGCACTGAATGTAAATGCCTATTTTTTTAAAAAAAATGTATACCAAAATTTTTTCCATGTTCAACATTATAAAATGTCTTTCTATGTGGTATAAGGGAGAGGAAAATAGGAATAAAGAATACAGAATAAAGTAAATAACATTTTTCAAGACTTTTGTGGCACAGATCAGTTATGATGATGTGCCATCAACTAAGGAGTTTTATGAATTCAACACACGGCACCCAAATTCCACATTTTAATAATAAATTAACAATAAATCATATTTAAAAAATAAGATTCAGAGAGAATTCTGAGCTAAAATCATTAACTAAATTTAAGATAGTCACAAGTATAAAGACATAATATATATTCAATACTAAAGATAAGCAAGCCAAACAATATATAAGAACAGAAGGTGCAGTTCATTTTAGAAAGATAATTACAGAAAATCAATAAACCCAAGAAAGTAATACTAAAGACTTCGTAGCTGCTATCATAAATTTTATACATACCTTTTGCGGTTGAAAATCTCGTAAGAATGGAAAGGAAAAGAGGAACAACAAGAAGGAAATTCTCTGAAATATCAAATCAAAAGAATTTGGCGAGGTACTGATAACAGAAATAAGAAAAGTCAGAGGTGACACTGAAGTAAAAGGAAGAAAAGTGTTAAGGGTTTTATCAGCAAAAAGAAGAGTGAGCAAATATCCCAACTGCCTTTTCATTTCTATATTCATTACTTACCTTGTCCACAAGGTTACACATTATGAGGGCAGATTCCTTGTGTGTCTCATTCACCTCACTGCTCAAGCATCTACCCCAGTATTGAATGGTGACTGAAACATAATGTTTATTTAATAACTAAAGAGTATATTTAGGATGAACAGCTATAGAAAGAGGACCATTTTAAGAACTGGCGTGAAAATCTCCTGGAGGCAGGCACAACTATGGAATGCTAGAAAAGCTGCAGAATCTTTCTAAACTTTGCTTTACTTAGTCTTTTAAATGGGATCTAAGGCCCTGTGGAAAGAATCTCATGGACAGGTTGACCCTTGCTCCTTATCTTCTCTGCTTAGCAAAATGTGTGGTCTCTAATCTTATGTTTTCCTCATGTGAAATAATAACATCAATAAAACTAGACAGACTCTTAACATGCATAACTGTACATGGTGTATTCAGATTACAAGATCTTTTAATTATAAATTTTCTATTCAAACACTCTAAACAGGAGTGCAAGTGATAGGTGGTGTATACATATATATTAATGCAGTCCTTCCAGTTACTTGGAATTTAGGTTCCTTCATAAGCAAAGTGTTCCTCCCTGTCTATTTAAAACTGACAAAGACATTTGTCTTTACTAATGTGGAGATGCCTGATAACTTATTTCTAACTATCATACGCTCCACAGTCATGACATTTTAAGACAATAGATCAAATCTATCCTGGATTTTTTTTTTCGAGTTCCTTTTGATTGCTGCTGGGAGGAGAATAGAGAGATAGTCGAGAATAGCATTAACTTGCAAAGTAAAATAAATTAGTTTGAGATAACTATTCTATATTAGAATACAAAACAGCCTCCTAGTTACAATAAAAAATTCAGCAGGGCATGGTTGTAATTCTCCACGCTTACTAGTTTTGCTACCATGGTTTGTTTTCTCTGGTATACTCCAGATGATTTAAATAGTGAGACTGATACAGAAACCTCCGCAATGCATGTATTAAATGCATACGTATATGAATTATAAGACAGCTTTTTCACTGGTTACCGACTGGACCCTAAGGACAGTGTTTTTGAATTTGAATCTGAACATTACTATTTGCTCACTCTGTTACCATGAACATAATTCATCCATCTGTGCCTCACTTTTCTCAGTTGAAAATATTAATAAAATATATATAGAGAGAACATATATATAGAGTATATATATAGAGAGAGATTGATTCCATACATATTTTATATGTATCTACATATATATACACACATACATATATTTATGGAATCTATATATACACATATATAGATACATACAGATTCCATACATCTCTCTCTATACGCATAAATATTTGCACACACACATATCCCTTTATCTATCTATAAAACAAGAATTAGCGTATGTAAAATCCTTTGATGAGTGTCTAGTACAGATTAAGAATTAAGAATTAAATGAATGTTGTTACCTGATATCATATGGGTATATACATATATATAAATATTTGTATATGCATTTATGTATATACACACATATATAATATAATTGTATATCATACAACTTTGAATTTGGCAAAGTGAGGTAGAAGCCCCAAGTTAAATTTCATTGAGATTAAAACTGTAGCATATCCTTCTATTTAACTTCACACTTCAGCTTCTTTAAAATTTTTATTTCCAAGAAAGTGTACAAATATCTGCATATCATAAGCAAATAAAATATTTACATAAAAGATGGCTATAGCCACAGTGAGAAAATGCTTCAGGCTCCATATGCCTTAGAACTAAAATGACTGTGTAACTTATCATCCAAACCACGACAGTTTAAGAATAAAATATGTGTGCTTTTAATAATCACTCCAGGATACCAAGTGTGAATTGAGATTTTTCCAGGAAAACCAAGAAGATTTGTCACCCTACTCAAAACCCTATAAAATACAGTAAATAAGAACATATTTTACATGTTCCAAGGACAAACGCATGAGGAAAGTGGTGTGATCTTTTCTTAGTGGTGAAAATCATCTATGCTCTCTACAAAGCTCAGGATGAATCTGTAACTCAGGTAGAATTGTTGATTTTGTATTTTAGGGTTTTTTTTATTATATATAATGTGCTGTACCCCATAGTTAAAAACAATTGTTCTAAGCTTCCACATGCTGCTAATATACAGCTACCGGGATTTAGTTGGAATCACGTTCTTTGAGGCGTTAGTTCAGCTGTCTGTTGAATCCCCTGAAACTAATGCTCAGTCTGTATTAATGTCTCAGTCCCGAGAAACCTCAGCCTATTCTCTCCTATAATTAATCTTGCAGGTAGTGCCTTGACATTATTGGTTCACCAACAGAGCAGAACTGCCTCTCAGCCATCAATAATAATTCAACGCATTAGGATGAGGCCTACGCATGGGCCACAGAGGTAGCCAAATATGTAGGATCTCCTGCATTCCTCTCCAGTTGAAGGGAAACTGCGATTGAAACTAGTTGTTTTGGTAGCTCGATAATTTGTAATAGAGGGGTCTTGGTGTTACTAATTGTTTTGCTTTATGCTTTTATCCAAATGTAGCCACGGCTTGGCACAAGGGGAGTGATTGTCTGTTTACTGAATCTTAATATTGAGGCTGTTACAAATTGTCTTTCACAGATGGTGGGAGCTTTTCAGATCGAGAGAGGCAGGGAATTTATTACCCAATATTTCTGTATTACTGATTGGGACGTGAGGAGCATAGACAATCTGTCCTACTGCAGGGTTTGCTGCATGTTTTTTTTTTTCCCTCTGTAAAATTATGGCTGGCTCTAGACGTTTTTCTCATTTTGTATAGATAGCAGCTGTGTAATTTCCAGCAGAATGTTTGCTTTGATCCCCCTTCCTTTAATTGAAATCCGCAATTATGAGATTTGTTTCTTTTATGTTTGTGAGTTTATTGGTTTAATCTACAAAATGTGCTGTCTTGCTGTCTTACACAGTTAAAGGCTACAGCACAGTTGGGACTTAAATGACAAACATTGGAGGGAGGGGCTTTCTGTTTTTTGTTTTTTATTTTTTATTTTTTTGGTTGGCTATAGAAAGAATCCAATAGATATTCTTCCCCTCAGATAGCAGGCTCTATGACAACTTAGTAAACTGTCATTCTGTATAATTTAAAGCTGTGTCTCTTGCATATATATATAATGTATATATTATATATATATGATTAGGCTCATTTCTAAAAATGAATAATACGTGCATGTGCGTGTGTGTGTGTGTGTGTGTGTTCATACACTGGAAAGGGAAGATGCCTGCATAGGAGCATTTCTTTGATTATAGTAACTAGTAACATTTACATAATGCTAGCTTTATCAGCACATTTTAGGGGAAGGAGAGTGAAAGGATTATAAAGTAAATAGATGTAAGAACAGTATTGCACGGTCTCAGACATAGTTCACAACAAATAATTTTGAGAGTTACGTATCAACATGCTCTACCACATAAATTAACCACAAATTTCCTAAATGGTAAAGTTCCAGATGTTTGAAATATTTTAATAAAAAATAGAAGACAAAGAAGAGATCAAGTGGAGAAGAATGAGATTTTATTTCCAAATTTACAATTCTCTCACTGATAGTCTGTCATAAGCTGTAACTACATATTTTAAAATAGTTTTTGCTAATATTTTATGCATTCATTATATTTTTTTTCTGGCACAGTATAGTGCATTTTCATTTGGAGCTCTAGGCTGTGTCTATATAAAGGAAATTCCATATTAGCTAGTATTAGGCCAATTAGTTTGTAATTGAATTAATCTTTCTATGTAGCATCCTTAACTCCAACTAATTGATTTAGCCTAACAGTTTTGGTAGCTATCATATAGGTATTTCTCTTAAATGGTCATGGGTAATTAATTCACACTGACAAGGGATTTTTCACAAAATTCTTCCATGTGTTAATGGTTGTTTTTTAGGCAAATAAACCAAGTGATCATACGGATATTTAAAAATATTTAGAACTGCACATGTTAACTGAGTATGTCTCCAATTCACCTTGTGGTCTCCTGATTATTATGTGATCAGGTCTATCATCATACAACTGTGATATATATAAATATAAATATATATATTTCATATATATATGGCATATGAGAAAATATCCAAATATTTTCTAAACTCAATATACATAGCCCATGGATTCCAGGAAGAGAAGCTCACTTAAAAATAAGCCTTTTAATGGACTATTTCTAAATCCTGAAAGCCACCACTGGAAAAATGTCATGGTATTTTCTGCTTTTTCTTAATAATTACAGTGTAATTAAATATCCACTCATCTAGGAATTTCTTAATAAGAAAAACTGTAGTAATTTTAGATATCTGTATTTTAAGTATGGGAAAAACAAGGGAGCTAATGGATCTAAAGTAACTTGCTCAGTAAATAACATCTAGAATACTAAGGAAATAAACAGAATTCAAATCCATACCTTTCTATGAAACTCTGTTTAATATGGATCTACCTGTTTTTTTAGGATATGTAATAACTTAAGATACCAACTCCACATTCTGTGGTAAGAGATGAAGATCCAGGAAATGTATGGACACCTACAGCCTGAAGAATATTGTCAGAAAAAAACAGTGGGATCTGGAAGTGAAAAGGAAACATAGAAAAGGAGACAGGAAGGTGAAGAAAGTTGAAGATAAACTTTCTTTTTCACAATGTTTTTATGGGCAAGTTCAGCCCATAAATCAAAAATTACCCTTATGGATGAAATATTAGTTAAGTCAAGATCATCTTTTTCATTTCCTACATGCAGGTCGAATCTCATTTATGAAGTGAGATGTCAAATAACAACAAAAAATGCATTTAATTTGCATAAAGATACTTGTAAGGTAACATTGCTCCACACTTTGCTTTATTCACATCATTAGAGGAAATATTTTATTCCTCTAGTTGTTTCTGGCCATGGCTCAAGGAATAAAAACTTCCACTCATTCCTTCAGACAGTACAGTTAACAAGAGGGTAACTTTTTTTTATCTCTGTTCTTCTCCCTCAGGAAGCAGAGAATTATCAGATTGGTGAGAGAGAGGAAATAAAGGTCTGAACATGTGTCTCAAGTCACCTCTCTTGGGAGCACTCTGTTCTCAGTTTATTTTAATTCTGTTTCTCAATTTAATGAGTTTACTAGAGCAGGGTCCACTATTACCCTTTGGAGATCCTTAATGATACATGAATATGTTTAATTCTGGGAATAAAGTAGTTAAACTGGCTAGTGATTATGCCACATTGTTAGAGTCATCTTTGTCAATAAGAAAGCTGTTCATATTTATGACATCTGTATCCATTTCTTCAGAAGTGTGACTATTATTCATATATCCCCAATACACACAAAAGATAGAGTTTTATCTAAATTTTTAATCTGTTACATATTTTTCTAGGTTACTAGCTAGAGACATCCAGGTTGTTTCCAATTTGTTGTAAATTGGAAATTTGATGCTAAACAAGTAGTGTTATGATAAGCCTTCTTATTCATAACTTGACATGCTTTTGCCAGTATATTTTAGATGGAATTTTGAGATTATGGTGGAGTCAAATCATATGAATACTTTAAATTTTGCTCCGTATTACCACATTCCTGTGCAAAAGTTACACCAATTTACAATGCCATATTGTGTAGACATGTTTCATGGTACCCTAAAACAATTACAATGTTAATAACAAAGATAAGTACTATGTCAGACATAATACTAATTTAAAAAGTTTGAAATATAATGACAATTAACAAAATGTGACTAGGAGACTCAAAGTGAGCACATGCTGTTGGTAAAATGATGCTAATAGACTTGCTTAATGTAGGGTTGCCACAAACAAAAGTAAAAAGTGCTTATTTGCCGACAACCTTGCCAAACATTGAATCTATAAAATGGTTTAAAATTATTTATATTACAGATACTTTGCTTTGCTATTTCTAATTCTGTTATTTTGTGAACAGTGTTATTTTAGCCACAGATGTATTTCTTTGGCTCTGGATTTCTCATTTCATTTTAATTTTGTGTGTATGTCCTTGATGGATTCTTTGAATTTTTGTTTTCATTGCATCTTTCTGTATAATTATTCCTGGGACATTGTGTCATTTTTAAAAATTGTATTTCGTAGGATGGATTCCTAATAGTTTGTCTGCATGTGCTTTTATGTTATTTTATTTCCTTGTCTTATTACTAAAAAGTGATTTTATACCTGCCATGATTTTCAGGTTTCCCAGCTTAAGATTGACAGTTCTTACACTTTGATGTAGCATGGGCAAATTTGTCTCTAATTTTTCACATCAAGCTATAGTTTAAGGATTGAGTTTTGAAATGTGCCCACTTTTTCCCTAGCCTGAGTGTGTAGAGAATAAGCAGATGAGCTCAATTGGTGTGCAATTTAGGTAAAAGACCTGGACTCTTTCTCTTGCCTGAAATTTTATTAAATATCTAATCCCATAGTTTGCTCTCTTTCCAGGAGGCAGTTTTACTGCTGCCAGGGAAATAGCCTTGCTTTCAAATCTCTTCCTTAATTCAGCGCAGAGCCACCAAGGCTTTGCTTGTATCATTGAGTCATCTCATGTACCTTCATCCCGCATTTCACCAGTCTTTTCCTGGCACTTTCTCCCTCTATTCCTCACTCTAAGACTGAGTGGGGAATCAATATTTGGCTGTAAAGGAGTATATGGTGTCTTATCTTGTGTGCTGAAACAATGTATTTACTCAAAGTTTTATGGATTTTCTTTTTTCTCTACATTATGCTAAGACATAAATTCTGAGAGTGTTTATGATGATGCCTCTTTTCCCCTCTGCTTTCTTTCCAAGTTAGAGACATCAAAATAATAAGCCTTAACCATTTTCCTGTTTTTAAAAGAAATAGTTAATTTTTATGGGAATTATTAGGTGTCTCCCAGGCTACCCATGTAAGCCCTCATTTTACCTGTTTTTAAATTGAGTTATTCATGAGATGCTTTCTGCATTTTGTTTTAGGAAACAAAGATAAATGTCATATGGTCTCTCAAATATCATATGGTCTCACATCCCCCCCAAACTATTTTAAATATGGCCTGAGTTTGGGAATGAAGTCTTTACTTGGACATGGATATGACTGTAGGTATTCTCCTTTATATTCCTTTATAACTTACTGTTATGCATCTACTCGCAGCTGTTAAGGTCACTCCAAAACTGACATTCTCTCCCCACGTCTGCTTCCCACTAAAACCCATCTGGTAATGGAACTGTACATACCTTCATCAAGTATTTTGAAAACAAACAAACAAAAAATAAGCAAAAACAAAATAAACAAAAAACAGATATCTGAATCAGACAGAATTAGTTTTGGATCCCAGTCTGTCACCAGTTACTTGTTTAAAATGGAGCAGTTACTTAACAACTCTGAGAAATATTTTCTTAAAACATTTAATACATATTTTGCAGACATTTTGTGATAAGTAAATGAGGTATGTGTGCATGTGTGGGCTTGTGTATAAAATAAACTCTTTTGATTGGCCTATATAAATGACTTTTTCACTCAGGATGAAGGATGAATGGTGGATGACTTTTTAACTCATTCAAGCTACATCGTATTCTATTCAGATTAATCTAATTTCTCATCTGAAATAATTAAAATATGTGATATACTTTGACAAATATCAAGGTAATAAACATTTGAACAAGGACACATTTTTCTGTTTCCTATTTCCTTAAGCCAATTCATTTTCCTCTACTATAATAAACATTATTTTAATTTTACATACGCACTATGCAATCTAAAAAGTACAATTGCCTGTGATGTCCATATACTTACCTTTCTTAAGAGAGGTACATTTGTTTAATTTATTACAATCTAGTTGATATGAGTAAATCTTTTAGATAATTAGGGGTGAATTTTGCTCCAATCCATCTATATGAAAATATTTATCATTTTTAAAAAGGCAATTCTGTCAGCCTAGACAAAATAAAACTCATCTTTACAAAAGATACAAAAAAAAATTAGTTGGATTTGGTGGCATGTGCCTGTGGTCCCAGCTACTCAGAAGGCTGAGTGGAGATGAGAAGATCACTTGCACCCATATGGGTTGAGGCTCCAGTGAGCCAAATTCTTGCCACTGCACTCCAGCCTGGGTGACAGTGAGATCTGTAGAAAGATGAGAGCTCTGCCAAGTAAGTAATAGACCTTTGGGTTGCAGATATTGGCAGAAAATTGGCATATTCTGGGACCACAAGCATTTGATACCCAAGAAAGTATAATTTTAAAGTACATTTCCTAATGTCACTGTGGATATCGCCATGAGATGCTAACTTTTTATATCAGATATTATAATTTTATTATTGTATTATACCAAGTTGATGTTATTGCTATATTTTCTTTTATTGATTTCAATACTATAGTTATATGTTTGCACCCAGCAAGAATAAATATGGGAAATTTGAATTTTCATTATGTGATTTTTCTCCTTACTATTTCAATTTAGTTTAATTTACTCAAAATTGCCTTAGAGAACAATCTAAAAAACATTTCATACTGTACTTTTCGTTGGCTGTGCTGATTTTATTTCTCAGCAATTTTCAAAAATGTTTAAGAGTTGTACCATAAATAATTAATAGGAAAAATAATAATGGCTTCATTGTATTAACACAAAATTATTGCTGAATTTGGTGACTATATGAAATTTAGGTTTATTTTCTAAAAAGATCATATACTGCTTATTCTACCAATAGCTTTGTTTTTAACATGAAAAAGGAAAACTATCTTACAAAGGACCAAAGAATATTGATCTGGAAAATCTAGATGTAGATGACAATAAGGCATTTTATGTGCTTAGATTTTCCTCATCTTAATAGCATACAGTTATTTAACATATCATACACAAAAATTTTGAGTGTCACTTACTTTTGAAATAATTTAAACCATTTACATTTATTGTTATGAGGCTAAGTTTGGTTTTAATTATTTATTTATTTATTATACTTTAAGTTCTGGGGTACATGTGCAGAATATGAAGTTTTGTTACATAGGTATACACGTGCCATGGTGGTTTGCTGCACCCATCAACCCATCACCTACATTAGGTATTTCTCCTAATGCTATCTCTCCCATAGCCCCCCACCCCTGACAGACCTCGGCATGTGATGTTCCCCTCCCTGTGTCCATGTGTTCTCATTGTTCAACTCCCACTTATGAGTGAGAACATGTGGTGTTTGGTTTTCTGTTCTTGTGTTAGTTTGCTAATGTTTTCTTACTGTATTCTTCCTTTTACTGTGCACATTTTAATGTTTCTGGTATGTTTTCCACTTATCTTATTATCTCTTTTTAAAAAAATGAATTACTCTAAACAGCATATGCAAAAATGTTACTTTTTGCAAAAAATTTCATACTATTTTCATGTTTTTCTCTCATTCCTTATTATTCTAGTATATTTGAGTCTATTACCATAATTTTTATATAACATGGTTTATATTTTATAAATCATACATTACATAATATTTCTACATTATTTTTATCCTTTCAAAAATGAAGACCAGGTGTGGAAACTCATGCTGCAATCCCAGCACTTTGAGAGGCCAAGGTGGGAGAATAGCTTGAGGCCAGGAGTTCAATACCAGCCTGGGCAACATAGCAAGACCTTGTCTCTACAATAAAATAATTTAAAAAAAATTAGCCTTACATAGTGTCATGCACATAAGGTCAATACTACATGTAGGCAAGTAGTATTCCTAGTTACTTGGGGGGCTGATGCAGGAGGATCACTTGAGCCTGGAAGTTTGAGGCTCTAAGAGCTATGATCACACCACAACACTCCAGCCTGGGTAACAGAGGGAGATCTTTTAGGGAGACCTAAAAAAAAAAAAAATAAAGCACTAAAATCCATTTCACCTTTCCATTTATTTACCTAGGAACAAAGAAACTTGTATTTACTTTACCATTGGTGCTTTTCCAATAGGACCATTATTAAATTTATTTTGCTTTGTTCATTCTGGTTTCTGTTGCAGAGTCATAAATTTTAATTCTTCAATAAAAATTGTTTTACTATCTTGAAATTATTTCTGATGTAAGTCAACACCACTTTTTTATTTGTTTTTATGTTGTTCCTGTGTTTTCTGCTCCAAGCTGAGGCCACATACCTTATATAATATTTAATTATTTAAAAGTTTGGTAAAATAATATATTTGTGATAAAACATTTTCACAAATCCTTTTTCTGGGTAATAAAAATATGTCTATTATTGTCACAAAATTTTAGAAATCATATATATATTTACACACATATACATATATACATATATATAATGTGGGCATTTATTTTTGTGGTTAATGTCATTTTAGTATTTCTGTTATCATTTTCTGAAATTAAAACTATGATACCATAGTGAGCATATTTTATAATAGATAGGGCTAAAGGTTACTATATTTTCCCTTTTGTCCATATGGAATATTAATACAGCCATATTGCAGGCATATTATGGGTTTGCTCCCAGACCACTGAAGTAAAGTAAATATTGCAATGAAGTGAGTCACACAGTATTTTTGGTTTCTCAGTGCAATAAATGTTATATTTACCCTATAATGTAGTCTATTAAGTGTGCAATAACATTTTATCTTAAAAATGTATATAATTTAAAACTACTTTATTGCTAAACAAATGCTACTAATCACCAGAGCCTTCAATGAGTCATAATCTTTTTTGCTGGTGGTGGTTCTTGCCTTGTTCATGACTGCTGACTGATTAGGTTGATGATTGCTAAATTTTGGGTGGCTGTGGCAATTTCTTTAAACAACAATGCAGTTTGCTGCATTGATTTCCTCTTTTTTTATGAGAGATTTTTCTGTAGCTTATGATGCTGTTTGATCACATTTTCATCCACAGTAAAACTTTCAAAATTGGAGTCAATCTTCTCAAACCCTGCTACAGCTTTACTAACTAAGTTTATGGCATGTTCTAAACCCTTTGCTGTCATTTCAACGATGTTTATAACATCTTTGCTAGGAATAGATTTCATTTCAAGACACCACTTTTTTTGCTCATTCAGATAACTCCTTATTCATTTAAATTTCATAAGATTGTAGCAATTTAGTCATACCTTCAGATGCCATTTAATTATAGTTCTCTCGTTATTTCTACCACGTTTGCAGTTACTTTCTCTGCTGAGGTCTTGAACTCCTCAACGTTATCCATGAAGGTTGGAGTCGACTTCTTCTAAACTCCCATTTATGTTAATATCCTGTTCTCTACTAATTAATCATGAATGCTCTCAATGACATCTAAAAATGATTAATCCTTTTCAGAAGGATTTCAATTTTCTTTTCCCAGATCTGTCAGAGAAATTAATATCTATGGCAACTCTAGCCTTGCAGGATGTATTTCTTAAATAAAACAAGACTTGAAATTACTCCTTTATCCATGGCTACAGTTATAAGACTTGAAGTTCAAAATTACTCCCTGATCCATGAACTGCAGATGAGTGTTCTGTTAGCACACATGAAAACAACATTAATCTGTACATCTACATCAGAGCTCTTGGATGACCAGATGCACTAATGGTCATGTCAATGAGCAGTAATATTTTTAAAGAAATCTTTTTTTTTCCCGAGCAGTAGGTCTCAACAGAGGGCATAAAATATTCAGTAAACCATGTTGCAAACAGATGTACTGTCATCCAGGCTTGCATTCACAACTTAGTTAAATGGAACAAGTGGCCTAGCTTTGGGCACATCTCATCTTTCAACATGCCTTCCTCACTAAGCTCAATCATTTCTAGCTTTTGATTTAAACCGAGACATGCAACTCTTTCTTTCACTTGAACCCTTAGATGCTATTGTAGAATAATTAAATAGCCTGAATTTCAACATTGCTGTGTCTCTGGAAATACAGATGTGTGAGGAAATGGAGAGAGACAGAAAAACGGCCTATTGTGGAGCAATCAGAGTAGACAAAACATTTATTAAGTTTGCCGTATCGTATAGACATGTTTCATGGTACCCTAAAACAATTACAACATTAATAACAAAGATAAGTAATCAAGAGCACTCTGCCTGATATAACACTAATTAAAAAGTTTGAAATATTAAAACAATTAACAAAATGTTTCTAGGAGACTCAAAGTGAGCACATGCTGTTGGTAAAATGATGCTAACAGTCTTGCTTAATGTAGGGTTGCTACAATTTTCAATTTAAAAAATGCTATTTGCAAAGTACAATAAAATGAGATATGCCTGTATATAAATATCCAAATATTCTCATTTAAATATTTGTCTTGTAGTCTCTTTCCAGTTCCTGCATGGTGTCATGTGTAAAGTAGTTGTTCCTTAAATAATTTTGAATAAATGATCTAATGACCTATGAGAAGTCATTAAATAATTTTAGTTAATGAAGTTATAGAAGTCAATAAATAATAAATAAGTTATCCTTAAATAATTTTGAATAAATTATGTAATGACCTATGATGAGTATTGAATACAAAATTCATAGTAAAGAAAGATATAGCAAGTAGGTCAAATAATAAGATATATGGTGAGATGACTCAAAGATAATAAATAGAACTCAACTCAACTCAAAGATAATAAATAGATATAGGAAGGAAGATATAGCAAGTAGGTCAAATCACAAGATATATGGTAAAACAGCTCAAAGATAATAAACAGAACTTCTTTTAATAATAGGTTAGGTAAGGGAGTGATATAATTAAATTAATGTTTTATGTAAATTATCCTGTTCAAATTGACAGTACTGGAGAATAGTGATCATTGGGAGGTAAGCATAATTTGCATAAAAATTGATGCAGGGCCAGACAGAAGAGATGTTAAAAATATTTAAAATATAGAATTGTTAGTACTTGCCAACTTTGTGGGTGTGAATTTATGTGTGTGTGCAAGGGATGAAGGAGAGAAGGAATCAAAGATACTATCAGAGTTTCATGATATGGCTATTCACTAGCACTGGGAATTTGAAAATCATCTTCTCATAGTTTTATTGATACTTGCCTGACAAGTGAAATAAGAGGGGTATATATAGAATTAGAATGCACATGATACACTGTCAATAAGTTTTCCCATGTTTTTAACACAGCATGTATCATTATATTATTTGACATCAAAGATAAATTGTATTAATGCAAGGCATTTGTATGTTGGAGTTATTCACCATTCATTGTTACTTACTGGAATTTCTGCCCTTCAAAAGAATATTGATAGTTTTTATAAAAATAAAGTAAATATAATAAATTAGGCTTGGCCAAATTATCAAAATCTCTTCAAGATATTGGCAAGAAGTAGATTTGTAAACTGTCTTTTAAAAATTTGTCTGACCATTTATTTATTTCCGAGTCTTCATAAATATGTTGTTGGAACCTTGAAAAAGTTATCTCATAAATACTAGCCATAAATTAAAACCAACTTGTCATTAGATATTTCTAATATCTAAGTGATTTAACATTGTTCCTTCTATATATTCCTTCAATATACCATATTCCATGGTATTCTATTCATTTGAATACCAACTTGATTCTTTTTTCTGTTCTTTGTTATAAACCCTTGACTATTTTATCTTCACCGAATAATTAGTTTATTTTGCTACATGAGAATAACATAATTTTCTTGCATGGCATATTTATCTTATTGGGCTTAGAATTGCCAGTTTAGTGGTTTCTCAGATACATTTTAAAAGACAAAATTCATGGAAATGCTTTTCTATTTCATGGCTTTCACTATTTTCTAATTGGGTCAATTTGGACAAGTCTCTTAAGCTCTCATACTTCATTCCTCTTATCAAAAGCAAACAAAAACCAAGAAATAAAGCTAAAGAAATAATTATCTCTAAAGCTAAAATTCAAATGATATTATTATACTATTTATTTTATACTTTTTATAGCTATAAAATCCATGTTCATATTTTTAATGTCATTTTTTAAGAAACACGAGTCCAATTATTACTGACTTAATTGGTTTAGATATTATCTTGAATGTTTGAAAGGAAATACATAAAAAAAGTGCATTTATTGTTCTATAAATATATGAAAGATAACAATAGAAATTAATGAGATAATGCTTATCTAACCTATTCCAACTTTTCAATTCAGCCAATTAATGAAATATCTAAGCTGTACAATCTATGAAAAATGTCTCATTTTCTTTCTTGTTTTGATTCCCTCATTTTGTTTAATATCTTTTTAGCAGATGACTTTGAAACATGACAGGATACTTAAGAAATAATAAAGCAACTATATTTAAAGACAAATACAATAGCTTTCTTTAGCTCATAGCTGTGTGATCAGAAACACCGGAAAATTTTATATTTTAAAAATTATTTTTCCCTAGTAGTTGATGTTTATAAGTTAAATGTTACGTAAGCATACTATGATTTGTAGAAATTTAAGTCATTATTCTCAAACAATGGATTTTACTGACTCAAAGTCTCTTTTAAAATATTTAAATTAATTATTTAAATATTAAAAATACATAACTCAAAATATATTTTGAAAGGCTAAATATGTGGTAATGAGCAGAGTAAAACACACATGTCATAATGCATGTGAAAAGATTACTAAGGTTTCACCGTCTAATTAATTACATCAATTAAACAAACATTTATTGAGTGACTACTATTTTCCAGGCACTGTGATTCAAAAATAGAATAAAATGTTAATATCCTGAGGTAACTAGTCAATTAATCAATAATAGAATGGAAAAAATTATGAATTATATTTCTGATAAGGATCTAGTATCTAGAATATATATTTAAAAACCTCTTACAATTCAACAACAACCAAAAACTCAATCTAAAAATGAACAAAGGACATGAAAGACATTTTCTAAGGAAGATACGCAAATGAACAATAAACACATACATGCTCAACGTCATAGACATTAGGTAAATGAAAATAAAATCCATAATAAGATCCTCCTCATACTTGTAGGAACAAGTAGGCTACAAATGACACAAAATTAAACAAAATAATCAGAGCACAGTTAAAAATTAAACTGTTGATATATGTAAGTCATTGCAGAATCCACATTTTTTTCTAGTCCACACGTCAAACATTTAGCAGAGTTGACCGTATATTGGGCCATAAAAAAGCTTCAACAAGATTTTTAAATTTTAAATCATAAAGGCAATTCTTTGACTACAATGAACTTAAACTAGAATACAAAAAGAAACAGAAAAAGAAAAAAACTCCTCCAAATTTTTGAGATGTAAGTAGTAACATATGACACAACCCATGGATCAAAATAAAAAAAAAATACAAATTAGAAAAATTGAGGTGGATAATAATAAAAATAAAACATAATATAAAAAGATGTAACGCAGATAAAGGCATTCAGAAGATAAATTTGTAGCTTTTTCTATGTGTATCAAGAAAAAAATTGCTGAAAATCAATTATGTATTCATCTTTAAGAGTTAAGATTGCATCTAGAGGAAACAGGCAGAACAGAGTAACAGAATTAGAACAGAAATTGATAAAACTATCAAGCAAATCATTATCAAAAAAGTGAATAAAACAAATGTGTAAAAGAGAAATTAGATACTAAAGTTGGAATTTGAAAAATTAATCCATCTTTAGAAAGACTCAAATAGAAAGAGAAAGTTGGAGAGAGAAGATTCAAAGGAGGACTTCGTTAATGCAAAAAAAAAAACAAGTATCGTAGCTTCTAGAGATGTTAAACAAATAATACTATTATTAATCTATTTATTATACAGTACAATAGATTATATATAATGATAATTATAGATTATGTTATATAATGGTAATTACATGTCATTAACATATTTTTCATGAGTTCAGTTGAGCTGGGAGAGTCAGAGTAAGCTCTAACTCAGGTGGCTGAAGTAGCTCATTACAGCAGTAAGCCTAAAGGGCACATGTACCCCATAAATTTATACAAGTAAAATTTAAAGAAGAAATGTACAGCTTATTTTGCAATTGCTTTTGATGTTTTAGTCATGAAGTCTTTGCCCATGCCTGTATCCTGAATGGTATTGCCTAGGTTTTCTTCTAGGGTTTTTATGCTTTGGGGTTTACATTTAAGTCTTTAATCCATCTTGAGTTAATTTTTGTATTAAGGTGTAAGGAAGGGGTCCAGGTTCTGTTTTCTGCATATGGCTAGCCAGTTTTCCCAGCACCATTTATTAAGTAGGGAATTCTCTCCCTGTTGATTTTTTTTCAGGCTTGTCGAAGATCAGATGTTTATAGATGTATGGTGTTATTTCTGAGGCCTCTGTTCTGTTCCATTGGTCTATATATCTGTTTTGGTGCCAGTACCAAAAGCCAAAATTGACAAATGGGATCTAATCAAACGAAAGAGCTTCTGTGCAGCAAAAGAAACTATCATCAGAGTGAATAGGCAACCTACACCATGGGAGAAAATTTTTGCAATCTACCCATCTGACAAAGGTCTAATATCCAGAATCTACAAGGAACTTAAACAAATTTACAAGAAAAAACAAACAACCCCATCAAAAAGTCGGCAAAGGATATGAACAGACACTTCTCAAAAGAAGACATTTATGCAGTCAACAAACATACAAAAAAAAGCTCATCGAATCACTGGTCATTAGAGAAATGCAAATCAAACCACAATGAGATACTGTCTCACGCCAGTAAGAATGGCAATTATTGAAAAGTCAGGAAACAACAGATGCTGGTGAGACTGCGGAGAAATAGGAATGCTTTTACATTGTTGGTGGAGTGTAAATTAGTTCAACCATTGTGGAAGACAGTGTGGCAATTCCTCAAGGATCTAAAACCAGAAATACCATTTGACCCAGCAATCCTGTCACTGGATATATACCCAAGGTATTATAAATCATTCTACTATAAAGACAAATGCACATGTATGTTTCTTGCAGTGCTATTCACAATAGCAAAGACTTGGAATCAACCCAAATGCCCATCAGTGACAGACTGGATAAAGAAAATACGGCACATATATACCATGGAATACTATGCAGCCATAAAAAAGGATGAGTTCATGTCCTTTGCAGGGACATGGATGAAACGGGAAGCCATCATTCTCAGCAAACTAACACAGGAACAGAAAGCCAAACACTGCATGTTCTCACTCATAAGTGGGAGTTGAACTCGAGAACACATGGACACAGGGAGGGAACATCACACACCAGGGCCTGTTAGGGGTGAGGAGCAAGGCGTAGGGGGAGAGCACTAGGGCAAATACCTAATGCATGAGAGGCTTACCACATAGATGACGGGTTCATAGGTGCAGCCAACCAGCATGGAACATGTATACCTATGTAACAAAACTGCACGTTCTGCACATGTATCCCAGAACTTAAAGTAAAATTTAAAAAATATAAAAATATAAAAAATAAATGTACAGGTTAAAAAATAAACAAAAAATACAAAAAAACCCCACCACCACTACAAAGCAATAAGCCAAAAATGAATGGGTTCAGCCCTTTATAACTTATTGTGGTGGGATAAGCAACACCCTAAATCCAGTGAAAGCTCCAACTTCCCCATTTCCATCTTCCCAAATGAAATGATGCATATTCCAGGGTAGGGTGGGTGAGTGCAGATTTGGTGTTTGTCCCATTGCAGGGAGATCTTCAAGGAAAAATCTCTAGCACTATTATGGACTATGGCAGGGATGTTGGAGTGCAGGAGGCAATAGGAGTGAAAAAAATACTGGAGATTGTATCAGTGAGAAAAAGTGTCTTTAACGTTTTCCTCTCCTCCTACTATCAGGAGGCCTGCTCAGAAGAGCCTGAGAAAGACCTCTGCCTGAGGCCTCAGATAAAGAGCCCTGGGTATCAGAGCACCACCAGACCAGGAAGGTAAATATGTGAAATACCATGATTGGCCAGGGTGCTGATATCTTGACTGTAGCTTCCTTTAGAGGTTGCAGTGCACTAGCTGCACCAGTTGTGGTGTGGGAAGGGCAGCTTTCCTAGCTTTACCTGCCTTTCATTTAAAACCTCTGAAATTATCTATGGGGAGGTCTGAATGATCACTCATAGGTTTATCACCAGGAACTGGACTTGACATTGAGCAAGTTACTGCCCATATATTTTGGAAGATAAAAGCAAATTCCTAGAAAGTACAGTTTTCAAAGTTGACACAAATAGTATAGTTAAGCAGTTCTGTATTTATCAAAGAAATTGAATTCATATTTTTAAATATTTCAAAAAAGTAATCTATAGGCCCAGGTTGACTTTATCGGCAATTTCTTCCAAATAGTTAAAGAAGAAATAAAAGTATTCAAATAAAATTCTTAGAATAACAATAACATAGGAAATAAATCTCATCTTTAAAAAAAGTCAGGTCATCATTATCTTAACAACAAAACCGGACTAGGATACAGTCAGCGAAACAGATAAATCCTAAGTTGACTTCTATCAAGAACACAGAGAAATAAAATCCCAAACAAAATATTAGTAAGTCAAATCCAATAACACGTGAAAATCAAGACCAGAAACACTTAATCTAGGATTTTAGAATTGGTTTAACAATAGAAATTAAATGTTTGCAATTTACCGTATTAAAAGTATAAAGAAGGAAAGTTTTATGTACTCAAATACAGGAAAATACAGTAATTTTCAAAGTTACATGTCTATTCATTAGAAGCTACTAATCAGAAATAAAATAAAACTTTCTTATTCAATAAATAGCACCTAGAAATCTCTACAAAAAGTCATACTGAATTTTGAAATATTGGATGTTTCTTCTGTGATTGGGAATGAGAAAAAGATGCTTGTTATCACCACTTCAACTAACATTGTATTCACAGTGCAATAAGGAGAAGGAAGACAGAAGGAAGGAGACAGAAAGAAGAAAAATAGAAGGAAGAAGAAATGATTGTCATTATACTCATGTGATGCAACTGTCCCTTGACGAGAAGTCTTAAGATAGATGCAAACTTTTTTAGTAAATAAAGTGAGTGATCGTGATTATTATATGAGATAGACTCCATTAGAAATTGAATACAGCTGGGCCGGGCGCAGTGGCTCACGCTTGTAATCCCAGCACTTTGGGAGGCCAAGGCGGGCGGATCACGAGGTCAGGAGATCGAGACCACGGTGAAACCCCGTCTCTACTAAAAATACCAAAAATTAGCCGGGCGTGGTGGCGGGCGCCTGTAGTCCCAGCTACTCGGAGAGGCTGAGGCAGGAGAATGGCATGAACCCGGGAGGCGGAGCTTGCAGTGAGCCGAGATTGCGCCACTGCACTCCAGCCTGGGCGACAGAGCGAGACTCCGTCTCCAAAAAAAAAAAAAAAGAAATTGAATACAGCTAATCTAGAAATGACAAGATCAAAATACAAGTGAGTTTTTACATGAAAGCGGAAGAGAAATAGTGTGGAGGCATCAGTGCAGGCCCCAAGCAAATCTGAAATAATTGCTATCCAGAAGAATTATCAAAATCCAGTTGAATATTTTGGATTCACTGGGAAGCTTTGGTAAGGAAATATGGCATAAAAAACAAATCATGATATTCAGAATTCAGTGAGGCCCTCTTCATTTCACAAAATTTGCATCTAACATAAGTAATGAGGGAATTACTTATTTTAAACATCAAACTCTCATGTTAATCATTTTAAATGTCAAGGTTTTTTTTATTTTATTTTATTTTTTCAATTAGCTACATACCATCTGGCCATCTTGAAAAGTATATTGTATAAAATTTAATCCTTTCTTCATAATGAATTATACATATCAAGCCTTCAACATCTCCAGAATACACAGGGAGCCTCAACATTTGGCCATTTGTATCAAGATATTCAGTAATTTAATTTTAGTATGTTCATTAATTACACATTTATTTAATATTAGAATTCTATTATCAATTTATCTCTATGATGCTTGACCCCCCCATACATATAATCCTATACCTAAAATCAATTCCAAGTGGATCACTGATATAAATATGCAAGAAAAATAGATCCCTAGTGCTTCCAGAAAATACTAAGAGAATACATTCCTGAATTGTGGTATAGAAAATTTTGTTAAAAAGGATATATAAAACACAATTCATAAAGGAAATGAATTAATATACTGAACTGCATTTAAATTAGAAAGTTTTCCTCAAAAAATTATTAAGGAGAATAAATATGGAAGCAATGGATTGGGAAAATATATTTGTAATGCATGTAACTGAAGGATCACTTCATCAAGTCTGCAAAATCTTTCTGAATCTCAACCACATTTAAACCTGAAGTCGAATTTTACACATTTTCAAAGTTTTGGAAGAGCTCTTAATTTAACTTAAGTACTTCAGATGTCCTGAAAGTAGATCAAAAGTAAGGGTGCAGATTAAACTGTATAATGAGCAGTTAACTCAATAACTTTTAATTAAGATAAAAAACGGGTATGTCCGAGACTAAAACACAATCTCATCCAGGGTCATAAAAGTCTGTTTTATGTGGCATAAATCTCATGGGAGCTGTGAAGTACGTATCTTCTCTTCCCGGCTAAACCTTGTGGCTTTTCTGATTGCCCTTTACAATGGCTGACGTTAATATCTCGTCTATTTTATAAGAAATAAAAAAAAGAAAGATTGTAAACTCACATTTGCTAATATATAAATGTTTAGTAATCCTTTTTATTTAATAAAATCATTCAATTAAAAAAAATCTTATCCCAAATTCTCTGTGTTCTTTACAAAACTAATCTTATGTTTTATAATACATTTCTGGTCAAAAATTCCAGTTTAATCCCACAATGTTTGTGTAATCAAAAATTAATCAATCTCACTAACAATATGGGGAGTGACAAATTCACATAACAATCTAGATTTTGTAAAGCCTGAACACTTCTGTACGTAAACAGTCTACGCAATTAAGGGGGAAATAACAGGATTTGTTTTACTCTAGGTAATGTCTTTGATTTCTTACTTTAATTTGCATGTATTGGCACTGCTTACAAAATTAAGCTAGAAAAAAATATGAACCTCTGCCATTCAAAAATCACAGTGAGAATTTTTATCAACTTTTTTCTTATGTTAGTAAAATGCAAACATCCCATTAACTACAGGCTTAGGAGAATTCTCTAACAGTTTTAAAATACATATCCTAGACTGGGAGAGAAAGCTGTTTTTTGGCTATTTTTCCCATAAAATCTTTTTAACTGCTATTTATTATAGCTACTATTTATGATAATGCTGTTGTATGCATTATTACAACCCTGTATTTTCAGTAAAATGTCTAATAAATGTATTTTTAAAATACATTATTCTCTATCTGCTTGAGATAAAATGTTGCTGTCATTTTACTGAATAGCACAGCACATAAACATGGCAATAATAAATGTTTTAAAGTTTTTAAAGCACTGAATGGTTGGAAATTAATCTGCATCATCATAACCACTTTTATAACAACATTTTTAATGAGCCAGATTCATCTACTCTATTTTGATGGCAAAAGTGGATTATTTCTTGAAGAGAAGAAATAGCAAAGAGCAATATAAACTTGCCCTGTGCATTAAAAGTCTGAAAATAGAGAATGAAACTTTTCAATTTAGTCTGGAATATAACTCTTCATCTACCTTGGTTTTTTCCGAGATCACAGATACATCATTTAACCTAGAACTAGATGTGCTAAATGGAAGAAGAGAATCATTCTAAAATTAATGTTACAAGGTGGTATTTGTTCCAGTGAATTGAAAGCAATTCCCTTAATCAGCATATGTCCTGATTTTACTGCTGCAAAGATGAGATGGAACAACCTAGAATTCCTAAGAAGTAATATTGCCTATTATTACCCAGAAATTTTGGGATAAGAAATATGGTCCTAACTAAAATCTTCTAGAATACTTCAAATATAGTCACATTTTATGAGTAAAGTGCTACACAGTTATTTTCATTACTTTTCCTATTTGTAAGTATATTTTTACTTTCCTGACACATAACATGATTTGTACATGCTTTTTAAATGAAAGAACTTCATGAACCTTTGATGATATGACAAAGGCAATGGATATATCCCCAAACTTATCATTTTATAACATTTTCAAAGAGTTTATATAGACCTGTAATTTACTAGGCCTCCTAGGGATTTATGGGTCCTATTAAGAAATTCCTTTCTACAGACGTATTAGTACTATATGTAATGATTACTAGTTTGTTCCTAAATATTCCGGTTTTATTTTTCCATGTACTTTGTAGGGGATTGATTCCATGTCCACACTCCTTTGAAATTAGGTTTGGCCACACAACTTGCTTCAAAATATGAAGTGTGAAATATATTTAATAATGAAAATTAAGTTTGTTTCCCTTTCCTCTACCCAATCACCAATTTCTCCTCCCCAGATACATTCTCTCTTACAAGTTTTTCATATATCTTTCCAAAAACAGGCTACACATTTTAGAGGTATGCATTTTAACAGCCAAATTCTACTACCACCCCTTCTTTTTTCTTTATGTCTCAAGAAGTATAGAAATTTACATTAAAGTGAAGCCTATATCCTCTTGGATCTTTGAGTTGTTACTATATGAGACAGAACTTTCTGCCTTGTATATGTAGCATGAACCAAAATAAACATTTGCAACTTAATGTATACAGAACTCAGCCATCAAACATCTGAATTATGAGAAAGTTCTTTAAGACTGTTTCTCAGGTTACTTTTTACCTAGGTTTCCAATAATCTTTGTTATCTGGTTTTCAAACTAAAAATAAAATATTACAAACCATAAATTTGGATTGTTATACCCACAGATGATTGCAAGAAGGAACATCTAATGAACTGGAAATAAGTGGAAAAAACCCACACAATCAAAAGAAATAAAAAAGAATGCTGGATTTAATGCCATTTTTGCAGGGGCAAGTAGTTTCAAACATTATCAATAGATATTTGGGAAATGGGTAGCAGTAAAATAGGTAAAGTTTTACTAATATTTCTTTGTTGAAATTAAAGATACAATAACTTAAAATTATCATCTTTCTCAGCAGTCTATAATAAAAACTAACTCTGAAGGAATAATATGCTAATAATCAACTATAGTATATTTTGATACAAATAGTTAAATCTTTAGTTTAGCACTTTATTCTGGGAAAGTAAATTTGGTACGTATAAGTGATTATCTAAAAACTATTAAAATATTTGCAGTATACTTTAGAAATGGCCAGGGAAGTATATAACCTAGTAGAGAAAAACTTCCATCCTAAGTAAGAAAATAATATGTTAATATTTATTACAAAGGAACATCTCATGACTCTAGATTGGATGTAGAATCAAAGCATTAGAGAAGGGTTATTCAAAGTCCCATCATACTGATTTGTTTCCCAAGCCTCAATTCCTCACTTATGCTTCTTAACATTACCAGCAATATTCAACTCAACATTAATTATTGCTCCATACTCTATGTAATTCACACTTGTGTAGTGTTCCCTAAAGCTTTTTCCAAACGCTTTTTTTTTTCACCCATTACATGGAGCTCATATATCCAAGTCATACCAAATTTAACCCTTCTTGGTCTATTATTATATACTGATTACTGGGTCATTCTCTTTTTTAAAGGATATTTTGGAATATGACTGAAACACTTTTTTCAGGCCAAGTTGTGTCATCATCATAGGTGATTCTATAACAAAGATGAGAAATCCACTTCCCTTGTCTCTAAATTTTTTCATTTCACAAATATAAAAATAAGCAACTCTGCTGTTTTCACATACTGATTCTCCTATCCATGTCATGAACACATAATCACTGAGAACTATTCCAGCTGTTAGGTATTAAAGTTAAACACTCTCTTCCTGGACCACAACTTCCTCATTTTCCAGTTCTCAGTTACACTGACTTGGTCATTGACCTCATTACATTCATGAACCCTTTGAATCCTCTATTTTGTACTACGTACTTTTATCTTTTATCTTTACATAACTGCCTCTGTACCTTTAGAGTTCATGACCACTTCAATAACTCTCCTGACAGCACCTTCAAAATTATTGGTTCTATTTTTTACCTGGTATAATTTCAACTCCTGATTATTTCTGCTGACCAACACCTCTATTCCATGGGGAGTCTAAGAGAAAAAGAAATACATATTCTCTTCAACTTGTGATGGGGTTAGGTCCCAATAATTCATCATAAGTAAAAAAAAATCTCCCAGCACTTTGGGAGGCCGAGGCGGGCGGATCACGAGGTCAGGAGATCGAGACCATCCTGGCTAACACGGTGAAACCCCGTCTCTACTAAAAATACAAAAAAATTAGCAGGGCGTGTTGGCGGGCGCCTGTAGTCCCAGCTACTCGGGAGGCTGAGGCAGGAGAATGGCATGAACCCGGGAGGCGGAGCTTGCAGTGAGCCGAGATCGCGCCACCGCACTCTAGCCTGGGGGACAGAGCAAGACTCCGTCTGAAAAAAAAAAAAAAATCATAAGTTGAAAATGCAATTCATACCCCAAAACCTATCGTAAATTTAAAAAACATAAATTGAATCATTGTAAATCCAGATGCGCCTCAATTTATGATGGAATTACCTCCTGAGAAACACATCCTAAAAGCAAAAAAAAGAAGTCATAAACCAAACCACTGTAAGTCAGAGACTGTACAGGTATGCCAAAAAATTGAATATTGGTAGTCTGTTAAAACAGTGTAAAAGGCTGGGTGTGGTAGCTCACGTGTGTAATTCCAGCACTTTGAGAGGCTGAGACAGGCAGATCACTTGAGGCCAGGAGTTCAAGACCAGCACGGGCAACATGGTGAAACCCTACCTTCACTAAAAATACAAGAATTAGCGGGTTGTGGTGGTGCACACCTGTAGTCCCAGTTACTTGGGAGGCTGAGACAGGAGAATCGCTTGATCCCAGGAGGCAGAGGTTGCACCAGGTAGGCGGAGGTTGCAGTGAGCCAACATCATGCCACTGCTGTCCAGCCTGGGCAACAGAGAGAGACCCAAAAACCAAAACATAAACAAAACTAAAAACAGTGTAAAGGTACTACTTCCTTCTTTAAACTCTGTTTTTCTCTTTTTTTGGCTCTCTGAATAGCTATCCCTTACTTGGCTTTTGCTGCAGTTAAACATTGAATTGTATTCCCCCAAAATAGTATGTGGGAGTCCTAACTCCCAGTAACTCACAATGTGATGTTATTTAAAAATAGAGTTGTTAAAAATGTAATTAGTTAAGATGAGGTCATATTGGATGTAGGGTGAGCCTTTAATCCAGTATGACCTGTGATTTTATAAAAGAAGGGAGATGCACGGAGAGAAGATGGCTATGCCACAACAGATAGAGATTGAAGTGAAGTACCTACAAGCCAAGGAGTACCAAGAGTTTCCAACAAGCACCAGAGGGAGAAGAGGCAGAGAAGGATCCACTCCTCCTCTGCCTGACAGGTTTCAGAGGGATCATGGCTCTGGTGACACCTTAATTTCAGACTTCTAGCCTCCAGAACTGTGAGACAATATATTTTTGTTATTTTGAACCACCCAGTTGGGCACTTTATTACTGAAGACCTTGCGAACAAGTACAGCTGCTCATCACAAGATTTTCTGCATAGACTATTCCAGCATCTGCTACTAGAGACAATTTTATTTATTTATTTCCAATTTTTATGCCATTCATTTCCTTGTATGTCTTGTGGTACTGACTAGAACTTCCAGTATTATGTTGAATAGCAAGGCAAAAGTAGCTGTATTTGCCTTGTTTCAGTCTCATAAGAAAAACATTCAATTTCTTTCCATTAAATATGACGTTAGATATAGATGGAGATTTGGGGTAAATTGTTTTTATCAACTTGAGGAAATTACTATTACCTTTTTTCTGATAGTCCTTATCATTAATGGGTGTTAAATATTTTCATTTTCTTCTGCATCAATTATCATATGATTTATTTGTCTTTAGCCTGATAATAAGAGAGATTACATTGTTTTATTTTCAAATATTGAAGCAGCCTTTTATCCTTGGAATAAATCCCAGTTGGTCATGGTACTTAGATATTGTTGAATTCTATCTGCTAATATTTTATTAAGAATTTTTTCATCAATATTCATAAGAAATATTGGTATATAATTTTCTTCTCTAGAGATTTCATTATCTGGTTTTGATATCAGGGTTATTCTGCTTCATATAATGAGATAGAAATTACTCTGTCTTCTATTTTCTGTAAAATATTTTTTTAAATTGGTGTTAATTTTTCTTTAAATATTTGGTAGAATTCTCCAGTGAAACTGCCTGGGCCTGGAGATTTCTCTTACCTGAGGTTTACCATTACAAATTCAGTTCACTTAATAGTTATAGGGCTATTCAAATACTCTATTTCACATGTAGTTTTGCCAGTTTTCACTGCTCAAGGAATTAGTCCAATTCTTCCAAATGGTCAAATTAATCTATACAGAGTTGTTCATATTTACTCATTCTGATTTTTGCATCGACTGTAGTGACCTCTTGTTTTCTTATTGATATTAGTAATTTATGTCTTCTCTTTGTTTCCTTGTCCAAATTACTAGAGATTTATTCTACTAATCTTTTGAAATAATCTGATTTTTGTTTTAATGACTTTTTCTATTTTTGCATTTTAATCTTGCTGATTTGTGCTTCTTTCTTTACAATTTCCTTTCTTCTTCTTCTTCTTCCCTTAGATTCATTTTGTTCTTTTTATAATTTCTTGATGTTGAAACTTAGATTATTGATATAAAAACCTTTTCTCCTTTTATAAGCATCCAGTTTATAACCTCACTATGAGCATAACTTTAGCTGGGTTCTACAAATTTTTATATGCTATGTTTTCAGTTTTATTTAGATATATATGAATTGTTTGTGTTTATGTTCCCTTTGATTATATATCTGTACCTCCAATGTATCTGTCTATCTATGTATCTATAAAATTTCTTTAGACTTTGACCGTGACCCTTGGATTATTTAGAGATGCATTGGTTACTTTCCAAATGTTTGAAAACATTCCTTGTGTTTTTCTGTTATTGATTCTAGTCTAATTCCATTATGGTTAAATAATACTTTTTATATCTTATATTCAAATTCTTTATAAGTTATTTTATGGGCCAGGATATAGTCTCTCAGGGCATATGTTCCATGAGCACTTGAGAAAAATTGTGTATTCTTATGTTGTTGGAAGGTGCATTTTGTAAATCTCAATTAGATATTATCAGTTCATGGTGTTGAGTTATTCTAGCATCTTGCTGACTTGTCAATCACTAAAATTGTAAATTTGTCTATTTCTTCTCTCAGTTTTATCAATGCTGCTTTACCTATTTTGCAGTTAATTGTTTGGTGCATGTAGTTTTAGGATTGCTGTGTCTTCTTGGTGGATTTAGCCCTTTAACATTATGTACTGACAACTGTCTATTCCATAATTTTCTTTGCTCTGGTATCTTCCTTGTCTATTAATACTAATGTGCTCATGCTTAATTTCCTTTGATTGATATTTTCATACTATATCTTTTTTTGTTGTTCTTTAACTTTTAGCCTTCCTATACGTTATGGGTTGAATTTTGTCAACTCCAAAATATGTTGATGTCTTAACCTCCAGTACACAAATTGTGATCCTATTTATAAATAAGGACATCATCAATGTAATTAGTTAAGATGAGATCATACTGAAGAAAGATGGATCCCTAATCCAATATGACTTGTGTCCTTGTAAGAAGAGAGAAATTTGGACAGAGACACTTGAGGGGAGAATGTCATGAAACTAAAGAGGAAGAAATTGAAGTGCTATTGCTGCAAGTCAAAGAACATCAACAATTGGCAAATACCACAAGAAACTAGTAGAGGAAAATATGTATTCTTTCCTACAGGTTTCAAAGACAGCATGGACCTACCTACACCTTGAATGTTGACTTCGTCATTGCAGAACTGTGAGAGAACAACTCTGTTGTTTTCAGCAACCCAGTTTGTGGTACTTTCCTCTGGCCTCCCTATGGAGTTAATGCAGTAACATCATATAGCTGGGTCATTTTGTTTTATCCACTGTACTAATCTCTATCTTTTAAATAATGTATTTAGACTATTTATATTTAGTGTATTTATTGATAAGTTTATACATAAATTTACCTCATTTTTTTGTTTATTCTGTTTTTTTTTTTTCTGTTTTCTTTTTTCTGCCTTCCGATGGTTTTGTGGAATTTTTTAAGATTTCTATTTTTGTTTGTCTATAGTGTTTTTGAACTTCTCTCTCTGTATAACATTTTTAGTAGCTGCTATAGTTAATATATATAGTTATATAGTATATATTTATATATTTAATATAACTTTCCAGCACAGCATCTACCAGTGCAAATAAAGTATAGAAAACTTAACACATTTTATGTCATTTTGTATTTCATTATTTAAAATACAATTCCTTAAATACTTACTCTATATTCATTGATAATCATATGACACAGCATTAAAATTTTTGTTTCAACTATCAAACATAATTTTAAAAACAACAGAAGAAAAGATAAAACTGTTATATTTACCTGCATTTTTGTTTCTTCTGTTGTTATTTCTTCTTTGTCAATGTTACGTGGTTCTTTTTTTTTTTTTTTTTCCAGGCAGAGTTTAACTCTGTCACCCAGGCTGGATTGCAATGGCATGATCTCAGCTCACTGCAGCCTCTGCCTCCAAGGTTCAAGCGATTCTCCTGCCTCAGCCCCCTGAGTAGCTGGGATTACAGATGTCTGCCACCAAACCTGACTGTTTTTATTTTTTTGTAGTTCTGACAGAGATGGGGTGCTCTCAAACTCCTGACCTCAGGTTATCTACCCACCTCAGCCTCTCAAACTTCTGAGATTACAGGCATGAGCCATGGCACCTGACCACAGGGTTCATTCTATTTTATTTCTGTTCTGATTTAAAATGTTCTTTGGCTAGATTTTAGGGTAGATATGTAATGAAAAAGTTTATTTATTGATGTTTCATTTATATATGAAGGATAACTTTAACTGGATAATTAATTGTGAGTAGCTAGTTTTTTGTTTTGTTTTGTTTTGTTTTGTTTTGGCACTGGAAAAATGTTGTGGCCCTTCCTTCTTGTCTCTGGAATTTTTGATTAAAAATACCTCCTGCCATTCCAAACGTTTTCCCTTATAAGTAATATATTGCTTTTCTCTGTCTGCTTTCCAAATATTATTGATTTTAGTTTTCAGAAGTTTGACTGTGATATAGCTTGGCATCAGTTTTTCTTTATTTATCCTCTTTGTAGTTACTCAATTTTTGAAATTGAAGGTTAATATGTTTCTCCAAATATGGGAATTTGATAGCCATTATTTTAAAAAATAATTTTTCAGCCTCACCCTGTTTTAGCTTTATTTCTAGCTTTCCAAAGACACACGTTTGAAGTTTTCTTTATAGCTCTACATATGCCAAAGGTTCTGTTCATTTCTTGTCTATTATTTCTGTTTTTCAATTTGATCAATTACTATTATTATATCTCTGAGTTCAGTGATCTTTTCTCCACAGATCTGGAAGACCTAGCTAGAGCAATCAGACAAGATAAAGAACTAACAGGCATCCAAATTGGGAAGGAAGAAATCAAATTACTCTTGTTTGCAGATGATATGATTTTATATTAGTAAATCCTAAAGACCCCAACAACAACAAAAAAACTAGTAGAATGGATAAAGTAATTTGGTCAAGTTTCAGGACACAAAATAAGCATACAAAACTCAGTAACACTTCTATATGCTAATAGTGAACAATCTGAAAAAGAATTTAAAAAAGTAATTCCATTTATGATATCCATACACAAAATTAACAACCTAAAGTTAACTTAGCCAAAGAAATGAAAAATATCTACAATAAAAACTATGAAATTGAAGAGGACACAAAAATGGAAATATATTCCATGTTCATGGACTGGAAGAAGGAATATTGTTAAAAAGTCCACACTACCCAAAGAAATCTACATATTCAATGCAACCTCTCTCAGATTACCAATCATATTCTCCACTGAAATGGGAAAAACAATGCTAACATTTATATGGAACCAAAAAAGACCCCAAATAGCCAAAGCTATCCTGATCAAAGAAGGTCAAAACTAGAGAAATCACATTACTTGACTTCAAATCATACTACAGAGCTGCAGTTACCAAAAAAAGAATGTTACTGGCATAAAAACAGACACGTACACCACTGGAAAAGAACAGAGAACTGAGAAAGAAATCCACACACCTACAGTGAATTAATTTAAACAAAGTTACCAAAAATATACACTGGGGAAAAGATAGTCTCTTCAATAAATAGTGCTGAGAAAACTGGATATCCATAGGCAGAATAATGAAACTAGACCACTCTCTCTTGCCATACACAAAACTAAAGCTAAAGACATAAATTTAAGACCTTGTACTATGAAACAAAAAGAAATCATTGAGGAAGCTTTCCAGGATATTAGACTGGGCAAAAATTTCTTAAGTATTACCCCACAGGCAGAGGCAACCAAAGCAAAGTAAACAAATTTGATCACATCAAGTTAAAAAGCTTCTGCACAACAAAGAATAAAATCCACAAAGTGAAGAGACAACCCACAGAATGGGAGAAAATATTTACAAACTACCCCGTGACAAGGGATTAATAACAAGAATATATAACAGGCTTAAAAAACTGTATAGGAAAAAAGCCCTAATAATCAAAGAAAAAATTAGGCAAAATCTTTGAATAGACATTTCTTGAAAGAAGACATAAAAAATGGAAAAAAAACATACGAAAAGGTACTCCAAATCATTGATCATCAGAGAAATGCAAATCAAAACTACAATGAGATATTATCTCACCTCAGTTAGAATGACTTTTATCCAAAAGACAGGCAATGACAAATGCTAGGCAGGATGTGGAAAAAAGGGAACCCTTGTAAAACTTTTGGTAGGTATGTCCATTAATACAACCACTGTGGAGAATAATTTGGAGTTTCTTTAAAAACAGTAAAAATAGAGCTAACATACAACCCAGCAATCCCATTGCTGGGTATATACTCAAAAGAAAGGAAATCAACATATCAAAGAGGTATCTGCACTCCCATATTTTCTGCAGTACTGTTCACAATAGATAAGATTTGGAAACAAACTAAGTGTCCATTCACAGATAAATGGATAAATAAAATGTGGTATATACGCAGAATGGAATACTATTCAGCAATAAAAGAGAATGAGATTTTGTTTTCTGAAACACAGTCGGGGGAATTGGAGGTCATTATGATAAGTGAAATAAGCCAGGCACAGAATGACAAACATCACATGTTTGCACTTATTTGTTGCATCTAAAAATTAAAATAATTGACATCATGGAGATAGAGAGTAGAAAGATGATTACCAGAGGCTGGGAAGGGTATGGGGTTGGGGGCAGCAGGGGGAATGCAGTTGGAATGGTTAATGGATACAAAAAAGTATTTAGAAAGAATGAATAAGATCTATTATTTGATAGCACAACAAGGTGACTATAATTAATAATAATTTACTTGTACATGTAAAAATAACTAAAAGAGTAATAGGATTGATTTTAATACAAAAGATAACTGCCTGAGGGAATGAATGTGTCATTTTTTCATGATGTGGTTATTATGCATTCCATGCCTGTATCAATAATAGGTTGTGTATCCCATAAACACATACACCTCCTATTTACCCACGAAACTTAAAAATTAAAATAATACTTTTTAGCCTTAGCATCTATAATCAGATTTTTGACTCACTTTGAGTTAATTTTTGCATATTCTATAAGGTAAAGTTCTAAAGTTCTAACTACGTTTTCTTTTTTTTTTTATTTTCAAGTCCTTTACCCATTTTTACTTTTATTATTATTATTATACATTTAAGTTCTAGGGTACATGTGCACAACATGCAGGTTTGTTATATATGTATACATGTGCCATGTTGGTGTGCTGCACCCATTAACTTGTCATTTACATTAGGTATATCTCCTAATGCTATCCCTCCCCCCGCCACCCCACAACAGGCCCCAGAGTGTGACGTCCCCCTTCCTGTGTCCAAGTGTTCTCATTGTTCATTTCCCACCTATGAGTGAGAACATGCGATATTTGGTTTTTTGTCCTTGTGACAGTTTGCTGAGGATGATGGTTTCCAGCTTCATCCATGTCCCTACAAAGGACATGAACTCATCCTTTTTTATGGCTGCATAGTATTCCACGGTGTATATGTGCCACATTTTCTTAATCATCTATCATCATTGGACATTTCGCTTGGTTCCAAGTCTTTGCTATTGTGAATAGTGCCACAATAAACATACATGTGCATGTGTCTTTATAGCAGCATGATTTATAATCCTTTGGGTATATACCCAGTAATGGGATGGCTGGGTCAAATGGTATTTCTAGTTCTAGATCCCTGAAGAATCGCCACACTGTCTTCCACAATGGTTGAAGTAGTTTACAGTCTCACCAACAGTGTAAAAGTGTTCCTGTTTCTCCACATCCTCTCTATCACCTGTTGTTTCCTGACTTTTTAATGATTGCCATTCTAACTGGTGTGAGATGGTATCTCATCGTGGTTTTGATTTGCATTTCTCTGATGGCCAGTGATGATGAGCATTTTTTTCATGTGTCTGTTGGCTGCATAAATGTCTTCTTTTGAGAAGTATCTGTTCATATCCTTCGCCCACTTGTTGATGGGGTTGATTTTCTCTTGTAAATTTGTTTGAGTTCTTTGCAGATTCTGGATATTAGCCCTTTATCATTTACCTCCCACTTATAAGTGAGAACATGCAGTATTTGGTTTTCCTTCCCTGTGTCAGTTTGCTAAGGATAATGGCCTCCAGCTCCATCCATGTCCTTATAAAGAACATGATCTCTTTCTTTTGTATGGCTACCTAGTATTCCATGGTGGTATATGTGCCACATTTTCTTTATCCAGTCTATCATTGAGGTGCACTTAGGTTGTTTCCATGCCTTTGTTATTATGACTATTGCTGTAATGAACATACATGTGCGTGTGTCTTTATAATACAATAATTTATATTTCTTTGGGTATATGTACAGTAATGGGATTGCTGGGTCAAATGGTATTTCTGTCTTTAAGTCTTCGTGGAATTGCCACACTGACTTCCACAATGGCTGAACTAACTTACACACCCAACAACAGTGTGTAAACATTCATATTTTTCCACAACTTTGCCAGAACCCATTATTTTTTAACTTTTTAGTAATAACCATTCTGACTGGTGTGAGATGGCATCTCTCTGTAGCTTTGATTTGCATTTCTCTAATGACCAATGATTTTGAGCTTTTTTTCATATGATTGTTGGTTGCATATATATCTTCTTTTGAAAAATGTCTGTTCACGTCCTTTGCTCACTTTTTGTATGGGGTTGTTTGCTTTTTTTGTAGATTTGTTTAAGTTAGTTATGGATGCTGGATATTAGACTTTCATCAGATGCATATTTTGCAAAAATGTTCTCCCATTCTATAGGTGGTTTCTTTACTATTTTGATACTTTATTTTGCCGTGAAGAATCTCTTTAGTTTAATTAGATACTATTTCTTAATTTTTCCTTTTGTTGTAATTGCTTTTGGCATTTTCGTCATGAAATCTTTGCCTGTTTCTATGTCCTGAATAGTACTGCATAGGTTGTCTTCCAGGGTTTTTATAGTTTTGTGTTTTACATTAAGTCTTTAATCCAACTTGTGTTGGATGTAAAGAAGGAATCCCGGTTTAATCTTTTGCATATTGCTAGCCAGTTACTCTAGCATCATTCTTTGAATAGAGAATTCTTTTCCCATTGTTTGTTTAAGTCAGGTTTGTGGAAGATCAAATAGTAGTAGGTGTGTGGTCTTATTTCTGGGTTCTCCATTCTGTTCCATTGATCTATGTGTCAGTTTTTGCAACAGTACCATGCTGTTTTGGTTACTGTAGCTCTGTAGTATAGTATTTTATTCTTTTAGATAGTATTGTAAACGAGTTGTTAAAATTTCCTTTTCTGATTGTTCATTATTAGTATATAGAAACAAATGATTTTTGCATGGTAATTTTTATTCTGAAACTTTTCTGAATTCATTTTAGCTCTAACCATTGTGTGTGTGTGTTTATTTGTGTGTGTGTGTGTGTGTGAGAAAGAGAGAGAGGAGAGAGAGGGAGAGAGAGAGAGGAGAGAGAGATTTTAGGGTTTTCTACATATAAAATCATGTCTGTGAAAAGAGATAATTGTACTTCTTGCTTTCCAATTTTGATGTCTATTTTTTGGGCATAATTGCTATGGCTAAAACTTTTTGTAATGTGTTTAATAGATGCAGTGAAACTGGGCAACTCGTTTTATTTCTGGTCTTAGAGGAAAAGCTTTCAGTTTCTCCACTGAGTGTGATATTAGCTGCAGGTTTTATTTTTTGTCTTCTTTTGGCATTTACATGATAAATATTCCACCCTTTTATTTATATTTACAATGCCTTATTTCAACAGGTGTGTCTTGTAAATAGCATAACTATTTTATTTTTATTCTTATTTGACATTCTTTGTTACTGTGAGTAGTCTTTCATTTTTACATATTTAATATTATTAGTGATATCTTTGAGTTTGAAGTTTTCTAGATTGTTCATACTGGTTTATCCCTTTCTATCTTTAATAAAAAAAATTATGTGATACTCCATGTTTTTCTCTATTATCTTTTTTAAATTATGAAAGCATCCAATTTTTTACATCCAATAAGAGAGAGTTCATTCAATATTTGTTAAATAGATAATGTAGGGCTAGCCAATTTAATAAAACTAGGGCCAAGATTGGATTATGATACAGTTTCTGTTTTGGTAATATTTATTTTATCTATATTTTATTTATGCTCTTTTTGAAACTTCAAATTATATCCCGATGATTTCACAATTAGCTGTAGAACTATGGACCCTGAAACCAAATATTTACCTTCTAAATTTTCTGCAAAGGTCCTGGATTATGCATGTACTAATAGCATAATTAATTATTTTACCAATTTTACTATTAAAGGTGTTTATTATTCTACTTATAGCCACCCTAGTTATAGTTATCCTATTTATGCAGCAAATAAACCTAAACTGGTTTCTCTCAGTGGGAAAAGCCAGCATTTCATGAACATTATATTTATGCATGATATATGGGTATCTGCATTTAGTTGTGTTGAAAGTAAAATCCATAAGAAATATTTGGAATATGAAGTCAAATTAAATAAAATAATGATATAAATTTGAAGATGAATAAAATTGAACTTGGGCATTTTATTTAGTTTTGGAAAATTCTGAATTTTCCCAGATATATATACATCCATAGCTACATATACCTGTATCTAAAAACATAGATTACATAGCATTTATGAAGGTCATATTGTTCCTCAGAAAGTAGTCTATATTTTAAGAGGCCTTAAATAAGTTAATTCTAAAAACACATTTTTTTAAATACTACTTTTATCACCATTGTACAACTGAAAAAGATAATCCTGGATATATGTAAGTAACAAAGCTAAGCTTTAAACTCAGGGAGCCTAGGGCCAGAATCTATGCTCTTATCCAATCACTGTGCTCTTATAGCTTTGTAACACATGTGCATTATGTTTAATATATGAATTGAAGCTTTATGTATAGTTCTTGCAACTGAAAAATATCTTCTTCACACTGGTAAAAACTTGTGGCCATGGTAACAAAGATATTTAATGGCCAGGGGCTTATAATAGTGTGTTTCTTTATTTTTAAAAATAGGAGATATTTTCAAATATACTAATACAGGATAATTACTCAAACATAAGTCATTTTATCTTGTGAGCTAATACTGCTCTCTATATTTCCCCAATCGACCACCAGAAGGAATCAAAGAGAAATTACAAGATAAGTCTAAGATACAGTGATCTGTTGTGTTCAGTCTTCCTGACTGTGAAGTGTGTGATGAATATAAGTGAGTTATCAGGCATCTCCACATGAGCAAAGACAAATGTCATTTTAGTTCCAAATAGGCAGCAGTGAGCACTCCACCTATGAAAAAACACTTGATTCCAAGTATCTCAAGAGATTACAGTCATATATATGTATAGATCTAACTAGATAAGCACTCTTTAGAGTGTGTTTCATAGGGAAGACTAAAGAAGCTAGCAATCTATATTTCCCCAACCAAAGTATTATGTTAAGAGACTTCTTTGCTCTACTTCAGTGCTTTTATACCTTAAGAAAAAAAATGTAACTAGAGAATGAGATATGTCTTAACTATACAAAATCTTATGTTACATTTAAAAAAACTAAGTTGAGAGTAAGCTTCAGACCCTTGTTACTACATATAAACATCAAATATACAATAGTCTAAATAGAAAACTTTATAGGAACTCTCGAAACTATTCAAAGATTTACAGCAACTGTAAAAACACTCATTTAAGAAAAAGTCACACGGAAAATGGTAGGAAAATTTGTGGCATGTTTATACACCCTTGCCCCACTCCTTTCCCAGTGTAGCACAGAAGGGAGAAAGTTGCACAATTGCAGGTTACTTCCCTTGAGCCAAAAAAAAACACAAAGTACAGTGAAAGTTATCTGTAGTGATTTGGCCCATCTGTAAGCTGCCTGAGGGACCAGTATCTGTCTCATCTGACTTAGAGATCAGAGCAGAATGGCAGCATAATTAGATTCTTAGGCTGGAAGCTGTGGAGACAGTGGTGAGTATCATGGCACATGCAAACTACAGGGGGATATCAGACCCATGCATGCCTGAGGCAAGAGGTTATGAGTAACAGAATAAAGCAAAATATCTAACGCCCAGAGAGGAAGCTAGAGTAGGACTTTTGCGGGAATTAAAGCACTTAAAGGCAACTGTGGGAAAAATAAAGAAGCACACACATGAGCTCAGAAAGGAAGCATATCTAAAAATTATACCTGACAAAATCTTTTTTTTATTATACTTTAAGTTTTAGGGTATATGTGCACAATGTGCAGATAGTCCTTTGCTCCAGGCTGCTATCAAGGCTCAGAGAACTGCTAATTAGCAAAGGTCTTCTACACCATACTGTCAAGGCTGGGGAACCCGGCTGTTTCTTAACATGCCTAATTCTCAAAAAATGAGCATAAGCCATACAAAGAAATGGAAATCATGGCCCATTTAAAGGAAGAAAATAATCACATAACCAGTCTGAAAAAACACATGCAGTGGACATACTAGAAAAACTGTTTAAAATAATTGTCTTTAATATACTCAAAGAGATAAGGGAAACATGAGAAAAATAGTGAAGGAAGTCAGGAAATGATTCATGAACAAAAATGAGAATATTAACAAAAACAAGTTAATTATATACAAAAAAGGAAATAGAAATTCGGAACCCAAAATCTATGATAGTTGAATTGAAAAATTCACTGGAGGGGTGCAACATAAAATTTGAACAGATAAAAGAATCAGTAAACTTGAAAAAATCATGTAAATTTATTGAGTCTGAGGAACAGAAAATAACAATGAAAAATTGTGAACAGAACCTAAAGGACTTATGGAAACCAGGAAGTTTCATTGTGAGAAGTGCATTATGGGATCATCAGGAGAATAGAGAGAAGATAAATTATTTTTAAAGCTAATAGCTGAAAACTTCCAAAATTTGAGGAAAAAAGTATGACATACAAATCTCAGAAGTTAATTAATTACAAGAGGGATAAACCAAAAAGACCCACACAGAAATCCATTATAATCAAACTTTTGAAAGACAAAGACAAAGAAAGAATCTTCAAAGCAGAAAGAAAATGTAACTGATTAGATACAAGAGGTTTTCAGTAAACATACCAGTGAATTTCTCAGAAACCACACAGACCAGAAGGAAGTGAGGTGACATTTTAAGTGATGAAAAAAAAATAGCTATTAGTGGAGAATCATACATCTGGCAAAACTACCTTTCAAAATTAAGGAAAAAATTAAGACACTCCTAGAGAAACAAAAATTTAGGGAGTTAATTATTAGTAGAACTGCTCTCCAAGAATGACAAAGGAAGTTACTAAATTTAAAATGAGTGGACACTAGGGAATAACTTGAAGCTGTATGCAATATTAAGTTTTTCAGTGAAGCTAAGTATGCAGACAAATAAAAAAATAAGTATACTCACACTCACACACACATAATTGTATGTTTTGTTACTGTAGCTTTTTGTGTTTATTTCTTATTTTTTTTTTTTTTTTGAGATGAAGTCTCTGTCACCCAGGCTGGAGTGCAGTGGCACTATCTCATTTCACTGCAACCTCCACCTCCTGGGTTCAAGCAATCCTCCCACCTCAGCCTCTCAAGTAGCTGGGATTACAGCCTCCTGCAACCACGCCTGGATAATTTTTGTATCTTTAGTAGAGATGGGGTTTCACCGTATTTGCCAGCTTGGTCTGGAACTCTTTACCTCAAGTGATCTGTTTGCTTCAGCCTCCCAAAGTGCTGGGATTACAGGTGTGAGCCACTGCGCCTCGCTAGCTTTTATTTTACAATTATGTAAACACAAATGCATAAAAATAAGCTTAAATCTATGTTAATTGGATACAATATATAAAGATGTAAATTGTGAAGTCTATGATAAAGTGGAGGAGCAGAGGTGAAAAGCAGTTGAGGTTTTGTATGTGACTAAAGTTAGGTTGATATTAATTTAAAATTATTATAACTTTAGGACATTATAGGTACTCTCCATAATAACCATAAAGAAAATATAGACAGAATACACAGAAAAGGAAATGAGAAGTGAATCAAAACACAAAACATGCTCCTGCAAAATATATAAACACAAAGGAAGACAGTAATGAGGGTAAAGAGAGAATAAAAATTTATGACATACAGAAAACGAACAAAAAAACTGACAAAACTAAGCGCTTCCCTTTCAGTAAGTACCTTAAATGTAAATGTATTAAACTTATAATTCAAAAGATATGAATTGAAAGAATGAATTAAAATAAAACCTGTGATCCAACCATATGCTGTCTACTTTAGATATAAGGACAGACACAGGTTAAAAATGAAAGGATAGAAAACTGTTCCGTATAAACAGTAATTAAAAGACAGCAGGGCTTCTATATTAATATCAGACAAAACAGATTAAGTCAAAAACTATTATGAGAGGCTGAAAAGAGAAAATATAATGAGAAAGCTCAATTCATGATGAATTCATAACAACATAGATATAGATACCCAACATCAGAACTCCAAAATGCATAAAGCAAACTGACAGAATTGAAGAGAGAAAAAGAAAACAAAACACTTCTACAATAATAGTAGAAGACATCAGTACCCACAACACTATAGACTATTTTGACCTAACAGACATATACAAACCACTCCATATGACAATAGCAGTACACACATTTTTCTCTCGTGCACAAGAAACATACCCCAGGGTAGAACATATGTTAGGCAACAAAGCAAGTAGTAGAAAAAAAGAAAAGAAAGAATTTAAATTAGGTAAACTGATTAGAAGTCTCTAACTTCTTGAATAGAAGAAATAGAAGGCAATAGAAGGAGGTCATATGATTTCTCTTTGCAGAAAACAAGAAAATCTGGATGGCAATTTTCTAGAACAATCATTAAGAGCACTGAAAATTGATAAATGAAGTTTAAAAATATGAGAATTCACTTTAAAAAAATTCTTACAGTGTTGTGTAAGAAATGTGCTGAGTTTTTAGCCATCATACCCATTCCCCTATTTCCTCCTATTCCTACCGTCTCAGACTCAGTAGATTCTTGCCTCAAAGATGTGGTGCTGAGGGTGGGGGATCTGTAGCTGCTAAAGGTGAATGATTCAACTCATAATGGGAGATGGAAAACAGATCGAGAAAACCAGCAGTTTATCAGTCTTTTTAGAGTTATTAGCAGACTGGCCATAAATTTAATGGGAAGAAAATAGAAGTGAGAAATACACACGGATGAGAATGTCTTCAGAAATCCCCAAACCCCTGGTTAACTGATAGCTGTATATGTTCAGGAGACCCAAGATAGCAAAACAAAATATGAAACTCAGGAGACTCTTAAGAACTGGTTACAAGTTTGAATGCCTTCAACAACATATAGCTCAGCCAGCAGAGCTTGAAATATTTGAGCACAACCGCTGTCAAAATCTTGGCAGACCAATAAACTATGCAACCACAAGATTGGCGTTTAGCTGTGCTAAAAACCATAAATGGAAATTATAAAATCTGATGAGAGATAGCCACTTGGAGGAAACAATGCAGGGAAACAAATATCACAGTGATAAATCTGGCTAAGTTAGGAAAGCAACTAAACAAAAGAACCCCACCAAAATAAAATATACCACATCCTAGCGCTGTCACATTATACTATGTAAAAATCTGATTTCAAACCAAAAATAAGTGATATATAAAGAGAAAGAAAATTGTGACCCACACTCGCGATAAAAAAGCATTCGATAACAACTTGTCAGCTTAGTGGTCCTAGATTTTGGATTTAGTAAGAAAAGATTTCCAAGCAACGATTATAAATATAATCAGATAATTGAAGTAAACTTATTTTAAAAATATAAAGATACCATGCCAATAATAAGTCAACAAATAAAGACTCTCTACAGAAAATAGAAATTAAGAAATAGGGCCAAAAGAAAGGTTTAGCATTGAAAAGAAAATTAGCTGAAATTAAAAATTTACTATGTATACCCAACAGCAATTTTCTGATGACAAGTGAAAGGACCAATAAACTCAATATACATCAATGGAAATAATCATATTAGTAGACCAGAAAGAAAAATTATTTTTAAAAATGAGGAGATTCTTTGAGACCTCTGAGAGACCATGAAGCATTACACATATATATGAAAGCATTAGCAGAAAATGATTAGAAAGATAGGAGAAAAATTTATGTGAAGGAAAAGGAAGAAAAGGAAAACAAACATACCACAAAGGAATTCACATAGAAAAGAACTGAGGTTAATGGACTCAAACAGCAATGACCTCACTCACCACTATTTTGCCAGCAATATAAAAGAGCCCAGCAAATTGGCGGTGGATATTCCAGCCCATTCCTGCCCCACTTGACTTTGCCTAGAGCAAAAGTCACCTATTCCCACTAAGCCCTGCCCAAATTGAAGATTTGTAAACACAATAATGATTGCTGTTTTCAGCCAGGAAGTTTAAGGGTGGTTTGTTACACAGTTGGAACAACATGTATGAATATTTAATTTGTAAATCATTTAGTGAAAACTTTTATAATAAATAAGTGAACATCTATTTATGTGTTTTGAGTACAGAAGTACCTAATAATCTGTAATTGTCAAGTAAACTGTGATAAATATACACTTCAAAGCACAGACATGTATACCTCAAGAAATATAATTTATAGATATATGTCTAGTGTAATTACAGATATGCCTTTTGTGAATATTAAAACATTTCAATTTAAGCCTGAATAGTGGTATTACACTATGGGCTACAATAACATGACAATGATATTATAACTGCAGATGTTTATAATTTCATTTATAGTTAAACATCCAGTTCTGTAAAACATGAAAATGTAGAATGCAAATATTTTAAATAAAGTATATAATGGAATAGTTAACTTGTTAATATTTGCTTAGAAAATATATAGGGAAGCTAGGGAAAAAATATTATTTCAAGAGCCTAGTACATGTCTGTTTGTAGAAGTATGAAGCTCTAGGCTTTGTTCGGATTATCAGAATACAAAGAAAGATGTAGCTCCGCTGCCTTTACAACAATCAAATAGGAATTTGGGGCTTTTTAGTGAATAAAAAATATTCGTCAAGAAGGGGAGCATGGACTTAAAAATGGTGAGTAGTGGGGAGTCATTAGGAGGAATGGTATCTGACAAAACAATTTCCAGTATGTGCAAAAATTTATTATTTATATTTTATTTTCTTTGCTATTTGGCAATTTGATGTAATCATTTGTCAATTCAAGTCCCATTAGACATAGATGCATGAGGGTTCTGCTTGAGGGGTATTTTTGTTTTTGCTTTTTGGAGTGTGGCAGTAGGGTGAGAGAAAGTGATGTCAAAGAAATGAGAAGAAATTCCCCTGAGTCATGTTATGAACTGAATTTTTCCCCCTCCTCATTTTATTAATATATTGACGCCCTAACCACCAAGGTGTGTGTATTTAGAGTTAGGGCCTTCAAGGAGGTAATTACCCTTAAATGAGGTCAAAAGGGTGAGGCCAATCCAATGGGACTAGTGTCCTTATAAGAAAAGGAAGAGACATCAGGGGTTGAGCTTTCTCTGTGCATATGCACAGAGGAAGGCCAGGGGAAGGCATGGAACCTTGATCTTGACTTCCAGACTTTAGAACTGTGAGAAAATAAATGTCTGTTCTTTAAGCCACCTTATCTGTGGCATTTTGTTATGGCAGCCCTAACTGACCACTACAAGCCAGTAGGGTAGGGGGATGAGAACAACCATCTAAAGTAACATGTGAGTGAGATCAAAAGCGGGAGATGATTCTGAGAACAAGTCCCTAGAAACTGAAACAAACTGAAGAAGGACATTCGATTTCCCCAGAATGAAGAATGAAGGGTTTGATTCAGTTTTATTTTATGGACAAAATTAACTGATCTGATACCTAGAATATATTTTAAATGTTTTTTTAAATAAAACCTGGATTCTATTAAAACACCATAAAAAGTAAGATTAACAAACATTAGATTGCCTGACACAACACGTATATTTGGTTTTGTTTCTATTTTCTTTTGTACTGTCCTGAAAATCTATTTATAGTATCTCCCTTTTTTATAATTTTTATAACTTGAAGTGCAGGAATAATGCCCATATCACTTGTTTTATATATTAAGCAACTTCAATTATACCTTTTAATATGGAATCTTTGTTCATTCCATTTGGTTTGAAATTAATGTAATCTGAAGTTCGGGGTAAATAATGCTTCGAGTTAACTATTTGCAGCTTAACTAATTTTATTGTCTAAGGTATTAAAATTCAGTACCTTCTACCTGCAGCTGCATAACTGGACACTGAAATGTGATCAGTTTTAAGTAGCGAATACCTAAAGAGGCTTATGGATGACCATAGGTAAATTAAGGTAATAAAGATATGCAGCAAATGCTTTTTGTTTGACCAAAGTATTTGCGAGGTTGAGGTCTTACTACTCTGTCTAGAAAAAAAATGTAAAATTTAAGTAAGTTTAAATGAGAAGTTAAGAAACCCTAAACATAAAACAAACAAGATATTTTCAACAAAATTTGCCAGTCAAATTACTTGCCAGTGGAAGGAGAAGAAGACAGAAAATTGATGAAAAGATTTTGCCAAAAGTATAATCAGAAACCTATAAATTATCCCATTTAATGAAATTGAACATGCAATTTTTTATCATTTTATAATATTTGGGAAATAAAAATCCTGTTTTAATCATTACAATCACTCCTTATTCCTTCATAAAGTGTAGGCAAAATTAATATCTGTGACTTTTCTGTTTCTATTTATATATATAATTTAAAAAATTATTGTCTAAAATATACTGTATGTTAGACTAATATGCTTGTAATTTTAATTTAATATTTAAAGTAACTACTTTTCATATTATCAAAGTGTGTACGAATATAGTTTCAATATATACAGTTTCATCAGATGAATATTTATTATTAATTTAAAAATTCTCCTATATTTTCTAAGGGGAGTTATGCTTATTTATTTTTTTTGTCTTTTTTTTTTCTTCCTTTTTGTGGAGAACCGGGTCTCGCTATATTGCCCAGGCAGGTCTCGAACTCCTGGGCTCAAGCTATCCTCCGGCCTCTGCCTCCCTGAGAGCTAGGATTACAGGCGTGAGCCACTGTGCCCAGCATACATTCTCCTATGTTTTCTATTTTAAATAATAAAGTAGCCAAAACTATTACTATGACATATTTATCTGCTTTTCCCTTAGACTATGACATACAAATGACTTTTTACCTGTTGATTTTTTTTTCTATAGAGAACTACCTATATACTACTACTTTTTGTCCACCTTAATGCTTTAAGGATAACTAAATGTGTTGCTTAGAGGTTCTTTTTTGTTTGTTTTGGTTTGGTCTTTTACTAATTCTAGCCCAGGACACTGTTGTATAAACACGGTAGTAAGGAGTGACCTCAATTTAAATTTTGTAAAGAAGATTATTTTGATGAAGGGTGATAAGGTTTGGCTCTGTCCCACCCAAATCTCACCTTGAATTCCCACGTGTTGTGAGAGGGACCCAGTAGGAGGTAACTGAATTATGGGGGCAAGTTTTTCTCATGCTGTTCTTGTGATAGTAAAGAAGTCTCACAAGATCTGACAGTTTTAAAAAGGGTAGTTTACCTAAACAAGCACTCTCTCTCTTTACCTGCTGCCATCCACATAAGACGTGACTTGTTCCTCCTTGCCTTTTGCCATGATTGTGAGGCCTCCCCAGCCACGTGGAACTATAAGTCCATTAAACTTCTTTATTGTGTAAATTGCCCAGTCTTGGGTACGTATTTTTTGGCAGCATGAAAACGGACTTATAAAAAAGGCTATGTTTGCAACAAGGAACATGAATAAAGAAACCAACGTAATTTCATATTCTAGGAAGGTAATTTTCAGCATTTTAAAAAAATCAGCAATTAGTTTTGAAAAAAATAATATAGTAAGAATATATAGAGTTATCAATTGAATGTTTATGCATGCTTCTCCAAATTTCATGTGTTGAAGCCCTAATCCCCGAGGTGTTTGTATGTTGGGGCCTTTGGGAAATAATTAGTGTTAGTTGAGGTCATGAGTTTGGGGCCATCAAGATGAGACTAGCGTCCTTTAAGAAAAGACACCAGGTTGGGAGGCCAAGGTGGCCTGATCACTTGAGGTCAGGAGTTTGAGACCAGTCTGGCCCACATGGTGAAACCCCATCCATCTCTACTAAAAATACAAAAATTAGCTGGATGTGGTATCCCATGCCTGTAATCCCAGCTACTCGGGAGGCTGAGACAAGAGAATCACTTGAACCCGGGAGGCAGAGGTGGCAATGAGCTGAAATCGTGCCACTGCACTCCAGTCTTGGCAACAGAGCTAGACTCCATCTAAAAAAAAAAAAAAAAAAAAACACCAGAGAGCTTAGTTTCTTTCTTGCTTTTCTTGTATATGTACCAGGGAAAGGCCATATGGGCACACATCAAGAAGGATGTCTGCAAGCCAGGAAGAGAGCCCTTACCAAAAGATAACTAATCTGGCACCCTAATCTCAGCCTTTTAGGCTCTAGAACTGTGAGAAAATAAATTCCCATTGTTTAAGCCACGCAGTCTATGATATTTTGATAGGGCAGCCAAATATAGACAGACTAATACATACAATGATTGTAAATGTTTATAATTTATTTTAATAGTACTCCTAACCCAGTGTACTTCTTAAGATATAGTGGCTAAAGACAAAATTGTATTGACTATATTAATATTAAATACCAAAAAAAGGAATTGGTGAGAACCCTAAAACTAACAATAATGCATATTAAATAAGCCTTTTATTTTCCTAGCATTTTATATATACAGTATTTCACTGAAATTGCAATAAAATCGAATTATGAACAACTTCCATTTTGCACATTTACAATTATGTATTTTTCATATCATCGGTTCAATAGATATTAAGTAAAAGAAGTATGTGTGATATATATATATGTATCAAAGAAGAGCTACAAAGTATGCAAAAAGAAGAAAGCTAAAGATATAATCAAATGGCATTTTTTAGTAAGTATGCTTGATTAATTCAAGTAGAAATAAATCAGGATACATAAAATAGCATATGCAAAATCAAATTTGAAAAGTATCAATAATTGCCTGCAAGACATTTAAATTAATTTCATGAATCCATAAAGTATTAGTAAGCAGCATGCTATTCATAGTCTGTCTTATAATTGTTTAGCATCTCTTTTTAAAAGCAATTTATCTGCTTTGAATAAAATCCTATTCATCAGTAAATGACAAAAGCTCCATAAGGAAATATTTAAAATGATACTGAAATTAATACTTTGAAATCTCTTTCATCTAAGTGTTATTTTCTTCTCTAATATAACGGAAAAAAAATCACAAATTAAAGAGTACCTGAAATAACATTAAATATCTTTGTTAGGAGAGTAGTTCATGATTCATAACATGTAGATATTTGAGCTTCTCCAAATCAAAATTAGACTTTCAAAGACATTTTCTTCAAAATGAAAAAAACCCACCAAATTGCATGTCAACTTCATTTAAGTGAAAAAAAGATTTTTTTTGAAGCTTCCATTTTATGTCAGCTGACCCTGCTTGAATATCTACATTTCATGCTGTGTAAATAGAACTGCTTTTGTGCTATTTTCCTCAACATTTTCAACATTAGTTCAATCTGGAATCCTAGCAACAGACTACTTTGATATGTGTTATTTTTCTTTTTGAGTAATAGATTTTAATTGTCAGAGGGTAGAGATCAGAAATCAACGTTACCAAACATCTGATATCAGCACATTTAGCTACCTGGATGATTATTTTCTTCCTCCAGAATCTTAATAAAAACATATCTATTAAATCATTTAAACATACATTTAAATGATTCAACTTATTTTTTTCCATTTTAAAAAGAATGCAGTGAATATATAAATATATTCTGACAAAGAGACAACCTACACTAGCAAAACTATGTAAATGTCCAACTTCAATCTCCTGAATGATAAAGTCCTTCTATTGATATTTCCAGTCACAGCCGCAGACCATAGTTAACATATTTAGTTTGTGTTAACTTGGTCTTTTGTTTATGCATTTAAATAAACATAATAATGTGTATAACACTCTTCAAATACATTTTGACTTACAGAAGATTGTGTCATCCTTACTTATTCTACTGACTTGCGTTTTATTCACTTAACAGTATGCCTTTGAGAGTTTCATAGCAAAACCTATAGGACAAGTGCACCTGAATTTTAAAATTGAATAACAGCAGCAAAATAATTGGTAACAATACTTCAATATTTACTTTGTGTCAAGTACTGCCACGCATGTTTGTTTGAGTAAAGGTTTTTAATCCCTACAGTCCTATGAGTATGATAACTGTCTGCATTCTCCTTTAAAGGAAGGGAATTCACAAATAAGAAAAGGTTAAGTATCTTTTTCAATGTCATATAGTTAGTGTCAGAGTTGTATTTGCACTGAGGCAATTTGGCTTTAGAGTTTGAGCTCTTAATCAGACACTACTGGTTTCCGAAACAGAGCATCTTCCCTAAAAAGGTTTGTACCATAATTACCTATTCTTTTATTGTTAAATTCACAGTATTCTGTTTTAATATATCCAACAATGTATTTTGAAATTCCTTTAAAAGGATATGGTATGTATAAGCATATACTTCTGTTTGATAAATTTTTAAAATAATAATTGGATGAAAACCACACATGCAACAGTTTATGTAATAAAATCATTATTAGTGTATTTTTCCCCTTGGTATTTCTAATTAGAAATATTTACCAAAGTTGATGTGAGTATCTACTGTTTGGAGAGTGAGATGTATTTTATAAAATATTAGGAATTTTCCTAAAAGATTTGAAAAGACAAAGCTCACCTTCAAAAGTAAGATTATGCAGTAACACAATAACACTGAATGTGAAAATATTTTGGAGAAGAGATTTTCCTAATTCTTTTACAACTAAGTTATTATTTTCATAATCAAGTGAGTAAAACCAAGCTTGTAGAGTTACTCTGTAAAGTAAACCATGACTCTTTTGTCTTTGGCAATAACGCCTTGAAGGTGGGTGTCTATAGTAAAAGGATGCAACATAGGAGAGATAAGAGCAATATTATAACTTTCCAGTTCTACAAGTTGTAGAGCCACTAAAGCTGATTAAATCAGGTTACACAAAGTAAGATTGAAGGTATTTTTGCAAATGATTAATACAGTACAGATAAATTTTAAAAATTTGGCAGCACATGGTCAGGTAGAGGGAGTTTCTAAGAGTTAGTGTCAGTGTTTCATAGCCACTCTTATTTTTTAAGGAATGAAACTGAACCAGAAAGAGCTGAAAGTACATCTGGGGTCTTGTCAAAGGTGACCAGGCTAACAAGGTCTAGATTGCTTTACCCTGAGGAGTGTAATCTACTATATGGGACCAAATAAGACACAGCCAGATCTTTGAGATGTCTGTAGTGCTGCAGGGGTTGGGTGACCACAGAGTCAGCTAGAGAGAGACTCATCCAGTCTCTGACTACGATACGATCATAAACTACATCCTTTGCAGATTTCTGACTTGAAGGCAACAACGTAAACAGCAACTAGGGAGGGCAGGATTATTGCTTCAGAGACCACAAGTAGGCTTGGATATTCAATGTGTTCCTTATTTGGGGCTTTTATCTTCAAATATCATTTATTCATTTTTATTTGGTTTGAATGTTTTACTCAAAAGCAGAAAAATAAGAGGAAATGGAAAGACAGTACTTTTAATCTAAAAGAGTCTGCACATTAAAAGTTTCTTTTAATAATTGGATTGAAGACAGTTTAGCCAAATGGATATTTATTTTTTCTTGCCAGCAAGGTGAAGCCTTAAGATAAAGGTCAAATTATCGAGAAAAAAAAATTGCTGTAGTTCTTGCATATCCAAATTGTAGCCAAATTGAATCCAGCCAAGAAGGTTTTTTCCTTTTTCAAGTCTATCAAGAGACATCTTGTTGTTGTTATTTATTTGTCTTATTTTCCTTTTATTTTAAAAAAGGGTGTTGGGTTTTGCAAATGCTTTTGTTTTTTAAGAGTTGGAAATAAAATATTTTGTTTTTTGGTTTTTACTCATATTTGATCAGCATTGCCTCAACTGTGCTTCACTAACATTCAGGAATATATAAGCCCAGCGCTTCATGAAGAAAAGGTTTCTGGGAAAGATGAGCTAGTTAAATGGATGGTGGGTTAGGAAATCCCATTGAAGGATAACTAGTTTTCCTTGAGGGCTCAAACTTGCCATGACTTAGGTTCATTTAGGGATTAATATCAGGAGTAGAGGAGTGTAACTATTCCAGCAATGGGAGTTGCTGATTCCCATCTTCTCAATCCTATTCCCAAGAAACTTTAAGGCAGTCTTTGTTCAATGGAGATGCAGTGGCTAATAAGTAAAATAAAAACCCACAGTAATTTTTTTGGTTTTCTCTGTATATATATATATATATATATATATATATAAATATTAGTGATATCACATTCTAGGTCACACACACACACACACACTCCAGTTTCATGGTCTGTCTTGTTTTATCGGTATCTTCTCTTAAAATTTTGAGGAACAGACAACCTTTATGGTACTAAACTATTCCAGAATGTTTTTAACCTTAATGGGGTCTGTAAAAACACTGATATCAAAATTGGACAGGAAGTACAACAGGAAAATGAAAAACTATTTGGTCAGTTTCACTTAGGGCTCTGAGTTTAATGACACACTTTCTATCAACATTTTCAACTATCTATTTTTTAAAAAATTAAAACAATATTAATAATCAATGTTTATCAATGGCAGTAGCACATTGAAACCATGGTATATTTTTCCAATGTCCCTTCTTTTCATAATTGATTTTTGACTCAGGAGCATGTCTGGGGATGAAGGTGTGTTCCTCTCAGATTTCAGCCACCACAGTGAAAAATTAACAACACGGGCTAACTCGTTTTACCCGGAGCAGGGACGGTGGAGACACAGGACACACTTGTCTTTTATTTCTTCAGTTTCTCCTCAATTTTCTTTGGTTTCAGTCTCCAACACTGACTCCCAAGTTGATGATTATGCTTCCTTTTTGTGCTCTTCCCTGCATCTGTACTTTCTTGGTTAGAAATAACAGTCAACAGAGATTAAATTGACCTTTAAAAGGACCTCTCTTCAGGTCTTTCTGAGTCATTTTGTGTAGAAGAACTGAGGTCCACGCAGGACAGCTTCTGTCTTCCTCGTGTCCCATGAAGATTCCAACCCAAGCAGAGTTATTTGTATGCCCCTTGATGAATGAATTTATAGTGTTTTGTGGTTAAAAAATAAACGGATAAAAAGAATGTGGTAAAAAAATAGACTAAACATTTGTATTTAAATTAGTATCATCTTTGTATTTGCTGTCTTGTTTAGAGGGTCATCTATCCTGTTCGTTAGGGATATTTTTCTCTTGTTAAAATGTACCTCCTGTGGAATACTCGGGAAATTAAAAGTGAAGTGTGATGAGCACACACTGAGAGGCTGGTTTTAGCCTCTCACTTTTAGCAGGACAGGCAGCCAGGAGAGTGCCTGTGCACTGGACGTAGGCATCGCCTCCTGCAAGGCACACCCTCACCAGGATGGCCAGGCAGGCTGCTTCACTTTCTGCACTTGATGTGCCCGCTCTGAGCTTTCCTGAACACACAGCAAAGGCCTCTCATTCATAACAGACCAGGATTCCTTTGTGTTTCTGTATAACATCAATGAGGAAATGAAGCTATTTTCACTTCACTGCCCTCTTTTGAATATTTTCATTGTAATTACTGATTCTATTAAGGAAGAACAATAGAGGCAGTGTACCCCCCTACTACAATGCTTGGGAAACGAGTATTAGGTTGTGCCTATGACAAGAGAGGACTCTGAATACACCTACTCTTCATCAGCCCAAGCCTTATTGAGTTGGGATAAAGAACTCATTCTCTGTTCTTTAAGAAATGTTAGTACTAATTTTTGTCCTTTTGGGATTCTAAGTGGGCCAAGAAGCAAAAACATCCATGTGTTAATTAAGAGAAACTGGCAACATGTTTTCCCATGTTTCAACTAACTAAAGAATAAATGATGAAGAAATTCTCCCTGTAGCTCAAAAAAAAAAAAAAAAAAAAAAGAAAGAAAGAAAAAAGAAAAAAAATTAAAAAAGAGTCAACCTGCCGCCTTCTAATTCTAGCTCCACCACTTTTTACTGGTAGGACCTAACATAAGTCACTATATCTTTGTCAGCTTCATTTTTCTCCATGATCAAATGAACATAAAAATGCTTCATAAGGTTTTTATGAGGTTTCAACTTGAAATGCATTTAAAGCATGTATCATATACTAAGCATTGAAATGTTAGCTTATATTAATTGATCAAATATTTTCCATATGAAAAAATTACTCATGGTTAAGGAAGGTATGACTTAAATGCTGAGTTCCCTTTCCAACTCGGTAACTTGGCTTAACTTACGCTTGGTCTGGCAAGAAATTTTAAATTTTATGATGTAAGATGGTGATTTCTGTAAGTCAAGTATATATGAATTTTATCCATCTATCTTAAGTTTATTTCATTTTGTTGAATTTCAAAAACAAGAGTTATGCATATGTATCCATCTTTGACAGATAAAAATCAAACTAAAAACTTATATGCGTGTTGGTGGTGGTTCTAACACACTTTTTGGAGAGAATAACATGCATACAAGGATGGTATGAACATTCATCAGGGTTTTTCTCCAAATTAACTGAAAGACACAGCCTAAATGTTACAGAGGTTCTTGAATCTCTTGCGGGAAAGAATTCAGGGCATGTCCATAGAGTAAAGTGAAAGCAGCTTTATTAGGAAAGTAAAGGAATAAAAGAATGGTTATTCCATAGACAGGGTAGCCACAAGGGCTGCTGGTTGCCCATTTTTATGGTTATTTCTTGATGATATGCTAAACAGGGGGTGGATGAGACCATCATAACTTCCTGATGTTGCCATGGCATTTGTAAACTATCATGGAGCTGGTGGGAGTGTAGCAGTGAGGACGACCAGAGGTGACTCTGGTGGCCATCTTCATTTTGGTGGGTTTTAGACGGCTTCTTTACTGGAACCTGTTTTATCAGGAAGGTCTTTATGACTTGTATCTTGTGCCGACCTCATATCTCATCCTGTGACTTAGAATGCCTAACTGTCTGGGAATGCAGCCCAGTGGGTTTCAGCCTCAATTTACCCAGCCCCTACTCAAGATGGAGTTGTTTTGGTTCACAAGCCTCTGACATAAATATTTTTAAAAGTAGTATTAGTTATATCATTTTTCAAAAGTCCCCTTCTAATAAAATTATAAGCCATACTTTATTTTAGTAGTTTAGTAATATTTGAAACCGAATTTTAATATAAAAAGCAAATAATTATGTATTTTCTCCTCTTGTATATGTATTTGCTCCTCTTGTATATATTGTGTTTGTCTTCAGAATCCAGTTAGAAACAGCCTCTTCCAAAATTAAGCCATTTAGAAGAGAGGGGAGAAAAATAGTGATTATATTGTTTTAAAAAATCCTATCATTACTTAGTTACTTCAAGGGCTCCCTATTACATTTAAGACAAACATCAAAATATATCTCACAACTAAGAGTGATAGTCAAAATATTTTTAAGACCTCTATTGGCACAAACCCTTACCAGTCAGAAAGTGTGACTGACAAATCTGAACGGTCATTGACCTCAAACAATCAGTAAATACCACTCTCTATCAAGTGAACACTGCTTTGTCTATGAGACACAGCACGATCTCACTCCAATGTATTTTATCAAAGTCATCACACTGGCATCCTTATCTCTGTTGCCTATACTAGCTTTCTTTAATTACAGGAATTGCATAACTCTCTCACAACTATGTCTTAGCTCTGGCTATTTCTTTCAACTGGATCAGTCTCCCACAAAATTCTACATATCCTATTCTCTCCTTCAAACCCTTTGCAAGCCAATGCTACTTATCCTCTCCTGTTTATTATCCCTTTGTCAGAGAAGGATTCTGTAAGACACTGTCACAGTAGTAGTTTATTTATTGCATTTTAATTCCATGGAAGTTTGTGACCCTACTTAAAAAGTTTCCTTTCCCCATTAGCTTTTAAATTTGTAAGAGCGGAAACTGATTTTAGTTCATGAGCATTATAGTATCTATTATCAACTGCAGAGAAACTGTCCAATAATAGGAACTTAATAAATATTAGTTGAATACATGACTGTATCACCTCATAGTTTTTAAAATGTTCCCACATAGACTCTAATGGGGATGTATACGATTTTATTGAAATCATTTTAAGATGATAAAATGAAATATTAATGGCTATTTTGAAACATGTTGACTGTACTTTAAGGGACACACCCTGAGTATGCTGAGAGGATACTATAAACTGAGGTGGCAAATACGGCTATTGACATAGAGATGATGACAAAAATTTTTGTAGAGCAACATTATGACGATTCTTTGATGGAAGTAACAAGACTTTCAAAAAACTATCAAATTAGGTAAAACATAAAAAATAGAAAATGACTTTCTCCAATAAATAATTGATAAGGAATACATTTCATCATCATTATTATTACTGATTTTTTTTTTTTTTTTTTTTTTTTGAGACGGAGTCTCACTCTGTCACCCAGGCTGGAGTGCAGTGGCGCAATCTCAGCTCACTGCAAGCTCCGCCTCCCAGGTTCACGCCATTCTCCTGCCTCAACCGCGCGAGTAGCCGGGACCACAGGCGCCTGCCACCACGCCCGGCTAATTTTTTGTATTTTTAAATAGAGACGGGGTTTCTCCATGTTAACCAGGATGGCCTCGATCTCCTGACCTCGTGATCCGCCCGCCTCGGCCTACCAAAGTGCTGGGATTACAAGCATGAGCCACCGCGCCCGGCCTGATTTTACTGAAAATGAAATCAGTTTTAGAATAATGACCTTGTCTTTTGTTAAAGATAAATTACTTATTACTTGTTGGAAGGCTTGCATATGTGTCTTCACATTCTACATTAACATTATGGTCCTCAATTTTTCCATCAAAGCATCACTAAAACTTGGTGCATAGTTAAAATGATATGAGAAGTTATCTTTTATCATAAAATATTCAGACAATTGGGTCCTCTGCTCCATAATGTAACAGCATCTTTTTTGTTATATTCTGTGATGTAGGCATATATATATATATATATATATATATATATATATATATATATATATATTTTTTTTTTTTGTTTGTTTGTTTGTTTTTTTGAGATGGAGTTTTGCTCTTCCTCCCAGGCTGGAGTGAAGTGGCACGATCTTGGCTCACTACAACCTCTGACCCCCGAATTCAAGATATTCTCCTGCCTCAGCCTCCTGAGTAGCTGGGATTGTAGGTGCCCACCGTTTATATTTTAAGGACTTTCTACTGAGTAAATTTTATACACTTATCCCCTGGTTTCTTATATCTATACAACAATAACTATATGTCTGAGATAATATATTCCAGTATATTATAAACTTTGTGTGGAAGAAAAATCTGCTCATTGTTGTCCTTTATACCTTTATTGCAGTAGCATATTAAGAAGAAGATGACCAAAATTGCAGTTCTCTATAGATGTCAAGCTCTGGTGTGTTTTCTCTTAATTTTACGACTTTATTGTTATAAAAAGAATATTTTCTGTTCCCTCCTTGTTGAAGTTTTCCTAAGAGCCATTTAAGGTGAGAATGAGTATTCATTAATCTATATCTATCCAGCTACAGTAACTTTAATCTATTTGTGTATTTGTATGTCACTTCTGTCAACTCATAAATGGCTGAATCATTGATGCAGGCCTTTATGTTGACAAATGATGAAAATGAAACAGAGAGCACAAATACCACTTGTAACAAGAAGAAAGAGCACTGTTGAATATATATCCCTCCCAAGACCTTTGTTTAAGACAGCAGGCAATCTTTGGGTTTCATATTCTTGACGTCTGCAAAAAATCTATTATATATCATCACAATAAAGAATGGTACATTTTTAAAAAGATCTTTGGAAAATTTTCATTTATAGGTATAGAATTCTTCTAATCTGAAGTGCTCTGTCAATTGCTAACTAGTGTGTTGCTCCTAAATTTTTCTCATATTCCTTATTGTCTCCCATAAAGTGACCCTGCTAGAAGAGACCAGCTGGAGTAGCCACAGGCATCACAGTTTAGTTAGCCTGACTCATTTGTTATTCATGGCTTTTGTAGGCTATTGCTCTGTAACCTAACGAGACCCTGCAGGGGTCAATATCAAACCCAAGTCCACCTGAAAGCTTCTTTTAACTCTGTGGTTTAAAAAAAATGGATATAGCGAGCTCTTGACTTTTATTCATTTCAATCAACATCAAACTCACACCTGCCAAGACTGGGGAAACTCATTCAGTTTCATTGTCTTACTCTTTTCATTAGGTTCATTGACTGGCCCAAACTAACTGATAAGACAAGGAGTAATGGGGCCCTATTTCATTGCAAGGGAATTAATAAAGCAAGGTGAGGAAGACAAAATCCTTGGTTTGTATCATATCCATTTTACATAGCAACCCAAGAGTTTGATTTACTCCTATGAAATTGGTGTAGTTACTAAACTTCTTCCAGTTCATTTTTTTACAATCTGAGGCAGAACTAAAGACTATTCATAGACATATGTCACTGAATATCAGAACACAGTTGTATACTCATGTATAATTGACAAATAATTCAATAACTTCCTTATTTTCCCGAATAAATCTTACTTAATGCTTGCTAGTAATCTACAGATGGATTGTTTTGAATTAGAATCACCCATCCTACATATATACAAGTTCAGGTAATAACTAACTTTGGTGACCAGGAATAAAGAATGCTTGTTGTTAAAGGAGACTTAAATATAATTTTGAATGGTCTTGTTTACAATTTTTAAATTAGGTTTAAGTATTGCTTCGATTATTTTCACTATTTTAGAAAAGGCAGAGACTAAGATAATAGATATTTAATAAACACAGATACTATTGACAAGTTTAGTAAAACAACTATTAAATCTTTAGGTTTATGGAGGATTCAAAACAATTTTGTCTTAGACATGAACCTCACCAGGGACATGAGGGACAAGTAGGAAGAAACATGTTTGTTGGTTACAATTAAATATGTAAGCTGTTTTATCATACAAGAAATCTCCATGTAACCTTTGGTGTTTATGTTTTAATAAGGTGCTTAAGTATGTATTTCTAGACATATTCAATAATTTTCATGTTAATAATTAAAATCTATCAAATGGGAAAATAATGTTGGCTTATTCCATAGAATATATTAGAAATGAGAGTTAAGCATAAAATAATTTATAAAATATGTTCTCACAAAATATGTAAGAATATTTTGGAATAGCTAATCAACTTCATGTATAAACATTACTTCTGAGTCTGTTTGAAAACATCCTCAATTTTAAAAAAGTTTGAAGCTTACTTATGTAAATTAACTTAATACACAGATATATGGACAGAATTCAGGGATAAAGTGGCAATGAAAGTGTCTCCAAACTGATGGCATAAAAGAATGGCTTTCAGATTTATGTTTCCATATCATCTGCCAGCCTGGCAGCATAATTCCCAAATCTCTCAGCAGAAAATCTTTCATTTGAAGCAAGCTTCTGTTATGTGATCTTTTTCCCCCTGGCAGATGATGTGTTAAAAATCTACTATCTGGGAGATGGACCAGAGGCAGGTGCACAGGTTTTGATGTGGAAGGTTTGGCAGGTGTGACCCAGAATGGAATATATGCTCCTCAGAGGGACCTGTTGAGATCAGATGTTCATGAAAAAGACAATGCTCAAATGATTCCAACATGCATATAATTATCTCTAAATGTGGTATTGTGACCTTGCTGTAATTTTCACACAAGCAAATACATTTAAGCCATGTTAGCAATAGCTGAACTATGATGTTTCTGGATTTCTAAAAACATTTAATCGTATTTCTAGTCTTTTGCTATACTTATAGTATACAATTAGAAAGAGAGTTAATTAGCTGCCCAGATTAAAAGGAAAACAATAAAAACAAAAGTTACTTGTCATTTCCTGCCCAATAAAATGGCTCTGTATAAGCATTGTGCAGCATGGTCTCATTCTTCCTTTCCTCTTCTTCACAGTCAATGTAATTTCCCCTTCCCAAACACATGTTCTCTGTGCAGAATTTCCTCCTTTGACCTTAGATTTAGTTTACCCCTACATTTTCCAAAGTATTTTAACTTTTTAGGTTTCACTGGACTTCTATCAAGTCTATGCTAGCATGTCACATGATAGGTGCTACTTAGTAGACACTTAAAAAAAATAAAGGAATGTATAAAAAAGAAAAACATTCACCATGCTGCAGATAAACTAGCCTCTCTTTTTGTTTTCCTTTATACATTCTTCTGAACATTCCAGGATCTGTTTGGTATTAAACCTAGGTAGAAAACTGTATTATCAAAAACTATTATGACCTTATATGTCTTCATGTTTGTGCTTGCAGAAATAATTATAATGATGACCAAATTCTTTGGTATGCTGTCATTAAAATTATAGTTAAATCATTGGCCACAAACTTCAGTAACTAATAATAAGAGACTATAATGAAGCGGTTGACAAAAGTCATTGTTAAAATGGAAAACACTAGCTTTTTCATCATGATTTGTACAGAAATATTTGCATGAGTAATAAAAAATGCTATTAATGTATACGTTTTATGTCTCTTTATGTAGTTAAGTTTCTACATGTTTATTAAAAAGGAAATTTTTTAATACTTAAATGACTTTTTAACAGTTAACATTCAAAGATTAATAACTGGTAACTTTGAAACTATATATTTATAAGAAACATCATTTGTTAGGATGTTTGTTTTAGAGAATCGTGTGTGTTTACTTAAAGTTGTAAAACATCATTGTCAAGAAAAGTTGGATTTATTCACTTACCCTGTGATAACGCACTGGCTAATCATAAAGGGTGCAGTCAGTATATAAACATTATCTATCTTATTCTTAATTCAGAGTGTTCTCAAAGATAGTTATTTTGCATAAAGTTTATGTAAGTCAAAATTTAGCACCTGACTTTTAAAGATTAATTTAAAGACAGCAAAACTCTCATTCTTCCACAGGAATTTCAATTTTCTGACACCAACAAAATATTAGATTCACAAGTCCAAATGGCAAAGAAATATGTTATTTTGTTGGGCAACTTATAATTTCAATAATCAATCTTGAAGCTTGCGTGTTGAAGACTAGCCAAGACTGAGTTATATTAGTCCCTAAACCAGTTCTTCCCTTAGTGCTAGTATTCTCCCTTTCTAATCAGTTTAAAAATGTTCTAGGGTTCTCTGCTACACATCCTTCTGTATCCCTTCCCTTTCTCTTGTCAATTTTCCTCTTTCCTGAAGCCCCAAGTAGTGACAGAAGGAGGAAGAACATTATCATTCTTTCTCTTTTCCACATTTATTTCTGTTTAATGTTTTTTATGTTTACTTTGTTCCTCATATTTATATCTCATATCAGTGGGCATGGATAGAGGTGCTTATTCTTACAGGGCTTGAGAAAAATGTGACTTTTTATTGGCTTATTCTGATTAATCAACAAAATTAGAAAACTTGCAACTCTTCTAATTTTAACTTTCCTTAAAGGTCACCAAATGGTAAGTAGGAGGTTCACCAGTGAGGTGAATGGAGACTCCTGATATTACTAATTTATCAGTAGATGCTCTATCATTAAATAAAAGGGAGTCGTCATTGGATCAAAGAGTATTAAAACAGCAAGGAGAATGTGGTAGCTCACAAAATGGCTCCCAACAATTCTCATCTCCTGGTATTTATGTTCTTGTGTAACCTCTCATTGAGTGTGTACTGGACCTAATGATTTGCTTCTAGCAAGTAAAATAGGATAAAAGTGATGGAGTATCCCTCCCGATATCAGATTACAAAGATCTCAGCTTTTCTCTTTCTCCCCCTCCCTTGCTCACGTTAATGAAAGCCAGTTATCATATTGTGAACAGCCTGACAGAAAAAGCCAAGTGGCACAAAACTGAGGTGGGCCTCCCACCTACAGCCAGTGAAGAATGAGGCCCTCAGCAATAGATAAAAAAATACGAGGTGGAAGAGATGAATTATACTGTTTATAGAAAAGAAAATTAGTTATTTTGTTGGTTTGATTGTTTCATTTTGTCTTAATCAGAGTTGGGCAACTAGCTTGTAGTAATGTAAATTTTAGATTTATATTAGTATTCTAGTATATTTAAAAAGTATTTTAATAATATTTAAATTAATAATTATTTAAATATCTGACCACTTTCAAATCTATTGTTGTGGGCTATTAAACAACAATCACAATACTAACAGGATCCCAGAAATCTTTTTAAGAACATTTCTATAATGTTTCCTTGCACATACTCTGCTTTTTGTACTCTACAATATTTATCATACTTGGTGCTGCGCTCTCACATTGGGGAGTGTTAACTGACCTGGGACAGAACAGCTGGCAACATCTCGAAATCTGGAGCTAGATTTGAGATAATATGAGAGAAGACAGTGAATTGCAGATAGGATGCATCAATTCTCAGGGAAGTTGCTTAAAAGCTTTACATTTTATGGGTGTTCATGCATTTATATGTTTTAATCTCTGTGTCTTTAGCAGCCCTGTAAAGCTTTGAAATGTGTTTCTAATACGGCTAATATGTGAAGCAGAAGACAGTGTCCAACTAACACTTGAGATTTCTGGGTGGACACTGGTCTGGGCACTAGTTTCTGCCCAAGGAAACAGAAAAGGCAGAGAAAGGTTGACCAGCTGCTTCGATGGAGGAACCTGCAGATTGCTGCTTAATATCAGTTGTACTTCCAATGTTTGGGGGATAAAGAAAACATGACAGTTTCTTGTGGAGTAGATGTGAGCCCTATGGCAGAGAGAGCCAGTGTAGAATTACCTTGAGTCTTTACTAGCAGACTTATCCATATGGACAAAGAAATCTTCACAGAAAGTTCTTGGATTTGAGGTGCCTGGACTAAGGGAATTTTAAGAGAGAGAACCCCAGTAGGGACCTGTGCTGAGTTCAAAAAAACTTCCCACAAGAAATGGAACTCCATTTTTAAATATCTACCATCACCAGAAAGGGCAAAATCATCTTAGAAACATTTAGGTCAAGGGTAAACTGTCCTCCTTATTCCTTACCCTGCTCCCCAAATGCTGGCACTGAAGGGAGTTAAGCAATCTGAGAGAAGCAAGGCTAGAGATTGAAAAAGAAATATATATGTCCCTTTTCCACAAAAAACTTCCAGTCTGAAGCATGTCCAGTCAAAGCAGGTAAAATATGCTATTCCTGGTCATTTCAAGTTGTAATTATTGTTTGAGACTAGGCTCTCTAAATTTTTACTTAGGACTTTCTGGTTTACTGTAATGGTAGGATTGTCTGTTACCTAAGAGTGAAGAGAAAACGTATGGGTTTGTCAGAATACAGATTTAACGGCAGGGAAGGATTATTTCCACCGAATGAAATTTAATAGTATGGCAGACAAAAAATAAAATTGCATTTTGATGTCAGTTCTTGTGTCATATTTATTCAATATACCAGTTACATATGCTTCTCCACTGTCTTTCTATACTACCCAGTAGAAAATGTATCATAACATGTATTGCTGATTTACTTGTCTGCCTCACTTAGAAGATGAATGATAAAATAGAAACTCATTCTAAGGAAAAGCCAGTAATAAGAAAATAGTTACGCTTCATAGGAAGTTTTCTATCAGGAATCAGGCTTGCTTGAAAACAGGAAAGAAACTCTGATCCGCAGACATTTTTAGTTAGGAAAAAGATTACTTGTCTTTGTCAGAATATAACAAAAAAGAAATTTTGAAGCCACTCACAAAAACATTTGTGTAGTTTGTAGTGTAAACTTTTCCTAATACATAGGCTTAGCCTCAAGCATTCTTCTAGCGGTTTTCTACTGCCCTTCTTAAGAAGATGCTCGGTTCAACTTGTATTCATTACTTGATCTTATATTTAAGATGTAGAGATAGATTTATGAGACTGGTTTGCCTGGAAAGTTTTATGATCCATATCAAACTTACTTTGGGTTTTAATACTACTGACAACAACAAATAGGAAAATGTAAAAATCAATGACATGAAGTCTTCAACATTATAAGCAAGTTGTTACATGTCTAAATATTTTGAACAGTTGAAAATGATACTATTTGTTAAAAACAAGTAAGATTTTCAAGTACTATTTTACCCTTCTTATTCTAAGATGAATTACTACACAGATTTATTTATTGCGATATGATAATATTTTACAAGGGAAAGGTTGATCTCAAGCAGAGTCATCTCTAGTAGGTTGTATTCTCCAGAATTAGACATTCTGAGATGGAGATGGGAATGTCAGTTGTTTATCAAGGTTAACACTTGTGAAGAGAAGGGAAGAATTAAGATTTGGTAGAGTAAAAAGACCGCAATACAGTTCTGACAAAGCCAACCCTGTGGGAAGTTCTAGAGCATGTAATAACCATCAGATTGTCTCAACTTAGGCCAAAGTGATCAAACAATTATATTCCCATCTTGCTTAGTCAACAGGTGAGGGTTGCCTTGGGAAGGGTGTAATGTCTGTTGAGGTAATCCTCTGAAGCTGTGGCTGATGCTAACATTGCTGACAGCTAAAAGGCTACCTACTGACTACCTTCTTTTCAGATGGGCATTTCTTGATCTTTATCCTGATCCTCAGAGGAACCTGGACAATACATTTATAATCTACTGCTTATCTGTTACAAGTTTTACATGCAGGAAGTTTAATCAGGACAGATATATGTTTATTGAGGATATTTCTGTGCGTTCAATATTCAAGATAACTGAGTATCAAATTCTTTGAGAATTAGGAGTCTTATTATTTAGAAGTGTTTACTTGAGGTTATTCAAGGAAATGCATAGATAAATCAATCTCTAAATTTAAAGCATTTGTGACTTCATAATGTATCTGCTCAATGAAAAAATCAATAAATTGCAAAGACAGAAGAAACTGGAAAAACACTGAACTTGAGACTATGTGTAAAAACTACGGGTCATTACAGTCAGTTCTGCTACACCATAATGTACGCATTCTAAAATCATTGTGTTGTGCAAAATAGCACAATAAACACTAGATACATTATGGAGAAAGAATGGGACGATTTAATACTCACAAATATCATCAGTGAAACATAAGATATAACCAACAAAGTTTTACACATATCAAATGATTAGGAAATGCACAAATACTAAAATGAATATGGAACTTTATCTAGAAAAAGATTAAAATTTCCTTGCAGAAGTGGCCTAAGGAAGGGTGCAACTTATGAGTACTAATAAGTGTTAGAAAAAGGGTTATCTGCATCTATTGAGATCATCATGTGGTTTTTGTCTTTGGTTCTGTTTATATGCTGGATTACATTTATTGATTTGCATATGTTGAACCAGCCTTGCATCCCAGGGATGAAGTCCACTTGATCATGGTGGATAACCTCTTTGATGTGCTGCTGGATTCGGTTTGCCAGTATTTTATTGAGGATTTTTGCATCAATGTTCATCAAGGATATTGGTCTGAAATTCTCTTTTTTGGTTGTGTCTCTGCCAGGCTTTGGTATCAGGATGATGCTGGCCTCATAAAATGTGTTAGGGAGGATTCCCTCTTTTTCTATCGATTGGAATAGTTTCAGAAGGAATGGTACCAGTTTCTCCTTGTACCTCTGGTAGAATTCAGCTGTGAATCCATCTGGTCCTGGACTCTTTTTGGTTGGTAAGCTATTGATTATGGCCACAATTTCAGAGCCTCTTATTGGTCTATTCAGAGATTCAACTTCTTCCTGGTTTAGTCTTGGGAGGGTGTATTTGTCAAGGAATTTATCCATTTCTTCTAGATTTTCTAGTTTATTTGCGTAGAGGTGTTTGTAGTATTCTCTGATGGTAGATTGTATTTCTGTGGGATCGGTGGTGATATCCCGTTTATCATTTTTATTGCGTCTATTTGATTCTTCTCTCTTTTCTTCTTTATTAGTCTTGCTAGCGGTCTATCAATTTTGTTGATCTTTTCAAAAAACCAGCTCCTGGATTCATTAATTTTTTGAAGGGTTTTTGTGTCTCTATTTCCTTCAGTTCTGCTCTGATTTTAGTTATTTCTTGCCTTCTGCTAGCTTTTGAATGTGTTTGCTCTTGCTTTTCTAGTTCTTTAAATTGTGATGTTAGGGTGTCAATTTTGGGTCTTTCCTGCTTTCTCTTGTGGGCATTTAGTGCTATAAATTTCCCTCTACACACTGCTTTGAATGTGTCCCAGAGATTCTGGTATGTTGTGTCTTTGTTCTCGTTGGTTTCAAAGAACATCTTTATTTCTGCCTTCATTTCCTTATGTACCCAGTAGTCATTCAGGAGCAGGTTGTTCAGTTTCCATGTAGTTGAGTGGTTTTGAGTGAGTTTCTTAATCCTGAGTTCTAGTTTGATTGCACTGTGATCTGAGAGACAGTTTGTTATAATTTCTGTTCTTTTACATTTGCTGAGGAGAGCTTTACTTCCAACTATGTGGTCAATTTTGGAATAGGTGTGGTGTGGTGCTGAAAAAAATGTATATTCTGTTGATTTGGGAAAGGCCTTTGACAAAATTCAACAACCCTTCATGCTAAAAACTCTCAATAAATTAGATATTGATGGGACATATCTCAAAATAATAAGAGCTATCTATGACAAACCTACAGCCAATATCATACTGAATGGGCAAAAACTGGAAGCATTCCCTTTGAAAACTGGCACAAGACAGGGATGCCCTCTCTCACCACTGCTATTCAACATAGTTTTGGAAGTTCTGGCCAGGGCAATTAGGCAGGAGAAGGAAATAAAGGGTACTCAATTAGGAAAAGAGGAAGTCAAATTGTCCCTGTTTGCAGATGACATGATTGTATATCTAGAAAACCCCATTGTCTCAGCCTGAAATCTCCTTAAGCTGATAAGCAACTTCAGCAAAGTCTCAGGATACAAAATCAATGTACAAAAATCACAAGCATTCTTGTACACCAATAACAGACAGAGAGCCAAATCATGAGTGAACTACCATTCACAATTGCTTCAAAGAGAATAAAATACCTAGGAATCCAACTTACAAGGGACGTGAAGGACCTCCTCAAGGAGAACTGCAAACCACTGCTCAATGAAATAAAAGAGGATACAAACAAATGGAAGAACATTCCATGCTCATGGGTTGGAAGAATCAATATCGTGACAATGGCCATACTGCCCAAGGTAATTTATAGATTCAATGCCATCCCCACCAAGCTACCAATGACTTTCTTCACAGAATTGGAAAAAACTACTTTAAAGTTCATATGGAACCAAAAAAGAGCCTGCATTGCCAAGTCAATCCTAGGCCAAAAGAACAAAGCTGGAGGCATCATGCTACCTGACTTCAAACTATACTACAAGGCTACAGTAACCAAAACAGCATGGTACTGGTACCACAACAGAGACATAGATCAATGGAACAGAACAGGCCCTCAGAAATGATGCCACATATCTACAACTATCTGATCTTTGACAAACCTGACAAAAACAAGCAATGGGATAAGGATTCCCTATTTAATAAATGGTGCTGGGAAAACTGGCTAGCCATATGTAGAAAGCTGAAACTGGATCCCTTCCTTACACCTTATACAAAAATTAATTCAAGATGGATTAAAGACTTACATGTTAGACCTAAAACCATAAAAACCCTAGAAGAAAACCTAGGCAATACCATTCAGAACATAGGCGTGGGCAAGGACGTCATGTCTAAAACACCAAAAGCAATGGCAACAGAAGCCAAAATTGACAAATGGAATCTAATTAAACTAAAGAGCTTCTGCACAGCAAAAGAAACTACCATCAGAGTGAAGAGGCAACCTACAAAATGGGAGAAAATTTTTGCAACCTACTCATCTGACAAAGGGCTAATATCGAGAATCTAAAATGAACTCAAACAAATTTACAAGAAAAAAAACAACCCCATCAAAAAGTGGGTGAAGGACATGAACAGACACTTCTCAAAAGAAGACATTTATGCAGCCAACAGACACATGAAAAAATGCTCATCATCACTGGCTTTCAGAGAAATGCAAATCAAAACCACAATGAGACACCATCTCACATCAGTTAGAATGGCGATCATTAAAAAGTCAGGAAACAACAGGTGCTGGAGAGGATGTGGAGAAATAGGAAAGCTTTTACACTGTTGGTGGGACTGTAAACTAGTTGAACCATTGTGGAAGTCAGTGTGGCGATTCCTCAGGGATCTAGAACTAGAAATACCATTTGACCCAGCCATCCTATTACTGGGTGTATACCCAAAGGACTATAAATCATGCTGCTATAAAGACACATGCACACATATGGTTACTGCGGCACTATTCACAATAGGAAAGAGTTGGAACCAACCCAAATGTCCAACAACGATAGACTGGATTAAGAAAATGTGGCACATATACACCATGGAATACTATGCAGCCATAAAAAATGATGAGTTCATGTCCTTTGTAGGGACATGGATGAAACTGGAAACCATCATTCTCAGTAAACTATCGCAAGGACAAAAAACCAAACACTGCGTGTTTTCACTCATAAGTGGGAATTGAACAATGAGAACTCACGGACACAGGAAGGGGAACATCACACTCCGGGGACTGTTGTGGGGTGGGGGGAGCGGGGAGGGACAGCATTAGGAGATATATCTAATGCTAAATGACGAGTTAATGGGTGCAGCACACCAACATGGCACATGTATACATATGTAACAAACCTGCACATTGTGCACATGTACCCTAAAACCTAAAGTATAATAATAATAATAATAATAATAATAATAATAAAGAAAAAGGGTTATCTAAGATCAGACAGAAAGTCTTAATACCAGGTGTGGATGGGTGTGCTGTGTGTGTTTGTCCCTGTGTGCGCACGTGCGCTGCACACACACACACACACACACACACGGTGTGTTTGAGCTGAAACTCTGAATTTCAGTGCAGCTTGATTTAGCTAGAGTACAATTTTCTGCATTCACCTACTATTTCTGGTGCCCAGAATTATGTATAAGCAAGCTGTAAATTTGCTTTATGCTCCAATTGTTCCAAGTACCAATTTCGTTAGCATAAATTTGCATTTACAAAACAAGTGCAATAGCAGAAGGGACTGTACTTTCAAGACATGTTTGTTCTTTCTTCTTTGATGTGAAAACATAGTTAGTAATGTGCTAGGTGTTTTTAGTTAACAATCATTTAATCATTTTATCTCATTCAATTTTCTGGATAGTCCTGAGAGGTAGCTGTTATTGTCTTCGCTTTTATGCATGTGGGAATAAACTGACAGTCGTGAAGGAAATTTCCAAAGGTATTAAAACCAATCAGTGGTGGGTAGAAACAAACTTGTCTATCAGATTACAAAGCTTATGTTCATTTGTCCATACTACTACACTAAGTCTCCATTACTTAAATAAAGAGAAGTGTGAAGCAAACAGGGTAAAACATTTTTCATTTTCCACTTGGATGGATCTACATTTTAATGTAATAGGTTACTGTCTTTTTATACACTACAAACATTAGCACACTGTTATAATTTTTATGTTATTTTCATTTTTAGCCATTTCCAAAGAAGCTATTTCCCCAAATGACATTAAATATTTTTCTGCTGAAAATGCTTTTCCTAATCTATTCAATTTACATAACTCTCAAAAGTAAATGAAATAATAATATATAATGTACGAGATTGTGAAAAAGGAAGACCTTTCCACCACATATATACATTTTGCTCAACTTTTAGACATTATAAATAAGTTGCATTTTACACTGAGGAAAAACATGCTATAAAGAGAGGACTTAAAAACCCATTATTAATACAGCTCAAATGACTTGAAAATTTCTAAATTCCTCACTTCCCATAATCTAGTCTATAAAATATAATGACACTGTCTTACAGCTACCATCATTCTTTATGTGCCTATGTGCAGGATTTTAAGAAATTTTAAAGCACCTTTTTTATGTAATTTGATTCCCTAAATGATTGAGTCCATAATTACAGCTACTGTTGTCCTGCAACACGGTGTCAAAATCTCGGAAAACATTGCTTTTTAAATATATATGAAAGTGCTTACTTGAACATATATTACTTCTAGAAGTCCCCCTCCAGACAGAAATCACAATTGGACAAAGTTTGAGGACGTTACCGTACAAGTATCTGGAATGCAACTGGGTTTTTCTAATCTCAAAAAGAAACTTTAAACAATTGCCAATTACAGTATCCTAACTGAGAAATTCACCTGAACAAATACACTTAAAAAATACACTGCAGGCCGGGCGCGCTGGCTCACGCATGTAATCCCAGCACTTTGGGAGGCCAAGGAGGGAAGATAATCTGAGGTCAGGAGTTCGAGACCAGCTTGGCCAACACGATGAAACCCCATCTCTACCAAAAACACAAAAATTAGCTGGGTGTGGTGGCAGGCGCCTGTAATCTCAGCTACTTGGGAGGCTGAGGCAGGAGAATCGCTTGAATCCAGGAGGCAGAGGTTACAGTGAGCCGAGATTGCGTCACTGAACTCCAGCCTGGGCAACAAGAGTGAAACTCCATCTCAAAAAAAAACAAAAAAACAAAAAAAACTGCAAATTATAATGCATTAAGTGGCTATAAGCCATTGGTATCTTCGTACTACTAACTTTCTCATTTGTACTATGAACTTATATTTCTGTATTAATATGCATGTATGTAAAACATAGTAATTATATTAAAACACTGTTTTGAAACTGTTCTTTATCTATATTCATAACTTACGCCAATAAATATTCTTATTCAACACTGTTCCTAAAAACGGAATATTATTTCATTATATGGAAACATAATTTTGTAAGCAAGTCTCTATTCTGATGTTGCCACTATTTTATAATTTCTAAATGTTTTGTACCACACTATGAACAAGAAGAAGTATCAATATTTGCACAAATGAATTTGTACTTGTTTTTTACTAAATACCAAGAATAGAATTGCTAGGTCAAAGAGTGCACATTTGCTTGTGGTTTTTGAATAATTTCTGAAAATATTTACCACAATTTGAACAAATACATTCCTATAAATATGAGACTGTTCATTCTCTCACATCATGAACAATAATGGGTAGCGCAATTTTAGAAATTAGATACATTGCTTTGGTTGCTGATTTAATTTGATGCCTATTTTTGCATGTTGCCTACTTTTATCTAAAAATTTCACCAATTTGTTTCATCGCTCTTTCCAAATTGATTTTTTTCTTAGTTTGTCTTTATGGATTTGCCTACAAATTAGAAATGCAAATTCCATTTACATTTCATGTAAATAGAATAATAGAGTATGTGGTCTTTTGTGACTGGCTTTTTTCAGTTAACATAATGTTTTCAAGGTTCATTCATTCTGTAGCATCAGCAGGACTTCATTTTTTTTTTTTCTTTTTTAGACGGAGTTTCGCACTGTCTCCCGGATGGAGTGCAATGGCGCGATCTCAGCTCACTGCAATCTCCATCTCCTGGGTTAAAGAGATTCCCCTGCCTCAGCCTCCCGAGTAGCTGGGATTACAGACGCCTGCCACCACGCCCAGCTAACTTTTTGTATTTTTAGTAGAGATGGAGTTTCACTATGTTGGTCAGGCTGGTTTCGAACTCCTGACCTCATGATCCACCCACCTTGGCCTCCCAAAGTGCAGGGATTACAGGCGTGAGCCACCGCGTTTGGCTGGGGCTTCATTTCTTTTTATTGTCACAGAATACTCCATTGTTCAGATATATCACATTTTATTTTTCCATTCATAAGATGTTAGGCATTTGTTTTCCCCCCACTTTTTAGCTATTATAGGTAATGTTGCTATGAACATTCTTGTACAATTTTTGATTGAAAATATGTTTTAATTTTTCTTGGGCATATGTCTAGGAGTGAAATTGCTGTGTTATAACTATGTTTAACTATTTAAACAACTGCCAAACGGTTTTCCAAAGTAGCAGAGCCATTTTAAAATCCCCTCAGAAATAAATGAATGTTCCAATTTTTTATATTGTTATGAAAATTTGTAATTGTCTGCTTTTTTAAATTTTAGCCATGCAGTACCTATGAAGTGGTATCTCATTGCAGTTTTAAGTTTCATTTCCCTAATGACTAATGATGGTGAAGATGATTTCATGTAGTTCTAGGGTATTTGTATATCTTCTTGGAGTAAAGACTATTCAAATCTGCCTGTTTTTAAATTGGGTTATTTGTCTTTTAGTAATTAGTTGTAAGTATTGTTTATATTTTGTAAATAGAAGTCCCTTATCCTATATGTAACTTGGAAATCTTTTCTCCCATTCCGTAAATTGTCTTTTCATTTTCTTAATGTTGTGTTTGAACCACAATTTAATTCTGATGAATTTCTATTTGTCTATTTATCTTCTGCTGCTCATGTTTATGGAGTAATACCTAAAAAACTATTTCCTAACCTGATTATGAAGATTTATTCCTATGTTTTCTTCTGGAATTTTATAGCTTTAGGTCTCAGGTTAATATCTATGATAAATTCTGATATAATTTTTTTATTTAAATAATCTAATATTTTTTTTTTGCAAGTGGATATCCAGATGTCCCAGAACCATTTATTGAAGAAGCTTTTCTTTATTGAAGTATCTCAACACACTTGTCAAAAATCAATTGGCCATAAATATGTGTTTATCCATGAAATCCAATTTCTATTCCACACTGACTGATTACCATAGGTTTTTAGTAAGTTTTAAAATTGGGAAGTATAAATGTATATATGTACATATATGTACACAAGTATAGATGAACATATATGTCCATATATGTACACATGTACAGATGCACATATATGTACATATATGCAGATATACACATATATGTATACATGTATATGACATGTCATACACATATGTGACAGATATACACACTCATATATAAATGTATATTATAAGAACTATATATTTTATAACAATACATATATTAGTTTTCAGTATATAACATCTCCATGTTGCGTCAGCTAGAAAATTGTCTTTCTCTGTCACAGACTTAACAAAGAGGTGGCTAGGGCTGGGTCATAAAACAGCTTCTCTAAGCTTTAATTAAGAAGTAAAAAAAGTTACTTCTGTCCATAGCCTAATGGCCGTAGCCAGTTAGACTACTCTGCCTGACAGCAAGGGGTTGGGAATGTGTATGAGTAGATGGGATATTCGGTTAGTACCTCTGCCATGACACAAAGCTGACATAAGAAGGAAATTTAAAAAGGCTTTATTGCTACATGAGGAGAAAGAAATGAGAAACCATGTGTTTATTATGCTAACATTTGTGTAAAAATAGATTTGAATGTATTGATATGTTTTAATTTGTGTAAAAATAAATGTCATGATAACAAACCAGGCAACTACATTTGCCTCCAGGGAAGTAACCTTGGTAACTGCAGGACAGGACTAGAGATGAAATTTACTTTTAGCTTTACGTCATATTTTACATTTTGAGTTTTGTGCATTTTATAACAGTTAGTAGTATAAAAATGTTAAAACCTGGTACATTTTCATTAAAGTCCAGAACAGACATTGATATGCAGCAACTTTCAATATTATTGTAGATATTCTAAGTAATAATATTAGATGAGAAAATATACTAATAGGTGTAAAGGCTGGGAAGAAAAATATTTTTATTTACTAATGATCTAATAGGTTTTCCCAGAAAAATTCAAGAGTTTTAAAAATAATTATCATAAAATCAATTTTTAAGTGTTGGTAATTTTATTAAGTACAATGCATAAATTCAAAACCAGCAGACTTTCTCTTCGCTGGAATTAATTTGATAAATTAATTAAAAATTTATAAAATAATAACTAAATTTATCTAAATCATTAGGAATACATTTAACATAAACGTTATAGAATATGTATGAAAAAGTAATAAAGCCATTGTAAAATATATAAACAAGATTTCTTTGAAGAATCAACATATTATGCTCCAGGAAAGAAAGAATTATTAAATGTCAAGTTTGAGAACTAAACATAAATTTGAAGTAACTCCGCTCAAAATTTTATTTGAATTGCTTTAGTTAGAAATTAAGAAATGTTTTTACTCTTCAATGGTTTTAATATTAATGTAAGTTTGAGAACAGTAAAAATAACGCAAAAGGAGGAAAATAAGTGGGATTACCAGTTACCATAACTTGATACAATGCTATAGCGATTAAAATTATTTGATAATGAGATATAAATTAACAAGTCTAGTAGAAGAACAGCAAAAAAACCTCTAGAAACATAACCAAATGTTCAATATGTGATAAAGTTTATACTTTCATTTCAGAAAGAAAGGATAGTTTATACAATAAAATCATGAGTATTGTTATTCTTTTGCAAGAGGATAATCAAACTCTATTACAATTTTACATAGATTTGTTTAATTTCAGTCATACTTCATTATACAAGGCAACAAACCCAGATGCCAGTAAAAAAAAAAAAAAAAACTGAGAAAGAATGAACCAAGAATTAGCCCACACTCAATAATCCTAGCATCTGTCACAAATATTCTTTATCTGTAGAATTCATGTATAACAACTATGAAGAAAACTTTTTCATGAGACTTCAACTTACATAGCCAAATATCTATACATGCCATACTTTAATTTGTAGAGAGAAAAACCTATGAAAAAAAAGCTTCCATGTAGACCATATATGAAATCATAATAAAATATTTATATATGTTATATAAAATAACATATAAATTTACATATATATTTATGTCTTTATTTTTAATACATATAAATATATACAATATAAATATATATTATATAAACCTATATATTTCACATAAAATCTATTTATATTTTTATATATGATTAAAATGCATTTATTGTTTTACTTAATAAATTAAAATCAATGCATTATTATATCATAATGCTTCATTTTATCTACAGCAAAGATCAAAATGACTTCTTTAAAAATATAAAAATAAACTACAAAATCTGTTTAGAAATGTTTATGTTGCATTTAAATTTTGGAATCTTTAATTTTGTAACTAAGTGAATACTTCAGAAAACTACTTCCTAATCATTTTCAATCTTTAAATTCTGTTTTTAAAATGTTAGAAATTCTGTAACTCTTACTTCCCTGCTATACATAATGACAGAAATATCAATAGTAAATAATAGAGGGTACACAAATAGACTACTACATATATACAGTTACTTTAATTATCACAGAGGTGATACTTAAGGGGAAGAAAAAATGATCCTTCAATGAATAGTGTTAGGCCAATAACTTTTCATATGAAAAAAACTGATTTTCTATCGCACACCATATGAAAAAATCAACTGCACAGGAATTGTAGTTCTAAATGTGAAGGGTAGAACAATTCATATTTTAAAAGAAAACGTGAGAAAATAAATATGTTTATAGCCACACAGTATGTAATAAATTTTTAGCAAATGAACAAAGCTTTTTTTTTTTTTGCTTTTTTTTTTTTTTTCTGAGACTAGGTCTTGCTCTTGTCCCCCAGGCTGGAGTGCAATGGTGCGATCTTGGCTCACTGCAACCTCTGCCTCCCAGGTTCAAGCAATTCTTCTGCCTCAGCCTCCCGAGTAGCTGGGATTACAGGCGCCTGCCACCATGCCTGGCTAATTTTTGTATTTTTAGTAGAGATGGGGTTTCACCATGTTGGCCAGGCTGGTCTCAAACTCCTGACCTCAGGTGATCCGCCCGCCTCAGCCTCCCAGAGTGCTGGAATTACAGGCCTGAGCCACCACACCCGGCTGAACAGAGCTTTAATTATAACCAAAATAAAAATAATTTAATGGACTACATTAAGTTCAATTCTCTCCAGAATGGGAGAGATAGTAAGTTTAATTGCAAGAAAAAATGTTTGTCATACATATATTTGGAAACGACTTGTCAGAATATATATAAAGAAACCCTAGAAATCAGGAAAAGAAATTCAATTTAAAAAAACTAGATAGGAGACTTGAGCAATCACAATAACAATCAGTTATATGGTTTACCAAATAACAGATAAACACATGTTCAGATATTTTAATTTATTCTTCTTAAAGAAATTGCAAAGTATAACTATCATATGCTACCACTGTTATTAAACAAATGGTACCCACTGCCAAATGTTGTTAAGTTTGTGGGGAATCTAAAGGGACAAAAGGACTTTGAAAACCAATTTGGCACTGTTTACTAACAATGATCATTAGCATTCAATATGAATCAGCAATTATATTTCTAAGTATATACCCAATAGAAATGTACATATATGTTCTATAAAATATATTTGTTAAAATGTTTATAGAAGCTCTATTTATACAATAGCTAAAAATGGAACTACATATATTCACATCAGCAATAAAATGAATTTAAAAATGACATTCACACAAGGATAGTAATATACAACGTGAAGGAGCATACTATAACTGTCCTCACTAAGATGGATGAATCCCACAAATCCAACGTTGCATGAAGGAAGTCATAACTAAAAGGGCTCATATTGTAAAAGTCCAGTTATACATAAAAACAAAACAAATGTTAATATCTCTTTAAAGCCTGATTGCAGTCCTTTGGAATAAAACCTCCAAAGTAGAAATGCTTGATCATTTACTCATTCTCTTTATTATTTTTTGAGAAAGCTCCATACTGTTTTTTGTAGTGACTGCCCCATTTTCATTTCCACCAATATTGTCTCAGGTTTCCAATTTCTCCACATGATCACCAACATCTGTCTTAATTTTTTTTAATAACGACTATTCTAACAGGTGTGAGATGATATTTCATTCAGGTTTTCATTTGCATTTCTATGGTGATGAGTGATGGTGATCATTTTTTCATATAACTATTGTTCATTTGTATATCTTCATTGGAGAAATGTCTATTTATGTGTTCATTTTTAAATCAAGTTCTTAGTTGTTTTGCTAATGAGTTGTATGAGTTCCTTATATATTTTGGAGATTAACCCCCAATCAGGTATGCACGTGATTTGCAAAAATTTTCTCCCATTTCATAGGTTGTTTTTTCACTCTATTGATTGTTTTATTTGCTGTGCAGAAACTTTTTAGTTTGATGTAACCCTATTTGCTTAATTTACAGTTTCAGATCTTTTATTTGTCTTTAATTGATTTTGAGTTTGTTTTTGTTTATGGTATAAGGACCAATTTTCATTATTTTGCATGTGGATATCCAGTTTCCCCAACAGTATTTGTTGAAGAAACTATCATTTCCCCAACTGTGTGTGTTTAGCACTCTTGTAGATCAGTTTACCATAATATGTGGATTTAGTTCTAGGTTCTCTATTCTTTTCCATTTGTCTATATGTCTGTCTTTTTTCAAGTACCATACTGTTTTGATTACCATAGCTTGGTAATGTATTTTGTTATCAGAAAGTACGATGCTTCCATTTTAGGTATTAAAAACAACAACAACAACAACAACAACAACAACAACAACAACACCAATAAAGAAGTACTCTCACTGTGTTAATAGTCTGAAGTGGTTAATCTTTGTTATGTGATGGCCTGCAGAGGAGTCCTGGGAATATTGTTGCTTGATCTCTATGCCAGCCACATGGGTGTGTTAAGTTTATGACAAGTCATCCACCTTTACACTTATGATTTGTACATTCTCTTTTGTATATCTTGTTCTTCAATAAAAAGTTCAAAAAATATTTAAAAGTCTGGCACACAATAATTTTGGAAAAGTATTCTCTGCCTGTAACTATTTAGTCATGCAGAAAGACTTGAAGATTCCAAACATAAAAGGAAACAATAAAAATATTTGGAACTACAGTTCTCTTAGCATAATACAAATTTTCATTTCACAGAGTGAAATTAATTGGAAATGTGTATCTCAGATTAGCCCACTGTGTCATTTATGTACTTAGCATCAGGCTTTCTTATTGATTCATAAATCTTTATCTATCTTTTAACTGTTTTGCCATCTTTTCATTAGCTGTACCATACTGCAGCAAATCCATCCATCAGGGCAACAGATGTGCATACTGTTAGGCACTTAAACAATGATCAAAATGTGGGAAGGTAAAGCATAAATAAACAGATAAGATTTGTCATATCAGAGCTCTTACATCAAAACAACTTTTCAATGGAAACAGTTGTTAATAATAATTCCATTTTCTAATATATAGGAAAAATTCCATTTACTCTACCTGCTATGGATATGAATTTACAATCTGACTTTCACATTAAGGCGGTAGTGAACAGATTCTCTGTGATGAACTTCAGTAATTCATTTCTCAGACCAGTTATACAAACCCTATCAAACTTGACTGAACTAAAAATAACACTTGGTAATCTGTATTCAAACTTATGTGATGTATAGGTTTTTCTAAATCTGATGATCCACTTAGGTCAGTAATCCTGGCTTTATATTTCACTACTAATAATGCTGAGAAACTGGATGGAAATAGACTTTCAGATCCAATCTGGAGTAAGTAGATGGACGGATTTTCTGACTCTCCTTAGGCATTTAAATGCAAGTTAAATTAAAAAAATCATCATTATATCCTATTCCAATAGTTATTAGTGTATAAATAAGGTTTGCCATTAGCCCCTTCATTTTTTAAGAGCTCAGCAAAATAAATTCCTTGAGTTTCCAATTTTCTGTAAAATATTTCTACACATTTATAATTAAAGAATCATGATTCATTTTAGGCTATTGGGAGACTAAATTACTAGAATTTAAAATGTTAATTTCAGCAACTAGAAAACTATACTGACTTTTTCATGTGTTATTTTCAGACAGAATATGCTGGGCAAAGGTAATGAACCTGTGCCCCCCAAAATTAATAATACATGATAGCCTATGATGAACACTACCTCATATTTTTCACATTCTAGTCAACTTTAGGTTATATCTGAACTGTTTGGCAGTTCCAAAGAATGTCGTGCTTTCTCCATCTCAGCATTTTGCACATTCAGATCTTTCTGATCAAGCAATATTTTTTAGCCCATTTCCTCGTTGTCTTTTTCTTTCCTGATTCTCCTCTATTTTAATGAAAAGCATTTTTACTTACTACATATTTAAAAACAAAAGAGGATGAGCACACCTCCTTACAAATCCCTTTTCTTCCAAGGGGTAAATAATACTACCTTGTTTTCCTTTCAAAAGTATACCATTTACATGATAAATTATGTGACAGCATTATCACCTATGATTATCCTAGAGCTAATCATTATATCCTATCAACTGTATACCTCTAATGTATCTGGAATCCACCCGCTTCTTTCCATCTCTACTGCCATCATTCCAGAATAGCTACCAGACCACTGAAACAGTTCCTATCTTTACTTTAACCCTTTCCCTCTTATAACCTACTGTGTACACAGTGGGAACAGTAATCTTAAAGCAAAGCAAATGACTGTCTTCAGTCATTTCCATTGTTCTTCCAGTAAAATCTAAGCTTTATATTATAATACCCATTTCAGCTGGCTTTTGTCTCCATCTCTGGCCTCACCCTAGGCAACTGTTTTCTACTGCTTTTTTTTGTTTTCATTTTTATGCGTTTAGGGGATAAAAGTGCAGTTTTGTTACATAGATATATTGTGTAGTGGCAAAGTCTGGGCTTTCAATGTACCCATCACCCAAACAGTGTACACTGTACCCCATAGGCAAATTTTATTGTCTCACCCACTGCTTCCTCCCTCCCATCTTTTGGAGTCCCCAGTGTCTATTATTCCCCTCTGTGTGTCCATGTGTACCCATTGTCTCACTCCCATTTATAAGTAAGAACATGTGGTATTTGCCTTTCTAAGTTATTTTGCATGGGATAATAGTTTCCAGTTCTATCCATACTGCACAGAACACATGATTTCATTCTTTTTTACGTCTGAGTAGTATTCTATGTGTGTGTATGTGTGTGTGTGTGTGTGTGTGTGTGTGTGTGTGTCTGTATTCTGCATTTTATCCAATGGTCCATTTATGGACACGGGTTGATTCGATGACTTAGCTATTGTGACTAGCGCTGCAACAAATATAGGAGTGCAAGTAGTTTTTTATACAATGACTTCTTTGCCTTTGGGTAGACACATGGTAGCTTGCTCTTTTCTGTGTTGAGTCCCACTACACACTGTTTCCTCTTTCTACAGAGATATTCCCCCAGGTTTCTATATGGCTGCAGCCTCTTTTGTAAGGGTTTTGTTTGTGTTACCACCTCAGAGGGCTTTACTAAAAAATCTAGAAACATATCCATCTTATTCATCCCAGAACTATATTCGTTCCTTTCATAATTCCTATAATCATTTGGGGAAAATGTTATTTTGCTCATTTCCTTTATATCAATTTCATAGAGCAAGTTTTTCACCAATGCATAATCAGCAGTGAGCATACTGCCAGGAACACAGTGGTCAGTTAGCAACCTGTAACTAGATTTTGAACATCTAATTTCCACTGAACTCTCTTCTAAGTAATGTAGTGTGGTGAGGAGGAAAAGTGTAATCTTTACCCTCAACACACTTGAAATCCAGTATGGTAAAAGTGATATATACTATGAAGGACCTACAGTAGAGTATATACTAAAAAAGACCAGTGAAGGAAGCTTCTGCTTTCCCTTATGTGCTCAGGGAAGGCTTCAATGAGAAAGTGTCTTTCAATGTGGGACCTATGCAATGAGTAAGGGGCATCTGGACAAAGAAAACTCCAAGAAGAAGAAAGAACATTTCCAAAGCTCATGAACCCCGAAGGGACTCAGCCTGTTAAAAATAGAAAGAAGGTGAGTATGACTGTAATATGATGACCAAACAAATAATGCATTCAGTCTTTCATACAACTGAGTTGACATTTATCAAATACTTATTGTATGCCAGGCACTGGTGTAGACACTTGAGATACTTCAGTGGACATAATGAAGAAAAATCTCTACCTTTAAACACTTCACAATTTTAAAGAAGGAAAAGTAAGTTATGACATTTAATAGCAAAATAACTAGGTATTTAATAATAAATAATTTCCAGTGGAGATTTGGATACTCAAAAGTTCAAGTTTTTAATTATAACCATTGACTAGTCCTCAGATGTTACCTAATGAGGCAGAGAAAGACGGTAAGCCTAGAACATGGATTTGACTTATTTTATTAGATTATCACCTCATTCTAGAGAAATGAGCAGTTTCTTACACGTGAATTATAAATATTTCCTGAATTGTCAAACCTGGTTTATGTTCACCAGTATGCTGAACTAACTTCTTTTTACCAGTCTAGTCATCTTGACATGAAAAGACGTTGAATGTAGACCAGAATGCTGAATTCTGTTTAATTTTCCAAGGGTTCAGAAACCAGAGACAATTCCAAGAATGCCCTTTAATGCAGAAGCTGAAAAATAGTGGTGCTTCCCAAAGATCAGACACCATACTGCAACGTCTTCCAAAGTAGGATTCGAAGAGGAATGCCAGAATGTACCTTCAGTCTGCTTTGTTTATGATATTGGTACTACTTTTGTTACTATTACTTTTGCAAAAGACTAATTGAATGTAGCTAAACACTCCATTTATTCTATGAAAAAAATAAGACTCTTTTTTTTTTTATTAGTTGTTTCATTGGTGTTAGTTTTGTTTTGTTTTGCTTTGTTTTCTTTGAGGAAGGGGGGAATTTAGTAGTGGGGCCTAAAACCCTTTAGAACAGAAGTCATGACCCAATGATTACAACATATTTTAGCCTGCACAATAAAAACACAGGCAATGTTTTTTTTATTTTTTATTGCAACCATCTATATTTTATATTTCAGCCAAAGGGAGCAATTATCTTGCAGCAAGTAAAGGGATGTTGTCCTGTATCCTTATTCAAAAAATGTCTAAAGTAATCTTTTTGATTAAGCCTGATCTGTATTAGAATCAGCATGATAAAAATGTCTACTCACCTTTCATAATGTCCTAATTTTACTTTATCTCTTTCTAAAACTCTGTGAATAAGATTGATATTAACATGCTGATTAAACACCTGAAATGTGTGGCTCTCAGAAGGCATAATATACACTGTTAGTGGCTTCTGAAATTATAATTTGAATTTAGGTTTTATTAGTAGAAATACAATCTTTAGAATAAATAATGCAATAATTCTGCTCTATTGTTCACTATTCAGGTTACCATTGGAGCATTAAGTTCAGTTATGGAGAATACTAAGAGTAGCATTGGTAGAGTGTAGATTATTCATAGGATATATTCAAAATGGTTATAATATATATTAATTATGAAAGTCTAGGCTACAAAAATACATAGATCCCAAACTGCAAACATATTTCCACAAAATAGCTTTATTCTAGCTCTCATAAGAGTTCGAGTTGATTTCAAGGTGGGGATTGAATTTGGTTCCATGCATTCATTTAGAGACGCAGTTTCACAGAGGCTGTGATGTTTTCAGTATGTGGGATTCATGGTCAATTTTGGCATTTCCTTCTCAGCTAGCCAGAAAGGATAAAACACAGAGGCACAAGCATAAATTTTTATGAGTCTCACAGTAGAGATAGACTCAAGATGCACAAAGGCACTCAGTGTATGGAATAAGGAAGCTTGGAATTGTGGAATGAATGGAGAACTGACAAAAGGCATACTCTAGAGAAGAGAGAGAGAGAGAGAGAGAAAGATACAGATTTGGAATAGAAGAGAAAGGAGAGATCACATTACATAATGGAAAGCCAATAAGGAGGTATCTGTCTAATTGCACAGGTGGTTTGATTTCTCTGTTTTGCAGTTGGGAAAGGCTCTATTGCTAATATAGAAGTTGAACCTGATAATAATGAAGTAGAATTTTGCTTGATTGAAAAGAGAAGGAGGAAACTATTAATAAAAAGCAACAGATACAAGGCAGAAAATCTGAACGTTAAAATTTTGAAATTTGTTAATTATGGTGGAACCAAATCATATTGTATTCCTTGGTGGGACCTGCTAAGAGCAGATTTAAAATCAAATACCATGTGATTCTCTAGAGATATGGTGATATGGATTGGCTGTGTCTCCACCTAAATCTCATCTTGAATTGTAGCTCCCATAATTCCCACATGTTATGGGAAGGACCCAGTGGGAGATAATTGAAACATGGGGTGGTTTACCCCATCTTGTTCTCATGGTAGTAAGTCTCATGAGATCTGATGGTGTTATAAAGAGTTTCCATTGCACAAGCTCTCTGTCTTTGACCGCTGCCATCCATGTAAGAGGTCACCTGCTCCTCCTTGCCTTCTGCCATGATTGTGAGGCCTCCCCAAACATGTAGAACTGTAAGTCCATTAAACCTCTTTCTGTTGTAAATTTCCCAGTTTTGGGTATGTCTTTATCAGCAGTGTGAAAATGGACTAATACAGTAAATTACTGCTGAAAACATACCTGAAAATGTGGAAGCAACTTTGGAAATGGGTAACAGGCAAAGGTTGGAACAGACTGGAGGTCTTAGAAGAAGACAGAAAAATGTGGGAAAGTTTGGAACTCCCTAGAGTCTTTTTGAATGACTTCAACTGAAATGCTGATAATGATATGGAGAGTGAAATCCAAGCTGAGGTGAACTCAGATGGGGATGAGGAATTTAAGAACTGGAGCAAAGGTGATGTTATGTTTTAGCAAAGAGACTGGTGGCATATTGCCTCTGCCCTAGAGATTTGTGGAACTTTGAACTAGAGAGAGATTATTTAGGGTATCTGGCAGAAGAAATTTCTAAGCAGCAAAGCATTCAAGATGTGACTTGTGTGTTGTTAAAGACATTCAGCTTTAAAAGGGAAACAGAGCATAAAAGTTTGGAAAATTTGCAGCCTAACAATGTGAGAGAAAAAAAATCCCATTTTTTTGAGAAGGAATTCAAGCCAGCTGCAGAAATTTGCATAAGTAATGAGGAGCCAAATATTAATCACCAAGACAATGGGGAAAATATCTCCAGGGCACAAGGGCATGTCAGAGATTTTTGAGGCAGCCCCTCCCATCACAGGCCCTGAGGCCTAGGAGGATAAAATGGTTTTGTGAGTTGGGCCCAGGGCCTCCCTGTTATGTGCAGCTTAGGAACTTCATGCCCTGTGTCCCAGCCACTCTAGCCATAGCTAAAAGGGGCCAAAGTACAGTTTGGGCTGTGGCTGCAGAGGGTGCAAGCCCCAAGCCTTGGCAGCTTCCACATGGTGTTGAGCCTGTCAGTACACAAAAGTCAAGAATTGGGGTTTGGGAACCTCTGCCTAGTTTTCAGAGGATGTATGGAAATGCCTGAATGCCCAGGCAGAAGTTTGCTGCAAGTGTGGAACCCTCATGGGAAACCTCTAATAGGGCAGTGCAGAAGGGAAATGTGGAGTCAGAGCCCCACTCAGAGTCCCTATTGGGACACTGCTTAGTGGAACTGAAAACAGAGGTCCACTGTCCTCCAGATCCCAAAAAGTTAGATCCACTGAACTTGCTGTGTTCCTGGAAAAGCCACAGACACTCAACGCCAGCCTGTGAAGGCAGCCAGGAGGGAGGCTGTACCCTGCAAAGCCACAGGGGTGAAGCTGCCCAAGGCCATGAGAACCCATCTCTTGCATCAGCGTGACCCGGGTGCGGGATATGGCATCAAAGGAGATAATTTTGGAGCTTTAAGATCGGACTGCCCTGCTGGATTTTGGACTTGCATGGGGCCTGTAGCCACTTTGTTTTGGACAATTTCTCCTATTTGAAACAGCTGTATTTACCCAATGCCTGCACCCCCATTGTATCTAGGAAGTAACTAACTTGCTTTTGATTTTACAGGTGCAAGGGACTTGCTTTGTCTCAGATGAGACTTTGGACTGTGTGAATAACTTGCTTTTGATTTTACAGGCTCATAGGTGGAAGGGACTTGTCTTGTCTCAGATGAGACTTTGGAGTGTGGACTTCCGAGTTAATACTGAAATAAGATTTTGAGAGACTTTTGGGAAGACATGATTGGTCTTAAAATGTGAGGACATGAAATTTGGGAGGGGCAATGGGTGGAATGATAAGGTTTGGCTGTGTTCCCACCCAAATCTCATCTTGAATTGCAGCTTCTGTAATTCCCATGTGTTATGGGAGGGATCTAGTAGGAGATACTTGAGTCATGGGGTGGTTTTCCCCATACTGTTCTCATGGTGGTGAATGAATCTCATGAGATCTGATGGTTTTATAAAGAGGAGTTTCCCCTGCACAAGCTCACTGTCTTTGGCTGCTGCCATCCATGTAAGACATGACTTGCTCCTCCTTGCCTTCCACCATGATTGTAAGGTCTCCCCAACCATATGGAACTGTAAGTCCGTTAAACCTCTTTCTTTTGTAAATGGCCCAGTCTTGGGTATGTCCTTATTAGCAGCATGAAAACAGACTAATACATACAGATTCTCATTTCAACAAATGAATTCAACCTACTTAACTTGTGGATTTCTGTCATCAATAAATGACATACTATCCATTCAGATGTTAAGGCTAGCAGCCTAAAAATCATCCTTGATTCCTCCCTTTCTAGTAAACTTCATGTGCAATTAGGTATATGCCTCCTTATTGGCTTTCCATTACATAATGTAGTCTATTCTTTCTCTTCTATCCCAAGTCAATGTCTCTCTTTCTTTCTCACTTTCTATCTGTTCTCCCGAGTGTGGATTTGGCCAGTTCTCCAGTCATTCCTCAATTCCAAGCTTTTTAATTCCATGCACTAAGCCTCTGTGCATTTGCAAATGTTCTTTGCCTGCTTCTCATCTGCTCTCGTCATTTCCATGTGGGCCATGGTGCTATACATTTTCACATCATTTCCTCCTTATCATTCTTCCATCTCAGCTTAAATCAGAATAAATACTGTCTTTTTAGAGAGTATCTCTCTTCACCAATATCTTCTGTCAAAGAATCTTGCTATTTATTTTATTCACTAATAATATCCACCCCCTCCTCATTTGTTCTCTATTCCATTAGGATGCTACATCCTTGGACATAGGGTATTTCAAGTTTTAGTGTACTGTTACATATTCTGTTACTATACAGTGCCTAAAACATAGATATTGTAAAGAAATACCCGTTTAGGCTGCCTGATGTCTCACCATCACTCTATACATAGATGCAAAAATTTTGCTCCATCCAGCTCTTGCTACTTAGAATATATTAATCAGAAGCAGATCTTTCCACCTCTTAGATGACATCACCTAAAATTCTTATTCGCTCTCTTTTTTTTTCCTGAGGTGGAGTCTCACTATGTCACGCTGGCTGGAGTGCAGTGGCACAATCTTGGATCACTGCAACCTCCACCTCCTGGATTCAAGCAATTCTCGTGCCTCAGCCTCATGAGTAGCTGGAATTACAGACATGTGGCAACATGTCTGGCTAATTTTTGTATTTTTAGTAGAGATGGGGTTTTGCCATGTTGACCAGGCTGGTCTTGAACTCCTGGCCCCTAACATTCAGCCCACCTGGGCCTCCCAAAGTGCTAGGATTAAAGGCGTCCGCCACTGCACCCAGCCTTAAAATTCTTATTTTCAAAATAAAATATTTTAGTATAAATTAACTAGAATTTAAGTGATCTCTACCAATTTCTTCCTTAAATAAGGTTTTGACAATGAACTTATTTAACTTCTAAATGAAATTCAAGACAAAAAAATAAAAGAATATAGTGAAAGTTAGTGCTTAGAAGTCTTTGTTTGCCTCTATTCAACTATAAAATGCTTGGTTTATATGAGTATATTATAATATTATATTGTATCACTTCTTTACCGTAGTATGGAACTAAGTTCTCTCATTAGAGAGTGAGGACAGCAAATACCCAAATACTGTCTTAATCATATATGTGGTAATACATTAAATCTGTTAATATAATTGGAATATATATATATTACAAAATCCCAACAGGATTTGGAACTAATGCAAAGGAGCAGAGTTAGTAGATGAACAGTAAATGGCAAACTAAAAAGTTCTCCTCTGTTAGGAAAAATGCTACTTTGCAGGGAGCATTTGATCATATAACTATGTGCTGAATATAAGTTCAAAAAAATTTAAAGGGCATACTAGGGCCATTGAGCTGCTTTTTGCCTCACATTTGTGGAAACAGTGTGTGAGTTGATTCCAACCCATTTTTGTATAATGTTTGCAGTTAATTTTCTTCTAGAAAACTTTTTTTCTTTCCTGAGGAAAATCTATAGGTTGTTAGTGGATTTTCTGGTATTAATGGCCTCAAGTTCCTCTCTGTCGCCTGTCTTATAGACATGCTGTCTTTCATTTATGCAGATGGCACAGACAACCCACTATCAGTAGGATATTGAATCAATTAATGACATATAATTGAGGAATAACAGATTGGGGTTAGGGGTGCAGTCTGCAAGTAGAGAACAGAGTTTTCTCAGTCACAAGTATACTGGCTCAAATGAAAATTAAATATGTGACCCTGGCTGTAGTAGCACCAGGATCTAATTGAGTTAGCCATCTCTGTCACACAATGTCATATAAATAACTAATATTCTTGTCATTATCACCCCATGATATCTATTAATGTTATAAATCTCTAAATTTCCTCATTCAAATAATATTGTTTCCAGAATGACATTCCTGATGATATTGTGAAAATTATTTTTTCATGTATTATTGACTAATTATTGCCCTGGAACTGGTTATAAACTTTTTAAAATTATAATTATTAATTATAACTATAAATTAAAAGTTATAATTTAAACAGCCACCTGCCTGATTAAAAGACAGTCACAGAAAGCATTTATAAATTCGAGCTCATAAGAGGTAATGCATAATGATTGTGTGTTTTAGAATAATAGCAATCACAAGTTGTGCTTTATGGAGACAAGATGTCCTCTTCTTCCTCACTGAAGTTCAGAAACCAATGAAGAAATAATACATAGTCGTCACCATTAATCTTACCACATACAGGTCATCAAGCCAGAATACTTTTTTTTCCCCTACAGGAAGGCCAATTCAAAAGAGAGAGAATCTAGAAAGGGCAGAGGCAAAGCAGCTCAGTTTCTTCACTCACCCTTACCAAGAGCAAAGGACAAGGAAGGAATTTGGGAGTGTTTCTCCTCCTGAATTTTCTTAACAAGGAAACCCGAAGAGAGGATCTTCGTCTGCAAACCTCATACTTCCTTTCTCATAGATGTAGAGCGTGTATGATGATATGCTGAGCAGTTTATATCAGGGGCCTCATTTCATCTTCCAAATGTGTCCTGAGTCAGATACTATCTTCAGGGTGGAAGAGTGATAGGACCTTAAAGAAGCTAGTTAACTTTCTCAAGGTTACAAAGATAGGAAGTGGGAGACCACAATTTTGAATTCAGGGCTCTCTGATGCCAAAGTCTCTACTTTTTGTTTCTGTAATTTACTGCAAATATGTTATTATACATAATAACAGCAGCTGGATACCAGCAGATAGAAAAACATCTTTCTCTTTTTTTTGAATGGTTTTATAACTCCATATTTGCAGAAATGTTTTATGCTGTTAATAAGCTTTATAAATAGAATTTCCAGCAGTACCAGGACCCTATCCCAACTTCACTTTCCTTACTGTATTTTCACTTTTTCACATGCAAAAGATCTGGAGAAGGTCTAGGAAGCAGACGTTAGAGAAAATATGTTCCATTTCTCCCACTGCTCAGTACTGCTCCAAATGCTTATTCTTTATGCATTGTGATATAGTTTGGATAATTGTCTCTTTGGAATCTCATGCTGAAATTTGATCCCCAACATTGGAGATGGGGCCCAATGAGAGGTGTTTGGGTCATGGAGACAGATCCCTCATGTGTGGTGCCATCCTCTCAGTGATGAATGTGGTAATACATATATGATGAATGTGTTCTTGCTCTGTTAGTTCCTGGGAGTACTGATTGTTTAAAGAGAGCCTAGCATCTCCCTCTCCTCTCTTTCTTCCTTCCTCTCTTGCCATGTGGTCTGCATGCTCCAGCTCCCCATCATCTTCTGCCATAAGTGGAAACAGCCTGAGTCCCTCACCAGAGGTATAAGCAGGTGCCATGCTTCTTGTACAGCCTGCAAGACTATGAGCCAGATAAACCTCTTAAAAAAATACCCAGCCTTAGGAATTCCTTTTATAGCAACACAAACAGACTAAGACATATGGTATAAAAGTCTCTCTCTCTGTCTCTCTTGATCTATCCATCTATAGCTTTTAAACATTTATTTGGCCAGAGCTTAACTTTTGTAACAAGTAACACTTCTCGACATGTGTGCCATTACTTGTATCCATTTTAGCTGGCAATTTGAGCAATGCAGATTTCCTTAGATAGCTACAGTCTAAAGAGTCTGTCATTAGGTGATCTTGCCATTGGTTTTTCAACTAAAGTTGCACATTTGTACGAGTCTCTCATATGGTCACTGATCTTGTATCCTCATGGTAAAAATTAAGTGGAATGCATCATGCAACTTGCTCTTCTGTATCTGAAAATAATGTGTATTCTACCTCTCCCTGCACACTCTCAGATGTTTTCTCTGTCTTAAATACATTTCCCCTTTTGTGGGTCCAGAAAAGCATGAATATTAAGTTTAATTTAATTCCCTTTCTCACTTCACATTGTATCCCTCCTATGAGCTGCAACTATATGTAATACAGTATTCTATCTTTGGACTTCCTTTTATTTTTGTTAATAATCTACTAAATTTAAGGGTTACATCTGAATTATTTATCAATATCCTGCACATTTATTGTAGAATATTTCTTGATATAAAGTAGATATAATACATATTAACAAAATGAATACCACTGCAAACTTATCCGGATCCATCATTCATTTAAATATTTTAAATAAATGATTTTACCAAAAACACAAAAATTTACACAATAAAAGTCACAACAAATTCACACGAATTTGAAATAATGATATAGTTCTTAAATTACAGTTGTTTATACTTTTTTTCTGTCACAGGCACACAAAATTCAGGTACTGCAATAAAAGGTTCTGATTTTTTAAATAATTGTACTCTATGTTCTATCATCAGCTAAATAATATTTGATCAAATTTCTTTCTTTTCTCTTTTCTTTCCCTGAGCAGGCTCACACTATGCATCTGCACTGTTTTATTACCATCTTTTTGAGGAAGTGTTCCTTCAACATTAAGTCTTTTTAGTCTATGGAAAATGAGCTATTAAATCACACAGGTGTCTTGCTGTCTCTCCAAGTTAGAGTTAACCATTTGCAACAAGCTGCCTCATCTTCCATGATACCCTCAATATTTTATTTTGGCAACATATAATTATTTACTATGTTTCTCTGTGGATAATTATCATTTTATTTCCTACTCATTCATAATATGTTGACATTGCCTAAATAGCATAATCTTTATCCTTTTGTTGTTTATCCTTAACAAATAATATTTTAATCAATTTTAGTGTGCTTTATTCAAATATAGCCTACTGACAATCTTCCTCACCATAATTATATAGTGATATCATATGATAATCTGATAGAAAAAAAAACAATACAACATAACATGACTAACCTATGTGTTTTCACCGACTTCTAGAAGAACCTTGCCAAAATGATTTCTTTGCTTTATCTTCGTTTGTCAATACTCTTCCTGTTTTAGGGTGATGATTCACAAATTTCCAGTATTTAATTATTCTGCATTCTACATCATTGCACCCTGAAAGTTTCCCTTTGAAGAAGACTGAAGTCAAGTTCAGCAATATGTATTTGTATTATTCATCTCTGGTGATACTGGTCTTGTAAGAACATTAACAAAGCTTTAAAAAGTGAAGCTTAAAGCAAATTACGGATTATAATTTATAAGTTAGATGAAGTTGTTGTAATTTGATGATTGATTTTACCCCAAAACAAGATGTTTGCTGTCCCCCCACCAAACACTGTGGTAGTCCTAGCCAGAAATCATTCCTTGTTAAAAAGTTACAGCAAATTGAATTCTGCACCATTCTGCCTGTATAACCACAAAGCAATTCTGTATAGTCACAAAATCAAGAGGACTGAAATATTTCTCTGGGTTATGGAAGTGAAATTGTATTTTAAAGGACTATCCAAAAGATAGTAGAGCATTCACTAGATAGCAAATGGGACATTTTATTTGCCATCTGCTAAATATATTTGCACACATGTGTGTAGTACATATAACTTTAATGTATGTAAATTACATAGCACTACTTCGCTAGTGCATAGTAGTTATGAGTGAGTACTCTCAGATAAGACTCCCTATATTTCTCTTTGTTCCACTGCTTATTAAATTTATAGCCTTGAGCAAATTATTTTATATCTATCTATCCTATTTTCTTCATATTTAAAATGCAGAAAATAATATGTAGAAAATAATTCTTCCTATCATTTTTATAACATTTCACAAGGTAATACAGTTAAAGCAAACCTTTAAACACTGCTAGCTCTAAGGCAGAGGGGATATAAAGATTAAAGCATACAATTTCTAGCCTCTGTGACTTAAAAATCTAGACCTGCTTGTTTAAACTGAAAATAAAAATTTAGAGGTATAGCCTTAAAACTGAATAATATAATTGATACAAAATGGCAATATTAAACCCCTTTTCATGTCCTATCTGCTAATAGTCTTTCTTCCAAATACTTTTCTTTTAAACCAAGTACTTTGGCAAAGCCATGTGAAATACGGAAGTACTCACAATACAAAAGCTTGAAGGGTGGTTTCATCAGTCTATTAGCACCACTATATGTTCACATGTAAATTTTTATGTTTTTTCCATGTTAGGTAACATGTAACATGTTGGGTTTTAATGTCTTATATTATGGTCTGTATAAATATATTTATTCCATAAAGAAATGGGCCAATATCAGTATATAAAATAACAAATTCCAGGCTGACAATCCTCAAAGGCAGAACCTGATGAGAAACGAGAGAGCGATAAGAATAAGTATTTTGTTGTGTTAACTAGCTTGCTAAGTCAGATGAGGAAAGGTGGGAAGAAAAATGAGTACATGACTTTATGCCCAAGCCTGGCTCAGTCACAAGGAGGGAAACTTTGTCAATGCCAAAAAACAGAAAGAAATTAGGGTGTTTCTGAAGGAAGAAGATTGGTATTTTCCAGGATATTTTTCTGACAGTTTATGACAAGTTCAGCATGCTTTCTTGTAAAAATTATAACCTGTCCTGCTCATTATAAAAGTAGCTCTTTTCTTGTAGGTTTAGGAAATCTATAGACAGATATCACCATTTCAAAGCTAAGGAAACATAAGGGACAGTCTGGTAACTTTCTGGCATTTTCAAATTCCCATGAATTTCATACTTTTGAGCATGATTTTTCTTTTCAGAAGAATATGACACAGGACAGTTGCGCATTGTTTCACATTGGTCTCTGGCCTTTTCTTTATCTTTGTGGAACTCCAAATCCCTATGTTGAGGGTGCTTCTCATGCAATGGGAACTTTGGTTAACAGGAAGTACTTTACTGGCAGGGTACCTTAGCTCACACCTGTAATCCCATCCCGGGCATGGTGGCATGTGCCTGTAGTCCCAGCTACTAGGACAGCTGAGGGGGAGTATCAATTGAGCCCAGGAGGTTGAGGCTGCCAGTGAGCCGTGATGGTGTCACTGCACTCCAGCCTAGGCAATAGAACGAGACCCTGTCTCCAAAAAAAAAAAAAAAAAAAGTACTCTGCCCTCTGTCTACTGGCTTGTTATCTATAATCAGCTAAGATTTGGGTATGTGTTTCTAATGATCTTGTTCTGTAATAATTAATACGATTTTTCTACTGACTATTGTGCAATGAATAAGCACATCTGCTTTAGTACATCTTTTTTGTTATGTCAGAATGAAACTCTTAGGATCTTTGCTTTATAGCATTAAAAGAGATGATTCTTCTCAGTCTCATCACTTTCTTAGTGACAAAAGTAAATTCCTTTGAGTTTAAAAAATTACAGTGTCTTATCAGTTGGTGATATGAAAGAAAAACCCAAGAAGTCCTGATTTGTTGCGAAGTAATGATCTGATAATATTATTCATTTCTTAGAATCTGCAATGCATTACTGGAAAGTTAGGAATTTATGACCATTGCCAGACGAGAAACAAGAAGCCAGAGACAAGACATATAATTCCTAGGACATGGGAGAAGAGTTATTAATTAGCTGCAGATGTAACATCAGGGTGTAATTGCTAGGTAGACCAATAATACAGGGTCCAAAAGGTATTCATATTTAAAACATAGTTCAGGACCTTGCCAATAAATGGCATTTTCCCAGCAATCATAGACTGTATAGTCTGAAGGTAAGAAACGGACAGAAAATCATGTCTTGAAGGTCCTTAGGAGTTTTGACTAATTCACATTTACATTAAAAGAACAGTTGGTGTGACATATAAAATATTTTACAAAAGATCACAACATTTATGCCCTATAGAAAGGAAGCAAAAATAGAAGGGGAAAAAAGAATGTAGGTTTTTATTAAGTAAAGTTAAACAACAATCAAAACTATCTTATTCAGACAAAATGGTAGACTTCTGTTTCTTGTTGTAAACGGCAAAGAAAACTGTGTTATTTTTGTATCCCTCTTTTTAAGTCAAGCTAACACATAATATTTTGTTTGAGGCGGAAAGAATGCTTTCATTAGCATTCTAAGTGCAATTATTACTCATTCCAAACATGGAGAAACCATTAAGTGCATGGTATTACAAAGAGCAGAAGATAGATATGGAAAATATTATGATGATTATTCTCTAGTTTGTCGATGTCCAAGTTATTAGTAGAGACTTAATTCTGAATGTTACAGTAATAAGTATATTAACAGAATAACAATGTGGGATGATTTAATGGAGACATTTCAGGAGGTATATGGGTACCAAATGGTTGTCACTGAGCCACACAATCTGATTGTCAATGAGTTTTATTCATTTTAAATTTGTATAGATGCTAAGCAGAAACTTATGATCTGTGTAGGGCTCAAGAATTATGATTGTAGAGAATTCTAAACTTTGTGTGGGTTTCCTATTAGATTTGCTTGAGGGGAAATGATAAAGTCCCATAAATTTTATATATGTCAGCATAATAAAAAGTCATTCATTTTCAGATGGATTATAAAAATATGAAAGATGCCAAATTATAATAAGCATCCCCAGCTTTTCTCAGCATGCATGCCCACTCATTCAAGGGCATTTTTCTATCTATCATATATGTGACCTTATTTGCAAAGAGGAGGAGGCTTTGTTGGTTGGCCTCGATCTCCACCCGGTACAATATTACATTGTGGGAATACTTATTCTCCCCTAAATGGAAACTTTTAGTGTAAACTAGCTCTCAGACATGGTAGAAGATTAACTCCCTTTTTGTTTGCTTTCAGGTACAGGTGTTAAAACGATTCACTTCTTGTTTATGTCAATTTGTACATGTCTTTTTGCAGAATCAAAACACAAAAAGTATGACACAAGACCTCAAAGTTACAATTCCATCTTTTCACTAACTTGTTATGCAAATTTAGTAAATCATTTGTTCATGAAATCTTTCTCATCTTAGAAGAAATAACTGTCACTTCCCTACATTCTTACTGACATTGTAAAGAATTAATTACTAATGACTACAAAGCACTTCCCAAACATAAAGCGATAGATATTCTTTAAAATAAAAAGCCTTTTTTGTAATGCAATTTATGCTGCCTATTTGTATTTGGTGAAAATGTTCATTTATTTATTATATATTTTAAAGAAAGTGAAATATTTTACTGGGGAAAAATAAACATCACCAACAAAGAAATAGTTAAAAGCTCCCAGGTAGAGTTCTCGCTTTTATCCATTTGTGTACAGACTGAATGCAAAAGTTCATACTTTCAGTTAGTGATTTTCATAACATTGACACATAAATGAAAGTAGAGCTCATATCTTGTGCGTATTTGACAAGCTCTAACAGAACTGTTTGCAAAATTTTATTGAAATCTCTGCTTTCATTTATCTTTGTTAGCACAAGCCTTAGAAATCAGTGGTATGGAATTCTTGTATAATTTAACTCTAAGATAATTAAGTGTGCAGGTGTCCAGAGAATAGCCTATTTTTCTATGTAAATAAAATATTGTAGAAGAAAATATACTATTTTATTACCTTATGGAAGAATATTCAGTTGGTTTGATTTGTTTCTAAGAGAATAAACAAAACAATATATTGCAAAGAAGGGGATGATAAACCAAGAAACAAAAATGCAGTTAGTTACTAGTTATCTCTTGAAGTTAATTAAGTAAACAAGCTAAAATTGCTTAAGCAGCTACAATAAGGACTTTTAGAATTATAGCATTTCTTAAGGTTGCTATATTAAACAAAGAAATGTGCACTTAAGCTATATTTTAAAAATTTTCATTTGTGGGCATACCCCTCCTTGCTAAGCACCACAATAAACCCACAATACACACATTCACAATTCAGAAAGTAAGAGCAATTTAGGAAAATTAGTCCTTATAAAAACTTCCAGTTTTTCACTTTCCTCTCCACTCTTTAGGCTGGGCTTCATGTAAACTTTCCGAGACAAATGAGTTTCCAGTGCATTCTGAAAGGTCTATAGAGGAATAAATTAAGTACTTTCCATTTTAATGCCTTGCAGTCCTGATGGAAGTTCTTTCTTTTAGCTAACCTAAATGCTTTATACAACATTTCAAGCTCACTTATTCTTGTTCTGCCCTCTGTGGCATCAGAGTACTGATCAGCACCTTCTAAGTAATAATCCTTCATGTAATTGAAAACCAACTTGTTTCCCCAGCCTATTTTCCAACTTAAATAATATTAGTTCCCTTAACCTTTCCTCTGAGATTCTATTTTCCAAGCTATTAATCATGTTTATTGCTTGTCCTTAAACCTTCTTCAAGTTTTCCAAGGTCTTTTTAACTTAGTGAGTCCAGGTCTGTGCACAGCACTGTGATTATGCTTGGAGAATTACTTCTCACAGTGTATGCATTGTTCTTCTGTTTATGTGTTCAAGAAGTTGGAATTGTTAATTCACCTTTAAAATGTGACTCTTGGACTACTGTAGTTGTTATTGTCGTCTTACTCCTACCAAATCTATCCTCTCCCGTATTATAATCATATGGTTCACCTCCCTTTACTTTCCTTATTCTAAACAGTGCAAACATTTTGGAATTTATATGGAATAGAGTTTCCTCTGAATTTCTCTCCAGTTGGCTTTCAATTATAAATTGATCTCATCTTTGTTTGCCTGTTGTTTGGAGCACTTTCTCTTAACATGGTTTCAAACCTATAAGCAATATGAAATGCTTCAAACTGAAATATAAATGCATGAAATCCAAGCTAGGAGCCACAATTTACAAGTTCATTTAATCTTTACAATAATTGCTGATATCATTAAGCAATTAATCATGATGTTTAAATAGATTACCTTATGGCATATTTACATCACCCATGATTAGTTACCATTATCATCATCCTTGTTTTACCCAGGCATTAAGTATAGGCGATCCCCGACGTATGATGGTTTGACTTAATAATTTTTTGACTTAACAATCATGAAAAAGCAATACCCAATTCAGTGGAAACCATATTTTGAGTACTCATACAATTATTGTGTTTTTTACTTTCAGTACAGTATTCAATATATCACATTAGATATTTAATAGTTTATTATAAAACAGGCTTTGTGTCAAATGATGATTGCCCAACTGCAGGGCAATGTAAATATTCTCTGAGCACTTTCAAGGTAGGCTAGGCTAAGCTATGTTTGTTAGGTTAGGTGTATCAAATATGTTTTCAATTTCAGATATTTTCCAGTTATAATGTGTTTATCAGGAGGTAACCCCATCGTTAGTCGAGGAGCATCTGTAATTCCATCTCTTGACTATTTACAAAGGTGACAAAGTGAAGCTGGGATTTCATCCCAGGTACTGAAACACCAGAGCCCATGTATTTCCAGTTAAACCATCCAGCAAGTCAGATTTGGTGTTTAAAATGCAATTGATATCAGAATGCATGACTAACTGTTCCAAGGCGAGTCATTCAATACATTGCTTATTTATTCTCTTTGGGGAGAAAACGAGAATAAGACTTAATTAATGTTTTTCTGGTACAATTATTTGTTAGTTTTCTAAATGATTTAGTATACCAATAATTTACAGAACATGGCCACATTTGGTGTTAATATTCCTTTTGAATTTGTCCCACAATAATGATGCATTAGAAAGGTGTGAACTCCAGTTAAATATTGACTAATAATGTATTTGGTTTTAAACTACATATCATTTGATAAAATAATATTATTTCTCATCTCCAACCATGTGTGAAAAAAATTATAAAATATCCAGCTTTCAAAATAATGAAATACACATGTATATTATCTATAATTTTAAGGATTTATCAAAAACTTTAAAATACAATGTATTCCGTTGAATATTTTAATAAACCATTTTACAGTTTAGAACCCCTGAGAATATTCTAATATGGTAGTCCCAAAACTTTCAATCTCACTTTTATCAAAAATTGAATTCCTCTACTTCCCAATCCAAATCTAAAACCCGGCCAAACCACTCATGACACACATATTTAAATTCCCATTCTTCATGTCCCAATGAATTATTTTTTGGGAAGAAATTCATGACCTTTTAGTCAATCTTTTAATTTAGAGTATTAGTGTAAGGACTGCTTTGGGATTTGATGTGCATTGGCAAATCTATAGTGAGGCAAACAGAGGTAAATAATGTAATCACAGCAGCAGCTGGGTTTCAGGCATGCCAAGAGTAAACCTAGAGCTTCCTAGGCAGCTGGGGCAGGTGTTAGTGATCTAAACGAGGTTGGTGGAAAGACTTTTATTACTTTACAATAATTCTGGCAACTAGACCTATGTTCCTGCCATTCCAGTTCTGGTTCCCACTTTGTTTTCTGCAGTTTTCCAGCAGGTTTTTAAAAGTTTTATATCACCCCCAACAGTTTGACTATCACCTCTCTCTCCAGGCCAGATGAAAGAGTAATGCACAAAATTGTAGTACTTCATTTTGAAGTGTATGTTAGAAGCATAACCATAATTTAAACATCCTGCCAGTGGTTTTTTTTTTTATTAACAAAGTGACCCCAGCTATAACTGCAAACTCTACTCTGTTTTGTAATAAAAGGGATGCATTATCGTTTTTCACAAATGCTAAATCAAAAAATTGATGGAGTGCCTATAATATAGAAGACATTTTTATAATAACTATTTAGAAGTAGTCTCCCTGTCTTTAAGGAGCTAAAGACAGTCGGGGAAGCAGGCTATAAACTATACAATAACACTAACAATAGACGTTGGCATTTGACCAGTGCCAAATTAATGATATAGATATCAAGTGCTATTGGGTTTTCAAGGTGACAGAAAGTACACGGAAAAATTACATAAACAGACTGTGTGAATGTGGTAAGGCATGAATATAATTAGAATTTAGATAAAGTCAAAATAGATATAAACATATGATTCTATACTATAAACATAATGTGGATTCTTATACTACGTTTACCTTATAGTTCACCTGTAGCAGATGGCCTGTATACGAGAAAAGTAGGATATATTATGGGGGAAAGTAATTCAGCAGTTTTGATGACAGATAACAATAATTACAATCATTATAGTAATGATATTAAAATAGCTAAAACGTAGGTGCTTGCTATGAGCTAAGTACCACGTGCTTTCTCCGTGCTAAACAGCATCTAGTTTAATTCTCAGAACAAAAGCATACAGCAGGTAGTATGATTATCTAAATCTTATGAGAAAATTGAGGCATTAAAAGAAAGAATAAATAGAAAGAATAAGTCCTTGCATATTTGTCCTTAGCAGTGAAGCTAGGGCTAGAATGCAAATCTCTTTGTTGTTACAGTCTCTGTATTTTGACTTCATTATCAGAGAAACAAGTTAAGAGAGGAAAAGCAAGAGGATGGCTAGGAAATATCCTAGGCAAGAAATATCAGGTATAGCTTAGTGTAGGAAGAGGTAAAAAGTCATTTGAAATACCTTACATGGTTTCATCTCTCTCCTCCTCTTCTGACACCCTCTCCTTATAGCTCACTCTGGTCTCCTTGTTCTTCCCCAAATACAGTAGTCACCTTAGGGCCACTGTGACAGTAGTTTTTTTCTGCCTAGGAAATTCTTCCTGTGGTTGTATGGTTCATATATGTATACAAGATCTTCTCTCCACCTATTAGAAGATTTAAGTCAACTGTCACTTCTCAATAGGATCTCCCTTGATAGTCCATTACATTGTAACCATTTTTTTTTCCCCAGGCACTGCTGATCTCTCTTATGGTACTCTGATTTTTCCTTTCACAAAACTGTTAACTCTTTATTATATTATATTATATTATATTATATTATATTATATTATATGATTTATTTTGAGCCAGAGTCTTGCCCTGTCTCCCATGCTGGAGCACAGTGGTGGGATCTCAGCTCACTGCAACCTCCACCTCCCAGGTTCAAGGGACTCTTGTGCCTCAGCCTCCCGAGTAGCTGAGATTACAGGCATGCACCAGCACACCCAACTGATATTTTGCATTTTTAGCAGAGATGGGTTCTCACCATGTTGGCCAGGCTGGTCTCGAATTCCTGGCCTCAAGTGATCTGCCTTTCTCGGCCTTCCAAAGTGCTGGGGTTACAAGCGTAAGCCACTGCACCTAGCCTATATAACTTGTTTACTTAGGTGTATTGATTATAGTCTTTCTCCTTCCTAAAAAATAAACTGAATGGAAATAATATTTTCTATTTTATTCACTTATGTAACCAAAAGCCTAAAAGACTCAAGTATAGAGTAGCTGTTCAATAAATGTTTTGAATTAATAACTATATTACTGAAAATTTATTACACAAATGACAGATGCTCATTCCATAAAAATGAAAAAATGTACAAACTATAATACATTTAAAACAAGCATAATACCACCAGTGACAAGCATTAATATTTATGATTATAATTTTATGCCTTAATATATTTTGATTATTAAAATTGATTCTGAATCTATTCAATTTCAAAAATATTACACAATAAAAATAACAACTTCTTATCAAGATTGCTTTTGAGACTATTTCATTAGGAAGGTATATTTATTTATGTGCATCTTAGTTATTCAATGGTCAATATGACTTTTACACAATTTACAAGGTATTTTATAATATTTATAAGTCTTTAATTTTGAATACAGAATACAATTAAAGGAATGATGATCAGTAAGGTTTTTACATTGAAGATGAAAGCACTGTTTATAAAATTTACCCACAGCTTTATAAACCCAAATGTGAGTTTAAAGTTAAAGCTTTCAGTGGCAAGAAAGATGAAGGTGGAAATGATTCTATTGCTAAAACACTCTAAATGTCCAGATTAGTAAGTTACTGAAATGATAGCCTTTCAATGTTTCCATAGCAATATTCATTTACCTTTAATAATGCATTCATCACCTTGAGTGAAATTTATTATTTATACATCTCTCTGGCTTATTATTTATCTTTAAATCATTAAATCATTTTCCATACTGAAGGGAGTGATATATCGTGAACCCAAAGTTGATTATGTGCCATATATTAAGTTGGTGCAAATGTAATTGCGGTTTTTGCCATTAAGAGTAATGGCAAAACCGCATTACTCTTAATGGCAAAAACCGCAATTACATTTGCACCAACCTAATATATACATAGACCCATACATACATAATCATTTACAATTTAAACTAAAAGCTGAACTAATAGTAATAAAACACAAAACAATGTAGTTTTATGGAGAAAAACTCAAATATTACACATATTAATGTTTCTTAAGATGTTTAATATTACACGTTAATGTTTGTTAATTATTAATACTATTTGTTAATTTAAGAAAAGCTAAAATAGGCTTGTGGAATGAAACACTGAGAAAATGTTTTAGATTTTGTGATCAGGTAAAGCCTCTCTGAGCAGATAAAATTGTAGCTGAGAATTGAAGGATGAAAAGAAATCAAACAAAAAGTCTATGGAATAGAGTCCCAAGCCAATGGATCTTATTGAAGGACTTTGGGGTGGAAAATACAGTCCACGAAATACAACTGGAGCTCAATAACAAAGAAGGGAGCAGAGTAAATTGAATTTGATGAGATAGATGGATGCAGGGATGATAGGGATTCAGAATCTCTGAAAAGAAGTTTGAATTTTATTTTTCATGCAATTAGAAGTCTTTGGATTGGTGTTAGTCATGGATGTTACATAATCTAATTTAGGTTTTAAAAATCAATCTAGCTGCTGTATGCTACTGGATTTGGGGAGAGGGATGGCTGGGTTGGATATACAAGATTGGAAGCACAAACTGATTAAGTATGAATGAGCCAGTCATTGGTTCTAGTCAAGATTTTTAATCTTGAGATTAAAATAGAAAAAAATTAGCATATTTTATCTAATTTCTAATACCTCACCATGTGTTTACATGATTTGGGAATTGCTAAATTTTCATGCTTATTGTTTTTACATTCTGAAAAATATAATGTTGACAACTGTATATAAAATGAATAGTAATCTTTCAGGAGCCTTTTAGATCAATTATGTGTTTCTAGAGAATTAAGTGGCAGAGTTTTCTTAAAATGGCTTTCTCATTTGTGAGTTAAATAATTCATCTTTTTCTTGGAAAAATAACATCTTCAAACAAACTTTTCAGTAAATTTGTATCACTACATTACTGAGTCATTAAATGGTTTAAAAATATTTTCTGCGTCCATTGCACTAAAAATTAACTTACTCAGGTAAGGGTCATTAGCATGTATCTTTTCCCCCACAGTTATCTGTTAAAATTAATCTGTAGACTCCCGCTTCCTGGTATTGTTGAGATACTGGGAACTAAAATAATAGCACTTATTTGTCTTCTTTATAGACAGTTTATAATTCTACCTAGGCTTTTGTAGTTTTTATTTCTCTTTTTCCTTGAAATTTAGTAACTTTACCAAGATATGTCCTACTATCTTCTCATATACTCAAGTTTTGTAGGTAAATGAGCTGTTTTCTTTTGCAGACTAAGAACGGCTTACTATTCTAAAGGTTCTTTTATTACATAAGAGAAGAATTTTGCTGGAGTTGAAGTTTGAATGAACTAAGCAATGACAGCTACTTAAATAATTCCAGTGTTTTGCAGGTATACTGGCTATTTTGTCAGGATCCAAAATAACACTTCCAATTTTACATTTGTTCCTAATTTTAAAATGTAAATTTAGAAATAAATGTAAAAACTTATTTCTCAATTTACATTTTAAAATTAGGAAAATTAATGTATAATTGGAAGTGCTATTTTTGTTCCTTATAAAATAGCCCACATGCCTGTAATCCCAGCACTTTGGGAGGCTGATGCGGGTGAATTGCTTGAGGTCAGGAGTTTGAGATCAGCCTGGCCAACATGGTGAAACCCCGTCTCTAATAAAAATTCAAAACATTAGCTGGTCACGGTGGCACATGCCTGTAGTCCTAGCTACTCAGGAGGCTGGGGCAGGAGAATCACTTGAACCAGGAGGCAGAGGTTGCAGTGAGCCGAGATCATGCCACTGCACTCCAGCCTGGGCGACAGAGCGAGACTCCGCCAAAAAAAAAAAAAAAAAGAAAGAAAGAAAGATACAAATTAAATGTCTTTTATATGTTTAAAAAATAAAGAACAACAATGTGCAAATTATTCTATGAGTAAACTATTTCAAATGGGTTGAAGAAAATTTATAAAATGGTAAAAAGGCCGGGCACGGTGGCTCACGCCTGTAATCCCAGCACTTTGGGAGGCCCAGGTGGGTAGATCACAAGGTCAGGGGTTCAGGACCAGCCTGGCCAACTTCATGAAACCTCGTCTCTACTAAAAATAGAAAAATTAGCTGGGCGCAGTGGCAGACACCTGTGATCTCAGCTGCTTGGGAGGCTGAGGCAGGAGAATTGCTTGAACCCAGATGGCAGAGGTTGCTGTGAGCCGAGATAGTGCCACTGCACTCCAGCCTGGGTACCGGAGTGAGATTCCGTCTCAAAAAAAAAGTAAAATGAAAAATAGTAAGCTAAGAAGGTAGAAGTCATTGTGCATATATATCTGTCAAAATATTTTCAGGGTTATGTCATATATTTTAAAAAAATTATTACTATGCATTTTATTTGTAATTAGAAAATGTAAAAATCATCTTCAGGAATATTGTAGTATTGTCTTTGAGAAAATCTGGCTATCTATAATTTTTGGTAACACTGTGTCTATTTTTTAAAACCCTGTTTTGTGGTAGTCATGAAATTAAGCACTAACTCACTAATCCTATGTGTAAGTCACAAAAATTAGGCAATTGCTCAAAATGAAATGAAATAAACTGATGTTTTCTAATTCCTTTTTTGTTATGTTGCCATGGAAATCAGTGGCTCAGTCTATTTGAATGTTTAAAAATAAACTAGATTAGTGAGTTGATGCTTAAAACATTTACTGGATATCAATTATTTACTGATAATTACAGTAAAAAGCATACATTTCCCTTTGTTTCAGTGTCCTGCAAAAAAAACCCTGGTTAGCTAATGACTAGAACTGATAGGTAAGAGATTATACATCCTTTTGTAAAGGTCTTAACTGGAACCCTAGAAGTCAAGTTCACTCGCTCAAAGATTAAATAACAAATAGAAATTTTTATTCTTAAAATGTCCATTTGTAGTTACGAACACACTTCTGTTGTTATGATTATTCACAAAATGTTTTACCAAAATAATTTTAATAGTAGCTCCCATGTTCTTAGCTCATATGTACTGGCAGAAGTTTACTCTGGCTAAGGTTTCAGGTGGATGCTTTAATTTATTTGCTAAATTATAACAGTTAGGAATATATTCAGCTGTGGATGAAAGTAACTCAAAATAACTATAACTGTAAGAAGATAGAGAAGTTCATTTCTTTCTCAGATGAAAGTCCAGAAGCAGGTAGCCCAGGGCTGCTGTAGTTTTCTGTGGTGGCAAGTACTGAGGATTCTTTTATCTTTGCTCTACTGAGCTATGTTAGGCCATTTCATGGTCCAAGATGGTAGTCTCAGCTTTGACATCTGTGAATTTCATGAACAGGAAGCATAACACTTACCATCTTTCCAGAATATAACCACCTTTCCATATCTACATGCAAAGTAAAGGGGAAATGCAATCTTTAGGCTAAACTGAATCTATTCTACCAAGTGTGTAGGACTACATTTCTTTCTCTTTTTTTGGCTTATAAACAATAGAAATTTATTTCTCATGATTCTAGAGGCTGGAAAGTCCAAGATCAAGGTGCTGGCAGATGAGGTGTCTATTGAGGGCTTGCTTCCTGGCCACTCATAGGGTGGAAGGAGAGCTCTTTGGGGTCTCACTTATGAGTACTAATCCCATTCTCGAGGGCTCCGCCTCATGAGAATCACCTCCCAAAGGCCCTACCTCCTAATCCCATCACCTTGGAGGTGAGGATTTTAACAGGAATTTTAGGGGGACACAGACATTCAGCCCATTGAAGATGAGTCTGTGAGTTCCACCCATGGCCTCTTGAGTAGATATCTATTTCTTTTTTTTTTTAATTTTACTTTAAGTTCTGGGATACACGTGCAGAATATGCAGGTTTGTTACACAGGTATACATGTGCCATGGTGGTTTCCTGCACCTATCTGTAGGGCTGTATTTCTAAAAAAAAATAATAATAATAATGTCGAGCAATCGATATTGAGGCGCAAATACTCTCTGGAATAAACCATTGTGAGGCACTAAATATAATCTGGCATCAATCTATTTCTATACATTGCATCCTTCTCAAATGAAAACATCTGTATGTAAGTTTACCCTGTTTCTCTCCTTATGCTTCTATGTCTTGTTTTCAACATCAGTGAACAATCATATTAAAACATATGGTAGATAATACATTTCACTACCTTAAGCTTCCAGTGGCTCCCATCTCATTCAGAATAAAATCTATTCTTTACCATGGTTCTTAAGGCCTGGGTGTTGGCCCTTACTATTTCTCTGACCTCCTACTTCTGAATCTCTTGCTCATTTTTATTCTTTTATTTATTTATTTTTTACTTTAGCTATTGTGATTCCTTGCTACTTTCTGAATACGTCAAGAATGCTTCCAAATCAGCGCATTTCCATTCCTTGAGAGTCAACTTTTTGATCGCCCAGTCATTCTTGATCCCTTAACTTGCTTCATGTTTTTCTTCAAAAAATATTACCACCTGAAATATAACTATGAATTTATTTTACTGGAATGCAAACTTCATGAGGGCAGGGTTTTGGTTTTATGTATTGTTTTACACCCAGGATTAGAACAGTACCAGGCACATAATATTCAGCAATTGGTACATAAAAACTTCAAGTAACTGGTCTAACAAACTTCAACATACCATTATTTAATTTCCATAGATTGGTTTGGTCCATTTCTGCTGGTGTGTCAAGTGTACAGTCATAGTCTGTTTTTGTGATCGTTTATGACCCATGTGTATTTTTTATTTGTCTTATGCTCACAGTCTTATTCTTATACTATATCATTAGATTTGCAAAACTACTATTTAGTCTTTTTTTATATTTAACTTTTGATTTACTTGTACTTTCTAAAATTTTTATGTTTATCTTACTTATGTCAGCTTTTGTTTTAATTTCTTCCTCTGATTTGTGTTGGCTTAATTATTTGTTCTTACAGTAATTTTATATCATCAATTCTTAATTCTAATATATTTCATTTTTATATAATTAAGATAACATATATGCAGTAAAATTACACAAATCTTAAGCATATCACTTGTCAAGTATTTCCCGTGTGTGTGTGTGTAACCACCATCAAGGTCAAAATATGAATCTTTGTTAAAGTCCTAGATGTTACATTCAAAACTCCATGGCACAGAAGTAAACAGTATTCTAACTTCTGTTACCACAGACTACTTTTATCTGTTCTCCAACTTCATAAAAAGAGAATCCTTTCACATGTTTATATCTGGGATTTTTTGTCCATTGCAATTTCTGTAAGAATCATCTAGGTTGTCATGATATGATGAGTTCCTTCTGTTTTATTGATGGGTAGTATTAAATTGTCTGAATATGCTAGCATTTTTATTTATCTGCTCTTCTGTACATGAACATTTACAGGCATACCTCATTTTATTGAACTTCATTTTCTTGCATTTTGCAGATGTGTTTTTAAAAATTAAAGATTTGTGGCAACCATGAATACAGCAAATGTTTCAACAGCATTTTTCCAACAGCATGTGCTCACTTTACATTCCTCTGTTACATTTTGGTAATTCTCACAATATTTCAATTTTTTGATTGTTATTACATCTGTTAGGGTGTTCTGGGATTACTGAATTTTAATCTTACTATTGTAATTCTTTGTGGGCACCATGAATAGTGCTCATATGAGATGTTGAAGTTAATTGATAAATGCTGGGTGTGTTCCATCTGCTCCACCAACTGGCTGTTCCCCAGTCTCCCTTCTCCTCAGTCCTCTTATTCCCTGAGACACAACAATATTCAAATAAGGCCAATTAATAACCCTACAATAAGGTCTCTAAGAGTTCAAGCAAAAGGAAGAGGTGCACATCTCTCACTTTAACTAAAAATCTAAAAATGATTATGCTTCCTGAGGAAGTCATGTTGGAAGCTGAGATAGTCCAAAAACTATGCATCTTGTACCCAACAATTAGCCAAGTTGTGAATGCAAAGGAAAAGTTCTGAGGGAAATTGAAAGTTCTACTCCAGTGAATGTATGAGTGATAAGAAAGCAAAACAGCCTTATTTTACTGATATGGAGGAAAATTTAGTGGTCTGGATAGAAAAAAATCAGCCACAAAGCCTCACATTAAGCCAAAGCCTAATCCAAAGCAAGGCCCTACTCTTCAATTCTATGAAGGCTGAGAGAAGTGAGGAAGCTGCAGAAGAAACGTTAGAAGCTAACAGAGGCTGGTTCATGAGGTTTATGGGAAGAGCTATCTCCATCACATTAAAGCGAGGTGAAGCAGCAAGTGCTGATGCAGGAGCTGCAGCGGGTTATCCAGAAAATCTAGCTAAGATCATTATTGAAGGTGGTTACATTAAACAGATTTTCAGTGGTGATAAAACAGCTTTCTATTGGGAAAAGATACCATCTAGGACTTTCATAGTAGAGAGAAGTCAATGCCTGGCTTCAATGCTTCAAAGGACAGGCTGACTCTCTAGTTAGAGGCTAAAGCAGCTGGTGACTGCTTTAGCAGTTGAAGCCAACACTTCAATTGCTTTTTAAGACATAATATTAGTACACACTTAATAGGCTAGAGTACAGTGCAAATATAACTTCTATATGCACTGGGAAACCAAAAAATTTATGTCACTCACTTTATTGTGATATTTGCTTTATTGTGGTGGTCTGAAACGGAACCCAAAATATCTCTGAGTTATGCCTGTGTGTTGTTTCAATTTTGGGCTGTTATTAATAAAGCTGAGAGTCTTGTGTATGTCTTTTGTTGGAGTTTTTTACTTATTTCTCTTGGGTACATACATAGGAGGAGAATTTCAGGGTTATTGGGGAAGTATTTACTTATTTTAGGCGATCTTGTCAAACAATTTTTCTAAGTTATTGTTCCAATTTGCACTCCCACTGGCAATGTCGGAGGGTTCCAACTACTCCACATACTTCTCAACACCTCCTATTTTCAGTCTTTTCTGAATTTCAGCAATTCTGGTTGGTATATGGTAGTATCTCATTGTGATTTTAATTTTCATTTTTCTGATGCATAATTATGTTGGCCAATTTTTCAAATGTTTATTTTCAAAGAACAGTTTTAAAGCCACATATTATCTTAAAGTATTTTTGCTGTGTCTAACAGGTTTTGATAGTGAAGCATTTAGATTTCATTGATTTCAAGTAGTTAGTGATCTTTTAATTTATTCTTTGACCTAAAAGTTAACATTGTCTCAATGTATAGATAAGCATTTGGACTTAATTTTTAATTATTTATTTTCAATTGTATTGGCTTATGGTAAGATACATTGATGGTAAGTTGTCTAAAAAAATTAAAGTTTTGATGTAGCCAAGCACATAACTTTTTTGTATGTGTTTCTTAGATATAGGAAAATATTTAATTGAGGGGCATAAGGCTCTCCATACAGCTATTATATAACATGTCTATTGATTGTAATTTTAATCTACTAGACTAATTCTGAAAAATATGTATTATAATATTTCATTGAGTATAATTTTATTTTTGTTTCCCTCAAATTTCTTTTTTCTTTTTTTCTTTTTTTGAGACAAGGCCTTGCTCTGTCACCCAGTCTGGAGCGCAGTAGCGCAAACACAGCTCACCGCAGCCTTGACCTCCTGGGCTCAAGCGACCTCTGTGCCTCAGCTTCACATATAGTTGGGACCACAGGCATGTGCCACCATGCCCAGATAATTTTTTAAAATTATTTTTCTAGAGATAGGATTTTACTCTGTTGTCCAGTCTGGTCTTGAACTCCTAGTCTCAAGTTATTCTCCCGTGTAGGCCTCTCGAAGTGTTGTGATTACAGGCATGAGCCACCACACCCAGCCCACATTTCTAATAGTTTTCCTTTAACATGCTTAGCTCATATAAGCCATATAAATTCATGATTTATAATATTTTTCATCAATTTTGCTTTTTACTGTTATATAATTCCTCAATTACCCTGTTTCATTCTGCTTACCTCAAATCCCACTTTCTCTAATGTGATTAATGATACTTTGATTTCTTTTGATTTGCTTTTTCTTGATACTCCTTGCACATATCACTTTATTCAACTTTCTCTGATACTTTGTTTTAAGTATGTATCTTATAATCAGAAAATTGCAAACTTTTACTTTTTTGCTACTGTAGTATTTGTGGCTAATGATCTGTTTTATTTCTTCCCTTTTACACTATGTATGCTTATCAAGTTAAATTATTTTGTCTCTTTTTCTTCTTCTCCAATTTTGTTAGCGTGATGGGGTTGACACTTGTTGCCTTTTTTACTTGTTTGTGTCTACTCCAGTTTTCTGTTCCTTTAAATAATTAGCATCCTTTTACTTATTCCCCTAATTAGATGTGAATCACTAATGTTATTTATTTTAAAATAGATAATTGTCTTGTAACTGAAATACACTTTTCCTCAATCATGGGATTTTAATTCATTTCTTCCCCAAGAGAAGGACATGATCTTTAGAATCATTTTATTTTCTCTTCTATAATACACTACTCCCACAATACATTTAGAATATTACATTTACTTTACTTCATCCTACTTAACTTTAATTTTCTAGCATTTCTTTCCTTTCCTAATCATTAGAGAAATTGTCTTAACCTATGACCCTTCTGATTTAGGAATCCTTTAATATTAGTGTTTCATGGTCCTAAGGAGGCTGGCTATCTTTATCCATTGTACAGCTAGATATCAAGGTTAACTTTTAACCACTCTTTTCTCTGCTGTTTATCTTTCCCCATATTTAGGTTTCTGTTTTAGTTTCTTCACGATTTTAGGAGGAGATTTTCGTCAAGTTTGTGACTGATAATGTTTCTCAGTTTTTCAGTATCCTCATATATCTTTTTTCTCCCATGATAGATACGGTATTATTGAGGTGAAGTCTTCATATTTCACTTCTCTGGAAATGTTGGTTTATTATTGTCTACCTTCCACTTTTCCAAATGAGAAACTCAATGCTAGTCTATTAATTATTTTATGACTTCTTGAATTTCAGACCTACGTTTTAAAAATCAGTAAGGTTGGAATTTACTATTTCGTTAAAATCAAGGAAAAAAAAAAACCTAAAGTCTCTGTGCTCCTATAGGTTGAGGGCAGGGCATCAGATACCTCATGCAATATCCAGAGGAGTCATCTCTTTTCTTTAACATAATGTACTAGCCCATTCAGGTAATTTTTAGAAGTCACCCATTCAGTTATTTCCTGACCTATTTTAAAGTGAGGTTCAGCAACATATTCATTCATGTTGAAGTTTTCTTTGAACTTACGTACTTAGACCTTTGACTACTATAAGCTCTTTCTTGGCTCTGCTGCCCTCAGTTCTGCCCCTACTTTCTACAGATATGTTTTTCCAAGACTACTGCTATGATTTGGATATGGTTTGTTTGTCCCTACCAAAGCTCATGTTGAAATTTAGTCCCCAGTGTGTAGGTGTTGGAAACTTGGACCTAGTTGAATGTGTTTGAATCATGGGGATGAATCCTTTAGGAATTGCCTGGTGCTGTTCTTTCAGTAGTGAGTTTTCACTCTGGAAAAACTGAATTAGTTCTCAGGAGAGTGGATTAGTACCCTTGTAAGTGAGTTGTTACAGAGTCAGGGTGTCCTTTGGGTTTTGACTCTATTTGCAAATGTCTGCATCCCCTTTGACTTTCTCCACTATGCTATGATGAAGCATGAAAGCCATTGCCAGAAGCCAGGGCCATGCCTTGAACTTCCCAGCCTGCAGAACTGGGTTTTTCCTGGTAAATTATCCAGTCTCAGGTATTCTATTACAGCAACAAAAAATGAACTAAGATAACTACTGAGGAGAAACCTCTCTGGAAATGTAATCATGGTATTACCACTCCCAAGTTATTTATCAGGATTAGAAGATCCTGGCTACACTGAGGGAAACAGGTTATACCTGGAATCAGAGAGTAAAGAAGGGATACCAGATTACCATATTATCAGAATTCCCCATCAAAAACTGGTCTTTTGTTAACAGCAAGATGATAGGGTTAAACTAGCTATGGCTTTTCCCTCCTCATACCGATTTATAAACAAAATAATAAATTATAAAATTGTTTATATTGAAAATATTTACTTTAAATTGAACTATTCTGTATGAAAATAATTTATTCCAAACAATAAACCTCCTCATTGAAAAATGAAAATGATTAAATTTTAATTGAATGTGTGGATATAAAAAGAAAAATAAATTTAATTGTTAAACATTGAGAGGGTACACTGATGTTATAAATCACAATGACTTTTACAAGTGAACTTTTGAGCAAAGAAAGGTTAACCTAATTATTCTGTTCTAGCAGGTTTATTTATTTATTTATTTATTTATCTAAAAAATAAAGTAGCTTGCTAGGAAATCTAATTAAGAAAAAATTATGGATTTCATGGAAAGATAGTAGTGTTAAGAATAGACCTAAAAGACAAAAAAAAAGACAAAGATGGCTGAAATTATTTCAGCAACATAGAAGTGATTTTTTTAACTATATGATGGAATCTCACGAAATTGTCCATAATTCAATCATTTTTGACCTTCAAAGATGGCAGCTTCACATGGTTCAACTTAATATAAAATACATCCTTAGGGAGAATTGTGCCAGACACACTACAGCTTGATTATGTATGATGGAAGAGACACAAAACTCATGGAGACAACTACACATTTTGAGGAGGTTAACAAAATATTATATGTATTATCAGATATTTCATAACACAAAAGCTATTTTGTAATTTCTTAATTTAAATGAATTAGTCAGCATGATTACTTGTTTAAAACCATTTGTTAAGAAAATTTTATCTTTTCATAATTCTTGGGTTTTTGAGAATGTATTTCTTTTATTTTACATGAGGAATATCATTTTCCTAAAAAATATGTAGATAATGTCTTTTTTAAATTTCCTGTGAGGCTAATTTTACAGACAAGATGACGTTTTATGCGATTTTTTAATCCCTATACATCAGTATTTTGTTACAATATATTTTAATCAATATACTCTGTAATTTTTTCTTATATATTGAATTATTTTATCTAAAGTGTCAAGAAACTTATGATTTCAGGAATGTTTACATTTTTGAAAGTCTTTTATTCTGTACCATTTTTTCCTATTTCCTTCAAAGATACTAATTATCTTTCACTGGCTCTTAGCTTTCTCTATGCCATAATTATCATCTTCTCACTAAATCCCTTTAATGAAGATGTAAATTTACTATGATTTTCTCAAGCTTTTTCAAGTATTACCTTAAAGAATATCCTACCATAGAGAATATTTTCTGATGTACCTTATAACAGAGGGAATCAGTATTATTCAACCAATGAATATATATAATTACAAACGCTGAAGAAAAAGCACCTGAGATGTTAAAGAGTATGAGAAGAATATTGTAATTTTTAGCCAATATATAAAGATGATTAGTTGGAATTGACTAAGCAGAGGCAGGAAGAAGGAAAGTAAATTCCACACAGTGAGGGGTTAAGTCAAAGACTCAGAAATGGGAAGGATTATTTCACATTCACAAGTTCTACCTACAGAATCCTATGTAGCCATGAAGAAGAATGAGATCATGTCCTTTATAGGGACATGGATGGAGCTGGAAGCCATTATCCTTAGCAAACTAACACAGGAACAGAAACCAAATACCACATGTTCTCACTTATTAGTGGGAGCTAAATGATGAGAATGCATGGATACACAAGAGAAACAACACATACTGGGGCCTTTCCGAGGTGAAGGGTGGGAGGAGGGAGAGGATTGGGAAAAATAATGGACACTAGGCTTAATAACTGGGTGATGAAATAATCTGTACAACAGAACCCCATGACACAAGTTTACTTATGTAACAAACCTGCACTTGTACCCCTGAACATAAAAGTTAACTAAAAAAAAGAAAGAAGAAAAGAGAAAGAAGAGAAGAGAAGAAAAGAGAAGAGAAGAGAAGATTCACCATGAGGCTAGTGTAGCTAGAATATAGAGATTAAGTGGGAGAGTAACAATTAAGGAGCTGGAAAAAATGAAATACTTGGGGCCATCATCACAAGCTTAAATTTTATTCTAAAACTAATGAGAGGCCAGGCACGGTGGCTCACGCCTGTAATCCCAGCACTTTGGGAGGCCAAGGAGGGCGGATCACCAGGTCAGGAGATCGAGACCATCCTGGCTAACAGGGTGAAACCCCGTCTCTACTAAAAATACAAAAAATTAGCCGGGCGTGGTGGCGGGCGCCTGTAGTCCCAGCTACTCGGGAGGCTGAGGCAGGAGAATGGCGTGAACCCCGGGGGGCGGAGCCTGCAGTGAGCCGAGATCGCGCCACTGCACTCCAGCCTGGGTGACAGCAAGTCTCTGTCTCCAAAAAAAAATAAAAAAAAATGATAAACAATTATTATTGGTGGTGGGGAGGTGATCTAATTTTTAAAAATGTATCACTCAAGCTGAAGTGTTAAAAATAATGTTGATATACGTGGACAACTAGAGTATTTAGGAGTCTATTGAAGCAGTGTAATAAGAATCAGCAGAACACAGACATAAAATATAGCACAGAATAGCGCGATAACATTAATGCTATTTTCCAGCAGGCATCAGATATCCAAAGTCATAGTAAAACATCTATTTGATTTCATTCATGTATGAAATATTGATAAACAATAATGATAAAACTTATAGAAAGGTTGGTCCATAGGATCCACTTAGGAAAATGAAAGTATATTGAGAAAAGGGTACAAACTGATATAAAAATGGAAAGAATAAAACAAACTGGAGTTCTCAAAATTTTGAAAATAAGTCACTTAATCATCACCACAATACTGTAAGGTAAGTACAGTTTTTGTCTTCAATTTATAAATGAGGAAATCAGAAAGAAGTTAAGTCACTTTTTCTAGTTTGTAAGTGTTGAGATGTATGAACCAGGCAGAGGACACATAAAGAGGAGAAGCGAGAGGAAGCAGGATTGAGCATCAAAACCTTTCTGGAAGAGGTATTCAGGAAACACATAGCCATGTCAGACATAAACCACAGTCGAATACTCTTGGAGAAGTTTTATTTTCTCATTTCAATTCTAGTAACTTCCCTTTAATTTCCTTTTGTTTTACTATTATTTGTTTTAATTCATAATTTCATAAGGGCCATGAATTCTAAAATTTCTCTCACAGAGTAAATCAGTAGAATATTTTTCCTTCTGTTTTCTAAGGTAAGTTATTTCTTAAGGTATTCTTTTCGTGGCTTTTTAAAAATACGCTTTTGCTGTGCAGAAGTTCTTTAGTTTAATTAGATCCCATTTGTCAATTTTGGCTTTTGTTGCCATTGCTTTTGGTGTTTCAGACATGAAGTCCTTGCCCATGCCTATGTCCTGAATGGTATTGCCTAGGTTTTCTTCTAGGGTTTTTATGGTTTTAGGTCTAACATGTAAGTCTTTAATCCATCTTGAATTAATTTTTGTATAAAGTGTAAGGAAGGGGTCCAGTTTCAGCTTTCTACATATGGCTAGCCAGTTTTCCCAGCACCATTTATTAAATAGGGAATCCTTTCCCCATTTCTTGTTTTCATCAGGTTTGTCAAAGATCAGATAGTTGTAGATATGTGGCATTATTTCTGAGGGCTCTGTTCTGTTCCATTGGTCTATATCTCTGTTTTGGTACCAGTACCATACTGTTTTGTTTACTGTAGCCTTATAGTACAGTTTGAAGTCAGGTAGCATGATGCCTCCAGCTTTGTTCTTTTGGCTTAGGATTGACTTGGCAATGTGGGCTCTTTTTTGCTTCCATATGAACTTTAAAGTAGTTTTTTCCAATTCTGTGAAGAAAGTCATTGGTAGCTTGATGCGGATGGCATTGAATCTATAAATTACCTTGGGCAGTGTGGCCATTTTCACGATATTAATTCTTCCTATCCATGAGTACAGAATGTTCTTCCATTTGTTTGTGTTCTCTTTTATTTCTTTGAGCAGTGGTTTGTAGTTCTCCTTGAAGAGGTCCTTCACATCCCTTGTAATTTGGATTCCTAGGTATTTTATTCCCTTTGAAGCAATTGTGAATGGGAGTTCACTCATGATTTGGCTCTCTGTTTGTCTGTTACTGGTGTATAAGAATGCTTGTGATTTTGTTCCAAGTCTTTGCTATTGTGAATAGTGCCACAATACACATACATGTGCACGTGTCTTTACAGCAGCATGATTTATAATCCTTTGGGTATATACCCAGTAATGGGATGGCTGGGTCAAATGGTATTTCTAGTTCGAGATCCCTGAGGAATCGCCACTCTGACTTCCACAATGGTTGAACTAGTTTACAGTCCCACCAACAGTGTAAAATGTTCCTATTTCTCCACATCCTCTCCAGCACCTGTTGTTTCCTGACTTTTTAATGATCGCTATTCTAAATGGTGTGAGATGGTATCTCATTGTGGTTTTGATTTGCATTTCTCTGATGGCCAGTGATGGTGAGCATTTTTTCATCATGCTCAGCAAACTATCACAAGGACAAAAAACCAAACACCGCATGTTCTCACTCATAGGTGGGAGTTGAACAGTGGGAACACTTGGACACAGGAAGGGGAACATCACACCCCGGGGCCTGTTGTGGGGTGGAGGGAGGGGGGAGGGATAGCATTAGGAGATACACCTAGTGTAAATGATGAGTTAATGGGTGCAGCACACCAACATGGCACATGTATACATATGTAACAAACCTGCATGTTGTGCACATGTACCTGAAAACTTAAAGTATAATAATAAAAAAAATACACTATGTTCCTCTTCCATTTTTGTAGAGGTTCCATATTGTGGCTTTCTCTCTGCTCATCTTGACATAAGACTATTTTCCTAAGTATGATTGATACATCCATGAGGAGACATTCATGTGGACCATAAAGTATACAAACATCAGATATCAATATTTGAAAAGATCAATAATGTAATTTATAATGAAATTGCTTTCTTAGCTATTAATGTTAACTATATCATCTTCATATAGCCTTATAACTTATTTGTGCTATTCCATTTTCCTCTGTTCCTTTTATTTTCACTTCCCTTGTAATGTTAGTCTCTCTGTACTGATTTCTGAAGAGTTCATTTACAATTAAAGATGTTAACATTTTGTCTATAATTTCAAATACGTTTTTTCTCATTCATTTTACTGCAGTGTTTTATTTTTTGTTTATACAGAAGTTGTATATTGAAATGTAATCTTGTTCTGTTTTATGGCTTTGGAAAACATAAATAAAAGTTAGCTTAACTTACTGTAATTTTTTGACTATAAACTTTCTAAGCTTATAGTCAAAACTGTATCATGGTAGCCATTCTTTGCCATGTTCTCTTTCCCCGTTTCTGTGGCTATGAAGACATAAACTTATGTTTATATTTAAAAAATTACAGTAAGCCAAGCTAACCTATTGTTAAAGAAATTAATAATCCTGACCTCATGTAGACATAGGTCTACATTTTTGTAGTATCGCTTAACTTGAAAACATATTATACAGCTATACAAAAAAATTAAATGTATATCTTTATTATATAAGCTTTCCGTATTTTACATTTTCTTTTATCTTGTAAACCTTTCTTGTAAAAATAAACAAAAAACAAAAAAAATAAGACAAACAGGCCGGGCGCGGTGGCTCAAGCCTGTAATCCCAGCACTTTGGGAGGCCGAGGCAGGCAGATCGCAAGGTCAGGAGATCGAGACCATCCTGGCTAACATGGTGAAACCCTGTCTCTACTAAAAATACAAAAAATTAGCCGGGCGTGATGGCGGGCGCCTGTAGTCCCAGCTACGCGGGAGGCTGAGGCAGGAGAATGGCGTGAACCCGGGAGGCGGAGCTTGCAGTGAATGGAGATTGTGCCACTGCGCTCCAGCCTGGGCAACAGAGCAAGACTCCGTCTCAAAAAAAAAAAAAAAAAAAAAAGACAAACAAACACATTAGACTATGTCAACATGAGGTCAGGATAATCAATATTACTGTCTGAACCTCCACATCTTGTCCCACTGAAAAGGCTTCAGAGGTAATTACACTCATGGAGTTATTTCCTATGGTAATGATGCTTCTTTCTGTAATACTTCCTGAAAGATCTGCTTGAGGCTATTGTAGAGTTTCAACTTTTTTTCCATAAGTAGAAGGGGTAATTCTAATGATAAAAAGTGTAGTATATAAAACACATAAACCAGTAACAGAGTTTATTATCATTATCTAATACCATGTACTGCACACAATTGCATGTGTACTTTAATATCACTGAAAGGAGCAAATTTGTTTACACCATCATCACCACAAACACTAGCAATACATTTTGCTACAATGTTAGGTGGCTTACAATATCACTGGATGATAGAAATTTTTGAGGTCCATTAGAATCTTATGAGGCCAACATCATACATATATGGTCTGTCATTGACCAAAACATAATTATGTGGCACATGAGTGTATATATCAGATACATCAATCAATATATTCAACATTTCTCTCCTGCTTATCCTAATGATAAAGATGATATAAAATATAATTTAAAAAAAAAAGAAGAAATGGTGTGATAGTCTCTATGTTAAAAACTAGAGTTAAATTGTTTAAAAAATTATAAGTAGATGCTAAATATACAGATTGAAATACATTAAATACATTAAGAATGTTTGTTCTGTTTCTCATATATTGCTGGTTTTCTGTCATTGAAAGTTTAATTTAGGCCTCCTTATTTCATGTAATCACCCCAATAATTTGTATTACAAACAAGTAACAGAAGTTGACACTATATAACATAGTTATATAGTGTCTTACTCTTACAATGGGATATTTTACTTTTCATGAGGGAAACAGTAAGCTAATTCTAGGAATGTATCCTAAAGTTTACACAATCTGAGATGTAGATAAAGATTGATGTGCAAGATTGCTTCTAGATATATCACTTTATAATGGTAACATAAAAAAGGGAAAGAAATGTGTAAAATATCTTGTAATGCAACTCTTTCCACTCTTCCTGACTCTCATTGGATTTTTTTTTTTTTTTTTTGACTTCTGACGAATACATCAGGAGGCTGCCTCACCCTCTGGCTTCAGGTTAGGTTCAGCCTGTGGAGAACCCTGGAAGAAGGTAAAAAGGAAGAGAAGAAAAGGGTCACGGTGTTTATTCTGTTGGTCCCTTCCCCATGAGGTTGTCTTCTCTACATGTGTCTCTTTACAGAAGGTCACTGTTGTTCTCCAGGTGGTCTGATCTTCTACTCCTTCTTTTTCCAGGTTTTGTTTTTATCCTCATTGAACGCCAGTTCCAGATTTATTGCTTACAATTCTTTCATGCTCCTTCCTTTGTATGGAAGCATTCCCCAAATTATTCTTAGTTGTATTTACCATCTGTTTTCTGTTGAAATTCTGACTAATCCGGAATATAAAACTTTTTAGAGTCCAGCCATTCTTTGCCATGTTCTGTTTCCCCCATCTCTGTGGCTATGAAAGCATGTATCAAATATTTCACCTGACACTCAGGAAGAGGAAGTCCCACTGCTTTGCCTGTTTTGGATAGGTAGCATCAGTTAAACTAAACCTTTCATAAACCACTGATACATCAGTGGTTTCTTGTTACGTAGAATGCACAGTATTCACCAGAATAATATCCTGACTAGCAAACACATCAATTGCCACTCGATGTTCTAAGTGTTGTGAGTAAAATAAAAACTGAACGAAGATTTTGCCCTCAGAATGTTTATGTTCTCTTACGTGAGAAAGATAATTAAAAATACAAAATATAATATCAATTTCTGAATCATAAGTGTTACGCAGAAAGTGAATTAGGGTAAATTTCCATGTTTGTACTTTTGCTTATGGTTTACTATTTGTATTCATTTTCTAGGACTGTCATACAAAATACCACAAACTGGGTAGCTTAAAACATCAAAAGCTTATTCTCTCAGTTTTGGAGGTCAGAAATTCAAAATCAAGATGTTAGTAATACCATGCTCCCTCTGAAACTTGAAGGAGAGAATCTTTCTTTACCTCTTGTCTTCAGGTGCCAGTTATCAATTCTTGGCACACTTTTTGGCATGCAACTGCATCAGTTTGTGACTCTGTCATCACAGGACATTCTCCCTATATGTCTGAATCTCTGTGCCCAGTTCTTATAAGGACAGCAGTCACCTGACCTCATCTTAACTAGTGACATCTGCAATAGCTCTATTATCAAATAAGTTCACATTTTAAGGTACTGGAGTTTAGCACTTCATTGTATCTTTTGAAGAGACACAATTAAGCTCATATGTAATAAATATTATTATTCAAATTAAGTATATCCTACACTTAAAATATAGTGATAAAATTATTTGTAATTTCTAAAGACCTCATAATCATACAATCAATATTTATAACAGATTTTTCATTTTGTTATCTATAAATCTGTATTTTTGTTTTTAGTTACAACCATGATATCCCCAGAAAGCTTTTCTATACAGAGAAATGTCTCTGAAACTGTTATCAACATCTAAACTTTTGTAAAAATTGAAACTATTGTAATTTCAATTTACCTGAAGAATGTTTTCTTTTGATGTATTTGAACTGAGTATCCCTCTGATTGACAGGATGAAATGTTTAATTATGAAATAGATCAATATTGCTCATTGTGATATTCATCATTGAATAATTATATTTTTATTTTGTCAATTCTGAGTTATTTGGAAACAAAAATCCACAGAATATTACCTTATATAAATATGTTAATATTTATATATTCTTGATTATTAATAAATCTGTTACTACAATGTCATATCCTCTCAGTAATAAAAGCATATTTAATTTATGCTTTTATCCATTAGAAAACAGTGAAGCTAGAAATTATTTAAAATTTTACCCTAAGAAATATGTGGAAAAAATAAGAAAATTTATATTTTAAAATGAAATTGCATTAAGAAGCCAACATTGATGCAGTTATTGACTAAAGACCAGAGTTTACATTAGGGTTCACTCTTTGCATTATACAGTTCTATGGGTTTTGCTAAATGCATGATGTCATGTATCCACCATTACAGAATCATACATAATAATTTCACTGCCCTAAAAATTCCCTGTGCTTCACCTACTTATCCCCCACATGCCCAACTCCTGGTATTGACTAAACTTTGCACTAGCTCTATAGTTTTGCCTTTTCTAGATTATATACTTGAACTCGTACAATATGTAGACTTTTCAGACTGGCTTCTTTCACAGAGAAATATGCATTCAAATTTCCTCCATGTCTAATCATGACTGGATGGCTTATTTTTTTACCCCTGATAATAATGTCATTGTATGGATATAGCAGAGTTTGTTTATCTAATTAAGGAATGTTTACCTATTAAAGGGTATTCTGGGTGCTTCTAAGTTTTAGTAATTAAGAATATAGCTGCACATGCAATAAACATTTGCATGCAAGTTTTTGTGTGGTCCAGTATACTATTTCTTTGTTCTTAAATACTTCTCACTGGTGTGAAACAATGAGATGCTAACATTGCATTGCTGGTACCTGGTTGGTTTCTAAACTTTACTTACTTTTACAATTTTTAAAGAGAAGTTTCTACTGCCAGTTTTTTGAAGTGATATGCTTTGCTGGCCTTGATATAACAATACACCATCATTAGCTTTTAAGTCCTTAATATGCTCAAAAAATTAGAAAGCAACTATATCCATGAACCACCATCTAGATTGCAGGAAGTAAAGGGAGAACAAATGTTCACTGAATAGATGCAATTTACCAGGACTTATGCTAAGCATTACAGATCTATAATACACACACACACACACACACACACACACACACACACACACACACATAAGAAAATTAAGGTGAGAAAGTAATGAACAATGCTAATTAGCTCTGTTTTTAAAAGTAACAATCCTAACTTAAACTCAAGTTATTTTTACTGTAAAACCACTGTAGAAAAATAAAAACTCAAATTCAGAGTTCTATATTGCATACTAACTGTAAACCACATGAATCATTGCTCAGATTGATTTTTTTCTTTAACAGATCGAAATATATTTAATCCATTGCATTGAATTTAATGCATTGTGTTGCTACTTCTTATTTTATTTTGTTTTATTTTACTCAATTTTATATTTTATATTCTTTCTAGTAGAATATTAGCCGGTACATCTGAATACAAGAATGTAAAGAAAGGAAGAACAGATACAAATAAATATTTAAAGTAATAATGGCTAAGAATTTTCCAAAATTAACAGCAGATACTGAAAACAGATTCAAGAGTGCAGAGAATACCAAGCAGAATAAATGTCAAAAATCTATACTTAGGTATATATTTTTTAAACTAAAGAAAACCAAAGACAGAGAGACACACTGAAAGGAGCCAGGGGTAAATAAGAAAATTTACCTGTAAATAAATAAGGCTAAGAATTACAGTTGGGTTTTCATTAGATGAAAGCAAGAAGACAGTGGGGGCAAATATTTAAAGTGTTGAAAGTGAAACACACAGAGACACACACACCATCTACATTTCTTTCTTTTTTTTTTTGGAGACTGGAGTGCAGTGGTGTAATCTTGGCTCACTGCAACCCCCACCTCCTGGGCAAGCAATTTCTCCTGCCTCAGCCTCCCGAGTAGCTGGGACTACAGGCGCGTGCCATCACACGTGGCTAATTTTTTTTGTATTTTTAGTAGAGACGGGGTTTCACCGTGTTAGCCGGGATGGTCTCAATCTCCTGACCTTGTGATCTGCTCGCCTAGGCCTCCCAAAGTGCTGGAATTACAGGCGTGAGCCATCACATCCAGCCTACATTTCTATATCTAATAAAATTATCCTGCAATAGTGTAGAAGAAATAAAGACCTTCTCAGACAAACAAAAACTGAGAAAGTTTATGGTCAGTAGACATGCCTTGCAAGGAATGTTCAAAGAAGTTCCTAGGGAGAAGAAAAAGGGTATAGGTCAGAAATTGGTCCATATAAAGAAAGGAAGAATATCATAGAAGGAATGAATGAAACTAAAATAAAATGTTTTATTTTCTTATTCTTAATTGACCTAAAAGATAATAGTTCGTTTAAAAGGAATAAATGTAACAATGTAATGAATGAGTATAGTATATAAATGAATACAATAAATGGCAGTAGTCTCATAAATAATGGTAGGAATTGGGATTACTTGTATCTTAGTTTGCTCAGGCTTTTATAACAGGATATCATACACTGGGTGGCTTATAATCAACAAAAATGCATTTTTCAGTTCTGAGACTGGAAAGTCCAAGGTCAAGCCATGTGCATATTAAGTGTCTGGCAAGGGCTTGTTCATAGAGGACGGTCCAGTCACTGAGTTTTCACATGGCAGGAGAGCAAATTAGCTCTCTAGGGTTCCTTTTGTAAAGGCACTAATTCTATCCATAACAGTTTTGCCCTCATGACCTAATCACTTCCCACAGACCCATCTCCAAACACTCTTACCATAGGGATTAGGTTTCAACATACACATTTTGGGGGAATACAAATATTGAGTCTGTAATACTCTTGTAAAGTGATATTTGTGTTGAGTTATTCAAAGTCTTATTTAAAGGTAGATTGAGATTAGTTAAAAATGTGTATTGCGAACTCACATAAATCACTAAAACTGTTCTCAAGTATAACTGACATGCTAGGAGAGGAAATGTAATGGGATTATTTTAAGTGTCAATTAAAACAATAGAAATAAGAAAAAGAGTGTTTGTTGGGAGGCAAAGAATAAATGATATGAATAGAAAATAGTTATAAACATAATAAATACCAGCCTAACTAATATCAATAATTACTTTAAATGTGCATGATCTAAATATATCAATTTACAAGACAGCTGTTGTCAGAGAAAAACAAAATAAGACATCTAGTTAACAATCTTTTTCTTTCTTTATTTAATAAACTTGAACAACATTTCACATCTAATTTAATCCCAGCACTTTGGGAGGCCGAGGCAGGCAGATCACGAGGTCAGGAGATAGAGACCATCTTGGCTAACACGGTGAAACCCCGTCTCTACTAAAAATACAAAAAAAATTAGCCGGGCGTGGTGGCGGGCACCTGTAGTCCCAGCTACTTGGAGAGGCTGAGGCAGGAGAATGGCGTGAATGCGGGAGATGGAGGTTGCAGTGAGCCGAGATTGCACCACTGCACTCCAGCCTGGGCAACAGAGTGAGACTCCGTCTCAAAAAAAAAAAAAAAAAGAAAAGAAAAGTTGATGAGTAATTTTTGTCATATGGAGTTCAGCGATATTTATACTAAAAATTGCATACCATGCAACTGATCAAAGCACAGCACATCCGTGCCACTGTAGTCTTACTTATGGCTACCTGTCCAGAGCTCACTTTGAAAAGTCACTTCCCTACTGAAATTCATGACACTTATGGAATTGTCAGAATCTATAAAGAATGTATAAGGAATTTTTATAAATTATGAATTACTCAAAATAAGATATTTTGTTAAAGCAGCAGGAATGGACTAAGACACCATGTGATGAGAATAAGAAATGACATCCTTAGTCATAAGCAAAAGTTGTTGATGAAATGGCTAAAAAATAAATATGCCCAACTCAGCATCATTAACAAGGGAAATCTCATAGGTGATAAGGAACAGAACCTGGTCCTAAGGTTTCTAATAGTGCCAAAAGCTCCCACTTATGTTTTACTCCTTTGGGTGTCTCTATGGAGTAAACCCACTAGTTTATGCACCAGGGAACAGTTGGTTTAGAAAGGTCATGCCAAAAGGTCAATATAAATTTCTTCACTGGCCTTCTTTTCGAGTAATGAGATCTTTCTGTAAAATAAAGATGGTTTTGTTGCATATCCATACAGCAACCTATCATTTCTAGGAGCTATTCTTTCTGCAACATCCATATTAATACCTAGGTGAAAAGTGAACCAAAATAAAAAGAAGAAAAAAAGATGAATGAATTTTTTTTCTTAATTTGGGTAAAATTACTTCAAAATGTTTACATTATATACAACATCTCAAAATATGTAATTGGAAAGGAAATTTTACAAACTAAAAATATTTACATTGTGCATGTTTTGTTTTACAAGACAGGGATGCCCTCTCTCACCACTCCTATTCAACATAGTGTTGGAAGTTCTGGCCAGGGCAATCAGGCAGGAGAAGGAAATAAAGGGTATTCAATTAGGAAAACAGGAAGTCAAATTGTCCCTGTTTGCAGATGACATGATTGTATATCTAGAAAATCCCATCGTCTCAGCCCAAAATCTCCTCAAGCTGATAAGCAACTTCAGCAAAGTCTCAGGATACAAAATCAATGTACAAAAATCACAAGCATTCTTATACACCAATAACAGACAAACAGAGAGCCAAATCATGAGTGAACTCCCATTCACAATTGCTTCAAAGAGAATAAAATACCTAGGAATCCAACTTACAAGGGACATGAAGGACCTCTTCAAGGAGAACTACAAACCACTGTTCAATGAAATAAAAGAGGATACAAACAAATGGAAGAACATTCCATGCTCATGGGTAGGAAGAATCAATATCGTGAAAATGGCCATACTGCCCAAGGTAATTTATAGATTCAATGCCAACCCCATCAAGCTACCAATGACTTTCTTCACAGAATTGGAAAAAACTACTTTAAAGTTCATATGGAACCAAAAAAGAGCCCGCATTGCCAAGTCAATCCTAAGCCAAAAGAACAAAGCTGGAGGCATCACGCTACCTGACTTCAAACTATACTACAAAGCTACAGTAACCAAAACAGTATGGTACTGGTACCAAAACAGAGATATAGATCAATGGAACAGAACAGAGCCCTCAGAAATAATGCCACATATCTACAACCATCTGATCTTTCACAAACCTGACAAAAACAAGCAATGGAGAAAGGATTACCTATTTAATAAATGGTGCTGGGGAAACTGGCTAGCCATATGTAGAAAGCTGAAACTGGATCCCTTCCTTACACCTTATACAAAAATTAATTCAAGATGGATTAAAGACTTACATGTTAGAAGCAATGGCAACAAAAGCCAAAATTGACAAATGGCATCTAATTAAACTAAAGAGCTTCTGTACAGCAAAAGAAACTACCATCAGAGTGAACAGGCAACCTACAAAATGGGAGGAAATTTTTGCAACCTACTCATCTGACAAAGGGCTAATATCCAGAATCTACAATGAACTCAAACAAATTTACAAGAAAAAAATCAAACAACCCCATCAAAAAGTGGGCTAAGGACATGAACAGACACTTCTCAAAAGAAGACATTTATGCAGCCAAAAAACAGATGAAAAAATGCTCATCATCACTGGCCATCAGAGAAATGCAAATCAAAACCACAATGATATACCATCTCACACCAGTTAGAATGGCCATCATTAAAAAGTCAGGAAACAACAGGTGCTGGAGAGGATGTGGAGAAACAGGAACACTTTTACACTGTTGGTGGGACTGTAAACTAGTTCAACCATTATGGAAGTCAGTGTGGCAATTCCTCAGGGATCTAGAACTGGAAATACCATTTGACCCAGCCATCCCATTATTGGGTACATACCCAAAGGACTATAAATCATGCTGCTATAAAGACACATGCACACGTATGTTTATTGCGGCACGATTCACAATAGCAAAGACTTGGCACCAACCCAACTGTCCAACAATGATAGACTGGATTAAGAAAATGTGGCACATATATACCATGGAATACCATACAGCCATAAAAAATAATGAGTTCATGTCCTTTGTAGGGACATGGATGAAACTGGAAAACATCATTCTCATTAAACTATCGCAAGGACAAAAAACCAAACACCGCATGTTCTCACTCACAGGTGGGAATTGAACAATGAGAACTCATGGACACAGGAAGGGGAACATCACACTCCGGGGACTATTGTGGGGTGGGGGGAGTGGGGAGGGACAGCATTAGGAGATATACCTAATGCTAAATGACGAGTTAATGGGTGCAGCAAAGCAACATGGCACATGGATACATATGTAACAAACCTGCACATTGTGCACATGTACCCTAAAACCTAAAGTATAATAATAAAAAATAAACAAATAAATAAATAAATAAATAAAATTATTCTTTAAAAAAAATTTGGCTGTTGAGTGCAGACTGTGCTGTTTCACCTTTTATTACAAAGACTCAGTGAATAAAACATATTTCATAGCTTGGCAATAGAAGAAAAATTTGTATTTAAATGAGGACAGAAGACACTGGGCTGGAATTGATATGATTATGCCACAATTGATGAGTCATAACTAATGACACAGTCTAGAGCTCATGAAGCAAATGTGACAATGGGAGTGAGAGGAATGCAATCAGCACACTGGGAGGAAGGCAGGTACATGCCCACAGGTCGCCACAGAGGGGTACTTAGTACAACACTTGTTCCTCATGGTGCATCTCTTGGTTTCTAAGCAAAGGTCTTTAGGGAGAAAATACATTATTAAATATTATAAAACTGAAACAAAAATAAAATTGAGCCTAGCTAGGCACTTGAAAATACACTAGTCTGTGACACAGTAAAAGAAAAATCATGCGGATAGGCAACAGATAGTTTTGGAAATTTAAAACTCAGGTTTTGTTTTATGTCTTCATATATGATGCTGAGGTAACAGATATAAAATTAGGAATTTTTCAGCAATAGCTCCTCCAGCCTTTATCATATGTTTTAAGCGATTTAACAGTGACATTTTATTTTCTTCTTTTTTATTGAGACTTATTTCCTATCTTGTCTAATATTCTCCTATTCTCCTGATAGTTTATACACAATTATTACAAAATACTAGCAGTTCCATTAATTTTGTCTTCACTATCCTCAGAGACTTTCTAAGGAAATAATAATATTGTTTCTCTTTTATCTTTATCTCTGGAGCTGAGTAGGGTACCTTGCCCCCTGAGTTGAGAAATGAATAAACAGGAATGACTGAAAAAAAATACATTTGAAAACAGCTTGAACATAAGAAGCAGCTTGAGATATTTATAATATGGACACTTGTTTTTTTCCTAAAGCAAAGCTATTACTATTAGTTAGAGATTATGTAGATTTTAATTTCTTTATAGAAGACAAAATAAAACTAGTAGATTAAAAAAGTTAGTTCCTGCCACTGTCCTTCCCCCAACAAGATATCTGGAGACTTAGTGCCCAAATGAGCAAAGAAAGATTCAAGGACCAAGACTGGTGGAATCCTCTCACTCCAGTATTCTCAGAGTCTTGCTTAGGCTTGAAGCATAACACTGTTGTCACATCACTTGACATTGCATTTACGGAATAAGAGTCAGTGAGAAAGAACAAACAAGAAGTGATTATATCCTTTAAAGAGCTTTCTCAGAAGCATCAGCTAGTATCTTCTGTTTGCTTCTCATTTGCCAGAGTTGCATCAAGTAGCTTCTCCCAACTGCTTAGGAAACTGGGAAGTATGGTTTTCTCAACATTTTCATACCACCACAAACACTCCCAAGAATGTTCCTAAGCAGTCTGTAATACACAGGACATGTCCCAATGACCAAGAATTATCTGGTCTGAAATATCAATAGTGGTGAGGTTGAGAAAACTTCCTCTGAAGCACCCGGCTTTGGGATAAGGTCTCCAAAGGAAACGTTAAAAGACAATGCAAAATGAAGAAGAATATGGGATACCAAAATTATAGTTCTCAATCAACCACAGAACTTAGTTGTCCCCAAATATCTGAAAGGTTGTTTGACTTGTCAAAATGGAAACAATGTACTCACTATTGCTTCAGAAGGCAAACCTAAACCAAATTTTGAAATTTATGATGAACATATTAAAATTACAGAATCATTTGAAGGTTATTATCATCCAGCAGTAACACAGTAGATGCCTTTGCAGAAATGAATGCAATGAGAGACCAGTATTGTGTCCCTTTGTGAAGTCTTTAAATTATAAGAGTTTCAAAATATATGAAGATTTTGACCAAATCAGAACAAAGGCCACTCATGATATAAACCACTTTGAGACAGAAAGAGCTACTGGTTGGGTCTATAGGGCCACTAGTCTAGGCCCCAGATAATTTATGCACCAGGAGAAATGTCTTTGAGGAACAGATAATTGCCTTCTGCATAGCTCTCCTAGACATGTTGGTGGAAGGTGAAACAGGAGTGGTTATTATTAATCCCTTTTAGAGAATTACACTAGTCTCACCTCTGAACCACCCATCAATATTGTGCTCAATTAGCACTTTGTTTCAATTGACAATGAAATTATAAACTGAAAACAGCATGAATCCATGACCTGACCAGAAGCATTCTCTAGCCAGTGAATGATTTTTCTATCCTTGCCTCTTTCTCAATTTAACAAAAGACGATAACACTGAATTCAGACTGCAGGTGTGCAGACTCTCATTGTTTTAAGTCATCGGAAAGAACAGAATTAAAAATTAATTTAAAAACTAGGAATATTTATATTGTCTTTCCTCATAGTTTTCCTCTTCTGGTCTTTTGCCTTAATAGTTATTTACTATTTTTCATTCATATTTGGTAGAAAGTGTCATTATACAATGTATAATAAAGGTCTTGAGAATACAAATGTATAACTCTTTCATATAATTGTAATCCAAAGAAATCTTTAATATATTCATGTTAAACATCAGTTTGTATGATATTTGCAATCCATGTGAAAAAATCATTTTACAAAAATATTAAAATAAAGCCCAAGTTTTTGTATTCGAGTGATTCAGCTTAAGAAAACATATAATTTACAAAATAAATAGATACTATGTGATCATAATGCAACACACCTTTTAAAAACCACTTGTTTGAAAAGAAGCAAGGCATATCCACTGAGTATATACAACTATTGCTTTCAAAATTTTCACTTTTAACCAGTAGAATTTTCATCAGTGTTTTATATTGTTAGGGTGTTTTTTGTTTTTGTTTTTATGATTTAATGTACTTAACTTGTTTCTCTATTAGAACAGAAAAACACATACTTCTTTATTTCTTCTGCATTCCTTTCCATTTGTTGGCCATGACAGCAGTTAGATTATACCCCTTTCCACTGAAACGTTGTGCTAAGTTTTGGGAGGGCAGGAGAAAATATCTTCAGCTTGAAAAAAAAATACTTGAATAAACAGGTAATTTTTTTTTTAAGATATACAATGGCCACTTTCTTTAGTGAGTTATGACAATCTACCTCTGAAGTACAACATGTTGGAGTCATTTGCTCTGGACAAAGTCACTTTCAGGAATGGTTTTATTACAATGAAAAGGAATAGGTATACTGGCTCTTAAGTGCCACTATTGCCCTTTATGAGAATGAGAACTAGATTAGCTGGCACGCTTACGTCCCACACTCTTTATGAGCCTTATATGTTTTGGGGTATTTTCAACATTTTAATCTGGACGATGTTATTTTCAGAAACATCCTAAAACAATTTTCAAAGAAGCAAGGAAAAGGTAAACACTGAACTTGTGTAATAAAAATGCAGTCATGAAAATGCATTTGAATGCATTTGTTTAGCAATCCTAACATATCAATCTTCAGAAGTTGCCCAGAGATATCTTTTGAGGTTTCATATTATGTTAAACATGCAAAAGCATAAAAACAGGGAAAAACGAAATGGTATAACAATAAAAGGGTTTAAAATGATGAGGAATATTCATTTGTTTCTCTGATTAAAATTGTTATATAATTATATAGATACCTATATATTAGAATTGTTACATACAATCTAATTTAAGGCATAAGACATAAGTGTGTTTAAGGGGAGTAGAGAAAAAGTGCTCTTAATTTTTCTTTTTGATTTTTTGCCGTGGTTAGTGTTAACACATGTATATTGAATGGATATCTTATTTTTAAACAACAAAACCTTATTTCAACAACAGCAGTTTACATATACCTGATATTTTGTATAATGCACTAATGAAAGCATTGTGATGTTAAAATTAGCACTGTAGAAAGGAAATTGATAAATGTAACTAGCAAACATTCATTAACATGAATATTTTCTAATCTATTTCTGAAAAACTATTACTTGGTTATACTAATTTATTTGAGGGTACCTTCCCCTGTATCATTTTTACCACCACTTTTGAAAGAAGCAAACAATACTCCTTCTGAAAAATAAATTTTAATTCTATAGCTTTCTATGACAACTTTTTATTATTCATACCAAAGATGAAGCTATGCCCATACCTCATTGATTATATATGCAAAGAGTTCTCTATCAGGAAAGTTTCAACATGAAAGATTTCTTCCCACTGAGGAGTCTCTCCATTACTGAAGGTCAATTGTTAAATGTTATTATGTTTCCACTAACAACCATTTGATCCTCTTTTAGATTTTCATTCACTCTAGTGTTAAATGAATCTCCGCTGAAAATTATTAAATCAAAACTATAATACCTTAATAGAGAAAAATGAATGTTATGAGGCAGTATCTCACCATCAAAGTTGCAGGCACATGTCTTTTCAAAGTGAAATATATAGCTTATCTAGTTAACAAAAGGGCAGCAAGTCCCTTTGCGGGTCTAAAATTGAGCCAGCAAAGTGGTAGTTTTCAAGCAGATGCCAGTTTCAATTTTCATGTTAGATGATTAAATATATATTGAGTCTGCATAAGAAATGCTGTTATCACAGGATTCAACACACAATGTCGAATTCCTCCATAGAGAAATTTCATTTTTTCATTACATTCTGTACATACAAACTTCCTAGCTAGTGTGGAGAAAACCTAGGAAAAAAAAAGTTTAAGGTGAATCTTGAAGGATGAGAATGAATGAAGTACAGACCATTATGTAAGGTTTGAAGGCATGACACTGTATACAATTATTGAGTAAGGATGGAACACATCCACACTAGTGATGAGAACAAATTTATATTTTGAGTGCAGTACATCCATTCATTCTTGATTCCTTCTTAGACATTATTTCCTAAAACTGAGCCACAGGATGGTCAGAATGGTCAGATCTGCCACCACAGGGAACTGGGACTTTTGTTTAATATTACATACTCCACAAACATGCACAACCTCTTCTTCTCTTTTCCCCCAGAGTAGCTGATTCTAGTACAGTGATTCATGTGACCTGGATGTGTAAAGGGGTATATGCAGTCAACTGAGTTCATTAGAATAAATTTTAAAGTATTAAAGAAATGACGAATCCCTGTAACAATTGCCTGGTGAGCTAGTAATACAACTATATTCAGCTTAGATAAAAACAATGCAAAAAATCTATTGTAAACTATGCCATTTCTGTATCAGGATTTTACCAAGTTAGCACAGGAGTAATTTATATTTTGAGTTTAAACTTTAGAGCAGAGCTTTTAAATGGAAAATTCTGTGATAATAAAAATTTCTATAATATACTGAAACCTTGGAACAAGAATTAAAGGCATAAAATGGTATATTTATGGAAGTTTTATTTCATTTTGATTAATTTAAATACAGATGTAAATAACCTCATGTGTCTATTGGCTGCCATATTGGATAGCACAACTGTACAGCATCAGTAAGATTTAAACTCATACAAGTATTATCTAATCTATTAAAAATAGATTTGATAATACTATCAATATCAAATCTATTAATAATACAAGTATTATCAAATCTATTAAAAATATTCCTATCTTAAAATAGAACTAAGGTGACATTTTTTTTCCACAGCCATATTAATGGATAGCAACCTTTTCAAAACAGTTTCCTCATAAGTGTATGGATAAACAGATTCCAAATATATTTGTTTAAAAGCAAGGCAAACAAATATATTGAATTCAGATAAGGACCCTAGGTCAGAGATCAATCGAAGGTGGGTCCTGATTTCAAGACTACATTATTTAGTGCTGAGTGAAACAAATGAAAGCTAACTAAAGTAAGTATAAATGAAATAAGATTTGTAATATAGGTAAAGCAAAGTGCTCTAGGAGAGCAGGAATATTTCTTTCCATTGTCAGATATAAGTGTGATATTTGTGGTGGGCCTTGAAAGACTAGAAGAATAAGAGATGTAAACAACAAGACTTAAAGGCATAAAATGGTATATTATATTTATGGACATTTGGAGTTCTCACTATTAAGTGGGAGGTATTGATAAGAACACATGGACACGTAGACGGGAACAACGCACAAACTGGGGCCTTTTGGAGGGCAGAAGTTGGGAGGAGGGAGAGGATCAGGAAAAATAATTAATGAGTACTAGGCTTAACACCTGGGTGATGAAATAATCTGTACAACACACCCCTATGACACAAGTGTACCTATGTAACAAATCTGCACCTTTATCCCTTAACTTAAAAGTTATATATATAAAAAAAAATACAGTGAAGTTTGAAGTGATGCTAAAAGATCAATCTGGCAATAGGACATGAAAGGTCATGATGTTATGTCTGGAAATCTGAAACTTACTCTGTGGATGATAGAGCCAAAAATATTTTAAGTATAACAACATTATTTGATCTCTGCATTAGGAAGATAGCCCTATGGCAATATCTGGGGATGACTGCAAAGGTAAGAAATTACAGGCAAGGAAACCAGTGAAGAAGTTACTAGCTATAATTCAAGAATGATAAATACTTGAATCAGGCTAGTATTTTAGAAGGTATGCAAAGTAAAGGCTATCTTTCTGCGCCATTGCAAAGTTGGGAGGTGATTACTGAATAAACTAAGCATCTTCGGGAGAGGAGACAAAGACAGTCTGTGCCATTTCATTTCGAGGCCTGGAATAAAGAGTGATGACACTAAGAGAAGGTTTGGTTTTAAAATACTTCTTTATTTTCCTGATTTTTAGTTTTTTGTTTCTTTAATTGCAAAATTCCTAGTATTTTTGTGAGGTCAGTGAAGCAATTGATGATTAAAGAGAAAGAACATGAGTTAAGCAGAATGCACAATTCAGAAACTAGGTTTTCAATTATAGTTATATTTTTAGGGAAAAAAATTTAATGCAAATCTAATTTTAAAATTCAGTCAATACAAAAGTGTGTAACGCAAAATGAAGAGCAAAATTAACCTCACACCTACCTGTTAAAGAGTTTCCACTGTTAGTAATTTGCAGTATTTACTTTCATAACTTTTTCTACATATTTATAAACATATATAGATTTTTAAAATATTGTTTCTCTTCACTGTATATTTGTATGCAGAAATATCTATAATGCATACCTAATAGCACTACTGAATTATATACTTGCTTGAGTTGCATAATGTTGCAGCCCTACAGGTACATATTTTTATTTACACAACTTGGATGGTTTTCATTCAGTGAAACAATTTATTAATTTATTCCTTCCATGTCAATGTATATAGAGCTTTATTATTATTTTCCATGGTTTTCAGGGTATTCCATAACACAGACACATCACCATTTATTCTTTCTGTAGTAGACATTTAGGGGATTTAAAATGTTTACATTATAAATACTGACAATTTAGTAATTAGTGTCTTAGAGAATTTATTTCAATTTAAAAACAAAAATAGAGATTTAAGTCCAACTGAGAAGTCTATAAAGTAGGCAAATTTTTAAAGTTATCATACACATAAAAATTCAAATGTATTCTTATCTACTCATATTTTTAGTAACTCCTCTGATAAAAAAGAGATCATAGTAGAAATAATCAGATATGAAAATAAAAAATTAAAGATTTAAAAATTTGGTATGTATTACTCTCCACTGAAGACATGATCTTATTGGTAATTATTGGAACATCATGCTATCTATATACCTATTATTTTAGATATTTATTGATCCACATAGTTTCCACATCATGCTGACACACACACATTTAGGTGTGCACACACAATTTGGGCCCTTTCACACTATATCATTTTAAAGAGACATGTGCTGAGATTTGATCTATGAAATAGTCACCCAATTACAGTTCAGAGAATCTCCATCTGAAAAGAGGTGAACACAATTTTCACCTTGTGAATATTCAGAAATTGAATCCAGGGAAGAAATTTACTCATAGTGAACATAGTTTTTATATGAAAAATGAGAACCTAGGAAGTGGCTATTTTCATAATGATATAAATCTAGAAACACAACTAGAAATACACTTCAGCTAAGTAAGAATTGCAAAGAACTTTGTATTCGTTCAAATGAAATTATTTCCTGGCAGGGAATTTCTTTTTTCAGTTTCTCTTTCATTTCATTCAGCTCAATTCTATTTTGTAATTACCACCTTCATAAAAAGTAATCATAGTAACCAGTTCTTCTGAAGGTGGAGAAACAAGAATATGGCCAACTAATTACAAATGTTTGGGAACACATCAATAAAATGTATAAAACCAATTTATTTTCTGCCAATAACATGATCATGTATGTCTCAAATCACAAAAGACGATGAATTATGCGATTATTTTTCTCTTATTTGAGATCCTTAAAGATTGGAGTAAGAATAAGGAAGTTATATTATTTTTCCATAGGGACTAAAACGTAATCCACATGCTTTAATATAATGGGCTGCTTGTTTGCCTTTCTGTGAGACAAGGCAAGCATATCCACCATACACACGGCATTGATCAATCAATAAATCTTGCTACGCCAAAACCACAAATTTAATTGGGTCAGCATTAGGGATCCCATATATTAGTTTTTCTCACGGCCAATCCCGTTTGGGAAGATTCTAATATATCTTCAAATGCAACTTCTCTATTGTAAAACTGATAGGTCTAGAAAATGTGGAGAAATACAGTGGGAGGAAAGGAAAAGAAGGGGAGAAAAGAGAGACGAGAGAGGAGAGAGGGAAGAATGGGGAGAGAGACAATATATGTTTTTAAACATTTAGAAACCATTTGCTTCCTTTTTTCTTTTACATAAGGCAAATAAGATAATATGCATAGAAGTACTTTATGTTTCAACTTTGAGAGGAATGAGTTAAGAAATGGGATCCTAGGCTTATTGTAAGGGATAGACTCATTCTCTTATCTTCTAAGAGCAATTTTGCTTAGTGGTTTTTGAAACTGCTGACCAACCATTGTCATTAAAACCCTCTCTCTCGGTTTCTAAAATACTGAAGTTTCCTTATACCTTATAATCTTCTTGACTACTTTGACCTAACTTTTGATTTAGTTTCTATTTACAATCTACCATAAAATAGAAATGTTTATTTAATATTTATTTATATTCTCTCTGTGTGTACACATAAACACACACACACACTTCCACAATCCTGTTAGAAAGTTATTATTTCTAATTTATAATAAGAATACAATGAAATTGTCCATTTAATAGGAAAGCCCAAGATAACCTAGTAAATCCTGAAGTCACAATACAAACACAATTCAGTCAGATTTCTAAGACTATGTTCTCTTGTCACGCCATGCTACATGTCCTCTTAATACCATGGTTCAACATTCTTCAGTTCTCCTACTGTCATCATTTATAATTGCCTTTTGAGAGATCTCATCCATTCTTAAGATTTGGATGTCCACTTCTGCATGGATGGCATGCAACATCTCCAGTACTGGCATTTTCCATATATTGCAGTACCACTTTGGAAATGCACTGACTCTTTAAAAGCCACATAAATGTTCAGCCATTAAATTCAAAATTATTATGTCTTAATAAAAATGATTTCCTCCCATCTCAAATCATTATTTTCTTTCAACTATCATATACAATAACCTGTTACACAAATCTGTATGTTGTTTATGGTAAGTATTTTGAAACCAGATTTTTATCTTCATTCTTGTCTGTAAAAGGTAATCTATTATTGAATTCTTTCACGCATCACTCTAAACTCTTTTGCATTTTTCTCCTATCCACTTTTACTTTCAAGATTTTTATCTAACGGATTTATCCCCTATATTGTGATTCATACACACCCCCTGGGAAGTGAGGAGTGCCTCTGCCCAGCCACCATGCAACCCTCCAGGTGCGAAGTGGCAGCCTTATGTGTGATCTTTCTGCTCTCCCCAAGTTTGCATTTTCGACACTAAAGTTTACTTTTAAATTAAAAAAATAATAATATAGAAAAAGGTTTTCCTATTAGAGTTTCTGTTTCTAAATTCTGCCTTAAATCCAAGTTTTATAAAACTATCGTTCAGGCGTGGTGCCTCACACCTGTAATCCCAACACTTTGGGAAGCCAAGGCGGGTGGATTACCTGAGGTCAGGAGTTCGAGACCAGCCTGGGCAACATGGTGAAACCCCGTCTCTAGTAAAAATACAAAAATTAGCCAGACATGGTGGTGCACACCTGTAGTCCCAGCTACTTGGGAGGCTGAGGCAGGAGAACTGCTTGAACCCAGGAGGCGGAGGTTGCAGTGAGCCGAGATTGCACCATTGCACTCCAGCCTGGGTAACGGACAGAGACTCATTCTCAAAAAATAAAATAAAATAAAACAAAACTATCAATATTTCTAAAATAATGTGAAATTCATATCACTCTAATACCTTAAGACATATTATCAAAATCTCCTACTTAATCAAGCCCTGTAAACTCCCATCAGTGAAAGTCATACATACGTGGGGGGGGGGGGGAAAAAACCTTTTCTTATTGCTGGAAACCTAGAGTAGTTTTGAATTAGAAATCCAGAGTTGCTTTGAGTTACTGTCATTCTGTGAGAAAAACAGTATTTTATGGATATTTCTAAACTCAAAAAGATAGATCTAACCAAAGATGGCTTCTCCCAGTGATTTTTGATCTTTCTAGTGGCAGTGTATAATCCGTTGCAGGAAGCTGTGGTGCTATCAGAAGCTGAAACATCAAGAACCCAGATTATTCACATTCCCCTGCCTCCTATCTCCTCTCTCTCTCCTTCCCCCACTGCCCCACTTATTGATCATTTACTGTTTCTTTTCACACTGAATTATGCTTTTATCATGAATAGTATCTAGGTTTATAAGTGTACAGTAATATAAATTCTAAATTCTTCGGTTTAAATGTATTAATTTTCTCTCATATTTTACATCCTAGAACCATTGTCTTGGATTATGGTGTTCCTAGACATTCCTGGACTATTCTTTATCCCAAACTATTTCAAATTTAGAACTTCAATCTCTAAAAGACTGTTGGTAAAATTAATTTGTTATTTTACCTGCTCACCTCTTTGCTACAGTGGGTCTTTCCTATCTGTGGATTCTATATCCATGGACTCAAAGAGACACAGATTGAAAATATTTGAGAACAAACAATAAAAATAGTAATACAACAATAAAAATAATACAAAAAATACAGCATAACAACTATTTACAGAGCATTTACATCGTATCAGGCATGATAAGTAATCTAGAGGTTATTTAAATTATATAGGAGGATGTGTGTGGGTTATATGTAAATACTATACCATTTTTTATCACGGACTAGAGCATCTGCAGATTTTGGTATCTGAGGGGTCTTGAAACCAATACTTCACAAATACTAAAAGAAGATTGTACTTCTGTGTCTATCTATTTTCTGTACTATTGAAAGATTCAGATTCTTCCCTTTTTATCTCAGTTTATAAGCACCCCCATAGTTTTTCTTTCATCTAAACAAATGATGGACCATTTTAAACAGAAATTTCATGCCCGCATTCTTAGTGTTTAAATCTCTTCATTTATGTTCTACCTTCCATGATGATCACAAGTACTAGATCACTGTACCAATTTTTTTTTTCTCTTTCTGTATCTTGCTATCAGAATGCCATTAGAGGAAACCACGTATTTGTGTAGATTATGACACTCTAAACCTCATCTGGTCTATATGAACCAGTTAAACATGATCTTTATCAGTCATCTTTTCCATTTCCCACATAAGTTATTCCAAATGGATACCAAGCACTTCAAGTACCTCACATTTCCACCGCTACAAATGCAAAAAGTGAATATAATCATATGGGAAATTGTGGTTATTAGTAAGATTCCTTCAATGTCCTGTCTGTATCTCTTTATATAACAAATGAAAAGCAACCAAATTAGAATTTTACTCATTTTCACATCTTTTTCTATAGGCCCACGGGATGAGCTTTTCACCATTCTCTTTTTAGAGGGGATTTTTCCACCAATGACTTTGATTTCTATACTTTCATTTCTACCATAACCTGAATTCTGATCTCAAGTATTTTCAACTAATGTTCACACATGGTGGCTCTGTCATAGTTCTTACAGTCAAGTCTCTTATTTTTCTCTCACAATTTCCACCTCCGAGTAGAAACTACCCTAAATCCTCGCCTTTCATTTTCAGTCAAGTTTCTGAAAAGAATATTCTATGAAATGTTTTTCAAATCTGGCTGCACATTAGAGTCACCTTGGGGAGGTTTTGAGCCACACTGATGTCCTTTTCCCTCCTCCAGAAATTCTGATTCCGTTGGTCTAGGGTACAGTGACAGGCATCATGTTTTTGTTGTTGTTGTTGTTTCTTTTGTTTTTTGTTTGTTTGTTTGTAAACTTCCCATGGGATTTTTTTTTTTTTTTTTTTTTTTGAGACAGAGTCTCGCTCTGTCGCCCAGGCTGGAGTGCAGTGGCGTGATCTTGGCTCACTGCAAGCTCCACCTCCCGGGTTCAAGCCATTCTCCTGCTTCAGCCTTCCAAGTAGCTGGGACTACAGGCACCCGCCATCATGCCCAGCTAATTTTTTGTATTTTTTAGTAGAGACGGGTTTCACCGTGTTAGCCAGGATGGTCTCGATCTCCTGACCTCGTGATCCACCCGCCCCGGCCTCCCAAAGTGCTGGGATTACAGGCGTGAGCCACCGTGGTGCCCGGCCCTTCCCATGTGATTCTTACATGCAGCCGTATTTTGAAACCACTGTTCTACTAACTCAGACAATGGTTTCTCATTCCTCTGTCATGTACTCCAAATACTTTCTACTTCTACTTCTCCCCTAAACCAGTTCTTTTGAAGGGCACTAATATCTCCCTTGATTTCCAAGTCCAGTTCACTATTTTTAGTTTTTGTATTATTTTTTCATACTGAGTCTCAACTTTTCTTTAAAAGCCTTGCTTTCTATGACATCATTCTTTCCAAATCCATTTCTATATTTTTCTCAGTTTTCAGTTCTGGTTCTTTTTCTCCTTCCTTCCTCTCAAAGGCCACTGTTTCCCAACCTTCTGCTCTTTGCTCCTTTTTCATCCTTCTTTGTAAGCACCCTCGAGACTCCCTCCTCTCGCAGAACGGTTCCATTATTACACATTATGTTTCTGTAGCCTGTGTAGACTTTTGCTGTATAACATCAGATTCATATTTAAGAACCTACTAAGTCCTTCCAGAATGGTGTTCCAGATCCACTTCAAATACCATGTTTCTGTCAAACAGCAGCTTCTCCATCTGAACTATTCTTTCGTTAGTATCATGATTCCCCAGCCCTGACACTCATGAGAATCACTTGAGGAAATTCAAAATTCTGAGACTGGGCTGGGCGCAGTGGTTCAGACCTGTAATCCCAGCACCTTTGGGAGGCCGAAGCGACAGGATCACCTGAGGTCAAGAGTTTGAGACCAGCCTGACCAGCATGGTGAAACCCCATCTCTACTAAAAATACAAAATTAAGCCTGGCATGGTGGTGCATGCCTGTAATCCCAGCCACTAGGGAGGCTGAGGCAGGAGAATCGCTTGAATCCAGGAGGCAGAGGTTGCAGTGGGCCAAGATTGTGCCACTGCACTCCAGCCTGGGCAACAGAGGAAGAAAGAGACTCTGTCTCATAAAATAAAAATAAAAATATAAAAATAAATATAAAATTCTGAGACTTTCAGAAATGTTGATGTAATTGATCTGGGGTACCTAGACCTGAGATTTTAAAAATATTTCAGGTGCCTCTAAGGTTCAGGCAACCTGAAAGTTAGGAAGCACAAGAATGAATTTTAGTATCAGGGTATTCAAAGAGGGTTTCATATTAGAATCACCGGCAGAGCAATTTTTAAATACTATTATAGACCCAAACCCATTTCAATTGAGTAAGAATCTCTGAGGTTGGATTTCAGGAATTCGTATTTTTTTAAAGTTCCCCAGGTGATGCTTATGTGTAGGCAAGGTTGAAAACCATTGCTTTAGTAGTTTCATCTCAATGAACGGCACTGTTTTCCACACAATTACTCATCCAGGCCTGGAGTCATGTTAGACCCAGACTTTATCCCCACCTTTCTCTTATTCCACACTCAAATAAAATCCACATCCCACGAATCCTACATTTATAAAATATTCCTTTTAAACATCTTCTCTTGAATGTCTAATGGCCATTTCAAGTTTTAACATACATAAAATTAAGTTTTTGACATTTCTAACCAAAGCAGGACTTGCAAAGTCCAAAATATCATTTTGACATTTCTTTTCCTAAAATAGTACTACAAATAAAAAATCAATATTGCCAATTTTTTGAAGCGAACTTATTTGAATAATACAGACTTTTAAAAAAGATCTTTGGATTTTGTTTTTCTTTGTTCCTTCAGGAAAAAGTATTAAATAATAATATTTAAGATTGTAGTACTTTGAGTATATTTAGATAGAATGATAGAACGAACAAGAAATTTAAAGAACTTCTGTTGTTGGAAGAAAAAAACTTATAAAAAGATTTCATCTCTTTGTCATGAGTTAAAAACAAACATTTTAAATGTCAATAAATTTCCAGAGGAAATTTGGCTTATAGTAAAAAAAAAAGGAAGAAGTAGTAGTATATTGAGAGTGAGTCTCAGCTCCTTGAACTTGAGATGTTTCTATCTATGCCTGTTTCTTGTCTTTTTAAAAATACTTTAAATTTAGAGCAATAATCTGTTATATTATCCTCTTTGTTTTTAATATTGGTTCATATAATTTCGTAGTGTGCTACTTCTTTTGTTCTTTCAAGAAAAATGAAACTACCCAGAGATGGATTTCCAATCTAAGTTTTCACTACCTTTTGTGCCCCTGAGAGCCAGTAAATCCAGTCTGTTTTGGTAATATTTTAGCCATGACACAGGCCAGTCATGGCAAAGAAAAAAAATGAATTAATAAGAAAAATATCTGCATATTTGTGAAAAAATCAGGATCTATCATATCCCAAGTTTATTTGGTGGCATTAACATATAATAGTCCATTTGCTTACTCCCCATAAATATGTAAAAAGGCAAACAGAAAGTAAAAAATAAAATTATTCTTCCAGTCACACAAGTGGATGAATAGGCCTAATCAATATTAACTTCATTGTTCCCCCATAATTCTATATGTTTAGCTTTTAAACATCTATCTTTTAAATATGCCATTTTTTATTAATTTGAAGTTAATCAACTAAAATAGGTTCATTCCTTTCATTTTATCAGTATTACAAGTGACTGTCTAGGAGCCTGAGTTCTAATGAGGCAGCCATTCCAAACACGTACAGACAAAGCAGTGGTTTCCCTGGCAACGAGAACCATGAAAAAGCTCTTAGAATAGTTATTCCCACCCTTACACACAACTCCTTTTCATTTCAGTAAAGCTTCCTGTCAGAACATATTCATCAATGTAATTTGCCAACAAAGTTTGAAATTAAATCCCCCTCCCCACAAGAATGTAAAAATAAAAAAACAAAATAAAACCTACAATCAAAAATCAACAGCTATGCTGAAATTGTAGTTACATCATCAGGTAATGCTTCAAAGGAAGTAAAGGACATCATAAGATTCCTGAATACAGTTAACACCACTTTGAACCTGAGATTAATTTTCATCTGATTTTTATCAGAGGATACAGAAGGTAGATACATCAGGAGGAGGGGCAGGGGCCTTTAATCATTACCTCTAAAATTATCACTTATAACCTCAAAGCAGTTTTTACTTAATTTAGTAAAAGTTTATAAAAATTTAAATTATTGTATGCATCAAATTAAGATTTAAGATGTCCTTCATAAATATTAACCTTTTGTTGGTGATGTTTACCAAGAAAGGTAAATTCTGAAAACATGATGTCATCGTTTCAATTGGTGGAATTAAGTAAAAGATTTTCAAATGAGGCACTTGAACCTATTTTCTATCTATGCATGCAGTAGAAAAAAGCACACAAAACAGGCAGCATTTTGTGTTATGCAGCATTTCAAACAAGAGGGAAAACACATCTGGAAATAAAAGGTGTTTAGTTGAAAGAATTGACCTTAAATAAAACAATTGCAACACTTTATTCGGGCTTCTTACTGGAAATCAAACTCTTTGAGTTTAAAATACACCTACTAAATGTAATACAAAACCAAAATAACACACTTTCAGCATTTCTCAAAATGTTAGCACCCAGCAAATGCAGAGTTCACAGTTCTAGTGATTTTCCCTGTTCTTTTCATGGAATGCATATCTAACCCGTTTTTCAGCCAGCATGCTACAGCAAAGGAAGATTCATGTTGTCCAGGGCTATTTCTTTAAAACAGTATGGAAATTACTTTTATCATAAATTAGGTTGTGCTTTAATGCTGAGAAAGGTCTATTTTGCCTTCATTTTGACCCATGACATACTTAGCCTTATAACAGCATAATAATGAGGTCAAAACTAACACTGCAAAATAAAACACACATACCCACACAAACACATGTTATTTCTCAAGGAAGATGAGAAAAAAAAAGGTTACATTGATTTTTTTTTTTTTAAGAGGGACATTCTCACTGCTTTTTTCACCTGAAGATTGAAAAGGAAACTCATTTCAGTTTGTAACATTGCACTGACTGTTCCAGACACAAAATGAATCAAGTCTCCTGTTGGATTATGTGGGCACCATTTCTTCTCTTCCCTGGTGAGATTATTCGTTACTTACAGCTGTGGTATAAAAACTCAAACATTGCCTTTTCCAGAATGGATTTGAAAAGTGGGCCCCCATTCTATTTTTGTTAGAAAATAATAAAATCACAAATTTTATCAAGTATCAAAAATGTAAAGTGAAATATAAATGTGAAAGGTCTGATATTTTACTTAATGAATATTTACCAAATACTTAGCACTTGCATATTAAGTACAAGCTTCAGGAAAAAAAATGTAGCCGTGTTTAAATCTCAACTTTATTTCTTCCTCTTGCTTTATTTTTTGAAAAATAAGAAATATTCACATTAAAGAAAAAAGAGAACATATTCAAAAATATTTTAATCTATATTCTAGTCTAACCAGAGTATCTATAATTTATATTAGTTACCAAATGTATTAGACAAATTAAAACACAAGAGTTTTTATTTATTATTATAATGCTTTTTTAAAATATGGACATTCACAATTTTATGCTTACAAGAGAATATATAATTCAAGTACTTCCATGAAATAAAGTACCAGTTCTCTACAATCAAACCTACAGTGCAAAACATCAGCTGAAAATTACTTATAAAACTTTCAATTAAACTTTTACTAGTTTAGGTATTCTCTTCACAGTTGAGAAATATAATGCAAATAAAAGTTGAGTATGCTTCCCTGCCTCCAACTAGGACATAAAGTTGATCTTCCATGTCATGTTTCTTAAAAGTAACTCTAAAATAAGTTTCTTTCAAACCGTCTACATTATTCTCTTTCCCTAATGGCTTGTTGTATTCTTCCCCAGCAGAAATGACTAAAATAGCCCTATTGCACTTAATCTAATTAGGGATTTTTGGAGAAATGGTGGTTACATAGTTCTCATTAACTGACTAAAAAACTGTACCATCTCCAGAGGTATAGATTTAAAAAAGCAGGGGAGGGGGACGATTCCTTTTAAAGCTCCAGAAATGAATGTAAGTGTTCATATTCTGGTACATTAACAGTTTGTTCCAGTACATTGATATTTTATGTGGAAGCCCTACTCTGCAATTAATATGCCTGATGCAAATTAAAAAACCCATAATCCATCCTTCTCTGTTGGAATGTAAGAGTATATTATTATTGAGAAGCTACAGGATACCAGAACCATTTTTTAAACTTGAGTGCTCATTACCTTAAATCTGCATATAAAACAGTTTTGCATTCAGACGAGGTAATACATAACGGAATATATTGTGGCGCATATAAAAAAAAAAAAAAGTGCTCCAAATAAAAACGACCTGTGGGCTTCCTTTGTAGAAGAAATTTATGCAGTTCCAGGCATTAGGGATTAATGATAGCTAACAGCAAAAGAGGAGGAATGAGCATTAAAACATTGTGCCTAACTTTCCTTACTACCCCAAGGCTAAAGGACAAAGTGAATTGTCAAATCTCCTTAAAGGTAAGGACTAGGAATTTATCACTAAGCAAATATGGTATTTGGGGATTGCATCTGGTTCTGTCACATTAGTATTCAGAATATTTCTTACAGCTTTAAAGGAGAAAAGACAACCTTAATGGAGTTACGAGAGAAGAAAGATTTTTAAAATCCTTTGTTTCTAACAGCTTAGAGAGCCTCTTTCCTTGTGTCTTTTTCCCAAAATTATGCATACAATTCTTCACAGGACATAAAATGCTATTGTCTGCTATGACTGACAAAATCCAAGATTTTAATGAAAGTTATACTGTAACTATTTTAAAGTGAAGGGGAACCACACATCCCTAAGAGATTAAAATGTAATATATTCTCAAAAATGGAAAGATCCCAGAGATACAGATTTATTTCTTTCATGGATTTCTCCTAAGCCTGTTCAATTCATTTGATCATCACCGCCTGTGATCTGGATTTTATTAACATTTTCGCATTTGGTCGGACCCTTCTTACCTCTCTTTCTATCCATCACTTAAGACATTTAGTGCTGCCTACTGGCAGTTATCTGTGTAATTGTTTTATTTCACTCACTAAGTGATAAGATCCTTGAGGCAAGACGCTATGCGATATGGCCTGTATCTTCCACAATAAGTAGTCACATTGATTCAAAAGATTCCCTCACAATACATTTTTATTGCAAAAGTGATTTTGTATTTATCCATTTTGGAAAAGAAATTTTATCTCTTGAGCCCCTAAAAATGGAATCGTACACATTAAGACCCTTACACATATCACACAATAATCTTCAGGGTCAAACATTATAGTTTTCACCTGCTGCTATTCCTTTGCAGTAGACTAGACTAGAGAATTACATAAAACTTCTAGGACTGTCAAAAAAATGATATATTTTTTGAAATCATGTAAAATCAACCTTCTTTATTTTACAGATACAGAAATTTAGATCTGTAAGGACTATCAGTGTGGTGAAGGTCACATGGTAAGTTATTTACAGAATCAAATTTTTCCCTTTCATTTCAATCTGTTTTTAAGTTCTACATGATTCCACTTTCAGGAAAAAGCAATTAAAATACAGACTGGCTTTGGTAAGAGTGATATATATTTTTATGTTTCAGACCAGCATGTTGTTTCATGCTGATGTTAAAAGATAATGGTTGATACCAGATAAATACCCACACCTACACACAAACACAAACTAACTTGGGGTCCAATAAAATAAGACTGGGTGGTTCACATATTTTTCCATTAGTGCAAACATTTTAAAGAGATAATTTTCTTTGATAAAGTCTGTGTTCTTAAAACTGATTAACACATAGTCCTTACTAGAAACTCTTTACAAAAACAAAAAACAAAAATGAGAGTGCAAAAATTGAGAGAATAAGTCAAAGGAGAAAGAGAAGTTCTCCCATAACTGAAATTCATTGTACCTGTACATTAATCAAAGAACAAAATTGACTGTCATGTGATTTGACTCATGCTAAAATGTCCCTCACAATGAAACTAATCTCTTTTTATTGGCCCCTCACAGTGTTTAAAATTTTTCATCATTTAAAAAAAAAAAAAAAAACATTGACTTAAATACTTCATCTTCTGACATTTTTGTTCACAAATATAGTAAAATTAAAGGAAAAAGGTAGATAATATAACAACTCTGCAGGGTATTGCAGAAAATTCAGAGAGGGAAAGAAAGAGGAACTATAAATAGTTATCATAAATTACAGCTAAATATTTTAGTTTAGCATAAAGAGGGTATGATGAATGTAAAGAACACCACATATAGTTCAAAGTAGAGTTGTGGAATTACTTTTCCATGACAATATTTAAGAATTGTACAGCTTTGCTGTCATCTAGTGATGTGGACTGGCTGTGTCCCCACCCAAATCTCACCGTGAATTCCCATGTGTTGTTGGAGGGACCTGGTGGAAGGTAATTGAGTCATGAGAGCAGGTCTTTCCCATGCTGTTCCCATGATAGTAAGTTTCATGTGATCTGATGATTTTATAAAGGGAAGTTTCCCTGCACAAGCTCTCTTCTCTTCTCTGCTGCCATGTGAGACATGCCTCTCACCTTCTGCAATGATTATGAGGCCTCCCCAGCCACATGGAGCTGTAAGATCATTAAACCTCTTTCTTTTGTAAATTGCCCAGTCTTGGGTATGTCTTTATCAGCAGTGTAAAAACAGACTAACACAGTAAATTGGTACCAGCAGTGGGGTAGGACTCTGCTCTAAAGACAACTGAAAATGTGGAAGCAACTTTGGAACTGGGTAACAGGCAGAGGTAGGAACAGTCTGGAGGGCTCAGAAGACAACAGAAAAATGTGGGAAAGTTTGGAACTTCCTAGAGACTTGTTGAGTGGCTTTGACCAAAATGCTGATAGTGATATGGACAACGCAATCCAGTCTGAGGTGATCTCAGATGGACATGAGGAACTTGTTGGAAACTGGAGCAAAGGAGACTCTTGATATGTTTTAGCAAAGAGACTGGCAGCATTTTGTCCCTGCCCTAGAGATTTGTGGAACTTTGAGCTTGAGAGAGATGATTTAGGGTATCTGGCAAAAGAAATTTCTAGGCAGAAAAGCATTCAAGAGATGACTTTTTAGCCGGACATGGTAGTGTGTGCCTGTAGTCTCAGCTGCTTGGGAGGGCAAGACAGGAGAATTGCTTGAACCTGGGAAGGGGAGGTTGCAGCGGGCTGAGATCATACCACTGCACTCCAGCCTGGGTGACAGAGTGAGACTCCAAATAAAAAAAAAAATAAAATAAAATAAAAAAAAGATGTGACTTGTGTGGTGTTAAAGACATTCAGTTTTAAAAGGAAAACAGATGATAAAAGTTTAGAAAATTTGCAGCCTGACAATGTAATAGAAATAGAAAATCCCATTTTCTGAGGAGAAATTCAAGCTGGCTGCAGAAATTCGCATAAGTAGCAAGGAGCTGAAAGTTAGTCGCCAAGACATTGGGGAAAATGTCTGCAGGGCATGTCAGAGACCTTTGTGGCAGCCCTTCTCATCACAGCCTGGGAGGTTTTAGAGGAAAAAATGGTTTCGTGAGGCAGGCTCAGGGTCCCTCTGCTATGTGCAGTCTAGGGACCTGGTGCCCTGCATCCCAGCCGCTCCAGCCACGACTAAAAGGGGCCAAGGTACAGCTCAGGCCGTGGCTTCCAAGTGTGCGAGCCCCAAGCCTTGGCAGGTTTCACATGTGGAGCCCGAGGGTACACAGAAGTCAAGAATTGATTTGGCAACCTCTGTCTACATTTCAGAGAACGTACGGAAGCACCTGGATGTTCAGGCAAAAGTTTGCTGCAGGGGCAGGGTGCTCACGGAGAACCTCTGCTAGGACACTGTGAAAGGGAAATGTGGGTTGGGCACTCCCACACAGAGTCCCCACTGGGGCACTGTCCAGTGGAGATATGAAAAGAATGCCATCGTCCTCCAGACCCCAGAATGGTAGCTGTACCGACAGCTTGCACCATGCACCTAAAAAGCTGCAAACACTCAATGCCAGCCCATGAAAGCAGCTGGGAGGGAGGCTGTGTCCTGCAAAGACAGAGGTGCGGAGCTGCTCAAGACCATGGGAACCTCCTCTTGGATCAGTGTGGCCCAAATGTGAGACATAGGGTCAAAAGAGATCATTTTGGACCTTTAATATTTGACTGCCCTGCTGGATTTCAGACTTTCATGGGGCCATTAGCTCCTTTGTTTTGGCCATTTTTTTTTCCATTTGCAACAGTTGTATTTACCCAATGCCCATACCCCCACTGTATGTAGGAAGTAGCTAATTTCCTTCATATTTTACTGACTCATAGGTGGAAGGGACTTGCCTTGTCTCAGATGAAACTTTGGACTGTGAACTTTTGAGTTAATGCTGAAATGAGTTAACACTTTGGGGGACTGTTTAAAAGACGTGATTGGTTTTGAAGTGTGTGGATGTAAGATGTGGGAGGGGCTGAGATGAAACCATAAGGTTTGGCTGTGTCCCCACCCAAATCTCATCATTCTGAATTGCCATGTGTTGTTTGAGGTACCCAGTGGGAGGTAATTGAATCATGGGGGCAGGTCTTTCCCATGCTGCTCTGGTGACAGTGAATAAGTCTCATGAGACCTGATGGTTTTATAAAGGGGACTTTCCCTGAACAAGCTCTCTTCTCTTATTTGCTGCCATGTGAGATTTGCCTTTAACCTTCCAACACAATTGTGAGGCATCCCCAGCTACGTGGAACTGTAAGTCCATTAAACCTATTTCCTTTGTAAATTGCCCAGTCTTGGGTATATTTTTATCAGCAGCGTGAAAACAGACTAATACAGCTAGGGTGGTTAGGATAGAGATATGGGCAAGATAGAAATCCTTAACAACAAATACATACATTAAATTGTTTCTTCCATCTAGGATGGTTCTTTTAACATAGAGGTAATCACTTTGTGTGTTTCATTAAGGTATTTTCAAAATCTCTTTGAACAGCATAAGTATAACTTTTAAAAGCAAGCACTACTAATACTTTATAAAAGTATTTCATAAAGTAGTTTACAGTAACTGAGGTTGATTGGTGCCATTAAGGAAAAAACTTTTACTTTTTTATTACCAAAAATGTATGTAAATCTCACTGGCACTGAATGCATTTTTCAAACAAATAAAGAGGCTTTAAATGGTGAACAGCTATTCTTTTCTGTCTACTAAGGATGAGAAAGTACAGGCCGTTTTCAAATTAAAACCGGAAGCATACACAATGAGACATTATGTGGACTGTTGTGACTGTTAGGGTTGTTAGATCATGTGCTGTGTTACTGTGGAATATTTGGGAGGCTCCTTTGAATATATTTTATTATCAAAAAATTTTATTTTTCTGATGTATATAATCAGAAGCTCTTGAAGTAGACAACTATATAAATATTAAAGGCTCACTTCCAACATAGTATTCATTTGATTAATAAAACTGGAGACAATTTATCTTAGTTGGTGGATAATACCATAATCATCCTTGGTAGATTATGCCATAAAACTGAAGTATTTCCACCTCAGTAAATATTCCCACCAGTTAAGCTGATGTGCATTGCCAGAGTATAGTTACTTTGTTGAATTTCCACATGTAAACTCTTTTATTGAATTAGATATGTAGAAAAGTCATTGTCCTATGCTTCATCACCAGTTACCAGTGGCATTTATTCTTCTCTACATAAACTTAACATAGAAAAATTATAACCTACTCATCTATATATTCTACACAATATAACTCCTAATTTTATCATCAGTGAGATGGTACAAAGAATCAAACTGTCAAATCAGACTCAGATGAAGTAGAAATGTTTAATCATTTTTAGGATATAAAAGTCTAGTGTCTAGAGGCCCAGAGAGAACTAAGGTGAGAGGTCGAGTATTCACTGGATCTCTTCCTACTACAATAAATAGGTTCTGGCACATTACTTACACAAAAGATAAAAAGTAACAGTAATAAACACTTCCACTTTATAATCAAATAGGCACAAAGGAGGCATAATATTTTCCAGGAAGCGATGCCCCATATATCCATAGATTCTAGGGTGGTTGTGTTTTTTTTAACATAGGAGATGCTAAACAACCAAGTACATGCTGCTAAAAACACCCTGCAGATAAAAACCCTCCTACTAGCTAATGTAACTAGCTTGTTTGCTAAAAAGTCTGCTTTCAGCATGTTTAAAAATGTATTGGTCTGCTAGGGCTATTATAACAAAAGTATCATCAAGCAGGTGGCTTAAGAGTGGGAATTTATTTTCTCACAGTTCTGGAGGCTAGAAGTCTAAGATCAAGATGTCAATAGGTTTGGTTCCTCCTGTGGCCTCTCTCCTTTGCTTACACGTGGCCACCTCCTTGCTGTGTTCTCACATTGCCTTTTCTCACTGGTGTCTTTTCCTTTTCTTAAAAGGACACCATTCCTATTGGACTAGGGTCCCATTCATATGACCTTAATTAACCTTAATTACCTCTTTAAAGGCCATATCTCCAAATGCAGTTACTTTGTGGGTTAGAGACTCAATATACAGGTTCTAAGGGAACTTGATTTATTTATGACTTTTATTTCCTTGTCCTCTATATAAAGGAGGAGCCTAGATAGCAGATCTGCTTCCCATCCTTTTCTTTCTCAATGAAGAAGGATTTATGTTTTCCAAAAAAAAAACCTCTTAAATTTTATCTCACGAGAGCAAATAAATTCAATCACTCAGCCCCTAAATGTCTCAAAAGTCTGTAGAATAGAGCAGCTTCAAAAGAACAAGTGGGAAGTAATGAGGAAGAGTAAGAGATAAAGCTTCACAAAGGCTGTGTTAAAGAAGAACTCTTACTCCCAGTGAATTCTGAGATGATATCACAGACTCAGTTTATATGCAAACCTGAATTTAAGTGTACTAAAAATATAAAATTCACTTTGGAGCTAATGAAGTATCTCTTCCTCCAAAAACAAATATATTCCTTTAACTATTTCTCCTGTAGTAAAAGTATTTACTATTTTATTCACAGCTTTGGATTGAGCAAATAAATCTTAAGATATATATGTCATAATATAGACTATAACATAAAATGTGGGTGAACACCGTAACTCATTTCACTTTTATATCATAATCAAGTCATTAGCTTCTCATTTCCACAATTAAAAGAAAAATGTCTTATCAGCTACTCAAAATCTTAGGTTAGAGAAAGTTACCAAGTAATTAGCTGCCATTCTGGACACACAGAAATTCGAGTAACAAAACCAGTGCATACATAGATAAATTCTTTGAAAGACAGAATAGTGGATTAACCACAAATATAAAGTAGAGAATGCAGAGAATGCACCTGATAGAATTCTGAAGAAAACAATTTCTAGTGGACACAGTTGGCTGCCTAACCCTCTTACATTTTCCTTATCTTTCTTTTTTTAACATAATCCATATTTTATTCAGATATCCATTCTATTTGTAAATAGTCCCTGTGTGTAGGGAAAGACCAGCTTTATCCATAGAAGGGATATCCGAATAAAATAAACAGAACTCCCCAGTTCCAGACTTGGGCCCCAGTTACTCTTAGACAATGTAGGTAATTATTTTCCCATTGCTCTTGGTTGTTTCAAAAAATCAGACATACATCGATCAGTACCTGTGTTTGTAAATTGTTACCTGGGAATAAGTAGACAGTGCAAATAGTTTCTATTATAATATAAAGAAGGAAAGACTTCTATTCATAAAAGGGGAAAACTCTTTCCCTTGTATTCACTGGATTTGAATGAGAAATCCTGTACTGCTCATTGCTCTTACCAGCCATTGCATACTACAAGGGGAAGCAGAAGTAGGATGAAGCTAATAGGTGAACTGCAGGATGGAGAGGCAGAAAGAATGTGCTTCCTTGCTGAGATCTCTGAATCATAAATCAACCAGAGCTGAAAACTTTCCTACCTACTTCTTCATATATAATATATAATCTCTTCATTGTTTAGGTGGGCTTTCTTTTATTTGCAGGGTATAAGTTGTAATAAAAGAAGGGCCAAAGATGTAAATAAATGTGACTGACAGAGGACAGCATAAAGGAAAAAAAAAGTTTTTTGTTTTTTTTTTAAAGCAGGACTGTGAGGAGAATTTTAATAGAGTCTAGAATGGTGAATAAAAAAGAATAGAATATCCCAAAACGTATATATTAATGCTCAAACCAGTAAAGAAATATGAGTTACCATTTTGTGGAAAAATAACACGGGTAGATTCATATTCCCTATTTCGTGTAAGATTATTTTCAAAGAGATTAAAGCATTAAATGTAGAAAGTAAAACCACAAAGGCTCTAGAAGTAAACATAGGACATTTCCTTTATAACCTTTAAGTGGTTAAGGTGTAAGTAATTATAACTAAAAGTCCAGAAGCTAAAAGATTAAAAAATGGGTATATGTGAATACATTAACAATAACTTCATGAAAAAATATTGTAAACATTCACTTCTCAGCCTTTTGGCTAAGATCAAGTGAAATATTGTAAACAAATTAAAACTACAAGTAATCAATTAAAGAATAATATTTACTCTTCATATAGTGCAATTTCCTTACCATATGAAGTGTTTCTAGAAATTTATGAGCAAAAGACTCAAACTCAAAAGAAATATAGGTAAGCATATGAACAATTGATAGAAAGTAAATGCAGGCCGTCGCAGTGTCTCATGCCTGTAATCCCAGCACTTTGGGAGGCTGAGGCGGGTGGATCACGAGGTCAGGAGATCGAGACCATCCTGGCTAAAGCAGTGAAACCATGTCTCTACTAAAAAAAAATAAATGGGTGTGGTGGTGGGTGCCTGTAGTCCCAGCTACTCAGGAGGCTGAGGCAGGAGAATGGCGTGAACCTGGGAGGCGGAGCTTGCAGTGAGCCCAGAATGGCGTGAACCCAGAAGGTGGAGCCTGCAGCGAGCCGAGACTGTGCCACTGCACTCCAGCCTGGGCAACAGAGTGAGACTCTGTCTCAAAAAAATAAATAAATAAAATAAAAATAAAAAATTAAATGCAAATGACTTTTAAGTATATAAAAGCATACTCAAGTTCAACCATAATAAAATTGTAAATAAAACTATATCAATATTCTTTCACCTATTGGAATAGCATATTTAATAACACAAACTTCTGCAAACACATAGAAAATAGGTACTTCCATTCATGCATCCTCATGATTGGAGTATAAATTAGTACATATTTATCAAACAAAAAATGCATGTGTGTGTGTCCAATCAATTATACTCTAGGCAGATTATCCTAAATAACTACTTACATATAAAATGACATATATGACTATATTCATTGCAGAAAAATATATAAGAACAAGATTCTGAAAACAACGAAGTTTTTAATATAGTATGACTTGATGATACATCCTTTTGATGTTCTGCAGCAGTAAAAATACTGAAAATTTTCTATATGTGTTAACATGGGAAGTTTTTCAAGATACATTGCTAACGAATAAAGCAATGTGCCAAAAGGATATGTGTTATGCTGTCCAAATAAAGGAAATCAATAATGCACTTTGCTATTTCTTATATATACATAAAATACTTAAGAAACCAAGAAACTGTTGTTAAGAGATAAGAACCGGGCAGACAATAGAAAAGGATAGAATGTGGAATTTTCCAATTCTATGTCATGTAAATGCATCACCTATTCAAAAAATAAAATAATGTTCACTGTTCCCTACATTTTCTGAGAAATATCCAACTCTTTAGCCAGTAATTTATAGCCTTTCACAATTGTTCCAGTAATATTTCATTTTTCTTGCTCATGCTAAACCACCTTCTCATCAAACTATTCAGTACCTTAAATTCTACTAAAATTTCTTTGTGGCATCACACACATATCCATTTCAATACACTCTTTTTCTATTATCACCTGTAGAAACCTACATAACTTTCACAGCACATCTCAGATGCCAGCTCTTTCAAGATCTTCTCCGATAAACCCAAGAAGAAATAATTTTTCCCTCATCAAAATCCTTAGTGCACTTGGGATTACATCACATATTCTTCTTATAGGAGTGGTCTTTCTATTAGCATTGAAGGTCCTTAAGAGCAAGATTGCTTTTCAAACATCTGTATTTCTTAAAGCATTCTGTGCAAAGTACTATGCTAGACCGTATACTTACTCAAACATTTTAGCTTAATGAATTAAAATATGACTCAAAATGGAATGGTAAGTTGTTCCATCTTAATATATTAAGAAATATCACCAACAGCAACTACATCAAGAAACCAAGAAGATGACCTTTAATGGAATATTTGATGGACGCTGAAGTGAGTCTATTAACAAAAACAAAAAGAATCAGGGACTATATTTGCCATTAATTCTAAAATTGTTGTCATTTAGGGCCTCATTAAAATATAGGGCCCCAAATAGCTGTTGCTCTTCCAGTAGCAGTTCTCATATTAAATGATGAATTTGCAAGGCATGCCCCCTAGAATTTCATCTGTTCTCTTTGAGAAAATGTCAATAACTTCTATAAAGAAAGAGTGGCCCTAGTTAGAGTTATTTAGTTCCAAGTCTATGTTTAACCCATTAAGAAATAATTCATACCTAGTATACATTTTTAAAAAACACTAAAATATACTCTAAATTTTCCTGATTTTTTAAACTATGTAGCAATTATATAATAAAATGTGATTACCTAAAGAATGTTCTGGTTTTTAGGAAATATACAATAAAGTACTTAGGATTAAAATAATAAGATGGCTCCAATTTGCAAATAGTATAGAAAGAAGAGAGAGAGAGAGAGAGAGAGCACACTACCAATATATTCAAATGTAATTAAGAAAAAAAAATCTGGATAAAAGGGTATATAGGACTTTCTTCTACCATTCTTGCAACTTCTTTGTAAGTTTCAAATTATGTCAAAATGGCTGGGTGTGGTGACTCACGCCTGTAATCCCAGCACTTCGGGAGGCTGAGGCAGGTGGATCACCTGAGGTCAGGAGTTCGAGACCAGCCTGGCTAACATGGTGAAACCCTGTTTCTACTAAAAATACAAAAAATTTGCCTGGAGTGATGGTGCGCACCTGTAATTCCAGCTACTCGGGAAGCTGAGGCAGGAGAATCGCTTGAACCCAGGTGGCGGAGGTTGCAGTAAGCCGAGATTGCACCATTGCACTCCAGCTTGGGCAACAAGAGCAAAACTCCATCTCAAAAAAATATAGTGTATCAAAGTAAGAGTTACACACACACGTGCACACGTCAATGTACAACCAGGCAAACTGAGTCTATGTTAAAATTCAGTCATCACTATCTTTAATGGATGGAATGGAGTTCAGAGTAAATAGTGCAGGGAAGGTAGGGTTATGAGGTTTTAGTGTTCTCTTTCTTAATCTGCATTCTGATTACCAGAGTATTGTTCAGTTGATAAAATTTTATCAAATTGTGCCCTGATAATCAGAATGTAAGAATGTCACATTTTCTATAAGATATCCTTCAATGAATTTTAACAAAAATACTATGAAAAAATAAATTTCTCTTTTTTTACTTGATTACCCTATTATAGAATGCATATCTTTAGTGTCTTTGTACAGTGATAAGAAAATACCTCAAACAGGATTTAAAAAAACATAAACAGATGTAAATGACACTTTTTTTAATTAATTAATTAATTTATTTATTTATTTATGATAGGATCTCACTCTGTCACCCAGGCTATAGTGCAGTAGCATGATCACAGCTAATTTCACCCTTGACCTTCTGGTCTCAAGTAATCCTCTCAAGGCAGCCTCCCATTTAGCTGGGACCACAGACACGTGTCACTATGTCTGGCTAATTTTTTGAATTTTTGGTAGACAAGGTCTCACTTTGTTGCCCAAGGTGGTCTTGAATTGCTGGGCTCAAGCAATCCTTCAGCCTCAGCCTCCCAAAGTGCTGGGATTATAGGCATGAGCCACCAGGCCCAGCCACTTTTCTTTTAATTGAAGTGCTATAACCAATACCAAAGTTGGTGGCCTCCCATCCAATTTACAGTTTACAGTATAGCACCTATACATTTAGTCTGCTGACTCTAAATGTCTCCCAGTAATCAAACTGTGTGTGAAATTCATAGTATGGGGCACACTATTTTTTAATCATTCTAACTACTGTAATTATGTCCTTATCTGCATTCAGTCCTGAAAGTTTATGCAAGTAAAATTAGCATAATGACATTTAAGTTATTTCATGTTTATGTGCATGCATTTACTGGACATTGCTATTTTTAAAAACTTTACATTTTAAGTTTCTACTTTTCATCCAAGAACTCTCACAAAATACTTGACTTACCTTCTTTTGTTTTTACATTTTTCTGTTCTTCAATTTTTTCATTCATCCAACATATACTTAAATATCTAAGTTTTAATGTAACTATATGTGCCGGTATATTTGCCTATAAATCATCATGCAAATAGAAAACACTTGTAGAAGCTTCCTCTTTCATACCAAAGTTAAACCATAAGGTCTAAAGGAAGTACTTAGAGGTTGTGGTATACACGCATTTATTTTACTGAAAACTGAAAATAACCCAGACAAAAGGATGAAACTTATTGGGAATTGGTATGATACATAAGGTATCTTTCACTCAGAAAAAAAGTAAGACTATATCATACTAAGTTCATTTTCTTCCAAAATTTTAGACGATTATTTAAAGTTGGATCCTTTCATTTTCTAGGGCTGCACATCCTTTTTCCTAAAGAGGAACTCCACATTTTATAAGTTGCAGTTCTCACAAAGACTAGATCTGTCCCTAGTTTTGATGAACTATACCTGGGAAACCAGAGGTATGGCAATTCTAAAATGAATATAGGAAAAGAGTTCCAATAGACACACATTTCCTTCCCCTGGTGAAAATGAAGACAGAAGCAAAAAAAAAAGATATTATGTAATATAAAATAAAACAAATGTTCATTATATTTGAACCTGTATCCTCTTTTCTAAACTGAGTTTCAGAGGGCAAGGAACATGTCTATCAGATACTACTTTCTATCCAGTACACATAGTAGCTGCACAACAAACATTTATGACATGAATTAATTAGCGTTTCTCTGGCCTGCCAATGCCCTGTATATAGAAAATCTGTAAATTTCCACTAACTTTAAAAATACTCATATTTTCCTGGAACAGAAAGTAAAGATTACATGGTAGACAAAATTGCATCTGTCTACTAATGATTACCATGTAATCTTTAGTAGATGGCCTTGTGGTTCTCAGTAAGAGTCAAGTGACAAAGGAGACAGAGGGAGCAAAGCTGAAAGACTTTAATAAACTCTCTTTGCAAATAATGTTTTTATTCAATGTCAACTGCTTATTAAAACATCCCAGGGGTTGACTCTTCTGAGTGTTTTATATACTTTTTTTTCTACAATAAAGGAGAAAGTAATCACTATTGATTTGGGCACATATCAAAAAATGCAAAAAAGAGAAATAAATGAACAGTTGCATTTCAATTGTGGCCACCATACAGCTAATAGTTTATCATAACTCTTAAAGGTTGGTCCCTAGGCTCTCATACAGGTTCACCCTTTGCTGACCTCTTACAATCTTTCTGTCAGCATTTTGAATGCTACTGATTCTGTGAGTAATATTTGCAATGGAGGTCAGACAGGCCAGTAAGTCCAGCGTGCCCTCTCACTTATGAATTCCCCTTCTTTTGTGGCTTTTCACCATGGGTTTGCATGTCATGGCCTCTACATTGCAAACTGCAGTAAGCAAATTTCAATCCTGAGTGAAAGGAGAAAAAAGCAAATCCTACTTGACTACGGGTAGCTTGTTTACATGATAGGGCTAGAGTAAGCTGAAATCAACAGAGTATAAAGAAAAGAAAGTCCTCTTGCAGTAACATACACACTCATTTTCAGACTCATAGTTTAAATGCAGTCTTTTATTTGTCACTACCACTGCATTATTATCAGAGGATTTATATGCCTGTAGCTGCCAGAAGTGTCACTAGCTCTGACAATGCCCATTTTGGGGCTTTTTCCGATTGCTTATTTTATTTATAGTCTTGATGAAATTGGGGCAGTCACAAAACTGATTAGCGATCAGGCAAACAGGGTCTGCTCTGCTAATGATCTGTGTAAATATTGTGCTGCACAGCCTTTCTGTGACAGGTCATTGCTGCTAACAAACCCCAGAATGCAAACAGAGACCTGTGCTGCCTTCACTGCAGATGCACAGCAGCCAACTTACACTGACAAAGCAAATGAAAATCCTCTTGTTGTCGATCATCTCAAGTAAAATGGCCTAAAAATCAATTCTAGGATAGGCTTTCTTTCTTTCTCAATGCTTTAATCTGGGGATGATGACAGTGATAATGGTATTTCATTATACACATAAAGTAAGAGAAAAACATAACAAAACAAGATATAAAAGATGAATTTAAACAATGGATTGTGAAAGCCTTGCTGTTTGCTTCTGTTTTTAAAAATATTTTGCTATTTTTTCTTGGCTGCTGCCGTTGCTACAGTTGTAGTCTGCACAGAATGAAACCTTAATCACACAGTCATGCTGAAACATGTTTACAAAGGTAAAATTAATGGGCTTATCTTAAGCAAGATGTCTTTCTATGGCATCATTAATATGCTTTAGATTTTTTAAATAAATGTGTTTTTATTCTTCCAGTATATCAGAATTGGAATTGGAGTCATGTCAAGATGTTCTCACTGGCAAAGACAGGAGGAGGTTAAAATAGCTCCTTGTAGGGCAGTAACCTCGGGAGAAAAAGAACTAATAGAAAATAAATGGCAAGTATTTTTTTTAATCATTTGTATGATAAGCTTATAATGTACTTGTCTCAATGCAGAAAGCACAGGGAAAAAATAAATATGTCCTCATCACATTGGTAGACAAAGCACTAAGCACGTAGGTTGTCAGAAATTCAATATCCCTTTCTCTTTTCTATATCCTCTACCAAACAGAAAGTTTCACATAAATCTGAGACTTCGGATGTCTATGTGACTTGAGTACAATTTCCTTTTTCGTCTTTGTTTTTCCTTTACTTACTTGTTTCCCTTTATTCTTACCTGAGATATAGAGAATAAAAAATAACACTGTAGAATCAACCTTTTTTTCTAGGTAATTTAGAATAAATTTTCCAGAACATAAAAAGGATAATGATGGCATTATATAAATTTGAGACCAAAATTTTCTGAATTAAATTATTTTTACATAGATAATGGTTCACTTCTGATTAAGAACAATTAACAAGTTTGAGTAAATAAAAAGTAATCTTAACAATATGACAATACAATTTAGCCTTCTTGCATTATCTGTTTTAGTCTAAATAATTATTATAATTTGCAAAAAATCGAAATTACAGTGCAATTCTTTTCTTTACAAAATAATCACAATAAAGTATTTTAATCAAGAAGCCGAGCATATACAATTATTATTCTATGTCCATAAAATTTTTTTGCAGAAAACATTTATATAAGAATTTCAGTAGTCAAACAGGAAAATACTATTAAAATTTAAAAACCAAACAAGCATTGGAAACAGAAAAATGGATACGAAGAGAAGCAAGTATTCTCCTGTATTTATAATTGTGGTACTTTACAATATATGTAATATATCTTTAGAAAGATTAATTGTCTTTTATTCTCACAGAAATTCTATGAGCCAGGCAGAGGAACTGTTTTTGTTCCCGTTTTACTTCTGTAAAAACTGAGTCTCAGAATAACTGTGCTCCCCAGAAGTATAGAATGATTAAAGGTCAGGGACAGAGCCTGCATATTTTCATATTTGTTACACTTTTTTAGCTATTGCTGTCCAAGAGTACTCTTACTTTTGAGATACTTTATTTCACTGTTCAGAATTTTTATATTTGTATGATTATAACAAAATAATTGGTAAATTTCATTTTTGGGGATTAAAAATTAGGTTGTGGAAGTTGTGCTCCATCTGAGACAAATCTTGGATTAATCAGTGATTGATTAAATTATTGAAAGTTTAATTATTCGAAGAAATTGGCATAGAAGTACATTAAGCTAAGCTTTATCTGGTAAGATGGAGAACTACAACCCTGGAAATGGCACAGAAATCAGCATCTAATACTAAAAGATGTGAGAAACCCTTGCAGTTACAAACTACAGTAAAGTCTGCGAGTAGAGAAAAAAATGACGGCAAAGAGCAAAAAAGTGAGATGTAAGGAAACCAGAATATGCTGGGGCAGAAGTTTTTAGTGGTCACCATTTCTTTTCATTGCATTCCTGTATTTTTTCCTGCTCTTTCAATAGTTAGAGTACCCACAGTGTGCAAGGCACTCTTCTAAATAGTGAGAATACACTACAGAGCCAGAAAGACAAAACCTTGACCAAATGGAGCTCCCATTCTAACAAAACTAGAGTTGAAAAGAGACCACTGCTAACTCCTTTAAAGCCATTTTGGAGTCAGCCAGGCAGAATATGACTCAACCTAGCTTGAAAATGAGGAAATAGTGACAAGTGCAGAAAGACCATCTGAACCCTAGCATTCTCCTCTAACCCAGCTACTCCATACAATGAGTGTTAGGATGGTGATTAAAACTGAGGGAGACCAGTCTTGGTAAACAGCACCACCCAGGACACATGAATACACCAACTTTTATGGAGGAGGAAGGCAAACAAAGGGTGGCAGAATCCAGTTATTTCCTAAGGAGTCCTTCATTCTAAACACTTCTGGCGGGTCAATCTTCAGCCTGATTTTAGTGCCACGTATTCTTAATCAGCATAATAAATCTTACTAGGAAAAAAATAGGCCTCAAAAGATTCAACGACTCTAAAATAAAATACATGTATATCAAAGACAACCAGATTTACAAAAATTAACAATAGCTTAAAATATGTGACCATGTGTGGTGGTTTACGTCTGTAATCCCAGCACTTTGGGAGGCCGAGACAGGAGCATTGCTTGAAGCTGGGAGTTTGAGATCAGCTCGGGCAACCAAGAGAGCCCCTGTCTCTACAAAATAAATAATAATTTAAAAAAATAGCTAGGTGTGGCGGCATGCACTTGTAGTCCCAGTTACTAACGAGGCTGAGGCAGGAGAATCTCTTGAGCCCAGGAGGTCAAGGCTGCAGTTAGCTGGGAGGCTGTCACCACTGCACTTGCTCCAGCCTGAGTAACAGAGAATGACACTGTCTCTGAAGAAAAAAAAAAAGTTAAACCCAAAAATATGTATAGTAAATGTTCTCAAAGACATAAGGCAAAATATTTGAAACCTGAAGAAGAAATTAGTAATCATAAAATATTTTTTGAGTATGAAAACCATATCTGTTGAAATGAAGGATTAAATATATGGTATAAACAGCAGAAGGGTTAAATTTGAGGAGTGCTCATTAGTGAGATGGAAGATAATGTTCAAATAATAACAACTTTTTTTTTTAATTTAGAAAACTAGACTTCACATGTACTGCTGATGGGAGTACAGACTGATGCAACTATCCAGAGAGCAATGTGGAGTGAAGTGAAATCCAAACCTATGAACCAGCAATCCTACTCTTGATCACATGGCAAATCAACTTAAGTTTAAACTCATGAAAGGATATGATATCCATTAGAGACATTTGTTGTTGCAGGGAGTTGGAAGGAGGCAAAGAATCTATCACTGTAATACACACACACCACACACACACACACACACACACACACAAATCGTTTATAAAAATGGAATACAGGCCAGGCGTGGTGGCTCATGCCTGTAATCCCAGTGCTTTGGGAGGCCAAGGCGGGCAGATCACAAGGTTAGGAGTTTGAGACCAGCCTGTCCAATATGGTAAAACTCCATCTCTACTAAAAACACAAAACTTAGCCAGGCGTGGTGACACATGCCTGTAGTTCCAGGTACTTGGGAGGCTGAGGCAGAAGAATCGCTTGAACACGGGAGGCAGAGATTGCAGTGGGCCAAGATCACGCCACTGCACTCCAGCCTGGGCAACAGAGACACCATCTCAAAAAAAAAAAAAAAAAAGGAGGAACAGTGTGCTGTGCGGCATTAAAAAAAATGAGGTAAAGATACACACAATAACAAGAATAGGTCTTAATAATATAGTGTTGGATTTACAAAAGTAAAAACTATATATACAGCATATAACTCAAGAACAACCACAAAATTTTATAGTTTTCAAAAATGCATATTCAAGGGCCTACCACAAACACATGAATGCAACTGAAGTAAGAGGGAGAAGCAGAAGGAAATAAAAATAGAGATTAGAGATTAGGGCAAGATAAAATAATTAGATAAAATAAATCAAGAAATTCCTATTTTATTTATCATGATAACAATGTACTTTAAAAAGAGGATGACTACATAAAATGAGTTAGGGAGGAGTACCTCTTTTTCTATTGTTTGGAATAATTTCAGAAAGAATGGTACCAGTTCCTCTTTGTACCTCTGGTAGAATTTGGCTGTGAATCCATCTAGTCCTGGGCCTTTTTTTTGGTTGGTAGGCTAATAATTACTGCCTAAATTTCAGAACTTGTTATTGATCTATTCAGGTATTTGACTTCTTCCTGGTTTAGTCTTGGGAGAGTGGATGTGTCCAGGAATTTGTAAATTTTTTCTAGATTTTCTAGTTTATTTGTGTAGAGGTTTTTATAGTATTCTCTGATGGTAGTTTGCATTTCTGGGGGATCAGTAGTGATATCCCCTTTATCACTGTTTATTGTGTCTATTTGATTCTTCTCTCTTTTCTTCTTTATTAGTCTGGGTAGTGGTCTATTTTGTTGATCTTTTCAAAAAACCAGCTCCTGCATTCATTGATTTTTTAAAGGACTTTTCATGTCTCTACCTCCTTCAGTTCTGCTCTGATCTTAGTTGTTTCTTGTCTTCTGATAGCTTTTGAATTTGTTTGCTGTTGCTTCTCTAGTTATTTTAATTGTGATGTTAGGGTGTCGATTTTAGATATTTCCTGCTTTCTCCTGTGGACATTTAGTGCTATAAATTTCCCTCTAAACACTGCTTTAGCTGTGTCCCAGAGATTCTGGTATGTTGTGTCTTTGTTCTCATTGTTTTCAAAGATCTTATTTCTTTCTGCCTTAATTTCATTATTTACCCAGTAGTCATTCAGGAGCAGCTTGTTCAGCTTCCATGTAATTGTGCGGTTTTGAGTGAGTTTCTTAATCCTGAGTTCTAATTTGATTGCACTGTGGTCTGAGAGACTGTTTGTTATGATTTCCATTCTTTTGCATTTGCTGAGGAGTGTTTTACTTCCAATTATGTGGTCAATTTTAGAATAAGTGTGATGTGGTGCTGAGAAGAATGCATATTCTGTTGATTTGGGGTGGAGAGTTCTGTAAATGTCTATTAGGTATGCTTGGTCCAGAGCTGAGTTCAAGTCCTAAATATCCTTGTTAATTTTCTGTCTTCTTGATCTGTCTAATATTGACAGTGGGGTGTTAAAAGTCTCCCATTATTATTGTGTGGGAGTCTAAGTCTGTTTCTAGGTCTCTAAGAGTTTGCTTCATCAATCTGGGTGCTCCTATATTGGGTGCATATATATATATAAAATTGTTGGCACTCCTTGTTGCATTGATCCATTTACCATTATGTAATGCCTTTCTTTGTCTTTTTTGATTTTTGTTGCTTTAAAGTCTGTTTTATCAAATACTAGGATTGCAACCCCTGGAAGGCTACAGTAACCAAAACCGCATGGTACTGGTACCAAAACAGAGATATAGACCAATGGAACAGAACAGAGGCCTCAGAAAAAATGCCACTCATCTACAACCATCTGATCTTTGACAAATCTGACAAAAACAAGTAATGGGAAAAGTATTCCATATTTAATAAATGGTGTTGGGAAAACTAGCTAGCCATATACAGAAAACTGAAACTGGACCCCTTCCTTAACACCTTATAAAAAATTGACTCAAGATGGATTGAAGACTTAAACATAAGACCTAACACATTAAAACCCTAGAAGAAAGCCTAGTCAATACCATTCAGGACACAGACATGGGCAAAGACTTCATGACTAAAACACCAAAAGCGGTAACAACCCAAACTGACAAATGAGATCTGATTAAACTAAAAAGCTTCTGCACAGCAAAAGAAACTATCATCAGAGTGAACAGGCAACCGAAAGAATGGGAGAAAATTTTTGCAATCTATCCATCTGACAAAGGGCTAATATCCAGAATCTACAAGGAACTTAAACAAATTTACAAGAAGAAAAAAAAAAATCCCATCAAAAAGTGAGTGAAGCATATGAACAGACACTTCTCAAAAGAAGACATTTATGTGGCCAAAAAACATATGAAAAAAAATTCAAAAGTGGGCATTACAGAAATGCAAATCAAAACCACAGTGAGATAAAAATGATGAGTTCATGTCCTTTGTAGGGACATGGATGAAGCTGGAAACCATCATTCTCAGCAAACTATCGCAAGGACAAAAAACCAAACACCACATGTTCTCACTCATAGGTGGGAATTGAACAATGAGAACACATGGACACAGGAAGGGGAACATCACACATTGGGGCCTGTTGTGGGGTGGGGGGAGGGGGAGGGATAGCATTAGGAGATATACCTAATGTTAAATGACCAGTTACTGTGGGCAGCACACCAACATGGCACATGTATACATATATAACAAACCTGCACATTGTGCACATGTACCCTAAAACTTAAAGTATAATAAAAAAAAACACAATGAGATGCCATCTTATGCCAGTTAGAATGGATATCATTAAAAAGTTAGGAAACAACAGATGCTGGAGAGGATGTGGAGAAATAGGAATGCTTTTACACTGTTGGTGGGAATGTTTATTAGTTCAACCATTGTGGAAGACAATGTGGTGATTCCTCAAGGATCTAGAACCAGATATATCATTTGACCCAGCAATCCCTTTACTGGGTATATACCCAAAGGATTATAAATCATTCTACTATAAAGACACATGCACATGTATGTTTACTGCAGCAGTATTCACAATAGCAAAGACTTAGGACCAACAAAAATGCTCATCAATGACAGACTGGATAAAGAAAATGTGAAACAGATACGCCATGGAATACTATGCAGCCATAAAAAGGATTAGTTCATGCCCTTCACGGGGACACGGATGAAGTGCGAAACCATCATTCTCAGCAAAAAAACACAGGAACAGAAAAACAAACACCACATGTTCTCACTCATAAGTGGGAGTTGAAAAACGAGAACACATGGACACAGGGAGGGGAACATCACACACTGGAGCCTGTTGGGGGGTGGGGGGCTAAATAAATATAAATATAATTTAAATATATACATAAATATAAATATAAAATATATTATGACAAAATTCTTTGTTAAATAAAAAGTGAATGAACAAGTAAACAAACGAATCAATAAAGGTAGATCAGTAAGATTGGACCTGTTACTTTTCTGATACACTTCTGTCAGCATCTGTGCCAAGCTTTGCCTAACCACCTTAAGCTCCCAATGGTCCCAATTTCTTTATTCTTGACAAATGAACTCCTTTCTACTTTATTGAAACCATCAGTGACCATCTATAAAGAGCTCCTTTATGTACCTGTAAATCATCCTAGCTCACATTTTCCTACATTTGAAATCACCCATTCTTGAATTTTCAGTGCCTATTATCCAGACTAACTTTTCCACTAGAACTTTAAATTCAATCAATTCCTTTTATCTCTAGCATCAAATGTTCTCTATCAACTTTAAGCTGTTAATCCTCTGTGGTTCCTCCTGTACTAATGCAGACTCATGCTAGTCCATTCCAAAAGACCTCCTTGATATGCCTACTATTTCATAGTCCTTCCTTTATTAAAAATATTTCATCTCTAACTCCCTATTATAACAATGTGTTGTTATGCTTCCTGTTAAGTTTCTTCCTAAAACTTTTCATTAATAACCTACTAAGAAATAAAATATACTAACATTGTAGGATTCTGTGACTAAGATATCTAAAGTTTGGTTTGATAGTCCATTTAAGGAGTAGATTTTCCCATCTCTTTCTCTGGGAAAATGAACCTAGCCAAGCCCAGATTTGTGTGTCTGTGTGAATCAATAACACTTCAGGAAGGAAGTGTGACATAGTGGTTAAGGTCACAATCTCTAAAATCAGACAAAGTATATTCAAATGCCAATCTCAGCAGTTATTAGGTATGTAAAGTTGAAGAATTTCATTACATCTTCTGATACAATTTTCTCATCTGAAAAAGTGTGTATTGGTAGCATATGCATTATATTTTTGTGAAAATTAAATAAAACAATAAATACAATGTAAGGAACATAACTAAGCCATGTTATTCTATTATTTTGTAAAGTATCTCTGGTTTTTCATTCATCAAAAAACATGCCTCTCTTTTGGGGACTCTCCATTGTCTTTTTCTTCTAGTCACATTGAAGTCTGTTTGCCTTTGAAGGCAGCCACATTAACTCACTGTCCATAGGGAAAAATCGCACCCCTTTTTATGGGAGGAAGTACAGATTTTTGATTCCTGAGTCCTGCTAATACAAGTAGCACCTCAGGCTTTACCTCCATTTCTCAGCTTGCAAAATGGAGTGGGCAATTGTTTAAGGGGAAAAGTGTATGTGTTTTCAAATTCCAGTTCACTTCTCATTAGTGAAATCTGTGGATTAGTGAATACACTTAATCTCCTGAATTACACTTTGCAAAAACAACCAACACTTTTTCTTAGACACAATACAATGCAATTTCATACTAAAGAAAGAATATTACCTATTAGCATAATCATGCCCATTATTTTAATAATAATAAATGGATATTCGTTATCCATTTTTGTGCTGAGAATCATTTGGTGTTTTATTCATTTCCTATAGCCCTGAAGGTATCAAAAATCTATAGCAGTAGTAAATAGTAATTTTTGTTGTTAGAGAAAAAGGCAATGGTTTTGATTAAATTCTGGTTTGAGGTAATCTGATTATGATAGCATGTTTGGTGGGAGAAATTTGGAATCAATTTCTTTCTAACATTATTATTTACTGTAATTTTTAAAAATCTATCAACCTGTCCTATGAAGGCTTTTACAACATGCACCTATCCTGAATATTTTTCTGTCCAATGCTTTATTTCTTTTCTTGATTTTTAACTTTCTGTCTAAACCACTATGTTTTCTCAAAATAGTGTAAACCATCATCTCTATGTAAATGAGTATATTAAAAATACATCATAATCCCTACCCTGAGCTCCAGTCTCAAATTTCCAACTTTTTTCTGGCCATTTTCATTGTTTACTTTGATAGATGTATAAAGAAAACAAACAAAAACTAGCAAAAACCTAAAACTGGCTCCAGCTCTCATGCCAGGTGCTATGAGTAAAGGACAAAGTTCCTGAATCAAGTTTCTCCTATTTATGTCAAAGGTACTACTGTCAAACTGATTAAAAATTTGTGGTCACAGACATTGTCATTACCTTAGTTCGCCTATGCCTACTCATATACTTAAATTCTTTTTTCCAATGATTTCTCAAATTTATTTCTACTTTCTTTACCTTCTGTGACCCTTACACTTAAAAGATGAAAGTGGAAGACACTCCGATTTTTTTTTTTTTTTGAATGCACACAATACATGTTATTCCCTGACTCTCCTTTTGATGCATAGCCCTTTTCTGGGCAATTTACAATCATTCTTTCTTTTTTTGATTATTTATGAATAAAGTTCAAATTCTCACATCTAATATTCTAAATCCTTCATAATTTGTCCCAACATTTACTTCTAATTGTATATTCAAATATTCTGAAGCAATCACATTATCCTGTCTAATGTATGCATTCTATACATCTGAATATGTTTTCTATGCTTATCACCAAATTTGTACTTGTCTTTTAAATAATCCATAATGCATTTTTCCTCTTCCCCATATTATTATTCCAAGTATCACATAATAGGAAGCTCTATTAACCTTTCTTTGATCATCACAGTCCACGATGGCATCTCCCTCCTTAGAGGATCCCCAATATATATTGCACAGCACTTTCCTGAAAGTTACTTTTTTGTGTTTATGTTTCTTATGTTCAGACCTGGATGTTAAGTGACCTGAAGATAAAAGATCTGTATTCTACATTTTCTGATCACACATAGCACTTACTAAGGAACTATACACATAGCAATTCTATAAAGTAGGGAGTGTTTTCTTTTTAGAAAAGAAGTGACTATGTGTTGATATGTTTCCTTCAATTTTATTAATAAAACTTCATTTACAAATATGTATTAAAAGTGTCTTTAGGCTCTCTTTATATGTTTGACCCATTTCGTGGTAAATGTGAACAGTGGAACAATATAGTTGCAGTGCTAAACTTAGACTAAAAGGAAGAAGAACTCAGGTTCTAGGCCAGCCGTTTAGAGTGAACCACAAACCATTTTCACCTTCCTCCCATGGGGGCTGGGAAGGAGAGTAGAAGGGGAAGTGGCGATGAGTCCACAAAACAAGTGAATGTGCTCATGTGAAACAAGACTCATGCCCATTCATGTGCTATGCCAATGTACCAATACTCAAGACTCTGGCCAGGCGCGGTGGCTCACGCTTGTAATCCCAGCACTTCGGGAGGCTGAGGCGGGCGGATCACGAGGTCAGGAGATCGAGACCGTGATGAAACCCCGTCTCTACCAAAAATACAAAAAATTAGCCGGGCGTGGTGGGGGGCGCCTGTAGTCCCAGCTACTCGGAGAGGCTGAGGCAGGAGAATGGCGTGAACCCGGGAGGCGGAGCTTGCAGTGAGCCGAGATTGCGCCACTGCACTCCAGCCTGGGCGACAGAGCGAGACTCCGTCTCAAAAAAAAAAAAAAAGACTCTGGACTCCTCTTTAGGAGAAATAAAAGGTCCTAAGATTGCTTTCAAGGTCTATTCAAGGCCATTCCCTACACCAGCCTTTTTGAAGGTGGACTGGTGTGTACAATCCTTGGTCAAAGAGAGGTCTCATGAGGAGATGCTGGACAAATAGGCTGCAGTATCTTGAACGTAACAAACCCCTCATCAAGCAAGATGGAAAGAGGGGTGGGAAGAGAATAAAATTGACTATGACCTGGGGCCTTTTTCCAATCCTCATATTCCAAAGTGGACCTCTCCTGGCAGTCCAAGAATGCAGATTTCAATGTTTATTTTAAGTTGTTATGAAGTTGTCAACGTAAGAATTTCAATACACTTTAAAAATTCTTAAGCTTGATTGATATCTTATAAATATATAGTCATTAATATGTGGGTCTAGATTTGCAATACTTCTGAGCTCCCACAAATTTTAGGGACAGGCCTGAATAGCTAACTTTTTTCTTTAATTTCAAGTTGACTTAATATTATAAAAAACATTTTATCTTTTCCTTTAATAGAGTCAAGTATATAGTTTCTGTTTCCAGCCAGTAACTATAGCAGAGACTTTTTCTCTCTGCTAGTGAAAGAGAGGACTCAGGTTTAGAGGAAATTTGCTTTTTCAGAACATTTGATCTTCATAACACATCAAGATGTATTTAGAGAAAAGAACACATGGACTTAGTACTATTTATAAATAGCTTCCTTTATCCTTACTCCTAAATTAAAACAAAACTAAAACCTAGGAAAAGCACTTGCATTATACAAAATTTATACTTTAGCTATTTCTACATTTAAAAATAAAATAATATACATCACCAATTTTATGTTTTAAGCAAAAAAGTGTATTCTCAAACTTCATATTATTCAGCAATACCTATTACTCTCCAAATATATTCATGTATCATTTCTCTCATTTAAAGTCTCTGACCACATCTAGAAAAAGTGAAAAATGGTGCAGTCATTACACTGTGGTTTTGGAACTGGGAATTTTATTTAGTACAATATAAATAATTAGGGAGTAATTCCTTTTATACTACTTTTCATCCACTTTTTTTTTTTTTTTTTTTTTGAGACTCTGTCGCCCAGGCTGGAGTGAGTGCAGTGGCACAGTCTCCACTCACTGCAAGCTCTGCCTCCCAGGTTCACGCCATTCTCCTGCCTCAGCCTCCCAAGTAGCTGGGATTACAGGCACCAGCCACCACACCTGGCTATTTTTTTTGTATTTTTAGTAGAGCCAGGGTTTCACCACGTTAGCCACAATGGTCTCAATCTCCTGACCTCGTGATCCGCCTGCCTTGGCCTCCCAAAATGCTGGGATTACGGACGTGAGCCACCACGCCCGGCCTCACTTTTTTTTTTTAACCATTTCTGATTTACTGAAACCCAGTCTGTATTTAATAAGGCTTAAACATTTATATGTTTAATATAACAATATGTCCTCAGTGGCAGCTTGATTAGATTTGGATTTTAAAAGTCACTGTAGAAGGGAGGAAAACTATCAAAGAAGGGATACATACTGGTGACAAATACTTTTAAAATAGCATAACTCAGCTGGGCGCGGTGGCTCACGCCTGTAATCCCAGCACTTTGGGAGACCGAGGCAGGTGGATCACAAGGTCAGGAGATCGAGACCATCCTGGCTAACACGGTGAAACCCCGTCTCTACTAAAAATACAAAAAATTAGCCAGGCACAGTGGTGGGCGCCTGTAGTCCCAGCTGATCGGGAGGCTGAGGCAGGAGAATGGCATGAACCCAGGAGACAGAGGTTGCAGTGAGCCGAGATCACGCCACTGCACTCCAGCTTGGGCGACAGAGCAAGACTCCATCTCAAAAAAAAAAAAAAAAAATAGCATAACTCAACTAACGCAAGTAACTCTCGCCAGCCAAATGAAAATTATAGGTGGAAATCTCACAATGAACCTGGAAAATTTCCCCTTCCTGTCAAAGTATTTTCTTACTGACATATTCATAAAACAATAATGTCTACTTATGTCTTTCAGAAACCATTCAATTATTTTCATTAACATACCTGAATATTAGAATAAAAACTTTTTTACAAGTTTATATTTTCATTTTCCACTTTTTTTTCTTGTTTCTGTATTACTTTATATATATATATATATATATTTTTTTTTTTTTTTTTTTTGAGACGGAGTCTTGCTCTGTCACCCAGGCTGGAGTGCAGTGGCGCAATCTCGGCTCACTGCAAGCTCTGCCTCCTGGGTTCACGCCATTCTCCTGCCTCAGCCTCTCCGAGTAGCTGGGACTACAGGCGCCCGCCACCACGCCCGGCTAATTTTTTGTATTTTTAGTAGAGACGGGGTTTCACCGTGGTCTCGATCTCCTGACCTCGTGATCCGCCCGCCTCGGCCTCCCAAAGTGCTGGGTTTACAAGCGTGAGCCACCGCACCCGGCCTACTTTATATTTTATATCAGTTTAATTTTGGCATTTAACCCAGCTATCTAATACCTTGGTGGTCAACACATTTCCCACCCTTGCTCTTGAGTATAATGCTGTCAGAGAGTGGGATATCAGAAAAGCAAGAGGTTTTCTAAAAGGAAAATTATCTATCTATCTATCTATCTATCTATCTATCTATCATCTATCTACCTACCTATCTATCATCAGGAGAGAGAGTCTAGAGACATTATAAAAGAATTAAATTCAAATTGTAAGATCATAATAAAGTTTAACACATCATGATTTATAAACTACAGATATAAACTATCTAACTTGTTTAAAGCTCCAGATGCTGCTTTCCATAATATTTTAAGTTAAATACTGTGTATAACTTAAAACCATTAGGCCATGAAGACCATAGAAGAGAATATTTAAGAATCAGTCACAATTTGAAGTGACATTATTGTTTATTGTTTCAGTACACAATATTACCAATTAGTTAATTAATTTTATTTTGTTGAATGAATCAGTAAACAATAAAAGGCTATGAAAGGGTAAAGCAGAATTTAAAGTGTTTTGGAAAATGTGGTCAGAAAACAACATAAGATCAGTAGAATAATTCTAGCATATCCATAGAATAATTACTATTATCACTATAGTAAACATGATTTAGCTCACACTATTTGGAGAAAAGAAAATTCACTTGCAGTATTCTGCACATGGTGTTATTTCTGCTCAAATGACATACTTACAATAATTTGATTTGAAATCATTTGACTCTCCTGAGCAATCATGTTCTATCTTCCGGTTTAAGGCTATGCAGATATTAAGAGACATACAGTGATCCATTTTCTTTGTGTGGAAATGATCAAACACCACAAGTCAGTTAATGTTTTCAATGGTGAGGGGTTAATACAAAAAGATTGATATTAGAATTGTATAGCATCTATATTTTTAATCCTTAGTTATTAGTAATGAACAATTAGAAGTGTGACCTGTTTGGAACTTATATTGGGGTAAATATTACAAATAGGATCCCAAGCCTTCTTGCAAAGGACATGCAAAAAATGAAAATATTATATTAAGAACCACTCCACTGTTATTAAAATGAAGATGAAAAGAATTAAATCAAAGTCTGCCACAGAATAATTTATAGATACCATACTGAACATTTTCTAAATATGCCTACATTCTTGGAGTGGCAGATAATGTGTTAACATTATAATACGCATGAGTTAATAAACATTATGCAAATTCTCTATTACAGATGAGTATACTTTTTGGCCCTTTTAATGAAGGATAGGGGAATAAGCATCTCCCTGTAAGAAGAAGAACAGAAATGGATCCATTTTTGACTTGAAACTTTTATAAAAATAGCTGTATTTGATAATGTTTTACTTTTCATGGGTACATTTTTTTAAACTTATGTTCATAAGGTAGATTCATTCAGCAAAAGAGTAACCGATACTAGAAGAGAAGTAGGAAATTCATGGCTGAGTTGTAGTTAAACTATATCCATCTGAAACTCTCTCTCTCTCTGAAGAAGCTTTTGAAATTATTCTTTTTCATTTTTCCAGACCTTTTTTTCTTGATCTCTGTATTCTCCTCTAAAGCAAAGACTATCAATGACATTCTTAAACTTTGAAAGATTTAGGATGAATAGAATATTTACCTATATTTTAGAAATAGTATAATTTTGGAAACTGAGAAGTCTCTTAGGTTATTATTATCAATGTAGAATTTATTAGAGATGACTTTGGCTTTCTAAAGCATCTAAAATAAGTTATGGTATGCCCATGTTCCTGCAGCATTGGACTTACATAATTTCAAATGTTAATACCTTTCATGGATGCCTTTACAGGTATATATAAACAAAATATCTCATTTTTTTAATCATTCTGCCCTCCATATGAAACTATTGGTCTATTAGATATATTTTTATTTTTTAACTGTTGACTCCAAATTATTATAGATTTACAGAAGGTTGCAAATATAGTACAGAGAGGTCTTTCATACTCTTCACCTAGTTTCCCCAGTGGTTACATTTTTTTGTAGCTACAGTAAAACATTAAAACCAAGAAATTGACATTGAAAAAATATGTATGCATACATCTGTCATTTTATTACATGTGTAAATTCTTGTGACCACTACCACTATCAAAATATCTAACAATTCTAGTGAAGTGTAAAAATCTTATCTCATTGGAAGTCTCTTTACCAATCCTTGTTTATATAATTTTTTAAATTTTTCATTTAGGTATTGACAACCATTTCAATGTTACAGTTTTTGATTCAAAAGTCAAACATAATTTAGAAAACTCAAGAAGAAAAATCTCTTGTACTTATTCATATTTTTGCTCTTTCTGTTACTCTTAGGATGATTTCAGGCACCTTATTCATTTTCTTTATGTTTCAAGAACTTTTTGGTTTTCTTTAGGGTAGGTCTGTTTGCAACCAATTCTTAATTTTTCTTCTTCTGAGCATTTATTTAATTCTCCATTTCTAAAGGACATTTTTGCCTAATACAGAATTCTGGATTGATAGTTCTTGTTTTCCAGTACTTGAGAAATATATCACTTCCTTCTGGCCACCATTATTTCTGATAGGAAATCACTGTCATTCAAATTGTTTTTCTTCTGGAGAGATGAAGCATTGTTTTACCTCACGGCTTCCAAGATTTTTTCTTCTGCTGAATTTTTCTGAAATTGACCTGTTTCCATGTTGATTTTTTTGTAATCTGTCCCGTTTTAGATTTTCTCATTTCTTGAATCTGTAGTGGTATGTCTTTTGCCAAACTCGAAAACGTTTTGGACATTGTTTATTCAAATGTATTTTTAGCCCAACCCATTTTTGCCTTTCCTTCTAGGACTCTGATGACATGAATAGTAGATTTTTTGCTATAGTCTTATAGGTCCTTGAGGCTCTGTTCTTTTTTTTTTTTTTTTTTTTCATTTTCAGTCTATCTTCTCTCTGGTCTTTGGATTACTAAATTTTTAATGTCCTATTTTCAAGCTCACTTATTCTTTTCTCTATTTCCTCCATTACCCTGTTGAGCCATCAAGTATTTTTTAAAGTTTCAATTATATTTTTCAGTGCCAAAATTTCTATTTGTCTCTTGGCATCTTCTGTTTCTTTGTAAAGCTTTCCATTATTTCATTTGTTTCAGCATATTTGGAATTGCTCATTAAAACATTTTTATGGTGGTGGCTTTAAAATCCTTGTGAATAAATCCAATTTATGTGTTATCACTGTGCTGGCATGTGTTATCTCATTCAAGATGAGATTTTTTTCTGGTGCTTGATATGCTCAGTGATTTTCAATGTATCTAGGGTAATTTGGATATTATGCTATGAGGCTCTGTATTTTAACTCTTGGAAATAAGCCTCCTGTGACACCACACACGGTGAAAGTGGGGGTGCCTTGTTATTGCTAGGAGTGATAAAAATTTATCCCTGCTCAACCACCTTTGGAAAGTGGGGTATTCTTTTTTTGTTTCTGCTCCCACTATGGCCTACACTGAAGGGAAGGCAAACATCAGGAGGCCGTGGACCTTTTTACCACTGGATGATGGTGAAAGTTCCAACTTCTCACTTAGTTTACTTTGACACCTAAGGAATCTAGTGGGGAAGGACAGAGCACATTGTAACTACCTGGTAGAGAAGAAAGTTCTAGATTCCCACATGGCCTTCTCTGATATCACCCAGACATTGATAGGGGGCAGGGCCTGTTAGTTTGTGTGTGTGTTTAAATTACACATTACCAATAGTATCACTTTGCATAAACCTATACTAAACTAAAAGCATGGACCCCACAGAAGACATGTAATTAAAGTTATCTTGTAGTACGCAGGTCTTCTTCACAGATGCATTCACAGTGTGTGGTTTAAAAGGAAGTTAAAAGTTTAGTTCTAGTTACCATGCTAGAAGAACTTAATATGTAAAAGATGACATCATCAAAGACAGTGAAAGTCTTCTTTAATGTCTCAAGGCTTTTCATTGTGTATCATGAAATTTTGGTTATCTGTTTCTTTTCAGTAAATATTTAGTCTATTTTTCTAAGTTTAATATATTAGGATTTTCATTTTCATTAATCCTAATAGTGTTTGTACTACTGATATTTGCACATACAGTATGAGAACATACATTTCAAACGATCATTTTTTAAAAATTTCGTTGAGATATATCAAAAGTTCTATACCATACAAAGGAAAGTTATTCTACTATTCTAAAGCAGCTCATAAAATACACTGTACAAATAGGACAAAATACATACAAGAAGCAGGAGAAACGTTCCTAAGCAGCTCCACTGATACAGTGGAGATATAATCTCTCCTCTCTATTGAATGAATTTGCTGAGGGTCGGTGCATATAGTAGTCAATGGAATAAAAACCAATAAAAATATGATAGATAAATAGAATGAAAAGTACCCAAGGGTCAAGTGCCAAATCTGTTCTGCTGATTCCAGCTGATATTTCCTTTTCTTCTTTAACCCACATGAAGACACTCTACTAAAGAGTCATGTATATCTCAGGCATACTGGTTTTCATTTGTAATTTTCATTTTATTTGCACTTTCAATATTCAGGTTTTGCCCATCTTTCTTCCCCTTGCCCTTCCATCACTTCTGCTACTTGATGAATTCTGTCTTAAACAGTAGCTAGAATATAAACATTTAATAAAATATTAACCTAATTGCTTGCCCTCCCTATAAACAATAAAATGACATATATGAACAAATGACAACTACAATATTTTATGTTGTGTTTATTTCTACCTTTGTCCGAGGCTTCTTTTAATCTTTAAGTTTATTATAGCAAACTACTATCAAATATTTCTATGCATTTAACTGGTTATTGTAACATCAACACGAGAGAGCAAATGAAACTTGTGAAGCTTATACTTTCTATTGCTCTAAGGTGTCTATGCAGATCATTATGTATTCTTCACCATAGGTCAGTTGCTTAGCGACCAGAGAAGTAGAGAACTACTAATTGAAAGTATTCTGTATTGCTGGCAAGCCTTGCTGCAGGACGTTGAACTTGGAAACAGCAGAGACTGTGTCAGATAAAAATGTTGCAGAGGATGAAAGAAAAATAGTTGCAGCATTATCATACTAGGAATGGTTATTATTTACTTTATGGTAAATTTTGCAAAATGCTTTGCTGTGTTTGTTTCATAAGAAATATTAAAGTTGATTTTACTATTAAGGATCATTTACGCAATCAATTAAAAATCAGAGTTGTGGCATCTATTTTTAAAAAGTAAAACAGAACACAAAGGAGAAAAAGAAGAGAAGGACAAAAGAGAAGAAACAGAAGCAACGGCACTAAGTTAGATCCAGGTCCCTAAAGATAAGTAACAACATCTGTACGAACTTTTCTGATTGCTTATTTTATTTTGTAATAAAAACAAAGAAAGAAGAGGATGAGGAGGAAGATGAGGATGAGGAGACTGAGGAGGAAGGCAAAGAGAATAAGGAAGAGGAGCAAGAGGTAAAGGAGAAGAAAAGAAAAAAGAGAAAGAGAGATAAGATTATTAAAAATAAAACTAAATACATATTGAAAAAACAATTGAAAAACAAACCAAAAGTAGCAACACTCTAACAGAGCAATAGTATAAACAAATTTATTCCAAGCATTAATTTTATATTAGTCTATATCAGGCTTTCTAACCTGTACATTATATAAAATTATTTTCTCTCTTCTTCCCATGTAATTTACAATTCATGTATCCATCAAAAATAGATGAGTGGTCATTGTGTAACATCTTTCACTTAATAGAAAAGACTAGGTCAGAAAAGAGAAAATGTCCTTCACAAGACCAAGACTTAAGTTGGCTCAATTTTCCTGATAGCTTATTTGCTACAAGAATTCTGATATAATTCTGTATTTACAGGCTTATTCTCACTCTCTCACAATCCACAGGCATAGAAACGTTAAAGCGTGTGTGTGTGTGTGCACATGCATTTGAAAAAGAGAGAGAGAAAAAGACTTGAATAACTGTTTCTTATAAGAATTCATTTGTGGTAATGGTTGTTACTTGTATTTCTATAAAGATTACTCCTAGTAATGATTGAAAAACAAGATATATGTTAATTAAATGTTCAGTGACTTCATAGTTAAATATACATATAATGCACATTCCAATTTAAAAAAATAACAATCAATAAATAGCTAAATGTTTTAAATCACAACTGGTCAGAATTTGGTTGTTAATATTCAGATACCATTTTGATATCGTGTAGAGTCTTTATGAATATCATTTGTCTGCCGTACTCTGAAGATAAAGGTGGTAAAACGTGTTAGTCAATGCTCTACCTGTTATACAGCCTTTTAAAACAAATCCTTGGCACGAGATTGTCATTTGTCTGTTTCTCATAAAAGCTGAGTGTAAAACATCCTAAAAATCCAGTTCGGCTTTTTTATTCTTGTTACATTTCTGCAGAATTTTAATATAACTTTCCTTTTGTGTATTTATGCCTACTGTTTCTATTTACTTACAGGTGGCTTGAATTTTTCATCCAGAGATAAAGTTAATGCAAGAAATAATTTTAAAATGTATGGTAGATTATCAACATTCTTAATTGGAAAAAAAAAAGGTCAAACCTACCTTTCCTACAGCACACAACCTAATCTTATATCTATTAATCTTTTTTGTCTTTGTTTTAAAAACACATACTTGATAATCATATTACACGGTTACAGCTTTCTATCGCTGCATAATAAACCTGTCTAAACATAGCAGCTTAAAACAGCTAAGCAGCACAGATGGACCTGCTTATGATTCTTCAATCCGGGCTGAACTCAGCTGGGTGGCTCATCTCTCCCTAGATGGTATCTTCTGCTGGACTCTTTAATATGTTTGTATTCAGCAGGCAGCTCCATAGGGACTGGAGGATCCTAGCTGGCCCCATCCATATGTTGTGCTGGAATGACTAGGAACTAACTGGGTCTTCCTCTCTATCTTCCCAGTCTTTCATTCCTCCTGGTCTTTTTCATCATAAGGCATCTCATCCACAAGGAAGCTGACCTAGACATCTTTGCACAGTGGCTAAAGGCAAAAGACAGAGTAAACAAAAGCTATAAAGCTTCCTTAAGCCTAGGACTGAAACTTACACAGTGTCTCTTTAGCTGCATTCTCATGGCTCAACTAATTCACAAAGCTAATCTATTGTCTGGTTGGGAGGATAATGCAAGGACATGAAATCAAGGGACATCCATGATTCATTGGGGACTGTTTGGTAAGAATATGAGTTAAGGCTTAAATTTGTTCGAATACAACTAGTTCTAAAGCATCACATTGTTCTATTAGGTTTCCAGGGTTGTCATAACAAATTACAACAAACTTGATGACTTAAAACAACAGAGATTGATTCTCTCACAGGTCTGGAGGCCAGAAGAGAAATCAACATGTTGGCAGTATTGGTTTCCACTGGAGACCCAGAAAAAACCCATTCCATGCTGTCAGCAATTCTTAGCGGTTTTTGTCTTTCCAATCTCTGACTCTGTCTTCACATGCCCCGCCCCCCGCCTTTTTTTCTGCGTCTTTCTGTTATTCTATGTCTTATAAGGACACTCATTAGATTTAGAATTTATTGTAATAGAGAATGAGCACACTTTATTACCTTATTACATCTTCAAAGATGCTTATTATAAATGAGGTCAGACTGTGAGATTCTGGGTGGACAAACCT